>NC_140584.1:443034831-444508581 GCF_964204655.1 Triturus cristatus
GACGGGGATGAAGAGTAGGATGACTATGACGAGGTTGTCATGGTGGAAGGTGACACAGAAGAATTTAGCCGGTTCCGAGGGATGTGGCACATGTAGCACCGCCACCAGCTCCCATATTTGCAAAGTCCCAGCTGAGACCTGCACCAACCCCTGCCTCAGGAGAAGCAGAGAGGCAATCGAAAACATGCCCACCTACCTCCAGTTTGTCTTCAGGCAGTGGCCCCGAGATAAAGTACTCCTTCCCAGTTTGGGACTTTTTTACAGTTAGAAAAGAGGGGGAGCACATTACAGTATGCACTATTTGCCACATAAATGTTCGAGGTAAGCCTGGTACACATTATGGTACTGGAGGCCAGACGGCCCATATGAAGAAAACACCACACAATCAAGTGAAAGGAGCACCTTATAAAAAATTGCTGAACGTGGTTGTGGTGGAGGGGAGAGCCAGCAAACATCAGCTAGCAGTCCGATCACAGCGGAAGGTGATGATGATGATGAGGGAGACATCTTCACGCAAAGCAGCCCTGTCCCCACCAGTGCACCAGCAGAATCACCCACCTCAGCGACTTCACAATCGCACAAGAAGACTCAGAGTGTGATGTTGGAGACACCGCTGCATACAGTGACTGAACCACCACCACAACGCATTTTGAGTCTACCACTATAATCTACTTCTCAAAAGACTCCTGTGTTAGTGCCCTAAGAAAAGAAGATAATTCAGGCTACTATTACGGGCATGTTTAGGCAGGAGAGGCCCTACGAGCAAAACCACCCAACCACACGTTTGTACGATGGGAAGCTGGCAAAAATGTTAGCGCTGGATCTCCTCCCTTTTTCATTTGTGGAAGGATTGGGAGTTTTAGAATTTGTGGCAGCCATCTGCCCAAAATGGAAGATACCAAGTAGGACCTATTTTTCCAGAGTGGCTGTTCCAGCACTGCATCACGATGTGCTGTAGTTGGTTGGACAAGCTTTGCAGCAAAGTGTTGTTCACTCCATCCACCTGACTACAGACTTGTGGACCAGTTGTCAGGCGACTGATTGCATGTGCATCACTGCACACTGGATCTCTTTTGCAGGGGTAAAGCAAAAAATATCTTCAGGTCTTGGCCCTGAATAAAGATTTAAGAGCGTTCGGCGGCATGCAACGGTGGCCATGTTCGCCATGGAGGAATCACATATAGCTGTAAACATCTTGGAGGAGTTTAACAGCAAGGTGTATGAATGGCTGTGACCCTTAGGTCTTAGAATTGGATTTGTTGCCACAGACCATGGCAGTAACATAGTCAAGGCCATGTCAGACTGAGGCTATTTAAGGGCCCTGTGTTTGGCCCATTGTATCAACCTGGTGGTGCACGACTTCCTCAAAAAGGAAGAACTAGTCAGCAACATACTGACCACCTGCAGAGGAATCTGCACCCATTTCAGCCATTCTTTTAAAGCCCGGAATAAGCTGCGGATTATTCAGCGTAATAATAGAGCACAAGTAAAAACCCTGATAATGTAGGTGCCAACATGTTGGAACTCCACCTCTTACATGCTGCAACGTCTGTCTGAGCAGTACAAACCGATCAATGACTGTATCATTCAAAAAGGAGGGGATGCAGTTGGGAAAGCTATGACCATGGATACGTACAAATGGGTCCTAGTGAAATGCCTGACATGGATGCTACTCCCTTTTGAGGTTTTCACACTGCTAATTAGCAAGGAGACAGTACAATGGGCCAAGCTATCCCGTTGCTGCATCTCGTACAAGACCTGGTAAAGGCATCTGAAAGGTTTTCCCCTACAGGTGTGAATGAAAATATACAAGCACATGACTTCGTTGAGAGCTTAGTCCTGCACTTGGCTTCTAATATAAGGCTGCAACATGACATCATCGAGTACATATGTGCCACACTGCTTGATCCATGGGGCAAATCAATTCTGCCCACTTTCATCCCTTTTTCTGAAGGGGTGTTTTAAAATGCACTAGGTGGATTATAGAGCAAGCCAGAGACTTTGAAGAAGAATGGCTGGAACTTTGAGTCCCACCCTGCAGTTCTGGGGTGCCGATTTGAACTTCCAGAGTGGGCAGTCTTGTCTAGCAGCAGCCAGCAACACCATCAACCAGAACACCGGCAACAACAGCAAAAGAAGGACCGGACCCAACCTCTGCATTGTATTGGTTTCAATTGACAGGGCGCCAGTCCAGTGCAGAGACAATGGCAAAGCAGTCAGAGCAAGTGGCAGCACCAATGACCATCCACAGGGTGTTCCAGGAGTATCTGGATGATCCAAAAGAGGTCTTTGTGGTTCAAAATCCATTGATGTATTTGTATGGGAAGATGCGCCAATGGCCAGAGCTCAGCAGGCTGGCAATAATGTATCTGGCTTGTCCTGCCGGCAGTGTGTCTGCTGAATGTGTGTTCAGTGCAGCTGATGCGGGCATCACAGTGAGAAGGACCAGTCTCTCGCCTCAAAATGTGGAGAGATTGACTATGATCAAAACAAACTAACATTTTCTACCATACAATTGCACTGTTTCTGAAACAGCAGCATAGGAGGAGGAAGAGGGTGATTGGTTTGAAATTGAATCAAATGTGTTAGCTGACCAACTTATTGGTGAACCACCTGAGTTTGAGGACAACCTCTACTTCCCGGCCTAAGTATGCCAGTGCCCCCATAGAACTTTTAAAATGTTCTCTTTGAACTTGGTTCTTTCTTTGTAAATGTTTTTATATTTTTTACATTAGCTAGAGGAACATTAATAGTTTTGTGTCAGATTTATGCTAGCCCACATTTTTTTTATTAGTCTCACGTATATTGCTGGATTGCAGTTGAACCAGTGTGCGTTGAAGAAGCCTTCACCATTCCTTCATGACATTGGGGACAATGCCTGCCCCCCTCGCATGCCTATTGCCTATCCCTTTTTGCATCACTTAGTACTAGAACGGCTGTCCCATTAAATCATTTATCATGTACAGGACTGCCAGCCAATTCCAAAGTGTTGCCTCCATCAAAGATGACTGAATACCCAATACCAGCTTGCCTTGGATTGGATGAGCTAACTTCAGCTATTGCAACGGTGAGTGACTGATTGTGTGAGTGATGATTTAAGTTGATTGATTCATGTGGTGGCAGACTCTCAGGGAGGGTATGTGTATAACTGTAGTATGGGACATTTCTTGATGATTATTGATTTGCATTGTTTGGGGCTTGAGTGATGGGCACCTATTTATTTTTTCTCTGTAGGTGATGACCAGGCCTTTCAGACTTAGCTAGATTTAATTAATTGCAAGGGTGTTCTCCTTTTTTCCTGGTTCATCAGACACCAGACTTTTATTATAAACAAGAACAAGACAGCAGATATAGTCTCCTAGTACTTGAGGGGGAGTTCCTTAATTAGGACGAAATCCCATCACCCACCATGGTGGCATGCGTCATCATCTGGGATTCTCCTTTTGACGGGCACACCTAGCCCTGTCAAGGGCTACAACTTCCTCACTCTTAGGCAGGATGTTGTGATATGACGCATTCTGCATTCCAGGTTATCCAACCTTGGAATGTGGAATGCAGTGAGATGTACTCCGTAATGTTCTTTCAGTAGCAGTTGCTGCTGGGATGCTGAAGAGAGTTGAGCAATAAAACTTACTTCTACCTACAGCCGGATCTGTTTTCCTGTGTCTAACTTCCACAAATTTGGTGACCATTTTACTACCCTCAGAAGAAGTGGAAAGGAATCTATGCATGTCAACTATTTAAAACAAAGAAAGACTATAACTGTAAAACTGTAAGTACGGAGCCCCGCAAACGTACTCTGAGCACTGCCTGCTATCTGCCCTTGTTCTTGAGATCATCGGGAAGCAGTTAAAATACAGCTTCCCATGCTGTCTGATGGGCTGGGTATCCCAAGCACACCGACAAGATGGCTAAGACGTCTCATAGAGAGAGCGTCACAGGCCTGCGTCGCATCACAGATCAGGCATCTTCAAGAAGGACATTAAAGCTTACGTAAGCGCGTGCGCATTGCACTACGTTGAAACATTGCGTGACAGACATTTTCTTTTATGCTGCCAGGGGCCGCAGTGCAAGCCAGTCTACAAATTTAAAGGGAAACACAGTAAAGCAACCGCCCACGTCATTTAGCATGTGACAGATTTGTGCAGCAATCTACATGTTTATCAATACGTATCAGTCTACATTGTCATCAATTCTATCCCACACGTCTCTGAATCGCTCACAGCATTGTTTGATGTTCTAGAATCTACAAACACTGTGACACACACACATTTCTTCTCTGCGTGTCAATCATTTTCAGTCATTTACAGCGCAGTGTGCAGAAAGTTTTATTTTTAAATGGTTCCATTCTACTAAGATTTCAAGTGCTCTCAGCAGTTTATTGCCAATACTGTGATACACACACATTTCCATTCTCGGTCACATGCTTTTAATCAGCTACCACTGTGTAACACTGTGTTGTGTGTTTACTATTTCAGAATAATCCATAATCATTGTGACACACACACATTCCATCTTTACGTGTCAAACAATTTCAACTGTTTTGTACTGGTAAGATTACGAGTGCGTTCAACAGTCCTAAAGCAAAACTGTCAAATGCACACAACTATTCTGTTCACTTTTAATCAGCAAACACTGTGATGCGCACACATTCTCTTCTGCGTGTCTTTTTCAAAGTGAGAATTTTTAAATTGGCACAGTGATACGCACACATTATTATTATTATTATAACGAACACCCTCTAAAAAACTGGAACATTCACTCGCAGAATGAGTATGCAGAGTATTAATGCACCTCTGCCTTTCCTACAAGTTCCTGGAAATCCACCAATTCCATGGCATTCATGGTATAGAGCCTTTTCAAAATATCTTGGTGTTATTGGTGGCAACAGGTATTGTCCTGAACGGAAAAGGTTTTTATTGGACCATGCTTTGGGTTTTGAGGGACAGTCCGTATATGAGCCTCTACCACCTTATGAAGTAAGAGGAAGAAGAAGACATTGATTGATATAATTAAGCAGTCAAAAAATTTGAAAAACAATTTGATGTCCTACCTAGTTTAATTGTTAACAGACACAGTTTTTCACCAGGGAACAGCAACAAGATGAATCTATTGTTACTTATGTGGCCGTTCTACGTACATTAGCAGCTGAGTGTGAGTTTGAAGCTTTCACGTCTCAACTTATCAGAGATCAGATTGTGGTCAGGTGTTGGTATAAGAAAGTCAGGAGAAGTTGACATTGAAAAATCCTACACTCACAGAAACTATAGATATCGTGAAAAGTATAGAACTCTCACTGAAGTCCTCCAAAGAGCTAACCCGTAAAACAGATAATGGTGTGTCTGTTGTTAAGGAGAACACTAGGCAAAATATTAGTTACACACAAAAAGGACCTAGTGAGGTCTTTTCAAAGACAAAAGAAGGAAAAGAGTTTTTTCAATCAGAAGAACATCTGTTTCAGATGTGGGAACGCAAGGCCCGGTTTCAATGGACGCCCTTGCCCTGCTATGAGTGTCAAATGCAGGTTATGTGGTAGAATGGCACATTTTGCCAAAGTGTGTCAATCTCCTAAAAATAAAGTCAAAGTAAACTCAATTGTAGAGGTGAGTGATGATTCCGGAAATGAACAGTTTGAGAAGGATTTTATTGTGGTTGTACAGGAGGGTGAGATGGATTGTGTCGACCCGTATGAAGACATTGTGGTTGATGGAAAAATAGTGAATTTGTTGATTGATTCAGGTTCTAGAATGGTTACAGATGATTTGTTCAAAAAAACGTGGAGTGAAAAACATTTGTATCCTCCTGACAGAAATCCTGTTACTTATGATCGGAGGAAAATTTAACTTACAGGGTACTTTGAGTGTGAATTGATGTTTAAGGATAGAGTGATTTTTGGAAAAGTCTACCTAGCAAAGTAAGGTTTGAATATCCTTGGATGGTATCACCAAGGATTATTCGGCATGACACTTAGGCCTGGTAGGAAGGTTCAGGTGTCATTGGTTGCAGAATGTCCTGTTAACGAGTAGTCGGATCCAGAAAGTGGTGGTGTTAAATGGATTAACAAGTTTAAAGAAGTTTTAAATGAAAAGTTGGGAAGGATTGCAGGTTTTAAGCACAGGATTACAGTACAGAGTGGCACCAATCCTGTTAAAAACAAACTGAGGAATGTTCCTTTTAGCATACAAGAAGAATTGTCACAAATACTTAAGAAAATGTGTAAAGATGATGTGATAGAGCCTATCGAGTCTTCTCTTTGGTTTTCCCCATTAGTTATATCAAGACAAAAATGGCCAACTTAGAGTTTGTGTGGACCTTAAGAGCTTGAAAAAAGTCATTTGGGTGGACTCACATCTCCTAATACACATTGATGACATTGTCTCTACATTTGCTGTTACCAACTTTTTGAGTAAGATTGATTTGGCGTCCGCTTATCACCAAGTTGTTCTTGATGAGTCATCCAAACATTATACAGCTTTTTTTCTCCAATCGGGACTTTCCAGTTCAAAAGGATGCCTTTTGGATTGGCATCTGCCGCCTCCGTTTTCCAACGTGTTTTGGAAAATGTTTTGGGTGAAGTAAAAGTAGTAGTGATTTTTCAAGATGATATACTGGTGGCAGGAAAGGATCTGGATCATCATGATGAGATCGTGGATTTAGTATTAAGGAAGTTACAGAAAGCAGGTATTGTTGTAAATCTTAAGCAATGCGAATTTATTAGAGAAAGTATAAATTACCTCGGACATGTGATTTCAGAAAAAGGGGTATCACCTAGACCTAGTCCAGTTGATCCTATCACCAATGCACCATGTCCTACAACTAAGGAGCATGTTTAATCTTTTTGGGGGGGTTTGTGTCTATGCTAAGTTTGTTGAAAACTTTTCTGCAAAAACTGCCAATTTGAGGGAATTGTTAAAAAAAAAGAAATGTTTGAGTGCTTTTCTGTGTGTCAAGAAGAATTTGGCAACCTCAAGAAAGATATTAGTTTTGGTGGGGTCTTATCATCTTTCGATCCTTTGAGAGAATGCATTATTACTGTTGATGCGAGCAATGATGGTTTGGGTGTGACATTGTCTCAGAAAAACAAAACTGGGAAAGAAGTCCCCTTTGGTTTTGCATCAAGTTCTGTGAGAGAGAATGAGAAAATATATTCCGTTATTGAAAAGGAGTTGATGGGCGGTGGAGAGATTTAAATGTTTCATTTGTGTGAGAAGATTTGTTCTACAGACAGATCAGAAGCTGTGGTAAACATTTTAAGTGGTACTGTCATCAGAGATCACACTCCGAGACTGTCAAGATTGAGCGCAAAGTTGTTGCGTTATGACCTGAAAATAGAATACATCCTGGGTGGGAAAAACGTAAGGGCAGACTATTTATCTCGCTCTCCTGTTAATGTTGATGTGAACGAAGACGATGGTGATGAGTGTTTAATGGCTGCCGTGGATGTTTGTCAAGGACAGGCGTTCAGTGAGGATGAATGGAAGTTGAACATGGAAGAGGATAGTGACTTGGTTATAGTAAATACATTTGTGATTGAAGGGTGTCGAAGAGAACAAACGTTGCCTGTGAATTTGCAAGTGTATGCAAAAATTGCAGATGAACTTCATGTCCAAAAGAATAGAGTTTTGATGAGAGAAGACAGGTTTGTTCCTCCCTTTGGTTTGAGACAAAGGATTATTGAAAATGGCCATGAGGGGCATTTAGGACAGACGATAACCAAGAGGAAGATTAGACAGGATTACTGGTGACCAGCAATGGACACTGACTTAATTAGCAAAATAGAAAGGTGTGTCATCTGTGCCAACAGTGACAAGAGTATCAAACTCACTATTCTTTCTCTCCAACCTTGTATTTTACCTGAAGGTCTGTGGTTTTAAGATTGCTGTAGATTTTATAGGTCCTTTCAATATCTTACCACGTACGTTCAAGTTTGCTCTGGTCATTGTTGACTATTACAGCAAGTGGTGGGAAGTAGAATTCATGAAGGAACCCAACACTGCTGTTGTTTTAAGGTCTCTCAAGAAACTTTTTCTTAGGGAAGGTTTTCCAAAGGATATTGTGTCGGACAACGGGGTCCAGTTTATTTCAAAAGGGATGAGAGAATTTCTGGAGAAACATGTCATTGTTCATAAACGTATTGCCTTGTACCATCCACAAGCCAATGGTTTGGTGGAGAAAAGAAATCGCACTTTGGTTGATTGCATTCAATGGTCTGTTCAGAATGCAGGTGCTGTGCACAAAGCTGTTGAGAGCATGTTGTGGTCCCATTGTACGACTCCCAATGCTGTGACCAGGAAAAGTCAGTTTGAATTGATGAAGGGACGGATACCCACGTCCAAGTTGTGTCCAGCATGGTTGAGGTCTTATCAGTCTAAAACGGAGAAAGAGAGCACTGTTGACAAAAGTTTACGTACTAAAGTAGAGATATACCAGTGCAAGATGAAAGAATACTATGACAACTGACACAGAGTTGCAAAAAAGTCTATATGCATTGGTATGGGGGATTGGGTGCGGATCAAGTTTCCTACTCATGTTGTGAAAGGGAATTCGAAATAAAAGACTCCTGTACGAGTGGATGCTGTGTCCAAGAAAGCTGTTAGAGTCAACGGACATGAATGGGGGAATAAAAGAGTGCACAAAGTTGTTGCACTGGATAAGTAAGGGAGAGTTTGTGATGGCCAAAGCAAAATGTCTGACAAAGAGGGATGTTCAAGGTTATCAAGTGATTACCTGAACAGTTTGTGCACGTCTGATGTTCACATGAGAAAAAATGTTGCTAAAGATGTTTTTCCTATGGAACTCCTCAGAAGCAAGAGGTCTGTTCCTAGGCCAATTAGATTTCACGATGTCTAGGGTTTTCATTCTTTGTTTCTGTTGCCTTTTTGTACTCTCATTTGTGATCTTTATTTTCCTAGTTTGTTAATTGGGAACTTTTGTTTTTTATTAGGTTTATTTAATGATTGTGAAAGGAGGGAAAAATGTTGTGATATGATGCATTCCACATTCCAGGTTATCCAACCTTGGAATGTGGAATGCAGTGAGATGAACTCCGTAATGATCTCTCGGTGGCAGTTGCTGCTGGGAAGCTGAAGAGGGTTGAGCAATAAAGCTTACTTCTACCTCCAACCGGATCTGTGTTCCTGTGTCTAACTTCCACAGAGAAGCTCAGTGATGTGTTTATTCCTACTCTGTAAAGGATATACTAAATCCTGAAGATGAGGACACTGAACTAGTTGGGTAAAGGGCGCAGTGCAGACAAACTAATTTGAAAGGTGGGGATAGTGATGCTAAAACTAACTACCAGGAGCGAATAAAAACTTTATTGGCTCGTTCCTGGTGCTAGGATTAAAAACAGTGCACCTGCAGTGTAAAAAAATGATAACTGCATGTGACAGACGAAACCAGGCCTACATGTCTCAGCCTAATAGACCCAACAGGGTGTCGCAGCTTTTGTCAGGACCTTAGAGAAAGTACTACTGCAGAAGAAGTGAAAGGTGATAAATAATGAAAGGTAAATACAACTCCAGTAATCCCACTCTTGGTGTACTTGATTTACTGGTCCGGTTGCAGATCTTATACCGCCCGGGGTACCGCCAGAGAGGGGTGCCTCCCCCCTGAGTTGTTGCCAGGTTGAAGTGAGGCTTCTTATCCGTAAACAACGGGTACGACCAGCAAATGTTTTTTGGTCATAGTTTTACCCCTGTTGATGGGTTCCCAACTTTTCCCTTGTGGCAAAGCCCCTACAGCGGTTTACACACACTGATGTCTTTGACCGATACCAAAAGAGGAGGAGAATGGAAGCCTAACAGGAGCTCAAAAATGTAGTCTGCAACACACCTGGTCTTGGAATGCCAGACCATACCAAAGACTTTGTGCTGTTCTGTCGTGAAAGCAATGGGTGCACACCAACCCACCGTGATTCAAAAAGGCCTCTGGTCTATCTGGCAGCGACTCTGGACTCTGTTGGTGCAGTATTACCTGGTTGTCTCAAAGTGGTTGTATTGGCTAGTTTGAGTATAGAGCAAACCGAAGGCATTGTGAAGGGTCAATCGTTAATTGTTATGGACCCCCATTACATTGAGATTCTGTTGACCCATACGTGCACAAAGCGTCTCACAAATGGCTATCTAACTCACTATGAAAGAATAATTCTGGCTGCAGAAAATGTGTCCTTACTGCGTTGTAATGTGGGATTTAGAACAAAGTTGTTACCTACACCAGATGAAGTACACAAAGCAAGTGCGACCACAATTGTGTAGCTGTCACTGTATTGTGCTCAAGGCAGAGACCAGACAAACTTGATGTGCCCCTTACCAAAGTAGACCAGATATTATTTGTTGATGGCCCATGTTTAAGAGACAGGTGTGGTATTTTAAGAGGAGCTGTGTTGTGGAAGTGTCCGACTTGTGCCATGCAATCTCTCTTCTGACTGAATTGATTGTCCTTATAAAAGCTTGTTGTGTCTCTAACGGGCTGAGTCACCATCTACACCGATGGCCAGTTTGGCTTCAGGGTTGTACATGACTTCAGCAAATTGTGGTCCTTTCCTAACTTTATCTGGCTTTTGATTAGAAGCAACTTGAACATCCTGAATCTGTTAAATGCACTACCATTGTCACAGTAGGTCACGGTGTAATGAGCTGTACATAAGAGCGGTGAGGACTTGGTCACCCAAGTGAACCAATATGTAGACGAAATGGCCTGCTATTGCACTCTGGAGACCAGCATATCCCACTTCGGCAAAGTTTGTAGGGAGGGAGAGACAGTTGTGAATACGCTGCTAAGCATGATGCAGACTTTCCATGAATTGAGAAAGTTACAACATGATGCACCTCCGAATGAAAAATAGAAATGGGAAAAGGCAGGATGTAAGAAAGATGTTGGTGACCTTTGGTTGTCAAGGTATAGCAAACCTGTATTTGTCAAGTCCATGTTACTTACCATGGTGAGACGGATGCATCGCCCGACCCGTGTAGGTTGAGACAGTATGGTTCTAACCTTCAAACATTATTGGTTCAATAGCCATATTCCGAAATTTGTCCAAGAGCCTGTGCCAATGATGCACCGTTCGCCAGACACTTAGGTGCCGATCACGATCCGGTAAAAACCGGGTACGAACCGTCGGACGGAGCATATTCTCCGTCCGACGCGTACCCGGTCGTCAAAATTTACAAACAAGGAATTACGATTCGCACGGAACACCATTTCCGTACGATTCGTAAAAAAGCCCGACCGAACAAAATAAACCTACCAATGCGATCCGGGAAAGCGCCGACCTGACGTCGGGACGCTCGCAGCCTGCCATTCACGAACCAGGAATCACGATTCGCACCGACGTCATCCCGCACGGTGAATATTTTCCGGCTGCCAAAAACTGCCGGGAAATCAGGACGACGCGAACAAGGACCACCAGTACGCGACGGACAGACAGGACGACGCGAACAAGGAGGACCAGTACGCGACAGGACGACGCGATCAAGGAGTACCAGTACGCGACGGACACACAGGACGACGCGATCAAGGAGGACCAGTACGCGACGGACACACAGGACGACGCAAACAAGGAGGACCCGTACGCGACGGACAGACATGGACCCGAACCTACGTGTCATCCCGGCCCTCATAGCAGTCCACCTCCTCTACAGGTTACGACGCAGACGCCGCAGAAGGTCAGAATAACTAAGGGAGGGGGGAAAGTGGGGTGGGGTGGGGGTGGCAGGACCAGGCCAGGCCACAAAACCCCCACCAAAGTCACACACCACACATGCCCAGGACATACCTGACACCCATGCCCTGGTCACTACGAGGGGGTGGGGGCGTGTCCAGCTAAGCCAGCGACCGCCACAACGGAAGTCCGTCACCACGCGAAGCGGCAACACAACCAGACCGGTACGTCCCGTACCCACGCCTGAAGAGCGTGGGTACGAGACGTACCACGCCCACACCCACGTCACCCCAACAATGGCGGGACGGATCGCACCCACGTGGCAAAGGCCTGGGTACGGCCTGGTTGCGTACGTGCGTTTTGAGCGTGTGTACGGTGTGTACATGGGCCATTTGGTTGTACGGTGCTGTCCTTGTGTGTGGGTTGGTACGACTCGTACATGCGGTTGTGATGTTGGGGCCTGGGGTGCGCTCCGTACTTAGGAGGTTGTGTTGGGGGTAGGACCGGAACGTCCTGGGGTGTAGGTACACGATGGTACGACACGTACAGGGGTGGGGGTAGGACTCGAACGTACTGGGGTGTACATAGACGGTGGTACGACACGTACAGGGGTGGGGGTAGGACTCGAACGTACTGGGGTGTACATAGACGGTGGTACGACACGTACAGGGGTGGGGGTAGGACTCGAACGTACTGGGGTGTACTTAAATGGGGGTATGACACGTACAGGGGTGGGGGTACGACTCGAACGTACTGGGGTGTACATGGACGGTGGTACGACACGTACAGGGGTGGGGGTACGACTCGAACGTACTGGGGTGTAGGTACATGATGGTACGACACGTACAGGGGTGGGGGTAGGACTCGAACGTACTGGGGTGTGGGTACACGATGGTACGACACGTACAGGGGTGGGGGTAGGACTCGAACGTACTGGGGTGTGGGTACACGATGGTACGACACGTACAGGGGTGGGGGTAGGACTCGAACGTACTGGGGTGTACATAGACGGTGGTACGACACGTACAGGGGTGGGGGTAGGACTCGAACGTACTGGGGTGTACATAGACGGTGGTACGACACGTACAGGGGTGGGGGTAGGACTCGAACGTACTGGGGTGTACTTAAACGGGGGTATGACACGTACAGGGGTGGGGGTACGACTTGAACGTACTGGGGTGGACATGGACGGTGGTACGACACGTACAGGGGTGGGGGTAGGACTCGAACGTACTGGGGTGTAGGTACACGATGGTACGACACGTACAGGGGTGGGGGTACGACTCGAACGTACTGGGGTGTGGGTACACGGTGGTATGACACGTACAGGGGTGGGGGTAGGACTCGAACATACTGGGGTGTACATGGACGGTGGTACGACACGTACAGGGGTGGGGGTAGGACTCGAACGTACTGGGGTGTGGGTACACGGTGGTACGACACGTACAGGGGTGGGGGTACGACTCGAACGTCCTGGGGTGTAGGTACACGATGGTACGACACGTACAGGGGTGTGGGTAGGACTCGAACATACTGGGGTGTGGGTACACGATGGTACGACACGTACAGGGGTGGGGGTAGGACTCGAACGTACTGGGGTGTACATAGACGGTGGTACGACACGTACAGGGGTGGGGGTAGGACTCGAACGTACTGGGGTGTAGGTACACGGGGGTATGACACGTACAGGGGTGGGGGTACGACTCGAACGTACTGGGGTGTACATAGACGGTGGTATGGCTCGTACAGGGGTGGGGGTACGACTCGAACGTAATGGGGTGTAACTAGACGGGTGGGGGTGTACATACACGGGGGGTACGTGTCGGACGTACGGGGGCTGGGGGGAGTGTTGGGCGCGTATGCGGGCACATGTCTCCATGGTTGCTATAGGAGTTCGGTGCGGACGGTGTTTTTTCCATACGGTTGTACCCTCGGACGCACGGGATGGATCGTGATTCCTCGGTCGGACTTGACTTTTCACGTTTGTACGGTAAATTGTCCGAGGACGTGTCGGACACATTTTCCGACCCGAGGACGTGTGGGGAATGATTCCCAATGCGGTTCGTATGGACTTTTTACCATGCGAATCGTGATTGCCAGTTCGTACGGCACTTGTACGATTCGTACAGTAAAAAGACCGGATACGAGTCGCACGGGGAAATTTTTTACCGTATCGTGATCGGCACCTATGTTGGCAGAAAGATTGTGGTGACCATAAATCACATGGGTAAATTTGAAGGTCCTTTCAATCCTCTCCAGATTGACTTTGTGGAGATGCCCCAGTGCAACCAGTTATGGCATATATTAGTTTTTTTTTCTGAACGATGGCATAAATAGAAATACCCCACCGCACCAGTCGACCTAGTGTATTCAATCCACTTGGGTGCTCGCCCCGAGATTCCACTGCAGAACAACCCCCTGAATAGTTTATAGTCCACGGTATAAAGAAGTGGGAAGCACTCCAAAATCTATTACAATTCCAAAACTTCTTGTTAATTCTCAGAGATTATTCTGATTCTCAATTGTCCTAGATATTATATTATTTTCACAGCAATATTAAGTCCATCCAATGGATTCAGATCCAGTGAATCATTGACTTTAAAATCAGAAGTTATTCTTCAATCTTCTAGACCAATCACAATCTGTTGGATGGACTTAATGTTGTTCTTATTTAATATTTCTCAATTATCATAGCTCACATTGAAAGCGGCTCTTTGCTAGTTAGAGTGCCTGCTTAAGTAGTTGCCAATCTATCCACTAGAGTCGATAGTTTACTAATCTTACCTTCAGTACGCGTAGTGCTCAACGATGTTATTAATGCTCCAAAAATGTTAGTCATTATCTTTCCAAAGCTACGTCGGCTTCATCTCTAATATGTGTCTGGTCTTGCATTTAAGTCATTTGTATGGTAAATATTAAATAAGCATCACAAAGTAAAGGAGAGGGGCCCTATACCACAAAAGGGGTAGAGCACCAAATAGACTGTAGTCAAGAAAAATGTCCCCCTTTCGGCACATATACAATTCCACACACTAGTTCACATATAGAACCGATCAGTCACCAGAACAAGACACCAGAGCCTCAACCCAGTCAGATATTCACATGAATGATATCCATGTATTTTATTAAAATTGACAAAGTTATTTCGACACAATAGCACAATTTATACAAAAAAGTTTAAAAAGTTTAAAACACAAATTAATGTTCTATACAATGAATACTTAACAATAGAAAACAATAAAAAAGTGTTGAGAACATGTAAGAAAATTGTTTTCTTATCCACTAGAATAGGAAGACATTAGATCCGGATCAACTGTTCCCCTAAGCAGTTATACAGATTCTTGATTATTCGGAAAACAGATGTCACTACAATCTATAGTCTGCCTTCTAAACCTTGCGTCGATGTGTTTTGGTGGAAGTCAAGAAATAAAGGACCACCTTCTTCAGGACAAATATTACAATCTCCCGTATAGTGTACGTAAAATCTAAATCAAATGATAAAATATCAACATTAAAAAAACAGTGAGCATTTATATATTATCTATACATATGCAAAACCAAAAATAATCCAGCATAAAAGACAAACATTATTAATCTTTGTAAGCACATATCTATCAAACTACTTTAATTCCCGCAATCAAATAAACACAGGGAGAGCAGTCCTACACATTAGAAAGTTTTTAATAAAACAGTGTTGTTATCCTGGTGACTTTACAGGCAACCCATTCATTCAAAGTAGTTCATATATAAACCATTTGTAAGCATACAATCCTGTAGTACTTCTATTTTAATTTGATTCGAAATCATATTCTATGACTCTATGTTTGTACCTTTTCAGTTGAACGGTACATCCACAATTGTAGATGCTCAGAGATCCTTGCACAATCGTGTCAAAGAACAAAGGTCATTCAGTAAAGTCGTATTGGAATTGACCAATTAATCTGAAAAGATTGAGAAACTTGCAATTTAAACAATCGGACACATTGCAGTTGAATCGGACACATTGGAACACAACGGCTGAAAGGTTTCTTCGAGATCTTTAAACAACTGTAGAAGTAAAAATATTGTGTATTTCCTGCGTTGTCCTTGTGGGAAAGGTTATATAGGAGAAACAGGTAGGGAGTTAAGAATTAGACTTCAAGAACATCGTTCTGCAATTAGAACCAGGAAGGCTAACGCCCCTCTAGTAACCCACTATATTGATATGGGTCATAAAGACTCTGATATACAATGGTTTATATTGGAGAAGATTTGGTTAGGGGCACGTCGTGGTAACATGGAACAAAAAAGGAAATCGAGAGAACAATGGTATATTTCCTTCTTTAATACAGTTCGTAATGGCCTTAACTCCAAGGAAGAATGGGATCGCCTGATTAGATGATACTATTCCTCTTGTGGTATGAGATAAAGGTTTTGTCATTAGTGATAATTCGGGATAGGTGACATTAGGTTCTCTGTTCTAGCTGCGAATTTTGATAACACATTAGGCATTGATTTGATCCATCAATTACGAGTCTCATTGGTGGTGCCATTGTTTAGGTTTCTCTGTACTATTCCTTGTAGTTGGCCAGTGTATGTGTTTCCAGGGAAACAGCTCTGATTGTACATATATGAGCTACTAGAGAGTGGATACTTGAAAAAAAATTCTAGTGTATACACGCTTTACTATCAGGTAATTAGAATCTGCCAATCGATCTACCGTATCACGGAGTATGATCGAAAATTTATTTGCATTTTTTTATGTAATTTTCGTTTTCTAATTAGATAGTGTAGCACCAGCTTAAGTTAGATTTTTTAATGTGATCATTATATTTGCAAACGAAATACTGTTTGTTCTATTATCCCTGTTTCATTAGTTCATTTCCACTTTGGCGCCTGTGATTTGGTACATCAAAGATGGCCGCCGCGTTAATTACGTATTCGGACCTGCTTAGAGCTACTTTAGGGAAGTTTAAGATGGCCGCCAAAGTGGGTATTCCCTCGTGACCTGCGGTCGACGCAACACAGCTGTTGCGGGTTGAGTGAGCTCGCCAATTAGAAGTGAAATATAAATAGGCATGCGAGTTAGGGTAGGATGGTCGAGACGTTTTGATCCAGAGACCAGTGCGAGGCTTTTACGCTCGTCGAGAGAGGTGAGAAGAATGAAGACTTTAGGTCTCCTTTAGTCCCCTTTCAGGTTTTTCCTTTTATTTTTTCACCATGGGGTAGTCCAAGCACGAGTCTTAGCTTTGGGTGCTGAGTTAATATATACATAATATAAGGTTTAAGCGGGTGTCATAGGTATTACACCGCAGTAGTATAGAATATTTCTCTCTTATCTTTTCTTTATTAAAAAATTTCTGTATTGGGTTCGTTTTTTGCAATATACAATTCTGATTATAGCCCTACGCAATGCGTGTTAGTAGATGCTGAGCGTGCAATTAGGGGCTGATCTTTACAAGCATCCATTATGGAGCAGCAGTGGTGTACCCGAGTATGTTCTTTTGAGATATTGACAGAAGTAGGAACTCTAACAGTACGAGTTTTTAATATAACGATAGTATAGCAAGTATATGTATTACTGATACTGGTATCTCCATCTTTTCATAAACAAAAGAAAACATTTTTTGATTTATGAGCTGTTGAGACATGATTAGTGGACTATGAGATTGAAGGTGAGCAGTCTAAATATCGACTTTTTAATTTCGAACTACAAGTATATCGAGTTGGAAATATCGTAGGTAAAGAATATCGAAGTCAAGAATATCGATGGACAGAATATCGACCCCAAGGTAAGTATTATCGAAGTTAATAATATCGAAGGCATTAATATAGATGTAAGTAATATCGTAATCAAAAATTTCGATGTCAAGAATATCGATATTTTATTAGTGTAATGTATTTTAATATGTATTTTATTTGTATGTTAAAGACTATTGTAATGTATTTTAATACATTTAAAAATAAATGTTTAGAGATTAATAATTATGTAAAATATAATTTAGCGTTTTAGTATCAGAGCGGGTTGTGAGTTTATAGGGGAATAGGGTGGGAAGTAATTTAATTATAATTAATTAATTAATATGTATTGTTTAATTGGTATTTATGATTAATTGATTGTTAATAATTACTAATTGTTAATTAAATATATTAATTGATTAATTAATTGTTAATTAATTATTAATTGTAAATTAATTTTATTAATTGGTTAATTATATAAGTTATAATTAGTTTAATATTAATATTTTTTATTGGTATTGTTAATTAATTAATTGTTAATTACTAATTAATTGGTGATTTAATTTTATTAAGTGATTAATTGATGATTTAATTAATTATGTGAATTTTTATGTGTAGTGGGTTGTGGGTTTATAGGGGAATAGGGTGGGATGTAATTAAAATCAAATAATTACTGATAATTGTTATTTATTTGTAATTAATAATAATTAATTGTTAATTAATTATTAATTGGTATGTAATTGTTATTAGTACGTTAAATATTGTAAATATAAATAATTTATTATTCCATGTTATTTGTTGTTATTGCTAATTAATGTATTGTTAATTAATAATTAATTTGTGAATAATTGTAATTTGGTAGTTAATATGTATAAATTTGTAAATAATAAGTATATTAATTATAAAGAATGTATTATGAATTGTAAATAATAGATACACTGATATTTAAATGTATTGTGTATTTTGTATGTGTAGTGTGTTGTGTGTTAAAGGGGGAATAGTGTGGGATGTAATTTAAAGTTATTTATATAAATAATTATTTTAAATAATTGGTATTTAATAATACATATTTTGTAAATTAATTATTAATATGCTATTTTTTTATAACTAATTATTTAATTGGTTATTATGTTTTTAGAATCCCTATGCTATCCAGTGCTTTCCCAACTGTTTTACTATCTGGAGTTGGAATAGTAATTTTTAACCCTACGCTATCCAGCGCTTTCCCTACTGTTTCACTTACTGGAGTGGGAATAGTAATTTGTACCCCTACGCTATCCAGCGTTTTCACTACTGTTGCACTCTCTGGAGTGGGAATAGTAATTTTTACTCCTACGCTATCCAACGTTTTCCCTTCTGTTGGACTCACTGGAGTGGGAATAGTAATTTTTACCCTTACGCTATCCAACGCTTTCCCTACTAATGCACTCTCTGGAGTTGGAATAGTAATTTTTACCCCTACGCTATCCAACGCTTTCCCTACTGTTGCACTCTTTGGAGTTGGAATAGTAATTTTTACCCCTACGCTATCCAGCGCTTTCCCTACTGTTTCACTTACTGGAGTGGGAATAGTAATTTGTACCCCTACGCTATCCAACGCTTTCCCTACTGTTGCACTCTCTGGAGTTGGAATAGTAATTTTTACCCCTACGCTATCCAGCACTTTTCCTACTGTTGCACTCTCTGAAGTTGGAATAGGAATTTTTACCCCTACGCTATCCAGCGCTTTCCCTACTGTTTCACTTGCTGGAGTGGGAATAGTAATTTTTACCCCTACGCTATCCAGCGCTTTTCCTACTGTTTCACTTACTGGAGTGGGAATAGTAATTTGTACCCCTACGCTATCCAGCGTTTTCACTACTGTTGCACTCTCTGGAGTGGGAATAGTAATTTTTACCCCTACGCTATCCAACGCTTTCCCTACTGTTGGACTCACTGGAGTGGGAATAGTAATGTTTACTCCTACGCTATCCAACGTTTTCCCTACTATTGCACTCTCTGGAGTTGGAATAGTAATTCTTTTCCCTACGCTATCCAACACTTTCCCTACTGTTGCACTCTCTGGAGTGGGAATAGTAATTTTTACCCTTACGCTATCCAACGCTTTCCCTACTATTGCACTCTCTGGAGTTGGAATAGTAATTTTTACCCCTACGCTATCCAACGCTTTCCCTACTGTTGCACTCTTTGGAGTTGGAATAGTAATTTTTACCCCTACGCTATCCAGCGCTTTCCCTACTGTTTCACTTACTGGAGTGGGAATAGTAATTTGTACCCCTACGCTATCCAACGCTTTCCCTACTGTTGCACTCTCTGGAGTTGTAATAGTAATTTGTACCCCTACGCTATCCAGCGCTTTTCCTACTGTTGCACTCTCTGGAGTTGGAATAGTAATTATTTTCCCTACGCTATCCAACACTTTCCCTACTGTTGCACTCTCTGGAGTGGGAATAGTAATTTTTACCCTTACGCTATCCAACGCTTTCCCTACTATTGCACTCTCTTGAGTTGGAATGGTAATTTTTACCCCTACGCTATCCAACGCTTTCCCTACTGTTGCACTCTTTGGAGTTGGAATAGTAATTTTTACACCTACGCTATCCAGCGCTTTCCCTACTGTTTCACTTACTGGAGTGGGAATAGTAATTTGTACCCCTACGCTATCCAACGCTTTCCCTACTGTTGCACTCTCTGGAGTTGGAATAGTAATTTTTACCCCTACGCTATCCAATGCTTTCCCTACTGTTGCACTCTTTGGAGTTGGAATAGTAATTTTTACCCCTACGCTATCCAACGCTTTCCCTACTGTTGCACTCTTTGGAGTTGGAATAGTAATTTTTACCCCTACGCTATGCAGCGCTTTACCTACTGTTTCACTTACTGGAGTGGGAATAGTAATTTGTACCCCTACGCTATCCAACGCTTTCCCTACTGTTGCACTCTCTGGAGTTGGAATAGTAATTTTTACCCCTACGCTATCCAGCGCTTTTCCTACTGTTGCACTCTCTGGAGTTGGAATAGTAATTTTTACCTTTACGCTATCCAACGCTTTCCCTACTATTGCACTCTCTGGAGTTGGAATAGTAATTTTAACCCTACGCTATCCAACGCTTTCCCTACTGTTGCACTCTTTGGAGTTGGAATAGTAATTTTTACCCCTACGCTATCCAGCGCTTTTCCTACTGTTGCACTCTCTGGAGTTGGAATAGTAATTTTTACCTTTACGCTATCCAACGCTTTCCCTACTATTGCACTCTCTGGAGTTGGAATAGTAATTTTAACCCTACGCTATCCAACGCTTTCCCTACTGTTGCACTCTTTGGAGTTGGAATAGTAATTTTTACCCCTGCGGTATCCAACATTTTACATTCTGTTGTTTTTGTTGGAGTTGGACTAGTAGTTTTATTGTGTCTGATATTTCATATGTTTTGTATTATTTTTGCTATTGTAATATATCATTAATAATAAAAATTATTCACATTAAAAATATTGATTATTATTTGCTATATGTAATTATTAAATATTTATTATTGTTATTATTTTATGTGTATAGATGTATTGGTAATTTTTAAAAACATTTAATAATTTATACGTTACAGAAAGTATTAGTAAAATTAATTATTAAGTAAGTATATATATTATATATTATATGTATATGTTGAATTAAAGTTTTATTAAATTATATATATTAATTATACATTTTAAATATTATACAATATATTTAATTATGTTTATTTAATTTCTAAGTATAATTTGATTTATTTTACATATATTTTTAAAGTAAAAAAAAAACGATATTTTTAATAACGATATTTTTGACATCGATATTTAATTTTCGATATTGTTGTACTTACCATGTTGTAGATAGGATGTCGATATTCTTGACATCGATATTTTTGTTGCGATATATTTGTAGGTCGATTTTCTGTCTGTCGAAATTATGTCATACAACCGAGATTGAAGTAACTCTACTTCATCTGTCCTTCACTTGGAATTGAAAAAAAAGAAACGATTTAACTTATAAAGGTAACTTACATTTTTGAAGCATCCAATCTATTAGTGAGCTTATGGTTAAACTACTATTTTATTATATATATAAAAATACAAAAATGAACTTTTCTTTCAGATTGTATTCTCCTAAATTCGGCCCTAGATTATACAGGATTACAGGCTGGGAGGTAATCAGGACATTTGGTCTTTACTTAGGTTAATGATATGAATTATACTTCAGGATATCGAGATTTTGTTTAAATTGCAAGTTTCTCAATCTTTTCAGATTAATTGGTCAATTCCAATACGACTTTACTGAATGACCTTTGTCCTTTGACACGATTGTGCAAGGATCTCTGAGCATCTACAATTGTGGATGTACCGTTCAACTGAAAAGGTACAAACATAGAGTCATAGAATATGATTTCGAATCAAATTAAAATAGAAGTACTACAGGATTGTATGCTTACAAATGGTTTATATATGAACTACTTTGCATGAATGGGTTGCCTGTAAAGTCACCAGGATAACAACACTGTTTTATTAAAAACTTTCTAATGTGTAGGACTGCTCTCCCTGTGTTTATTTGATTGCGGGAATTAACGTAGTTTGATAGATATGTCCTTACAAAGATTAATAATGTTTGTCTTTTATGCTGGATTATTTTTGGTTTTGCATATGTATAGATAATGTATAAATGCCCACTGTTTTTTTAATGTTGATATTGTATCATTTGATTTAGATTTTACGTACACTCTACGGGAGATTGTAATATTTGTCCTGAAGAAGGTGGTCCTTTATTTCTTGACTTCCACCGAAACGCGTCGACGCAAGGTTTAGAAGGCAGACTATAGATTGTAGTGACATCTGTTTTCCGAATAATCAAGAATCTGTATAACTGCCTAGGGGAACAGTTGATCCGGATCTAATGTCTTCCTATTCTAGTGGATAAGAAAACAATTTTCTTACATGTTCTCCCCACATTTTTTTTGTTTTCTATTGTTGAGTATTCATTGTATAGAACATTAATTTGTGTTTTAAACTTTTTTAACTTTTTTGTATAAATTGTGCTATTGTGTTGAAATAACTTTGTACATTTTAATAAAATACATGGATAACATTCATGTGAGTATCTGACTGGGTTGAGGCTCTGGTGTCTTGTTCTGGTGACTGATTGGTTCTATATGTGAACTAGTGTGTGGAATTGTATATGTGCCGAAAGGGGGACATTTTTCTTGACTACAGTCTATTTGGTGCTCTACCCCTTTTGTGGTATAGGGCCCCTCTCCTTTACTTTGTGATGCTTATTTAATATTTACCATACAAATGACTTAAATGCAAGACCAGACACATATTTGAGATGAAGCCGACGTAGCTTTGGAAAGATAATGACTAACATTTTAGGAGCATTAATAACATTGTTGAGCACTACGCGTACTGAAGGTAAGATTAGTAAACTATCGACTCTAGTGGATAGATTGGCAACTACTTAAGCAGGCACTCTAACTAGCAAAGAGCCGCTTTCAATGTGAGCTATGATAATTGAGAACCGCCTTGCGCTTGATATGCTTCTCACAAAACAAGGCAGAGTTTGAAACATAACCCATACAAAGGAAAGCTGTGCATATATTCCCAAAATAGATAACTAGCTTGAAAACTATATCGCTAATATCACTATTATGACTTATTAACTGAAGGAACTAGAAGAGACTGGTGCATGAGAAGGAGTAGATTCAGTATTGAGCTCTGAAAGGGATTTGCCAAAGTCATAGAATGGCTAGATAGTGTAGAAGGTGGAATTCTAACATTTCTGCTAGCCCCCTCTCTTGGTTATGCTAATAGGTGCTCCATGGATACTTGCCGTCTTTAAACTTTGCTGATGAATTTCATTAAAAGGTGAGTTAAATTGTGGGAAAACAAAATCTAAAAACCACCAGAAAAAAGAGTAAGAACTGCTGTCTAATTTGAAGCGTTACAAAGGAACACTTATAAAAAAAGATTTTTTAAATTGTTTTTCCATTAAACAGTCTGAGTGGTTAATCATACAACGGGAATGAAACATAGAAGGCAGTGTTACATAGCATGGTGTTCAGCTTGTAAAAATACATTTTCCTTTACATTCTATTATCTATGGTACTACTAACCTTGTGACTTGTATCAGCCAAGAATTTTACTTACTTAATTGACCTTATGTGACCCCATCCAAAAAAAGATGAACATAGGTATTACAACTCAACCCATCCCAACCCCTTCCCACTCCCACACTTGTTCCGGCATTGCCATCATTTATATACATGTTCTTGCAGCCTGCTCCATGATTATGCTTCTGCATATTAATAGTGTGCATCTGTTGCTAAGTCCATCCTACACTGTATCTCGTTTTTGTTACAAACGTGTTATGGGTCATTGTATGTTCGGGGTATTATGCATTTGTTCCAGGTCCGCTCCTTTTAGGGCTTCCAGCATTGTATCCCATTCCAGAGATATCGGATTTTTCCTCAACCCCCTTGCTTCCTCCCTTCCGCCGTATTGCTGCGCTCTCGGCGCCACTCCAACGGAGCATTACACTATGCCAACTGTGTATGGTGGGGGTTTCAATGACTTCCACCGCATAGTGATGGCTCTTTTTGTTATAGTGAGGGCGAGGTCCGTGAACCTATTCTGAACCTTTTGTTTCTTCGAACGTTTTTATAAGCCTAAGATACAATCCTCAAGCGTGTCTCCCAGTTTTATTTGTGTAGCCGCCTCTATATGGAGTCTGACTGATCCCCCAAAGCTTCGCAATCGAGGACATTCCCAGATCATGTGAGATAGGTCAGCGTCAGCCAGATGACAGCGCAGGCATTTGTATTGTGTTTGCAGGAACATTCGTTGTAGTCTATGTGGGATATGCTCTATGGAATATCATAGTTTGTATGAATTTAAACTTAGCATTTCTGGATACTTGTTTTGGGTATTCTACGAGGACACCCCACTCTTTGTCTGAGAGCTCCCGCCCTATGTCCCCTGCCCACTGTTCACGTAATTCTGTAAGTTCTATTGCGTTGTGCGCTCGTATCCCCACGTATAGCCATTTTATAAGATGTCTCCCATTGCCCATATAATATAGGGTCTTAACCAGTTTGTGGTTTGTTGGTTGTTGTCTTTGCGGGGCCCAGTGTTTTTTGATGTATTGCAGTGATGCGGCATTTAGCAAGTATAAGTGATCTGGCACCCTGTTTTCTCTCAAGTAGTCCATTATTAAATAAGTCTCCCACTGTGCTGACTCCCTTTTCTAACCAGGCTCCTTACCTGCGCCTCGTGAGCTTTCCACTATTCAGAGGGGTCCCTATTAGTGGAGTGTTCCCAGCATAGGGGCGGCAATGAGATGTGTATTGCAGTGCCACTTTCCAGCACTGAAGTGCTGTATGCCTTAGGGGTGGTATGTTCAGGGGATTTTACTTTGTGCTCATAACAATACATGTAAGGTACCCTGGTCCATGTCACGTTGTGTGTATCCTATCTCCTGAAGGTTGCAGCCTGCTGTCCAGTAGGATAGCCATTGCAGTTGGCTTGCATAATAATATGCTCTAAGGTCGGGTACATCCAGTCCTTCTTTGCTTGTCCCCAATTGTAGTTTCCTAAGACTCAGCCTGCGCCTCCCGGTTCCCCATATAAAGTCTGAAAGTATAGTGTCTGTCTAGTGTTGTGAATGTTGCTGTTGGTACTAGTATTGGTAAGTTAGCAAAATAGTACAGGAGTCTTGGTAAGACCACCATTTTTGTTATGGCCGCACGTCCCGTAGCAGAGCGTGGTAGCGTGATCCAAAAGGCGCCACTGGAGCGCATGGATCGGATTGCTCTGGTAAGGTTGCCCTCTAACATATCCGTATGTGATCGATATATTTCTGTACCAAGATATTTGAAAGTGGACTGTGCCACTGGAAGGGAAAATGTCCCAAAATCTATGGTGTCTGGATGTGTATTCACACGAAAAAAGAAGGCATTAGATTTTGCTGCATTAATGGCGAGGCCCGATATTTGTTCAAACCTTGTAAATATATTGGGAATGGGATCCAAAGCACCTAGAAGGTCCCGTAGGTATATTAAGTCATCTGTATAAGCAGAGATCAGGTGTGTTACGTCACCTATCTGGACCCCAATCTGTTGGGCCTCCAGACGCAGCCTGAGTGCCAGGGGCTGGAGCGCTAATATAAATAATAGTGGGGACAATGGGCATCCCTGTTTTGTGCCCCTGAATACAGAGTATTCATTTGAGATATGCCCGCCCGTGCGTGCTCTATCCGTAGGAGCTGCATACAATGAATATAGCCATTTGAGATAATCTGGGGGTAAACCAAATTTCTCTATTGCCTTGAACATATAGGGCCAAGTTAGTGTGACACATGCTTGCCGTAGGTCTAGAGCGATGCAACCTGCATTTTGATAATGTTCCGGGGTGGTCTCCATAATGTGGTGCAATCTCCTGATGTTTAGGGAGATGCTATGGGCCGGGAGAAACCCGCATTGATCTATGTAGGTATGGTGTGAGCCTATTTGCTAGTATTTTACTTAGTATCTTATATTCTGTCGCTAGTAAGGACAGTGGACGATATCCGGCCATATCCGATTTATCTCTTCCAGGTTCTGGAAGCGAAACTACCAATGCCTGTGCCGTGGACAGTGGTAAGTTACCGAGCAATAGCAACTTATTATAGAGTATCTGCAGTTGGGGGACCAGGGTGTCGGAATAAGTGTAAAATAATTCAATCGGGAGTCCATCCAGACCTGGCGCTTTGTTTCGGGGGAGCCCTTTCATGGCTACTTTTATTTCAGTCTTGGTAATGGGACCTGTTAAAGCTTTTTGGACCTCTGCGGTGAGTTGTGGGTATGGTAAACTATCTACAAATGCATCGATGTGGGCGTCATCTATAGTGTCTGGTTTGTTATACAGCGCTGCATAGTACTGGCTAAATGCTTCATTAATATCTTTTTGACTAGTGATAGTATCACCACTAGGATTAGTGATTTCACTCACTATAATAGTCGGGGGTCATCCCTCAGTTATTTCGCTAGTAGCATACCTGACTTGTCTGCATGTGTGTGTTTTAGTTGTGTATATGTTCTGTGATCTATCACTCGAAGCGACTCTAGGAGTTCCCCGTGTTGGATGCGCACCTCCTGCAGTGGGATGTGCCTTGCAGCGTCATTTGCAGCCTCTTGTTCAAGAATGCCTATCTTATTCTCTGTCTCTATTAGTTTTTTGTGTAGTTCCTCTCTCGCTCCCACTGTCGCACTAATTGCATTTCCGCGAAGAACTGCTTTGAACGTATCCCATTCGACGGAGATGGAGGAGGCAGTGTTTGCGTTTTCTGTAAAATAGCAAGTTATTGTATTAGCCAGGGTAGTGCCCAACACAGCGTCTTCTAATAACTGTGGTTGAAATTTCCAGGTAGGTACTGGAGTGGGAGGGAATCCTGCCTCAAGAGTAAGTGATTTCCAAGGGTTTGTGGTCAGAGAAAGTCTTTGCTAGATATGGTGTGTTATGTGAGCTGCTATCATTCGCGAACAGAAGATCCTATCAATTCTCGTGTGCAATAGATAAACTGGGAGGTAAAATGAATATTCTTTGTCTGTTTCAGCCTCCATACATCACTTAATTCCCATCCAGTAGACCACCCACATAGAGCTCTAGCCTGTTTGGCCAATCCCGCTCCACGTAGGGGAGGGTGTGACTGGTCCAGTACCACATCCATGACTGCATTGCAGTCCCCGCCCTTAATTTCCCATCCTGTGAGTACCTGGTTGAGTCCTGCAAAGAATTTATCTTGATCAAAGTTTGGGGCATAAATATTTCCCAATATAATGTGCATGCCGTCTAGTGTCCCATGTAAAATTATGTATCTTCCCTGTGGGTCAACACGTCGCTCCAATTCTATAAATGGCACCCCATGTCATAGCCATATCATTGTGCCCCTGGCAAATGCTGACTAATTAGTGGTGAAGATTTGTCCCTTCCATTTTTTCTGCATTTTTGCCACTTCCGACTCTGTTACTTGAGATTCCTGAATAAATACTATCTGGGCTTTACGCCTGAGTAACTGTGCATGCACCCTATGGCTTTTCTGTATGGAACCTAGACCCCGAACATTCCATGTAATTAATTTGTAGGTGTTAAACATTTATGTCTCTGTGTGTTGGTATAGGGGAACATTGTAGATATAAGAGGAAGGCTACCGTCCCAATCAGACAGACAATAAGTGCCGAACTTCTACCACCCGCCCCAAACTTCCAATACTAGGCCCGGTTGAAGAACTATACTGGGCCGAACAAGAAACCACAACTCGTGTAACTGTACTGTGTGTACATGGTGCATTCACTGATAGGGTGTTATCGCTAACACCTATCACGGTGCTATAACCACTTGTGATTGAGCTCGGGATAAGGAGCCCGGGACTAATATTCATTCTAAAGTATCACCATTTGTAAAAGTCACATAAAAAACGGATACAAGGTTTAGCACCGACTTTGTTATCATAGTCGACAAGCTAAGGGCTTGTCCCAGTAAACAGGATTGTACTGCAGCCCTTTTAGTCCAGTAGGCCATCCGCTGTCTGCGGTGTCACACTAGGGAATAAGTTCAGGCTACTTTCGGAGTCTGATCTGTTCCTGTTATCTTTTGATCTCCTCATGGCCTCGGCTTCTTCAGTCTCTAAACGTGGATGCTGCTTCAAGTGCTTGTTCCTTACTCTGTTGTTCTTGTTGTTGTGTCGGGCCTTGCGCTTGCGACTTGCGGATTGATTTCACCATGCAGCGAGGTCGCCTGTCGTTTTCACAACCTGGGCTGTTGGGTAGGCTGTGGGAGGCGGATAACGCAAGAGTGGTTGGGTCCATTACCTCTATCCATTCCTCGACGTCTTCGGGGCTCTCGAAGAAATACGTCTTATGATCTTGTATGATTTTCAGCCTCCCCGGGAATAACCATGCGTATTTCAGCTGCATGCCTTTCAGTTTCTTCTTGCAGCCATGAAGGAGGACCGCTGTCGCTGTACCATAAGAGTATAGTCCGGGTATAGCGATATTCAGCAATTTTCAAATCCTATTTGAGAGCGCTCTCGTGCTTCTGGAGTAAGGTGTCCCGGTCCCTGTAATTCAGGATCCTGGCTATTAACGGGCGTGGTGGAGCACCCGCTTTGAGTCTCCCTGTGGGAATCCTGTGAACTCTTTCCGGTCAGAAATAGATCAATAGTCCTTCAGGTGACACATGGTCTTTGAACCGTTGCTCCATGTAACGGGTGGTGTCCGGGCCCTCGCTGCACTCCGGAAGGCCTATGACCTGTACATTACGCCTGGGTTTTACTTCCGCGTCTTCTGGTTGGTCGTAGAGGCCTGTGACTTGCTTCTGAAATTGCTGAATCTTCGACACATTCTATTTCTGTTGCTGCACTACTTCGTCAAGGGTTATGTTATGCACCTTCAACTTGTCCGCCAGTTTGGCATGGTCTGCTTTGAGGAGGGTGAACCCATGTTGTGAGAGCGCCACATTGTTTGATGGCTTTCCGTGATTCCCTGACCTCTTGAAGTATCAAGTCCAGTTTGTCCGCGAGGGTCCCCTCATTAGTTGGTGGTACACAATTAAGTGACATCTGGACTGTCGTGCGGGCTGGGTCTTCCACAGGTTGCGTGGTGTTCATGGTTGTTTCTTGGTTCTTGCCCTTGGGGCGCCCCATGTGATTACCTCAGTGCCTTCACAGGTTGCGTAGCAGAAGAGCTGTTGCAGGCGGGCCACCACTCAGCCACGAGTGGGTGGGATTTGATGAGACAGGCAGAAGCCATGTGCCCTCGATCAGTAGTTCACGCTCCGTGCTTTCCTCATGTTTACTTGTCAGCACGACCAGTGTGTACAATTCAACTGCGCTTGAGTGTCACCACTGTTCTGCGATGTACGTTGTGTCTCCAATTATTGGGAGTGAGAAATGTATAACAGTTTTCCCACAGGTTGGCTAATCTGTGGATGCAGTGTTCTGTATGCGGCCTTTGCCTCACCAGGAGAAGGGGAAAGAAGACGGGGGGACGGGCGGCCCCCACTTCTATTCAGCCAGCCACCAGTATTTGTTTGGGGGGGTCGGCTCCCGGGTAAACCCAGTCTATTGAGGCCCACCACCGAGTTGAGTCTCAGCTCGCTGGCAGGAAGATACACAGGGGAAGCAGGCCTGGTTCTCCACTTTCTCCGTGTGGGACTCAAAGTAATAACCCCAGTTAATGACAATAGCAGTCCTGCGGGGCAACCCTCACAATGTTCATTTAATACAGCATTGGTGTGCTAATGGGAAGTATGAGTAGAGCCCCCAACAGTCACATTTATTTCTTCCCCAACTTAGAGGCCATGATATGCTTCAGTGGGGAAAGGGGCGATTCCGTAGTACACGCTGGTGCAACCCGTAAGGGGGGACCCCCCCACACTGGTGGAACCCACTCACCTGCAGATGAAAGGTTGGGGAATCCGGCAGCTTCCCTCTTGGGCTGCAGCCTGGGCTTCTGTTCCAGCAGGTTGTTCGTTAGGCTCTGTGTCCTCAAATCAGCAGGCAACTCGCAGACATCTTGGTTACCGGCAGTCACGTTCTGCCTTACTGCTCCGCACTCCAGGCACGGCAGTACCAGGGACACGGTAATGAGCACTGAGCGCTCCTCCTTGCTCAGCGCAATCTGGGCTAACTTGCAAATGTCTCTGGGGAATTTAGTGAGCAGGTGGCCACCCTGGTGCCTCCCCGTCGTCACTCCCGTGCCACATTTGTTCACAGACGGGGGCAGACACTCCTACGTTTGCGTCCATCGGTGAACAACACAGTCTGTGCCGTCGAGTAAATGCGCAGCTCTGGGCGCTCCCTGCAGTGTTGCCGATCGCTTTTCGGTGAGGCCGCAGGAGATCGTTATCGGGACGGCCTCTTGGATCACTCAGCGTTGCTGTGCCCACACTGTCAAGTTGTTTACTATGTGGGAGCCCTAGTCTAGGTTGCACCGCCTTCTGTGCTCTCCGTGCGGAGACATCCATTCAGTATCAGACCGCCGCCGGCCTCCCAGGTTTCACGGCTGCCTCAGCGCAGCTATACACTGCTGCTGGGTAAGCCGCACACCATATTCCATTCTCCACACCGATGAGAGCCTCGCTGGGGTCTGTTCTCTTGGTGTACGTGAGCACGCCGATCTACTGCTACTGCAGTCAGGCTTCGATGGACTGTGGGGAACGGCGAATCAGCAGGATTTTCCAGCCTGGGCTCGGAGCTCAACTAAACTGCATCCGCCATGTTCGGCGGTTAGCCACGCCCCCCCACACAAAGGAACACTTATGATGACACAAATTAGCTAGAAGGATCTAAATACAAGACCCCGAAACTGATGATGACCGTCCTGTGATGACCACGATGAACAGAAAGTGGTGATTTCAAGACTCATCAGAGGTGGCCTGGGAACATGGCTTGCTTTATAAATAAAAATAAAATAAAAATTAAAAAAAATTTTAATGCCTAGAATGTGAGATTTTGTTTTCTTTAACTTATGGCAATGTAGGCCTTATGGTCCATCCTTTTCGAGACATTGCTGTTTAACAGGTAACCTGAACTGCTGTTTATTCTGTGTCATAATAGAGTTGTAGATATCATCAGGTGAAAAATAAACGATTCCCCGTAGCAACCTGAGCAAAGTGTACTTTTCCAAGGACAGAGCAACTGTCCCAGACTTAATAATCTACTACGTAACATTTCATGTACTGAGAACAGATGTTGGGAGCACTAGAACACCAAGTATTAGAATAGTGAGAAAATCTTTTAATGTGTTTGTTAGAAATGGGGTCTCTAGATGGCAGTTCTTTGCATCCTGTCAAAGTATGGACCCTTACTATAGTCAGGGTAAGGAATCACACAGCTAAAATAACCCCTGCTCACCCGCTTGGTAGCTTGGCACGAGCAGTCAGGCTTACCTCAGAGGCAATGTGTAAAGCATTTGTACATACACACACACCGAGAAGACACTGCAAAATGAGGCCAAACCAGATCAGAAAAATAGCCAATGTTGCACAAAACCAAGACCAAAATTACAAACACCCAATATACACATGTAAAGATATCACTTTTCAAAGGTTTAATATGTTCAATCCATAGAAATCAATGTATTTGTTTCTTTTAGCACAAAGTACCTTGGATGCGTCGAAACTCAAGACTCTGCGAGGTGCCGGGGAGGTGAGGCGCCGGAAAAGCAAAGCACTGCGTCTGTTCCTTACTCCCAGGGGAGGTGATGCGTCGGTTCCTTATTGTCAGGGGAGTTGATGCATTGGTTCCTTACTGGAAGGGAAGGTGATGCATCGATCTCGGGACACAGCCATGGTTCCTTACTGCTCTGCAACTTCTATGAAGAAATTGGCGTCCATTGACGATGCGTCAAATATCCAGATGCTCTGTGTTGATCCCACAGCCGTGAGGCAGGTGCTGCGAAGGAAAGCTGGTGTCTGTGGTGAAAGCCGTGCTCGAGGTGCCAATTGGGATCCCCGCTCCTGTGCTGGCAGCGGCGATGCATCAAAGTTTGTAGCGGGGAGCACCAAAGTCCAGCAGGACTACACCACTCATGATCCGGTGCTAGTGCTCTAAGGAGTAAATTTAATGTATGGGTTTGTGCGCTGACAACACCTTGGCCTATTTCTGTTCCCATGACAAAATTCTTACTGCCCACAGAAACCAGGAGATGTATCACACTAAGTTACTTTGGTATTACAGAACGTGTAGCAGACGCTTGCATGTACCCATCTGAATAAACTGCTAAATGTGCTTCATGATATCTCAAGAGCGTTCCCTCTTTCACATGGGGATATGGCTCTATCCAAATGAGGAAATTATTTGCCTCTTCACCTGCACCACACTACAAACATTGGCACAGAGGCAAAGGAGATTGAGAGGCTTACTGACTGGACCAGAGTGATAAGGTGCAAAGTTAGAGTGCCACATGAGTGCGACCTTTGAAAGGGTAGAAAAGGTGTTTCAAGTACCCTCCAAACAGCTGCCTGTTGGCAGGTGTAGGTACTCACTGCAGCCGCCTGCAGGGAGATTTCTTCCCCCTTCCAAAATCAGGCTGCATTGCTGCCTCAAGGTGAAAGGAGAAAAGGCTGAATTAAACAGCTGGTCCGCCTATGGCTAATACGCTGCTCCAGGGCAAGCACTAGTTCAGAGCTGTCCTGGGGGCAGCGCATTAACTTTAATAGGGCACACCAACCTGTTCTGTGCCTGGCACACCCAGTAAAAGATTAGTCCTAGCATAGACCAAGGCAGTGTACTCTATAGGAAAGCTCAGGTAAATATTATGCACTCATGAGAATGTTTTCCTTTTCACAGATGCTTTTCCCGAAGTTTACAAGAACATTGGTGGCGAGGTTAATGTTTGTATGTTTGAAGGTGTTAAATACTATCTCATAATTTACAAATATGCCAAGCGATATCCTGACCTCGATTTACCAGGACCAGTGCCTATCACCCGTGCCAGTCGGTCCCCTGCAGGCTGCGTGGCTTGGTGCAGAGAGAGTGAACTCGACATGGAACACACCCCTGTATGCCATGCCTGAAATCCACTGTTTGAGGCCTAGGTAAGTCACCCCTCTAGCAGGGTGCACTAGCCCTAAGGTAAGGGTACAGAGGAATTAGCCCTGTCCCACTACAGTGTTTATGGCTTTACTACACTTACAATGTCTAAAAATGGACCTAAAGACTATATGGTCTGGGAGTTGGTCATTACGAACTCCACAGCTCCATAATGGCTTTACTGTAAACTGGAAAGTTTGGTAGCAAACCTCTCAGCACCTTAAACTCACACTGATGCCAGTGTGGGATTTAATGTAAAATGCACCCATAGAGCATCTTGGAGATGCCCCCTGAAAATCGACAAGCCCTAGTGTGGTTCCTGAATGACGGTCTGGTGGTGACGAATGGCAGGCAGAGAGGGGGCCCTCTTCCCTGAGTCCAGAAACAAAACCCATCCTGGGCAGAGAAGTGATTCTTCAACCCCCAGGATGGGCTAGGCCCACGAAGGTGGAAGCTTCAAAGGCTTGCAGGCTTTGTACGCTGTCCTCACCTTTTGCTGTCCCCAGCAACTGGCTCCCACCGATTCTGGACCCCACTTTGGGTGGGAGAATCAGTGGTAAATCCAAGCTAGGAAGAGAGGTGTGTCCCCCTTTGTCAACCTTACCCCTCAGGTGGGGGAGACGAGGTGAACCACACATCTCAGTCCCCGCCATCCTGAAGATGAGGGGACTCTGCCAATTCGAGGTTCATGACCCCCCTACCACTGGAGGGTGGCATAATAGGGAGTGTACCCAACCCAAGCAAGGAGCCAACTGGTCCCGGCCTGCATACCCCTTTAACACCCCTAAATTTAGTATTTAGGGGTGACCCTGAACCTTGCCTCCTCAGATTTGAGAAAGAAAGAAGGACTGAGCCATGCTGAGGCAGGAAGGAGAAGAAGACGGCAACTGCCTTGGCCCCAGCCCTACCAGCTTGTCCTGTCCATGACCTGACTATAGCAAGAATCCCGGCGAGTCCAGCAGCTACCACCCCACAGAGCCCGGATGACCTGCCCTGCAACCTTCCCACAGACTCCTGTGAGCACCATTTTTGCTCAACCAAAGACTCTTCTCCAGAATAAGGATACCGGTCTCTGCGATTTTGCGAGTTCGAGTGGCCCAACACACCATGGAGGTAGCCCGAGCGATCCTGGCCTGGGATCTGGTAATCCCTGACCTCCCTCAAGCCGACGCCTGCAGCCTCAAATGAAGGGTCTCTGGGACTGGAGCTGGTAAGAGAACCTGATGCCAGAAAACACTCCTGCATCCGACGCCCCACGGGCTTAGGTGGCCCAACCGACGGTGTCCAGGCTTTCCCCAAGATCCCAACTTACCCCTCTAGCCAGTGGTCGCCTTCAGGAAGTCTCCCTGCCCGAGCCTGCAGCAGCTTTGTGAAACCAAAGGTCTCCATTGGGAAACTCAGGGTCCCCAATGTCCGTTTTGCACCCGTCTACCCCAGTGCCGCTGGTGGTGCAGTTCCTGTACTGGTCGTTGGCCCCTGCAGTGCTGACCATAATCCCAGGAGCTTTGCTCCCACATACGAGTGGCCTGCTTGTCAGCAGTCCCTAAGCGAATGCCCCCTTGCTCCATTGGCTAACATTTGGCCCCTGCACTCTGCATCCAGCTGCCCCAGTGCTGCTGGTGGTGCAACTTGAGTGCCCATCTATACTAAACCTGGGTGGAGTTCGATTAGCTTCGTGACGCGGAGCTCCGCGAAGCTGTTAAACTCCGCTGCGCTACGCCGAGTTCTGCGGGTGAATTTGCTTGTTCCGCCCGTTCATTTGAAGTTTCCCACCAGCATCGCAGATTGCCTGTTTGGTGGGGGGGCGGAAATATCAAACTAACTGCACCACGTGGTCACGCGTAGGTGCGGCCATCTTGTTTTCTTTTCCGTTATGGAGCTGGAGCATACTTTTCAATTCTGTTTTAATCCTTTTTAAAAAAAACTTTTTGTGTTTATTTTAGTAAGCTTTTGTACCGTGTTTCTATTTTACTTGCTTTCTTTTTTTTTAACTTCCTTTCTTCTTCTCCCTAAATTTTTTACTTTCGACATTTTCCTTGTGGAAGGCGGCTCTCGGAAGGGGTGCAGCCGCAGACCATGTTTTCTCTAAGGTGGCAGCACTTGTTTTTTTCGTTTTGTGCCATGCCACCCTGCCGCGCCACCCCACCCCCCCTGCCACCTTAGCAGCAGGCCTGGGTCCGAGCTCTGGGAGTGGCAGCAGCGGTGAGCGAGTGTGCGTCTTGCAGTGTATCACTGCTTTCATTCGGGCTGACGCACCCACAACCAGCTGACGCACTGGTGGTCCGACATCCTGGACCAAGGGCTGGACCTGGCAGGAGTTGAGGTCGTGGGGCTTGGTAAGTAGCTTATTATTATTAATATTGTTGGTATTACTGTTATTACTGTTATTGTGTGTTCTATGTTATTGCTAATATTTTTTCACCAAACAGCAAGCATGCAGGTAAGTTGCCTTTAAAAATCTTATATTATGTGGTTGTTATTCTAGACAGGTGCTCGGCGCTACCTAATCGTACTTGTTTGCAACTTTGCGCTTGCTTGGGCTGATTATGTAAGATAACTTAAGCTAGGTGATGCAGACTAGAGAGACTCCTTTCCTTTGTCCTGTCACTAAGATAGTGGTAGTTAGTTACTTATGGATCTATTAGGATGGCGGTCGGAAAATCACACTGACCGCCATGGTAGCGGGAAAACACCGTCCGCTAGGACCGCGGAAAAACCGCTGGTCCAATTAGTATGCTCCGCAGTCAAAATCTGACCGCGGTAGTCGGATCGCGGCAGTTAACATTGTGGCGGTTGCTGCTGCCAGCAGCACCGCCACGATGCCCAAGAAAGCATGTCCTGCATGTCCCTGCACTGTGTAGCAGGCACTGCACAGTGCCTGCCACCTGGTACAGGAACATACCCCCCCAGTGGAGACATTCTCCGCATGCCTTCCCATGGTGGTCCCACCGCTGTGGAAAAGCTGGCTACCGCCGGCGTCATAATCGTGCCGGCGGGGCTTGGCCCTGATCCGCCACAATTGTAGCGGTCCAGCTCCGCCCGCCAGGCAAGTGGGCGGATTGCAACCGGCAGAAAAGTGGCAGGCGGAAAATCACAACGCTGCTGTCACGACCGCAATGCTAATCGGACCGGCGGTTTTCAGGGTTTCGATCGCGGGCGAATGTCCGTCGCCCGTCCGGCGGTTGCTACCGCCGGCCTGACTGCAGCAATCCGCCCGCCATCCCCTGGAGCTGCGAATTCGGCGCCGTTGTATCCAGCGCCTGCTGCCTGCAGGTGGCTGACCCCCTGAGACGGGACAACCTGGAACCAAGACCTCGGTCAGTTCCCCGGTTGCTGCCCACTCAACGCCCTGGGCTCCCATGCCTGCAGGGGGCCGACTCCCGGAACCCTTGTAACGGGTCTCCTGGGATCAGCGGTGGTTCCTGGCCGAGCCCCTGGAGCGGCCGCTCGCCTCCTGGTGCTCCCCCGCTGCAAACCGAGCACAGGCCATGGTGAAAGGTGGCTAGCGCTTGGGAATCGCACCGTGGCAACTGTAGACAACGTAGCATTGCGGCGTGGGTGACGGAGGCAGCTGCTTCTGGGCCGTGATGCCCCCCTGGGTCTGGGCTGGATTCATCGCTGTATTCATCGCTTGCATGTGAGGCTGGACGGCTGCAGAGGAGAATCCCGCGATACCGACCGATGCTGTCTTCCCTGCCTCGCCCTTCTTATGAAGTCACAGATGAAGAAAATGGAAAGACCCAAATCAACATAATAACGCCGATAGCGCGTTATTTGCCCCGTTGTTGCTTCATCGCTGACTATCATTCATATCTCTAGTGCAAAGGTCTCACCCATACTGCGGCCACAACTCCCCGTCTAACTCAACAAGTCCTGGATGAAGCCATCGGATGTCTTGGCTTTACATCGAAGTTATCTCCACTTTGGCACCGCTTCCTCCCTTCTAAGGTAGCTTTTCCTTCTATGGCAACCCTTCCCCTTTGAGCACCCTATTCCTCCACCCCATATTGGTGTGCTCATTTTTGTCCCTTTAGATTTCCTTAAGATGGCGACAACCATAGTTATGCTTGCCTAAAATGGCCGAGACCATAAATGGCTCACCTCTGAGCCACTACCTCTGACATAGGACTATCTCTCACCCCCATAATCTCTATAGCTAATCTGCATAGCTGGTCCCCCTTTCGCCCAGAGCTTCCACCTTCCCATATAGTCAGTGACATAGGACTACAAGGTTGCTCACTTGGGCAATGAAAACTGACAATGGACTACACAATTGCGCTATTAGCTCAGTCCCAATGAGGCGGCCATCTTAGTCTGCCCCCGCCCATTACCCCTGATAAGACTGACCTTAGCTTCTTCTCTCCACACTTCTGATTTTCTTTTTATCCATCACTAGACAAACCGTTATTCTCTTTGCTTCTAAACCCTTTTTCTTTTCCTCCCCCCCCCCCATCTGCACTCTGCACCCGGGGCTATCATCTTCTTCCAGTTTGCCACCCCCACCTTTCCTTTCAGTCCACTTCTACATAGCCTCTGGTTTCAGCTTTCTCGCTTCTCCCCCCCCATATCGTCCCCCCTTAGCGCGCTTCGCACTGCATTGGGTGGTTCGCATCATGTAGCGTGCAGGTACACACACCTACAGCATCATTTATCCCCCTAACCTCACTAAACAATCAGCCAAACGTTTCAAGCATAATTACATAAAACTCCACCCCGAAACTCTCTTCGCTGACCCTTATTTCTCACTTCGTAGCGGGTTTACTACCACTGATTTCATTTTCCACACTAAACGAAGAGCCCAATGGAGAAAGGCATTCCTAGCTTCTCTCTCGATCTCCTCTACGAGGAAAACCGCGCATGGGACAGCCTTCAGTATTTCCCCCTCCCAACTCTTTCATGCGACAGCGACCATCACCATATACAATAACAACACTATCCTCATTCAAGCCACAGACCGCAATTTAAATCTCTTAGACAACATCTACCCCAGCATTAAAAACATGGTGTCTATATCCCAGCTGCCTTCTCAACCCGCTCCCTGCGGCAACACAGAGCGGATTAGCCCCACCACCCTGGCAAACAATACCTCCCCGCTTCCGCCCTGTCCTTGTCCGTCCCCCACACAATTTACACCCCTCTCCCACACACCACGCTTCACCTCATCCTCACCACCCTGCTCGCTTGACACCCCCGCCCTGCATACGCCCCGGCCACTGCTGGCTCCGGTGCCTTACGGCACTCCCCCTTGTACACCCCTACCATCCACACTCCTCCCGTCACTGCACCTGACCCGTGCATTCTACGGCCCAGCACTACTGAGGCAGCCTACGTGCCTCCCTTAAAAACATGGTGTCTATATCCCAGCTGCCTTCTCAACCCGCTCCCTGCGGCAACACAGAGCGGATTAGCCCCACCACCCTGGCAAACAATACCTCCCCGCTTCCGCCCTGTCCTTGTCCGTCCCCCACACAATTTACACCCCTCTCCCACACACCACGCTTCACCTCATCCTCACCACCCTGCTCGCTTGACACCCCCGCCCTGCATACGCCCCGGCCACTGCTGGCTCCGGTGCCTTACGGCACTCCCCCTTGTACACCCCTACCATCCACACTCCTCCCGTCACTGCACCTGACCCGTGCATTCTACGGCCCAGCACGACTGAGGCAGCCTACGTGCCTCCCTTAGACGGGGAACATATTCCTCTGAAGCCCACCGCTCCACTCCCCACTGATTCTATCTCTTCCGCCACCTCCACTTTGCCAGACACGGCCTTTCCTGACACATTCTCCCCACAGCGCAGTCACCCACCCCCACGTAGACTGCAGGCTAATAACGTTTCACCTCATCCCCTTTCTGATACCACGCTTCCTTCTGAGCAATCCACCCTCCATCCTATCCCTACTTCCTCACAACAGCCAGCAACCCCACTTTACACCCTCCCACACAGCCATCTTCAGGCATAACACACTCACCAACCTCTCTCTCATCTGCACCAGACCCTAGACTAGAGGAAATTATGATCGCCCTGCACCAAATTAAAGCGGAGCTTCATTCGTTCAAGGTGATGTTGTCTAGACATTCATTACGCTTCACTCCCTCAAAGACCTATAAATTACACGAGTGCCCGGACCTCATTTCATCCGCCTCTAAAATGCCCCCACCCAGCTGGAAAACAGTTCAGTCTCACAACACACTAACACGCCCAATGCGCAGCACCAATCCGTTTTCGGAGAGCGATCTTCTCTCCCTTCTGCACTCTTACGAACCCTAACTCCCCAACTCCCTTATGTCCTCTCAGATGACCATCCCGACTACCCCCTCAACGCCCGCAGACACGCTACACACAACAACAGAGGAGTCAGTGATAATAACCTAAGAAGAATCCCTATCACTCAGGACCCCTCCTCTTCCCTCATTTCACCCCATCTGAAATGCACTATGCTAAACTGTAGATTGGCCTACAGACACGCAGCCAACATAGCTGACCTCATCATCTCTCAGGAGCTGGACATCTTATTTCTAACTGAAACCTGGTTAACCTGGTTAACAGAATCCTCCACCCCTCTCCTCGACATCCTAGTACCACCCGACTACGACATCATTAGATTAGACAGAACGGACAAGATAGGGGGTGGCACAGCTTGTATGCATCGTAGCAGCATCACCATAAACAGAGCCATATCGCCTACTTTCCCATCATGCGAATACTTATGTCTGGACATTAGCTGCAATGGCAAACCAGTATGTTCACCCCACATCATCTATCATCCCGCAGGAGACAACCTCCTCTTCATCCAACACCTTATGGACTTGATCTCCTCTAACAATGAGCGGCAAAATTCCCAAATATTCCTTGGCGACTTCAATCTCCATTGGAACGACAACAATGACTCAGTGGGCAACAGCTTCAAAAACTTCCTGAATGATCTAGCCCTCATCCAATCCTGCAACAGCCCGACACACAATAAAGGCTCAACCCTTGATCTTATAATCTCCAAAACTGATGTCATCCATGTGGACTCGATCCAACCTTGTGACTGGTCGGACCATCATATTATTGCCTTCTATATCAAGGAAACCACCAAACTCAATTCAACGCAATCCACAAAACCAAAGATCTGGAAAAGAGACTTGAAAAAACTCCTCCCCAACTCACTACCCTCCTCAAGCTACAACCTGCTCCAGCCCCCTGTAGGCACCTCTGACGTCCATAATCTCACCAACCACTATCTCAACGCTATGACCACGATAATTATTGAGGTAGTCCCTCTGCAACTTAAGAAAGCTCCCATTAAAGACTCCAAGCTCTGGTACAACGCTCTGCTTAATGAGGACAGACGGGCCCTCAGGTCCTTGGAACGCAACTGGAGATCAGTCCCATCAGCTAACCACCTTAAACTTCTAGGAAAAAGAGAAATGCATACTACAAAAGATTAAGGGCCATATGTAGGTAAATTATTTTTACCGATTCATAAATACCGAATTTTACCGAATCGGTATTTAAGAATCGGTAAGTTATATGTAGGTCAACACTCGGTAAACTTTACCGAATCGGTAAAATTCGGTAAACATGAATTGGAATTTACCGAATCGGTAAATACCGAAGCGGTATTTTCCGATTCGGTAAATACCGAAGCGGTATTTTCCGAATCGGTAAATACCGAATCGGTAAATACCGAATCGGCAGTTCAACAACACATGACTTCAAGCAGCCAATCCTGTGCAACCTCAACCCCACCCAACCAGGGAGTGGCCACACCCAGGCAGGTGCACACAATTAGCAGACTCTGGAGAGGCTGGGAGTGCTGAGGAGAGGAAGAGAGCAACTGCCAGATTCAGACCTGGAGACTGCAAGAATGGCAAGCCAGGACACAGAGAGGGAAGGAGGGGAGAGGAAGCGAAAGCTCAAATTCAGCCCAAAGGAGCTGCAAGTTCTGGTGGAGGAGGTCGTGAAACAGCACCAGAAACTATTTGGGAAACTGTCACAGCAAGTGCCTGAGTCAGAAAAAAGAAAGATCTGGCTTGGAATCCAGGCACAGGTGAATGCCATAGGAGTGACCCCCCGGGACATCGATGTCCTGAAGAAGCGGTGGTATGACATCCGCATTATCACCAAGAGGAAGGTGGCAGATTTAAAAAAAGAGGCCAGCCAGACAGGAGGTGGACGCAACAGAGCACCAGCCCTGACAGAACTGGAGGAGCTAGTGGAGACAACGATTGAGCCAGAGAGCATCGTGGGGATTGGGGACGCTGACAGCTCCGCCAGAGGCACCTCCAAACAAGGTAAGACGCTTGCACAGCAATGTGCCCCCCCCTACCCCTATCCAAACTCCCAAAATGTGCCATGAGAATCCAACTCCAGTACAGGTATTAGTGCATGCCTGCAATGCATCATGAGAGATGTAGTCCCTGAAAGGCCAAACATGATACGAGGACAATGAGATACTGTCTAGAAATTGTATTGTCATGTCAGGAAGACAAAGCTTCAGGTACACTTAGCTGCTGTTGCTTTTCTGTCCACAGGCACTACTGCGCACAGAACTGGCCATGAGAAGGGAGAGAGAGCACACCACACACCCAGCACAGAGAAGGCCACCACCAGTTCCGGCCAGGGAACGGCACCACAGGCACTTACACCACCCCAGCCAGCATCGCCGCTCCAGCCAGCATCCCCAGTCCTGCAGGTTTCACCACCATCTTCACCTCCTGCACAGCACAGGTTGAGGAGGCGTCCTGCAGCTAGGTTGGATGTGACCGACTCATCATCCGATGAGTCGAGGGGCCCGGAAACGTCCACTGTACCCCAGGATGTAACACATGCCAGTGTGCCTTCCGAGTCTGAGGGAGAACACACAGTTGGCAGACGGCGCCGCAGGGCTCGTCCGCAGAGTCCACCTCCCCTTGGGCAGGGCCATGGAGTGTTCTCAGGTCTTGAGGGCACCATGGTGAAAATACAACGCGTACAGGCAAGGGCAATGGTGTCCGTACAGCGACAAATGCGTGGCCTACACAACACCTTTGGAAACATTGAAAAGGGCATCACCACCATGGCAGGGGGCATTGCGGATATGGCAGCGGGCATGCGGGACATGTCCCAATCCATCATGGAGCTGTGCTCAAAGTTCGATGAGGACAGGGCCACACGGCGCAGGGGACATCAGAGGAAGGATCAGACCTCGAGGGCAGTGAACCGGCTGGCGACTGCCCCATCGCTGATCTGCAGGCGCTCTGTTGCGATGCAGGAGGGCCTTGCACAGTGCAGCACAGATGTGTCCAGGGGGATGGTTAGGGTCACAAGTGCACTAGAAGTGCTGCTCACCAGCCAGTCTGCAGCAGCTGGCGCTTTGGATGCTGGCGACACAGAAGACACGACCAGCAGGAGCAGCATAACCCCCCCCGTCCCAGACACTCGTCGGAGCAACAGGCGTCAACGTGGTGCCACTGGTACCCCAGCCAGTGAGGACGCCCCCTCAATTCCATCCTGCACTGCTGCGCGTGGGCGCAAACAGTAAAGCCCCATGCGAAACAATGACACATTTGGGTGAAGTAACCCTTAACTCACAAAATTTAATTTCTCATTGTTGTTGTAATACAGTTTCCTTTGTGTTGTGGCGTAGTGCTGCCTGATTAAACTACGTCATGGCATCCAACTACAGGCTGTGTCCCCTTACTCATTCAGAAATAGTTGGATGTGATCTCTGCCCGTCTCATTCTTCCATCTGTTGCTGCTTGTACTCCTGCTGCGTTGGCCTCTGCATGCGCAGTCTCATCATCATTGTCCTCAATATATGTCATTTCGACCTCTGTGCCTCTCTTTGTGGCAAGGTTGTGCAGCATTGCACAAGTGGCAATAATCTTGCAGCAGAGGATGGGTGTGTACTGGCGTGCACCTCCACTCTTATGGAGGCAGCGAAACCTGCTCTTCAGTAGTCCAAACGTGCGCTCCACCACATTGCGAGTAGATTTGTGTGCCACATTATATCGTCTCTCACTCTGGGTTGATGGGTGTAGGTAGGGAGTGAGGATGAATGACCGCACGGCATATGCACTGTCCCCTAGGTGAGTAAAAGGGAGACATCAGTCACATGCCTCAATACACTATGATTTGCACTGAGTACTATGTAGCGTCACTGTTACTTACCTAGCAGGTATCCTTCCCCGAATTCTCCCGCAAGCAGTCGTGTGTAGATCCCACTGTTCTGGAAGATGTAGGAGTCATGGGTGCTCCCAGGGAATTTGGCAACGATATCAGTGATGATGTTCCCTGCATCGCAGATTACTTGCACATTGATGGAGTGGGTGGACTTTCTGTTTCTGTAGATGTGCTCAGTGGCAGCTGGTGGGCAGATTGGGATGTGTGTGCCATCTATACAGCCAATGACATGGGGGAACTGTGCCATTTGATAAAAGTCAGTTTTAGTTTTCTGCAGTTCAGCCTGTGTGTTAGGAAAGCTTATGTAGTGGTGCATTCTCTGCATCATGGCATCCAGGAACTTCCTGAAGAAACGGGACATGCAACTCTGGGAAACTCCGCCCACCGCAGCTATCACCCCCTGGTAACTGCCAGATGCAAGTAGGTGTAGGCTGCAGAGCACCTGCACATGTGGTGGTATGGCATGGGCCCTTCTTGTTGGCTGGTCCAGGAGTGGGTGCAGGTCCCTTATCAGGTCCAAGATGGTTTGGGGGTGTAGCCTGTACCTTTCATGTATCTCTGCGTCAGTCAGTTGGAAGAGTGTGATGCGCTGTCTGTAGATGCGTTCCTCCCGTCTCCATATCCTCAGTCCTGCAGCCTGTAGACGTAGCCGCCTTGCAATGACATACAGAGCAGCCATGTTGTCCATGCTGTTGCATTTTGGGATTGCTTAAATGCACTGTTGAAAATTACCACCTGCTTTCTCTCAGTGTTAATTACCGACTCTTATTTACCGATTTTGAAGGATTTCTTAATTACCGACTTTACATACATAACATTTTTCAGTATTACCACTTCATATTTACCACTTCATATTTACCGAATCGGAAAATATGTATTCGGTAAATTTGAAGCGGTATTTTTTAAGTCGGTAAATTTGAATCGGTATTTACCGATTCATATTTACCGAATATGTGTTTTTGGCCTCCTACATCTCAACTATCTAAATACCGGTCGGTAACGTCTGTTTTACCGAATTTCGGCCATTACCGACCGGTATTTGGCTACCTACATATGGCCCTAAGCGTACTAAAGCTGACGTCTTCAGCCATCAACTAGACCAAGCAAAAAAACGCCCAAAAAAACTTTTTGAATTAATCAAAAATCAATCCAAGGACACACCCCAATGGCTACAAGACCTAGCTCGCCCACAACCTAACTGTGAAGAATTCTCTCCCTTCTTTAATCTGAAGACTGACAACATCATGAAGGATCTCCTCAATGACAGATTACTACATTGCTCCTCATACGGAAATCACCACCTCTTTTCCAACCGCGCCATGCCAACCCCCCCCTAAGCCTGGTCCTAAAAACGAGGCAGCATGGTCCTCCTTTGATACGTACACTGAATACGCCCTAGGCAAAATTCTCAACACCCTGAAACCGGCCAATCACCTCATTGTCCCTCTCCCTGCCAATGCAGTGAAAGACCTTTCAGTATATATCAGAAGGCAACAGTTCCTCTCTATGGGCCTAGAGAGTTTCAATGACTATCTACACAAATGTGGATGGTATCTGGGGGGATCTGCAAGTTCAGATCGTAATGCCCTCACACACCTGTTAGGGTGTCATGCTTCATCATTGGGCGCTCCTCATCGGACCGGCGCTGCAATGTCCGACGGGCCTGGTGGCATCTTTATCGGAGATCTTTTTGATCTGAGAACGCCATTTGGTAAGTGAGGTCTGTGGGGCTATAGGAGAAATATTGTCTTCTAAAGAGTGCAGAATGTGATTTAAAATGGCCCCTGACCTTGTTAATTCACTTTATTAAATACTCAAGGTTGGGACTAATTAAAAACGATGAGGCTACGTATGATAAGTGAGGGTATTCGAGTAGCCTATGGTTGATTAGGTCAACATGTTTCGTGTCTGGTGCTCTAGAGTAAAGCAACACTTCTTCAGGACCGATATGACCTGACCACTAGTGGTCAGTCAAGGGATGAGAACTCCCCTTCTTAATTTCAAGATCCTTAGTCTAGGGTTCTTGATATGGCGTTCCACCTAAATAGATAGGGCCAAAAGAGAGAGAGAGAGGGGGAGGGGAGGAGTATGGATACCAACAGAGACTCATACAGGTGGACTAGTCAGCTAGATTAGAAACCAGTACATCACCCTATAGGGACCAGACAAGACCGGTCTCATATAGTAACAATTAGTTTGCGGAAAGGAAGTTAAAAATATAAAGTATAATGAACTAACGCTAGGTCTACGTTAAAAACATGACATGACATGGTTAAGAACATGACATGACTGAAGTGAGAGGTAACACCACATAAAAGGGGGGAAGGACACACTGTGAGAGGGATAGAAACAATTCTTACCTCCTAGAGGTTGGATGGAAGGCCTCATAGATGAGGGAAGACGACCCGACCACTTGAACGGGTATACTACATGACAGGGAGTAGGCTAGTTTGTAAGTAGAACATAAAAACATGACACTGTCAACTGAGACATCACAGGATAAAATATAGTGAAACCAGGCGGGTGTGAATTAATAATTTGCATGCCTATGCTGTGTATCAGCGTTACTTACTCACATCACAACAGGGCGGTGTAACAGCGTTAGTTGCTCACGTTGCAGGGTGATATCCCACCTACCTATAGTGCCATGCTCGTGTGGGCGGGGGGGGGTTTTAGTACCTTTATGATACGTGAGGAATGGTGACGATTCACCGTATATGTCCCGACAATAACGAAGTGGACGGACTATGAGTGGGAAACACAAGTGTGCCGTGTCGGAAAAATAAATATTAAATTTGAGTGTTTGTATGCCGTGCTCACAGTAAAACGGCCCAGCGATCTTATGTATAGTTAGTGATTTTATTAATGGGCTCGTGTTGCAGTACCGGAGTAGGTGACGCGTATATGAAAAGGTCTCAGAGTGTAAGACCGTGAACTGTAAACACGTAAAGGAGAGTGCAGTAAGCCGACATGCTGCGGCTTCGTGCGAGTAATTCGCATAATTAGCGTCTATCGCAAGGGCGCGGAGATTGCAAGGAGAGTGTGCAGAGGCGACGGACTTACCCTAAGAAGGAAGCGGGTTCATAGTAGATCCTACTCGTCTTGGTCTCATCTGGATATTACCGTAGGAAGTCGGAACCCGGGATTTTAAGTTACGCTAGAACACCGGGATCTCGTGAGATTTTCCCACCCCGTCCGCCATATTGTCCCGAAACGGGATGCCTGACCCAGTAGTGACAGGTTTGGCGATTTTCACAGGGCTAGCTGTCAGGTGATCAATGATCATAGATCATGAGTAGAGAAATTATATTTATTAGTGATCAGAGGTTCCAATGGTCCCCTAACAAACAATAACGATAAGTTGTAGTCGAAGCGGTGTCTGGTCTAGTTTATGGCCATAGGTTATTTGACAATATCTTAAGGGGGGACTAGGAAAGCAAATGTTCAAGTATTCATCATGGCGGTATGGGGATTCATCGTGTTGTTGTGTTATTAACTTCTGTCCATGAAATATCATCGTTAAGGCCCTGTTTATGTGTAGAGGCGGAAAATCCACCTTTGTTCAGTTTCAAAAAGTTTTTGACAGGACCAAGCAAAGTTACTTTCAAGTACTGTCCAGTGTAGTTCGTTCGGTCCGTGTCGGTTGGCAATAAAGTGGGTGCTCATTTTTGTGGTGGTTCTCCCACATCGTATATTGCTCCGATGCTCCATGATTCTTGTTTTTACTGGACGTGAGGTCATGCCTATGTAGCGGAGGTTACACGGGCACGTAATCATGTAGACACAATTTCTGGAATTGCAATTAGTATGGTTTCTTTGAGTCCAAATTTTGCCTGATTCTAGGTTGAGTTCTTTAGTTGCCTTTGTCAAATTGCATACTCCACATCCTCCACAGGGATAGTGACCTCTAACTGGCGAAGAACCCCATAGGGTACCTTGGGCTGCTGCTTTGGTAGTTTTTGGGCGTGTATGTACCAAGATGTCACTTAAGTTACTTGTGCGTTTATTGGCAAACCTTGGTTTCGGTAATGATAATGTACCTGTGGCAAGAATCTTCCAATTTTTTGTGATAATTCTTTGTATTTTATTGGATTCGTGTGTAGGTGGTGACGCAAGTAAGAATGTCATCCGTCTTCTTAACTCTTGGTTCCAACAGAGCCTCTCGGTTGTTATTGAGAGCTCTTTTATTGGATCTGTTGATGATAGTGGTGGGGTAGTTGCGTGCTTTAAGGTGGTTGCTTAAAGTGGATGCCTCCTTTTTGTCGTCACTGGTCTTGTCACAGTTCCTGCGAAGACGTAGGAACTGGCCGAAGGGAAGATTATCCCTGAGGGTCTTAGGATGGTGGCTTTCATACTGTAGAAGACTATTCCGATCCGTTGTTTTTTTGTAGGTGTAGGTCGAAAGAGTGCCATCTTGTAATGTGATCGTTAAGTCCAAAAAATGGATTTCAGTCAGGGAGATGGATCTGGTAAATTTCAAGTAAGGGTCTAAAGAATTCACCCAAGTAAAGAAGTTGTCGCATGTTTCTAAGTCCCCTTTCCACAGAATCAGGATGTCGTCAATGTAGCGCTTCCAAAGAATAATGTTATTGGTGTAGACGTTGTTATTTGATACATGGAGGCGTTCAAATTCTGCGACATAAAGGCATGCCAGGCTCGGCGCAAAGGTACTACCCATGGAAGTTCCTTGGGTCTGGTGGAAATATTGATCTGTGAATTGGAAGTAGTTTTCGCACATGGCCATGGTGGCACATTCCATTATGAAGGAAACCGGAGTGTCTGATGTCCATTCTTCTTTCAGAAGGAGCTCTTCTATGACCCTCAATGTTTCTGCTTGGGGAATATTTGTGTAGAGAGCTTCTACATCCAGTGTCATCATGAGGTCGATCTCTCCACTTCTGGTAGTGTCAGCCAGTAGGTTAAGAACGTCCCTAGTATCCTTAAGATATGAAGGTATTCGTTGTACCAGAGGGCGGAGAAAATGGTCACAGAATTTGCTGAGGGGCTCCAATAGTGATCCTATCACCTTGGCTTCTTCCACTTTGGACCAAAATCATTAACAGCTCACTTCAACAAGGCTGCATCCCGGACTCCCTCAAAGTAGGTCAAGTTTCACCTATCCTAAAGAAACCCACAGCTGACCCTACGGACCTTAACAACTATCGACCCATATCCAATATTCCCACCTTGGCCAAACTGCTGGAAAAATGTGTACACCGACAACTGACTAATCACATAGATCACTTTGACCTCCTAAATAAACACCAATCAGGTTTCAGAGCAGGTCACAGAACAGAATCAGCCATGACACACATTAATGATGATACGTTACAAATCCTTGACCAGAACGGATCGTGCTTACTCATCCTGCTAGACCTTTCCTCAGCCTTTGATACGGTCAAACACCAGAAACTAATAGATCTCCTTGAGCATAGAATGGGTCTGTCAGGCACAGTGTTAAACTGGTTTACCTCCTTCCTCCATAACCGTACACAAAAATTCAAGGTTAACAACTCGCCCTCCAATTCCTTACCTGTATCACTTGGGGTTCCGCAAGGGTCCTCACTTTTGCCGACCTTATTTAGCTTGTTCATGGAACCTCTCACTGAAATTCTGCAGGCATCTAACGTACAATTTCATATGTACGCGGACGACACACAACTATATCTCAAGATCAGCTCCCTAGAAGACATTAAGATGCTTAACTCCACACTCTGGAACACCCAGTCTTGGCTATCAGAAAATCATCTCAAACTGAATGCTCTAAAAACAGAATTCCTCCTCATCGCACCACCGGTCAAAGTCCCCTTAATGCATGACTTGATCAAACAGCCTACCGCCTTCAACGTTCAACCAACCATCGTGGACTCAGCAAAAATCCTTGGGAATTACTCTTGACAGCAACCTCACGATGCAAAAACACATCAGTAGCGCTACAAAGGGAGCTAATTTCCAGATAAATACATTGAGGAAGCTGAAACCCTTACTGCCATTCGAGGACTTCAAGCTGGCAGTACAAGCTCTAGTTATCCCTCGTTTGGATTACGGAAGTGTCTCCTTATGTGGCCTCCCAAAAGCTGCAACAGCACCACTAAGAGCGGCTATCAACACGGCAGCAAGACTCATCACTGACTCGAAAAGAAGTGCACACATTTCCCCTGACTTAAAAACCTTGAACTGGCTACCATTTGAAGCTAGAATCCACCTAAAAGTTGCGTGCATTACTCATAAAGCCTTACATCATAGCACTCCCAGCTACCTCGCGCAGAAACTGACTATCTCTGGTGTCTAAGATCCTCTAGGAATGCTGAAAAACTTCTACTGAATCCACAAAGGTTCAACAAGAAGAAAACGTATAAACGATCCCTCCAGGGATGGCGCCCAAAATATGGAACACTCTTCCCCCTGAAACCAGACTGAATGCCTCTTCCGCATCGTTCAAAAAAGAGGTTAAAGCGTTTCTCATGGCAAAATTTACATGAGCACTAGCTATTCAGGCCCGAGTTCTTTAGATCCTGTTATAAAATACATTACCATGTTTAATCCTCCTACGATATCTTGCACAAAGTGTTGTTTTATATGATTGTTACCTGCACATTATTGTTTGTTCAACTTACAGTTGGTTGTTATGTAAAGCGCTCTGATATCCGCAAGGATCTTGTTCACGCTCTATAAGACTTTCAAAATAAATAAAAAAAAAAATCCTAATAGACCCCTAAGTATTAGTAATTTAGCGGCCCACGTCCTCTCACTTCAGTCCTTGGTAGAACCTTTTTTGTAGTTCGTATAGTGAGTGAATAGCAACCAACCAATTTGATGTGTACAATATGCATGCGTCCATCCATGCATTTATGACTAAATGCAGACTTAGTGAATTGGCCCGTCAAAGGGGGTTGAATTGATTGTAGATGGGATCGGAACTTAGAAGCAAATATAATTTTTTTGCAATTCATTCAAAAATCTTTGCAATAGGCATGCTAGGTAGGTTTAGGATTCAGGAATCTTATTGGAACTTTGTAATAATAAAGACAGGACGGTCCGCGACCGCAATACTAGTCTACTAGTCTATCTGATTTAGGAAATGTCCATGTTATTGTAATTGCCGTTTCCTGTCCAAAAATCTTTTTGGAGCAATTAATATTTCTTTAACATTTTTTTTTTGTCTCTTTAATTATGTCTTACATGATCATCAGCATCCAGGGGCAAGGCTAGGTCATCCAAGGTGAGTGTGGGAGCTGGAGATGCTTCCCAGGAACGCTCCTCATCTGATTGCTCTGCTGGCCCCAGTACGTCTTCCTGTTACTGTTAATATATATTTCCCTAACTTTTACCACTCCTTATTTTGAAATATTCTTTCTGTTTCCTAATTTTATTTTCCCAAATCCTCTTCGATCTATCTGTTTCTTAATTCTTGTTATGTCTGCATTATCCTATTTACTGACTTGGTTAATTATATTTCTAGTGTCTGTATTTTGTTTATTTTTTTTAACCTCAAATTGCCTTTGACTTTGTACTAGGCTTTCTGTGGCATTGCTTACTTCAGGCTTTTCAGTCAACTTTCACTCTCCCCCTGTATATTTTGTGGACTGCCTAGTGGTGGTACTATAAGACTCCGAGAACCCATTGGTCCTTACTACTAGTACTAGTACTTCTACTCTGCCGTGCAGATTGCATGCCCAAGTAAGGTATTCTACGCATGTTTGTTGAGATGAGAAGGCTTTCTTTTACTTTCTCATGTTCAATCAGTAATTGATGGTCACATTGGACTCTCCAAAGTTGTGTCTTCTCGTCTAGGCCTAGTAATTTAATTAGCAGCAGTTGATGGTGAACTGATTACCGTGCACCATGGCTGGAAGGAAGCATGAGGAGGCGGAGGACGGCACCATTACATATGCCAACCAAGAAGATACTATGTCCGATTGTCCGCCAAGTTGGCCACTCTTTTCTTTTCAAAACCTCAGATTCACCAATAGCTCTAGCCACTGAGTCCAGTCTTTCACAGGTTGTCAAAAATTGCCACCAACAAAATGCCCAACCAAATATTTTATTTTTGATAGGATATACTGTCTACTCTGTACCCGAATCATGGTGATGTGTGTGGTGTATGGTCTGTATTTTCAATTGTGCTTGTGAACAAAAATTAATAGGGCGAGGCGTATATGGCATCTAAAAAACGTTTAATGTTTTTTCTAGCCATAGCGACCACCAGTGCTGGGGCCAGCGGGGATGGCAACGCCAGCCGGCAGGCAGGCAGCAGATGCAGCAGCTGCGGGGGTGAGCCAGCAGCAGTGGCGGGTGGTGGTAAGTCCTATTGCTTGCTTATTGACAATTGAATTTGTACACTCGCAGCAAGGGTGTACAGTGTACTGTCGAGCCTTAAGTTGTGAACAATTGAAGACCCCCTTTACTTAGCATTAGCAGGAGTTGAGTAATTAATGGCCTCTTCTATGTTCATCTCAGCAGAGAAAGTTTTATGAAGAAGAGTCAGACCTTGATGGATTGATGGAAAAGGGAGCGAAGGATGGAAGGAGTAAGGACGGGTGCCATGTAATATGACTTGCAGAGAAGGATGTGTGGGTGAAGGGGGCCCATGATCAATCAATCAATCAATCAAGCCATTTATAAAGCGCACTACTCACCCGGAGGGTCTCAAGGCGCTAGGGGGGGGGGGGTGCCGCTACTGCTCGAACAGCCAGGTCTTGAGCTTCTTCCTGAAGGAGAGGTGGTCTTGGGTCAGGCGCAGGTCGGTCGGGAGGGAGTTCCAGGACTTGGCGGCCAGGTAGGAGAAGGACCTTCCTCCTGTTGTCGCTCTTCGGATGCGGGGGATGGCGGCGAGGGCGTGGCTGGCTGATCGGAGATGGCGTTTGGGAGCGTAGAAGTTGAGGCGGTTGTTGAGGTAGCTCGGGCCTTGGTCGTGTAGGGCTTTGTGTGCGTGGGTGAGGAGACGGAAGGTGATTCTCTTGTTGACGGGGAGCCAGTGCAGGTCTCTCAGATGTCCGGAGATGTGGCTGCTTCGGGGGACGTCGAGGATGAGTCTGGCTGAGGCATTCTGTATCCGCTGGAGTCTCTTCTGGAGCTTGGCGGTGGTTCCGGCGTAGAGGGCGTTGCCGTAGTCCAGTCGGCTGGTGACAAGGACCTGGGTGACCGTCTTCCTGGTCTCGGTGGGGATCCACCGGAAGATCTTCCGTAGCATGCGCAGGATGTTGAAACAGGACGAGGAGACGGCGTTGACTTGTCTGGTCATGGAGAGGGAGGAGTCCAGGATGAAGCCCAGGTTTCGTGCGTGGTCTGTCGGTTTGGGTGCGGTGCCCAGGGCGGGGGGCCACCAGGAGTCGTCCCAGGCGGAGGGCGAGGAGCCCAGGATGAGGACTTCCGTCTTGTCTGAGTTCAGTTTCAGGCGGCTGGTCATCATCCACTCGGCTACGTCTTTCATCCCTTCGTGGAGGTTGGCTCTGGCGGCGGCGGGGTCGTTGGTCAGGGAGAGGATCAGCTGGGTGTCGTCGGCGTAGAAGATGATGTTGAGGTTGTGTTGGCGTGCGATGGCCGCAAGGGGGCTCATGTAGACGTTGAAGAGGGTGGGGCTGAGTGAGGATCCTTGGGGGACGCCGCAGATGATTTCGGTGGCCTCTGACTTGTACGGTGGTAGGCAGACTCTCAGTGTCCTTCCGTCGAGGAAGGAGATGATCCATTCCAGTGCCTTCTCCTGGATTCCGACGTTGCTGAGGCGCTGCAGTAGGGTGCGGTGGCAGACAGTGTCGAATGCCGCGGAGAGGTCTAGGAGGATGAGGGCCGCTGTTTCTCCATTGTCCAGCAGGGCTCGGATGTCATCGGTGGCAGCGATGAGGGCGGTCTCGGTGCTGTGGTTGGCTCGGAAGCCAGACTGTGAAGGGTCGAGGGATCCATTCGTCTCGAGGAAGGCGGCCAGCTGCTTGTTGACGGTCTTCTCGATGACTTTGGCTGGAAACGGGAGGAGCGAGATGGGGCGGTAATTCTTGAGTTCGGTGGGGTCCGCTGTTGGTTTCTTTAGTAGAGCGCTGAGTTCGGCGTGCTTCCAGCTCTCAGGGAAGGTGGCGGTGTCGAAGGAGGTGTTGATGATGTCTCGCAGGTGGGGTGCGATGACGGCGTCGGCCTTGTTGAATACGTGGTGAGGGCAGGGGTCGGTCGGAGATCCGGAGTGGATAGAGTTCATCGTGTGGATGGTGTCTTCTGTGTTGATCGGGGTCCAGGCGCTGAGGGTGGTGGTGGGGGGCATTGGTGCGGTCGTGGGGGGCGTTGTTTGTGGGATGAAGCTGTTGTGTATGTCAGCGATCTTGTTGTGGAAGTAGGAGGCGAGGGAGTTGCAGAGGTCTTGCGATGGGGTGATGTCGTTGTTTCCGGCGTTGGGGTTGGAGAGCTCTTTCACGATGTTGAAGAGTTCCTTGCAGTTGTGTGTGTTGTTGTCCAGCCGGTCCTTGAATGCAGTTTTCTTGGTGGCGTGGATTAGTTGATGGTGCTTCCGGGTGGCGAGCTTGAGGGTGGTCATGTTGTCCGGTGTTGGCTCCCTTCTCCAGGCTTTCTCGAGGGCTCGGCAGTTCTTCTTGGAGCTCTTGAGTTCGTCGGTGAACCATGGGGCCTTCTTGCTGCCGGGTCTGTTGGGCGGGGTCCTCAGTGGGGCGAGTTCGTCCGCGCAGGTGCTGATCCACTTCGTGAGGTTGTCGGCGGCCTGGCTAGGGTTCGCTGAGCTGGCTGGAGGGTGCTGTCTCAGGGAAGCGGCGAGCTGGTCGGCTGTGATCTTGTTCCAGCTTCTTCGAGCCTCCTGTTGCTGGTGGTGGTGGATCGTGGTTCTTCTGAAGGTGAAGTGGACGCAGCTGTGGTCCGTCCAGTGGAGTCCAGTGGCGTGGCTGAAGGCGATGTCTTTGCTGGATGAGAAGACGGCGTCGAGTGTGTGTCCGGCGAGGTGGGTGGGGGTGGACACCAGCTGCTTGAGTCCGAGGTTGGCGAGGTTGTCAAGCAGGGTGGTGGTGTTGCGGTCGTTGTTGTTCTCCAGGTGGAAGTTGATGTCCCCCAGGAGGATGTAGTCAGCGGAGGGGAGGGCGTGCGAGCTGATGAAGTCGGCGATGTCTTCGCTGAATGTTGTGCGTGGTCCCGGGGGTCGGTAGATCAGGGTGCCTCTGAGGGTGGTCTTGGGGTCGGTGTGGATCTGGAAGTGTAGGTGTTCGGCGGTAGTCAGGGTGTCGTCGGTGTTGGTCGTGATGCGGATGGTGTTCTTGTGGACGATGGCGATGCCTCCTCCAGTCTGGTTGTCGCGGTCTCTCCGGGTGATCTTGTATCCCTCTGGGATGGCGATGGCGATGTCGGGCGCTGAGGAGTCGTTCATCCAGGTTTCCGTGAGGAAGGCAACGTCTGGAGATGTGGTGTCGAGGAGGTTCCAGAGTTCGATGGCGTGTCTGTGGACGGAGCGGGTGTTGAGCAGGATGCACTTGAGGTGGTTGCTGCTGGTGTTCGGCTTGGCGGGTGCTGGTGCGGGGCAGGTCCGGATGCAGGTGTACTTGCAGGCGAGGCAGCTGAAGGGTCCGTGGGTGCGTCTCGGGGTGGCTTGGTGGCATCCCGGGGTTCGGCCGGTGTTGAGTGCGTTGAGGGTGGCGGCGTCGTACATCTGGCGGGTGGGCTGGGGTCCTCGGGGGCCAGGGGTTCGGGCGCTGGGCGCGGGCCAGGCACGGACGGGCGCAGACGGGCTTACCTTTGGCGCTCCTTCGGCGCTCAATCGGCGCTCCCGCTGCGCGCGTCCGCTGCGCGGTTGCTCCGGGGGCGTCATAGGTAGGGGGACGGGAGGGCGGGTCCGCTGGGTTGGCGGGAGCGGGGCGGCCAATGGGCTGGTGGTGGGCGTGTCCGCAGTGGTCAGCGGCGGGAAAACTGGCGGCCGGGCGGCTCAGCTGTGGCTGGGTCGCTCGGGATCAGGGGTGTCAGCGGCGGCGGCAGGAGCAGGGGCAGGTAGCGGCAGGAGTCAGGGGGGTGACCAGGCCTACTGAAAGGCGCAGTGGGCACTCCCGAGTACACTCGGCGAGCTCCTTAAGTAGGGGGACGGGAGGGCGGGTCCGCTGGGTTGGCGGGAGCGGGGCGGCCAATGGGCTGGTGGTGGGCGTGTCCGCAGTGGTCAGCGGCGGGAAAACTGGCGGCCGGGCGGCTCAGCTGTGGCTGGGTCGCTCGGGATCAGGGGTGTCAGCGGCGGCGGCAGGAGCAGGGGCAGGTAGCGGCAGGAGTCAGGGGGGTGACCAGGCCTACTGAAAGGCGCAGTGGTCACTGTGATGCATATATAGGTGGCTGATAGGATACATGGGTGGTTGAAGGGTGGGTGAGAGGTGAAAGAGGTGAAAGAAAGGATGCCTGCCTGCATGCCTGCCTGCCTAGGTGGGTGAAACTGTATGGGGTATGGGTGAAAGGAATGCTCTGGGGGGTTTGATGGGTCAGACTCAAAGGCAAGCAAGGATGAATGGGCAGTTAAATGACAAATGTATGTTGGTAATAGGTTTGTTGAGAATGATAGCCATGTTTGGATGGATGGATGGATACGTGGATACCTGGATGGTATTCAATCATAGGTGAAGATCGGATGAAGAGAATGTAAAAGAAACTTAAACCGTGCATGAGTAGCAAAGCCAAGGGTGAAGAATAAAAATAATGCTAGAAGAACAATGCAATGATAAACAAGGAATGTTTTTTTTTCAAGGTTTTTGATTCAGAGGTTTGAATTTGTATTTCAGACTTGACTCACAGTAGTTTGCAAGCACAAAATATATATTATGTACTCACCCATCATCAATCGCCTCTCTTCGAGGCCCACTTCCTACCTATCCATGTCACTTCAACCGTGTCAGCCATGGGTGGCTTATCCGCTGCATGGTTACAATAGTAGTACCTCACGCCACGTGACGTCATGCCGTGTACCATCATTCATATTAGTAATCATATGATCTGCCTTGTAGTCAGTGAAAGTGAAATTGAGCATTTGCCATTTAACAGAGCATGGCCATAATAGAAAAGGAGATAATTGTGTAGTACAGCTGCCCTATCTGCAGACAGTAGTAAAGTAACACAGGTCTGTGACACGATTATGTCTATCTAGGGTGCAAGCTGAGATGGCATGCCTACAAGATTAATTTCGCTAAGCAAGAGAGAAAAATACTTGTCTACTCCATAGTGTCTAATGCCTGAAACTCTAATCACATCCAAATCTTATGGGCCGAGGAATCGAAGATGCCACAAATGTTATGTACTGCTAGTGCAATTGTGCCACTATAATTGTATGTGTATAATCTTATGTGTTAATGTTTTGCTTATGATTGTCTTTTTTAAAAATTTTCTTCTTGATATAACTACTCCTTCCCATCCCAACCCAACAGCCAAGACCCAAGCTGGAGGCCATCGGGGCAGAATATCAGCAGCTGGTGACCTTGGAGGAGGATGATGAGGAGGAGGCGGCAGCAGCTGCACCCTCCAATGTCCTGGGCCCCAGCCATGCCCCCCAAGTGCCTCCGGTGGTTCGGTGCAGTGGTCCGGCAGCCGCCCACTGCAAGTCTTCAACCACTGCTGCTCCTTCCCTTGTACAGTTTGAACCTTTCAGTGCCTCATGCACCTCAGGATGGCGTGCCTGGAGGCCAGGATGGAGGAGCGTTTCGAAGAAGCTGGAGAGGAAGATGCAAGTCCTAGCTCGCTGCTAGATAGACGTCTTTTGCCCCTTTTTTAAAAAAAATTGTTTGGTAGGTGGGAGAGGGTGGGAATGTAGGAGTTGGGGAAAACTTGGGTGCATAGTGTTTAAAAAAAATTATATTGACATTTGATTTATTTGGACAATTTTTAATTTCGTACTTGCTTTACTGGACATTGGTTGGAGTTAGGGAGAGGGGTGGGTCAGTTGTTGTGGGTGTGTTTCCTTCTAGTTTATATCAGTTTTTGGAATCTGCCAATAGTGTAACACACCAACAGATAGATGCGGTACCTCTCTTGTCCTACTGTCAGTCTCTCCTAGTCTATGCAGTCTGCAACTATATTAACCCTATGGACTCGAAAGGGGTGTGGGTGTGTGAATTAATTTGCATAGTATATACATTATTGCCTCTTGAATGAATCCCCCACAGTTCTTCTCTTACCTGTGATTAGGTGAAGCGATGGCTGCATGGTGATGGTTTCCCAAGGTGCCATGATGGTGGTGGTAGTAGTAGACAGTAGCAGCATGCTAGCGGACTAGTCTAATACTAGTGAAAGCATCAGATTCTGCAGCGACGTTTCACTCCCTCCTAGCCAAACTCAAACTAGGAAGAGGAATATTCATCTCAGGGAACTAATTAAATTGACAAACTGAGGTAATGCCGTTTTATATGCAAGCTTTGCAAAAAATGACAGTCACCTGAGGGAGAGTAAACTGAGTAGAGTACGACTAGTAGTACTACACATGAAGACTGACAAACGAAAAAACACGATAAGCTATGCTAAAGTAAAATAAAAAATAATCAGAGTGGTGGAAGTTACAAACTGAAGTCGACTCGAGCTATGAAGTGGAGTGGACAAGTGTAGCCTTTAGTGCTGGAAGGATGATGATGCTGGCAATTGATGGATTATGTTCCTCTGAAACAAATTTGAATACTGTGCATGGGTGGGCAATCTAATATATATAATATTGCCAGTGTGGGCCATACTTAGAACAGAAGAAGATCCTTGCCCTGCCTGCCCTTGAGTTGGTGTTGGTTTCACCACATCCGCCCCACCAAGTGTGTGATCAATTAATGGTGTACATTTAATTTAGTCACACCTCAATAAATCACACAGCACGGGGGAAGAGGGTTAGGGGTTCGATGAATGGATGGTAAAAGGGATTCGACGGAAAGGTTTGACAAACACTACTACTCAAGGACAACACATTCATCTTGGTGGCCGACCATTATAAATCTGTTATGGGAGGAAAAGGAAATGTATGCATGATTTTCTGTCTGCCCCCAGAGAGACCCACATTAGATTATGTTCTTGTACCGGGCTTTGAAAGTTAGCAAATAAAATATCTATAGGAGTCACGTAAACAGACATAAACAACACACAGTTGTAATGAATGAAGAGAAAAAATGATACTGTATTACCAAATTGGTAGTTGCATCTCTATTTATCAATCAATCAATCAGGGAATTGTAAGCGTGCTACTCACCCGTGAGGGTCTCAATGCGCTGAGGGGGTGGGGGAGGGGGGTGCAGATATGTTTAGCCGAAGAGCCAGGTCTTGAGGGTCTTCCTGAAGGTGATCAGGGAGGGGGCGCATCTGATGTCTGCCGGTAGCTCGTTCCCGGTCTTGGCTGCAATGTGAGAGAAGGATCTTCCACCTGCTCTGTGGATGCGCGGGGTATCGGCCAGTAAGAGGTTGGAAGATCGGAGGTTTCTTTTGGGTACGTGGAAGTTGATTCTGTCGTTGAGGTATTTGGGTCCGTTGTTTTGAAGGAATTTGTAGGATTTTGAAAGTGACTTTTTTCTCCACGGGGAGCCAGTGGAGACTTCGTAGGTGTTGACTGATGTGTTCATGTCGGGGGATGCCGAGGACGAGTCTGGTGGCCGTGTTCTGTATTGTCTGGAGTTTGTGGAGTAGGGACTTGTTGATGCCAGCGTAGAGTGCATTTCCATAGCCCCGTCTGCTGGTGATGAGTGCGTGGGTGACTGTCTTCCTTGACTCAAGGAGGATCCACTTGAAGGTCTTGCAGAGGGTGTTGAAGCAGCTGGAGGTGATGGCGTTGACCTGTCGGTTCATGGTGAGTGATGAGTTGAGTACGATGCTGAGGTTCTTGGCGTGGTCTGTGGGGGTAGGTGGGCTTCTGAGGGCGGTCAGCCACCAGGTGCTGTCCCATGCAGAAGGGGTGGTACCGAGAACTTCTGTCTTCTCGACGTTGAACTTCAGGCAGATGTTGGTCATCCAGACTGCAACGTCTTGCATTCCTTTCTGGAAGTTGAGTTTGGCAGTGGTGGGGGAGAGGATGAGCTGGGTGTCGTCGGTGTAGGATACAATGTTGAGGCTGTGTTGTCGGACGATGGCTGCGAGGGGGGCCATGTAGATGTTGAAGAGGGTGGGGCTCAGGGATGAACACTGTGGGACTCCGCAGGTGATTTCCGTGAGGTCGGAGAGGAAGGGTGGGAGTCTGATCCTTTGGCTTCTTCCGGTGAGGAATGATCGGATCCAGTCCCAGACTGTTCTTGTATGCCTGCATCGTGTAGTCTGGTGACTAGTGTGCGGTGGGAGATGGTGTCGAAAGCCACTGATAGGTCGAGTAGGATGAGGGCTGCGGAGTGGCCTTGGTCCAGTAGGGTGTGGATGTCATCTGTGGCGGAGAATAGGGGGATCTCAGTGCTGTGGTTGCTTTGGAATCCGGATTGGGACAGGTGGAGGACGGCATTCTCTTCAACGAATCGTGTCAGTTTCCTGTTGACTGTTGTGTTGGCTGCAAAGGGGAGGAGCGAGATGGGCCGATAGTTCTTGAGGTCGGTGGGGTCAGCTGTGGGCTTCTTGATCAGAGGTCTGACTTCTGCACGCTTCCAGTCATCTGGGAAGGTGCCTGTTTGAAGGTAGTGTTGATGGTGTGTTGTAGTTCGGTGCAATGGCAGCTGTGGCTCTGTGGTAGATGTGAGGGGGGCAGGGGTCGGTGGGGACCCCCGAGTGGATGCTTTTCATGGTCAAGGCGTTGTTTTCGGCCGTGATCGGTGTCCTGTTGGAGATGGTGGGCTGGCTGGTGTTCCTGGGTGGCCGTCTGTGGTGTATGGTGGATGGTCGATGAAGTTGTCGTAGAGGTTTATGATCTTGAGGTGGAAATAGGTTCCAAGCGTATCGCAGAGGTCTTGGGATGGGGTGATGTCTGTGACTTTGCTGCTTGGGTTGGTGAATTCTTGAATGACACTGAAAAGTTCCTTGGAGTTGGCCAGAATTTTGTTGTGGATGAAGTTCCTCTTGGTGGCTCTGATCTGGTTGTGGTAGTCCATCATGGCGTCCTTGTGGGTGGTGTGGTTTTTGGTTGTCTTGGTGTTTCTCCAGTTCTTCTCCAGGCGTCTGCAGGTGTGTCTGGCTTCTTGGACAGCGGTGGTGAACCAGGCGTCTTTTTTGGGGCTTTGTCTGTCGGGGTCGAGTAGCGGGGCGAGCTTGTCTGCGCAGTCGGAGATCTCTACATTCCTCTTGGACTGTCCGTTAATGTTGGGTGCCCGGCTGATGCGGTTCGGTAAGGTAAGTGTGAGTTGTTTTTCCCAGTATGGAGCAGGGTAAAGAGTCTGTAGATGGAAAAACAAAAATGATATTGAAGAATCGAGGAGAAAAGTTAAACTGCATAAAGGAATGCAACAAAAAGACTTTCAGAGGCAGCATGGCTAAATGTCTGTTTCTGGCAGTTACCTACAACAACAGGCCCCCCCACCCAACCTCCAGTTAGCTTCACATTTGAGCCAGACAGCAGAGCAACATAGCATTTTCCCAATTAAGTAAAAAATCAATGCACTGCCATCAGTCAGTCACACCACACTCACCACCACCACTACACAGACATCTGTAGGTTTGGTGGTGGTGGTGTTGTTGTTTACCTTTAGTCCACTTCAGTCATCATCCAAATCGGTTGGTTTCAGTGAATTTAAAAACTTCCATCTTCTGGTGGTAGTTCTCGAAGTAGTTACGCCCTGAGTCATTCCATCATCTCTGATCCTCCTGAGTCTGACTCCTTACCAACAGTGTCCTGAGTGAGTCCAGACTCAAAATGCAATGGATCGGCCTGTAGTAGTACAATTTTGTTATTGAACAACATGAAGGGAAAGATTGACTAGACTGAGTCCCTTTTTGTGTGTAGAGTAGACTAAATTTGTGTTTGCCAGCTTTGCATTAACTAACTGACTAGTCGGGTCTGAGTCTTTGAGGAGTATAAGTAAGCATAAAACTATTTAAAAAAAAATAAAACAGCGTGGAGTGTACCCGGTGAAGGAATCTCGCTATCTGATCTCTCAAAGGGGAAGGGAAAAAAATAACCTTCAGGGGAACATTATTCATCAGCCTTCGATAGGCCACCACAAAATTGTGAATCTTAATCATCATCACTACCACGTTAAGCGTAACAAACACCCAGTCTCGCACTACCTGCCACCACATGAATCATCTCTTCTCAAGTTGACAGACACATGATGATGACGTATCATTCGCAACAAACAACAATCACTCAGGGTGCAATTCATGCCATCATTTACCTGTTCGTCCGGTGTGCTTACCATGATCAATTGGTGTCGCATTGCAGAATGCAGATAATCCATTTCTTCGCTTTAAATTGAATTATATTATAATGTCTCATGTAGGACAGTCCCTTTAGCCTAGGAGGAAAGGATAGATAGTCAGGGCCCAGGGTTGGAGGCATAGGCAGACACACATTCATTTATTTTTTACTTTTAACAGAGTTTTATATAGCGCAAACTTGACCCAAATCGGGTATCAGAGCGCTTTACATATCACCAGTTACGTTGCATGAGGACACACTATCATTTTTGTTAGGCACGGGGAGATTAAGTGATTTGCCCAGAATCACAGGATGTTTAGCGTCATTGCAGAGACTCGAACCCAGGTCCCCAGTTCCCCAGTTAGGCCAACTCCTCTCCCCAAACATTTGTTTGTATTCTCCATCCAATCTCTGGCACACAGTTGCAACGCAAATCCGGCAATAAATTGTGTCTAAGAGTAAGACGGTGAGGATAGATTGGTCAACCAGACACACACAAATTAAATAAAGCAAATAATGTTCCTTAGCTATATCTTTTTTTGGGGGCGTCGAAGAAAGAAAGAAAAACTAGAAAAGCCTAGTAGTCGGGGAAGTAGACCTCATCCTCAAACTCTGGTGGTTTGCCCAGAAGTAGGTCATCTAACACACTACTTCCATGACCTGAGTCTCTGTCATCTTCCTCCTGTCGTACTTCGAGGTATGGTGTAATCCGGTGGTATAAAGTGCTGATTAATTTTGCTTATTATTAATCTCTCCATGTTTTGGGACGAGAGACTGGTCCCTCTCGCTGTCAGAACAGCACCAGCTGCACTGAAAACACTCTCAGTGGAGACACTTACTACAGGGCAAGCCAGATAGTTTATCTCCAGCCTGCTTATCACTGGCCATTGGCACCTCTTTCCATACCAATACAGCAATGGGTTGTGATTAAAGTAGACATCTGTTGGGTCATCCAGATAGGCCTGGACCATCTGCTCAATGGTCATGGGTGCTTTGCCTTGCTCGGCCTCTTTTGCCTTTGTCTCAGCACTGGACTTAAGTCCTGCCAGTAGAAACCATTCCTTTGCTGATTTTTTAGGCTGATGCTCCTGTTCTTGTTGTTGATGTTGTTCTTGCTGATGGTGGTTTTGGCTGCTGTGAGCCAACCGCACTGCCCTCAGGCTCTGAACTTGAAGGCTGCCCTGCAGTACTTGTTGTGTCCTGGAGAGGTGGGCATCTGATTCATGGCTGTTCTTTTTCTAGCTGACTGGTTTGCACAGCTGTCCAAGTTTTGTAGTTGGCAACACCCCCTTCTGATAAAGGAATGAAAGTGGCCAGTAATGGTTTGTACCGTGGATCAAGAATTGTGGCACAAATGTAATGGTTGGATGACACAATGTCTCTTTTCACACAAGTATTTCCAGATAAGTGAAGGATTAAGGTCTCCACCAACTCATATGCTTCCCCCTCCACACCTGCCTACTTTGCAGACACCTCCTTTAGCTGTTCCTGTAGCATATGCAACAATGGGATTGCTTGGCCCATGGTACTGCCCTCCTTGCTGACTTCACGTGTGAACACCTCGAAAGGAAGCAGCATCTCTATCAGGTATTCATCTAGGCCCCATTGGTCCATCTCAACGATCATGCCTTTCTCAGTTGCATCCCATTTTTGCATGACATAATAATGGATGTTGGTCTGTACTGCTCAAACAGACATTCAAGCATGTAATAAGTAGAGTTCCAATGTGTTGGCACCTCCTGAATGAGTGCTTTAACTTGCATTCTATTTTCCTGTTCAATGATCCTAGGCTGCTTCCAGGCTTTAAAAGAATTGCTGGAATGTGTGCAGATTCTTCTGCAGGTGGCCAGTGCGTTGCTGACTCTGTTCTTCTTTTTTGTTTTTTTTAATAATTCTTTTAATTAAATTTATGCAATGTATTCAACATGGGTACAGTTCCACCAAATCACTGACAGAGAACACAGCGACAGAAAATCATACAAAATTACGAGGATGAGGAGTGGAAGTTATGGTGAAGGGGGACTATCACATTCAGGATCATCTGGTGGGGCACATACGTAGCCATGATATGCGTTCCAGGGAGACCAAATCTTAGACCACTTTCGGGGACAGCCCCTTACCCGCATAAACTGTCTTTTCTCTCAGTATACACCAGTCAAGGTCAGTTTCCCAATCTATGACCCTTGGGGCTTGTGCAGCCCCCCAGAGTTGAGCGATGTTTCTTTTAGCAATCATGCAGCCCAGTGTGACCCATTGTATAGCGTGTGAGTTTAGGTCAGTAGGTTCCCAGATATTAAGGAGGCATCTAGGGGCTTCCGGGTGTATAGTAAGCTCGAGTACCTGGCTCATAATTCTATGGATGTCTCGCCAGTAAGTCTGTATGGGGTCGCAGTGCCAGATTATATGAGTGAACGTGCCGAGCTGGGTGCATCCCCTTCTGCAATAACCATCGGCTGAACTACCCATGTTTACCAATTGGGGCCCCGTGATGTAAACTCGATGTAGGATTTTCAGCTGCACAAGGCGGGGACGTGCCGAGATGGCGACAGTTTTGGGGGAGGAAACCGCGGTCTGCCAAGTCTCCTCGTCCAATTCTATACCGTCTTTTACCCATTTTTCTCACTAAGGCACCAGTGGGTCATCCATATTGTTGATGAGTTTCCTGTATGTTAAGGAGATGGCTCTCTCGGGCAAATAGCCATCTAGCAGTCTATCCTCCAGCGGTGTATAATCAGGTGGGGGGTTGTCGTGGGAAACGCTCTGAGTCTGCCATAGTATATTGAAGCTGGAGGGAGTCAAAAGATTTAACCCCGTTTTTATCCCACATATCCCTGATATGTGAGATACCGATCAGTTCCCATTTATCAAAATCCTGCGAGTTGCCCAAGTCCCCAAGTTTCTGGGAGTCCCACAGGGGTGTGGAAAGGGTCAGTTTATTGGTCCAGCCCATTGAGGCGGTCGCAGTGTGCCAAATGTGGACGGAATGCTTAGTGGGACCAGTGAGGGGGTACCTATTCAGTTTGGAATAAAGGACCCTTGCAAAGGAACCGTTGGGGAGGAGGTGCCTGTCCATACTGAAAGCGGGTTCGTCAGGCCGCCCATAGGTGCAGTGGTTTATTGCTGTTAGGTGTGAGGCCCAATAGTATTTCCGAATGTCAGGCAATCCTATCCCCCGTCGAACCAGTGGAGGGTGAGTTTTTTTAGAGCAATACGAGGCCTCCCATTCCATAGAAGGTCTCGTTGTAATCCCTCTATTTGTTGAAAATAAGAATTTGGTACTGGATCTGCCGAATTTTGGAGGACGTAGAGAAAGCGGGGTAGGGACATCATTTTGAAAAGGGTCGCTTTGCCTAATAAGGAAAGAGGGAGTGATTTCCAGTTTGCGATATCTTGCTTCAGTCGTTGTATCGGGGGAGCAAGGTTTCGGGTGAATCGGAGGGTTTTATCTAGTGAAATAAAGATACCCAGATATTTGAAACCATCTGAGACTATTGGTATGGGACAGTTCCGAGGTTTTGGAGGGACCTCTCCACTCAAGACGTAGAGGAGTGACTTCTGCCAGTTGATGCCAAAGCCAGAGTACCTACCAAAGACGGAAAGGATATCGAATAATGCAATAAGGGATCTTTTGGGAGAAGCGAGGTACAACAGAATATCGTCCGCGTACAGGGATATTCGGGACAAATAGTTGTCGATGGATTTAATGAGACTGGCCTGCGTCTTAGAGCACTTGAGATGCCAGGGGTTAATTGGGGTGATGCGTCCCCCCGGGGTGTCATCAAGGACAATGTGGACCCAGAGGGGAGAATGGTCAGAGATGCCCCTAGCCAAGTGTCGTATCTCATGTATGTTCGTCACCTGCGGGTCTGGGACGATGATATAATCTAGCCGCGAGAGGCTGTTATGAGCACCCGAGTGGAAAGTGTGTTGGATCTTGTCGGGGTGGTAGGCCCTCCAGCAATCCTCAAGTCCCATTGCTTCCAAAAAAGTAGAGAAAGAGTGAGCGGCGGGCGGCAGCGTACGGGGGGGTATCTGTCTAGTGTACCTGACACCACTGAGTTGAAGTCTACCCCAATCACTAGGTGTCCCTCTGGCAATGCCAGCAACACAGCACTGAGATCTGAGAATGTAGTGGCCTGTAGCCCCGGGGGGGCATAAACAGACATGAAGGTGATGGTTATTCCCTCCCATGTGCCCGTGACACCCACGTATCTACCTCGGTCATCAACATGGGTGGAAACGGGCAAAAAAGGGAATGATTTCTTTTGCATGATACCCACCCCTCTAGAGTTAGACGCGAATCCCGAATGAGTGTGCATGGAATAACCCCATCTGTGCATGGCTTTACATGTGTGGCCAATGTGGTGGGTTTCCTGGAGTAGGACGATATTTGGTGAAAGCCTACAAATCTGTTGTAATACTATACTGCGTTTAATTTTGTCCCCCAACCCATTCACATTCCAGCTTAGGATTCTAATTTCCTTGCTACGTCGTACCCCCATCAGTGCATTTGTGGAGAGTGGCATTGATACCCAGTAGGAAAAGGAAATGTACCTTCGTCATAACAACAAGTTCAACTAATAAAGAACGAACAACCAAAAAAAAACCAGCCCAACAACCCCCCTCCCTGCTCCCCTGCCCTTCGGGTTCAAAACTACCCATTAACAATTAGCAGAGTGCCTGTCGCCCTAGAAAGTTCAAAGAAAGAAGGAAAGGAAGAGTAAACCAGTCCAGGGGGGTGAAGCTATGAGCTCCATGCCCCTACCCTTAATCTACATCAATGTCACACCATGATCGCCCCATTATCATATCTCCTACAATAGATCCTTAGTCCCGTTTTTGGTTGAAGGCCATGTGTCCCACCACCCGTCACCATCCCCACGATGCACCATGACCTGTTCCTGCCGAGGCTCTTCTTTAGGTCGGCTCATTTTCATCGGGACCGCCTGTTCTCCCTGCACCAGGGTTTTTTGCGTCTCGATACTCCATCCAGTCAGCTACATCCTCAGGACGATCAAAAAACCAAGCTCTCCCCTCCTCTTCAACCCGTAGGCGGGCCGGGAAAAGCATTGAGTACTTTAGGCCCTTCTCTCTCAGGACACGTTTTATAGATAGAAATTGTCTTCGTTGTTTCTGCACTCTTTGCGTGAAGTCCGGGAAAAAGGAGACCTCTGCGTTTTCGTAACGGAGGGGGGCCCCAGTCCTGGAGTTTTGCAGAATCACATCTCGGTCTCGATAGTTGAGGACGCGGGCCAACATTGGCCGCGGGGGAGCGCCCAGTTTGGGTCGGCCGCCCGGGACCCTGTGGGCCCGCTCGATCACAAAGAATTTACTGAGTCCCTTGGGTCGCAGGTGCTTAAGGATAAGGTCCTCAATGAATAGATCAGGAGTATGTCCCTCAGCTTTCTCCGGGATTCCTATGATGCGGAGGTTGTTGCAACGGAGACGGCATTCATAGTCGTCCAGCTTGAGGACTACTACGTTCCGAGAGTCCTGCAGGTCATGGACTTCCCTCTGCAGCTGCGCCACGTCACTCACCAGACCAGCAGTTGTGGTTTCCACCTGTTTCACCTTCTCCTTAAGTGTCCCCAGGTCGGCCCTGATAAGATTGACGTCAACAGACACTGAGTCCAGAGAGGTTTTCAACCCCGTTATTGCCTCCATGACGTCCTTAAGGGAAAGTTCCTGCTCCTCCGGTCCGGGGCCACCCCGTTCGCCATCCTCCTGCTGGTGCCCTCGCTGCGGGTCCTTAGAGATCGTATACCTGTCTAGTTTGTTTGTCTGGACCGACTTCGCTGTCCTAGTGCCAGCTCCCTTGATGCGGTCCGCCATGGTACCAAATGTCAATCAGTTCCAGGTTGGAAACAGGAGGGGGGGAGGGAGGGGGGGGGAGCGGATAGAGAATGTAGCAAGCACCGCTCCTCAGTCGGTGTATCGGAGCTCAGTCCGGATTCTCCCACATCTGCGGCCCACACGATCTAGGCGCCCCTCCCCAGGCGTCAAACGGCAACTCGCGCCAAGGTCTGGATCCGTACCTCGGAGGGCTTCCTATCTGAGCCGTCCCCTCCGAGTGGGCAGTCACCAGCACTGGCACACAGGGGTCCGCAGCCACCCCGGGTATAACCACAATCCACTGCGGCGGCCGAGGGCACCCGGCGTCGACCACTCTTCGTCCGGCTCAGCGCGCCTCCACTACCCACACAACGGATGTGAGAAGGTCTCCAGAACAGGCCACCAGCAGCAAGGGTGTGTATCCTGTCAGATCGTCTCAGGCGGGCAAGGCCCCTGCTCGATAGCACTCTAGCTGTAGGACCGGGCTGCTCCCATTGTAAGTATGGTGCAAGTTAACATCTGGCAGGGTCGCGAACATTCCATCCGCTGTCTGGATCCGGGCGGGCAAGCCGTGTCGCAAGTAGGCGGTCTGCACCGCGGTCTGCCGAGATACTCCACTATAACATCAGAACGCCATCCCGGGGGCCCGCGGGCCAGCCATCACCCCACAGACTCGCATCAGCACAGGAGGAAACCCTGGACTCCTAGGCGACGTCCGCATCCGCCGGGGCAGGGGCTCCCACGCCACCAGACAGGCCACGACCCCGGCCGTGGGAAAGGAGAAGCAGAGAGGAGCCCGCGGCAGTCACAGCCGCCACCACAAGGATCAGCACCCGGGGGGAGAGCAGGTCGCGATCTATCGGAAGCCCCAGTCGCCTCTCCGCCGGTCGCAGAGACACCAGGCCACCGCAGGCGGGCTCCACCGACGATACAACAATTAGGATCCCCTGCGCTGTGGATGCCGGCTCAGGATGTGAGAGAGCTACGTTGGGCTACGGAGCTCGAGCTCTACGCGGCCATTATGGTCCCTACTTGGTCGCACCCCCGCAGTATCACTTTCAATTGCGGTGTCACCGCAAGGCCAGATGATGTATGCCTTATGGCCGGGTCTTTCCGTGGGCGCCGCTACCTAGGGGCCCGTGAGTTCGGCCGCAGTGGAGGGAGCAAAGCAAGAAGCCTCACCGTCGGAGCCGCGCTGCCGCCATTTCCAGCCCAGCGGCCCGCGAGCTCAATCCTCCGCGATTCCCCCGCCACTCGCAGTGTACCTGCTGGTACTTTCGGGCTCCTGGTCGCTGAAGCTCCCTGAGGGCTGGCGGCAGTGGAGAAGGTCGCGGGGTGCCTCAAGCTGCGGCGTCCCCGTTGGGTGGGGAAGGAATGGCTGGATCCTCCTTCCGGCCGGTACAATCACAGCGAGCTCCGGCTGCAGAGTGACGAGTGGGCCACAAGTTCAAGAGGGCGCGTCGCTCCCTTATTTCACCCGATCCGAGTGCCGGAGCGGGCGGGATGGGCTCCCATCGCACTGCCTTGGATTTGTAGGTAGTATTTTGAATTAAATGTGAAAACATTGTTTGTCAAACAGAAATGAAGCATCTCAAGGGTCATTTTGTTAGATTCCAAGAAGTGAACAGATTTGGTTGATAATGATTTTTGTACTGCTTCCATTCCATCTTTATGGCGAATCGAGGTGTAGAGACTGACTACATCAATCGTAGCCAGGAGGCAGTCCTCATTCCATGGGATGTTGTTCAATTTCAAAAGAATATCTTTCGTGTCCTGAATATATGATGGAAGGTCTTTCATTAGGGGTTGCAATTGATGGTCAACATATTCACCCAATTTTGAACATATGGAATTTATACCAGCAATTCTAGGTCTACCTGGTGGATTGGTTTTATTTTTATGGATTTTGGGTAGAAGGTAGAGTGTTGGCATAGTTGGATGATCTACATAGAGTTCCTCTCGTTCCATACGGGTTAGTAGATTTTTTGTATACCATGTATCTAGTTTTTTCTTTAGGTCTCCTTGGATTCTGACTGTGGGATTAGAGGATAATTCTTTATAGCAGGTTGTGTCTTTTAATTGTCTATGCGCTTCTGCTATATAGTCATCTGTATGTAGCAGAACTACATTACCCCCCTTATCAGCTTCCTTGATCTCTACTCCAGGGAGGTTCTTTAATTCTTTGAGTGCATCAATTTCATTTTTCTTTAAATTTCTTGGAAGGAAAATTTTCTTTTTTTGGTATTTGTAGTATTCAGTAGTCAAATCTTTGGAAACTGCTGCATGGAATAGATCAATGGTATTGCCCGGTGGTAGTTGGGGACAGAAAATGGATTTTGAGGTCAAACCACTGGTGTTGGGGTAAGATGTGTCTATGCCTAATTCTTGTGCCAATGTCTGAGAAGTTGTTTGATCTCCCGGATCGTCTGTTAAGGAGGTTAACAAATGTATGTTTTCCAAGTCTTGAATTGATAGGGAACTTGTAATTGGTGTTGTCTTGTCCCTTTGTATTGGTGGTCTGTTATGAAAGAAAGACATTAGCTTGAGTTTTCGTGTGAATTTATATAGGTCTATCATAGTCTTGGTTAGATCCCAGAATGCCATTGGGCAAAAGGATAAACCCCTGTTGAGGATCTCCACTTGTGCAGATGTATTATGATGATCCGAAATATTGACCATTAGGTTGATCGTTCCTTCGGTTCTCCTATCACCATCTTTTTCTTTCTGGCTAATATTTTGTTCTCCACTTTCCCACAATTCACTCTACTGACAACTCTGCACCCTTTAAACTTAACTTATTCTACCTTATTCTTTGTATTCATAACACTTTAGCCTTGAAAAAGCCCACGGCCAATGGGCCACTAGGGCGAAACACGTGTCGGCTTTTGTTTTTCTCTTCACAATTTGAAATTTTTGCGCTCCTTTGATAAAAAGATAAATAAAAACAACACAAATGATCTTCATTCGAGCAATGTCTCTGATATTGATTATCCACTGACGTGGACCAATTAAGAAGGCACTACCCTCCATCGTTTTCTTAACATCCTCCTCGGTGACCTGAACTTCCACCTCGAACGCCAATGACAGCAACTCCACCACCCTGCTCGACAACCTCGTCACGACACCCACCCACTCCGCCGGACCCATGCTCGACCCCATTTTCTCTGCCAGCAGCCACGTCTCCATCAGCCACACCACAGAACTCCACTGGACCGACCACCGCTGCATCCACTTCTCTTTCAAGAAAGCCGCCACACACAACCACCTGCAAAGAATCCCCCACCGCAGCTGGAACAAGGTCACTGAAGATCAGATCACTGCCCTCGCCCGAGCCCCACCGACCTACCCCACTGACACGGACACAGCCGTCCGCAACTTCAAGCAATGGATTGACTGCGCCAACACACTCATCCCGATCAAGAAACCTACCAACAGGTGCACCGACAGAAGAGCTGTCTGGTTCAACGCCGACCTTCAGACATCCAAGCAGATCCGCCGGAGACTAGAGAAGAAATGGCACCACAAGCAAACCCCAGACAACCATGCAGCCCTCAAGAACGCCAACCACAGACACCACCAACTCATCCGGTCGGCCAAAAGGACCTCCCTCAAGGAACGCATCGATAACAACGCACACGATAGCAAAGAGCTCTTCAAAATCGTGAAGGAACTCGCCAACCCCAGCTCCAGCTCCAACACCATCCCGCCATCACAGGACCTCTGCGACTCTCTAGCTACCTTCTTCCACCGAAAGATCACAGACATCCACGACAGCTTTAACGCCCAGTCCTCTCCGACATCCGCCGTCACCCCAGCCTCACTGCCACCCAGTCACACCGGCCGCCTGATCTCCTGGAACCACGTCAATGACAAAGACACCATCAAGACCATGCACACCATCCACTCCGGCTCACCTTCGGACCCCTGCCCCCACCACATCTTCAACAAAGCAAGTTCCATCATCGCACCCTAACTCCGCAAGATATTCAACAACTCATTCGAGACCGCGACTTTCCCGGAGAGCTGAAAACACGCAGAGATCAACGCCCTGCTCAAGAAACCCAAGGCCGACCCAAAGGACCTCAAGAACGTCCGGCCCATCTCCCTGCTACCGTTCCCGGAAAAAGTCTTTGAAAAAATCGTCAAGACAACTGAACCAATTCCTCGAAGAAAACAACGCCCTGGACTCGTCCCAATCCGGATTCCGTGCCAACCACAGCACCAAAACCGCCCTCATCGCCACCACCGATGACTTCAGGGCCCTGCTGGACAACGGCAAAACTGCGGCCCTCATCCTCCTGGACCTCTCGGCCGCCTTCGACACCGTCTGCCACCACAGCCTTCGCACACGTCTCCACAACGCAGGGATCAGCGACAAAGCCCTGGACTGGATCACCACCTTCCTCACCGGCAGAACCCAGAGAGTCTGCCTCCCTCCATTCCGATCCGAAGCCACCAAGATCACCTGCGGCATACCCCAAGGATCATCTCTCAGCCCGACCCTCTTCAACGTCTACATGACACCATTCGCCAACATCGTCCGATCACACGACCTCAACATAGTCTCATATGCCGACGACACCCAGCTGATCCTCTCCCTCACCAAAGTCCCCGTCACCGCCAAAAACAACTTCCACGCAGGAATGAAGGCCGTCGCCGAATGGATGAAGAGCAGCCGCCTGAAACTGAACTCGGAAAAGACGGAGGTCCTCATCCTCGGCTCCACCCCTTCCGCCTGGGATGACTCCTGGTGGCCAGTCTCACTGGGAGATGCGCTGACACCCACCAACCACGCACGCAACCTGGGGTTCATCCTGGACTCTGCTGTCAATGACCCCACACGTCAACGCCGTCTCCTCCTACTGCTTCAACACCCTCCGTATGATTCGTAAGATCTACAGATGGATCCCCACCGAAACCAGAAGGACGGTCACCCAGGCCCTCGTCACCAGCAGACTGGACTATGGCAACGCTCTCTACGCGAGAACCACAACCAAACTCCAGAATAGAATCCAACGCATACAGAACGCCTCCGTACGCCTCTTCCTCGACATCCCCCACCACAGCCACATCACTGCCCACCTATAGGACCTACACTGGCTCCCCGTCAACAAGAGGATCACCTTTAAGCTCCTCACCCACGCTCACAAAGCACTCCACGACACCGGACCAGCATACCTCAACAAGTGACTCACCTTCTACACCCTCAACCGCCAGCTTCGCTTCGCTGACCTTGCCCTGGTCACCGTCCCATGCATCCACCAAAGATCCACCGGCGGTAGATCCTTCTCCCTCCTCGCTGCCAAGACTTGGAACACCCTCCCCATCCATCTGCTTCGTACCCAGGACCTGCTGACCTTCCGGAGACTTCTCAAGCCCTGGCTGTTTGATCCGTAGCTGCTTCCCCCTCCCCCCAAGTGCCTTGAGACCCTCACGGGTGAATAGCGCACTCTACAAATGTATGATTGATTGAGAGGTATTCCTCGGGGGGGATATGTCCTCCCAATTCTAAAACTTAATCCAAAATGGTATCCCACCTGATATGGAGACAGTCGTGCACTATTCTCAGCTAGTGGGCGCAATCCGCTCAGACGCGGGGAAGGAAGCAATACCTTTTTGTTAAATAACCTCACACACTTTAGTAGTGGCATGCTTCATCATCGGGTTCACCCTGATTCCTAAAGGTCAGGGTGGGCTTGACCATATTCCAGGGAGCACTTAGGAGAGATAGGCCAGGGGGTTTAAAGATTAAAAATCCTCCATCGACTCCAGGTATCCCTTTATTTGCGGAGTCATAGGGGATTTTAAAAATGAAATAAGGGGGTTGTATGGCGGTTATGGTCCTATTACCCTACTGCCAACATGTTTCAGCCCTTTTGATAGGCCCGGTAGGGTCCTGGGCTTTCTTCAGGGCAAATGGATTCCCCTCCCTGGTTCTGTGAGTAGGTCTTTCCTGTATTTCAATATAAAGTGCAGAAAGCTGCAGTTATTGGGCCGGGTAAGTAGAATACTTATCTCATTCGGTAACGTAGGGTATCCTGTCCGCCCTATTGCGAAGGTTCCAGAATATCTCAAGAGACTGTGGTTAAAGGGGGTAGCCCTTTAGTTAGATTTTCATCAAAGGTCCTGCCTATTGCCTCACCTACTTGGGTCCGCGTCTTGAGATAGGATACCCTATGTTACGGGATGAGAGATAAGTATTCTACTTACCGGTCACAATAAGTATATCTTACGTGTTGTAAGATGTTGGCATTAGGGTCATAGGACCATTACCTCCTTACGACCCCCTTTTTTCATTTTTAATATCCCCTACGACTCTGTGAATAAAGGGATACCTGGAGTCGGAGGAAGATTTTTTTTTATTTTTTTAAACTTGTTTTTATTTTATTCATTAGCAGCAGCACAAGACAGAAATCAAACACATAATTTTCCACGATGAAGAGCAATGTAATAGCCCCTGAATGCGACAAGTTGGCAGAAAACAGTTCAACAACAGTACATTTCTCCAACATCCACCATCCCGCTCCCCCACCCCCGGGCTCCCCCATCCTAGTCTGAGTCTGAGGCATCGTCTTCAGGGTCCGAGTGCGGGTCACAGATGTCACCCCTATAGGAATTCCACGCCCCCATACTTTACTCCATTTGCCAGGACAGCCCCTTCTAATAAAGACCGACTTCTCCGCAAACATGGCCTCGTCCATGTCCGTGCCCCAAGCAGTGAGGCGCGGCAGTTCCCCTGTCCCCCATTTTTGAGCTATGTTGCGTTTGGCTATCATTAATCCTAATGTGGCCCAGCCCTGCGCCAGGCGCGAGAGGTCGTTAGGCTCCCATATATTCAGCAGGCAGCGTCTGGGTTCCGGCACCAGCGTGACTCCCCCCGACTGTGACAGCATGTTCATCACCCCCCGCCAGTACTCCTGAAGCACGGGGCATTCCCATATGGTATGGAAGAATCCTCCCACCTCCCCGCAACCACGCAGGTAGAAAGGATGTGTCGCGCTGCCTATACTATGCAGTGTGTGCCTGGTGTAATAGGAGCGGTGGAAGATGCGAAGCTGCACCAGCCGGAGCCTCGATGGTATACCCGCCTCCCGTGGCGAGGCCAGCGCCTCTCGCCACTCCGGTTCGTCGAATTCCCCCACATCACGAGACCATTTCTCGCGGAGAGGGCCCATTGGGTCTTGCAGGTTGTTAATCAGCTTACGGTATGTAAACGATGTGGCCCTTTTCGGCATATAATCCGTTAATAACCGGTCCTCCAAGGGCGATGCCTCTGGTACCGCCACACCCGGTGTTAGCCATGCCAGCAAGGCGTGTTTAATTTGCGTGTCGCGGAACCATTCGGAAGGCGCCAGCTCATATTGCTGTTGGAGACGGTCAAATGTGATAACGTCATTCCCATGCCACATGTCGCCAATCGTAGAGATCCCTATAGCGTCCCACTTGTCGAATCCCCTGCTGTGCCTGAGCCTCCCGAGCTGCCTGGTGTCCCACAGAGGTGTGAGCTTGGTCAGCACCCCGCGCCACCCTAGCCTGGCCTGTGCTGCATGCCATATGGCCACCGTTTGTCTGAGAGGGCCGACGAGTGTAGGAGTCAGTCTACCATCATACAGGGCTGCCAACACACCTCGCTCCCCCATTATGTCCCTATCTGCTTTGAATGCCGGGTCCGTATGCGGGACATGAAGCCACTGGTTTATTACTTTGAGCTGCGCTGCCCAATAATAGAGCTGAATGTCGGGAAGCGCTATTCCCCCCGTCGTACCAGCCGCGAGTCAATTTTGACTGCGCTATGCGCGGCGGTCTGCCACCCCACAGAAGGGTAGTCACCTGCACCGCTATCACGCGGAAGTAGTCTGGCGGAACGCGACACGGTGTGTTTTCCAGCACGTAGACGAACCGGGGCAGGGCCATCATTTTAAAGAGGGCCGCCTTCCCCAGCAACGTGAGCGGTAGCGTACCCCAGTGACGCACATCGCGCCTGAGACGGTCTAATGGGGGCTGCAGATTTAGTTGTAGGAAGTCCGCGGGGTTGGCCGTGATGTGGATACCCAGATACTTAAACGACTCCGTCACCGTCTGCAACAGGCAGTCCACGGGGAGCCGGGGAGAGGGGCCACGCAGCACATAAAGCACCGATTTCGACCAGTTGATAGTATAACCGGACGCTCTCCCGAAAATTTCACAAATGTTAAGTAGTGCAAGGATTGAGCATCTCGGGGAGGAGAGATAGAGCAGCACGTCATCCGCGTAGAGGGAGATACGATCCTCCCAGTCATTCGTCCATTTAAGTCCCCGTATCTGGGGTTCCCAGCGGATCCAAGCCGCCAAGGGTTCCAGCACCAGAGCGAAGAGCAGGGGCGACAGGGGGCATCCCTGTCGGGTGCCACGCGTCAGGGGGAAGTCTCTCGATATGTGTCCGTTCACGGCCACATGGGCCATTGGTTGAGCATATAGGAGCCGGACCCAGGCCCTAAATTTGGGTCCAAATCCCAAGTGCGACAGTACGGCAAAGAGGAAGGGCCATTCGACCATGTCAAATGCCTATCTCGCATCCAACGAGAGCAGCACCGCCGGCTCCTGCACCTGCCCCACACGGGCCAACACTCCGTGTAATCGCCGCAGATTAAGGGCCGTGCTCCTGCCGGGCATAAAACCCGATTGGTCTGGGTGTACAATGTCCGGCAAATGCGGTGTTAGTCTGGATGCCAAGAGTTTCGCGAGGATCTTCGCCTCTGCGTTCAGCAGAGAAATAGGGCGATAAAAGTTGCATTCCGACGCCGGCTTGCCAGGTTTTGGTATGGCCACGATAGTAGCTGTCCGCTGGTCCTGCGGGAGTACACCCGCTCGGAGACTATCCGTAAACATGTTGAGCAAATGAGGGGCGACCGTTCGGAGGAAGATTTTTAATCTTTAAACCCCCTGGCCTATCTCTCCTAAGTGCTCCCAGCACTTAACTATACTACTGCCATTGTCTGTGGCAACCAAACCAATGTTAAGCCCTCATGGCCGCAGCCATTCAAAGACAGTAGTGGTAAAGCCTTCCAAAATGTTTGCAGCAGTATGGGATTGCTCCATGGCGAACATGGCCACTGTTGCATGGTTCAGAGCACCATTAAAAATCTCAGCAGTGTCAAAACCTGCAGATATCTTTTCTCCAACCCCCACAAAAGAGATCCAGTGTGCAGTGATGCAAATGTAATCAGTGGCTTGGAAACTGGTCCACATGTCTGTCGTCCGGTGGATAGTGTGAACAGCACTCTGCTGCAAAGCTTGTCCAAGTAATTGCAGCACGTTGTGATGCAGCGCTGGAACAGCAACTCTGGCGAAAAAGGACCAGCTGGGAACCTTCTATTTTAGGCAGGGGTCTGCCACAAATTGAGGAAAACTCACCCCTTCCACTGAGGAAATATGAATTTTATGACCAGTTATGTCCCCTATCTTAGACCCCAACGTCTCCATGTACATGCTACAAGTACATGTATGTTCCCTCCAGTTCCAGCTATGAAGACGCAAATACATGTGCGTCCAACGCCAACATGTCCTCTTTCAGATCCGCCATGAATGGGTCAAATAGTCCATTCCTAAGTATGATTGGCCACCGACTTTATATGGTTCACTTTTCACGTTTTACAGTTCGGGCGAGTAGGCCCTGAATTCTGTCATCAAGCCTTTTCCTGCTTCTGCCTCTGAAATGCTCCAGCCTGGACCTGCATCCGTGTCCATGAACTTTGTCTTACTCTCTGCGCGGCTAACGGTGCCTGACGCGGCCTGTTGCCTGCCAAAAACTGTATTCAGCCTTCAAGTTATCTGCTCCGCTCCTCACCCAATGCATTCCTGTCTAGTAGTTTAGGTATACTCAAAAAAGGAGTTTAAGAGGGACAAATCAGCCAGGCCACCCTCCACTCAATCAATAATACACACTGCAAGACCTACTTAACTTTGCGGCAAATTCATCAGGGCGTCATGGAACTGCAATCACCTCCCTGGGATAAATCTGTTAAGAAACAGAAATCGCTCGTGAAAGCCAAGGGCCCATGTACCAGCTCTCACGAAGTCACTGTATTAAATGAGCACTGTCCGTTGCTCTATTGGTCCTAATGCCCAAACACATCCGTTATTTTGTGGTGCTTAGACCGTCATCGTACGGTTGACGAGCTCACTCCGTAACTCATTCCCGGAACCAAATGAGTTACGGAGTGAGCTCGTCAACCGTACGATGACGGTCTAAGCACCACAAAATAACGGATGTGTTTGGGCATTAGGACCAATAGAGCAACGGACAGTGCTCATTTGATGAATTTGCCGCAAAGTTAAGTAGGCAATGAAACATGTTGGCCATTCATAAATGTGGTTTTTGAACATGACCGTGTTTTTAACCTTGGGGTGACTCACAGAGTGGAATAAAACGGGTCAAAATATAGACGTGGGTCATACCTAATCTTATCTTTAAGACCACACGGGTCTTTTTTCTAAAGAATTTTTCCTTCTGATTGGTTTATGGGCTGCCTAAGATACTTTCCTTGGTGTACTTTTTTCATACAACTCTTCACACATTTCTTTTTCACATCATTTTCATGAGAAAGACATCGATGATGAGAAACTCGTGAGCACACTGGCGAGTACCAGCCAGCAGCTCCTCTGGTGTTGCGCACGTGAGATGCTTTCTCATTCTCCACACATTTTTTCTGGTTTATGCTTTTGATGGAATGTTTTGCACATGTCGGGCTGTTTTAAATGTTAAATCTTGAAGCACTTGGGATGGTATTGACAGTTCATGATATGAACTACTTTTGAGGGTATAATAATTGTTTATATTGCCCCTCTACCAATCCCATTCATTTTGAAATAGTGCTTGATATCTCCAGGTCTTGCAGTGTGTATTAGTAGTTTAGGTAAACATCCTTCCAGCTACCGAGCAAAGGGCTCGGCCTCGCTGTCTTTATACAAGTAATTCATAGCCCCTGTTACCATGGAAGATTCCTGGCCCCTTGCATCTCGTGTAGACACATAGACGCTTGTACATGCACTAACAGTCAGTATAGAATAGATTCCGTCCGAGAGACCTTTCCTTTTGGATAAAACAGTTCCTTAAACAAAGATATTAGATACTATTTGGGATTAAGTTGACCTGACCCCCCAGACTTCTGTCTCCACATGTAGAGCTAAATGTCAATTCCCCTTCACCCTCTAGTTGCACGTCAATCACACGTCATGCGGCTGCGCGCGCATCTCTGCCAAATATTTCTGCTGACACTGCAGGATTCTCTTATGGATCCACCCACTTGTGACATCATTTTAAATGACGTTTCTAGTATACGCCTGTATTTACGCCTATTTTCATTACGTATGTGTATTCTTATCTGTATTATCAGCTGTTACGCCTCCTGCATCTGTCTTAATGCAATGCTTTCCATATATATATTGTTACTTGTCAATAATGTATTGCCTATCCCTTCCTGAACCTTCGTGGTGATGGAATAAGATTGCCTAGTTCGAACTATAATTCCTTTGTAAGGAATAAAGCCCTTTTCAGAACCTCTAATACCACGGATTCTGCCTCTTATTTTGACTGAGTTATTCTTACTAGACTTTACCGCATAAAAAATAGTACAGGTAATTTAAATATTTACCACATAAATTGGCGCCCGAATAGGGACACTTTCTCATCTCACGCGCCGGAGGTGCGTTGCAGGCCCGGTCTCCTGCCACAGCCGGACGGACAACAACGCGTACCCGCAGGATTTCCTGTATCTCCCTCCGACCAAGCGGGGGTGACTGAGGCTGCGAACAACACCCAGACGAGGCGGTGAGAAGTGCGAAGTATCCCGACCAGAGCCTAGCTGAGAGAGCAAGATCCGAGGTATACAGAGGCCCACCAGGTTCCGAAGTTCCGAGTCGCGTCGAGTCCAGTCCGGTCCAGTTCAGTTCAGTTCCGAGGCCTTCCGTTCCGTGCTACCCGGTGAGTACCGTTGCTGTGGAGGCAGTTAGACGTGCACATTAATTTGTGCCGGTCCTGACGGGTTTGGGTACACAGATCCGGTCTGCACTGTTTTAGCAGTGTATCTGTACTGTTTAGCAGTATATCCAGTATGTTCATGTATATATTCAATATTATCTAGTATTAGTATTATGTCAGTAACTAGTTTTCTTCTAATTATCATTGTTCGTTAAAAAGTTAAATGTTCGTTAAAAGTTAAATGTTAAATGTTAAATGTTTTACTGTGTTCAAAAATTGTGGTATGAATGAGTGTTCATTATTGTGATTATTGTATTAAATGTGTTCAAGTTCGGTTCAAGTAAGAATCAAGTAGGAAGGTTTAAAGATGCCGTTCTTTTCAAAATTAAGACAGATCAAAACTAGAAAAGGAGTACTCGAAGAAGCTGTTCCCATTCCACCTAGGGACACTCCAGGGTACTTTATGTATCATAAACATGGCCTAGATGCCGTATTATATCTTGACTTATGGGTGGACTACACCAAGGATCTAGCAGAAAGTCAGAGGTGGCCCGCAGCTGGGACATGGGATGCAGATTGCATCATGAGAGTAGAAGAAGAATTATGGAAAAAGAAAGCCAGACAGTCACAGAAAGATGCCATTGAGTTATGGCGTAAAGAATCGCATAGGCGCACAGAGAAAGCGCTCAGACTGGAAGAGAAAAGTAGGGAGAACTCAAATAGAGCCCGAGAAAACGTATTAGTTGAGGAAGGTATCCGAGTAAAAACAGAACAAGTAGACAGACAACGAAATGCTCTTATGAATGGTATGTATCCTCTTTTAGCCGAAGGTTTACCTAAGGCCACCCCGGAAATACCGAAAGATTTGCCACCCCCATTACTCCCGATTAAAGCACATCCCAAGACCGCAAAAGATATTTTCCTTTCCTCCTATTTAGACGATGTAGCTCCCGAATATGCTAATGTTCCACCACACCCGCCACCTGTCGATGGTGCTCAACACCGAGATCATCAGCCCCCAGCTCCGCAACAACAAACTCCTCCGCACAATCCAGTAGGTCCATCTGTTTCCACCGCTTTTCCTGCATCCACAGTTTCTACCTTACATCCCACAAATCCTTTCGTGCCTAGCACCTCAGAAGGTGCGGCAGGAGGTGCGACAGCAATTTTTGCCACGCCACCATCACGAAGTAAATCATCTCTTAGAGATTTAGCAAACCAACGTACACCCCAAATAGCAACGTCCGACATGTTTAAAGAACATCTTGTAGATTGTAGATATGATCCAGTGCCCGGTAAAAATGACAGAATGCTGCTATCATCACTACGTATACGACGAGCGTCAATGTATTTAACGACACTACCAGGAATGATTAATCATCTAGACAATATATATCGCTTTGTCCAAACCGGGCAAGGCCCTGAAAGTATTGACGAAGCCATGGAATACCAGAAAGCGGATATACAGAGACAACTGTTACGTTTCTTCATAAACTGCTTGATCAGAAACAGAGATAGGTCCGAGGTAGATCAGGATGAAATGCAAGTACTTACCCGATGGGGTCAGAATATATCAGAGGGAAAACATGATAAACAGACATGTATAGTAGCTATGTGCCGAAAGATCCGCAAAGAAGTAGAACGAATACATAAAGCCAGATTGGAGGCAGACAAAACTGAATCAGAGGGAGAGGAGGAGGAAGAATCAGAAATGCCCACAGGACAATTAGAAACGATAGCCTATGTAGGTAGGGGAAGACCTTGTAACAATACCAGATACTTTAATGACCCGATACGTCCGATACGTCCAGAATGTAACAGACATTTTCAAGCCCCTATGTTAAATACGAAGTCCCCTGAACACTTATTCCAGGCTGCTGATAAACTACTCCGAGACCGAAGGGGGTATCATATGCTCGATTCTATGGATGAACAAGAATTAGCCAGGTCAGCAGTACAATGGGCTGACAGTTCTGAAAAATACAGTGATGATGCGTTAGCACACACGTTTTTGAATCTCACCCCAGACGAACAGCGTTTAGCTGGTATATACATGATACAACACCTCGTTATATTATATAGAAGCCAACACTCCGATCCTGGTCCCCTACCTGATATACTGATAGAATTACTCACGAATAAATGGAGAGGTTCAGGTACTGATTTAATTAAGGAAATTCTAGAATATCGACACCAGTACATTGTCTTCGTATGCCCAGAACATGTTTCAGTTCCCCCCAAGTTGGAAAGAAAAATGTATCACATAGACAGACAGAATCCCTTACGCGAAGTACACCCTATAAGAGGTGAAGACAATAATTTTAAACGCGTGTTTGTGTACGCGCCCATAACTAAAATTGAATTATTAGAAATGAAGAAAGTAGTACCTAGCCATGACAAAGACCCAGCAGGTTTCCACCGTGAGATAAAAGACATGTTACTCATGGGAGAGTATACTTATCCCGACATTATGAAAATATTGAAAGTTTTATTGCCTGCCGGTATTTACGAGAAACTCAAGGAAAAGGAATGGGAGGTGGGAGACCAAAAGATAGATTGGACAGCATTAGAAAACGAAGAAAAGGCCCGAGCTGCAGGTTCAGGGCTTGGGGAAAGGACTACAGCATTACCAGGATTACTAGTGCAGGTACTACCACGTTTATTAACTACGAAAAAGGAAGACTGGGGTGCAATCTCAGCCTGTAAACAAAAACAAGATGAAGACACTAGTGACTTCTATTCCCGATTTGAAAAATGTTTTGGTATTAATAGTGGCATAAAAGCAAGTAGTGAGTCGTATCCACATCTGTTTGTGACAAAACTAGTTGAGAATTCCCTGCCCCAAGTTAAGAGTAGAGTATTAAAATTCGAGAGTACTTGGCAAGGTAACACACCGTCGCAGATGTTACAAATGTTACAATATCATCACAATAGAATTAGAGAAGAACAAGAACATGAACAAAGACGTATGAAAGACACGAAAATGAAAATGCTTGTTGCCCAGTCAGTTCCAGCTGACGGTCATAAAAAGGGTATGACACAGTCCAATGATTCAGCGGGTCCTGTTAGAGGGACATGCAACTATTGTAAACAGCCAGGTCATTATATACACGATTGCGCAGTTCTGAAACATAATATCTCTACGGGTATAACGAAAGAAAGACCACGTCCGCCTAGACAGGATCAGATCCAACAACAAGTACCTCAGAATATACAGCCTATGCCAGCTGTACAACAGACCGCACCACAACCACAACAACAACTACAACAACAGCCACAGCCTATTGCTGCAACACAAAACACGACACAACAGATGTACCAGTATGCACAAAATGACTATCCAGAGTATCAGCGCTACACATGAAATAGCCTAGAGAGGGAAGTTGGCTTACCCCTTATTGAGGTTCCAGTAGATCAAGAGGGTCCTTATGTACAGAGTCAGTTATTAGGGAAAGATAGAAAGTTTCTACTCGATACAGGGGCAAGCAGAACCACTATCCGTCACAGCGAAGTCCCAGGGGTACCCCTCTCAGGCTCACAAAATATCTCCCTTGGTTTCTCAGGAAAGCCTACTGTTAACGAAGTATCGCAACCACTTGCATTTACAGTCGGTCCATTAACACGGACTACAGATCTATTACTTACGAAATCATGTCCAGAAAACTTGTTAGGTATAAAAACATTGAAGGCTCTAGGAGCTGTAATATGTTGTTCTCCGGAAGGAGTACGACTATTTTTGCGTGACTTTAAAGGTCACTACGTGTCTAGAGACATGGATCACCGGTTACAGAATCTACCTGCACATTTATGGGCGCAAGGCCCCACTGATGTAGGTTGTATGCACATTACACCATATCGAGTCACAATCAAAACAGGAGTGGTACTACCACGAATACGACAATACAAGTTACCCCCAGATGCTTGTGGTTGTGGAAACCGACTCCAATGTATGTAATTCCCCGATAATTCCGATTCTTAAACGAACTGATCCAAAAGCACCACCAGTATATTGATTAGTTATTGATCTGCGAGAATTAAATAAATGCATTGTACCACAATACCCTGTGGTCCCAGATATCTCTTCATTGCTAACAGCCATAGATTCAGAAGCAACGTTCTTTACTGTAATTGATCTCAAGAACGCTTTCTTTAGCGTCCCAATCGATCCGGAAAGCCAATATTTGTTCGGATTCAGTTTAAATGGACGAAGTTTTAAATTCGCACGCGCACCTCAAGGATTCACAGAAAGCCCCAGCATCTATAGCCAAGCACTGAAAAGAGAACTTGACAGTATCCACATGCCAGCTAACACTGCCCTGCTTCAATACGTCAATACGTCGATGATCTGCTGATCACCGCCCGAAGCGAACCCAAATGTGAAAAAGCATCACTGACGGTTTTACATTTCTTAGCAGACAAGGGGCACAAAGTGTCCCCTTCAAAGCTACAATTCTGTGTCCAGCAAGTTGTGTACCTTGGGCACTTGCTGTCCAAGGGGGGAAGACAGCTTACACCCGACCGTATCCAGTTAATTGTTAACATGCCGCCACCCAAGACACAAAAGGAGGTACGGGCATTCATAGGCCTCACTTCGTACTGTAGGCAGTGGATCCCTCAATATGCATTTCTAGCGAAACCACTCATTCAGTTGACAACACAGGAGGCAGCGACATCGACTGTCCTCCCTTGGACTCAGGAACATACACAAGCTTTTGAAAGCTTAAAGAAAGCTTTATGCCAAGCACCTGTTTTAGCAACGCCATGTTACAGCAAACATTTTACGCTTTTTGTTACAGAACGTGAAGGTACTGCTTTGTCAGTACTCACGCAGGAACAGGCAGGATCACACAAGCCATGTGCTTATTTTTCTAGTACATTAGATCCCGTAGCTCAGGCTCTTCCTGCGTGCCTGAAATCAGTCGCAGCAACAGCTTTAGCAATCAGACAAAGCGATGCCATAGTGTTAGGACATCAATTGACAGTACAAGTACCACACGCAGTAGAGGTTCTCTTGAACCGGACCCAAACACAACACTTGACTATAGCAAGACTGACGGGTTATGAATTGACATTGTTCCAGCCACACATAGAAATCAGACGTTGTAGTACATTAAATCCTGCCACACTTTTGCCATTAAGTGGAACAGACCCATTGGCACATGATTGTATTGAAGTTATTACTATTACGACGAAACCCAGACAAGACTTGACAGATATTCCATTATCAGATCCAGACCTGACACTGTATGTAGATGGTTCATGCATGAGAACAAGTACAGGAGAGTTAGTGGCCGCTTATGCAGTCACAACAGACACTGAAATTATTGAAACAAATTGTATCGATACCTTGTCAGCTCAAGCAGCAGAGCTCATCGCTCTGACACAAGCCTGTATTCAAGCCAAAAATAAGAAAGTCAACATATACACAGATTCACGTTATGCATTCGGAGTCGTCCATGACTTCGGCGTGCTTTGGCGAGAGAAAGGTTATTTAACTTCTCACGGTGCCCACATCCAGCACGGTCCCCTTATTCAAGCTCTGTTAGATGCAATACATCTGCCGACTGCAATATCGATTATGAAGTGTAAAGCCCATACAAAAGTGACTGACATTATTTCTCAGGGTAACGACCTAGCTGACAGAACAGCTAAACAGACTGCTCAGAATCAGACTCGGCCAACTGACACGACAAAGACAATAGTTCCGACACCAACACACTGCATGACAGTTAAGGATCCCGCCCTTGATGTAATTGACATACAGACACATGCTACACCAGAAGAAATAAAGAGATGGACTGAATTAGGAGGGATGCAAACAGATCAAGGATGGATGACGAAGGGAAAATCTATATGGTTTCTCCCCGACTCAATGGTTCAGGTCATCATTAACACAATACATAGTCCAGCGCACCTAGGAGAGAAAGCTATGCTAGACAGTATTCAACACATTTGGTTCAATAAACACTTGCGAGCAGCAGCTAAACAGAAAGTACGTACCTGCATGATTTGTTGTCAGTTCAATCCAGGAAAAGGCGTACCTGTAGAACAGGGTGGATTTCAACCCCCCGACCACCCTTTTGAAGTCCTCCAGATGGATTATATCCAGATGGAACGATGTCGAGGATTCAAATATGTCCTCGTAGTTGTATGCGCTCTTTCCCGGTGGACAGAGGCGTATCCCGTCTCAGATTACACTGCCCCGACTACTGCCAAACAGTTAGTTCGAGAATTCTTCCCACGATATGGTTTGCCCCGTGTCGTGTACTCAGATAATTGCCAGCCATTCTCATCCGAGCTAATGAAACATGTTTCACTCCTAATAGGCTACCAATGGAAATTCCACTGTGTCCGACATCCCGAGGCAGCAGGTCTCGTGGAGCGACATAATCAAACTCTGAAAATTAGACTGTCCAAAGTATGTAGAGAAAAAGGTGTCGACTGGATAGTAGCTTTACCGGTTGCGCTCTTTTACATGAGAATGGTAGCACACTCTCGAACAGGGCTATCCCCGTATGAGGTGATCTTCGGTAGACCACCAAATATGTGGGGGACGCCTATACCTCGTAAAATAACTGATGTTGATTGTAATATGCTGACAGATTACCTGGCTTCCTTGATGTCTGCACTACAATCTTGTCGTTCACAGGTAGCTGCAGCTTTTCCCGATAACACTGAGGTGAAGCCCCATGACGTGGTTCCGGGAGATATCGTGCTTGTAAGGAACTTCGACAGAAGGAACCCGCTGGAGCCTCGCTGGCAGTCGCCTAAACTCGTCTTATTGACCACAAGGACAGCTGTGAAGATTGAGGGACGTAAAGGGTGGTTGCACTCGAGCCATATCAAAAAGTTTCATGGACTATCATCCGACTTGAATTTTCAGCCCTGCATTCCCTCACAGACTGACTCAAAACTCCCCCTGGTTGACAAAACTGAAAAACAAAACTATAAACTGAAACTAAGGTCTAGCAAGTCAGACAATTTGATTGTTTAAGTCCTCTCCAAGGTGAATCGGTTGAATTTGTCTCTGACATGTATCCTCTAGACCGAAATAGAGAGAGAAATAGACAGGAACAGCTCAAGAAACAGGCGTACTGTAAATCACTTCGTAGTCACTGCATAGTGACATTGTTAATTATGTTTTTTCTAAGTCTTCTGATTATTATTTCCAGTATATTATTACACATGTATTACCCTATCTCCAAGCGTGCTTTCAATGCTACTGCCGAACATTCTTTTAGCGAATTACCCCCGCATGAGTTGTCCTATAAATTTGCGCTGCGCAACAACACATTCATTAGTATGTTACATCATTCTCATCAGACCAGCAATGCTACAAATTGTTGGATATGCGGCCGACTCCCTCCCTATCAGAAATACAAGGGAGTTCTGCCCCTCTTTCCGTACCCATTCACACACAATGGCTCCTGTGGAGCATGGTTTAGTTTGATTAATTCCCTAGATTCAAATTCAGTAGTTTATCAAGACAACTGGGTTTGGGGAAACCTGAACCTAGTTTTACTTAAGGTCTGCTACCTTAACAAGGAGGGATTTCCCAAAAGAACAGGAACTGATCTAGAAAATGAAGTATATGGATTAGGTAACTTTACACTTAATCTCATGATCCTGAATGTTGAATCCGAAGCTACACCAATCTTGCCCGCTATGTCAGTATTTCCAGTTAGAGGCGAATTATGTGTAAGAAAGAATGGTTCAATACACATGGGCCATAGTAAATGTACCACTGTAATAGAATTCAGTGATAAAGGCAAGTCTACATTTAGAGCTTCTCGTCACTCCTACTTCATTTGTGGTCACACCGCATACATACGCCTACCCCTAGATTGGGATGGTACCTGTTACATTGCATTCCTTCTGCCACCTGTTTTCCTAGCCCCGCCTGATTACCATAGGAATACCCATTTAGTACACAATAGACAGCAGAGAGATCTCCCGATTGTCGACTACACTGAAACAGCATGGGAGCAATATACAGATTTCAATAAAGGTTTCTTTCCCTACATAGGTACAGTCACTAATAGTAAGCTGATACGTAGATTAACTAGAACCCTTGAAGCAGTAGTGAATGAAACTACTTCCGCCTTAGGCAACTTAACAGAGGAGCAGTCTGCGATGCGGATTGTTGTTCTTCAAAATCGTCTTGTCCTTGACGTCATTCTGGCCGATAGGGGCGGAGCTTGTAGGGTCATCGGATCAAGTTGCTGTGTTTTCATACCAGAAAACGCGCCGTCAGTATATAAAGCCATAACTCGACTTCATAAAATCGTAAGCCAGATACACCAGAATCCAGGTACCTGGACTTGGTCCGGTTGGTTCTGGAGCGTGTTGTCAGTCTGGGGATGGAGGATCCTATCCTTCCTAGGTATTGGCTTTCTCATACTATTCAGTTGTTGCTTGTGTATACAATGTGGGCCAGCGATTTGTGGTCTGTGTGCCACATCGTGTATCCCGCCTTCAAATTTTCATTCAAGATCCCGGAAGAAGAAAGAAGAACAAATGATGCTATATGAACAGATTGATGGATTGATGAAAATGGATATTTCATAAGGGTCCGTAGGGGACAAGGAGGGAATGAGGAAATATGAATTTTATGACCAGTTATGTCCCCTATCTTAGACCCCAACGGCTCCATGTACATGCTACAAGTACATGTATGTTCCCTCCAGTTCCAGCTATGAAGACGCAAATACATGTGCGTCCAACGCCAACATGTCCTCTTTCAGATCCGCCATGAATGGGTCAAATAGTCCATTCCTAAGTATGATTGGCCACCGACTTTATATGGTTCACTTTTCACGTTTTACAGTTCGGGCGAGTAGGCCCTGAATTCTGTCATCAAGCCTTTTCCTGCTTCTGCCTCTGAAATGCTCCAGCCTGGACCTGCATCCGTGTCCATGAACTTTGTCTTACTCTCTGCGCGGCTAACGGTGCCTGACGCGGCCTGTTGCCTGCCAAAAACTGTATTCAGCCTTCAAGTTATCTGTTCCGCTCCTCACCCAATGCATTCCTGTCTAGTAGTTTAGGTAAACATCCTTCCAGCTACCGAGCAAAGGGCTCGGCCTCGCTGTCTTTATACAAGTAATTCATAGCCCCTGTTACCATGGAAGATTCCTGCCCCCTCGCATCTCGTGTAGACACATAGACGCTTGTACATGCACTAACAGTCAGTATAGAATAGATTCCGTCCGAGAGACCTTTCCTTTTGGATAAAACAGTTCCTTAAACAAAGATATTAGATACTATTTGGGATTAAGTTGACCTGACCCCCCAGACTTCTGTCTCCACATGTAGAGCTAAATGTCAATTCCCCTTCACCCTCTAGTTGCACGTCAATCACACGTCATGCGGCTGCGCGCGCATCTCTGCCAAATATTTCTGCTGACACTGCAGGATTCTCTTATGGATCCACCCACTTGTGACATCATTTTAAATGACGTTTCTAGTATACGCCTGTATTTACGCCTATTTTCATTACGTATGTGTATTCTTATCTGTATTATCAGCTGTTACGCCTCCTGCATCTGTCTTAATGCAATGCTTTCCATATATATATTGTTACTTGTCAATAATGTATTGCCTATCCCTTCCTGAACCTTCGTGGTGATGGAATAAGATTGCCTAGTTCGAACTATAATTCCTTTGTAAGGAATAAAGCCCTTTTCAGAACCTCTAATACCACGGATTCTGCCTCTTATTTTGACTGAGTTATTCTTACTAGACTTTACCGCATAAAAAATAGTACAGGTAATTTAAATATTTACCACACCACAAAAGAAAAAGGGAGGAGGTCCAGCACTAACATTTTAGCCAGCTTCGCCTTGTACAAATGTGGAGTTGGGTGGTTGCTTTTGTACTGCCCCTCTGGCTTAAACATACTGAGCATGGTAGCCTGGATTTTTTTTCTTTTCTGGTGCCCCTGATGCAAGTGACTTCTTGAGAGCAGACATTGGTAGGTTCAATGCCCGTTCCGGTGCGACAGTCACTGTACTCTCTTGCCTTGGACCTTTTGGCGCCTCGACCTGACTCTGGTGCCATTGTGATGTTGCAGATGATGGTGTGGGCGATACCACTGCACTGCTGGGGACAGGGCTGCCTTGTGTACCAGAGAAAATGTCATCTTCACCTTCCACCGTGATTATATCTGATTCCCTGCTCAGCCTTTCACCCCCTCCACTAACAACACCAGTTTTTGGCCGCTAAGGTGTGCCTCCCACTGGATTAAGTGATGTTTTCTCAGATGGGTTTTATGGCCTCCAGTACCATAGTTTGTACCAAGCTTACCCCGACTAAGACTTGCTCGACAAATGGAGCATTTAGCAATGTTCACCTCCTTGTTGCTAACCGAAAAGAAGTCCCAAACTGAGAAGTTCAAATTTCTGACACTGCTGGTGCCAACTGCAATGTTGGATGAACTGGTAGGTGGGCGTGACGTTTGACTCTCTGCAGTACCTTCTTCTACTAAGGTGGTTGTGGTAGATGCAGGTCACTGCCAGGACTTTGTAAATATGGCAGCTGGAGGTGGTGTTGGTGGTATCTGTGATGCCACATCCATCACAGCAATTTGTGACAGGGTAATGTTGGTCTCCACTGGGACGGGGCTAACATCCATCATGATTGGCTCATCATCATCCTCCTCTTCTACATCTACCTCCATAACTCTAAGGCTTTTCATCAAAGGTCCTGCCTATTGCCTCACCTACTTGGGTCCGCGTCTTGAGATAGGATACCCTATGTTACGGGATGAGAGATAAGTATTCTACTTACCGGTCACAATAAGTATATCTTACGTGTTGTAAGATGTTGGCATTAGGGTCATAGGACCATTACCTCCTTACGACCCCCTTTTTTCATTTTTAATATCCCCTACGACTCTGTGAATAAAGGGATACCTGGAGTCGGAGGAAGATTTTTTTTTATTTTTTTAAACTTGTTTTTATTTTATTCATTAGCAGCAGCACAAGACAGAAATCAAACACATAATTTTCCACGATGAAGAGCAATGTAATAGCCCCTGAATGCGACAAGTTGGCAGAAAACAGTTCAACAACAGTACATTTCTCCAACATCCACCATCCCGCTCCCCCACCCCCGGGCTCCCCCATCCTAGTCTGAGTCTGAGGCATCGTCTTCAGGGTCCGAGTGCAGGTCACAGATGTCACCCCTATAGGAATTCCACGCCCCCCATACTTTACTCCATTTGCCAGGACAGCCCCGTCTAATAAAGACCGACTTCTCCGCAAACATGGCCTCGTCCATGTCCGTGCCCCAAGCAGTGAGGCGCGGCAGTTCCCCTGTCCCCCATTTTTGAGCTATGTTGCGTTTGTCTATCATTAATCCTAATGTGGCCCAGCCCTGCGCCAGGCGCGAGAGGTCGTTAGGCTCCCATATATTCAGCAGGCAGCGTCTGGGTTCCGGCACCAGCGTGACTCCCCCCGACTGTGACAGCATGTTCATCACCCCCCGCCAGTACTCCTGAAGCACGGGGCATTCCCATATGGTATGGAAGAATCCTCCCACCTCCCCGCAACCACGCAGGTAGAAAGGATGTGTCGCGCTGCCTATACTATGCAGTGTGTGCCTGGTGTAATAGGAGCGGTGGAAGATGCGAAGCTGCACCAGCCGGAGCCTCGATGGTATACCCGCCTCCCGTGGCGAGGCCAGCGCCTCTCGCCACTCCGGTTCGTCGAATTCCCCCACATCACGAGACCATTTCTCGCGGAGAGGGCTCATTGGGTCTTGCAGGTTGTTAATCAGCTTACGGTATGTAAACGATGTGGCCCTTTTCGGCATATAATCCGTTAATAACCGGTCCTCCAAGGGCGATGCCTCTGGTACCGCCACACCCGGTGTTAGCCGTGCCAGCAAGGCGTGTTTAATTTGCGTGTAGCGGAACCATTCGGAAGGCGCCAGCTCATATTGCTGTTGGAGACGGTCAAATGTGATAACGTCATTCCCATGCCACATGTCGCCAATCGTAGAGATCCCTATAGCGTCCCACTTGTCGAATCCCCTGCTGTGCCTGAGCCTCCCGAGCTGCCTGGTGTCCCACAGAGGTGTGAGCTTGGTCAGCACCCCGCGCCACCCTAGCTTGGCCTGTGCTGCATGCCATATGGCCACCGTTTGTCTGAGAGGGCCGACGAGTGTAGGAGTCAGTCTACCATCATACAGGGCTGCCAACACACCTCGCTCCCCCATTATGTCCCTATCTGCTTTGAATGCCGGGTCCGTATGCGGGACATGAAGCCACTGGTTTATTACTTTGAGCTGCGCTGCCCAATAATAGAGCTGAATGTCGGGAAGCGCTATCCCCCCGTCGTACCAGCCGCGAGTCAATTTTGACTGCGCTATGCACGGCGGTCTGCCACCCCACAGAAGGGTAGTCACCTGCGCCGCTATCGCGCGGAAGTAGTCTGGCGGAACGCGACACGGTGTGTTTTCCAGTACGTAGACGAACCGGGGCAGGGCCATCATTTTAAAGAGGGCCGCCTTCCCCAGCAACGTGAGCGGTAGCGTACCCCAGTGACGCACATCGCGCCTGAGACGGTCTAATGGGGGCTGCAGATTTAGTTGTAGGAAGTCCGCGGGGTTGGCCGTGATGTGGATACCCAGATACTTAAACGACTCCGTCACCGTCTGCAACAGGCAGTCCACGGGGAGCCGGGGAGAGGGGCCACGCAGCACATAAAGCACCGATTTCGACCAGTTGATAGTATAACCGGACGCTCTCCCGAAAATTTCACAAATGTTAAGTAGTGCAAGGATTGAGCATCTCGGGGAGGAGAGATAGAGCAGCACGTCATCCGCGTAGAGGGAGATACGATCCTCCCAGTCATTCGTCCATTTAAGTCCCCGTATCTGGGGTTCCCAGCGGATCCAAGCCGCCAAGGGTTCCAGCACCAGAGCGAAGAGCAGGGGCGACAGGGGGCATCCCTGTCGGGTGCCACGCGTCAGGGGGAAGTCTCTCGATATGTGTCCGTTCACGGCCACATGGGCCATTGGTTGAGCATATAGGAGCCGGACCCAGGCCCTAAATTTGGGTCCAAATCCCAAGTGCGACAGTACGGCAAAGAGGAAGGGCCATTCGACCATGTCAAATGCCTATCTCGCATCCAACGAGAGCAGCACCGCCGGCTCCTGCACCTGCCCCACACGGGCCAACACTCCGTGTAATCGCCGCAGATTAAGGGCCGTGCTCCTGCCGGGCATAAAACCCGATTGGTCTGGGTGTACAATGTCCGGCAAATGCGGTGTTAGTCTGGATGCCAAGAGTTTCGCGAGGATCTTCGCCTCTGCGTTCAGCAGAGAAATAGGGCGATAAGAGTTGCATTCCGACGCCGGCTTGCCAGGTTTTGGTATGGCCACGATAGTAGCTGTCCGCTGGTCCTGCGGGAGTACACCCGCTCGGAGACTATCCGTAAACCTGTTGAGCAAATGAGGGGCGACCGTTCGGAGGAAGATTTTTAATCTTTAAACCCCCTGGCCTATCTCTCCTAAGTGCTCCCAGCACTTAACTATACTACTGCCATTGTCTGTGGCAACCAAACCAATGTTAAGCCCTCATGGCCGCAGCCATTCAAAGACAGTAGTGGTAAAGCCTTCCAAAATGTTTGCAGCAGTATGGGATTGCTCCATGGCGAACATGGCCACTGTTGCATGGTTCAGAGCACCATTAAAAATCTCAGCAGTGTCAAAACCTGCAGATATCTTTTCTCCAACCCCCACAAAAGAGATCCAGTGTGCAGTGATGCAAATGTAATCAGTGGCTTGGAAACTGGTCCACATGTCTGTCGTCCGGTGGATAGTGTGAACAGCACTCTGCTGCAAAGCTTGTCCAAGTAATTGCAGCACGTTGTGATGCAGCGCTGGAACAGCAACTCTGGCGAAAAAGGACCAGCTGGGAACCTTCTATTTTAGGCAGGGGTCTGCCACAAATTGAGGAAAACTCACCCCTTCCACAAAAGAAAAAGGGAGGAGGTCCAGCACTAACATTTTAGCCAGCTTCGCCTTGTACAAATGTGGAGTTGGGTGGTTGCTTTTGTACTGCCCCTCTGGCTTAAACATACTGAGCATGGTAGCCTGGATTTTTTTTCTTTTCTGGTGCCCCTGATGCAAGTGACTTCTTGAGAGCAGACATTGGTAGGTTCAATGCCCGTTCCGGTGCGACAGTCACTGTACTCTCTTGCCTTGGACCTTTTGGCGCCTCGACCTGACTCTGGTGCCATTGTGATGTTGCAGATGATGGTGTGGGCGATACCACTGCACTGCTGGGGACAGGGCTGCCTTGTGTACCAGAGAAAATGTCATCTTCACCTTCCACCGTGATTATATCTGATTCCCTGCTCAGCCTTTCACCCCCTCCACTAACAACACCAGTTTTTGGCCGCTAAGGTGTGCCTCCCACTGGATTAAGTGATGTTTTCTCAGATGGGTTTTATGGCCTCCAGTACCATAGTTTGTACCAAGCTTACCCCGACTAAGACTTGCTCGACAAATGGAGCATTTAGCAATGTTCACCTCCTTGTTGCTAACCGAAAAGAAGTCCCAAACTGAGAAGTTCAAATTTCTGACACTGCTGGTGCCAACTGCAATGTCGGATGAACTGGTAGGTGGGCGTGACGTTTGACTCTCTGCAGTACCTTCTTCTACTAAGGTGGTTGTGGTAGATGCAGGTCACTGCCACGACTTTGTAAATATGGCAGCTGGAGGTGGTGTTGGTGGTATCTGTGATGCCACATCCATCACAGCAATTTGTGACAGGGTAATGTTGGTCTCCACTGGGACGGGGCTAACATCCATCATGATTGGCTCATCATCATCCTCCTCTTCTACATCTACCTCCATAACTCTAAGGCTTTCAGGAACCTTACTTTTCCCTAGCCTTGTCTCGTGGCGTGTCTCACTCTCAGACTGAGGCGGGATCCAAGTGGTGTCTAGATCATCAGAAGAGGGGCTTAGAGAAGTTGATGGACTAACCCTGCTTTTTCTTGCTGGGAACCTCAAAGACAATGGATCTTCTGAAAGAGTGGCTTGCTTTTCTTACTCAGCAGGAAGCTTGATCTCCTGAACTGCCCCTATTTTGGGAGGAACTACTATTGATAGTTGCGGCTGTTGTTGCCCACTTATGAGTTTTCTGCATTGATTGTGTACTACTTTGCAATAACGATAATTCAATTTCGACGGCACTGCTCGTCAGCCTTGCTTGTATTAGACTGGCTGCCTCTAAGACAGAAATGGGATTGGGCCTAGGTTGGTGGGGTGGGTCAGCTGATGCGTGGGTGCTGCTCCTCGGACACACCGTTGCTGTCAGCGCAATTTTATGTTTCCCAAAAAATGGCTTGGGCGACATACCGGTGGTGGTAAGTGCCTTCTTCTCACTGGCAACTTTCTTGGTACTGGTACCTTTCTTCTTTGGGCCCATCTTGAAGCTGTCAGTTAGCAGCACTTAGCTTCACACAAGTTGAAGAGATATCTGTGGTCACACGTCACCTCGTGTGCAGTCCTTCTGTCTGGCAGTACTATGGGTGATGTCTCCTCCTCTTGTGCACTTAAAAGCAAAGAAGCAAGAAGATCAGTGAATCATGGCGTTGTTGTAATTCAACTACTAGTTCAAACAAATAATATCATTTAATGTGTGTGGTCACACTTTTTACCTCCGTTATATAAAAAAAAGCAATACAGTGTAACCATTTGTGAGACTTTGACAACAACATAGGAAAGAAGAACAACAAAATAAAAATGTAATGGTGTTCTTGATTTGCATTGTACAATGCATCACGTGGGTTGCGGCACTCGGAGCTGCAGCTGAAAAATTACAATGGAACAATTCCTATACTGTTGTGCACGTCATATAGCAGACATGAGGTTAATGGATCATTGATGCCAAATCATGCTACGTATGAACCTTAAAAAAATAATGGAAACAAATGGAGAAAACAAATGGAAAAAATATATAAAAGAATTGAAAATATGAAAAAAGAAAACAAATTGGAAAATTAAATGAAAAAAAGAAATTAACATAAACCGTAAATAAATATATAATTATAAGTAAAAAATAAAAAAATTAACCTCAAGCGTAAGCTGCTATTATCTCATTGATCAACCATCCAAGCAAACATATGGCGAAGGGGCACACTGGCTGAACGCACAAAATGGCTGCCAGCTACTGCCACATGGTATATCATCATCAAAAACCGAGAAGAAGGCATTTGAGAAGAAAGACGACATGCAGGCATATGGCAAAGGCACACTGGCTGGCTGCCTTCACAAAATGGCCGCCAGCCACAATGCCAGACCACAACAAGAAGCAAAAGGTCAAAGGCAAAACATGCAAGCCTATGGCAAAAGCACGCTGGCTGCCTTCACAAAATGTCTGCCAGCCACATGGTCACAACAACAACAACAAGCAGGAGGCCTGGAAATCATTGAACACAAGGCTAAGGACACAGACTTTACAAAATGGCCCGCACATGGGGAACCAAGGCAAATGCATCGCTGGCCTACTATTGCAATGCAAACACACTCACACAAAGGAGGCATGCTACACAACACATCTTTAATGTAACAATGCCAAAAATGATAATCCACAGAGCTAAAAAGGTTTACCAGTTACAACCACACATCCAACAAAGGCATTAACACACATGAAAAAAAACTTTAGTGAAATACCACAAACAAAATACATTTTGTATTTCAATCCAATGCCATCCATGGCCTAAATGATGTTAAATTCAACATACACCACATAAACAGTTGTTTCATGCACACATGAGTAGTTCTGGAAAACCCATTGGCAAACTAGGCCACATTGTGAATCAATTCAAATTAATATTGCAAATTTATTCAAAAAAACATGGAGAAAATGTAGTGAACTGTGCTACATTTTTGCTGAATAAAAGAATAAAAAATTGCATGCAAAACAACAACCAGAAAGAAGACATGGCCACAACAAGGAAGGCATGCATGCCTTTGGCAAAAGCATACTGACTGGCTGCCTTCACAAAATGGACGACAGCCACATGGCCAGGCCACAACAAGAAACCGTAAGCCAAGGGGAACAAAGGGTAGACATGCAGGCCTATGGCAAAAGCACACGGACTGCCTTCACAGAATGGCCGCCAGACACATAGTCACAACAACAACAAGCAGGAGGCTTGGAAAACAATGAACACAAGCAGGCCTATGGACACAGACTCTACAAAATGGCCCCTGCCCACATGGGGAACCAAGGCAAATGCTGGCCTACTATTGCAATGCAAACACACTCACACACTGGCCAGACAAAGGAGGCATGCTAAATTACAACACAATTGTAATGCAACAATGCCAAAAATGAAAATCCACAGGGCTCAAAGGGTTTGCAAGTTATAGCATCACACATCCAACAAAGGCATTAAAACACATGTAAAAATGTGAAATACCATAAAAAAACCACATTTGTATCTCAATCCAATGCCACCCATGGTCTAAATGATGTTTAAATTCAACAGACACCACAAAAACAGTTGTTTCATGCACCCATGAGTAGCTTTGGACCTACTTTCTGAAAGGCCTATTGGCAGACCATTAGGCTACATAATGAATTACATCAATATTGCAAACTGTTTTCAAATCATAGAGAAAATGTAGTGAACTGTGCAACGTTTCCTTTATAAAAGAAGAACAATTACTTACAAACAACTAGGCCCCTACTAAAACGACAGGCCACCCACCACAATAAATTTTACAAATCGAAAAATACAAATAAATTTAGGTGCATGGCCCCAATCAAAGTAACAACACCAGTTTTCCATCTTACTGGTGAAATCTCAAATTCTAAGTCCTCAAATCCAATGATAAATTATGAAGCAGACACAAAGAGTGATCCTTCCAGCTCCAAATCCAAATGAAAAAATGGACAAAGCACTGGGAGAAGCCTGATGGACAGGAACAGGAAGTCGGAGACTCTGGGGTACTTCCTCTTGAAAAAAAATAAAAAAAATAAAAAAAGACTCCTAGCACAAATAAACTATAGCAAAATGTCAATTTCAGGAGTTTTTTTTACTACAAATCGTCATTTCAAGAAGGTTTTGATGCTGCTCGGGGAAAGAACCTTCTCCAGATTGCAGTCATGGTAGATCCTGCGGGTTCAGGATTGCGTTCGTCACCAAAACACCGCTGCAACTCAGCTGGCGCATGCAAATGATGTGTTGGCGACTGCAAACTATTGGGGGACCATGCAGCCGCATAGCAAATCTTGGGACACTCACAAACAGCTCGGAAATCTCGTTGCCGATTGCGGGCTCCTGGTAAATTGTTCACACACTCGTGAAAACGCATTTCGGGTGCACCAACACAAAAAAAACTGCTCCGTTGCGGAGTGCTGAGTATATCGACAACTCTACATTCTACGAGGAAACACGGAGTTGCCAAAACTCCGCGAGTGGAGTTTTATGCCCTAGTTAATGTAGACCTAGGGGACCCTTGGTCCTAATCCCCAAAACTCACCCTTGTAAGCCGAGTACTTACCTTCAAGAGCGATAACCATTTTTCCCCCATAGGAACCCATGTTATAAGATTATACACCCCCTCTGGATAAGCCTAAATGCTCGTCCACACTACCACAAAGAGATGTTAGTACTTACCTAATTTATCCTCTGCTATACGTCTGGGGACTCCGTGGACTCTGTGCACACTATACCTCCTTTTGGTATAGTATATACAGAGCCAGCTTCCTACATTGGTGGATAAGAGGTGGGATGTAGAGCTAATAAGAAAATGAGAGGCAATATGATCACAAATAAACAAGTCAAAAAAAGTATCAATCCATAGTTCCAAGTCTGAACTGGAAATTCTTTTATTCCAAATTCTTCCACAGCCAACAGGTTTTGCCCTACAACCAAGTCTTCTTCAGGGCACTAGCCGGAAGTGTCAGATAGTGACGAAAAATATCTGTTACAATTCTTCAGTTCTTCTTATAATTTTCAAAGGTAATTCAGGCGCTGTAAAAACACGTGGTGCGTCAGTAATGTTATGATTATGTACACCAGGGAAGGCTTCTAAGGGCTGCAGCACATTGTGCCACCCTTAGGGTTCCTTCACCTTAATACACGCACTCTGACACTGCAGGCTGCGTGTTTTGGTGCAGAGAAAAGTGAAGAGTCAACATGACACACATCCCTGTGTGCAATGCCTGCAATCCACTGTCTGAGACCTAGGTAAGTCATCCTCTAGTAGGGTGCACTAGCCCTAAGGTGAGGGTACAGAGGCATGAGCCCTGTACCCCTACAATGTCTAAGTTCATTCTTAGACATTGTAAGTGTAGTTAAGCCAAAAAGAGTATATTATCTGGGAGTTGGTCATTACAAACTCCACAGCTGCATAATGGCTTTACTAAAAACTCTGAAGTTTGGTAGCAAACTTCTCAGCACATTAAACCCACACTGATGCCAGAGTGGGATTTAAAGCTAAATGCACCCAGAGGGCATCTTAGATATACCCCCTGAAAATCGACCAGCCCTGGTGTTGTTACTGAATGGCAGCCCGCCATTTGTCAACACCAGATAGGTCTCTAGACCCCTGGGTAGAGAGCCCCTGCTCTCTCTGGTTTCAGAAACGAGGCAGATAGTGGGCAGAGGTGTCATGCCTCCTCCCTCAGGATGGGCTGGGTCCACGAAGGGGGCCACCTTTGGACACTGTCCCTGCCCTTTTGCTGGCCCCAGCAACTGGCTCCCACCGGTTCTTGCCCCCACTTTGGGCAGGAGAATCAGCGGGAAATCTGAGCTAGGAAAAGACGTGTACCCTCCTTTGACAACCCCACCGCGCAGGTGGGGGAGGCGAGGTGAAGCACACATCTCAGTCCTCTCCATCTTGAAAATGAGGGGACTGAGCAAATTAGGAAGAGGCTCATGCCCTACTCTCACTGGAGGGTGGCATAATATGGGGTGTACCCACCCCAAGGAAGGGACCCATTTGTCCCGACCTGCACACCCCTTTAACGCACCTAATTTTAGTATTTACGGGCGTCTAAGCCTTGCCTCCTCAGATTTAAGGAAGAAAGAAGGACCGAAGAGCCATGTTGACCCAGGAAGGAGAAGAGGACACCAACTGCCTTGGCCCCAGCCCCACAGGCCTGTCCGTCTACGACCTAACTACAGCAAGAACACCAGCGAGTCCAGCAACCATTAACCCCCAGAGCCCGGAGGACCTGCCTTGCAACCTTCCAACAGACTTGTCTCCCGTGAGCGCTGGATTTGCTCAACCAAAGAATCCCCATCAGAATCTGGATACCGGTGTCTCGCGATTCTGCCCCACTTGGCACCCGATGCCAAAGGCCCGAGTTCGAGTGGTTCACCGCCCCAAGGAGGCATCCCCAGCGTTCCTGACCTGGCATCTGGTGAACCCCGACCTCCCTCAAGCCGACGCCTGCAGCCTCAACCTGAAGGGTCCCCCCGACTGCAACCAAAGCTGGTAAGAAAACTTAATGCCAGAAGAAAGACACCAGAAGACATCTCTGCACCTGATGCTCTACGACCTTGGGTGGCCCAGCCAACTGTGTCCAAGCATCCCCCAAGATCACAACTTACCTATGCAGCCAGTAGTCTCCTTCAGGAAGTCTCCCTGCTCGAGCCTGCAGCAACTTTGTGAAACCAAAGTTCTCCATTGGGAAACAGGGTTTCCGACGTCCGTTTTGCACCCTGCACCCAGTGCTTAATTTGAGGCATTGGTTTCCGGTGCTCAGCAATGGCACTTAATTGTAAACACTGGCACGTGTGACCGCCTGCCACAAGGTGGCACTGTCTGGCTAATTTAGAGATGACCACAACAACAGTTAATTATCAATTCGATATACATTAAAATTACTATTACCTGCTGCCGAAACCATTCTATTAGCTTTGAGGGCTTAAAATAATCTGAATTTTCACACTTGTAGAATTGTGATGGTTAGTAGTTGTGTTGTTACTATCATTGCCAGCGCTGGTAGGGGCAGTGAATGGTGCAAGCTGCAGTGGCCTCCTGAGGACAGCCCTGACACTTATTTTTATTTTATTTTTACAAATTAAGCACTGCCTGCCCCCTGCGGTCCCAGTGCCGCTGGTGGTACAGCTCCTGTGCTGGTCGTTGGCCCTACAGTGCTGGCCTGAACCCCAGGAGCTTTGCTCCCACACTGAGTGGCATGCTTATCAGCTGTCCCTAAGTGAAGGCCCCTTATCCCCATTGGCTAATATTGGGCCCCTGCACTCTACACACGGCCGCCTCAGTGCCGCTGGTGGTGCAACTTGAGTGCCCATCTAGACCTTAAGGAACCTTGATCTTACCCCCTAACCCTTGTAAGCCAAGTACTTACCTTTAGAACCGATAAACATTTTTCCCTATCTTATAAGATTTTGGGCCTAAAAAGTGACTACGGGCGGATTACGATGCGGACCGGAAAGCGGGCAACATCTTAATCGGCCCCTCGGTTAGCTTCCCGACTGCCGCATTACAGTGCGGGCCGTCACAAACCAAATGGCCGGTCATTCCGGCTGGCTTCCAACGGATTCAGGAGGCCGTCGGCCAGTTGGAACTGGCTTGTAATCCCAAAGGGCGGGCCTTTCCGCCCTTGGGATTACAATGTAAAGTTTCTGGCATGGTCCAGCTGGGTCACATTGATGGCCCCTCAGACCTGTCACGGCTGACGTGGAATGTCCGAGGCCTGAATGATAAACGCAAGAAACGCCACGTCCTACACTATTTGCTTCGCCATAGAGTGGACATCGCCTTCCTACTAGAGACTCACTTGCCCACATCAGATCCTGCTCACTTCGCCTCGAGCTGGGACACGCACATATATTTTTTTAACTTTAGCAGCTATGCTAGAGGCACTGCCGTTTTCATTCACAAAAGAGTCCCATTTAGCCTACACATGAATGCCCGCGACAAAGAAGGCAGATACATCATTGTAGTTGGAACATTGAAGGGGCATAGGGTTGCATTAGTGTGCGTGTATGGCCCGAACACTGACTCCCCTGACTTTTACCACTCCCTCCTCACCCAGCTCCTAAAACCTGGCCCCGTGAAATTTCTGGTAGGCGGAGACTTCAACATTGCCCTGGACCAGACCCTAGATAGCACCTCCAGCGCACCCGATCCCAAACCACGTGCACGCTGGGCTCTCCTGTCCCTATGCGAACAGCTATCCATTCTGGACGTAGGGCAGGCGTGCAACCCAACACACACAAGACTTCACTCACTACACTAGCTGTCATGACACCTGGACAAAGATTGACTTCTGGTTGGCCTCCCCTTGTATCCTCAGTTGGTGTCACTCGGTACTGACTCTCCCTCGGACATACTCCGACCACTCCCCTGTGCTGTTGCTGCTCAGGATCCCCTGTTCTGGGGGTTTTGAGAGGCAATGGCGCTTCCCCAGCCATGCTGTAGAGGATGACCTATTTCAACACGAAATTCGGGAAGCAATCGAGGATTACTTTGCCATAAACACCGGCTCGGTGGACACGGCGGCGGTTCTCTGGGAGGGATTCAAAGCGTACATACGGGTGTGTGGAGTGCTAAACACGCCGGAGTGCTCCGCGAATTGCGCACCACTCTGTCCTGCCTAGAACGCGAGTTAAACGATTTAGACGTCACATTGCTGCAAACACGGAAGCCAGACACTGAATTAAAGCGGGTGACCTTGCTAGTGGACTATAAGGACACTGCCGAACAGGAGATTCTATTCATGGGGAAATACCACAATGCCAAACAGTACGGGGAGAGTGAACGACCGGGGAGGGTTTTAGCACAGATGATCAGACCTCCATATAGCAAGGCAAATGTTTCTGAAGTGCAGTCTACTGGCCAGCGGCTTACAGGCACAACGGAAATTTGAGATGAATTCCTGTCCTATTTTAAAACGCTGTATACCTCCAGAATAGGGAGTGATCACACAGAACAGGAATCTTACTTATCTGAGGTAGCGCTTGTCTACCTAGAGAAACACATGCAGGACTTCCTGGCGGAGCCCATCTTTGAACCTGATGTTATTGCCGCCATTGACGCGCTACGGTAATCCTCCGCTCTGGTCTTGACAGCTTCACGGGCGACTTCTACAAGACATACAAGGACTTATTAGCGCCGCAACTTATTGAAGTCTATGCGGAGGGTCTGGACAGACAAATACTGCCTCCCTCCCTGCGCAAAGCAGTCATAATTCTCCTCCCAAAACCGGGTAAAAATCCACAGCTTTGTGGTTCCTACAGGCCCCTCTCGCTATTAAATTTAGACTACAAAATCCTGGCCAAGATTATCGCTGGACGGTTGTCTCAGCTAATGGAATTTATCATCTCTGCTGCCCAAACAGGGTTTGTCCCCCACCGCTCCACATCGTTTAATTTAAGAACATTATTCTCCACCCTACACAGGATAAATCCGGATGTACCGGCAGCTACAATATTACTCGACGCTGAAAAGGCCTTCGATTCATTGGAATGGCCCTTTTCTCTGTCCATCATGCACCGCATGGGTATGCATATTGGATTTGTAGCTATCATGGCACTGTTATACCGCCGCCCTACAGCCCGTCTCAGGCTGAACGAAGCGTTCTCCGAACCCTTTACACTATCACGGGGCACACGACAGGGCTGCCCGCTCTCACCTTTAATATTTATTCTTGCTATGGACCCCCTAATCCGTCACTTCCAAGGAAAACACCTGCACAGAGGCCTACAATTTATTACTGGCCCACTATTAGTATCGCTGTACGCTGATGACACAATTCTTTACGTTAGAGACCCACAAGCTAACCTAGACCCTCTCATCTGTGAAATACTCTGTTTTGGCTTACACTGAGGCCTAGGCATCAATTGTGACAAGTCAGTGAGATTGAGGTCCCACTGGAATGGTGCATGGATTCCGTCAAGTACCTGGGCATCCACATCCTCCTAGGTGCCGAACAGATCGTCCGCCTCAACTATGGACAGGCAGTCCACACTCTTGAAACACAGATTGACAAGTGGCTCAGATTACCGCTGTCCATCGCCGGCCGGGTAGCACTTATCAAAATGATTGTTCTCCCTAAATTTTTATATCTTTTTCACAACATTCCCATTCCCCTCCCAAGTAGTTTCTTTTTGATGCTCCGCTCACACTTAATACGTCTGGTCTGGGGGGACAAACGGGGTCAAGTTCGCTGGCAGGTCATGACTCTTCCCTATGAAAGAGGGGGCTATGGTGTGCCTGACTTATATTTATATTACCTAGTCTCCCAGTGCAGCTACACACATGCCTGGTATCACCCTAATGCCAGAATCCCCTTTCTACATCCAGAGGCTGACCTTGTTCTTCCCGAGCAATTAGCAGCTATCCTCCCCAAAGGTCTCCCTTGTGATCTGAACAATATTCAAACGGTCTCCACGACTAGTTGGGCCTGGGAAAAACTCCTGCGGGTCACTGATACGGCCACCCTATACTCTACCGCCTTGCCACTCCCTAATGCCCTCTGGGTGAGCTACTGGTAAAACGCACCTTAGCTAAATTTGACATCACAAAAACTGGTGACCTCTTCCCTAACAGCCACGCTTTCGAAATAGGTGACTGATTCGGTTCCCTAACGCCACCTTTATGGACACGTTCATATTGGGGCGAATCCGCTCTGCTATGCGCGCCACATTTCCTGACTTTCCCCTTGAACCGCAATCATTCACTCCTCTCTCTCTAGTCATTAAGATGGACCGGGGTGTCCACCTCATCTCCAAACTATACAAAGCTTGTGCGACCCTCGTTCCACTCAACGATGACAAGATCCGCAGTGACTGGGAAGGAGATTTGGGTAGTTCAATAACAGACGAACAATGGGCAGCCTGCTGCGCAGTCACGAAAAGTGTCTCCCTGATTAGCAGACACAAGTTAATACACTTCAAATTTCTACGCAGAATATACATAACCCTGGCCAGAGTCTACAAAATAGACCCCTCCATACCCCATAACTGCCGTAAATGTGACGCTCCACGTGAAGACTTCGCTCACATAGCTTGGACCTGCCCGCATATACAATCCTTCTGGGAAGCAGTCCATAAAACATTGGGGTTATATACAATCAGAAAAAATGGTATAAAGGAATTAATACACACATCATTTTTGGGTAGAGCACATTTAATTACTCTCTCTCTAGTTATCACTCTAGATGAATTATATCAAAACATTTTTTGCAATCTACATAAATAATGGCATCTAATCAAGAAGAAAACAACAATACATATATACACAAAGGTTGTACATACAACATAAATTAACATAAAACAACTCATACAAATACGCTAACCCCAGAAAAACCAAAAAGTAATTTCCACTAGTGTCCTCTTATAATTCCGGAAGGACCACTAAGAGGTAGTCCAAATAGTACACTGAGAATCTTTTAGTTAGTATAACCCATCTCAGAGTACTGTCGTGCAATGTCCAATCATTATTTCCTCAGCTCCTCCTTCTGAAAACGTCTACACAATCGCGTTTCGGCCTTACTCCCCCTTCGGCCTCCTCAGGACAGGGTTAATACACAACTGTACACACAGCCTTAAATGGGGGGGCCTGCTGCACAATCTATAAAAACGGCAGGGTCCTAGATGCCCCGGTGCTCTAGGCAATGCACCTTCCTCGCCCGATAACCGGACCTTCCTTATTCAAACACGTCCGAGTCAGAATAGTTTTCTTTTCTTCCACTCGGTCTGGTAAATAAACGGCTTAAAAAATGTCGGGTCCTGCTAATTACTAGGTACTCCGATAAACGCCAACTATCGCACATTGGGGGACATGATTAATTTGCCAATAAACATGTTACCCGAAATTGCCCTCTTAGGATACGTAGTTAACTTTCCCAAAAAAGTTTGAAAACTTGCGGCCATTTGTATTCTATTGGCAAAGAGAGAGGTGGCCATTTACTGGGGCAGCAGGACAGCACCTACAGTTGGGGGTTGATTGGAAAGCCTAGCATCTTGCACCACAAGGAGTGAGGTGTATGCCACCACGGTACCAGCTGCATCACGGCCCAGGGACATATGGGGACCTTTCAAAGCCTACCTAGCGTCTCTGCGGCACGACCCTACCTCCCAGTTGGTACAGGGCATAGTACCCACAGGGGTCGGTTAGTGGAGACTTCTATCACACTCTAAGCACTGCACTACTCAGCTTCCTAAGTGTCCTCTGTATCCTTTACCGTATATACAGTGTTGCTGCATTTGTTTCGGGGGTGGAGATTTCAGTATGGACTAAGATGTTACTTGCTTCTGAGGATATTGTCCACTAAACATCGAATGTTGCATAGACAATGGGCTGCACTCTCTGTTGTGCCTTTCATAACCAAACCAATCTATATATGTACAAATTCCTTCCTTGGCTGTTGGCATTGACTGTGTATAGCATTATATATCATGCTACCACTGTGACAAAATGCTAAATAAAGTTTTAAAAAAAAAACGTTTCTGGCATGGTTTCCATGCTGGCCTGTCTGAGCGTGCTTGGGGACCCCAAGCAGGGACCCCTTGTGCATGCGGCCTCCAGTTGGGGGTTGAGGGGGCAACTATGGCGCCGCCCCTGTTTATCCCTGCACCTTCTGGCTGGCCACCTTAAGATGCCTGCTATGGGGTGCAGGGATGACCAACACCTCCCATTTTTAATGGGAGCTTGTGTTACGGCCGGTTTACGGACGTAACACGAACTCCCATTCAGAAATAGGAGAATGCAACGAACCGTGTTCGGTCTCATTGTAATTGGGCGGTCGGGACCGCCGACCGCAGGTCGGTCGGTCCCTGGACCGAGACGGTGTCTCCAACATTGTAATGAGGCCCTAAATGTTGAACTGCATTGTAGATTTCTATTGCAAAGTATAAAAAGTTGTACTTACCTTGTATTTAGAGATCCTAAGGTGTGGTATCTAGGCATACCACCCCAGTACTCAAAGTAATCCAAAAGTATTCCAAAAGTAATTACTGTGTAATTTAAACGCATTTCAAAGCATTTACAAACCTGTAACGATTGTAATTCCAAGCACAACTGCATTTCCTTGAACAGTCTTGCATTTCAAAGTATATTTCACTTACCTGTGCCAAGTCCTGCTTGGTTCTAAAATATAACATAAGTATACCATTTTTATACTTAAATAATTGGTCAGGATTCTGTCTCTGGTTGTGTTTATCAGTCCTTTATTGAGATAATACAATAAATGCATAACACACCCTCTGGATAAGGCTAACGGCTCGCCCACACTACCGCAAAGAGAGCTGTTAGAACTTACCTAATTTAGCCTCTGCTATACCTCTGGGAACTCCCTTGACTCTGTGCACACTGTACCTCATTTTGATATAGTATATACAGAGCCAGCTTCCTACCATATTAAAAAATTGAAATTATGCAACACTAATATTATCAGTGGCTCTCAATGTGTTTCATTGAACATAAGTAGCTCTCAGTACAGAAAAGGTTGGAGACCCCTGCTCCAGATCCTGGGGAAATCATTAGTTAGCCGTCAGGATTCATGAGCACCTTTATCTTCCATTGGTAGCTCAAGGCTGTAGATGCTGATACTTTCTGATAAGATGACCAACTTACTCACTGTCCACACTCTTACTCGCCAAGAGTGAAAAGAGTTCAAGGCTTAGTCCGAGAAGCAGTAGAATATTTTGAGTTAAGATACCACCTGACAGAAATTACTATACTCAATCATGTCAGTCACGTCAAAAGTATTTCTTGGAAAAGGAATAGGATTTAATTATATACAGGAAGGTAGAGCAGTCAAGATAAAGAACACTAATCTAGAAGAGCCTAGCACCTTCTTTGGCTGATACACAGTCCCACTCACAATTTAAGGAATTGGACATTTCTCTAGTTCAAAATAACTTTGGGGCATATTATCAAGACAGGTGATAAAATTATCGCCGCTTTAGCGGCAGAAAACTGCAGCTAAAACGGCGATAATGGGCTTGATAATATGCTCTATGGTATTCCATTTGATGCCCATGTTAGATGTGAAGGACATCTAACATGGTCTTCAGTTGGAATGCCATAGAGCATATTATCAAGGCCACAATCGCCGTTTTAGCGGCCGTTTTCTGCCGCTAAAGCGGCGATAATTTTATCTCCTGTCTTGATAATATTCCCCTTGGAGACCTAGGGCCAATGAGAAACTCGGGGGATAGGTGGGATCGGCACCTTTGGAAACCACCCAAGTCTCACAGTACAGTAATACTTTTAAGTCCTTGTTAAAAAAGGCGAAGGTGCCAGACAGGATGTTACAATGTATTAAGTTCACTATCATACATCTGCCCTCTGCTATTTTCTTAGGAGCCATGGGTGCAAAATTAACACTGGATCTAATCCAAGTCAGCAGAATGGATTTAGGGTACCAGCTGGCTGTTTTGAAAAGCCTTGATTTCCATGTAATAGGGCTCTGACGGTCACTATCCAGGTCAATTAACATATTGCACAGACTGGTTACTCATACCACAGATCTTGAGAGTCAGTGCTCAGGAAAGTGGACTACTTGTGTCGAAGTTGTGCTAGCGCACAAAGTATTTCGCTCGGGATAACAACCACTGTGGGTGATCAAGAAAAGAGCTATAGGTGGTCTGGTTTTCCACTTGCTGGGACAACCATTGAATCCAGAGCAACGAGTGGATCCACAAGCAGACTAGTAGGAACTGGGATTTAGGTCCATCTACAACTTCAAACTGCAATATCTCCTGTACCGTAGGCCCTGCTGCACTAGTTAAAATGGTTTCAGACAAGGGTGGGTGGCCTTACGTAACTACCCTATTTGGGGGATAGAGTTTCCTACAAGGTTAAGGATAGAATTAAACGGATTGAGAGTCACACATCTCTCTATAGGTCATGAGCCCTCTTTATGTTGCAGAGGTCCTTTTGGACAGCTAAACTGAAAGGCCTCAGCTCCCATACTAGAAATCACCTCTGCAGAGACTTTTGCAGGCTGTGCCTTCTTACTCTTTGCCTTTCTGGTCTGGGACATGCTCCTTCCAAAACCACTTTGACATTCTCCCCTTATTTCGTAGCAGTTAATAAAAGTCTGACTTCGTCTATAGTCTTAGACTGTGTAATGCCTTGATGGAGACACAGATGTTCCTTTAGGGATAATGTCTCAGGCAATAACAATCTGTATTGAAAATGTCTAATACTCACAAGGAGTTACTGAAAATCTTGAATTAACGTCTTTATTTAAAACCTCACAGGATTTCTGTTGCTGATCTGAAAATGTAATTAATGGCTTCGAATAAGCTGATAAGTTGGTGTACTCTGAAATGGGCATGGTTTCAGTAATTTTGAAAAACACAGAACTAATTTTGTATTGTTCCTCAATTGTATTTTGTGTATGTAGCCTCAAATTTCTGCAGGACTGAAAAGACTTACATCCTTCGGTGGTATTCAGCTTGTTAATACTTGAGCTGGTTAAAGTAGTACTATAAACAAGACTTATACTCCTGGAGTCCCCGATTAAGGAGATCAGTGAGCAGATGAATTCTTGGCAATGGAAGCTGCTTTTTAATTTGAGAAGTACACTTATGAACACTAGGAGTCAGTACAAAAGGGATGATTTACAGTTTGGTGGTCGGGTACTTCATCACAAACATGACGGATATTCTAGATTTATATGGTCTGGCTTATCACCAGGCTCTGTCCATGGGCATGTGGATATTGTGATTTGCCCAGAATCACAGGATGTTGGGCAAGCGCGGAGACTCAAACCTGGATCCCCAACTCCTGAGTCGGCAGCTCTGGCCGCTGCGCCATATCTGAGTGTCCGTCAGCCAAACTCTAAATCAAGCCCACAGTTTCAATGTTCTCAAATGAACATAAATCAATGTACCCTAGTTCTGCGGCTGAAGGTGAACCTTCTGGAGCGGCTATTGGTAGTCTGATATTCACATGGATGCCTCTGCCCATCGTTTTAAAATTCTCTTATTACAGTACTCGGGCAGAGTGCTGTTGTAATTAACATGACTACAGTCATCCAGTACATTCCCTGGTCATATGTTTACACTCACACAATATCAGCGAGTTGATTTATTTATTTGTAAGAGTAAAGATTTCATACCTTTGCCCACTTCCTCTCCTGTTTTAATCAAGTAGAGTCGTTCTGAAGGGGGATAGCACTTTTGTTCTGGTGCTCCCCGCTACAAGACACTGGGTGGAAGTAGGTGCCTCGGTGATGTTGGGCTGAACACATTTTATCTGGTATGCCCTTTAGGTGCCCTCACAACGGTTACTGGTAAACAGCCCTATACCCCTGAACCTATAATCACCTTCTACTGACCCGTAGTACTCCTCCCATCTGATTCGAGGGGACACTAGTTGCTACTGCCTGTAGGTATATAACATACTGCTCAGTTCCTGAAATGGAAAAATAGAAGTGCAGGTTCTTGTTTCTGAGAAGTGCCGGTACTCTACAATTAAAAGTATTGCATTTCTCTTCAGAAGTGCTGGTACTCTCCCTCTCAATATTATTAAGTGCTGATACTCCATACCATTCAGTACCGGCTCATTTAAAGACCTGATGCTGCTTTGTGCAGTTACTGGCCCACATAAGCTAGCAGTGCTCTTCTGGCAAAAAAATCAACAAAACATGGAGCGTCTTGGGCGGACTCAGACAAGTTCCTCACAGAGCTATTTCTGTTCGAGTTTACCTGATCCAGTGCACGCTTGTTTGTGCACGCACATACGCATACACACACACACCTCCCCTTCTGGTGCGGTTGAGAATATTCTGTGAAAAAACAGGTAGGATTTTTAGGTATCCAACAGACTAACTGACATACTAATACTACTGACATCACTGTTAATTATATCTCGAGAACATTGTGCAGATGACCGCACAACACAGAAGATTATACGCAGGGCTTTAAGTGGATCGGGTCCTGCCGATGCTCAGCACCGGCAGTTTAGACGGGTCCATATCGGGCTCTCCATTATTTACCATCAGGGTGAAAACAAATAAAACTTAACTCTGCAGTAGTGTAACCCGTCACTGCCTTTGATGTAACTTCAATGAAACTCGTTTCTCAGTTTTATATTGGGCAAAGTTGGAGCGCTTTATATGAGCACCAGTTACATTAGACAAGGACATTCTTTTTTTGAATCACAGGATATCAGGCTCGAACATGTTATCTCAGCTCGAAGATCGGCTGCCCTAGCCTTAGGCCACAGCCATGGCCAAACTGGGAACCGAAACCGGCCCTGGCAAACAGCCGGGTGTGCTAGTGGAACCAATCCAGTCTCACTGCTGCCGCTTTTGTTACAGGGGGCCAGGACCGATATTGCAGCAATGCTGTAAAACCACCCTCCATAACAAAAATGGCCCCCAGGGGTCCAAAACCTGACCTCACTCCGGCACCCACCATGCCCTTTTGTCTTTTATTTGTAATGTTAACCTTGGAATAAGATGATTCAATAAAGGCTTCTAGCATTTGCTTTTAAAACTCGTCTGCCTGGATCAGTTGATTGTTCCATCATCTCTAGACTCCGGCAGTTTGGGCACTTGCCGCCAGAAGAAACAGTCGAGCCAGCCTATTGCCTGGAACACTGGCATCCTTTCTGTACATTCCCTGGACGTTTCACGTTGTCTAGTGTTGTACAATGAGAGAACTCTTTGAGAGAACATCCGCATTTTACACTGAGCAGGGGGCAAAGAGCAACACTTCTGGAAAGTGAGGTGATACACTTGCCCTCCCAACATCCTGGCTGCCGAACGTATGGGGTGGTGTGCCTCTCATGGATCCCAACAAGTTTTTTTACAATGCCATGCAAACCTCAAAATGTGACTATAATCACGCATTTTCGTTGCATTACTGTGTCACAATAGTCTGTTGTAAAAAAAATCACAATTTTCATACCACCCAGCATTCCCTCCAGGTCTCCTGATAAATTCGGTACCTCACTCGTGTGGGTGGGTCAAGTACCCGCGACAGGCAAGGGCCCAAAACCTATTGAGGCGACATCAAAATTACCCATCGCAAAACAACCTGGTTTTTGGCCCCCGGCTCTGCGGCCATCTAGGGAAACCTACCAAACCCATACATTTCTGAAAACTAGACTCCCAGGGGAGTTCAGCGAGGTATGGCTTGCGTGGGTCCCCCAACGTTTTCCTACCCAGAACCCCCTGCAAACCTCAAATTTAGCTGAAAAAATCACAGTTTTCTCAAATTTCTGTGTGGGAAAGTTCTGGAATCTGCCTGGATCCACAAATTTCCTCCCACCCACCGTTCTCCCAGGTCTCCCAATAAAAATGGTACCTCACTCTCGTGGGTGGGTCAAGTACCCTCGACAGGCAAGGGCCCAAAACCTATTGAGACGACATCAAAATTACCCATCACAAAACAACCTGGTTTTGCAAGGGGGGTCCCATGAGATTTTGGCCCTGGGCTCGGCGGCCATCTAGGGAAGCCTACCAAACCCACACATTTCTGAAAACTAGACACCCGGGGGAGTCTAGCGAGGTATGGCTTTCATGGGTCCCCCAACGTTTTCCTGCCCAGAATCCCCCTGCAAACCTCAAATTTAGCTGAAACATTTTTTTTCTCAAATTCCTGTGTGGGAAAGTTCTGTAATCTGAGTGGATCCCACCCAGCGTTCCCCAAGGTCTCCCGATAAAAGTGGTACCTCACTTGTGTTGGTAGGCATAGTGGCTGCAACAGAAACTGGCCCAGATCTACTGTGGAGACTTCAAAATGACCTATAACAAAACTACTTGGTTTGGGGGGGGGGCACCTGGGGTTTTGGCCCCGGGCTCGCCGCCATCTAGGGAAACCTACCAAACCCACACATTTCTGAAAACTAGACACCCTGGGGAGTCCAATGAGGTATGGCTTGTGTGGATCCCCCAACGTTTACCTACCCAGATCGCCCTGCAAACCTCAAATGTAGCTGGAAAAAACACGTTACACATATTTTTGGGTGGAATCACCGTGCCGGCACAAATGTCCTACCCCACAGCGTTCCCCTCAGTCTCCCAAGTAAAATGGATCCACGCAGATTCCAGAACTTTCCACTTTAGAAATGTAAGGAAAATGTGGTTTTCTTGACAAAATGTTAGGTTTGCAAGGGATTCTGGGTAACAGAACCTGCTGAGATCCAGTCAAGTCACCCCATTCTGGATTCCCCTGGGTGTCTACTTTTCAAAAATATATAGGTTTTATGGGTTTCCCTAGGTGCCAGCAGAGCTAGGGTTCAAAATCTATGGCTAGGCACTTTGCTTAAAAAGGGCCCGTTTTCACTGTGAAAATGTGGCGTGTCCACGTTGCGTTTTGGTCCGTTTCCATTCGCGGGCACTAGGCCTACCCACACAAGTGAGGTACCATTTTTCTCTGAAGACTTTGGGGAATGCGGGGTGGGTGGAATTGTGTGGATCCACGCAGATTCTAGAACTTTCCGCCACAGAAATGTGAGGAAAATGTGTTTTTTTTGTCAAATCTTTAGGTTTGCAAGGGATTCTGGGTAACAGAACCTGGTGAGAGCCAGTTAAGTCACACCAACCTGGATTTCCCTGGGTGTCTAGTTTTCAAAAATGTATAGGTTTGCTAGGTTTCCCTAGATGCCGGCTGAGCTAGGGTTAAAAAACTACAGCTAGGCACTTTGCAAAAAAAGGGTCAATTTTCACTGTGAAAATGTGGTGTGTCCACGTTGTTTCTTGGGCCGTTTCCTGTCACTGGCACTAGGCCTACCCACACAAGTGAGGTAACATTTTTCTCGGAAGACTTTGGGGAACGCTTGGTGGGTGGAATTTTGTGGATCCACGCAGATTCCAGAACTATACACCACAGAAATGTGAGGAAAATGTGTTTTTTTGACAATTGTTTAGATTTGCAAGGGATTCTGGGTAACAGAACCTGGTGAGAGCAGTCAAGTCACCCCATCCTGGATTCCCCTGCGTGTCTAGTTTTAAAAAATATGTAGGTTTGCTAGGTTTCCCTAGGTGCCGGCAGAGCTAGGGTTCAAAAACTACAGCTAGGCACTTTGCAAAAAAAGGGTCATTTTTCACGGTAAAAATTAAGTGTGTCCACGTTGCATTTTGAGCCGTTTCCTGTCATGGGCACTAGGCCTACCCACACAAGTGAGGTACCATTTTTATCGGGAGACTTAGGGTAACACAGAATTGTAGAGCAACTATTATTACCTATTGACATTTGATGCATTTCTGCCTTCCGAATGAAAGACAATGTGTAAAAAGAAGTCATTTTGAAAAATGACCTCTAATTCTCATGCTAGTATGGATACTCCCAATTTCGGGAATGTGCAAATATCTACTGTTTCTAAACTCTATAGTTTGTTCCCATTTCAGAAATACATAGGTGTCTTTTATATCGATTTTCCCATGTATACATTTTCCCAAAATAATTGCAATATACACGGTACATAATAAAAAACCATTGCAAGATGCTGCTCGTTATTGGCTCTGGGTTCGTCGGGTTCGTGGTGAACCTACAAGTCCTATATATCCCCACAACCAGAAAGTTCAAGCGGATGTAATGGTATATTGCTTTCAAACAGCTGTCATAGTTAGAAGAAGTTACAGGTGAAAAATTGTTGACACAAATGGCTGTTTTTTTCAACTCATTTTCAATTTTTCATATATTTAACTGTTAGTTTCTATAAAGAAACCTTGAAGGATCTACACAAATGACCCCTTGCAGAATTCAGAATTTTGTCTACGTTTCAAAAATGTATAGCTTTCCAGGATCCATTATTGTTTCTATACCTATTAACTTGAAGGAGGTTGAAAGCACAAAAAATAGCAAAAATAGGCTATGTCCCAGAAAAATGCTAAAACTGTGTAAAAAATGTTGGTTTTCTGACAATAGTCTGCTTGTCCCTGAAAACTGGGAAGATGGTGATTTCAGCACCACAACCCCTTTGTTGATACCATTTGCAGGGAAAAAAACAGACGCTTTCAACTGTAGCCCTTTTTTCCCATTTTTCCCCAAAAAACTAAAATGTTGCTGTATTTTGGCTAATTTCTGGGTCCCCTCCATGGGAATCCACAAACCCTGGTTACCTTTAGAATCCCTATGATGTTGGAAGAAAAGGACGCAACTTTTGCTTGGATACCTTATGTGGTCAAAATGTTACAGGGGCCTAAGCGCAAACTACCCCAAATAGCCAAAAAAAGGCATAGCACAGGGGGGAAAAAGGCCTAGCAACGAAGGGGTTAATGTTTCTAAATTCATGTTTGCAAACTATCACTTAAAAAAAATACATTTCAGTGCAGTGCACTGATATACTAAGGTGAAACACCTGTGCATATTAAAGAAGTGCACTTTTGGGGATTTTTGTAGACTTTCACATTATTTTCACATTTGTTGCAAGGTGTCTTTAAAAAATGTGTTCCTAAAGTTAAGTGGTGCAGTGCACCTATATTTTTCTTTTACTTTAGTTAATACATTTTTTAGTTGGATTTAAATACTTGCCCCTTTAATTAACATCTTTGGGAATATTAGAGCTCCCTCAAGTAAACAGCTGAGCTAACCTGTGCTGATATTCAAAGCAAGCACAAGTAGATGATGGATGGAGCGCTGAAACATTTCAGGCGCTCATCCCCAGTCACAGATCTGGTTTGAATCCATCACCAGGGGCCATATGTAAAGGTCAGGAGGGCCGCACTTTGAGTATCACTGTGTTAAGCACATTGGGGGCATATCAACAAGGGCTTTATCTCTGCTTTTTTGGCTTTAAAAGCCAAAAAAGCAGAGATAAAACTAGCACCCTATCAACAACAGGGTGCTAACATGCAAATTTGCATGTTAGCACCCTTTTACTCTACGCTTCCCCTTGCATCTCTAATGAGATGCAAAGGGGGCACTCCAGAGTGAAATAATAGGAGAAATGTCGCTAAGCGACATTTCTCCTATTATCAAGAATATCGCTAACCCTGTTAGAGACAAAAAAGCAGCGCTAACCGCGGTTAACGCTGCTTTTTTACGTCTGGTATTTTTCTGACTTAGCCATGATATCCTATGGAAGGAGGATATCATGGCTAAGTTTGTCTGTCCCTATCAACAAGCTAACGTGAGATTATTGTTGGGTTTCCAGCGATAATCTCATGTTAGCCACTTAGCGTGAGGATTTTTATGGCTATTGAGAGAAGCGTTGCTAATAGCACGCTATCTCAGCGATAAAAATCAACACTAGCCGGCGATAATTATCCTAGCGCTAAGTGCGCTTAGCGATAATTATCGCCGGTTGTTGTTGATATGCCCCTTGGTGATTTGACCAAATTGCCGTTTTGAACTTGGCAGTCGACACACATTATGGCATGTGTTGTGTGCCTTGGCCTTGGGCTGTGTGCAGCAGGAGTTGTGACAAGGTTGCCCTCAAGCTCCTGCTCTGACCCTTCTGTCCCCGCGCACGGCTTATGGTCTTGCACACAACAGTGGTTTCGCACTAGGCCTGGCTTGTGGCCCATCCCTGACTTGTAGCTCCTGCCATCAAAAAATCATGCCTGCACACACCAGTGATAGGGAACACGGCTTGCATCAGTACCCCTCAGACACTCATTGTAGTGTCTGACTTTGCATGTGTGTTTTTTCACATATTCTGAAAGTTTGAATCGGAAGTGATTCTCACAAGTCATTCAAAAGATGTCGGTAAATTCTGGCACCTAAAATGGTGCTCTCTATTACCTTATGACTCACTAGTCACGAGACGTTTTCTGTTGTGTTACTCAAGTTTTACAAATCTCTGACTACCCTGTGACGTTACTCTGGGGCCGGTTACTACCTCTTGGAGTGGCACCCCCATGGGTGTGGATTTGTTTTTCCTACAGTGCGAAACTCACGAGTCAGTTCCAATATTGGATGTTCAAGATGGCTTCAAAAATAATTTTAAGAGCCTTTATCTACCCAATCACATTTCCTTAAAAAATGCAAAATGTTATCGACAAGATTTGTGATTTACGACTCCCGAATTACTATGTCAGAACGGCCTGTTTGGCAACTTTTTAAAGCACTAAATTCAAGAACTAGTTGATGGATTTTTTACCAAACAAAAGCACAATTTCTGAGTTAAGTTCTAGTTGCATGCCAAGTTTGGTGTAAATCTGTTTATCAGTACGGGCTGTAGCCTGTGGGCATGAGAAAAATTCCCAACGGAAGGTAAGATGAGAAATCAATTTTTTTGCCCTCCCTACCTTTTATCCCCTGCAAAAATCTGCTGCACATTTGGCATGCCAGTCCTAAACCAAATAAGCTCAATTTCGTTCAAATCCATCAAAGGGGTCAAAATATATTGGCAAGCCCAAAAAAATGCCTTTTCAATGGGAAGTGCTTCAGAAGAATAACTACTTAGTGGCAACTGCCACCGTGTAATACAAGAAGAGAACTAGGACTTTTAAAGTGCATTTCGCCCGCCTTTTTCTGTCCATCAGGTGTCCTTCTTTTGTTTAATTAAAATCTAGTTGTTTTGCAGTCTCTACCTGGCTTAATGAATACATGTAACACGGACTCCAACTGAGTGGATTCGCCTGGAAAGCTTCTGGAACTATAATCTAGATCATACATAACATATTAAAAGAATGCTCAATAAGGCAGTTGTAAATATTGATGAAGAGCTAAACAGACATTGCCAGTAGGTAAACACCGCCAGCATCATAAGGCCTACATATTCCCCAACCTACTGCAATACCATATGCTTAGTTAAGTCTATGGCTCCAACTTTGCTCTTGTACTGTACTTTAAATATGCATTTAAGGGATGTATTAGTTATGGACCTAGCCTCCAGAAACAGTGGATCACTAACCACAGACAAATTAATGGGGTACAGCAGAACAAAGTAGTTGGGGTTGGAGCTTGCTGAGAATTAAATTGGCAAGACAGGTAGGATGAAGAAATTCAGTGATGGGAAAATTGTATTGCCATTTGTGTAGCACTTTCAAGGCCCAAATCTCTTTCAGCACTGACTAGTAAGTAGAAACTCTTCTTTTCGTATTTTATCTTTATCAGAGTGCAGGCCTGTAGACAGAGTCAATAGAAGTTCATCAAGGTTAGGGTGCGTTGGTCATGTTTTTGTATCACAGTAGGGTGGTATATCGACATTTGGGTGGTTGAAAAGCGGTAAACTTGTGAGGAAGGCTATGCCACAGTAAATTTGTGACACCAGTAGACCTACACTGTGAATGTGATGATGGTGTTTATCATGCAATTTTTTAGGTCTCGCCTACGCAGCGCACATGTGCTGCATAGGAGGGGACCTCTTGTAATCGACTCGCTTTTTTGGCCAAAAACGTGCACGCGTTGCATTGCTTTCAATGGCAACGCGTGCACGTTTGGCGATTCCCTTGCGGGAGCGAGCTTGAAACCCTCTGTTTGTAAATAACTTGCAAACAGATGGTGCCCTTGGCTCGCTCCCGCAAGGGAAACGCTCTGCGAGTCTCGCTCGAGAAACGCTTTCACTTTTGCCGCCACTTGTTCTATTTTTATTTCCGTTCAGGGTAACTCAGCTCAGACATGGAAGACGCATTCACAATAGTCAAGCCAATGCTGCCCTCTGCTGGCTAAAAGTGGTGTGACAGCAGCATCCTTATGCATGCTTAGGACATGGGCAAACATATTAGGTGGGAAAGCAATTTGCACGTGGGCCACTTATTTAATTTTGTTTTCTGGAAAAGGCAGCCATCCAATCTTCAAAAGCTTTCGCTTCCTGGATTGGTAGTGGCGCTTTACAAAACGCCCCAAATAAAATAAAGCAATAAAATAATGACACTCTCTCACTCTGGAAAGGCCTTAGAACTTACCTTTTCAAATCGTACCGCAACAAACAGTAATCTTTGTCATGCGCGAACCACACAGGATGTCCCCATCTTGGTCTCCACACATTACTGTCAGAGATATCCCACCACATTTTCGTTCACTGTCCATTCAGCTGATTCTCTTTTTTCCCATCGGCTCCACCCCTTTCCCTGCTCTCCCCTTCCTCCCTGGCTCTTCTCCCCTCATTCCTAACCAATGGTCATGTAAAACTCTTCAGTTCTGGGTAAAGCACGTTAATACCTGTCCGGATGTCAAAGTGCAATATAAAAATGTTAAATAAATCCATAAAGTAAATGTTAATTGTAGACTCCCATCTCATCAAGTAAACTCTAATCACTTATTGATGTGGTATTCTGTCAGCATGTGCAATGAAATATCATGTATTTATTTTGTTGGCTAACTTGCATTAAACTGGAGTATTTTTCTTCTGTTAAACCAATTCCCACAAAACAGGATAGCTACTGTTGATGGTTCGATGCAAATATAACGCTGTATTTAAAGACACTAGTCAACAAAATATGCAGTATAGTTATTCTAATGTCAATTAGCAAATAAACCTGATGTTACATTTTAGGAGCAATTATAGTTTGCATAATTATCAAATGATTTCTATTCATGAAATGCGGTTACCTTTTATTGACTAATTATTCACTTGTGTGTGATAAATGGATTGGTTAAGCCGTATCAACATTTCAATTCAATAATAAGAATGGCGTGTGGTTGCTGAACATCTCTGTGCTGTGCTAAACTTTCCGTATAGGAGACGACTAAATTGCAGCTTTTCTGCTTTTCTTTTGGTACCGCTTGTCGGCTTCTTGTGGTCCTGCAGTTATACAAATAAACATGTATCTTTCGGGACCGGTAGACCATTATCCAGAGGTCACAAAGTTTAGCAGTTCTGCTAGTTGCACTGAAATAAAATTGGGATGTGTTTTTTTCAGTCATCCGGTCAAACCGCCTTAGATAAATGTGGGGGCTTCAGTGCTTCCAAATTAATCACACCGGTTGCTTGAAGTATTTTTCCCTCACCTGAGTTTAGTTTTCGTGTAGCATGCGTCATGAGAGCGCGGTACTGTTAAAAACATTGCCGCGCCTCTAACAAGCCTTTTATCCTGTGGAGATTTCAGCGAATGATTTGGGGCTTTTAATCAGCAGCCTTAGTGCCTTGTAACGCGCAGCCGCTGAGGCCTTCAGAGGCTCGGATGGCTTTCAGGGGCCGCGCTAGCCGGCAGACTTCGCCACCTCTGTGAAGGCCTGCGAGTAGGCCTGCTGTTCCACCACCCTGTCAGCATTGCAGAGGCTCATTTTATTCCCCCGAAACGGCAAAGTGATCATAAAAGCAGCCTCCCAGATGCCGTTCCAGTGATGCGCAGCAGCTCAGCGCACGGGGCTACAGAACACGACAGGGCAGCCTTTATAGTGGGTTTTATTGGGCAGCGGCTGAAAAAAGTAACACAGCTGCAGACGGCTGGCTGGGAGCGCTGCGGTTTGTGTCTGGCACAAGGGTCTGTGAACCAAACACCCGACTGCCGCTGTGCTGCAGCCTTACCAATACCTGCCACTACCTCTGCGCTAAAAATAATGTGTCATGTGTACTACCTTTTACTTATAATAGTTATTATTACTCTTCTCTATAACGGCCGCACTGCGCCCATTCCAGGAACCGTACCATACGTGTGCATCTGCATTACTAAACACAGCCAACAGTTGTCATATTTGGTGGTCTTTGTTGGCCGCAGTTTTTATTACTTATTACATACGTCACACTTGGACAACTCCCCTGGACACCCCATTTGGGGGCTGGGGTCAAAAATCATTGTCACACATTATTACAAACGGGATGTCACGCATTATCAGCTAGACTTCCTTCTATATACCACCCTGTCGGTGTGCTCCCATACAAACCAATACACTTGTTGTTTCCGCCGTTGGATTTGCACTCTGTGCGCTCTCGTTGCGTGGGAGCAGTTTCCACCCGGAGTTAGGCCTCAACTCGCTACCTTGTTAAGACTGTTTTATGCCCTGCCGACTGGCGGGGCTGGGCTGCGAGCGCCGTCTCCATTACCTACCCCCTTTGTCGGCCAACTCACCCTGCCGTGCGGCATCCCAAAGTGAGTGGCCCGACTCCCACACCGTCCGTCGGTGTGTCTCCATATCCAACCCTTGTACCCATAGTTCCTTTCGTTTTCGTCAGCACTGCGACGCTGCTGCTCCCTAGGTGTGGGTGGGTGGGATTTGAAAATCATTGGCGCCGCTCCCCCAGCTCCCATGATGTGCAAGTGGGCTGCCCCAGGGGAAGCATCGTCTGATATTCCCCCTTCCTCTTTTCTTGTTGTTCTTGGAAGGGGGGGGCGGGGCCTCAGGGCGTTTCGCCCTGCGGCGCTTCTCGCTGGCGAGAACCAGTTCCGTTGCTTGTTGGGCTCTGGCGGCCATTATGGCGCTGGCCCTCGAGCCCCCTTCGGGGGCGGCCTTTGCTATAATGGCCGCACTGCGCCCATTCCAGGAACCGTACCATACGTGTGCATCTGCATTACTAAACACAGCCAACAGTTGTCATATTTAGTAGTCATTGTTGGCCGCAGTTTTTATTAATTATTGCATACGTCACACTTGGACAACTCCCCTGGACACCCCCTTTGGGGGCCGGGGTCATAAATCATTGTCACACATTATTACAAATGGGATGTCACGCATTATCAGCTGGACATCATAAATCATGGGTCATAAATCATTCTGCCACAATTGGTCCTTATTTTGTTGCCATAAATCACTCTGCCTGATCACCATAAATCAGCAGCCATAAATCATGGATCATAAATCATCGGTATGTCATAAATCTTTCTGTCACAAGCTATCATAATTTAGTTGTCATAAATCCTTCTGCATAAGCATCATAAATCATCAGCCATAAACCATGGGTCATAAATCATCGTTATGTCATAAATCATTCTGTCACAATCTGTCATCATTCCGCTGTCATAAATCATTCTGCATGAGCATCATAAATCATCAGCCATAAATCATCGGCTGGCCATAAATCACTGGTTTGTCTTTTGCTCATTTGCAACTCCTAGGGTCGTAAATCACCCTGACAGCTCGTAGATTGTTCTTTGTTCTTTACTACGCCCCTTTGCGTGTGGGTGGTAGCCTTTTCCCTGGAGTTAGGCCCTAACTCGCTACCTTGTTAGTCTCTTTTGTGCCCCACCTTCTGGCGGGGGCTGGGCTGCGAGCGCCGTCTCCGTTTGCTACCCCGATTTTGTCAGGCGCACTCACCCTGCCGTGCGGCATCCCAAAGTGAGTGGCCCTCCTTCTATACACCACCCTGTCGGTGTGCTCCCATACAAACCAATACACTTGTTGTTTCCGCCACGCCGCCAGGGAGGCTTACGTCTTCCTGCGGCTCCCCCCACATCTGGTCCGCTCCGACTGCAATCTTCCCACAAACGCAATGATGTGCTCTGCTCCATCTTTGCCCTTAATGCCCTGGCACACCTGTGTCCTTCTTCAGTGTCTTACAGTACTATCTCCTCCCGCCATGGGTCATACATGAAATCAAAATTGAGAGACAGTCAGATACCTCTTGTGGAGGCGTGATACAGCATACATTCCTTAAATAACATCCTCTACTTCGCCAATGCCCCTGGAGGGCTCCCCCCCGGTAAGTACCACCGTGCAACCAGTAAACCTGATTAGTAACCGCCAGGCTGTACTACCCACTCCACGGTATTTGTTTCATACTCCCGGGGTGAAAACCCAAGTTAGCGCTGCCGGGAGCGCAGGGCACATGCCCGTGTATATGTAACGATGATGGATTTGTTCCTGCCCTCTGAATGGGCACCCCTCGTGGGCCCTTGACCCGTTTTTTTTTTTTTTTAAACCTTCAGAGCCGCCATCTTATGCCAGCACCTTGCACCCAAGAGAAACTTGGTGATGAATAACCGATGTTTACTGTTACCCTGGTACTACTATTTTTGGACTGCCAGCTAGATTACTGTCCTAATGTGGCAGGTGAGATGACCTCCATCTTCTTACTGGTCAGTCCTGCTCAGGGGCGTGTATTATTCTGATGTTGCCATGTAGCCAGACAGTGTTTAACTATCGCTTTTTTTTTTGTTTTTGTTTTTTAAGAGCTCTGTCATCCCACACTCTGCTGCACCTCACAGGTAGGCAGTATAGTTGAAGCGTACTTGTTCTGGACCAGCACAGACTCTGAATTTACAATGTCACGCAATGGCTTAAGGTGCTCTTTGCACCAGAACTACTTCGACACCAATTGACCCGTTTTGCGACATTCACAGAATGACAGGCTGGCGACACTACATATGCTCCGATCTTATGCTTTGAAATCTGCACGCAGTTATTTCACAGTTAATAGCTTAGTGCAAACCGCAACTTAACCGTGGGAAGTCTAAGAATAGACGGTAACCCCGCTGACCTGCTAACATTGCCCTGCCCTCGTGATCCGCATGTTTTACGGTCTTTGCAGCAGGTATGCTAACCCAAGCACTGTGTAACTTCAGCACAGTCCTCCCTGTCTAGTGCTTGATCCATACCTACTGGAAAGGCGCTCTTTAACAGGCACCGGGAGGCTGGGAAGCACGGCGCTGATAGGCACACACACCTGCTTACTTCTACTCCTAGAATCTCACTCTGTCACGGACACCAGGAGGCTAGGAAGCACAGCGATTATAGGCAACACACGCATGCCTAATTCAGCTACTACTTCCTGCCAGGTGTTGCACTACTTGTTCGCACCGGATTTAAATAGTGGGCGATGCTACCCCTGTCTGCGAAACGTTTTACTTCATTTATTTATTTTCTGGCACTTTTATATAGCGCAGGCCCGACCCGAAGGTATTGAAGCGCTTTCACTGAACACATGAAATCTTACAAAAAGGACACATTTATTTTCATGGCACGGGGATGTAACGTGATTTGCCCAGCATCCTAGGATGTTTTGAGCAGACGCCGAGACTCGACCTGGCTCCCCGGTTTCAAAGTGGGCTAGCCATTCAGCCACACCCCTGTGTTCTTTTTTTTTTTTTTTTTATAAACTCTTGCCAGCATTTAGCATTCTATGCACCCTGGTCCCAGGACGAAAATTGAGTGTGTTTCAGAGCTATATATTTTTTTTTTGTTATCGTCTCCAAAATTAGTGGTACAGACAATATCTTGCAACTGTGCGTTGGGTTAGACATTTTCGAAGGGTTTCGTGATCAGTCAAGGACACCTTCATTCCCCGTTAGGCACGGCGGGATTAAGTGATTTGCCCAGAATCACAGGCCGTCTGCAATCTCCTGCACCCCAACCACCGGCTGCGTTACCCGGGATCACCCAGTGAACACTCACTCCTCTGCTGCACATTGTTTCCACTGGAGATCCAAGATTTCCCAAACGTGCACCGTGATCATCAACAGCATCTCCCAGTCATGCCAGGACCAGAACTCGTGACCTACAGGACACACCGGGCAGCAGCACGGGGCTACAGAACACGACAGGGCAGCCTTTATAGTGGGTTTTATTGGGCAGCGGCTGAAAAAAAGTAACACAGCTGCAGACGGCTGGCTGGGAGCGCTGCGGTTTGTGTCTGGCACAAGGGTCTGTGAACCAAACACCCGACTGCCGCTGTGCTGCAGCCTTACCAATACCTGCCACTACCTCTGCGCTAAAAATAATGTGTCATGTGTACTACCTTTTACTTATAATAGTTATTATTACTCTTCTCTATAACGGCCGCACTGCGCCCATTCCAGGAACCGTACCATACATGTGCATCTGCATTACTAAACACAGCCAACAGTTGTCATATTTGGTGGTCTTTGTTGGCCGCAATCGACTCCATCTAGACAGGTTTTCAGTTCCGCGGTGGCCAAGATTGTTGGCCATTTGAGGGACTCCTGTGAGGTCAGGGACACTCTCCAGCACCAGGGAGATATTAGGGAGTCATATACGTCGAGGGGGACTCCTGTACAATCAGGGGGTCTCCTGTAGATGGAGACTCGTGCTGTGTGCCTTCAGTACCAACATTTCTCCTGCAGAGTAAAAGGCTGACACTTCTCTCCAGTACTACTGCGCCGTCAATGAAAGGTTGTACGGGTACTGCACAGAATGCTGCACTTCCGACCATGAGTGCCGGCACTTCAGTCCACTTGCTGCTCGGCCTTGAATGAGTGAGGGGCCCAAAGCTTGTTATCACCTCATAGGTACTTAAGATAGGCATGCTTTTAACTTTGTTTTAGTCTCTGTATACACGAGATATGTTTCACTGTAAGGATATTAGATGAGTTGGTCGCCTCCCGACCCTACTCCCACCGGGATGCGCTTCACCTGCCCCCCTACAGCAACCTCGAACACACCATAGGAAGGCTCGCACCTGAAGCCAGGCCCGCCATGCCTGCGACCCGGCAACCGGACTGCCCTCGATGGACTAAGAAAGGGGGGGGGGGCGCTAATGGCATTCGCAACCCTCAGAGCTCACACAATCACCAAGATACACTTCCCTGGCATTTTTGGAAACTTAGCGCGCTTTTCATGAGCACTGGTTACATTATACAAAGGCATATTCACTTTTTAAATGACAGGATGTTGATTGAGCCAACATGAGGCTTGAACCTGCTTTCTCAGCTCGCAAGTCAGCTTCTCTAGCCTTACGCCACAACCTTGCCCCCCCTTCCCATTCACTTTATACTGAACCCCACGCCTTCTGCGGACACCGCGCAAACCCGCATCTCTACTACGGGGGAAGTTGAGGAGGTGGCACCTGCCGTGGAGTCGGCGCCATGAGGCGTTAGTCCAGCCCTTAGCCGCTGGGCTTTCAGCCCACAGCAGCATCCGCTGAGTCTACTTTACCTAACTCCTCGCTGCTTGAGCCCTTACCCTGCGACTGCTTTTGGCGCCAAGAACCTCATCGTCTTTGCCTGGGGAGCTGGGGGTCGCCTCTGCGTCTCTCGACCTCGGTCCATTCCGTCCTGCCATGCCCCAGCGGAGGCCGCGCAGTCCTCCGACTCCCTGCACCTCTCTCATGGTAGCTGGATTCCTGGTTCTTTCTGCTGGCTCGGGGGTCCTTCTTCGCAGTTTCCTGGGTCCCGACGGTGGAGACGGCAGCCGTGGGAATAACGGCTATTTGAAAATCATTGGTGCTGCTCCCCCAGCTCCCATGATGTGCAAGTGGGCTGCCCCAGGGAAAGCGTCGTCTTATATCCCCCCTTCCTCTTTTCTTGTTGTTCTTGGAAGGGGGGGGGGGCGGGGCCTCAGGGCGTTTTGCCCTGCGGCACTTCTCGCTGGCGAGACCCAGTTCCGTTCCTTGTTGGGCTCTGGCGGCCGTTATGGCGCCGGCCCTCGAGCCTCTTTCGGGGGCGGCCTTTGCTATACCCCTTCATACCAGAGTATTGTTCTGTCTAAGAGTTGTAAATGACACTGTAGATTGACCGATTTGGCGGTACTCCGTTTAACAACTTCGAAACGATGAAGAGTTAAAAGTACGATCTGCCGAGATTAAAACCTTTGAACTGCAGATCACACCACGTCTCAGGAGTGAGCACTAAACTCGCCTTCAGCCAGTCCTATTTCTAGGCAAAGCGTTTGTCATTGTGGAAGTTCTAGTTTTACATGTGAAACCTAATGTCTTTGCCAGTGGATTTAGCAATGCTGTACAACATCCCCAATGCTTTTCTGCATGACTAAAGGGAATAAAAAACTCTATGACGCGGTTGCATACATTTGTAGGCGAACACATGCCTCACCATTCTTGCACGAGCCTAGAAACTAACGCGGCTGCCTTTTTAAAAAGTTTACTGATCCATTGCTAATATAAAACAAGCATTTGCAATGCAATAGGTCTCGCAATGACATTATTTTGAGCTATTGAGATTGTAAATGGCAATGCCTTTAAAACAATTAAAAGGCATTGTTATTTACAATACCTAAAGCAACACCTATTGAATTGCATAGCGCGGTGTCTGTGAACACGGCGCCATGCTTATTAAAGTTTTTTTTAAAAAAGTGTTGGGAACTTATAAGTTTTGAGGTTTGTAGCACAATATCCTTGGTGCAACATCATCAACTATTGCATGGCTAAACACTTATAAGGTCCCAAAGGCGAGACCTATTGGCTATGCCAATGCTTGTTTTATCTTGCGATGGGGGAGTGGGGGGTTGCATTTAAATTTGCAGTTGAAATCTCTGTAGATTTTTTATTGTACATTTTAGGTAAATCCATAAACAATATTACCCTGAAAGTCAATAAAAAAAATACCTGTCAAAGACTGCAGCACTTCTATATACCAGAAACAATCTCAACAAATTGGTAACATAACAAAGAAGTATTAGCAAAACCAATAAATGTGGCATTGGCTGCCAGCCTTTTGGTTTGGCAATGCCTGTCTAGTTTTGTCATGGGTTTTGCAAGCCTTTATTGCTGAAGAAGCTGCAGAGCCTCGTCAATCTAAAAAAAAAAAAAACAGCGTAAAAATAAATTTGGACTAAAAAAGTAGCCATTGCCATAGTAGTCCCTGGCAATGAGGAAAATTACTTTCTGTGTAGGTGTGGTCCTTGTGAAATGGCTAATTGCTATCTCTTATTGTGAAGTTAGGCAATAGCGGAAGTGGCCGGCCCACTGCCCTATGCAGTAGTGGCCAGAAGAAAATGTGAATGACAGAATAACAGACTAATGGATGAAGAGGACCTATTAGTAAGTATACCTATATATCTAACTCTTCTGTATGTATGTGTATGTATATATATATATATTCACTGAAAAAACCATAGGTTTCAGGCACGTTATAGTTAGGAATTAGCATTTAAAAAACCTTAGAAATTCACTGAAAAAACCATAGGTTTTCAGGGGCGTTATAGTTAGCTGGACATTTCCCTCGCACAAAACCCTAGAAATTCCCTTGTTATAGTTAGTTCAGCTAACTATAACTCGCGCCCCCGCAATGCACTGTTGATGACGTCACATATTACATCACTCATGACATGGTCAGTGACATCACTGATGACATCACTGATGACATCTCACATATAGACTAACAATGGCCAAAATGAAACACACCAACAAGGAGCACAAGTCACACAACCCGCCAACATCACACCAATGAACGAGCATAGAAGTGAAAACCACGCTGCATTCATACAGGATGTGTACAAAGGCCAGTCGTTGTGGGATGTCTGCGACCGTGGTCATCATGGATGAGATGCCCAGCATGTGGCACATGGTCGAGTTCACTGTGTGTTATGTTGCCAAACAGCTGCTCCTCCCTCCCACGAGCCCCCACACTTTTGTACGGTGCGCTGTTGTATCTCGTGCACTCGTACGGCACACCATTGTTATGCCTATTTGCGCATGTCCTGCTACATTCCAACTACACCATCACAGTGCCGTTTTGAGGTGGTGCATGCCACTTTACAACATCGACTGCTGCTGCTCTTGTAGCAGGCCACACCAGAACACAGAGACACACTTACCGCACTTCCTGTACACGGACATGTCCGAGACACCCCGTTCCCCTTGCCGGAGAGGCACACCCCTGCACTGACCTGTGAACCCCAGACCAGCACACACCAGTTGTGCATGCAGGAGAATACGTGCGTAGCTACACGTCCAGGCTCACTGCCAACGCTGAGGTGACAGCACACTGTGATGTTGCAGGGATCGTGCCTATCATGCTAAGACAATGACCACAGGGACACACTTGCTAAGATGTGGGTTTGGGGGGCATTGGCGGTCCTGGAGTTGTTGAGATGAGTCTTCTGGCCCTCATGGGTATCCCTGTATCATGCTCATTGACTCTATGGCACCTGTGGGTGTTCTGGTGTGGCTCTTGGCTGTGTTCCCTTTCATGGTGCAGGTAGTTGTCCTGCTTAACACCAGCAGAAAGCAGGTGTAAAATCCCTGGTGCTAACATGTCTTATCGCCGGAATTTGTTTCGCATTGCAATTGGTGTGAAAGTTGTGATGTGATTTTTTTCGTGTGCAGAACAATATACGAACTGAGCAGTGTATCTCGTCAAGATCCAGCACCGGACGCACTATTCCCAATCAATATAAATACAATGAGATTTCTTAATAGATTTTGTGTGTACACTGTAAGTGCAGCCAATACCTCAGTGCAATTCAATACAGGATTTTAGTATTTAGAATAAATCGTAAAGGTGCACCTCGTGTCTTTTTGCACGGGAACGGCTAGTCTAACACACTATTCAGAAGTTGGTGCAAACTGCAGATATCACCAGTATTCCAGCGATAAGTGCCCCAAAATTAAACACCATGGTGGACTCCATCAAATAACAGTAATAAGAACAAGAAAGAGTCACACAGCAGTTAAGAGAACAACCAAAAACGTTATACATTTTGTTTTCAAACTTTATTTTTTATAATGATAAATATGTAAATGATAAACTATTTTCAAACTTTCTTTTTTTATTAACATATATATGAACGATAAACTAATAAACAAAATGTATCAACAATAATACAAAACAGCAAGGCGGAACACTCCTGTGGGGACCATGGATGTCGACGACTGACCTGGAAAATCAGAAAAATTGTTAAAAAAAAACAACATGCTATTCTCAACAAAATACCACAAGAAACAAATCACAGATATATAAAATGCATACAGCTAACAAAATTTTATAAGTTTAACTTACAAAAACTGTAAATGTTGCCACTTTAAAATATTTACTGAATCTGAGGAAATTTTTTTGCAGAAGGCACTACGCCCACTACATTTTTCTTCAGTGGTGAGGACATTTTTTACTTTTCCCAAGGGGCAAACAAAGACCAATACCACCTTGGTCACGTGCAAGATTTGCAAAAGAGTTCTGTCCCGAGGGGATCCTAACAAGAAATACTTGTACGGCACGGCAAGTATGATGAAACACCTAAGGACCCTTCAGCCGAACAATCTTGCACGAGAAGAGTGCAAACAGATGAGAAACACTCCTATTCTGTATCTGTAAAAAAGAATCACAAATAAATGTATATTAATAACTTTCAAAATTATACTATTCCATTGCTGTACAAACACATTTTATATAAATACTGACTAAGAAACTATGTCCCTGAACCACAAGTGTGACGATGGTTAAAACACTACATGCATAGTGCATACTACTTTGAAGCAGTTCATGCCCTAAAGCCTACCTCACTAAAACTCTACATGCAACTGACTAAATGATTACAGTACTATAAGGAGACACACTGGGTGAGTGACAGGGTGTTTGCTAGAAGAGTATGAATACTAACTAGAGAATAGAAGGTGTGAAACACAACTGTGTAGGTGATTAGAGGACTGCATCCATACTGCATAGGCATTTAAAGCAGTCCATGTGCTAAGGCCTGGCTCACTGCATGACTACTTGGGTACTGACTGAATGATTAGAGTACAGCAAGGAGAGTGCCTAGGTGAATGTATAAGTGCTAGGCTTTTCGCACAGGGAATCGATTAGTACTTGGTACTGAATGGGTCACTAGAGGAGTGCAAAGGCAGTGACAAGATGGTTGCTGGACTGTATGGATACTGACTAGGAAATTGAAAGTGTGAAAGACATGTGTCTAGGTGGTTAGAACACTGCATGCATAGTGGATAGGGGTTTGAAGCAGTCCATGTGCTAAGGCCTGGCTCAGTGCATGAATACTTAGGCACTGACTGAATGATTAGAGTACTGCAAAGATAGAAGTGTATGGATACTGACTAGGGAATTGAAGGTGTAAAAGACAAGTGTATAGTATGTTAGAACACTACATGCATACTGCATAGACATTTGAAGCAATCTATTTGGTACTTAGAAACTGACTACATAATCAGACTACTTCTAGGACAGTGCTTAGGTAAAACTTTTACATTTTCAGTTCTGCCACAGTGAACAGAATAGTACATGATACTGCACCTTAGTGTCAAACCCTGACTCATTTTATCAATGCATAAGCAAAGACTAGCTTCTAATGCTACTAAAACTTGACAACATGACAGGTTTTAAAAGAGTTATCTGGTAAAAAATACACAATGTTACCAAATGCTTCTCTCACAGTGCTTCCCAAATGCACACAGACTCACAGTGTGATTCTAGACAATAACCACTATACCTAGGAGTTCACCAAAAATCATTCACTACTGTGGAAGTTGTAAGGGAACTGCACACAATCTTCATATTTCAGGACTGCACTTTTGTGTCAAAGCCTGACTCATTTAATCAAAGCATAAGCAAAGACTGGCTTCTAATGCTACTAAAACTTGACAACATGACCGGTTTTAAAACAGTTATCTGTCAGCAAATACACGATGTTACCAAATGCTTCTCTCACAATCTTTACCCAAATGCACACAGACTCACAGTGTGATTTTAGACAAGCAACACTATCCTAGGAGTTTACCAAAACTCATTCACTAGTCTAGAAGAGTTAATGGTACTGCACACAATCTACATATTTAAGTACAGCACATCAGTGTCAAAGCATGACTCATTTAATCAACGCATAAGCAAAGACTGGATTCTAATGCTACTAAAACTTCACAACATGATAGGTTTTAAAACAGTTATCTGTCAGCAAATACATGATGTTACCAGATGCTTCTCTCACAGTGATCCCAAATACACACTAACTCGCAGTGTGATTCTAGACAAGCACCACTATCCCTAGGAGTTTACCAAAACTCATTCACTACAGTGCAAGTGGTAAGGGAACTGCACACAATCTACATATTTCACGACTGCACTTTACTGTCAATGCCTGACTCATTTAATGAAAGCATAAGCCATAACTGTCTTCTAATGCTACTAAAACTTGACAACATGACATGTTTTAAAACAGTTATCTGTCAGCAAATACACAATGTTACTAAACACTTCGCTCACAGTGGTTCCCAAATGCACACAAACTCACAGTGTGATTCTAGACAAACAACACTATCCCTAGCAGCTTACCAAAACTTATTCACTACAGTGGAAGTGGTAAGGGAACTGCACACAATCTACATATTTCACGACTGCACTTTAGTGTCAATGCCTGACTCATTTAATCAACGCATAAGCAATGACTGGCTTCTAATGCTATTAAAACTTAACAACATGACAGGTTTTAAAATAGCTATTTGTCAGCAAATACACAATGTTAACAAATGCTTCTCTTACAGTGGTTCCCAAATGCACACAGACCCACAGTGTGATTCTAGACAACAACCACTATACCTAGGAGTTTACCAAAAATCATTCACTACTGTGGAAGTGGTAAGGGAACTGCACACAATCTTCATATTTCAGGACTGCACTTTTGTGTCAAAGCCTGACTCATTTAATCAAAGCATAAGCAAAGACTGGCTTCTAATGCTACTAAAACTTGGCAACATGACCAGTTTTAAAACAGTTATCTGTCAGCAAATACACAATGCTACCAAATGCTTCTCTCACAATCCTTACCCATATGCACACAGACTCACAGTGTGATTTTAGACAATCAACACTATCCTAGGAGTTTACCAAAACTCATTCACTAGTCTAGAAGAGTTAATGGTACTGAACACAATCTACATATTTAAGTACAGCACATCAGTGTCAAAGCATGACTCATTTAATCAACGCATAAGCAAAGACTAGATTCTAATGCTATTAAAACTTAACAACATGAAAGGTTTAAAAAAAGTTATCTGTCAGCAAATACATGATGTCACCAAATGCTTCTCTCACACTGATCCCAAAAACACGCTAACTCACACTGTGGTTCTAGACAAGCACCACTATCCCTAGGAGTTTACCAAAACTAATTCACTACAGTGCAAGTGGTAAGGGAACTGCACACAATCTACATATTTCAGGGCTGCACTTTTCTGTCAAAGCCTGACTCATTTAATCAAATCATAAGCCATAACTGTCTTCTAATGCTACTAAAACTTCACAACATGACAGGTTAAAACAGTTATCTGTCAGCAAATACACGATGTTACCAAATGCTTCTCTCACAGTGGTTCCCAAATGCACACAGACTCACTGTGTGATTCTGGACAAACAACACTATCCCTTGCACTATACCAAAACACATTTCTTCATCTAGAAGTAGTTCTACATTTTAGTATAGAAACATAACATTTCACAAATTCATAAACAATGACTGGTTTCTAATTCTACCAAAATATAAAAACAGCACAGTTATCTGTCTGGAAACACATGAAAAACACAAATGCTTATCACAGAATGGTTTCTACATGCACAGACACTGTCAATAAGACTGTAGAGAAAAAAAGTACTCCCTACACTTTAGCAGGAGAAATACATTAGTCTGATTAAATTCAAAATAGTCTACATACATCCCCTCACAATTAAATAACTCATCTTTCAAGTTCTTTTGTAGATTAAGAAGTATATCAGTCACTCACCATATTTTCTTTTACAGAATCTCTGCACTATGCACCTCTCAGCAAAAACAAAGAATGGAAAAGTTTCCCTTTCATTTTCCACACATATACATGTAAACATCAAATCACAATCCTTCCCACATAAACTCAAAAGCAAACACACATTTCTATTGGTTAAACATTTCAGCCCCTTCCAACTGAAAGACATTTCAACTAGGCCTGGGCTAAATATCCGTTCCGCTCGCGGAAATTGCGATAATTTGACATTTTCGCGTTCCGCGGAGAGCGCGAAAATGTCAAAATTCCCGCATTCCGCAGCTTAGCGATAATTTGTTTCTTGCTCGCGCTGTAAAATAATACATTCTCGCGCGCTCGCCTTACCTGAATCCGCGCGTTCGCCGACAAGTTTTCCCGATCCGGTCGCGTTCTCCACGAGATGTTGGATTGTTGGTAGCCATTTGCGCTGTCTCGCGACAGTTCTCGCCCGCAGTAATGTCATTGGTCGCGCGATCATGTCTTTCTTCTCGCGATCATGCACCGCAAGAAGAGTGAAAACAAGATGGCCGCGCCCGCGAGCAAGCGCATGGGTAAGTTGGCGAGCTGCGACCACGCAGAAAATACCGCAAACGGGCTGGAAAAAAACTTCTGCATCTTCGCCATATTTCCGCGTGTTTGCGGATATTTTTACCATTTTCGCGATAATTTGCGAAAGTCACTTTTGCAAATTCCGCCCACCCCTAATTTCAACCCTTCCCCCAATTTGCCTTCTGCCTGTTACCATAGAAACAGGTCATGGAACACTGCACTAAGCACACAGGTCAGAAGTTCAGCACACAATGTTCCTACACAAGAGAGGAAGTGTGCTTCACTTTTCAACATATCAGCTAATCATATATAATGTTCCTTACAATCTGTTTTTGTTAACCAATAAGAATCATACCTTTAAAAACAGAAATATACACCCTACCTTTCAGTGTACAAAGTAGTCATACAACCAATGATTTCTTGTGTTTTTTAAAAAAAAATCAGTGGATCCGCGTACCCAACGCGATAGGATGCGCGCACTGTGCGCGCATTTCGCCGTTTTTTTCTTTTTTTTAAAAGGGGGCCCCAGGGGCTCCTTCTGGGACCCCCTAAGCACGTCTAGAGGGTCAGAGTATTTCCACTCTGCCCCCTTTATATGTTTTACACACTTATTCCCCTTGCATCTTCAGCCTCGCTTCTGCCGAGGCAGAAAATGGCCGCCAACAGTTCCTGGTTTCGAATGTAGAGAGACACTCGACAGTCAATTAGCATTCAGCGCGCGATCGGGAGGGTGCGCGCTCGGTTCGGGGAGGGTGCGCGTACGGTGCGTGTACGGTCCGCGGATCCTCCGCGGCCATAGATATTTATGTACTTTTAACTCTAATTTTCTCAGGAACTACTGAACGGATTCACACCATTTATGCAAAAGGCACGAGTCAGAACTGAGGACTACCTCTTTGCCAAATTTGGTGTCATTCCGTTCAGCGGTTCGGGCAGTAGCTGCGACAACAGATCCCATGGGAAATTGCATGGGGAAAACACGTTTTGGGACCCCCCTTTTTTCTCGGCCCCTGCTTGACGAATCATCACAAAACTTTCAGTGTAGGAGCGGAGCGGAGCTGGCCAAAAGTTTGTAAAATTTCGCAAGGATTCGTCAACCGGCGCCAGACTTATTGGGAATAGAATGTTGCGGATTTCCTATGGAAAATAGGTCCTAAATATTACTACCTACTGGCGACCGCCAGTAGGTAATATATATATATATATATCCAGGAACTCCGATAGTGTCGCTTCAGACAAACGGATACGGACCACAGAATCGTGCAAAAGTTCAGTTTATTGCAAAAATCACCATGCCGCCATGACGCGTTTCAGCCCGAGCATGGGCCTTGATCACATGACACGGTAACGATACATTTCATTGGTTTATATGACGTGAGTAACAAGCAAGTTGATTGGCATTTACTGCAAATAACAAATGACATAGATGACAGACTGCTAGCAAGTAGTTGGTAGTTACATACTCGTTATCGGTTAAAATTACGTGTAAAATACAATAGGTAAAATTACATGTGATTAGCCAGAGAAGTTTGTAAAAAACCTTAAAACCATAAAACATTAAATAAAATAGATTTCTGGTGTAAATACACAGGCCATGGTTTCATTGGAACAAAATGCTAGTCTGACAGTAATTAAATGCATATTAATCGATCATATGAGCTTGAACTCTGAATATTTAAGATTAAAACCAATGTAAGAAAAAAGTGTGCAAAAAGGTGCAAAAAAGTGCATGAATGCCTGTGGGGGTACATAGTAGGAAACCATAAGATACCTCCTTGGTCAAGGTGAATAATATAGATGTCAAGTAGGGCATAGTTTATAAGCATATGCCAATGTTTGATTATTATACCAATATTACCCCCGGTTGGTGCATAATTTCTGAGTGCAAGAAGGCAAATGTAAATATATGTAATTCCGCTAGTTTAAATGCAAATAGGTAAGTTTCTTTGCGAAAACTGTCATCTGGACAGAGCAAATATATGCGATTGTATGCATATAGATATCCATGAGGAAAAAATTCCCTCACAATGGTTACTGGAGCCCCAGTGATACTGTTTGAAGTTGCAATTACGGTCTGTCCAGCATAAACACAATATCATTTACATGAGTCTAGTAATTGATAAAACAAAATTTTTTTAGATATATTTTTTGTATATGGTCAGCTCTTATTGGAGTATTAGGATGCAGATTGCCTTGGAGAAAGTAAAATGAAATATATAGGTCACAAATACGCAGATATGTAAAACATGAATGACATTTGCAAAGACAATCTAGTGATACTTTTCAGTTAAACGGAATGAGTTGCAAAATGTATCAAGAACACAATAAGTGATTGTAGATGGCCTTTCCACAGGATCAAAGTTGAAATAATCTGTATGAGTACACACGAGTGTCTTCCTAAGGTGAACATTAATATTAAGGACTAGTGCGTGGCTGTAGATGGTATTGTTACCTTTGAAGAGATCAGGCTTATAAAGTTTTAATGAACGATGTGTAGCCTTACATATAATCACTAGGAGGGTAGGGTACTCGATGGTTGAATAAATAAATAAATACATATATGAATCTATAAATGAATATCGTGATACATAAAGGACAAATCAGTAAATATCATAATATAGTCTAAAATAGATAATATTATGATTGAACAATATGTTATCATGTTTAATAAATAGGTCAATAAATAGATATATATTTAAATTTAAAAGAGTTGATGAATAAAAATCCCTAAAACCTAGTATAATGATAGTCCAATAAATACTTATAAAATCCTAATAAAATTACAGTTACTTAAAATAAAGTTTTGATTGAAAAAGGATCTTATACAATACAATGTGTACTCCATGACACATTACGGAGATGGTCCAATAATGACCCCGGTAATATGTGGATTATTTGTCTTGTGTGGAGAGGTCATAGGCATGTGTAAAGATCTTCTGTGGCATTGAGGCCTGTTGGGTGTTTGGTGTTCAGTTCTAGGATGTATTTTGTTTCCAGTTGACGTAACCTATGTTCTCTGTCACCCCCTCGTCTGCTAGCTGGGATTGAGTCTATCACAAAGTATCTTAATTCACTGCTCCGAGAGCCATGTACAGATTTAAAATGTCGGGCTACAGGATAAGTTTCATCTTGATTGGAAATTGCCCTTAGATGCTGTAGTATGCGTTTGTGTACTTGTAGTTTTGTGCTCCCCACATATTGTAGGTTGCATGGGCATGATAAAACATATACAGCAAAATCTGTTTTACATGTTAGGAGCTTGGGTATTTTGTGTTTTTTCTCACTGAAGGGGTTAATGTAACAGGTTTTGTTTTCTCCCTGTAAGCAGGCTTTGCACGTTTTGCATTTAAAAAAACCCTTGTGAGTTTGGAGCCAGCTCGTAGATTCTATGACTTCTGGGCTTGTTTTAACCAAGTCATCTCTCATAGAGCGGCTTCTACTGTAGGTTATTGGGGGTCTTTTCGGGAGTTCAGATCCTATAACAGGGTCACTGAGAACCATGGACCAATTACGGTTTATGATTGATTCAATTTTGGCCCGTTGTTGGCTATGCTGTAGTATGATTCTGAAGTCGCCCCTTGGATTGTCCTCTAATGCTGTTTCATGTGTGCTTTGCCTTTCCAAAAGGAGTGTTTCCCTATTTTTAAGCATAGATTTAGTGATCACACTTTGTATGACCTTTTTTGAGTAACCACGTTCTTGAAATCTTTTACTACTCTCATTCTGGGCTGATATGAGGTCACTGTCAAGGCTGTGTATACGTCTAAGACGAAGCATTTCCCCATAGGGGATACTAGTTATTAAATGCTTTACATGTGAGCTACTTCCGTGCAGTGTGGAATTGCCTGCTGTTTTCTTGCGGAACAACTTTGTAACTATTTGGTTTTCCTTAATGTATACCTGGGTATCTAAGAATGTTACTGTGGCATCACTGATATCAGCTGTGAAGCTCAGATTTAAGTCGTTGACATTGATGTCTTGTACAAATTCTTGTGCCTCCTCCTTACTACCATCCCATACCACAAACAAGTCATCAATAAAACGCAGCCAAAGTTTTACATGAGAACTGACTTTGTCATGATGTTGTGTTTTGAGGACCAGCTCCTCCCACCAACCCATATGTAGACACGCGTAGCTGGGGGAGAAGCTGGCCCCCATCGCTACGCCTCTTGTTTGTCTATATAGCATATTGTTGAACATAAACACATTGTTTTCCAAACAGAACGTAATCATCTTGATTAGCATTGCCTTGTGTTCTTTGCTTGTATCTAGTGATTTGTCTAGAAAAAAGTCTATAGCTCGTAGACCATCATTATGTTGAATACTCGTGTATAGCGAGACGACATCGAGTGCTATGAAATGAAAGCCATTTTTCCATTCAAGGTTAAGTATTTTTCTTAAGAAATCGCTGGTGTCGCTCACATATGACGGTAAAGATTTCACTAGGTCTTGCAGGAAAAAGTCTATATATTGGGAAGTGTGTTCAAGATGGCAATTGTTGGCTGATATTATAGGTCTCCCCGGTGGATTAGTGGGGTCTTTGTGTAATTTGGGGATGAAGTAGATAGTTGGTACAATAGGATGGTTATTTTTCAAGAATTTATATTCATCTCCCGTGAGTGTGCCATTGAATTTCCACATTGACAGGCTTTTGTTGTAGGTTTCATACATGTTTTTTAATTCCACACTGCTAAATTTTGCATAGCATGTTCTGTATATATATATATATGTCAAAAACACGGGGGTTGCCAAAATATGGAGTCGCACTCGTACCAAGAGAAGCTTTCCCCAAAGCTTTAATCAAATTCAGGTAGCAGCAGCTTACACCAGTTAATCACAGCATGCGCCCGCTGCCTTGACGCGTTTCGAGTAATCTCTTCTTCAGAAGGCTGCGCGGACTGAGAGCGTAGTTTGTGGCTTCTACTTCCGTTATAAGCAGCTACATCACATGTCCATAATTGAACGCCCTGGATGGGGCTCTGTGTTGCATCATGGGAGTTGAAGTCCATAATCTCACCCAAATGGCAACGTTGTCAATATCAATGCAATAAGGCCCTGGGTGAGCCCCCGGTGGCTGTTGTTACTTTAATCCATGCTCCTGGTCCCACGGAATAAGCCCCGTGTATCAGGGCTCTGTGGCCCCCACTGTGAGGGGTGGTGCTACTCCGCGACCGGACAGCCGCAAAACATCAAAAACACGGGGGTTGCCAAAATATGGAGTCGCACTCGTACCAAGAGAAGCTTTCACCAAAGCTTTAATCACATTCAGGTAGCAGCAGCTTACACCAGTTAATCACAGCATGCGCCCGCTGCCTTCCCTTGACGCCTTTCGAGCAATCTCTTCTTCAGAAGGCTGCGCGGACTGAGAGCGTAGTTTGTGGCTTCTACTTCCATTATAAGCAGCTACATCACATGTCCATAATTGAACGCCCTGGATGGGGCTCTGTGTTGCATCATGGGAGTTGAAGTCCATAATCTCACCCAAATGGCAACGTTCTCAATATCAATGCAATAAGGCCCTGGGTGAGCCCCCGGTAGCTGTTGTTACTTTAATCCATGCTCCTGGTCCCACGGAATGAGCCCCGTGTATCAGGGCTCTGTGGCCCCCACTGTGAGGGGTGGTGCTACTCCGCGACCGGACAGCCGCAAAACATCAAAAACACGGGGGTTGCCAAAATATGGAGTCGCACTCGTACCAAGAGAAGCTTTCCCCAAAGCTTTTATCAAATTCAGGTAGCAGCAGCTTACACCAGTTAATCACAGCATGCGCCCGCTGCCTTGACGCGTTTCGAGTAATCTCTTCTTCAGAAGGCTGCGCGGACTGAGAGCGTAGTTTGTGGCTTCTACTTCCGTTATAAACAGCTACATCACATGTCCATAATTGAACGCCCTGGATGGGGCTCTGTGTTGCATCATGGGAGTTGAAGTCCATAATCTCACCCAAATGGCAACGTTGTCAATATCAATGCAATAAGGCCCTGGGTGAGCCCCCGGTAGCTGTTGTTACTTTAATCCATGCTCCTGGTCCCACGGAATGAGCCCCGTGTATCAGGGCTCTGTGGCCCCCACTGTGAGGGGTGGTGCTACTCCGCGACCGGACAGCCGCAAAACATCAAAAACACGGGGGTTGCCAAAATATGGAGTCGCACTCGTACCAAGAGAAGCTTTCCCCAAAGCTTTAATCAAATTCAGGTAGCAGCAGCTTACACCAGTTAATCACAGCATGCGCCCGCTGCCTTGACGCGTTTCGAGTAATCTCTTCTTCAGAAGGCTGCGCGGACTGAGAGCGTAGTTTGTGGCTTCTACTTCCGTTATAAGCAGCTACATCACATGTCCATAATTGAACGCCCTGGATGGGGCTCTGTGTTGCATCATGGGAGTTGAAGTCCATAATCTCACCCAAATGGCAACGTTGTCAATATCAATGCAATAAGGCCCTGGGTGAGCCCCCGGTAGCTGTTGTTACTTTAATCCATGCTCCTGGTCCCACGGAATGAGCCCCGTGTATCAGGGCTCTGTGGCCCCCACTGTGAGGGGTGGTGCTACTCCGCGACCGGACAGCCGCAAAACATCAAAAACACGGGGGTTGCCAAAATATGGAGTCACACTCGTACCAAGAGAAGCTTTCCCCAAAGCTTTAATCAAATTCAGGTAGCAGCAGCTTACACCAGTTAATCATAGCATGCGCCCGCTGCCTTGAGGCGTTTCGAGTAATCTCTTCTTCAGAAGGCTGCGCGGACTGAGAGCGTAGTTTGTGGCTTCTACTTCCGTTATAAGCAGCTACATCACATGTCCATAATTGAACGCCCTGGATGGGGCTCTGTGTTGCATCATGGGAGTTGAAGTCCATAATCTCACCCAAATGGCAACGTTCTCAATATCAATGCAATAAGGCCCTGGGTGAGCCCCCGGTAGCTGTTGTTACTTTAATCCATGCTCCTGGTCCCACGGAATGAGCCCCGTGTATCAGGGCTCTGTGGCCCCCACTGTGAGGGGTGGTGCTACTCCGCGACCGGACAGCCGCAAAACATCAAAAACACGGGGGTTGCCAAAATATGGAGTCGCACTCGTACCAAGAGAAGCTTTCCCCAAAGCTTTAATCAAATTCAGGTAGCAGCAGCTTACACCAGTTAATCACAGCATGCGCCCGCTGCCTTGACGCGTTTCGAGTAATCTCTTCTTCAGAAGGCTGCGCGGACTGAGAGCGTAGTTTGTGGCTTCTACTTCCGTTATAAGCAGCTACATCACATGTCCATAATTGAACGCCCTGGATGGGGCTCTGTGTTGCATCATGGGAGTTGAAGTCCATAATCTCACCCAAATGGCAACGTTGTCAATATCAATGCAATAAGGCCCTGGGTGAGCCCCCGGTAGCTGTTGTTACTTTAATCCATGCTCCTGGTCCCACGGAATGAGCCCCGTGTATCAGGGCTCTGTGGCCCCCACTGTGAGGGGTGGTGCTACTCCGCGACCGGACAGCCGCAAAACATCAAAAACACGGGGGTTGCCAAAATATGGAGTCGCACTCGTACCAAGAGAAGCTTTCCCCAAAGCTTTAATCAAATTCAGGTAGCAGCAGCTTACACCAGTTAATCACAGCATGCGCCCGCTGCCTTGAGGCGTTTCGAGTAATCTCTTCTTCAGAAGGCTGCGCGGACTGAGAGCGTAGTTTGTGGCTTCTACTTCCGTTATAAGCAGCTACATCACATGTCCATAATTGAACGCCCTGGATGGGGCTCTGTGTTGCATCATGGGAGTTGAAGTCCATAATCTCACCCAAATGGCAACGTTCTCAATATCAATGCAATAAGGCCCTGGGTGAGCCCCCGGTAGCTGTTGTTACTTTAATCCATGCTCCTGGTCCCACGGAATGAGCCCCGTGTATCAGGGCTCTGTGGCCCCCACTGTGAGGGGTGGTGCTACTCCGCGACCGGACAGCCGCAAAACATCAAAAACACGGGGGTTGCCAAAATATGGAGTCGCACTCGTACCAAGAGAAGCTTTCCCCAAAGCTTTAATCAAATTCAGGTAGCAGCAGCTTACACCAGTTAATCACAGCATGCGCCCGCTGCCTTGACGCGTTTCGAGTAATCTCTTCTTCAGAAGGCTGCGCGGACTGAGAGCGTAGTTTGTGGCTTCTACTTCCGTTATAAGCAGCTACATCACATGTCCATAATTGAACGCCCTGGATGGGGCTCTGTGTTGCATCATGGGAGTTGAAGTCCATAATCTCACCCAAATGGCAACGTTGTCAATATCAATGCAATAAGGCCCTGGGTGAGCCCCCGGTAGCTGTTGTTACTTTAATCCATGCTCCTGGTCCCACGGAATGAGCCCCGTGTATCAGGGCTCTGTGGCCCCCACTGTGAGGGGTGGTGCTACTCCGCGACCGGACAGCCGCAAAACATCAAAAACACGGGGGTTGCCAAAATATGGAGTCGCACTCGTACCAAGAGAAGCTTTCCCCAAAGCTTTAATCAAATTCAGGTAGCAGCAGCTTACACCAGTTAATCACAGCATGCGCCCGCTGCCTTGACGCGTTTCGAGTAATCTCTTCTTCAGAAGGCTGCGCGGACTGAGAGCGTAGTTTGTGGCTTCTACTTCCGTTATAAGCAGCTACATCACATGTCCATAATTGAACGCCCTGGATGGGGCTCTGTGTTGCATCATGGGAGTTGAAGTCCATAATCTCACCCAAATGGCAACGTTCTCAATATCAATGCAATAAGGCCCTGGGTGAGCCCCATATATATATATATATATATATATATATATATATATATATATATATATATATATATATATATATATATATATATATATATATATATACGCTACGTGGGCAGCACGATTCATTGTGCTAAGATTCGCATTTTAGAACATATGCGTGCAATAGCTAAGAATGATGTCACCTACCCCGTAGCAAGGCATTTTGCTGAGAAGCATAATAGTAATAGGGAATTGTTACGCTATTATGTTTTAGATCAAGTTCCAGCAAATGTCAGAGGAGGGGACAGGATCAAACAACTTCGCAGGCTTGAGTCACGATATATCATCGACTTAGGAACTAAGAATCCTTTGGGGATGAATATAGGGGAGGAACTGTCTGTTCATCTTGGGGATTAAAAAGTAGCAACAATTCTTACAGCAGAGGTTAGACAGGTAATTGTAAAATGTAATTCGCGATATGGTGATCATAATGTAATCTGGGTTTATTTTATGGTATTGGCTATACACGTTAGCTTTTGGACATTGTGTGTGAATCAATCTTTTTAAATGATGTTAGTATAAATGTGGATCATCCTATTATTTTTTTGATGCCAGCAATAATGTTGAGGTCTTAGCCAATACATGGCTTGATTTTTTTTAAAACATACTTGATTGTCGGACATAAGGCAAGTGAGAGGATGTTATTGTAACATACCTATGGTTATCTAACGTATCAAGTGATTTAAATGACCTCCATATTGCTAGACATTTATCAGTTGACATCGATCTGCCGATACACGGCTTTATTTTTGTCATTTTTGAGGGACACCACATGCCCATATATGGCGTTATGTGTGAAGTTTTTAATCTTACTTCGAGTCTGGGATTGTTTTTTAATGCCGATATACGGCGAAATAAGCAATATTATTTAATTGTTTTGACATTCCAAAATGGCGATGAATTACCAATAGTGATTCTTCTAATGTGATTGTCCTTCTATGATGTCTATGAATTGTGATGTCATGTGATCCACGTAACGTTTTCATTTAAATATGCCGTTTCTTTGGCGCGAAATTTGTAACAACATCAGACTAAGGCATAGCCGAAACGCGTCATGTTTTCCATGCTCGCTATGCAATAAATGACCTAAGAACTGCAGAAGTGTCCCGTGAGTGCTTTCCTAAGTTTGTGATGTGACTGGGACTGAGCGCGCATATATATATATATATATATATATATATATATATATATATATATATATATATATTTACTTAAAAAACCATAGGTTTCACACAGGTTATAGTTAGGTGGACATTTCCCTCGTAAAAAACCAATGAAATTCCCCCGTTATAGTTAGATCAGATAACTATAACTCGCGCGACCGCAATCCACTGCTGATGACGTCACATATTACATCACTCATGACATGGTCAGTGGCATCACTCATGACATCACTGATGACATCATCCTTGTGATAGAGTGGCGGCCGCTCGAGTTATAGTTATCTGATCTAACTATAACGGGGGAATTTCATTGGTTTTTTACGAGGGAAATGTCCACCTAACTATAACGTGTGTGAAACCTATGGTTTTTTAAGTGAATTTGCAAGGTTTTTTAAATGCTAATTCCTAACTATAACGTGTGTGAAACCTATGGTTTTTTAGGTGAATTTGTACGGTTTTTTAAATGCTAAGTTATGAAGGTTTTTCCGCCGTACGCTTACCGTACGCCCACGGTACGCGTACCCCGCGATTTAAAAAAAAAAATGTATTTTTCACACTTCTGAGTCCTTTTTGGGCCCCCTGACAAAGGCTACGGGGTCTGCAACTCTCTACCTTGCCCCCTTTTCACGTTCTCCACCTTTGTTTTTTAGTGTGAGACACACAAAATGGCGGCCGACACTTCCTGATTTCGACCGACTGGAATGTTTACTGTCATGTAACCACCAATCAGAATAATGCTCGCGCACGGCAGCGTGCGCATACGGTATGCTTATAGTGCGCGCTTATTGATATATATGTACTTTTAACTGAAATATTCTCAGGAACTACAGAACAGATTTACTTCAGATATTCAAAAGGCACATCCCTGACCTGAGGACTACCTCTCTGCCAAATTTAAAATAATACCGGCCTGTCCGGGTCGGGAGAGTGCACCGCCACGTTAAACGAGTGGACTGTGATCGCAGATACACGGCGACCGCTAACAGAGGAAGAGGTGGCAGTACATGAACTGAGGACACTATTGGGGGCCCACTGAGGGTCTGAGATTTTTATCAATTTTGTTGTTTGGCGAAATTCATCATGGATTTTATTTGGAGCACTACAAGTCCCATGAGGCTCCTTTGATCCGCCCATTGGAGGGCGTTATTTAACAAGGATGAAGTTTGTGCTCGTTTTGCCACTCAACAAACAGCCCATGAACAAGGAGCACAGGGCTCCGAAACGCGTAGGGCAGAACTTCAAAGCCTGATGTCGAGTCAGTTCAGCCTAATAAAGACTTTGTGGTGCATAACGAAGTCTGACTGTTCCTGAGTGCATTCTCGAAATTGGGACGCTTTTGGGATGATATAATACCGGCCTGTCCGGGTCGGGAGAGTGCACCGCCACGTTAAACGAGTGGACTGTGATCGCAGATACACGGCGACCGCTAACAGAGGAAGAGGTGGCAGTACATGAACTGAGGACACTATTGGGGGCCCACTGAGGGTCTGAGATTTTTACTAATTTTGTTGTTTGGCGAAATTCATCATGGATTTTATTTGGAGCACTACAAGTCCCATGAGGCTCCTTTGATCCGCCCATTGGAGGGCGTTATTTAACAAGGATGACGTTTGTGCTCGTTTTGCCACTCAACAAACAGCCCGTGAACAAGGAGCACAGGGCTCCGAAACGCGTAGGGCACAACTTCAAAGCCTGATGTCGAGTCAGTTCAGCCTAATAAAGACTTTGTGGTGCATAACGAAGTCTGCCTGTTCCTGAGTGCATTCTCGAAATTGGGACGCTTTTGGGATGATATAATACCGGCCTGTCCGGGTCGGGAGAGTGCACCGCCACGTTAAACGAGTGGACTGTGATCGCAGATACCCGTCGACCGCTAACAGAGGAAGAGGTGGCAGTACATGAACTGAGGACACTATTGGGGCCCACTGAGGGTCTGAGATTTTTATTAATTTTGTTGTTTGACGAAATTCATCATGGATTTTATTTGGAGCACTACAAGTCCCATGAGGTTCCTTTGATCCGCCCATTGGAGGGCGTTATTTAACAAGGATGAAGTTTGTGCTCGTTTTGCCACTCAACAAACAGCCCGTGAACAAGGAGCACAGGGCTCCGAAACGCGTAGGGCAGAACTTCAAACCTGATGTCGAGTCAGTTCAGCCTAATAAAGACTTTGTGGTGCATAACGAAGTCTGCCTGTTCCTGAGTGCATTCTCGAAATTGGGACGCTTTTGGGATGATATATAAATATATATATATATATATAATTCTTTCCAATGAAAAAAAAAAAAGTTAAAGCTTAGTTATAGTTACCAAAAGGTTTTTACCATATACAAAACAAGTTGAAACTACACAAACTGTAGAGTGTTGTAGAGCCTAGTGTTATACAGTGAAGTATTGTAGAGTGGAATAGAGTAGAGTTGATTAGAGAGGAGTGATGTAGCGTATAGTGGAGTAAAGTGTTTTATAGTGGAGTGGAGTGGCGTGGTGTGTCGTATCATGGAGTATCATACAGTGGAGTGGCGTGTTGTACAGTGTAGTGTGAAATATCCTACAGTAGAGCTGAGTGTTGTACTGTGGAGTGTTGTCAACTGGAGTGTCATGAAATGGAGTGTGGTGGAGTGGAATGTGATGGATTAGAGGGGCACAGAGTGTTGTAGAGTGTAGTAGCATAGAGTGGAGCTCAGTGGAGTAGTGTCATATAGTTCAGTGTTGTCGAGTGTAGTGTTGTGCGGTAGAGTGGTGAAGAGTCTTGAACAGTGTAGTGTTGTATAGTGGAGTATCATTATTTGTGAGAACACGGTGCACAGTAAAGTGGCAAGTTATTGTTAGTGTTGTGTGGTTAGCGAGCCAAAAAGAGTGTGTAACGATGTCCGCTACTTATAGTAATTTGAAGATGGTGGATAAGTTATAACTTTAGAATTTTTGTATGTTTGTGTTTAAACTTGGTTTGTATGGGGGAAAAAAGTTTTGGTAACTATAACTAAGCTTTAACCTTTTTTGTTAGGTCTCGCCTTAGCAGCGCATACGCTGTCTCAGCGAGACATAAAGTAATCTATATGTTGAGTGAAACTCCGCCTATTGGTGGCTAATATGTGCTGCTGCTCGCCATTTGTTTAATATTGCATTGCTCTTTCTTTTATTGCTTAACGTCACTTCCATTGTGCTTCCGTTTTGCAGGAAGCATCACCGACCAACTACTGTTAAGTTACGCTGCTGGGCTGTTATTAGTCTATTTAGGGACTGCTTCCTTGTTTAAAGGGACGGTGCACAGATGTTCCTCCTCTCCACCCTTTTAACCCTTTCCAATCCCTTGCTGCTTCCCAGGGAACGGCATGTTAAATGTGAAATGTACAATGCAAAAAGTTCCATTGATGCAACGGGCCTGCAGTTTGAGGATTTTTTTAAAATTGTATATAGCGTTAACTCGACACAAAGGTATTGGAGTGCTTTAAAGGAGTTCCAGTGACGTTACACGAGGACATATTTATTTTCTCGTAGGCACTTGGAGATTAAGTGAAGTGCGCAGAATCATAGGAAGTTAAGCCAAGGACAACATTGGAACCTGGGGCTCACGGCCACGGGACGGTGCACAGATGTTCCTTCTCTCCACCCTTTTAACCCTTTCCAACCCCTCGCTGCTTCCCAGGGAACAGCATGTTAAATGTGAAATGTACAATGTAAAAAGTTCCATTGATGCAGCGGGCCTGTAGTTTGACGATTTTTTTTTAAATTGTATATAGCGTTAACTCGACACAAAGGTATCGGAGTGCTTTAAATGAGCTCCAGTGACGTTACACGAGGACATATTCATTTTCTCGTAGGCACTTGGAGATTAAGTGAAGTGTGCAGAATCGCACGATGTTAAGCCAAGGACAACATTGGAACCTGGGGCTCCCGGCCACGGGACGGTGCACAGATGTTCATTCTCTCCACCCTTTTAACCCTTTCCAACCCCTCGCTGCTTCCCAGGGAACAGCATGTTAAATGTGAAATGTACAATGCAAAAAGTTCCATTGATGCAGCGGGCCTGCAGTTTGAGGATTTTTTTTAAATTGTATATAGCGTTAACTCGACACGAAGGTATTGGAGCACTTTAAATGAGCTCCAGTGACGTTACACGAGGACATATTCATTTTTTCGTAGGCACTTGGAGATTAAGGGATGTGCGCAGAATCACAGGATGTTAAGCCGAGGACAACATTGGAACCTGGGGCTCCCAGCCCCGGTACGGAGCACAGGTGTTCCTTCTCTCCACCCTTTTAACCCTTTCCAACCCTCCGCTGGTTCCCAGGGAACAGCACGTTAAATGTGAAATGTACAATGCAAAAAGTTCCATTGATGCAGCGGGCCTGCAGTTTGAGGATTTTTTTTCAAATTGTATATAGCGTTAACTCGACACGCAGGTTTAGGAGTGCTTTAAATGAGCTCCAGTGACGTTACACAAGGACATATTCATTTTCTCGTAGGCACTTGGAGACTAAGGGAAGTGCGCAGAATCACAGGATGTTAAGCCGAGGACAACATTTGAACCTGGGGCTCCCGGCCACGGGACGGTGCACAGATGTTCCTTCTCTCCACCCTTTAAACCTTTCCAACCCCTCGCTGCTTCCCAGGGAACAGCATGTTAAATGTGAAATGTACAATGCAAAAAGTTCCCTTGATGCAGCGGGCCTACGGTTTGAGGATTTAAAATAATTGTATATAGCATTAACTCGACACGAAGGTATTGGAGCGCATTAAATGAGCTCCAGTGACGTTACACGAGGACATATTCATTTTCTCGTAGGCACTTGGAGATTAAGGGAAGTGCGCAGAATCACAGGATGTAAAGCCGAGGACAACATTGGAACCTGGGGCTCCCAGCCACGAGACGGTGCACAAATGTTCCTTCTCTCCACCCTTTTAACCCTTTCCGGCCTCTCGCTGCTTCCCAGGGAACAGCATGTTAAATGTGACATGTACAATGCAAGAAGTTCCATTGATGCAGCAGGCCTACAGGTTGAGGATTTTGTTTTTAAATTGTATATAGCGTTAACACGACACAAAGGTATTGGAGCGCTTTAAATGAGCTTCAGTGACGTTACACGAGGACATATTGATTTTCTCGTAGGCACTTGGAGATTAAGGGAAGTGCGCAGAATCACAGGATGTTAAACCGAGGACAACATTGGAACATGGAGCTTCCGGCCACGGGACGGTGCACAGATGTTCCTTCTCTCCACCCTTTTAACCCTTTCTAACCCCTCGCTGCTTCCCAGGGAAAGGCATGTTAAATGTGAAATGTACAATGCAAAAAGTTCCATTGATGCAGCGGGCCTGCAGTTTGACGATTTTTTAAAAACTGTATATAGCGTTAACTCGACACCAAGGTATTGGAGCGCTTTAAATAAGCTCCAGTGACGTTACACGAGGACATATTCATTTTCTCGCAGGCACTTGGAGATCAAGGGATGTGTGCAGAATCACAGGATGTTAGGCCGAGGACAACATTGGAACCTGGGGCTCCCGGCCACGGGACGGTGCACAGATGTTCCTTCTCTCCACCCTTTTCAACCCCTCGCTGCTTCCCAGGGAACAGCATGTTAAATGTGAAATTACAATGCAAAAAGTTCCATTGATGCAGCAGGCTTGCAGTTTGAGGACTTTTTTTAAAATTGTATATAGCGTTAACTCGACACAAAGGTATTGGAGCGCTTTAAATGAGCTCCAGTGACGTTACACAAGGACATATTAATTTTCTCGTAGGCACTTGGAGATTAAGGGAAGTGCGCAGAATCACAGAATGTTAAGCGGAGGACAACATTGGAACCTGAGGCTCCCGGCCACGGGACGGTGCACAGATGTTTCTTCTCTCCACCCTTTTAACCCGGTACGAATCGCTTACGCTCCCCGTGCCGGCATGGTCTAATGTAAATACGGTGCTCATGTAAAGCACTCCAAGACCTTTGACGTTGAGTTCGCGCTATACAAATAGGCAACATGTATCTGCTGGCTTCCTATAAGGCAGACACTTGATACAAGTGCAGGCATTGTGCACAAGATTTTGCTCCAATACCTTCGGGTCGAGTTCACGCTAGATAAATATGCGACATGTATGGGCTGGCTTCCTATATTGCAGACGCATGACACAAGTGCAGGTATTATTCACAAGAATTTGCTCGTGCCCACAGCCGCGCGCATCAGGTGATTCCGGGCATTACGACACCCCCTGCTCCCGAATGGATTATTTGGTCGGTGCTCGTGTCCGGCGCTCTAATAATTTCGCGCGCATTACGGTTTGAGCTAATCACTAATCCACCGTGCCCGAATAGGTATGCTAATACGGGGCTCATGTACTGCACTCCAATACCTGCGGCCGGGTCACGCTGTAACTCCGGGCAGACAATTTAATATCCACGTGCCCGATGTATGTATATACGGTGCTCACGAACTGCGCGCCATTACCTTCGGATCGAGTTCGCGCTGTGGTTGTGACGCTGGGCAAATCACTGATCACCCCATGCCCAGATATGCATGCGTGCTGCTGGGCCTGGTCCACCTGGGCCCCAGAGGGTCGCGAGTTTTGGCGGCTCATGATCCCACCCCGTGCCCGAACATGTATGTAGATACGGGACGTACGGACTGCGCCCCATATACCGTCGGGCGAGTCGCGCTGTGACGCCGGGCAGATCACTTAATATCCCCGTGCCCAATTATGTAAGTAAATACGGTGCTCAGGAACTGCGCGTCAATACCTTCGGATCGAGTTCACGCTGGGTGTGTGACGCTGGGTAAATCAGTGAATATCGCCGTATGATCTTACTCCCGTGCCCGAATATGGGTGTAAATATGGTGCTCATGCACAGCGCTGCTATACCTTCGGGTCGAGTTCGCGCGTTATAAAAGTGCTATTTACGGCAACGGTCGCGCTGTCCGATCCTGACCACACGTGACCACGTGGCCCTCGTCTCCAACCCTTTTGCTGAAGGGGGGCTTGGGTCGTGTGTCGTTGTTGTTGTTGTCAGCAACAGATAAAGTATCAGCGTGTGGGTAACAGGCATCTGCTCTCCAGCAGCTCCGTGCCCTGGGAGCACGCGCGTTGCCCTAATTCTGAGGCCTACCCATAAAGGGGCCGAGTAGCATAACAAGTAAATGGGCTCCATAGGTGGGCCTCTGGCCTTACAGCTGGGTGAAACCACCATCATTTGGAGATAGGCCCAGGTAAAATAGGGCCTTTTCTGGATGTCTAGAGGACCATTGCGGTTGGGGGTATCCCCACCGGATCACTGGTCGCGTACTGCAGCTGCGGGAGACTGGGATCCGGGTTTACGGACACGTTTACCGCGCTAGGGGCGCTGCCAGCCAACATAGGGTGCTGCTGTCCCAATAACTGGGGTGTCAGCGGGGCAAACACAAGGGGACATTATGTCAATAGTACATTTGTCACGCCCAGGGTGCACTAAATCCCTACTTCAACGGAGCAGGAATTTGGCACCGTGGGGATGCTCTGGGTTTGTGCGGGGGCACCCCCCCGCCACCCTCCTACTGAGGAGCATGATGGGAGGGGCGAAGTAGGACTTGGTCAATCCTCAATGCTTGAACTTTACTGACAGCGCGCAATGCTTAAGCCAGACAGATTCCTGCAGCTGGTATACCTATGGGGTTTCATCACTGAGGGATCTGTAGGGGCATAATTCCCATAAGGAATAAGGGATGGTGGGCAAAGGCAAGAGTCGCCCCTTGCCCATAGTCACGCGCTGGCAGCCAGGAGCACTCCTGTGCTCCAGGTTTAGCAATCAGAGGGGACTGGCCAAAGGTTAAGTAAAAACCTTCTCGCCTTCATAGCTAAAGAGGGCAGGCCCAGAATTGTGAAGAGGGTAACCTGCCCGCATGGGGGGTGAATAGTTCTTGGCACATCTCCCCAGGCCCAACGGGTCCTCTATTTCAGCAGACCCTATCAGATTGGGATGGCGTCTCGGGCTTTGGGGACATAGATGGGGCCATCTACAACACCAGGAGCTATAGCTCACTGGTAAGTCTTGGGCCTGTGGATATAAGGGATCTCACAGGGTTTGAGTCCCGCTAACACTGTCACACTGTCAGGAGGTGGCAGAATTTCAAACTCTTCTTTCTGCTAGGATGGTTCCCTTCCAGCTAGTTGCAGGAAGCCCTAGTTAGGAGAGGTTGCAGGTAAGACTATAGCGGTTTGGTGGGGGGCCCTGGCTGCGATGGTGAGCCGCCTCCAGGGCTGTGGCGGAGTTACAGGGCGATCTGGAAGCAGGCCGGTACAAAGGGTACCTCTGCGCGGCACCAGAGGTGGTGCCTGAGCCAAAACGAGGAGCCTCATGGGAGGTCCCGGAAGCCGTGTTGGCGCCCCGCTAGTCCTGCGGGCGGTTGTGGGCCTGAACAACCGGGGGCTTGCTATGCGACGCTCCGCCCGATAGGGGGGGCGTGAGTAGAATTACCAATGGCACGTGATCATAGAAAGAATCACCTGGAGGGCAGCAACGGCGGGCATCGCTCCCGCGCTGCCCGGCTCATCAGGCGGGCAGGCGACCCAGTTGGTTGCCTGACATGGATCGCCCTTAAGATAACCCACCCATTACATATTCTGGAATTATGTAATAAACCTGCAGCATTTTGTTACCCAACACCAACTATCTTGTGTGTGTCATTTGGGTAACCTATTATGGGGGAGGGGGGACAGCGGGGTGCCCCTGGGGGTACTATGCCGCTGTCCGCGGCCCCCGCAGGGGGCCAATAGGCGGTCGGCGCCTTAGTGGCCCCTGGGCACCGGTCACCCCTCCCCACCCCCTCCCACTGGGGGGGGGCGGGGACGCAGACCGGAGCCCCCCTCCTCGGGCTTGGCCGGAAGTGACGCGCAATGCGTGTCACTTCCTGGCCCTGGTGTGAGGGGGAGGCTATTTAGCCTTCCCACACCCTTCCTGGCGACCTCTTTGTCGCCCACCTCGCCTTTTCCCTCCCTACCGCTTACCCGGCGTAGGCATTGGGTGGGGGGGGGTTTCTGAGCGTTGTAATGTTTTCCTTTTTCGTTGCAGGCGGAGTTACAGGGTGATCTGGAAGCAGGCCGGTACAAAGGGTATCTCTGCGCGGCACCAGAGGTGGTGCCTGAGCCAAAACGAGGAGCCTCATGGGAGGTCCCGGAAGCCGTGTCGGCGCCCCGCTAGTCCTGCGGGCGGTTGTGGGCCTGAACAACCGGGGGCTTGCTATGCGACGCTCCGCCCCGATAGGGGGGGCGTGAGTAGAATTACCAACGGCACGTGATCATAGAAAGAATCACCTGGAGGGCAGCAACGGCGGGCATCGCTCCCGCGCTGCCCGGCTCATCAGGCGGGCAGGCAACCCAGTTGGTTGCCTGCCCTTGGATCGCCCGTAAGATAACCCACCCATTACATATTCTGCAATTATGTAATAAACCTGCAGCATTTTGTTACCCAACACCAACTGTCTTGTGTGTGTCATTTGGGTAACCTATTATGGGGGAGGGGGGACAGCGGGGTGCCCCTGGGGGTACTATGGAGATTAAGGGAAGTGCGCAGAATCACAGGATGTTAAGCTGAGGACAACATTGGAACCTGAGGCTCCCGGCCACGGGACGGTGCACAGATGTTTCTTCTCTCCACCCTTTTAACCCTTTCCAAACCCCCGCTGCTTCCCAGGGAACAGCATGTTAAATGTGAAATGTACAATTCAAAAAGTTCCATTGATGCAGCGGGCCTCCAGTTTGAGGATTTGTTAGGTCTCGCCTGACCCAGCCCATGCGCTGGTCTGGCAAGACTTTTTGCGAGGGCTCAAAAAAGTGCTACCACTGTAGCCTAGAGCTACAGTGCATGTGCGTGGCCGCGCGCGCCTCACTTTCACGGCTGCTTTGATGTTCTCCGTAAGCCAGTTTTTTTTTCTCCTGTTTATTACTTCTATGTAGTAATGGTGGTACACGTGCGCCGCCATTACTACAGAGCAGTAATAGACAGAAACTAGCATTGGGATAGCCAATAGGTCTTGCTTTTGGGACCTTATAAGTATTTAGTTATGCAACTGTTGCATGGCTAAACACTTATAAGGTCCCGAAAGCAAGGCCTATTGGCTCTGCCAATGCTTTTTTTAAATTGTATATAGCGTTAACTCGACACGTAGGTATTGGAGCGATTTAAATGAGCTCCAGTTGGAGATTAAGGGAAGTGCGCAGAATCACAGGATGTTAAGCCGAGGACTACATTGGAACCTGGGGCTCCCGGCCACGGATCTCAGATAGAGTGAATACTTTGGATGCACTTTATTTTACACTTTATTGAGAAGTTTTGGTCGGCATCCGCGGCTTAACTTCCTCCAGTTTTTTTTTCATAACATTGACTGAACTTTAACAATTCTCCCCGTGTGGTGCCCTCCCTCTCAACACCTAAATCTACACTCCTCCCACCCCTGTTTCCGGGTTAAGGAGACTGCCCTTTGTCATCGGCCGCCCGAGCTCAGTCTATGTACCTTAATGAATGGATTAAGGAATATAGCTGAATAAAGTACCTGTGTTTCAGCAATGCTAAACTTATAGCAGTACCTCGCTTCCAAAGACAACGAAGGTGAGGCTCTTCCTTCATGGTCAGAGCGGCAAGTATGTAGAATCAACTGCCTGATTACTTGAGGTCTAGCTCGAAGGAAGTTATATTTAAAAAGAAGCTGAAAATACTCTTATTCAGACTTCAGTGATGTTAGGATCTCAGCGGTTCTGTGCTCTGCTCCCTTCAGTGCCTAAAAGCACCAGGAAAATCCTCTGAGTAGCTGTGTGCGATAGAAGAATCATTCATTCATTCATTCGTTCATTCATTCATTCAGGGAGACCAAGCATAAACCCAATGCAGCAAAAAGGACCTAATAAAACCAATCTAAAGTGAGACCTGCGTCCTCCTTACAGCTTTATGAACGTCAGCAATACAATTCTACTATCTGGAAAAAAACACAATTCCACTTTGTGAAGATCATCAGGACACAAGCTTTTAAAATTAAACTCACAGACTTCCATTACTCTGTTTTACTCATACACACAATAAAAATGCACCATGCAGGCCACACCTATACATACGTGCATGCAAATATGCAATAGAATTGTAGTGCTGAGACCTAGGTTAGTACATATCAGTGAAACTTTACTTGAGTGGGCCAATAGGCCTCCACTCATGTGGAACAGATAAAAAGGTCTGGTTATAACTACTGATTCAGAAAGCAGAGTCAGCTGCCAGAACAGCTAATCCCATGACAGGGAAGGTAGGCCAATGTCAAAAAATGAGGGCATGCTTTGCACATCCTTTCTCAAACACGTTAGAAACTAAATCCAACAGGCATTTGCAATGCAACAGGTCTCGCATATAAGCAAGTTTGAGCTATTTGCATTGTAAATAACAATATCTTTTATTTATGTTTTGGTTTTTGAAACATAAATAAAACGCATTGTCATTTACAATGCCAATAGCTTAAACTTGCGTAAATGCGAGACCTATTGCTTTTTCAAATGCTTGTTTTCATTGAATGTCAATGTGTTTTGCTTCAAATTGTAGAATCCAATGTTGCAAGTGGAGAGGTGTTATGTGGAGCGTCCTGCAGTACAGTGGAGGAGAGTGTTATAAAGTCTGTTGTCATAGAGTGAAGTATTGTAGATTAGAATAGAGTGGAGTAGAGTGTAGTATTGTATAGTACAGTGTAGTAAAGTGTTATATAGTATAGTGGCATGGTGTCTCATACTGGAATCACGTTTCATAGACTGGAACAGTGAGTTATACAGTGAAATGGGTTGTCGAACAGTAGAGAACAGTGTCGCAGAATGTCAGTGGAGTAGAGTGTTTTAGAGTGGAGTAGGGTGAAGTAGAGTCATAGAGTGGAATATCATCAAGCAGAGTGTTGTAGAGTAGAGTAGAGTGCAGCGCCATGTCATATAGTGGATCCAATGACATATTGTAGAGAGAAGTTGAGTGGCGTGTCATTTACTGCCATTCAGTGTAGTACAGTATGGTAGAGTTGATGGGCATAAAGTGGAGTAGAGTGGCGTAGAGTGTAGTACAGTGTTGCAGAGTGGAGTTGCATGCAGTGGAGTAGTGTCAGACAGTGGAGAAGCATAGAGTGGAGTATAGTACAATGGCATAGAGTGGGATAAAGTCTGGTAGAATGGAGTATAGTGGAGAGGAGTACACTGGAGTAGGGTAGAGTGGAGTAAAGTGTCATAGAGTTGAGTGGCTTGTCAGAGTATAGTGTAGTGCGGTGGAGTGGCGTACTATAAAATCATGTAAAGTGTCATAAATTGGAGTACCGTTTGTACAGTAGAGTGTAGTGGGGTGTCGCACAGTATTGGAAAGTGATGTAGACTTCAGAAGATTAGAGTGGCATACAGTCTAGTTGATATTTCTAGAGTGGAGTGGTGTACAGCAGTGGTTCCCAAACTTTTCACTCCTGAGGACCCCCATTGAGTCACTACTGGAAGCCAGGGACTTCCAGGCAATTTGTATGATTTAAATGTCAAACATTAAAACTGTATTTCGAAGAAAAAATACACATGTGTGCACATCAAACAAAGACTAGACTTCAATTACTTAAGATTTTAGTATTTTTATATTAAAAATATTTGCAAAAATCGAATAATCCTAATGGGAAGGTTGGTGCTGCTACTCGCAACTAACTTTTCATTATTTGGTTTTTTTTATTTCGCAGACCGAGGCACCTGCTACTGCCAAGTCTGGACTGGAAAGCTAATGCTGCTCTGGCAAATGTTGACAGACCAGTCCCCGTACAAAGGGCAGAGAGTGAGCCTGACCACTACAAAGAGGGCTTTGGCAGGCTCTCCCCCAAGAATATTTAGGGGAAAATGGTGCATTTACAACACATTTATCATTATTTAAAGCATAGTAAATAAAGACCTTACTATGCACCAGGATACAACAATCTTTTGTCAATCTTCAATGATTCCCTTACTACTGCCCTCCAACAGTGCCTCTCATCTCTCCATAGCCCCACTGTCACATGTATTTAATTTGTTTTATAGCACCTCTTATACCACTGTAGGGTGTCAGAGCACTTTACATCACACAAATACAGAGACAATGAATCATACGTGTGTAAATCAGTGAATAGAAAATGTTACATAAGGCAAAGGGGACTACAAGGTGTAGGATTCACATGTCATCCATACTGGTAGGCATTTTTTAAGAGTGCTTGGTCTGGAGAAGCAAAAACTCAGGATTCAGAACATAACAGGGGTTAGCGTTGACTTTAATAATAAGGATTTATTTCTACCCAAACAAACCTTTTTAGCAGCATTGAGATAATGAAAGACTGGGAAAAAGCATAACTTACTAACTTGTACGATGCAGTTTGCATGCAGCTCTTTAATAGCAGTTCATAATTCACGGGGCTGAGTTACGATTGGAACTTGTGAACTGCACAATAACAAAAGAATCTCTGTGGCAAAAGCAGGAACCCACTGGGCTTCCCAAGATGAGTCAAGGCTGCCACTGGACAAAACCCCCATCTCTCTCCAGCAGGTACATTAATCACCAGAGTTATCTTGACACTTTTATTGCTGCCCAAATACTGCTTATTATACAAGGAACTCTGCAGTGCTTTTAAAACTGCTTCCTGGGACCCCCAGGGAATGTGTCACGGAGCCCTGGGGGTCCGCAGACTCCAGTTTGGGAACCACTGGTGTACAGTATAGTGGATTGGCATACAGTGTTATAAAGTACAATAGCATAGAGTGGCGTAGAGTCGAATAGTGGAGTACTGTGTCAGTAGAGTGGATTAAAGTGGGGTGCTGTGCCATACAAAGAGTTGCGTACAGTGTCTTATATTGGACTAGAATATCGTAGAATAGAGTGGAGTAGGGTGTTGTAGAGTGGAGTGAAGGGGTATAGATAGGAATAAAGTGTTGGATAGTGGCATACAGTGTAGTAGAGTGTTATACAGTGAAGTTGCATAGAGTCCAAAGTTTGTGAAACAGTGGAGCTGTGAAGAATGGACTGTTGTATAATAGTGCAGGTAAAGTCTCATACAGTAGAGAGGAGTCGAGTGGAGTGGTGTAACGTAGTGTGGAGTAAAGTACAATAGAGTGTATTGGTGTGTCGTAGAGTGTAGTGGAAGGTACTGGCGTAGCATAGGTAGAAAACTGTTATAAATTGGAGTGGGGTCTCTTACAGTAGAGTGGAGTGCTCTGCCGTATAGAAAAGTGTTGTATAGTGGAATAGAGGGTTGTACTTTGAAGTGTAGAGGTATAGAAAGGAGTACAATGTCTTAGAGTGCCATGAACTGTGGTAGACCTTTATAGAGTGGAATTATATAGAGCATCATACAATGGAGCAGCGTAGAGTGGAGTGGCGTACATTGTAGTGGTGTAAAGTGGATTAACGTAAAGTGGAGTAGCATACAGTGAAATAGAGTACAATTGGATACTGTATATTGGAGTGTAGAAGAGTAGAATGGTGGAGAGTTGTACAGTGGAGTGGAGTAGGGTACAGTTGATTATCATAGAATGGGGTGGCATACATCGAAATGACATAGCGTAGTGTCAAGGAAATTGTAATGAATTGGAGTGGCATCTCATATAGTAGAGTGGAGTGCTGTGTCGTACAGTGTTGGAAACTGTTGTAGAATGGACTAAAGTGTTGTACAATAGAGTGTACAGGCATAGAGTTGAGTGCAAATTTGGATAGTGGAGTGTATGGGGATGGACTGGAGAAAAATCTGCATAGAGTGTACAAGAGTTTGTATAGAGTGAAGTTTTATAGAGGAGGCGAGTAGACTGGAGATGTGTAGAGTGGAGCAGCATATAGTGTAGTGGAATAATGTAGACTGGAGTAGTATATACTGGAGTGTCGTAGAGAATATTAGTGTTTAGTGTAGTAGCGTGGAGTGGCGAATAGTTTAATAGTGTAGTAGCATACAGTGGAGTGAAGTAGACTGGAGTGGTGTATTGTGGGGTGGGGTAGAGTGTAATAGCATACAATGGAGTAGCATACATTGGAGTGGTGTAGAGTGGAATACTATACAGTAGAGGGGCAAAGATAGAAGTTGCACAGAGTAGAATAGTACAGAGTGGAATAGCATAGAGTGGAATAGTGTATAGTAGACTGGCGTACAATGAAGTGTACATTGGAGTGGCTAGGGTGAAACTGCTCATAGTGGAGTGGCAGAGAGTGGATTGGTGTTCAATGGACCAGTGTACAATGGAGCATTGTAGAGTGGCATACATTGAAATGGCGTAAAGTGGAGTTGAATAGTGGAATGGTGTCCAGTGGACTAGTGTAGAATGGGTGGCGTAGAGTGGAGTGGGATACAATGGAATAGCGTAGAGTGGAGTAGTGTACAGTAGAGTGGCATAGACTTGAATAGCAAATAGTAGAGTAGCGTACAGTGCAGTGACGTACAGTGATGTGGTGTAGACTGGCATGGTTTTGAGTGTAATACCATATAGTGAAGTGGTGTACAGTGGAGTGGCGTCCATTGGAATAGAGTCGAAAGAAGTGGGGTAGAGTGGAGGGACATACACTGGAGTGGTGTAGAGTGGAGTAGCATACAGTGGAGTTGCATACAGTGGAATAGCATACTTGAGTTGCATAATAGTGGAGTAGCATACACTAAAGAGGCATAGAGTGGAGTTGTGTACAGTATAATAGCCTAGAGTGGACTGGCATAGAGTGGAGTTGTGTACAGTGTAATAGCTTAGATTGGAGTGGCGTAGAGCAGGCTGCTGTACAGTGGAGTGGCGTAGAGTGTAATAGTGTATAGTGGAGTGACGTATAATGGAGGGGTGTAGACGGGAGTGGCATACAATGGCGCATGGTAGAGTGTAATAGCATACGGAGTAGTGTCACATTGAACAGTGTAGAATAAAGTGGCATTGAGTGGAGTGCCATACACTTGAGTGGCATATAGTGGAATAGCATACAGTGGAATAGCGTCCAGTGTAGTGATGGAGACTGAAGTGGAATAGAGTACAGCGTAAGAGTGTAGTGGCATACAGTGGTGTTGCGTACATGTAATAGCATAGAGTGGAGTGGCTTAGAGTAGAATCTCGTACAGTGAAAAGGCATAGAGTGGAAAAACTTACAGTGGAGTGGCTGCAGTGACGTACTGCATGAATGTATGTGAAATTTAGCATCAATGTAGATTATGATGTGCAGAGTAACGCAGAACAGTGAATTGCACTGCTTTGAGGTTCTCCAGATTTACCTATCAGTGCAGGGCCAGGCATGGTGGCCTTGCATCCATTTGTAAATCTGACTATTGGTTTGCCCTTGTGACACCGTGCATGACACAAGGGTACCGCAATCCAGTCATACAATTAGGACTGGATTATATTTTGGGCCATGGTATACTCTGATAACTTTGCAGTATACCGTGATACATGATGATGACAAGACAGTATATACATGGGTATTGGCTGTTTTTAGAGAATGAAGAGGCAGCCATATTGTTTTCACTATACTTTGGCTGCGTTCAGTTCAGTGTTAAGACCTTAGATATAGGTAAGTAGTGGGTCCCTACCTACCACTTTACTAAAGTGGTAATAGTTAGGGACATTTATTTATATTTTGTTACATATTTGTAAATAGGTTTACGGCCACGTACCATGGCAGTTTAACAAAAGTTTGTGAAATTCTGTGAAAGAACAGCAGTAACAGATATCACTAAGTTTAAATGCCTTATAACGTAAAAAGTACTTCCCCTACTTAACTGCAGTACCCAAAAAAGCATATTCTCTTCACCAAAACGAATATACCTGCCAATTTTCATGTAAATCCATTGTCATTTTTGCGCAACACCAAATACTATCGTATATGGAAAATGCATTGGAGGAAAAACACGTTTTGGGACCCCCTTTTATCTTTGCACCCCTTTAATGATTCGCCACAAAAATTTACATCATCTCAAAATGTAGAAAATGGTATAGGTCTGGAAAGATTAGTGGTGATTCGTTTAACGGGTGGAAAGTTATAGGGGGCTAATATCAGAGGAATTCCTATCTTTGTGAATACTAACTATAACTACGAAGTGGCAGTCCAGATTTAATGTGATTTCTTTCTTTTTATCTATTGTATTTGTTTATTGATTTACATAATCATGTGACAATAAATGTGTCTTTTATAGGGATGGCGGAATTTTTAAATCCGCAGTTGGAATTGGGGGAATTTAGTAATTCCGTGGTACTCTTGTAACATGGAATTACTAATAAATTCCGCCGCTCTGCCTGCGAAATTAAATCAAAAATCACTCATTTCGACTGTGACATCCTGCTTCATTGTGTTCTAGTTGTCTGGAGTCTGTTTTTGGCGGTATCGTCACTGGATATTGGTACTTCGGATGGAAGCACAGACGGTGACTCTACTCTATGGTTTTAGTTTCTAGTGGCGCTCTTCCGGTGGGCTTGGACTTGGTGGTTGTACCGAAGCTACTGCAGACATCAAATTCATGTGCTGCTCTTGGTGGTTGGCTACCAAACGTCTCAGTGGTTACACCGCCTTTGAAGCCTCTGCAGTAATACATTCACAGGGCAATAACGGGCTGCCTCAGGCACCGTCTTCATCCAAAGTGCATAGGAAAGCCTGCAAGAAAAGTGGGGTGCCCCAAAAGTGCCCCTCAGCTTCAAGGATGAGATGGAAGGTAAGGCTGTTGGGATATCTCTGTGGGAAAGGACTAGATCGGCAAGGTGATGCAGGGTAGTAATTTAAGGGAGGAGGAGGTAAGTGCGGGAAGATGAGCTGAGGAAGAAATTCAGTTTGTGTCATGTGGAGGGTTTGAGGTTAGTCAGATGGATGAATTTAAAATGACAGGGATACATGTTAGCTGAGTGGGATGCGTTTGAAGGATGCCCTTTAAATAGATACTCATATGCTCAAGTAATATGACACACTGTGATCGTGAGTCGGTGTTGTACGGCCGGCAAGATACTTTCTACGCCATCAATGTGTCACACACAGGTACAGTTCACAGCCCATATGTGTGCCACACAGCGGTTTAGTTCACAGCCCCGATGTGTGTCTCACAGAGATACAGATCATTCCAGACCATCTACCATCCATCTGGTAAGTTTGTCATGCGAGCACAGCGGTGACTGTTGTGTCCCGGTCAGAAACATCCTTGTTGTGCACTGTGACTGGAGTGTGCCATTGACAGCCAGTTGAGGCTCTACACAGACTATTTTGTGAAGCCCACTCTTTCCCTTCACTGACAGCCTTGGGCAGCACAGTGCTTTCAAATGTACAGGTAGTGGAGAGTACCAGCACTTTTAAGCACTGGTATATTACTTATAATGGGAGGGTACTGACACATTTGTGCTGAGAGAATAGGTCACGGCATTTTCATATGTTCATTCAGGCACTGGTACATTGTAATGCTTAGAATCTATTTCTAGCTAAGCAGTAAACTAGAAGTTACAGTAATGGCAGTCTATAATGCAGTCTTAGCCTGCTTTTTTGTCGGGAATGCTTGTTTTTTTCAATGTTTAATGTGTTAAGTGTGTGACCGGTGGTGTCAGGGCTCATTAGCCTCTAAAAATCTGTGTATGTGTTGTCAATGGTGAGGTCTTACTTGCTGTTTAATGAGTGCTGCCCCGCCTATGTGTAATGTTGCTGTGCACTGCATCCCTATAATTTCTGCTAGCAGGTCCAAACCGCTGACTGCCATAGGCCCATTTGGACCATCCAGGCTGCACGTTTGTTGCATGCTCTTGGCAGTGTTGACATACACTGGCTTCGCTTGGTATCACTTTTATGTTTCTATCCTCTAAGTCATTTTGCCATCATTACTGGGCACATTGGTCTGGCCTTGCTGCCTGAGAAACATCACGTACTGCAGTGGGCTGCATGGGACTGACTACGTCTGAAACAGGCCAAGAGTTGACCCCACCATTTCATGTGAATTTTGAGACTCCACTGTTTGCATTCTTTGTGACTTGGTATAGTTTGTGTTTAAATAAACATGTCAAGGATGAAATATTGAATAAACAAAGGTTCTGAATCCTGTAATATTGGCACATTTGCAGAAGCAATATGATTTTGGCTAGACCGCTCTGTGTGATATCTTTGGGTGGGGCACCCGCGGCACACTGAATGTTGAATTGAGACCTAACTGTACCATCATGACGTGATGTTCGCGGGTAAAGGGTTTGTAATTGCATACAACCCTCAGACCCCAGGCACTGTTCTTATGGATTTGCAAAAAACTGGACCGTGTAAAACAGATTATTTACAGCCCACGCACTTGCACCAGTTGCAAGTCTCAGTTTTTCCATTTTCTCTTCGTATGCTTGTGGTGGGCGTAACTCCACAGAATCTCACAAGTTTGTATGTTACTCTGCGGGATTCCACGGAGTGAAACTACGAGTTCTGCCCACCCCAACTCTTTTGTTTGTTCATTTAGTAATTATGTAACTTTACATACGCATTCTAGTTTATTATTTGGGCTTCCTTGCTTCTTTTAGTAGGATTGTGCTGCATATGTACCCCAAAATGAATGAATGAATGAAAGCTAATCATTGTTATGAAAATTAAGATTATTATTTTTTTCTTAGTGGCCAATTATCATGTCCTCCAAATAGTAGTTTGTGTGCCTCATTGCTAAGTTAATTTTTCATTTTGTTGCACAGGGGTGCATAAGAAAGATGTTTTTTGTTAGGCTTATTGAGCAAGTTTTATTCTGTGAATCAGAAAGCGTGCAAAGAAAACGTATTTAGATTAAGACGTATTCATTCGTCAAGCATTAGTTTATAGATTTCCATTAGCATGCGACCGTAAATGGGTTTTTCAGTTGTTTGTGTAGTAAATCTGAAACTTTACATATGCAGTCTAGTTTATTTTTTGTGCTTTCTTGCTAGTCTGAGTAATATTGTGCTACAAGATATGACTAAGTTGTTGGCCCTTATGCCTTCATAACCACTTCATAACATCACTTAACAGCAAGAATCATCTACATAGTCTAATGTACATTGATGTGAAATTTCATTACAATCAGTTGAGACGTTTTGCCCCTACGTGAAAGACAAAAGTCAACATAAAAAGCATTGGATTTCAAGCATCTTTTGGGACTCCCTTTTTTTCTTTGCACCCCCTTGACCAAACGCTGTGAAACTTTCAATCCTCCAACAATGTAACGGGTGCAACAGGACTGCAAAGTTTTGCGGAGATTCGTAAAAGGTGTGCAAAGTTATTAAGGGACACAAATCCTAGAAATTTCTATCTCTGGTATGCCTAACTAACCCTAAGAGAGTAACGGTGGCACCGTTTGACGTATTGTCGGGAAATGTTCTAAAATAGTTAGCCACCCACTTCAGCTGCTGTCTGGAAAGTTTTAGGGTGATTTATCAAGTGGGGCCCAAGAAAATGCTGGGGTGGGTTGGTCCCAAAACACTTTTTCCCCATGCAATTTCCAGTAGGGATTTTAGACATAACTACAGCCCGAATTGCTGAACAGAATTAGACCAAATTTGGCAGAAAGCTACGACTGGGTTCAGAAAGAGTGCTTTTTAGGTCTCGGCTAGTAGTGGGGCTTGAACCCGCCCCTCTTCTCCATTGGCTGGCTTCCTAAACAGAGGCCAGCCATTGGAGGAGAGGGGCGTCTGTCCATTTAAGCCCCGTCTTTTTCGGATTCGGGGGCGTGTTTTTTAGTTTCTTTCTCTCCTCTAGAATGTAAACATTCCAGCCAATGGGAAGAGGAGAGAAAGAAAAACACGCCCCCGAATCCGAAAATGACGCTGCATTTCTCCGAGGCATTTCTGCTTGACCTCGGAGAAAGATGGTGGTGTTCATGGCGTCATCCCCGTCCACAATGCGCGCTGTGCTGAGTGCAGCAGAGATGGCGGCCTCCATGCTATGCTGCCGGGTCTCGGCGGGGCTCAGGAGGCACAGCGCCCGTACCACTCTGAGTGTGGCAGCCGCTAAGGTAACTCGGGGAGAAGGTAGAGAGCGCCGTCCCTGTAGTGGGGAAGCAAAGGATGTTCCCCAGGTCCAAACTCCCGTACTGCCAGGTGACCCTCTGTACAAGGTGGAGCCGGGCGCCCTTCAGGTTTGAGGGGAGCAAAGACGGCGCTGGGGCACAGCGCCAGGCTGCCCGTGGATGAGGGTTGGTGCGGGCCAAGCTGCAGTAGGGTGTGCCCGCGAGAGTGCAGCCCACAGAGCTCCATTGCTGTACCGCTAGGTACTGGGGCCCAGGACACACTGCTCTGGGAAGTCAGCTGAGAGTGAACTAGGGAATACACTGCAGCCAGGGAGCTGTGGATAACCCAATCACAACGTTTTATGGACTTACAACAGTTGGAAGAGTTTACAAGTGTGGAAACGGGTGAATATCAGCCTCTGGTAACATTGAACGGGGTAACTACACATGACGTGCTGTTAAACTTAGTCGCCAGAACGGTTCTTTTCGCCACTCTTAAAGGCTTTTAGCAAAATGTCAACAAACAGGTGTTTCTTTATGTCTCCGGCATAGCAGCTGTTTACATTAATCAAGAGCCTACCGCAAACAAAATCGGTCAACAACTAGCACCGCATGTCGATAGACTGTCCCCCATTTCCGCCTTTTAAGTTTATGCAATTTAAATATACAACCTATTCCATTCTTACAGCCTACCTCATCCTCCCCTTCCCTTGGAAACCCGTGGCCAATGGCAATCTTTACGTGGAGGAGGGCGGCCTCACGGCCAGAGCGACCGACTTTGCACTCGGAGGACCGTGTTTCAGTCTTGGTGTCAGCTATTTTTTTTTGTTGTTGCATAATTATATAGCACGAACTCGACCCGAAGGTATTGGAGCGCTTTACAAAGCACCGTATTTACATTACACATTCAGGCACGGGGAGATTAAGTGATTTGCCCAGAATCACAGGATGTGGATGCGACCTCGAGGTTCGAACCCAGGTTTCCTGCACCAGAGGCGGCAGCGCAGCCGGCGGACCACATCCTGTGATTCAGGACAAATCATTTAATCTGCCCGTGCCTAAAAATAGGATCGTGAACTTGTGTGTTGCGAGATTGCGCTATAAAACGACCCAAAAAATACATACCCAACTGCGATCAAAAGACTACCTATGGTAGGGTGACCAGCATTTTAAAGCCAAAAACCAGGACATTTTTAAAAAATAGCAGAAGGACTACAATTTTACCTCACCTGAGTACACAGAATGGCAGTGCTCCTCAGCAGAGAATTACAGAAGAGACAGTAAGAACATAAATAGAATGCAATGTTTAAAGTCAGCAGCAAGTCTGTATGGCTCTGTGTAAGTGTGGGTGGCTCTGTGTGTGTGTGGGAGGCTCTATATGTGTGTGTGTGTATGTGTGTGCCTCGGTGTGTGTGGCTCTGTGTGGGTGGCTTATTTTGTAGGTGGCTCTATGCGTAGGTGACTCTGTATGTGTGTGGGTAACTCTGTGTGTGTGTAGGTGGCTCTGTGTGGGTGGCTCTATTTGTGTGTGGGTTGCTCTACGTGAATAGCTCTGTCTAGGTGGCTCTGTGGGTGGCTCTGTGTGTGTGGATGGCTTTGTGTGTGTGGCTCTGTGTGTGGGTGCAAATGCAATAGGTCTCGCATTTGAGAGAGATTAAGCTATTGACATTGTAAATAACAATGCTGTTTCTTTAAATGTTTTAAAAACAAAAACATAAACAAAAATAATGTCATGAGCAATGCCAATAGCTCTAACTTTAAGAATGCCGAGACCATTGCATTGTAAATGCTTGTTGTAGTTTGGTGTAAATCTATTCAGTAGTTTTAAAGTTATTAAATAAAAAATCGTTATGTATGTCTAGAAATGTGGATCGATCCGCGGATCCACACGACAAGACAAATGCCATGATTTTGGCCACATCCTAAAAGAAAAGTTGCAACCACCATTTTGTGTATCAAGTCATGGTTCCAGGGGGACGAAAAAAGTAGAAATAGGATATAAAGGTTCAGAGTAGAGGTATCCCGACCCCATGGAACTGATAGAAAAGTCTGTGAGGGACCCTTAATGGGCACAAAATTGTCCAAACTCGTTTTTCTTTCTTGGTGTGTGAGGATCTGCAGATCCACCACAGCACTCAGCGCGGACCATCTTGTAAAGCCGCGGCAGATCCACATTTCAGATCCCAATTTAAAAAAAGAATACACCCACTCACAGACTCACTTACACATTTACTTACACACCCATACAACCACTCACACACCCTCTCACTGACCCAGAACACCACTCACAGACCCAGAACACCACTCACCCACTCACAGACCCAGAACACCACTCCCACACCCACTCACAAACCCATACAGCCATTCACACATCCACTTACATACCTATACAACCACTCACATCCACTCAGAAACTCACACAACCACTTGGCATATGTCCCAGTTGGATGTAGAAGGAAACATTGCCGTTTTACATCAACAAAGGGCTTTTCCTAAAGCTGCTTTCATTTGTCACATCGACTTTTGACACACATTTGCGTTTGTGACACTTTGGGTTAGTTTCGTAGAAACATCGACCTTGCTTACACTAGTCAACTTTTCAAGAACACTATCATATTGCCTTGTCACTATGTACAAGGCCTACACCTATGTTGTGCAAATGTGTTTATTTGTATCCATATGGCGACACAGCTATCTGAAGCACACAAACAATGGCATTCTGATCACAATTTCAGTCAAAGGCAAGGATACCTTTTTCTGTATATAAACTTCTGTTTCTGGGTGTATTCAGAGGAGACACTTCTGCTGACATCGAGAGTTCTCTGCAGGCTGGTGCTTTTGCTCACTAACATCTGCGGCAGGGGTGTCCAGCTCGTGACCAAGACTGGGTCCTACATTCTTACCCATCAGGTAATGGGGTTGGATCGTCCAGTAAAGGGATTCTTGGCAGAACATACACATATACCGTAGACACATAGGTTAGGGTCCGCATAGTAGGACTCAGCCAGATTGTTATGCTATTTCATATGCTTGTATATATACGTTGTTTCAGCACGATGGTGGAACTTTTCGTATTGTTCAGTGTCCTGATACTACTCATAGCTTTCATCTGATTTTGTCTATTGATCATTGCAGTACAAAAATTCCTTACAAGAATCATGTTGGTTCAATAAACTTTGAAAACGTCCCTCTGTGTATTCTTTGTATATTTCTCTGAGTAAAAGAGTGCGAGTGTATACATGAGAGGATCTAGATCTGTCACCACAGTTCCTGAAGCAACAGAGTTGTCCTTTTCAGTTGTTGCGAGAATTGTTTACTCCCTGTCTAGGTTTAGGAGGGCTTATGGTGCCACTGTGAGCTAAGCGGTCTGTGGAACAACATATCCTGTGGGGGGTGCATGGAATCAGCCTGGCACCATCCCAAAGTTGGTTGCCCACAAACACAGTTCCTACAGATTAGTGGAAAATACAGAACACACTCACATACCAAATCAGACCCAGAAAACCACTCACACACCCATATAGCCACTCACAAACATACTCAGAGACCCTGAATGCTACTCACACACCCACTTACATACTCATACTGCCATTCTCACACTGACTTAGAGAGCCACTCACACACCCACTCAGACACACAAGCCAGTCACACATGCACTGACATACCCAATACACACTCACACACCTACTTCTCACAATCACTCACAAACCAAGGAGACAGGGACTTTATAGTTGGGAAATAACAGTCGGTTACGGGGGCATGATACTTGAAACATTGAAACTCACCAAAAAAACAAAGGTTACAAGGATGTTATAGTTTGAAAAGATTACAGGGACATTGTAGGTAGGTTCAGATGACAATTAAAACAAAAAATACATCCACTCACACACCGACACATGCATGCAGCCACTCACAGACCCACACATGCACTTACACACCCATGCAGCTACTCATATACTCATGCAGCCACTCACACACCTGTACAGTCACTCCTGCACCCACTCAGAGACACACAAAACCACTCAGATACCCACACAGCCAGTTGCACACACTTACACAGCCACTCACCAACTCAAACCCAGAAAATCACTCACAGACCCCCACAGCCAATCGCACAGACTTACTCCCGCATACCCACTGACTCACCCATACAGCCACTCACCCACCTCAGACCAAGAAAACCATTCATACATACACTTGCACACCCATACAGCCACTCACACACCTACTAAGAGACTCAGAGAACCACTCAAACACCCACTCACAGACCCACACAGCCGCTCACACACCTAGGTTACAAGGACGTTATAGTTAGGAAATAGCATTAAAAAAACTATAGAAATTCACTGAAAAAAACAAAGGTTACAGGGACATTATAGTGAGGAAGCACCTTTGAAAAACAGTCGAAATTCACTGACAAAACAAAGATTACAGGGACGTTATAGTTAGGTTCAGATTTTACACACACAAAACCATAGAAATTGCCAGAGAGAAGGATCGAGTGTGCAAGCCCTGAGATGCAGCACTCAGAGGTGGGAGATGGCTTGTCTCCTGAGTTGGAACTCTTTGGCAGAGTGGAGAGCATTGTAGCTTTACAAGGCTTGTCCCTAGAGGAGCTGGCGGACAGGAAAGCAGAGATGGGATCCTGCTGTAGAATGCTAGACTAAAAATGGAGTAGAAGCTGGCTCTAGAGCGACTTGCTCTTGAGAGAAGCCTCAATGTACTGGAATTCAAAGCAAGCATATTCTAGTAGTTATGGTGGCAGCATGCCTACAGTGTATGAGGGGGAGAAGAAATGTTGCATACCTAATTATCTGGGTGTATGTGGTAGGTTAAGATATAGTGGTTTGGGCCTATGAGTTGTCCCTTGATGGAGAGGGTCTAAGAAGAGTTTTAGGAGGCATCACGCTGGAGACGCATGCCTACAGAGGGTAAGGATAGCTTGCTTACATGGTAGGTGGGGGACCAAAGGTAGAACATCACAATGAAAATCATCCTTATCACCCCCGCCCCCCAGGGAAGTACTGCATTTGTTTCAGGGATGGCCAAAAGATGCAGAACCAGTCTTTGGTGGATTTTCTTGATAATGCTGCAAGGCACTGAATGACTGGGTGCGGGGCAGCATAGTTGATGATTTGAATGGGTTGTTTAATCTGATACTGAGAGAGCACTCATTCAATATTTGATTTACAGAGCTGCGCTACTCCTAATTGATAATAAGCTCACTGATCCCAGGGAGCGTGCTAAGGAGGAGGACCTCTGGGTCAGCCCCAGAGTGTCTGAAAAGGTATCTCTAGGGGATTTCCAAAAGGGTGGTAAAGGGTTCTACCAGAACAAAGCAAGCAGAGGAAAAAATAAGGCGTTCTCTAAAGACCCTCAAAATAAAACTAAAAGGGAACAGTAACCAGTCCCAGTATGAGCCTAAATGAAAGGGTATTTTTGGACAAACGAAAAGGGAGTTTCATTCCCCATACTTCTGAGTGTTATGAAATTGGACTATCCAATGGAGACACCAAATGTCCAAGAGGGCACAGCCCCCCCATAGATGGGCAGAGACCTGGATTGACCAGTGTAGTGCTTGGAGAGGAGGTAGTGCCAGTTATCTTGGGAGAGGGAACAGAAGATACCTTAGTGTCCCTAGGGGATAGAGAGATTGTGTCAAAAGCCCATATGCCTTCAAATACCTCTAAGTATAGACAGTGGGTTAACATCAATGGCCATAGGGGGAGGTTCTGAGAAACACAGGAGTTAGTATGACTACTGTGCGGTGTCATCAGGTGCCCTAGGTCACCCCTAATATATTCAATCAGGTCATACTCACAACTGTGAGAGCTACTACCTAGTGGCTTTGGTTCCCTTTCAGTGAGTAGGGTGTCTCAGTTTCTCTAAGAGTAACTGTGAGCCCTGCCATGCCTGTAGATTTTCTGTCTGGAAGGAAGTGAGACTCCAGTCACAGCTGTAGATATTAGGCTTGCCTGAATGGGTACCCATGACCACAAGGTCCATGACTACCCAAAAAGGGAGTCAAGGGAGCTCGGGATCTGGAAGAATGGCTGAGGCAGCTGCCAAAAAGGACGGACAGTAGGATGCGAAAACCAGCTCCTGAAGTTCCCACAGATGAGGGTGACATGGTGCCTAAGGGAGCCACTCCTGAACCTACTCTAGAGGACATTGTCACCATGGGAGACCTGCCTGAGCTTGCTGGATGGCATTTTGAGAGAGGGCCAACCAGGGAGGAATTTTGCAAGGCATAGAAATGGCATGAAATTCTAGAGTGATGGGGTCAGCAAGCAAGATTGAGGCCAAGGGAGCAGGTGATACCTCTGGAGATCACTCTATCTGTTGGGAGAATGACCTCATATACAGCGAGCCTAAGGTTCTTGGACCTGGGGCAGCCCATGTGTTGGTGGCCCCTCAGTATTACAGGACCTTTCTACTGGGGTTGGCTCATGAAATATCCCTGGCAGGACATCTCTGGGAGGAAAATATTCTTGCCATACTTGCCTCCCACTTCTATTGGCCACGGATGAAGACAGCCTCAGATACATTCTGTAGGTCTTGTCCCACCTGCTAGGCCAGTGGAAAAGCAGGGGAAAAGCTGATGTCCCCCCTGGTTCCTTTGCCTGTCATTGACAGTCCCAAACATTGTTAGACCCCAAGACAGCCTTAGGCAGCATGCTCATTCTGGTTTTGGTGGACCACGCCACATGGTACCCAGAGACCATCCTTCTGAGGTTGGTGACTGGATCCATGGTGGCCAGGGCCCTGATGGAGATTATTACCCAAGTGATGTTCTCCAAAAAAGTGGTGTCTGACAGAGGAACCAACTTCATATCTACATATATGAAATGAAGTCCATGTGGGTAGAGTGTGGGGTATCCTACAAATTCTCCACACCTCACTACCCTCAAACAAATGGGATTGTTGAGCGATTGAACAAGGCCCTTGTTGAAGAAGGTGACCTTGCTTCCACCACAGACATCTGACTTACCGAATGGAGCCAGCTTGCCCCACAGAAACACTACTTCCATCATGAACTTGGTCCACTCTGGGGCCCCAACTGACTCATGCCTTCACTCCATCTTCTACCTAGGCTAGCAAGAATCGGCCACGTACTCACCACCTTGTTCAACATCTCAATTGCCACGGCCACCTTCCCTGAGGATTCAAAACATGTAGAAGTCCATGCCCTACTAAATAAACCATCAGCAGACCCCAGCAAACTCAACAAATACTCAACAAATACTGAATGATCTCCCAGCTCCTGTTCCCAGACAAAGTAGTAGAAAAAGTCATCAACCAACAACTTTCCTCTGATCTGGAACAGAACCTTCTTCTCAACTCTTCCAAGTCTGGATTCCACTGCAACCACAGCACCAAGACAGCCTTCATTGCGGTTACTGACGACATCCAAGTCCTACTCGACCGAGGAGAGACTGCAGCTCTGATCCTCCTAGACCTCTCAGCAGTTTTTGATATGGTCTCTTACCCCACACTCATCACAAAGCTGCACAACATAGGCATCCAAGGAGCTGCTCTCAAATGGATCTCTTTTTTCCTCACCCAGAGAATGCAAAAAGTCCAACACCCCCCTTCAACTCTGAACCCAAGGAAATAATCTGTGAAATTCCCCAAGGATCCTCGCTCAGTCCCACCCTCTTCAACACTTATGACACCTCTAGCCTACATTGCCAAATTCATGGACTCGACATCATATCCTATGCTGACAACACAGAACTTATTCGCTCTACTCTGAAGACACCACCAAGACCAACTTCCACAACTGCACGACAAACATTACCAACTGGATAAAGAACAACTGCCTGAAGCTCAACTTGGGCAAGACAGAGGTATCGATTTATGTAAGTAAAAGCTCCCCGTGGATGCATCCTCATGGCCCTCAGAACCCGGACCTACTCCTACCCTACTGACCACACTAGTAACCTAGACATCATTCTAAACAACAAGCTAACCATGATGACTCAGGTCAACTCATCTCCTTCTCCTGGTTGTTTATCTTCCGCATGCGTCGTAAGATATACAAATGGCTACCCCAAAGAGTCGGCCTGGGCAGAGTTTGCGGAGTTCTGCTATGCCGAACTAGCAGAACTGCGTGAAGTGACAAACAGCGCAGATCCACAAGTGGCGGAGTGCAGTGCGAACTGTCATTCGCGCTGATCTTTCTGCCGCTCGAGTAGAAATTTTACCTGAGTGGCAACTCGCATTCTTCAACTTATCGTTGGCGAGCGCGAGCAGGAAAAAACTATGAAAACACCGGCCAGGCCTACTCCAGACACACCATCACCAAAGGCCTCATCTCCAGCCGGCTGGACTACATCAATGCTTTCTACGCAGGGAATCGCAGCGCACCTTCTCTAATAACTAGAGACCATACAGAATTCTGCAGCCACACTCGTCGTGGATCTCCCTAGATGAACTGTCATCACCCCCTTACCTCAGGGAACTCCACTGGCTTCCTGTACAGAAAAGATTCCAGTTCAAGCTCCTGACCCATGCATACACGGCCTACACATCTGTGGACCTACCTACCTGAACCACCTCCTTAACTTTCATCAGCACACCAGACACCTTCGCTCCAGTTCCCTTTATCTAACCCTCCCCCTTCATCTGACGTAGCAGACGCAGAGGTCGCCCCTTCTCTTACCTAGCAATGAAGAAATGGAACAAACTACCTTTTCATCTATGATCCTTCCCATCTCTTTCCAAATTCTGAAAGTCCCTGAAGACCTGGCTAATCAACTGAACCTTGCAAATGCCTGGATATCCTTCCGGATGACAAAAAGCGCACCACAAATCTACTGATTGATTGATTGAAGGGCATGATAATGGGCCTCCCGGAGCCCATGAAGCAAAAATGGGACGTCCTCTTATCATCCCTACTGTTTACCTACAGGGAGGTATCCAAGTGGGGGGTTGGGTTTAGCCAATCTGAGTTCCTCAGTGGACACCCTGTTAGCAGACCTTGCAGCCTTGTGAACGAGGGTTAGGGGCAATTTCCCAGGAAACCCCCCTCAGGATGTAGTCCGCTACATGCTGGCTCACCACAACCAGATTTAGTGCTTCTGAAAAAAGGCTAATGGCAATCTTGAAGCCAGTCAAGAGGTAATGAAACTCTGGTACGGCCAGATGGCATTCTGGTGGAATTTCAGCCTGGGCAAAAGGTGTTGATCATAGATGGAATTCAATCAATCAATCAATCAGACATTTGTAGAGCGCACTACTCACCCGTGAGGGTCTCAAGGCGCTGAGGGGGGGAGGGGGTGCAGCTACTGCTCGAACAGACAGGCCTTGAGAAGTCTCCTGAAGGTTAGCAGGTCCTGGGTCTGTCGCAGCTGTATAGGGAGGGTGTTCCATGTCTTGGCGGTGAGGTAGGAGAAGGATCTGCCACCGGTGGAGGTCCTGTGGATGCGTGGGACGGTGGCGAGGGCGAGGTCGGCAGAGCAAAGCTGGCGGTTCGGGGTGTAGAGGGTGAGACGTTTGTTGAGGTATGCTGGTCCGGTGTTGTGGAGCGCTTTGTGAGCGTGGGTGAGGATCTTGAAGGTGATCCTCTTGTTGACTGGGAGCCAGTGCAGGTCTTTCAGGTGTGTGGTGATGTGGGTGTGGCAGGGAATGTGGAGGATGAGGCGTGCGGAGGCGTTCTGTATGCGTTGGAGTCTTTTCTGGAGTTTGTCCGTGGGTCCTGCGTAGAGGCCAATGCCGTTGTCCAGTCTGCTGCTGACGAGGGCCTGGGTGGCCGTCCTTCTGGTTCTGGTGGGGATCCATCTGTAGATCTTGTGGAGTATGCAGAGGGTGTTGAAGCAGGAGGAGGAGACGGCGTTGACTTGCTGGGTCATTGAGAGCGATGAATACAGGATGACCCCCAGGTTGCGTGTGTGGTTGGTGGGTGTGGGTGCAGCTCCCAGGGCGGCCACAAAGAGTCGTCCTAGGCGGAGGGGGTGGGCCCGAAGATGAGGACCTCTGTCTTGTCTGAGTTGAGTTTCAGTCGGCTGTTTTGCATCCAGTTGGCGACGGCCTTCATTCCTTTGTGGAGGTTGGTTTTGGCGGTGGCGGGGTTCTTAGTGAGTGAGAGGATCAACTGAGTGTCGTCGACGTAAGAGACGATGTTGAGGCAGTGCGAGCGGACGATGTTGGCAAGCGGTGCCATGTAGACGTTGAAAAGGGTAGGGCTGAGGGCTGATTTTTGGGGCACGCCGCAGATGATCTTGGTGGCTTCAGAACGGAATGGGGGAGGCGGATTCTCTGGGTTCTGTCGGTGAGGAAGGAGGTGGTCCAGTCCAGGGCTTTGTCGCATATTCCTGCGTCGTGTAGGCGTGTGCGTAGGGTGTGGTGGCAGATGGTGTCGAAGGCGGGCAAGAGGTCCAGGAGGAGGAGGGCCATGGTTTCGCCGCTGTTCAGTATGGTCCTGATATCGTCTGTGGCAGAGATAAAGGCGGTTTCGGTGCTGTGATAGCTGCGGAATCTCGATTGGGATGGGTCCAGGATGTTCTCCACGAGGAAGTGGGTCAGTTGCCTGTTGACGCTCTTTTTTGATTCATTTTGCCCTGGAACGGAAGCAGGGAGATGGGCCGGAAGTTCTTGAGGTCCTTTGGGTCCGCTGTGGGTTTTTTGAGTAGGGCGTTTGTCTCGACATGCTTCCAGCTTTCCGGGAAGGTGGCGGTCTCGAAGGAGCTGTTGATGATCTTCTGGAGTTGGGGTGCGATGATGTGGTTTGCTTTGTTGAAGATGTGGTGAGGTCAGGGGTCGGATGGTGAGCCTGAGTGGATTGTGTTCATGGTCTTGATGGTGTTGTCGTCATTGACAAGGGTCCAGGAGAGCAGGGGGTTGGTGAGGCTGGAGGGTGGGGTGTCTGCGGTGTCGGCAGCTGTAGTGGGGGTCTGGGCGTTGAAGCTGTCGTGGATGTCTGCAAGCTTGTGGTGAAAGAAGGTGGCTCAGGAGTCGCATAGGTCTTCCGACGGCGGGATGTCGTTGGAGCTGGAGCTGGGGTTAGAGAGTTCCTTCATGATGTTGAAGAGCTCTTTGCTGTTGTGTGCGTTGTTGTCGATGCATTCCTTGAAGGAGGTCCTTTTCGTGGCTCGGATGAGTTGGTGGTGCTTGCGGCTGGCATTCTTTAGGGCTTTGTGGTTGTCCAGTGTCTGTTCGCGGTGCCACTTTTTCTCGAGTCTTTGGAGAGTCCGCTTGGATTCCAGGAGGTCGGTGGTGAACTAGCTGACCTTTCTGTTGGTGCGTCTGTTTGAGGGTTTTTCGATCGGGGCGAGGGTGTTGGCGCAGTCGTCGATCCATTGCCTGAGGTTGTGGGCAGCTGTTCCGGTGTCGTTGGTGTCTGTTGGTGGGTCTCGGGCGATGAGCTGGTCTTCGATGACCTTGTTCCAGCTGCGGTGGGGGATCCGTTGCGGGTGGTGGTGCGAGGTGGGTTTCTTGTAGGTGAAGTGGACGCAGCGATGGCCGGTCCTGTGGAGTTCGGTGGTGTGGCTGAAGGAGACGTGGTTGCTGGTGGAGAAGATGGGGTCGAGCGTGTGTCCGGCGATGTGGGTGGGGATCGTGACTAGCTGTTTTGAGTCCGAGGATTCATGGTTTTCCAAGACTGTTAAACGGGTACATGACATGAAGGAGCAGTAGGGGAAGACCACCCACCTAGTGGATCTCAAGAACCCTAGGAACCCCCTAAGGGTGTGCCACATAAACCAACTCAATCTGTACTTTGAGAGGTCAGATGTCACCATGTTGTTGGTGACAGATGACTGAGTGGGATTGGGGAGTGAACCTCTCCCTGACCTCTTGCTTACTCAGGAGCATGAGTCTCCCCTACTCTGACCCCAGAACAGCAGAGTACTGTCGCCAGTTTGTGGGGCAATTTTCTTCTCTGTTCTCCTTCACCCCTGGGCGCTCACAATTGTGTCCCCACAACATTGATACTGGGGACAGTATGCTTGTCAAAAACAAAATTTAGGCTATCTGATAAGGTGAGGGCCAGTATCCAGGAGGAAGTCACCAAGATGCTGGTGTTAGGGATGATTGAGCCCTCCAACAGTCCCTGGTCCAACCCAGTTTTGCTGGTACCTAAGGCTGCCCCACCAGGCTCCACCCCAGATCTTAGGTTCTGTGTGGACTACCAAGGACACTCAATTCTGTCACTAAGACTTATGCTCACCCCATCCCGAGCTGATGAGCTCATAAACAAGTTGGGCAAATTCCTCAGTACTTTTGATCCACATCAGGATACTGGCAGATTGCTTTGATTGAGGGGGCAAAAGAGAGTTCAGCATTCTTGAACCCAGAGGGCCACTTCCAATTCCAGATAATGTCCTTTGGATTAAAGAATGCCCCTGCCACCTTCCAGAGTTTGGTGAACAGGGTCTTGACTGGGATGGAGGATTTCTGTGCCACCTACCTAGACGACAGCTGTCTTCAGTTCCAGCTAGCAGAAACACCTGGACCGGCTCCAGGAGGTGCTTCAGGCCCTTTAGCAGGCATGCCTGACTATCTAGACAGATAGGACACTGTGGTGTATTTGGGGCACGTGTTTCACAGAGGCAAAATGCAGCCCCACCATGCCAAAATTGAGATATATCAAAAGATAGGGACCAGGAGTAAGTCCAGCATATGAGCTCCTTATCACATCTAGATTTTAAACAAAGGTATACAGTACCAATTGGAAAATCGGAGGAAGGACTGTCCAGGTTGGTTTTTTAAGGGAGGAATATGCTTCAATAGGAGCAAGGGCCCTCACACACCCAAATGGGTGTCATGCTTCATCATTGGGCTAGCTCCTCTTCGGGCCGGCGCAGCAATGCCTGACAGGCACCCACTAGGGGTCACTTTGCTGGACATTTTTTTAGAAAATCCATTTGATGAAGTGAGGGTGTGTGGGCTAATAGTGTGGTGTAGATTGGTCAAAAACAAGACATTTTAATGACTGAGTTCACTAGCCCAGTTAAAATGGTGATCGCTACCACAGGATATAACGGTCCGAGATAGCTTAGTGGATTATTAGTTTAATTGGTCTACATGTTTCTCACCATGTGCAAAATGATCATGTGGCAGTTCTGCAGGACCTAAAAACGACTATAATCTACACAGTGACAGTATTCTCTGGGTGTGAATTCTAAAAGTGAGATAACCAGTCACTCAACCAATTTATGGTAAATATTGTAACTCAAGTTTGATGAATACCATCCCAAAATAGAAAAACAAACATAAAATTGCGTGTTTGTCAATCACAAATCGCGTTATTTTTAGTAAGGCTTGAGAAGCAAGTGTCAACTACATGCCCCAAGGTAACGTGAACATAAAACAACGTGAATACAAATGGCACCACCATATATACTTAAAAACGTGAAAATTGTAAAGCCACAGCATGAGGTAAACTTTCATATTGAGGTATAAGTAAAGAATAACAGAAACTCTCCCAATTAGGGTAATGGTTCAGCCCCTGTAGGTAAATTAAGTAGTGTCCTGAGAGGAAAGAGCATTGAGATTAAAATTGGCTCCATTTACCGTGTAAGTGCAAAGTGTTCTGGTGTCGTAGATTGGAGTTACCTACACGGACGCGGAACGGTGTCCACCTTGAGATCTACCCCGGCTCTGCTTCATTGGAAGGAGGAAAGAAAGGAAGGGGTGGGGTCTTTTAGTTTATTAGCCGTCCAATCAACGCCAAGGAGCTGTTTTGTGGAACACTGAAGCCAAGCGTCTTACAGTGTGGCACTCAGAGATTAACGGGCCCCATGTTGGAAGTATAAATGGAAAGACTAGGTACGTATGCACACTACTCTGGGGTTTGTTATACTCATGCAGTCTCTGTTGCCGTGCAGCCGGATTGGCAGTGGTATTTAGGCGCATGAGTTACCAGCGCCATGTCAACAGATGGACGAGGAAAGTTTGAATAATCACACCATACTCATTTAAAGATCTCAAGGTACATATGAGTCTTTCCTATGAACTCCAATAAAACAATTAGGTGGAGGAGTTCTTATGATGACCAGAAGAAACTGAAGAGGGCCACAGTGTCTTCCAGGATGGTGGAGCAGAATGGTCTAAGGCCTCCCATTGTGAAAGCTAATAAAGACATATTTGTAATGATACAGATGCAGGGAGATGCATAGTGCTCAGTGTAATAGGTTATTAGGCATTACACATGTGGCAAAATAGGAGCCATGGCAACAGTAGAGTGTGCATCTTGTAGGTGTCACTGTAAGACATGTTGGAATTGTATATTGTGCCCTTGTGGTGTGAGGGTGGAAAATGTATACTGTGTCCCTTCTGAACTTAAATCAAAGGTATCTATGGGTAGTGTTTCCCACTGGCTCCTGCAAGTGGCCCCATTTCTCAGGGACACGGAGGAGCTGACATGTTTTTTTTATTTTGTGGGCTGCTCCGATGCCGACCCGGGGCACCCCAGACCAAAGTTATTTCGAGGGGCCACATGGGAGTCCCAGGACTTTTGAAGCCCCTCCGGCTCCTTGCTTCTGCAGGAGCAGGCCTTTTTAAAATTATTTTTTAAATTATTTTTTAAAGTAAAGCCCACCCAAATCACCCCACAGCTTCTCCATTTGTGCAGCTGGTGGAGGTGGCCCAGGCCCACACAGCCCTGTGGGCTTCCCTGCCTGAACCCATCCTGGGGGCAGCGGGAGCCAGCAGTGTTCCCACCCCATGGGAGCAGTTTTCATTTGCTCCCGTGGGGTGAGAGCAATTCTGTGTATTTTCTATGTCCAAAAGTGCGGGCAGGGAAATGCTTTGTGCCCCACCCAGTGGAAGAACATAACTCTTTCCCTTGGGGAAGGAAAAAATGGTTTTCCGGGGGTATCTCTCCAGGACATGGTTCTTAAGCCGGACCTGGGGATGGGGTCCCTAGAGCCATGGTATGTCTCTGGAAGGGGGACCAATCACCTCCCTCCCCATTTTGTGTTTTGTGGCCTCAGGGAATGAGGTCCCCAGGGCCTCTTCAGGCTCGGGGAGGGGGGCCATGCGGCTCCCTTCCCCTTTATTAAAATGATGATCCCGTTGTATGGGGTCCTTGGGGCCTTTTTAGGCTAAAGAGTGGCTACTGCATACCCCACTCCTTTTAATAAGATATCAGTCCCAGGGGATGGGATTCTAAAGCCTCTTTCGGCTCCCGGGGGAGTGGGGGGAAGGCATGTCTCTTCCCTTTATTAAGATATGGGTCTCTGGAGATGGGGTTCAAGTGACCTCTTAGGGGCTTGGTGAGCAGGGTGCATACCTCCCTTCCATTAAATACCATACTGCTCCCCTGGTCCCTGACCCACCCCTGGGTGGATTACGTTTCGGAACTGCCAGACCGCACCACTAGGCCTAGGGGTGTCAGGGGGTTCCTACACTGTCCCCTTATGTCTTTCTTTTTTCACATTTTAGTCCAGACAGAGTCCCAAGTCTAACGATGACTGCGCTACACCTTTATTGATGTTGTGGTAGTCAATCAGATCTCACCATGAGATCTGTCAGCCCAGCTGATACTCTGTTATGTGATATGTACAATTGTTTTAGCATTAATTGCTCAAAAACTACTGATTGGAGTTACACTAAATCAGAAATAGCACTCTTTCTGGACCAAAATCTAGGTTTCTGCCACATTTGGTGTAAACCCATTCAGCAGTTTGAGCTGTAGCTGTGTCTAAAGTTCCTATGGAAAAAAGAATGGGGGAAAATACATTTTGGGACCCCCTTTTTCTCATCCCTGCTGAAGGATCAATTAAAGGATATTTATAGAAAACAGTCCATTACATTTAAAGCTAGCAATTACAGGACAACAACACTTAGCCTGCTGCCAAACTTACCATAGTTCCATCTCAGGAGAAGTAATTTTGGATTAGATGCATAGCTTCCTGATTTATGTCTTACAATTGAACTGGTCCACCAGTTAGGAAATTGCATAGATTTCCAATTTGTATATGTATTTTTTCTTTACCAGTGTGCATGTATTCTGTGATGTTCTATCAGTTGGTCATATATTTTGTTTATATTTTGTTTAATTGCTGGGTCTCAGCCACGTTGACCCTCTTTATCGAAATCAAACATTATGGATCACAACATGTGGAATATGTATTTAATAAACAATAATCCCCCACAGAAAACCTGTTCGAGGTTCGTTGGCCAAGCCAGTCTTACTGGTGTGAATACCCTTTCAAAAAATAAAGAACACAGGCATTGGCAATGTCAATAGGTTTAGCCTATAAACTAAAGTGCCTGTTGTGTCACTGATGGGTTTATCTCTCAAAAGGTCATCATACATGTACTATTCACTCCTCTTTTCACTCATTCATCCAATCATCCATCGACTGACTCATTCATGCATTCACCCTCTGACCCAATCACAATAAAACACACACAAATTTAACAACTTATGGAATTGGATACATGTTCTAGGGCTGTCCTCCTCCTGCCAGAGAAAGACAAACACCACAATGTATCTAGTTATCTAAGACACTTTTACAACATAACAGTCTCCTGTGTGATCCTGAAAGTTCATGCTCAGACAGCTGGATAATAGAAAAGAGGATCACAGCTGTGTGGAGGTCAACCACTATTTTGCTGTAGCACACAACTCGTGCCCACTACAATGTTCTCTTGGTTACCAACATGCGGGCAGAGCAAAAGCCCCTCTCCTGGTGATTATCACTTAATTGCATGGCGACTGCTCCACTTTCAAGCCAAACCATAATCAATATAATCTCCTTTAGTTGAGAACACCTCCTAACATACTTTGTCCTCAAATATTAAGGATCCTCCTTCATTCCTGCCTCCAGGAGTTAAAGAAAACAAAAACAGCTGATCAGCTCACTTAAGGCTACAATATCATCCAGTGAAACATTTGCAAGGTCCCTTAACCACCTGAAGCATGATATCCTGATCCAATATAGACACCCTATCTGTTTCTACCTGCATTTCATCAGTCAATGAAAACATTTTTTTTTTCTGATAATCAAATGTATTTGCATTTGAGAGAAACAAAAGTATTAGAGACAGCACATAGTTACACAGTAAGTCAAAATCCATCTCTGGCATACAGCAAGAGCCCCAGTCATGATTTAAAACTTTCGAGCTAGCCCCTTCATTTGAAGAACAATACAGCGATATAGGAGAAAGAACAAGCGCAGAACTCAAAAGAGTAGATTTAGTCATTTGCCCCATATCCTGTGAAATTTCTCGGGACATCCCTGGGCTTCAAAGAGGGGTTCCTCTTGAGCCACGCACCAATCCACACCCCACTGCCATTTTCTTATGGTGGGAGGTTTGGCCTGGGCAATTGCTTTGTTTGCCACCGCCACCCCGTGCCCAGAAATCGTTTGTCGGCTCTGGAGCCGTCCAGGCCATCAAAGACTCCCAGAAGGGATCGTGAGGAACCCACCACCCCAGAGTCTGTGTAAGCTCCACCTCCACGCCCAACCAAAATGGAGCAAGGGCAGGGCATAACCATACCATAAGGTAGAAGTTGTCCGGGGTTTGTCTGCATCGTGTGCATTCTGGGGAGGAGCGCAGCCCTGCCCTATATAAGCGCGCTGGAGTGAGATAAGCCATGTGAAGGTAATAAAGTTGGATGAGACGCAGTTTAGAGGAAGTGGTCAGAGTTTTAGGGGCCATAAGGGCGTCGCGCCAGTCTTCCTCCTCCAAGGGATCCACCCAAGCCTCCGATCGGTCCTGTAGCAAGTCTAAGGTGGCAGGGCCATTATTCACGAGGGAACTGTATATCCAGGACACCCCCCCTCTGCCCAAGTTTCCCATCATAACCTGAGCCTCTAGCGGGCTGAACTCATGGGTTGAAGTGCCTGGTGAAATATGCGCAGTGAGGGCGTGGCGTAGTTGTAGATACCTGTAAAATTGGGCAGTGTGAAGAGAGTGACGTTGTTGCAGGTCGGGCAAGGCCCTAACGTGATCACCCACCCAAACGTCCCCAAGTAACGAGATCCCAACCTGGTCCCACTGCCGAAAACCCTCGAGGGACACTGTTTCTCGCAACCACATGCCATGCCACGCCACTGAGGTGTGTGCTGGGTAAGTTTCCTATCCCATCTCATGTAGTGCAGGGCAGAGCGCCAGGCCACCAGGATCTCTCTAGTAATAGATGGAATAGTTTGTGGAATGGGAGCCCCATATAAGTAGGCTTGGATTGTGCGGGAAGTCCATAGTGCGAAGCTCGGTCCGGTAGGCTGGGTCAGACCAGCCGCCAGTGAACCAATCATGGACAACAATAAGCCTGGTGGCCAAATAATAGAGATGGAGATTTCTCAAACCCATGCCTCCATCGAAGGGAGGGATCCGGCAGCGGGCCAAGGCTATGCGTGGTCTCCCTCCCCACAGGAACCTGGTAAGTACCCCATCAAAGTCCCATAACCAACTACCCGGAAGGTGAAAGGTGACATTTTGCAAAATGTATAGGAAACGGGAGAATCATAATTTTAAAGAGCGACCCTCTTCCAAGGGGGTTAAGGGGGAGAGACTGCCATCGTTTGAGGTCTTGTTTGGCTTTCTTGATCAGGGGTGTAATGTTAAGGGCCCATTTCAACTCCAGGAGCAGAGCCACCTAGATTCCGAGATATGTGAATGATTGTCTCCGTAAAGGGATGCTAGACTGCCAGTCAAATCAAGCCCTCGAGTGATGGAGGGTGACCAAAGTGGACTTCTTCGGGTTGAAATCGCAGGTGTTCTCAAAGGCTTGGAGCACTTCCAGGAAACACGGGCCGGAACTCTCGCGATCAGCCAAGAAAAGACGTTGTTCGCAAACAGGGCGATCTTATCCAGCTGGTTTGGGTCCCAAGACCATCCTCGGATTTGGGGATCATTACGTATGAGGCAGGCCAGGGGCTCCATTGCCAGCGCAAAGAGAAGCGGCGAGAGAGGACATCCCTGACGCATGCCTCTCTGGATTGGCAACGCCTCCGAGAGGACACCGTTGGTCAAAACTCTGGCCTTGGGGTCAGAGTACAGGACATGGATAAGGTGTCTGAAATGGGGGCCAAAACCCATCATGACGAGAACATCCTCCAAAAACATATATTTAATGATTCATTATAATTATTGCAAAACATAAAGCTCTCGAAAACCATGAAAATATATTATTTGCCACAGTTTACAAAATTTCTCTAGTTAAGAACATGTTTAATGTGATTTCTTATTGGCAGTTTTCAATCTGCCCAATGCCATTTGAAAGACCTACACAGAATGGGTAGACGTTTATGAAAGTACTTCCACCAAGCACAGAATTCACAGAATCTTTACAAGGCGACCAGGGAATAAAAACAACTGCAATTGTCTGAACGCAGCACTACAGCATCGACCCAAGGGGCACTATGCAAAGACAAGGTCCCCTGCCCTAACAGACATGGATAAGAAGCAGGCAAATAGACAGCAGGAAAGCCAACCAATGGTAAGCTATGAGTCTCTCTATGTTCTTGATAAGCCACTGTCTGCCTTGCACCAGACAGCACAAGCGCTGTCTAGTAGGCTTGACATAAAAACAGTGAATCATCACACACATGGTGGAAGCATCACTCCAGAACGTACTGCATGCTGGCAAGGTTTTGTAATCTCCAGACAACTGTTTCCTTATAACAGTCAGAGACCTATTTTGGAGACCCCCTGAACGCGTTACTGCCTGAACGTCCACATCTACCAGCAAGCAGGCTAGGAAGGGCCTATGACCAGAATCCCGTACAAACAGCAAAAACATCTTCATGATGGTCCATAGACACTGCAGAATCCCGCAAACAATCACATGCAACAATCATCTCCACATACCACTCATTAGCACACATACATACATCACCTACAGTACAAACGCTACATCTCATGCTTATTAATGTACTCTTTACAGTCACCCACGCAGATGACATAGTTGACGATCATCACACACCAACACCTAGATGCGTTATTCTTCACAGCAATGGAGCTGACCCCATCTCCACACAGACACTTGATGTCATCTTCTTTGTATGACACAGCATCTAACACATAGACTACTAGAGTAGAGGAGGCTCAGTAACTCACAACTCATTCTGGGCCAGCACACCAAATCACCCAGCATAATTGAAGCCTTTTAAACACCATATCTGTCAATTCCCTTTATCTGTGTCTCAGACAGCCTCCTTCCATGTGCTCTACAGACCCCTGAGTCCACCAAGAACATGATGTAAGAATTTTCTGATCTGATCATCCCTACGTACATCCAGCACACCCACCCTATGTTCCTAAGGTACTTCAACCTAACATAACTGAACATAATTGAACAACCCCACTCTAAAAGCTGCACACTTTACCTAATTCATTCAGCCTATACCTCAATCCATTGCAAGGCGCCAATATATCTTGAATGTATTTTCCAATTTACCATTCCTTTCTCCATCAATCACACCAACCTCTGCATTTGAGGGCCACCAAAAAGAGAAAAACAAATATTCAGCTCCTGCAAAGACCTCTATATTGACACCCTGCAAGAATAACTCCCCACCCTTCTAGTCTCACTTCAACATTCATCAGATGTCAAGAAACTCCTCAGCATCTGCAATACAACTTAATGCTCCACTTAACATATGGACCTCCAAACGACAAGCACAGTATTGATCCCAAGAACTATTAGAGAACAAGTTGATCATATGTAGGCAAGAAATAAGAGGGATGAACAATCTCCATGACAAATCACCTAGCTTGAAGCACTTGCTCTGTATGAAGAACCCTCATCAATTTCAGTACAACTAAAACACCTTCCACAATAATATCATCAGTAAAGCATCATGCAGAAGCAAAGCATTTTTTAAGGTCTTAATGCATTGAATCAGTCCAGCCCAGGACCCTTCATTCCTTATCAGTTGACAAATTCAACCTCATGTCGCTTTAACACAAAGATCAATTACATCAGATTCTTCAGTGACAGCTAAACAGACATCCACAGTACCTACACCCTAAAGCTCCACTTCATAAAGTCTCATAAAGCCCCATAAACCAGGAGGTGGTCTCACCATCATCCACAGAGACACCATCAAGTGTGCCTCTTACACTGGCCCAGAAGCCACTTCGACCTTCAGACAGACAATAAAACAGTTATCAAATGCATCCTCTCATACTGGCCACCAGGATCTCACACCCATTTCAGCAACCTCCTCACTGACCACACCGCAATCCTCGCCATGGGCATCAAAGACTTCATACTCTGAGACGATCTCATCTTTCATCTCGACGACCCCATTGATGTTAACTCCATGGACTTGCTCGAAAGTCCACAGAACATCAGCCTCACCCAGCTCGTACAAGGCCCTACCCACATCTCCGGGCACACTCTGGAGCCCATCTTCTCCTCCAGCGACAAGGTTAAGTCGACCACAATACTCCACTCATGCGGATGAATCACTCTATCATCCATTTCCACATAACAGGTTCAGGAACCCCACAAGCAGCTGCTGGAAAAAAGTTTTAGAAACGGAATGGCTCAATGCTCTCTAACGACACTATCCAGACCCCACCATCGAGTACATGCACAACACAAAGAACTTCAACCACTGGATCACAGCCTGCACCAATACCCTGGCGCTCCTGAAAAACATCAATCCCAAAGATCCAAGAAACAAGCTAGCTTGTATAACACTGATCTCAGAGAGTCCAAGAGTTTGCAAACATTTCTAAAGGAAATGGAGAACCTCCTGAAGAACCACTGCAATAAAGATCTACAAGATCGCACTTAAACACTATTACCATTAAGTGAAAGAGACCAAGAAAAAGGACCTGACCCTGAGAATCAAATCTAGCACCAACAACTGCAGGGAACTTTTTGTCTTAGTCAAGGAATTTACCAACCCAATATCCGCATCCATTACCCATACACAAGAACTCTGCAACAACCTCTTCAACTTCTTTCATGAAAAAATCACCAAGATCTACAGCAACTTTGAACCCCAGTCCCCCCCCCCCCATCGATCTTCCCAACCTACGAACCTCATCAACCAAAGACTACCAACTGACAGCATGGCACCCTCTATCCATCAAGGTCATTGCAGCAATAATGAAGACAGTCCACTCAGGGGTGCCCACAGACCTCTGCCCCACCAAATGGACAAACTGGGAAGAGCCACGACCAACGCTGCATTCACCTCCATCAACAACTCCCAAAGACAGCTCCCTTCCCAGATAGCTGGAAACACACCAATGTCACTGCCCTCCTCAAAAATACCCTCAGCTGACCCCGAAGTAATCACCAACTACCGACCCATTTTGCTACTTCCCTTCCCAACCAAAGTCATCGAAAAGACCATCAACAGACAACTCTCCTTCCACTTAGAAAGTCACATGCTCCTGAATGACTCGCAATCAGGATTCCAAAACAATCATTGCACTGAAACAATCCTCATCGCTACCACAGACAACAGACGCACCACCCACAACCGTGTACAGACCACAGCTCTCATCCTCGTTGATTTCTCCATTGCTTTCGACACAGTCTCCCACCACACAATCATTGCCAGGCTACACACAGCAGCAACACCAGGACCAGTACTCAAATGGATATCTTCCTTCCTCTCAGGAAGAGCACAACGAATCAGGCACATACCGTTAACATCAGAACCCAAGGACCTCAACTGCAGAGTCCCGCAGGGATCATTATTCACCCCTACACTTTTCAACATGTACAGGACTCCTCTGGCTAACATCATCTGATCCATGGAACCAACATTATTCCCTATGCCGATGACACCCAGCAAATGTTTTCCATCTCAGACAACACCACTAAGGCAAACTTAAAATTGTGCTTGACCAGTGTTGCCAATTTGATGAAAGAGAAATGCCTCAAGCTCAAAACCAACAAAACTGAAGTGCTGCTCTCCGGGAATAAGAGCCCACCTTGGGACTCCACCTGGTACCCCTTTGAACTCGGACCTACTGACCACGCTAGGAACTTAGGTCTCATCCTGGAAACCAACCTCACGATTAAGTCCCAGGTCAACACAGTCAGCTTCACATGCTTTCACATCCTCTGGATGCTACATACAATTCGCAAGTGGCTCCTACTGGACACCAGCTTTACCATCACACAGGCCCTAATCACAAGCAGATTGAACTATGGCAACGCACACTACACCAGCATCCCAGCCCATCTTCTTCACAGACTTCAAACCATCCAAAACGCCACTGAAAGACTTGTCCTTGACCTTCCGAGCCAATGCCACACCAGACCACTCATAGAGCTCCACTGGCTCCCCATCCAAAAGCGCTGCCAGTTTAAACTTTTCACACATGCATTCAAGTCTCTACACAACACAGGACCAGCATACCTTAATCAATGGCTTCACTTCCACCAACCCACTAGACAACTTGACTCAACATCACTCTCACTCGCTCACACACACCCCATATCCACAGAACCAGAACGGGAGGTCGATCATTCTTCAACCAAGCTGCCAAATCTTAGAACGACCTACCCCAACACATCAGGGCCTCCTCCTCACTTCATGAATTCTGTAGGAAGATGAAGATCTATCTGGCTTTTCAATTAGTCTTCTGCTGGAACCATTGAGACTGCCTCTACTCAGGCCCGGCCTCACCACATGTCTACCCTCACCTACTCTCAAGAGTGACAAGCAGCGCTCTACAAATCCACCCAAAATCACATTACATTACAAGGCCACTTTCTATGAAGACTACATTTTACCGTTATTCATTGTATATTGTTTAGTTTGCTTCAGTAGTGAAATATAATTTCCCTTGTGTGCAGAGTAAAGGAAAGGGTAAGGTATTAACACTTATTCATGATGAAGGCGTTTCCTAAAGTAACTTATTTCATGTAGCACAATTTCTACAATGTTGATTGGTTCATGTTATGTATCTTTGTTAGTACAGCTCTTTGATACCAATTCTCCGTTAGTAAAACGTTCTTCTCACTTCTTCGAAAGTGTCAAATGTGTCCTTTCTGGGATGTGTGCCAAGCTTGACTAGCCTAGACTTGCCAAAGACTTTCTCAAGACTTTTTGTTCATTTATTTGATACATGCTTATAGACCTTTCCCCTACTTTAATGCCACACAGTCACCATGTTAGACTGTTATCTGACTTTATAATTAGACTTTTCTTTACTTTTAAATTTAGCGGGCTCTAAGTTAGACTGTCTACTGATTTATTTATTTTCTCTGAGGCAGACCACGCCAGTTCTCTTGTTGATTGCTCCTGCTTGACTCGCGAAAGGAGTAAAATTATGCTATTACTTTGCAAAATATTATGTGGCTATGGCTGTTTTTCCTATTTTATGACTTTTAGCAATTAGCTTTATTTTGATGCAATATTGATGCTGTTTTGAAATCTGACTAACTACTTTTTGCCCTCTGTAATGATTCTTAATTTTGATTACATTTTCATAGTTTTAGACTTTCTATTGGGTCCTGCAAATGTTTTCTATATTGGTTCAGGGTCTCCCCACTTATGGGACTCATGTGGAACGATCCTGAGCATTGTCCCTTTAGATTTATAAGTGAAATCGCCAACCAAATTATGGCAAAGAAATACGGGCAACGGTAGAACAAACAATAGGATAGAATTAGAACAGAATTTTGGTGCAAATGTTGGAGCAAATTAGTAGGTGCAGATATTGGTGCGAAATGTAATTAAAACTTTGCACCTCTAAACTTCGTATTTAGGTTAGAAGTAGGGAATTTTGGAATCACATGGATTAATGCTGTTGTAGCTGATGTTGTCAGGAGCTGCATTATTAAAAGGGAATTTTGTGAAATTAGTTATCTTTCATGGTGAGTTGTCTTATGTGAATTGTGGATAGTAACAATGTGTTAGAAATGGAGTCTCTAGTTGGCAGAGGTATGCACCCTGTCCAAGTAGGGACCACCCCTCTAGTCAGGGTATGTGTAGTACACAATAACATTTTACCTGTGCTCACCCTCTGGTAGCTTGGCACGGAGCAGTCAAGCTCAATGAAGGGGCAATGTTTAAAGTATTTGTGCACAGTTGCACACACACAGTAACACAGTGAAAACAATACAAAAGTACTCCGCACCAGTTTAGAAAAATAGCAACTATTTATCTGAGTAAAACAAGACCAAAATGACAAAAATCTAACATACACATGTCAAGATATGAATTTTTCAAGATTAAATGAAAATGCAGTGCTTAGAAATCAAAAGCTCCAACTGGGACAACTCCAAAAGTTCAGTTCAACCGTGATGGAGCACGAGCCGAATACAAGTGTCAAGCAGACACGCTGACAGTACCTTGGATGCGTTGGAAATTGTAGGCAATGCGGTGCGCAGAAGAGGTGAGACCTTGTGGATGCAGGTGATGCGTTGACCTCTCGAAGTGGGGCTTGAGGCAGTTCACGTGCAGAACCTTTAAAGGGTACCTAGGAGTTTTCAAGTTCACCTGGTAAGGGACATCACTGTTGCCCTCCTTCACCTCAAATGGGCCAGTCCAGCGGTCTTGCAGAGCCCAAGGCTCTAGGGGCACCATCACCTACACCTTTTGACAAGGCTGGAACTAAACCAGAGTGATATTCGGGTCATATCAGTGTTTCATGTCCTCCTGGTTAGCTTCCAGATTCTCCTGGGTGAGTTTACAGAAGCGGGCTGTCTGGCTGTGGAAGGCCAGCATGTAACTGAAGACCTCCTGGGAGCTTGCTCCTAGCCCTCCTTCACCAAACTGAGAGATCCTCTCAGAGGATGCCCATACAGAAGTTCAAAAGGGCTGAAGCCAACCCCTTCTGCGTTACCTGCCTGTAGGCGTATAAAAGACATGGCAAGGGAACATCCCACTTATGCCTCAAGGCTTCAGAGAGACCCATAATCATGCCTTCCAGGGTATGGTTGAACCTTTCAACCAACCCATTGGTTTAGGGTGGTACGTAATGGAGAACTTGTAGGTTACTCCATATCCTTCCACATGGCCTTCATGTAAAAGGACATGAAGTTGGTACAGTGGTCAGTTACCACCTCAATGGGGAAACCCACGCAGGTAAAGATCCCCATCAGTGCCCTGGCCACAGCGGGTGCAGTCGCCGTCCTCAGAAGGATAACTTCCGGGCACAGGGTGGCATGGTACATGAAGACCAGTAGGAACTTGTTACCCATGGCTGTCTTGGGATCCAGAGGCCCCACAATGTCAGTACCCACCCGCTCAAAAGGGGTGCTCATGACATGAAATGGTTGCAGGGGAGCCTTGCATTTTCCCCTGTTTTGCCACATGCCTGGCAGGTAGGACAAGATCTGCAGAACGCACCTGAGTTCTTCCTCATTTTGGGTCAGTAAAAGTGAGTGAACTCTGTCAAAGCACTTGTCCTGCACCAAATGACCTGCAAGCAGCACACCATGAGCCAAACCCAATAGAAAGGCTCTAAAGTGCTAGGGTACATCCAGCACACAGGCTGCCCCAGGCTCAGCAACCTTTGGCTCACTATACAGCAGATCACTCTCCCAGTAAATCCGGTGAGTTCCAGAAACAGCACCAGCTGTGTGGGCCTCTGCCTGCATCTGAAGACCCACAAGAGTAGGGCAATCTTTCTGCGCTGCACAGAATTCCTCCCTGGAGGAACCTCAATCCTGCTGCCACTTGTACAACTCGGTTAGGTTCCCTAGTTCGGCCACATCTTCCCCTGTAGGATACCGCAACATCCCCCTCAGATTTAGCCACCTCCTGGACCGTGGGATTTTAGGAGTGGATTTCCAGCACCCCTTGCCCTTCCTCTTTTTCGCAGGCACCTGGGCCACTCTTTCAGGCTGCAGGTCCTTCTGACCACCCTTATGTGCTGCCATTGATTGTGTGGCCGGGAGAACCACTCAGGCGCTCAAACATCTCCAAGTTCAACCTGAGCTCCACCTCCTTCCAGGCAGTATGTTCCCTCCAGGTCTTTGACCAGCAGAGCCTTAAGGAACCTGAGAACACCCCCCACACCCTCCCCAATTCAAAATTAACCTGAGCCACCAAACATTCGCACTCACTGTTGTCTACTGCAACTACTTGATGGACCACATTAAGGACTGCCTGTTCTGAAGACACCAGATGACACTGGACGGTTGTCATGCTGGCTCCTGTGTCTCTCAGAGCCTCCACCCTCTTCCCATTGATGGTCACCCACTGCCTGTACTTCCTAGTACTGTCAGCCATGATGGTTCTCTGGACCACCTAGCTGTCACCAAGAGACACTAGGGTTATCTCACCTAGCCCCCACCACTAAATGGGACCAACTTCTCCCCAAAGACTACACACGCCATCCTCAGTGACTACCCGCCAGTGAGGGGCTGTGCTCGTTTGGGACACTTGGGGTCCCCCTTGAAGTGCCCTTTATGAATACACTCAAAACACTTCAGGGGTCCTCCCTGCAGGCGTTCCTGGGGGATGGTAATCCTTACCTGGGAAGTAGTTTGGGACCCTTTAGAGAACTCCTTACTTTTATATTTGTCTCCCCACTCCTACTGTTGGGGAACCTGTCCACTCTTGGCTGAGTCTCAGATATATAACTTCTTATGAACCTTGGTGCTTAACCAGCAGTCTGTTTTATTAGCAAGCTTCCTGGGGTCAGAAATCCCACTATCAATCAAGTGCTGGAACACAAAGACTAAACGCGTGCTCTTGTGCAATCAAATTGTACAGCCCTTGATAATCTGTTGCCTCACTGCCCTTTACCCAACCATCCAGTGCTCTGCAGAAGGAATGAACATATTCTACCGATGTCTGAGGATTAAGATCCACAATTTCCCTAAACTATTGCCTATATCTCTCCGGGGTAAGATCATATCTCCTAATCAAGAGCTCCTTCATGGCGGGTAACCTTGTCTTGTCCTCTTTCCCTAGGGCCATTAAGGTGTCCCTCCTCTCCCATTTTCTGCTAAATAATTTCCATGGATGTTTGTCCAGTAGTTTACATAGTTGGGAGAAAGTGTGCCCTCTTCTTCTAATGGATACTAAAAGAGAAGGCAGGTCTGGTATGTGAGGGGGCTTCAATATTTTCAGAGCTGTTTTGATTCCTAAATATTTATAAAAATCATTATTAAGTAGGTCTTTTGCAGGGTAGAGAAGGGCACTGGGTTATTGGGTGGTCCTAGGTTAAGGATGGTGTAAATACCTTTTTGGGCCCACGTCTCCCAGAACAGTGTTTTATGGCCCAGTTTAATAGCTTAATTATACCACAGTGATGTAAGTATTGAGCCCTGTGTATGGTGGTCTAAGCGTTTGTCTCAAAAGGGGAGTGAATTTATAGTATCATTTATAATTTGATGTGAGTGAGCATAAGGGAGTTTCAAGATGTTGTGAATTGTGAGGGCGGAGAAGATAGGGAGTGGTGTAATGAGGCTGGCCTCAATACTAAGCCATGGGGAAGGAAAGGTTAGACAACTGTGGGTTGAGCCACCACCCACTCTGCGCAGCCAGGTAGGCTATTTGGTAACAGGGAAGTCTGGGATTTTTAGGACTTTCATGGAAATCCTTGTTTTTTTCCTTCCCAAATAAATTCAGAAATGGCGCTGTCCACCAGCAGCATGCTGGATATGAAGTTGATTAGTGGGCCTCTCATCTTCACCATTCCAACACTCCCCTACCGGGTGATGTTTTGCTGACCACGTGGCAAGAAGTTTAAAAAACATTTTCAGTGTTTTTTGCTTGTTAAGTGCAATGGACTGTTTGAGAGAACCACACGTCCAAGTATTTGAACGCTGATGGTTGCCACTTCAAGTCAAACTCACCAATTACATCAGCTGCGCAATGTACATTTAGGGGGAATACCTCTGTTTTATCTATATTTGAGGAATAGCCTGCAACCTGTGAATTGTATAACTCTCTGTAGACCTTTTTGAAAGAGTCAAATAAGCCCGGGGTGGAGGTGACATTAGACCCATGAGGGTCTCTTATGGCCGTAATGAGGAAACTATGTTTTGTGTATTAGGTAATTTGCAAGGGATTTGCCCTCTTTGTTGTTGTTACATAATCAAGCAGCTTTGATTACATCAATCCATTTTTGGGCTCCTCTGCCTAGTATTTTATTATATTCGTAATGTTCATCGCACAGTTTGGGAAGGAGTGATGAGCCCTTGGAATACTTAAGTTCAGTGCTGATCTTTTGAATAGTGCCTTCCAGCTCCTTAAGGCAAGTCAAGATGGCTTTATCTTTAGTAGACGCAATATATATTAGAATCCCCCTCAATGTTGCTTTCAGAACATCCTAACATGTTGTCTGGGAGGTGTCAATCACTGTGTTTTCCTTGAGGAAGTTCCTAATGTCATCTCCATCTCTGCTTTATTTCTGAGGTCATCCAGAAGGTCATTGTTCAAACGCCACTGATGGGGTGAAGGTGTGGGGTAATTGAGATTTAATTTAATTGATGCACATGGGTGATCAGATATCACTATAGGTTCAATATTTGGGCAATGGGAGTTATGGAGTAGGACATTGCTTATCACAATATAGTCAATACGTGTGAAGGAGTGGTGTGGCGGAGAATAAAAGGTGTAGTCATTACCTGTAGGGTTATGGAGACACCAGATATCTATTAAGTTGTTTTTACAGCAGATTTTCATTTGTTTATGCGCTCTGTTACCTATGAATTTGTGGGCTGATATTCTGTCAAGACTTCCATCTATGGGGAGATTAAAATCCCATTCCATGATAACACCTCGGTTATCCAGGAGGTCTAATATCTGTTGGTCTATGTCCTTCCAGAAGTCTGAGGTGTTATCAATAGGTGTGTAGATGCTTACAATGAAAAACTCGATCTCCTTATTTCATTTTAGTTATGCGCCACCTACCTGCCTAATCATCAGTGTGTGATATGATGAATAAACTCAAATTTTTTTTTTTTTGAGAATGTTGTAACTTCCCCATTGTTTTTTTGGGGGGTCGGTAATATGCCCAGATCGGCAATGCAGGTGCTATAAACTTTTGCATCATGAATGGATTTTAGGTGGGTCTCTTGTAGCAGAATGATGTCACTGTCCAATTTATGACAGTAATCCGTCAATACTCTTCGTTTGACAAGTTGGTTAAGCCCTTTAGTGAAATAATATTCAGAGGTTGTGCCATCAAGATTTATCCGTGTCTCTTTAGGGGTCGGGTGGCGGTATGGAAAGGGCAGGAACCATAGAAACTGACAAATTCCATTCGAACATCAATGTGAAGTAACCATATCTGCCAGTCGGTTTATCAGTCGATCTAGACTGCCGAAGCGAAAACCTGGGCCACTACTGCCCAGATGGCCAAGGGAGGGAAGGACCGGGTGCTTGGAGAGAATAGCGAAGAGGAAAAAGTCAGAGGAGTACAAGCAACATTTAAAGCTGCAAAAAAAAGCAACAAAACCATAAACCCACCCTGTCCACCCATTAACCCACCGCTGGAATGCGTGGTGGAAGCATACCCCCACCCATTTTATATGTGGGGAGTTTTTCTGCCATCGCCCATCCTAGGAAAAGAGCACAGATCCTGGATTCTGTGTCGGCGCTCTGTTATGTGCTGATTCTCATCCTCGTGCTGGAGGACAGCGCGAGGATGTTTCACGAGGCTGTGCCTTGTTTGAATGTGTTGATGTGATCGGACGCTGCTCGACGCGTTCCTGGTTCCGACAACGTTAGTTCAGTTGCCTGGGGTCCTGGTGCGCAACAGAAGCGTCTGGTCGTGGGTGTTGTCATACAAGAATAAAATCCTTCTTCAATCAATCACAAAGGACTCCGCTTTTCTTCCATAACATTTGGCGACGAGGATGGGAGAAGAATCCACTTCAACACCCACCAACCAAACTGCATTTACCTCGCCACCTCCTATTTCTTTCGTTCCTGCCTCGCTGGTGTGATCCTGCTTCGCCTGCTTCGCCGAGTCTCTAGTTGCTTGGGGTTGACTCCTCCCCTCTCTCTTCAGCAATTACTCTGATTTGGCTTTCCCTGAACGCCGCATGACGTCAGCTGTTCATCGCTGCTCGTGTGGACCCGCTACACGAATTGAAGCGTCAATTACACCGCGCATGCGTCAAGCGGCCATCTCATCGGATTACAGTCGCCTAGCAACGCGTGGTTATACTTCTTTTGAAGTAGGAAGACACGGATCAGGCTCGACTTCGTTTTCTCACGCAGATCAAGGTAGGATCTAGCCTGCACTCTTCTACGGTGACAGGCACACCTTAAGCATTATATTTAAAACAGTTTTTGCCAGGACAACTCACTCAGACTCTGAAATTTAACGGTGACAGGCACACCTTTTTGCATAAGTGTTGTGGTTAAGCCTGCACACTTCTATTCATATTCTAACACTTTTAAACTACTTGACTCCTTATTCTCATTATTTATTTATTTATTTATTTATTTTTTCTCTCTCTTGACATCTAAAAAAAAAAAGAAAGAGAAAGGAAAGTAAGACGAAGCATTTTCCTCAAAATGTAAAAGCTTTGTTAACCTTTTCTGGGTAAATTATTACTATATCTTTTCTTCCATGGCATCTTCACAACAATTTGCACAACCTCCTCCGTTTTTACAGAATCCAGGAAAACCAAGCATCCCCTGGCGTCAGTGGGTAAAGGCATTTGAAAACCATATTGTTGCCATTGATGCTGTTAAATTTCCTCCTGCACGGAAAGTTGCGATTTTGTATGGGTGTCTAGGTGTTACAGCACAGCATGTATTTGAAAATTTACCCAAAATTCCAACTCCGGCTGGTGAGGCTGGTGATGCAGATCACTGGAATGCTTACAATGAGGCATTATCTCGTCTTGCAAATCATTATGACAAAGAACCGAATATAATGCTTGAAAGACACAATTTTTTTAGGAGAAGGCAGCATGAAGATGAGACAGTTGAGGAATACATCGCACAATTGAGAGTGTTAGCTTCAACTTGCGAATTCGAAGCGAACCCAGACATTTACATACGTGATCAATTTGTCTTTGCTTGCCATTCAAAGAAAATACAAGAGCGATTATTAAGTTGTAGAAAACCTACACTTCAAGAAACTATAGACTTTGCCAAGAGCATTGAGAGGTCTATCACTACTTCCAGAGTGCTCCAGAGTGATCAGTCGTCCTTCTCTTTTAAAACGCCATTTCAATATGTTTCCAATTCTATTAATGCTGTTAGTGCTAGCAAGCCTTTTAAGCAAGGGTTTAGGAAAACTAATATTGCTTGTTATAGATGTGGATCTAGATCACACCTGGGTAATAGTCCCATGTGTCCTGCTATTGGGAAGAGATGTGTATCATGTAAGAAAATAGGTCACTTTCAGACCTCATGTAGATCCGTCAAGAAACATACTGGTATTAATAGCATTGAATACTCAGGTACTGTCGACGACTGTACAGACAATTTCCAAGATATGGTGGTATCAATTGAATGTAATTTTATTTCTACTATACAATTGGTGAAAGGGCCTTTAGGTACAGCATTCTTTGGTGATATGGAGCTTTCTATTATGGCTGATTCCGGGTCCCCAATTACTATTTTGTCAGATGTCATATTTCTAGAAAAATGGCAAGGATCAGTATCCTTAGTTCAAACAGATGTCAACCCAAAAGCATTTGGTGAATTTGACAGTGACATGTTGGGCTACTTTAATTCTAGGCTAGAATGTTTAGGGAGGTCCATTTTCACAAAAGTATATGTTGCGGTAAAAGTACGCAACATCATTGGCTGGCAAGACCTTGCAAAAATGGGTCTTTATTTAATTCCAGGTTCTGAAAACCCAATTGCTCTTGGTAAACCTCCACAAGATTATTCGCCTGCTGGCTTCAGAAATGTTCCATTTCCATTAACTGACTGTTTAAGTCTCCCCACCCTAACTTCTGACATTAGTAAGATTTTGGCCAAATCTCCTAATCTATTTTCAAGTAAGTTGGGAACTGTTAAGGGTTTTCAACATCAAATCAAGCTCAAGCCACAAGCCCAACCTGTTGTTCATAAGGTACGTCCTGTTCCTCTTAGTGCGAAGGATGAACTCAAGTCAGTTCTTGATTCCCTGTGCAATCATTGCACCTTCTGACTCTTCAGAGTGGGTTTCTCCCATCGTCATCGTACGCAAAAAATCTGGAGAGGTCAGATTATGTGTGGACTTGCGCACATTGAATAAAAACATCTTGATTGACTGCCATCCCCTCCCTAAGATTCATGAACTTCTTGCCAATCTGGGAGGAGCAACATTTTTTTCAATTATTGACTTGTGCTCAGCCTACCACCAAGTACCGTTAACAAAGGATTCACAAGAGTTCACCACATTTGTCACTCCTTTTGGGGTTTTCAAATACCTCAAGCTTCCCTTTGGTCTGGCCTCCGCGGCCAGTGTTTTCCAAAAAATCATGGATAGCATTTTTCAGAACATGCCCGGAGTCCAGGCCTACCAAGATGACATTCTGGTTTTTTCAGATGGGTGGGAGTCGCACTTATCAAAATTGTCCAAGTTAAATGAGGCAGGTATGAACATCAGAGCTGATAAGTGCAAGTTTGGCACACAATCATTGGACTATTTGGGTCATAACTTGACACCGGAAGGGATTAAACCCAAAGTATCCCTCATCAAGGCCATTAGTCATGCCACCCCTCCTAAAGATAAAGATTCACTTCGGTCCTTCTTAGGCCTAGCAGAGTATTATGCTCGATTTGTCAAGGGTTATGCTCAATCAGTTGAACTATTACGCGCTCTTTTACGAAAAGGTCTGAGGAAATTTCGTCTTCATTTGATAAGGTCAAAATAATTATAATCGAAGCACTGGCCTTACATCCCTTTCATGACTCCTCTAGGTGTTTCATAATGGTTGATGCCAGTCTCACGGGTTTGGGGGCTGTCTTGGGACAATGGGTTTCTGGAAAGGAGCACACCATAGCTTTTTCCTCCAGAATGCTCAAACCGTCTGAAAACATTATAGCACCATTGAGCGCGAGTCACTTGCTTGCGTTTGGGCTATAGATAAATTCAAAAATTACATTTGGGGACGTGAGTTCGATTTATTCACGGACCATAAACCACTCACACAACTGCTTAATGGTAATGGGCTTGGAAAGGCTTCAGCCAGATTGATCAGGCTTCTGTCGAAATTGCATGAATTTCATTTTTCTATTAAACACATTTCAGGGGGAATTTTTTTTAGGGCGGATTGCCTCTCACGCATGGCGTTTCAGGATCCTTCATAAGTTGAGGCCATTGAGGATGTCAAATGTGTTGTTGCCGCTATTGATGCAACCAAATTATGCCCCTGCATTTCTGAACAAACATGGTTTGAAGCTCAAGATCAAGATGAGAATTTGAAGTTAGTAACAGAATATATTGTAAAGGGTTGGCCAGAGAATAGGAATCTGTCTAATGAGTTGAGAGCATTTGCCATGGTTGCATCGGAGTTATCATTGGTTAATGGCTTAGTAATGAGACATGATTCTTTTGTACCCCCCTCCAGTCTCAGAAATGATATTATTCAATTTGCACATCATGGTCATCTTGGGTTCTCAAAGACTGCACAACTCATTAAGTCTCACTATTGGTGGCCATCCCTTGAATCTCAGGTCAGGTTTCATATTGACTCGTGCCCTGAGTGTCTGTTATCTGACAAAAAGTGGAGAGTCATGAATGCCCCTTTACATCCTGTTCCTTTTCCTGATAAGCCCTGGGAGAAAGTCGGTCTAGACTTTTCTGGTCCTTATGAGGTTCTTCCCCATGATCTTAGATATCTCATCTTGCTGATTGATTATCACTCCAAGTGGGTTTACCATATGTTCTGTGAGTCAGCAAATTCCACTAATGCTGTTAGGTTTTTGAAAAATATATTTTTGGTAGAAGGTTCACCTTCTATCATTGTTACAGATAATGGCTCTCATTTTATTGCTGAAAATTTCTGTTCATTTTTAGATGAACGAAATGTTAAACACTTTAAAGTTGCTCTGTATTCACCCACCTCAAATGGGTTAGTAGAAAGAGCGAACAGGTTGGTTAAAGATGACATCCAAGCAGCCATTTCTTCTCATCTAAATGTAGAAGATTTTCTTGAAACTAAGTTGTCGTCTTATAACATTTCACCACATTGTACCACAGGTGTTTCTCCGTTTTCACTTTTGAGAAACAGGACTGTTCACACCAACTTATGTCCCAATTGGCTACTTAGTAAGAACAACAAAGGGAATATTGCAAATCAAGAATTGGTTGCCAAAGTTTTAAAAAAACAAGATCTAATGAAGGCAACGTTTGATTCGAAGAGGAAATTTGATTTACTTGACTTAAAAATTGGTCATTGGGTCCTCATCAAAAACCTTAAAAAACGTAACTAAGGGTTTTTCGAAATTTTCCCCGCCGGTACAGGTTATTGGTGTCAGCAAAGGTTCAGCCTTACTTGGTGTCAGAGGATGGTGGAACAAAAGATCTTTAGTACATCACTCTATGTCACAAGCTCGCTCCTTACTTAATTTGACCAAAGAGGAGTTTGAGAATTGTGACTGGTCTTTTTGGTTAAAAAATCCAACGTCTGATTTGGCCAATTCCTCCACATCTTGCATTCCGACTATGCATGACACATCAGGTACTTCGGGTACAAGTTGCAACTTGTCTGTTCTATCCTCTTCTGACACTGTTGAGGTTAATGCTGACACATACCCTTTACCACCAGAATTAGGCATTCGCAGTAGGAAATTACCTGCCAGATTTAATGATTATGTCTTGTCATGATTTCACATGTTATGTAATGTTTTTGCACTTCTTTTGTCTTACTTTTTCTATTATTTCTTGTCACATTTTAGTTATTCTGTTTTTTGCATAAGTTGTTGTTCTCTTTGTGGTGAAGAGGGAGAAGTTGTTATGTGCTGATTCTCATCCTCGTGCTGGAGGACAGTGCGAGGATGTTTCACGGCTGTGCCTTGTTTGAATGTGTTGCTGTGATCGGACGCTGCTCGACGCGTTCCAGGTTCCGACAACGTTAGTTCAGTTGCCTGGGGTCCTGGTGCGCAGCGGGAGCGTCTGGTCGTGGGTGTTGTCATACAAGAATAAAATCATTCTTCAATCAATCACAAAGGACTCCGCTTTTCTTCCATAACACGCTCCAGCTTTCCTTCCCACGTGACGTTTTCAGCCAGCGTGCCACATTTTAGTGACATGCACACCAGTCTAATGGTTGTTTGTCCTGATGTGCACTAACAAATTTAGGCGGCGTGTCGCATTTCGTGACACGCACACTGTTACATTTCCGGTCACTCAAGCGTGTTGCTAGTTCCTTCATGACACGCACATCTCATTCCATTATGTTTTTGTGTTTGCACTGTGCTATTTTTGGTTATCTCAAAAGTGTCATACACCACTACGAAACTCAGCGAGTTGGAGTCAGACTGTTTTTGGGTTGCTGGTGAAGGCCAGGAAGCATAGGTATTTGACTGGTTTTTTTTCACACTCAATATTTGACATATTTTATACATTTTTTTCTTTTCTTTTGCCTTTTCATATTTTTTTAATTAAATTGTATCGTCTTGCAATTTTTTTAATATGCAATCTGTATCCTCTGCCTAGCTTTCTTGAAAAACCAGGCAATCCTCACATTCCTTGGAGACAATGATTTGACACGTTTGAAACTTACATGGAGGCTATTGGGGCATCACGTTACAGACCAGAAAGGGAAAAGTACATGCTTTCGCATTCTTTAGGTTTCGTGGGTAGGGAGGTTTTCAAGCAACTTCCTGATTTGGTTCTGTGATATGGTGAAGAATTGGATGATTAGCAAGAGGCGGTAAAGAAGTTAGTTACAAAATTTGATGTGCAACCTAGCCTGGGTGTGCTATGTCACAAGTTCATTAAACGTGCCCAATTGCAGAATTAAAATGTGTTAAGAAAACTAAGTTCATAATGTCAATTTGGTGAATTTCATGACCAGCTGGTAAGGGATCAGTTTATTGCTCATTGCTCAGACCCACTGTGACCCACTGTGCCCTCACAGTCGGTCGCTCCTTACCTCTGCTCCGCTCTGACGCCGCCTGCTGCCTGCTGCCTGCTGCCGCTGCCTCTCTCCCTCAGGTGGGGAACACCTCCTGCTCCCCGCCGGACGCTAAGCTTCTTGGCGCCTTTTCCCGCCGCCGCTGCCCCTGGTGAGTCGCTCCTCCCGCCGCTGACCCCAGACCCGCCTCCCCTCGCCTCCCATTGGTCGCCCAGCCTCCCGCCTCCCAGCCGACCCTCCCACCCGGCTACCTACTTATGACACCCCCTCAGCGACCGCGCAGCGGACGCGCGCAGCGGGAGCGCCGACTGAGCGCCGAAGGTGCGCCAAAGGTAAGCCCGTCTGCGCCCGTCCGCGCCTGGACCGCGCCCAGCGCCAGACCCCCTGGCCCCCGCGTCCACCAGCCCCCCCGCAGGACCTACGATGCCACCACACTCATCGCACTCAACACCGCCTGAGCCCCCGGGTGCTACCGAGCATCCCCGCGACGCACCCATGGACCCTTCGCCTGCCGATCCTGCAACTTCTCCTGCCTCTGACCCGGCACCGCACCCATCAGGACGAACAACAGCAACCACCTCAAGTGCATCCTGCTCAACACCCGCTCCGTCCACAGACACGCCGTGGAACTCTGGAACCTCCTCGACACAGCATCTCCAGACGTCGCCTTCCTCACGGAAACCTGGATGAACGACTCCTCAGCCCCCGACATCGCCATAGCCATCCCGGACGGCTACAAGATCATCAGGAAGGATCGCGTCAACCAGACCGGAGGAGGTATCGCCATCGTACACAAGAGCACCATTCGCATCTCGACTGACTCCATCGACGTTTTCAACGCCGCCGAATACCTGCACTTCCAGATCCACACCGACCCCAAGACTACCCTCAGAGGCACCCTCATCTACAGACCCCCGGGACCACGCGCACAATTCTGCGAGGACATCACGGACTTCATCAGCCCTCACGCCCTCCCCTCCGCCGACTACATCCTCCTCGGGGACCTCAACTTCCACCTGGAGAACAACAATGACCGCAACACCACCGCCCTGCTGGACAACCTCGCCAACCTCGGACTCCAGCAACTGGTCAACACCCCCACCCACCACGCTGGCCACACGCTCGACCCCCTCTTCTCATCCAGCAAACACGTCACCTTCAGCTACTCCACCAGACTTCACTGGACTGACCACAGCTGCATCCACTTCAGCTTCAGAAAGAACACGGTCCACCATCACCCGAAGCAGGTTCCCCACAGAAACTGGAGCAAGATCACCGCCGACCAGCTCGCCACCTCCCTCAGCCAGAGCCCACCTGTCAGGACTACGGACCCTAACACAGCAGCCCTCGACCTCACGCAGTGGCTGACCTCCTGTGCCGACGACCTCGCCCCACTGAAGAACCCACTCACCAGGCCCAGAAGCAAGAAGGCCCCCTGGTTCACCGATGAACTTAAGGACTCCAAGAAGGCCTGCCGCACCTTCAAGAAGGCCTGGCTCCTCAACAAGACCGCCGACAACATGACCGCACTCAAACTCGCCACTCGCAGACATCACCAGCTCATCCGCACCACCAAGAAGAAATCTCTGAAGGAACGACTAGACAAGAACGCCCATGACAGCAAGGAGCTCTTCAACATCGTCAAGGAGTTCTCCAACCCCAGCACCGGCAACAACGACATCACTCCCTCACAGGACCTCGGCGACTCCCTCGCCTCGTACTTCCACCGCAAGATCGCCGACATCCACAACAGCTTCGGCATTCCACCCCCGCACCCATCGGTCGAACCTACGCACCCCGCCGCCACCCTCCAGACATGGACCGAGGTGACCCCCGAAGACACGTCACGCATGATGAACACCATCCACTCCGGATCTCCGACCGACCCGTGCCCCCATCATGTCTTCAACAAGGCCGCCTCTACCATCGCACCCCACCTCCGAGACATCATCAACACCTCCTTCAACACAGCCACCATCCCGGAGAGCTGGAAGCACGCCGAGCTCAGCGCTCTGCTGAAGAAACCAACAGCGGACCCGACCGACCTCAAGAACTTCCGCCCCATCTCGCTCCTTCCTTTCCCTGCCAAAGTCATCGAGAAGGTCGTCAACAAGCAACTGGCAGCCTTCCTCGAGACGAACGGATCCCTCGACCCATCGCAGTCCGGATTCAGAGCCAACCACAGCACCGAGACCGCCCTCATCGCAGCCACCGATGACATCCGAGCCCTGCTCGACAATGGTGAAACAGCGGCACTCATCCTCCTAGACCTCTCCGCAGCATTTGACACTGTCTGCCACCGCACACTAGTCCAACGCCTCAACGACACCGGCATCCAAGGGAAGGCTCTGGAATGGATCATCTCATACCTCTCCGGCAGATCACAGAGAGTACGCCTCCCTCCGTTCCGCTCCGAGGCCACCGAAGTCATCTGCGGCGTCCCGCAAGGATCGTCGCTCAGCCCCACTCTCTTCAACATCTACATGAAACCCCTCGCTGCCATCGCACGCCAACACAACCTCAACATCATTTCCTACGCCGATGACACCCAGCTGATTCTCTCCCTCTCCAGAGACCCCGACAACGCCAAAGCCAGCCTACACGAAGGGATGACAGACGTCGCTGAATGGATGAACATCAGCCGCCTGAAATTGAACACGGACAAGACAGAAGTCCTCATCCTGGGACCATCGCCCTCCACATGGGAGGACTCCTGGTGGCCTCCGGCACTAGGCACCGCACCCAAACCAACGGACCACGCACGCAACTTGGGCGTCATCCTGGACTCCTCCCTATCGATGGCCAGACAAGACAACGCCGTCTCCTCAGCTTGCTTCCACAACCTCCGCATGCTCCGGAAGATCTTCCGATGGATCCCGACCGAGACCAGGAAGACGGTCACCCAGGCTCTCGTCACCAGCAGACTAGACTACGGAAACACCCTCTACGCCGGTACAACAGCCAAGCTTCAGAAAAGACTTCAGCGTATCCAGAACGCCTCCGCCCGACTCATCCTGGACGTCCCCCGACGCAGCCACATCTCGTGCCACCTGAGAGACCTGCACTGGCTCCCTGTCAACAAGAGGATCACGTTCAGACTCCTCACCCACGCACACAAATCCCTCCACGACCTGGGCCCAGGGTACCTCAACGACCGCCTCACCTTCTACACGCCCACCCGCCAGCTACGTTCCGCGAACCTCGCCCTCGCCGTCGTCCCTCGCATCCAGAGAGCCACCGCCGGAGGAAGATCCTTCTCCTACCTGGCGGCTAAGACTTGGAACTCCCTACCCGTCCACCTGCGGCTGACCCAGGACCACCTGGCCTTCAGGAAACAGCTCAAGACCTGGCTGTTCGAGCAGTAGCAGACCCCCTTCCCCAAGCGCCTTGAGACCCTTCCGGGTGAGTAGTGCGCGATATAAATTCCATGATTGATTGATTGATTGATTGATAGACATATACAACAAAAGCTCCTGACCGTGGCCAACCTAATGTTGGCGGACGTAATTAAAGTGGCTAAGAGTGTTGAATTAGCACGGAGCTTAATTTGACATGTATGGTAAAGGAAAATGTTAGCGCTATTTCTGCTAGTCTACCAGTGCGTGGGGATAGTAAAGACCATGAGAAACATTTCTTAAACGTACTAACATTTGTTTTAGATTTGGTAACTCTTCTCACACTTAGTAAAGCAGAGGGTGCCCTGCCAGGAGTGTGAGTTGTCGCAAGTGTGGTAAGGTTGGCCATTTTGCTAAAGTTTGTCAGTCGGTACAATCTAGGTCTTCCTAAGTCAATTGTGTGGTGGAAGATGAGTTGGTGAGTGAGCAACACTTTGTCAAATAATTTCAGGATAGGATTGTGGTTGTGACTGAAGATAGAATTGTATCTGGAGAGCCGAACAGCTGTGTCGATCGGTATGTTGAAGTGGTGGGTGGTGGTAAGACTCTCAGTCTGTTGGTGGATTCTGGTGCTTGCATCTCTGATCACCTTTAACTTGTATCGGAAGACATGCGGTGACAAAGCATTGTTTCCGCCAGACAGAGTGGAAGAATCTTATGAGGAGAGGAAGATAGATCTGGAAGGAGTTATTGAAGATGTCATGGAATTTAAGGGACGTAGGTTCAAAGCAAGATTTATGTGGCAGTACGTGGTCTAAATATCCTGGGGTGGTACCACCAGGGCCTATTTGGAATGGTGCACAAACCGGGCATTAGTGAACAGGTTTTGGTTATCAAGGATGTGCCCTCATGGTTACCTTTTGTTGATGAGTTTACCAGTGTATTCTCAAGTAATCTTGGGAGGATTGTTGGTTTCAAACACAGGGTTAGGGTTAAAGGGGATGCCATACCTGTTAAGCACAAAGTTAGGTCAGTCCCATTTAGTCTTAGGGTTGACCTCAAAAGAATTGGATATCTTGTAGGCGAGAGGTGTCATCAAGCCTATTGAGTCCAGTCTATGGTTATCTACACTTGTTGTTGCGCACAAACCTGATGGGGATATTCATTCTGCATTGATTTGAGGGGTCTCAATAAGGAGATTTTAGTGGGTTCCCACCCCACTGCCAAAGATTGGGGATCTCCTAGAAGAGTTAAGAGGTGCTGAGTGGTTCTCAAAAATTGATTTGGTGTCAGCATACAACCAGGTGGTGTTGGAAGAAACATCCCGTCACTATACGACTTTCAACTCTGATTTGGCACTTTCCAATACTGTAGAATGCCGTTTGGCTTGTCCTCTGCCGCCTCGGTCTTTCAGCAGATTATGCAACAGCTATTGGGAAGTGTGAAGGTTATCCTCATCTTTCAGGACGATGTTTTTGTGTTTGCCACACATCTGGAGGATCAGAACAAGATTCTGATGTCTGTTCTTTAAGAAGAAAGAAAAATGTGAATTTTGTAAGAGACAAATAGAGTTTTTGTGACATCTGGTGTCAAGTGAAGGTTTTAGTCCAAGGCCTGGTTTGGTTGAGGCGCTTTTTGAGTTCCCGTAGTCCCAAGAACAAGGATGAAATGTGCTCATTCATTGGGTTGTGTGAGTTTTATTCCAGGTTTATCCCAGACTATGCTACCAAAATGAAGGTTCCTTCCAACATGTTGAAAATCAAGGTTCCGTTTGTGTGGGACAACGTATGTCAGGACACATTTGAAAAAGTTGAAATGGAAATGACCAATGTGAAAACACTTAGTGCATATGATCCCATCGTACCTTGCAGTATAACTGTGGCATCTAGCAATGATGGTTTGGGAGCAATGTTGACTCAGTGCTTGCATGATGGTGAGGTTACCATTAGTTATGTGTCAAGGGTCTTACGTGAACTATTCCGTGTTTGAAAAGGAATTTTTAGCATGCTACTGGGCGAGTTAAAAGTTCAGGAGTTACGTCTGGGGTAGAAGGTTTTTTTGATATGGACAGATCGCAAGCCACTCATGTACATGCTGAGTGTAGACAAAGTCAAGTATACAACTCCTTGCATAGCTCTGCTTATCACAAAGCTACTTCAGTACGATATTGAAGCCAAATTTATTCTGGGGAAAGAAAATGTTGCGGCTGATCTTCTCTCGAGATTAGGATCAATGATGTGGGTATGGTTAACTCTGAGGAGGACAAGCAAGATTGCTTCATTGCAAGTGTGGATGCTGTTGAGGTTAAAGCATGTGGTGAGGGTGAGTGGAGAAAGGCTGAGGATGACGACATGGTGTTGAAAATATCAAGGAATAGATAGTAAATGGCCTAAAGAAATGAATGTGTCTTCTGAAATCCAACCGTTCTGTAAAATTGAGGAAGATTTATCTATTGAGGATGGTTTGGTAATAAGGTGTGATAAATGTGTGCTTCTATTTGTCATACGAGAGTTGCTAGTCAATAACGCACACGAAGGCCATTTGGGTTTGACCATGACAAAAAGAAGAATCAGGGCTCACTATTGGTGGCGGTGTATGGATAAATATATTGATTAGCCTGTGAAAGAGAGTGTGGTATACAGCAGGGCAGAGAAGGGGTGCAAGATAGCCACTCCACCTTTACAGCCTATTCCATTAACTGAGAGGCCCTGAATGAAGGTCGGCATAGAATTGATTAAGCCATTCAATTTTCGTCTGTATCATTTGTTACACTTTTGTGCTAATGGAGTACCATAGCAAGTGGCCTGAGATTTGTTTTTGTTGCATCTTCCACTGCGAGCAATGCTGTGTGGTTCTTGAAAGACATTTTTATGAGGAAGGTTTTCCCAGAATCGTTAGTACCAGACAACGGTGTACAATTTGTGAATCATGAAATGAAAGCATTTTTGAGAGAGTCAGGGGTGAAGCACTTAAGGGGATCATTTTGCCACCCACAAACAAATGGATTGGTTGAAAGGATAAATAGGGTTGTGGTGGATTGTATAAAGTGGACTAAAACCAACGGCTATGACGTGGAGGAGGCGATGAAATCTGTTTTGTGGTTTTATCGCATTCTCTCACCAAAGTGTCCACTTTTGTTTTGTTTAGAGAGCGTATATCCATGTCTATTTTGTATCCTGCTGCGGTATCTGAAGCTGTACAGAATAAGGTTGCGTGTGGTGTTGATCAGGAAGCCATGTGTTCTAGGGTGGAAAAAGAACAGAGTAAAATAAAAGACTGATATGACATCAAGATGTCTATGAAACAACCAGCTTTTCGTCCAGGTGATGTGGTGTATATCAAGAAAGCAAACTTTGTGAGAAAGGGGAAATCACATATAGTGACCAAATTCCTATTGAAAAGATATGTGGGAATGGTCCAAGGTGGACACTGGTGGAATGTCAGTAAGATTGAAATACAAGGTGTGACTAGCACTACAAGTATGGTGGAGGAGATGGATTTTGTCAGTCTCTAAAAAGGGTACCTCAAGTATGGTGCTGCATAGGTTTGCCCGTGAAAGATGTTTACCATGGAAATAGAGATAAAGGGGCATCCTAGTGCACCTCTGTTATTTGGTGTTTTATTTCTGCTTAGTTCCTGCGTAAGATATTGTTTTTTTAGGTATTCAATATTATGGTAAGGAAGTGGGGTATAGGTTGGTTTGTTTTGGTTGTAAAAAAAAAGATAATATATTATGTGTTGTACTTAGAGTTGGTACATCACAATGTTTGTAAGCGTTCCCATAGCTGCCCTCTGGCTGGAGAGTTCGACTGGTGTCAGTTGGCAGACCTACAGGCAAGAGTCCAGCGGTGGCTCACATTTGTGCATTTCTACAGAAAATAAACATCTTGAAAAATGCAAAGTTTCTGTCTTCTTACCTTCCGTGCACACAACACACTGCTTTGAATCCTGGTCATCTTGTTTGGTTTGGCTAATGTGATGTGTTGTTAGATATTCACCTGCCTTTCTCTTCTTTGATTTCTCCTTCACTGAACTCCTGTATGAAGCTGAGGGCTGCTAGATCTGAGATTTTTTTAAATGATTTATATCACTAGGTTCTTCAAATTCAAGTTTGCACTGCCATTAACAATGTACATGTACTCGACACACTATCATAAATTTACACAAACAAAACACTTATACTCCTTCAACAGAAATTACAACCAGTATAGTCAGTCATGTTTAGTTTCCTTTTTAGGTCTCGCCTGAGGCATCGCATGCTCTGTAACTGCAAGATCGCTGGTAAATAAAAAACGTTTAAAAGGGCTTGGAGCCCACCCATTACTTTCAATTGGTTGGGTTCAGAGTTAAACTAATTTCCGTGAGTCCTATTGGGCAGCATCTCTCCATTTCATTTTACCTTCCTCTGTTTAAACAGTCCGTGGAGCATGGACCAAGTATTTCTCAATTACTTAGTGCCCTTCACTGCTCGCTCTTGGATTGAGGTACTTTTTTTTTTTTGTGGATTCTTCCATTGTAGCTGCTTGTTCCCATATCTCTCTGCTCCACTCTACAAAGTTGCTTGACCATTAATGTTGCTTTAAGGGCTCGAAACTTACCTTTCACTGTTACAAAACTTTAATACGGTGGTTACAATAGAATTTAATTAAATACTATCTTAAGACTTAGTTTCGTAATATAAAACTGATGCAGGGTGTTGCAGCTCGATATGCCATCTGTTTGTTTCAGCGTGTTGATCACTATTGCAGCCAGTTAAATCAGTATCTGATGTCTCTGGGCTGCTCACTCAAATTCCTGCTTCAGCCGTGAGTGGCTCCTTGGCTGGAACTGCACTGAAGGGGTCTACTGCATTTGTCACTGCAATCCATGAGGGTTCAGCTGACAGGCAAGACAGGCGTCCCTAGACCTGTACTTTAAATCACGGGAGCAGAATATTTTCCTTTACTGCATGCAGAGTTTGCTCATCCTGGGCAACATCAAGTGCTGCGTACTCCTCCTGTGATGGCACAAAAGACTACTGGCCTATTCAGTCCTTACCTGCTGTAATATTTATATCCCAATTTTTAGCACACACCACCAGCTGAGCTTTCTTCACACTTCAATTATTCTTGATGATATTATCTTTCCCTAATGTTAGTTACACTTTCTTTTATTTGTTTGGTTGTTTTTCTAAAGAGGTGCTCATCTCTGTGCATTTACATCATAGTGCTCAGCATACCAGCGGTAGCGGATAAGATAGAAATGGTTTTGGTGTTGCGCTAACTTGGCGCAACTCAGATCTCTGCTATGTCGACCTGGATGAATCATTGTCTCGACCTGAGGCTAAAATCACACATTTAGTTACATTGCAGTGACTTTGTAGCAGAGTCTGCCCCACAGCAACGACCGAGATGAATACTTTTGCAAACCATTAAGGTTTTATTACAAATTAGTAAAGTTACAATCAAATCAGAAGAGTTAATCATCAGTCAATAGTCACCTGAATCCTACATATACGAAGTTATTTGAGGTAGTTCAATAGACCATTTCATATACTAGTTATTAAAGCCAGAATATACAAATTGCAAAGTTTAATTCCCATAAGGGAAACCCCCTGAATCTAAGCTAAGTTGCAGGCAGGTCTGAGAATTCAAAAGCAGCAGGTGTCAACAAATGCAGTTTTGAAAGAGGAAACACATGTAGGTTCTTATTAAAATAAAAGGGTAAGGTGCTTGCTTTTGAGAGAATCTCTAGGAGCAGGAAAATTAGGTACATTTAGTCTCAAAAGAGAAGAAGCCACCTGCTTAGGTGGACAGGGGTAAGTGATCTAAATAACAAAATACTCAGGGTTAAAACATAAAGTTGCATCCAATTAATACACTCCACAGGCTCCCATAGAACAATGACCAATAAAAACTCAGTATTTTTTCTGTAATTGGGATCGACTTCCTTCTCATGAATAATACAATGCCAACTTCTTACATGGTTGCGACCTTCCCGATATGTCACAAAGGAGTATTTACCTCCTCTCCTCCCACCCAGCCGGTGCACATCCAGACCAGTTAAAGACTGCACTCTAACCTTCAAAATGTGAGCTAACAAACAATAACATTCCTAAATTCGAGAACACAACGACTTTTGTGCCTGGAAACAAAGTAAGGGGTATGCACAACAAGCAGAAATACAGCATCTATTTGATAATGGAGTGAGGCACCTCGGCCCACCCGGGTCAACTTTAAAATAAAATGCATATCCTAAGTGCTATAAAAGAAGATCATGTAAATCAGTCATTTCTCAAAACCTATGTCTAAAATAATGTGTGTACTCTATAATTAAATATGTTACAGGTTAGCATATTAAGCAAAAATAAATGAGTGTGACTTTGTGTCACCACAGGCTTAGAATAAATTGACAAGATACTCGTGACAAGCGCATTAACCCACTCTTCAATCCCTTCTGATAGTGTAACGCAGGGTGATTTTACTCCACCATAGCACCCAAACCCTTTCGGGGGTGTGAGCCCTCCTTGCCTCCACGTAGCGTTTTAATAGTTCAGGATGAAAATAAATGTAGAGTTCTAAAAAGCAAATCGGAGGAAGCAACCACGCCTGATAATTATTTATACAGAACTCTGAGCTTCTGTACATAGCTACTCAATTTAGATAAGCTAGTTACTGTAGCATTCCACGTGTTGATTGGGAAATGGTGCTCAACCAGCCTCTCAAACAGGTGAGGACTCGGCTCATTCCTCCACTTCTTCCTCGTTGCCTTGTGCTTCCTGTATGATTTGATAACATCTGTGATGTGCTTTCGTTTAATTTCAATGTAGATGTTTTTTATTGAAGTTCCAAAGCATTCATTGATTGGATAGCGCAATTTTGCATTGTGCACATTGTAAGGCCACATTAAATGATTAAATATGAAATTTAAGTGTATTAGAAAAAGAATTAATTAAAACATGGGTGTTGATGCAAAAGATGTAGTAATATATCCCAACCAGTTATGTGATATACAAGGCAACATATACAACTGTTTTTAGCGGTCGCAAACGGAGATTATGGCCATTGCGGCCCTTAAAAAGGGTTGTAGCGAGTCGCTATTAGGAAGGGGTGTGCCAAGGGCGTCCATTCCTAATAGCAAGTCGCAGGGGAAGGTACGATGGTTTTGCGACCGGAATGCGGTTGCAAAGCAATCACAGTTTTCCGCCTGTTTCAAGTAGGTGGTAAGCCAGTGGCAAACTGGGGACCCCTTCCCCTTTGTGTCTGGCAGGGAAACATTTAAGTGCAGCGGACCACTGCCTATCTTTACCTTAAAAAATGAAACTGACACGTTTCATTTTTGTTTTTAAAACTCATCCAATTTCCCTTTAAGGAAAACAGGCTGCATAAAAAAAGTTCCCTACCCTAAAATAAAAGCAATATATTAATTCCTCCGTATCATTGTTCTTCTATACCTGATTGTGTTTTATACCCAGATATAGGAGGGTGAGTTGGGTATACCCCTTAGGTATATATATATTTATTTAAAAAGTAAACATGGGGGTCTGCTGTCCCCAGCAAGCCACCATCCCTGTGTTATTGTCTATTCCCAATAGGTTGCAAATTGCTACCTGCCTCATGAATATTGATGAGGCAATTCATTTGCGACCCATTGGTAATCTCAAAATGTGTCGGAGACAGATTGGTACATTTGCTTTTGCAACTCACAAATTGTGAATCACTAAAATGTACAAATTGCGAGTCGCAAAAGTAAATGGGCGTACATGTGGCCCTAAAATGCTCTTGTGTATAATGGCTCAGTGGGTCAGTGTATTTTACATCGGATACAGATATTGTTTTCCCAAAGTTATTGTAGATGAACTTCTCCCATTTCCGTTACGGACATTGCGAACATTTATATGACATTTTAGGTTGTATCCTTAATACAAAATCGTTACATTTCTGAACATCGTTGATCTTCTGTGTGGTAATTTGAAGAAAAGAAAATCTGATTATATACATTTGTATATGTATACAAGCAGTGTTGCTGTGCATCATGGCTAAAAGACATTGGTAAAGTCAACAACGTTCACATACTAGAGACCTATTATCTTTGCCAATGATTGGTTTGTTTCCGTATGCAGAATTAAAAACTTATAAACTGTTTATGTACCAAAATAATGTCTAAATATTATGTTAAGCGATCCTCAAAATTCCAATCTGTTTGCTGTAAAAACTCAACTTTTGTTAAGCACTTGATTGTTTTTTTCCCAGTATCTTATTAATTATTAGCTAGAATTATATACTGGCATTGTGGGAGACTGAATTGGGCCTATTAGCATGCATGCATGTGCACTACTCTATTTCCGCATTGCAGAGAGCGGTGCGGTGCCTCTCAGGGAAAACCGATCGGCTCGGAGATGCAAGGCTCTCCTGAAAGCTAGATTCAAGCCCAGCAGGTAAATCGGGTCAATCTTATAATTTTCATTGCTGAGATATGGATATGGATATGCTATTGATCAGACACAAAAGAAGAGGTATGAGGCAATTTTATCTGCACCTATTATTAAAATTAGTCAAAAGTTTTTCAAGCTTGTTTAGGGTGCTAAGGATCTGAGATTCAATACCTCTAAATCTCCAATTTAGTTATACACAAAGAAAATGTGATCCAGCACACCATAGAAATTATATATAATACAATAAGTAAATTTCAACAGAAGTGAGTCCAATCAGCAGGTTCTGTTTAAAAGTTCTTTATTCAATATTCAATGCTCTTGAAACTGGGAAGCTAGAAATATTGTGTCTACCCTTATTTGGGAAATATCATACTGAGAATCTCGCATAAGGATACTCAAAACGATCTAAAACCAATGTGGTCCATATAAGAAAGAACGCATGCTGCTCTTATATAAAGAAGAGTGCGTTGAAATAAGTATTTTGCCCTGAAGAAGTCCGTATGGACGAAACGCGTTGGCTACGCAGATTTTAAGAAGAATATTGAATAAAGAACTTTTAAACGGAACCTGCTGATTGGACTCACTTCTGTTGAAATTTACTTATTGTATTATATATAATTTCTATGGTGTGCTGGATCACATTTTCTTTATGGATATGCTATTGGTCCGTTTTGAGGCTTTTTCTCTCACGTTGATGAATACGATTAGGATTGTGTTGTAGCTAGGCATTGTAACACAGGTTTTCTTTTTAATATGAGGTTTGATCTTGTTCCTTCGCACATTTTGTGTGGTAATGGAGAGGAAGAGATTAGAGATGAGAAAACATTCTCACTCTCCTTCTTTAGAGGAGGATGGAGTGGTTTCTTTGGAGTGCAAGACAAGGCAATCAAGGTCTGTGTTGCCTTTTGGGGACATGATGATGGCAGGACAGGTTCAAGCCATGATTAATGAAACAGTGGCAAAAGCTTTGGTCAGCAATGGAAAAAAGGGCAATAGGTCTGTAAAGCATAATGAGAAAATAGTGGACACGAACTCTTCCGCTGAATCAGCTTCAGACAAGCCCTGTACTTCAAGAGGCAAGTGCATTTCTAGGGAGGAGTTCTCTGCTATTATTATCCTTCATATCTGAGGAGGAGGAGGTTCCTGAAGGATTATTTCACAATATGCTAAGCAGCCAGCTGCTGCCCTGCCATTATTTTCCAAGATAAAACCATTGATTTTCAGAATTGGAAGGAGCCAGATCAAGCACAAAATCTGAGACTTCTCCAAAAATCATATGCCATACAGGAAGGGGATATGCTGCTTCCTCAGACTAAGGTTGCCTCTATCTTGGACCCATTAATCTGGAGGTCATCTCTGAATTCACAGGATGGTTCCCTTTCGGATCCTGCAGATCGTATAATAGACAGACGGGTTAACAGATGTTTTGGAGTGTCTAATTTGCCTTTAAGAGCAGCATCCTATATGGCATTGGCTTCTTAGTCTTTGGTGAAGAACTTTATGGTATTGGCAAAGGCAATGCAAGAGAGCGCAGATATGTTGGACATTTTGGTCAAAATGGAGCAAAAATCTACATTTCTGAGAGACGTATCTTCTGATATTCAATCAGTCAAAATATGTTTATTTCCGATTCAAGATCCATTAAGCTCCAAAGTAACTTGTTCACAACAACAGGCTATAAAACTGTTATGAAAGCAATAATTGGATCTGTGTTTTTTTGTACAAAATAGCAATTACAACAGTGTGAGCTCGTTAACACCTACGTGGCCCCAGAGTTCGTCGCCATATGGAGCGGAATTTTTTGCTTTCACTTTGTAAATTGCTAAGGCTAGGTAACGATTTTCAGATTTCATTTTCTTAGCCATCTTGAGACATCCCATGTCTCATGTTGTAGCTTTAGCGCAGTCTTATTTATCTGTACCCTCCAGCTAAAGTTGAGGGTTAGGTTCACCCTTAGATAGACAAAGTCTTGGACCTGCTCAAGGTGGGGAATTTTGGGCCTAAATTCTTCCTGAATACCTGCAGGGATTTTGGACATAAGGAGAGTATCAAGTAAATAATAAAGTGGGGATTTTGATGGAGCCTATTTTTGGGGCATCATTATTAGGAAATCAAGAAACTCAACCAAACCATTAATAAACAAGGACAAAACTGTTGGGGACAAAACACAGCCCCGGCAGACTACCCTCACAAACTTGAAGAGGTGGGTCTGACTCTGTTCCCCATCCTTCCCGTACCTTACACATGCATGATTGTCCTCATGGATTATATGGGGATATCTAGAATATTCGCCGGGACTCCCATGTTATCTAAGACCTCCCACAGTATACTGCCGGGGCTCAGGTCAAATACTGACTTTAAGTCTACAAATGCAACGTGGAGATGGCCTTTCTCTAGTACTATTGTTTCCCAGTATATTTTGCTGAATCTCAGTATTTGATGTAGTGTGCTGGATTTTGGCCTAAAGCCAGCCTGGAAGTCCAAAAGAATATGGTTCATAAGGGCCCAGTCTGTCAATTTCCCCAACTGTTGCCAACAAAAAATCTTCTGAAGCCCATCTAACTGTATTAAGATAGGGGACCCGGATACATACATATCAGCTGGTATACAGGCTTGGCCAGGGGCCTTCTTGGGAGCAATTGATTTAAGAGCCTTATGAGTCTGAGATAGGAAATTTCAAGTGGTTCTGTTGGCCTGGAATTGTTAATTTGGTCCTGGCCAGTTGGCCCCAGACCGCCAGCTCCACTGCTTGAGTACAGCTTCTCAAAATGCTTGACCCACCTATGTGGTTTGGCATGGAAGGCCACTAAGGAGGATTTAGAGCAGCTGCCTTGTACAACAATACCCCAGAAGGTCCTAGCATCTCCCAGTTTAGCTTCTGATATTATTAAGGCTGCATCACTTGTCCCAAGTGCGACTATTATGACAAAGAGAAATTTATGACTCAGAGAATAGAAGTATGACTTTGCTGAAAAGGGCTTGTTTCTTAAGCTGCCGTCCGAAAGGAAAAAGCTCTTTAATGAAGGTCTAGATGAGATAATCAAGAAATCCTTTTAGAATAAGAAACATACTTGGTCATATAAAACTTCTTCCGGCAAAGGATTTTGGCTTTGGAACAGGGATTCTCGTAAGTGCACCAGGAAAGATTCCAAACCGTATTTTGCCAGGAGACAATCATTCCAGCCAAAGAGAGCTAACAAGTCCCAAGACATGGCAGGCAAGGCGGGCTCGTCTAATCAGCGGTGTTGACTATGCCTCCCTTTCTATGGCACTGCCAGTGGGAGGACAAATCCTGGATTTCTTCGAGGTTTGGAAAAAGAGTCATAACAGATTGTTGATTTCTGAATAGTGTTCAAGAAGGATACTATATAGAGTATGACTCTGAGCCTCCCGATTTATGGTGCATACCTACTCCCCTCCCCAGGGATCCAGTTGAAAAACTAGTTTTGTGGGATAGGGTTATGGCTCTGATTGCCAAGAATGCTATTGTTCTGGTTCCTCAGGAGAGATGTCAATCCTTTTTCTCGTACAGAAAGTTTCGGGGGGGGTTTTAGCCAGTGTTGGATTTAAAGGGTGGGTGAAAACCACTGATTTTCACATGGTCACATTACAACAAATCATCCCTCTGGTCTCGGAAAAGGATTTCATGCCAACAATAGATTTACTGGACGCTTATTTGCATGAGCCTATCCATCAAGATCAACAATACCTATGTTTCATTGCGGAAAACTTGCATTTCCAATTCAGAGTTCTTTCATTTGGGTGAAATCAGCTGCTTGAGTGTTTTTGCGAAGGTGCTGGAACCATTGATTGCGTTACTCCACCAACAGGGAATTGTTGTTCAGCCTTATGCTATCTTAATTGTTTAATGAAGTGAAAGAGAACACTAGGCAGTTGCCTAGTGTTCTCTTTCGCTACATCAATCGACTATTCAGGTGAAAGAGGTGTTGCATATGTTGACAGTTCATGATTTTCTGATCAATGATAAGAAACTCCAGTTGGTCCCACAGCAAGAGCGAGTTTTCATAGGTGCCAGATTCCGCATTGATCAGGGCATAGTGACCTAACCAGAGAAGAGAGTGGTCACAATTTAGTCTAATATTGTAGATCCAAAGGCAACAGATGCTCCCAGGGTATCAGCTTGAATGAGACTCCAGGGGGACTTGGCAGCAACGCTATTTCCTGTTCACTGGGTAAAGTACCATTTGAACAAACCGATATGATTCACACTGTCTCATTGGGCGTCAGTCTCCTATAACCTGTCTCTTGTGATGCCAATGCCCAAAGAAAGAAACCAGATTTGGCTTGGTGGCTGAATCCTGCAACCCTGTTGACGGAGTTATCTTGTGTCCTCCGGCTAGACTAGTGATAGTCATACTGCAACTGGGTGGTGGTTGGCATCAAAAACATCTGCAGTGAAGAAGGAAGGAGCAGGTATTTAGGCAAAGGATCACCCTCATAGTTATCAGCGAAGAAGAGGCAACTCTGTTATCAGACTGAAAAAGGAAAATATTTTTGCGTTATTGGATAACAGTGGCTCAGGTCTGCAACCAGCAACAGGACGTTCTAATTGCATACCAAAACATGTTGAAAATAGGGCAGTGCTCCATATGTTGGCTTCTGGATCCTTTCAGAAAACATCTGCCATGTTGGCTGTCATGGATGCAATCATCAAAATTACTCCAGAATACCTACATTTTCCAAAAAACAGTCAAGAACAACTAAATACAAAGCAAAGGTTCTATGAAATTGCTGGTTTCCCTCATGTGTTGGGAGCTATTGACTGATGTTTTTGCAATTGGTGCCTCCTGCAGCAACTGCACACATTATATAGAAATAGGAAGCATTACTATTTAATCAATTGGCAGGCAATTGTGGACTATAAAGGCATCTTACCCAGTGCTCTACTAAAGCACTCTGGAAGCATACATGATGTCTACATATTTTAACACCTTAATTGTGCATTTCAAGAATTGTATATATGGAAATGGAGTTGGAGATGAATAATTGTTAATTACATTTCCCTACAATGGGTGGTTCTATGTAAATATGAAAAATATGAACATACCATTCTGTACAAAGTGTATGTAAAGAAAACAAAATTTAAAAATTGAATGGGGTATAAAAAACGCAGTGGACTGCATCAACCATGTGTGTCGGTCATGTGTGTGATTGTGACAGCGGTGATCTTGGCAGAAACTGCTTCAAAACATGCATACAACTTAGACACATGTCATTACTGCACAGTTGTGGGTGTAATTCACTAACACATGCACCTTAGTACCACTATACAATAATCAGTGTGTAATGTTGAACCATGTTATAAGGGAATTAACTGAAGTCTGCATACAAACAATAAAAAATGAAAGGGATAAATGTCTGTACATAACTACAACTAAATCATTCATCTAATGCAAATAGAAAATGGGCCCTATATTTGTATCCTTGTGTTCTGTATATTGTATGTGTGACATAACTATATCCAAATACATGGTAGTGTACCTATATGAATACAGTTAACCTAAGCAATATGCTGAAAGGGAAAATGGTCCATGAGTAAATCTTGCAAATAGTATGTGTTCAGACATTTAAATGTCCACTAATACCTAAGGATTTTATGGAGTAACTGGAATTGCAGTTACCAAATACCATGTAGGTATCAGTCACTGTAGCATAAACTCATCGAGGAGTAAATTCAATGTGTGTCTATCGACACATAAAACCAATAACCAAAACATTTTCTAAGACTGGATGAATATGTATTGAATTTGTACGGATGGCCATCATAGACTTGGAGCATTGGGGCATTGATGTATGGTTGTCAAAAAGTATTGACAATTAATTTAAAAAGGCCAAACTAAATTATTTCATGCTTGCAACAGTAATTGTACCACAGCAAACACAAAGTACAAGTACAAATACGTTTATTCTAAAATCATCATACATGACATGCAGCATGCATAAGTAAGTTTTCAACTATTCCTAATATGTGTATTTCTAACTTTATGATCAGGATAGGGTGTCCAGGCATGGATGATGACTCTATTCAGCAAACCGCAGACCGAGCCGCAAAAAAAGTGCAATACTTCATTGCTAAAAACAAGAAATTTAGTTAAACGGTAATTTGGTGGGTGGAAGTCAAAGATTCAGATGCTTGAGTCTGGGGAAAAGAAGGCAATACACACCACCCATGTGTGCAAAATCATGATATGTGCTTTGCTGCACACTATATGTGTGGGATCTAATCTAGATTGGGACTCTCCTTGTCCAGAAACAACGGAGGAAGAAGATGATATGGCAAATGAAGACGTATACAGTCTGTGGAAGGGAGCACACATCAAAGGTATTTGCTTGAAAGTTTTTTTGTGGTAGAAGTTTAACTAAATAATACAATTAATGCAGATAAACATGTGTAATAACAATAGATCATGCATGGTTGAAAAATGGACTCTAACATTTATTAAACTAGTAAACCATTGAATTTGTTAAAGGTGGTTAACAATTTATTTGAGTCAACAATATACGAATGGAATGGGCAATCATATCCCAAGATTTATAGTCTCAGCAAATAATTAACAGTACAAATCTGCAGCTCTGATTGAGCATATGTGTCTGATGTGTGGAAGTATAATGGCTGCTGAGTAGAGTCACCCAAGATGCCTCAATATAGATTAATATACCCCTGATCTTAGTTAAAAATGACATCTGAGGCACAGACTGCATGTTTTATGTTGAATATTGATAACACCAGAAAAGGTGATGTGAGTTTGTGTAATGTATAATCACTGTTAACAATTCATTACAGACCTCCTGTTGCCCACAGTGTGTTTATGTTAAGTATTATGAATAATACTTTTATGAAAACATACATTTGATGCTATGCTGACATAGCCATGCACTTAGAGGGGCAGATTTAGGATTAATTTGCATTGGTTTTGTTACTTTAGTGTAGCATCCCCAACATTAATTAAATGCTCCTATGTACTAAGCCATGCTTTGTGTCATTAAGTAAATACAAAACAATATGAGGCACTGCATAGTGCTGCGTTGTGTTACCTTGCACTGTGAAGGCTTTCCATTGTTTGAGTACCATTCACAGATTGACATCCCATAAACTTCAAATGAGTTGATGTTTGAAATTCAGGACTGCTGTGGGTCAGGATCTAACATGTTATTTCAAAGAGGAGCAAAACACTCTGTTACCCCACTCAGTATATTATTATTCCAGATCTTGAATTCTGCACATACCAAAACATCATACTGCAATAGGCCCACAATTTAGGTCAGCTGTACATTATGTGCAGGGAAACAACCACATTCCCTAACATATTTGTCTAATGATATGTGTAACATACTTATTGGATCTGTGCACACTACGGAGCTCACAATTGATGTAGAATCTACTCTGCAAAGGTAGTTGTTTTTACCAGGCAGATAGACTCTGGAGGAACAAGGACCTTAAAGGGTACTGTAACCATTATATTGAGGAGTATCAGAATAATATTTATTCTGTTTAAAAAAAAAAAAAAATCATGACAGAGAATCATCATAAAAACATATCATGGCACATAATCTCATGAAAACAGACTCAAGTATAAAATACAAAAGTGCAGTGTGTAAATATTAAAAAATGCAGGCTGAAGGCTTGTATGTACGAGAAGCTTCCAGATCCATTTTGTCTTTATCATTGGGATTATTAAAGATTCCTTAGACCAATATGAACAGATGGAGTACTACAAAGTATCAAGACATCATGATACATTATCATAAAATACTATTTTCCTACAAGATTCCTTAGTCTCACAGCTGCGTGGATACATTTGTAAATCATCAGACAGACAAAAATCAGTTTATAAAAGCTGAAAATGAAACTGGGCAGGCCTACACCTCCTGATATTCATGCTTCTCAACAGCGGGATTAGGAATTTCTTCCTGGGCTCAGTGTTACAATTACAACAGAAGAATACTTGCAGCATAGACTACATTGAGCATGAGTCACAGGGGCATGGTACAAGGGCAGAGTCATAATAAACATTACTAGGATAGGAGACTATAAAGTGGGCTTTCTAAACCTGAACCTCACCAAGTACAATCTTTGGGAATGTTGGAGTGGGAGCACAAGATAAGGCTGTATAGAATGCATGGTCACTAGTGGGAGCTTCCTTCCCTTCTCTAAATCATGTCTGCACATTTTACATAGGGATAAATAATTCTGTTTCAACTGCCGTTTGGATACAATGGAGATATTATGCTGTCTGTCAAAACAATCAGATCTCCCCATTGCTATCAATTACTCCTTTACATGTCTTAGCAACGGGATCCTATAAGCATAATCAAGAGCTAGACAGTCACTTATTATTTCCTGAATGAACAAAGCCTTCTGTTTGGACCATACTGAATACCGTAGCATAAGCAGGGCTAGTCTGATATGACCTTCCAGGGTATAAAAGCCTAGTTCCGTGTGACAGAGGAATATGGGGAGGCTATTGGATACATACAGTAGCCTTCTCAGGAACACATTTTCTTTAGTTTGCAGGTTTGTGATATCACAGTAACCTCAAACTCCACCCCAGAAATTACAGTGGAGCAACAGCATGCCTCAAAGATGTTGATCATGGCATCCTGAGTTTTAGAGCCCAACTTCCCCGAAAGTCTAAAGAGGGTCTCAATGGTTTGATCTAAGTAATTCTTTCTAACCTTTGTTAGGTGTAACTAGTTGCCTTTGTCATCAAACGGTACACCTAGGTAGGTGAAGGTGGAGACTTCAAGAAGATTTTCACCATTAATGTAATATGGGCTCAGGCCAGTACATATATTATCTATAAGCATCGCTTGTAATTTCTCAGAGTTTGTCCTACTTTATTCATGAATGACAACTTAATTAGAAGCTTTTATAAAGCCCTGCCAGTTCTTGACATTATGATGCAGTCGTCTCCATAGAGTAGAATGGATGACTTCCTAGAGTCCCCCCTCGGTGTATCTGCCTCGAAAACTGTTTAGCCATGTATCAAAATCATTAACATAAAAACAAAACAAAAATGGTGCCAACACACACCCCTGCCTCACACCATGCTTCATCTTGATGGGAACAGTACATTCTCTATTCACCCCATGTCTTACACAACCAGTTACATCTTCATGTAACTGGGCCAGGAAGAAACCCACGGCCTCATCTACATCCATGGCTAGCATTTTATGCCATAACTTCCCCCTGTTCACCCTGTTCAAGACTGAGGTGAGATCCATAAAGGCTAGGTATAGACAACCCTTCTTCACAATTGTGTATTTACTGATTACAAGTTGAAATTCAGGACATTGATCAGTAGTGTGAAGACCTTTTATGAAACCATATTGGACTTCAGAAAAACAGCCCTTCTCCGCCACCCAAGTCTGCAATTGGTTCAACAAGATCCTCACCATCACTTTACTTGTTGAGTCAATAAATGAGATCAGGCGGTAGCAACATGGGTCTGCCTGTCACCCTTCTTAAATATGGGGACTATGGTAGAGTTTGACCATGATTTTGGAGGACCTGCCACAACCGCACACCAAAAGATGCTAGTGTGTAATTGTGCCCAGAGATCAAGATTATCCATAAAAAGATCGACTGGTAGGCCGTTGGATCCAGATGCCTTATTTCTGGTGCTCTGTTCTAACTCACATCTGACCTCTTCCAGAGTAGAACGTAATTACTCCAAGCTCCCCCCCAAGATGTTTTGTTAAAGTGTTATCATAAGTGCAATCTGCTGCATCATCACTACATTACACCTTGGAGGAATGCTCCACCCACTTTGCTGGTGGAATGGTGCCATCAAGTAAGAGGCATTAACCATTTTCCCAAAAAGGCAGGAGTCATTCCTTGTGCTAGCTTCATGCAACTTTTCCCAGGCATCTAGGCAAATAGCAGCCTTCTTCTGTGCAATTGCTTGTTTATAATTATGCCTACAGAATCTTACCCCTCCCACCCCCCATCCTTTTTCACTTACTTTAAGTTAAAAATAAGATCTCTGTGAGCTTTAGAACACTTTGCGTCAATATACCTCTGTGGTTTGGGCTTCCTTGCCTTACAATCAGCAATCAAGATATCAGAAAACCAGAGGCAGATTCCAGCAAAAGCATGCAATACCTGCTTGGGGTCCAATTCACTGTTAAGGCAGGTCATGACCTGATCCTTACTCCTCCCTACTAATTCTTCCAAAATGACCTCTGCATCCACCGTGCGTAGAATACCCTTGTTCTTATTACAGGCTATTAGTGCATTTGGAACATCACACTGCTTCTCTTTACTAATATCAAGGGAACTGGCAAGGGGCAATGGTCACTCAAACATTTAGATACCATTGAAAAATCAATGGCCCTATATTGTTGGGAAAACACAAAGTCAATAAGACTGCCCCTGCCTCTTCCAATATAAATGACAAGGACAGTTTCAGGAGGAGCTAAAAGGTCAATGGCGAGAAAAAGGAAATACTTGTTTATAATAGAATTAGAAATATCCCCCACATGGGGGGTGTTCAAAATGAGAATGATCCTCAATATCACATCCTATCTCACCACAGGCAGAATTAGTGGAAATTGGGCATAATTTACAATTGAAGCCATCCCACAGATCTGTACTGATATTAAGAATGATATATTGACCATTGGCTTCATTTGGCATAATTGACTCCATCTTGTGCAACAGACTCCATTTTCTGTGGTCTCACGTAGCTGCAAAGTGGGGAGGGCATCTTTTCGCTCTTCACTAGTTTTTCGTTCCTCATCGATCAGAGTGAACTGGAACATGTTGTGTGGGATGCGTGCTTGGTACCTTTCAGGGAATGTGTGGAATGTACAGCTCTATCTCGGAGTCAAAATACAGGAGCCTGGCCAGCTTCTGTCTTGACCTTGACACAGACCAGTACGGTCAGCTCGGTTTTTTCCAACAGAAGAAAGTGGGCGAGGTTTCTAGAACCTTCGCCTCACGTTGAGTAAAGGTATTAAAGCTGGAGGTCTTCGGGGGGGGGGATGCAGGTTGAAGCTCATTCACAGAGTAGACGTACTGCTGTGAAACAGACGGAACTTAGGTCCCGATTAAACTCCTTCCTGGGCTGTCGAAGGGCTTCTCCCGCTTGAGTTGGCAAGGATGTTGCATGATCGATCGGTGAGGTGTTCCTTACTTCGTGTACATAATTTCTACGTTTCTTTGCTCTTTGCTACATGTTATATGCTACATTTTAATCTGGTTTAGCACTTGAGTTACTTGATATTTGGGAGTCTGCATTCACTGATATATTTTTCCTTCTTTTCTAAAATATTGAATTAATAAACGTGTGTGTCACTTTAAATGCACCTGAATTTGTTTTCCTGCCTCACCTTAAGAGAGTGCTGGGTTTTGTTTTATTGCCTCGTCTTTTGGGAGTGCTATTTAACGTGTGTTATTTAAAGGTGCAGTAGTGCGTTTGCCTCCTTTTGGGAGTGCAGGGTTTAGGTGTGTCCTATTGTGAAAAATTACAAGCACTACAAGATCACAATAAAATCCATGTTAAGCTCGCTTAGAATCTTCTTAAGAGACAACTCAAGTGAAGCTGCAATACCTATAATATTAGAAATAAAATTCTGATAGAATTTAACAATGACACACATTTCCCTGGGTTTAACCAAAAGAGTAATTTTAACATGGGGGAATCAAGATGTGTTTAATAGATGCCCATGTCCATGGATGTTGAAATAAAAGTTAAACAGCCACCTTCATGATGCCCCCCTTCAGATTGTTGCTGGGGTGTGAATAGAGAAAAATCAATGTATGTACACTGCTTAACAGGTAACCAAAATATAGGGAGCCACTCAATTTGCTGCAAAATAACCCCACAAGGTGAAGAAAACACACTTGTTTTCTTATATAACCCTCACCCACTAGGGTTGCCACTTGGTGGCATACTTCATCATCGGTCCCATCCAGTGGAATGAGGCATGCTGCAACCTACAAATTACGTGGGAGCACTTAGAGATGTATTAATATGATGCCCAATATGATAATAGGCGAGAAGCTGAGGTAGGAAACTTCAAGCCTGGCAATCGTAAGTGGCGCGAGCAGCATGCCACCTGTCACTGTGCAGTCCTGGAACATCCTCACCTGCGCCGAGCCACTGTTAGCTCTACCATCCGTCGACTGTCTACTTCACGTCTCACTCACCCGTCTCACGGGATCTGCTTTAAGTACAACAAAGATTGTGCTTGCTTGTGTCTAGGTTGACGTCTGATGGGGCACTCTTATATCTGGTGTCCTCAGGAAGCTCCGTTTCTTTATTCCAAACCTGTGTCCTTCAGGTTAAGTACACAAAGAAGTGACTTTCTTCAGTCGGATTCGCTTGGTGTCTAAGGATTGTTAACACAGGACTGCGAGGACCAGCAGCCCGGTTTCTATCACAGCTGTGTCCTCTTCCCTGGGTTCCCGCCCTTCGTCTCTGCCTGCTGCTTAATACTGCTCGCGGCCCCCGCTTCGCGGGAGCCGCTCGTAGCAGTCGGATTCGCTTGGTGTCTAAGGATTGTTAACACGGAACTGCGAGGACCAGCAGCCCGGTTTCTATCACAGCTGTGTCCTCTTCCCTGGGTTCCCGCCCATTGTATACGGGTATTTATTTCATCTCCCACCCCGCTTCGCGGGACGCGCGCGGGCACGTGCCGGGCAAAGCCCGGGCCAAGGCAGGCCCGTCTGACCCCGTCCGAGTACGGTTGAGAACGGAACGGGAACCCCCTTTAACATCTGGTATAAAAGGTCAGTTACTGGAAGATTAAATTACATTTGCTGGGCTAAAGTGCTATCATTGAGTACTCCTCATCTGAAAAAATAAGAAGGCTGATTGAGTCTGGGGCTACAAGTACAAGTTGGAGAATGGCTAAGCCCACAAGCAGGGATGGGAGCGGCAGGCAATCTACAGGAGGTGCCCTAATGGGGACTCTAGACAATTTTCTTGTGCGAGTACAAACAGCATTAGCTAAAGATATCGAATCAACGGAAAAAAGACTATCACTAGATGTACTCTGTGATAAGAGATCGTCCCTGGGAAGTATGGCCAAGGCTAGGTCACCACCGTGTCAGCAATCTGTTACGCAGGATCTTCTGGACTCATCATCTCTTTTGGTGGAGGTTGGGAGAGTCCAAACAACATTGATATCACCACTGGCTGTAACTTTGGGCGAAACTCTAGAATCCTCGATCCCCTGTAACCCGGTCCCGAAGAGTATGCCCTTATCAATAATTAAGACCCGATCTGCTAGTAATATTAAAGCGGGCCCCGTAAAACAACATCATGGCTTAACATCGAAAGGAAAGCGCCAGGGGACCCAATCGCACGCTGCAGGGAAAAAAGTGATGGCTGGGCCTGTACTTGCTCTAAATGAGGAACCAGTTCCTAGTCTTACCCAACCGATAGTAATCGAGGATAGGGCAAACTCATCCTCATTCCCGGGGAGTGGAGCCATGGCAGATATGGGCCCGACGTTTTGGAAAAAATTGGAGTGTACTTTAAAGAAATTGTGTGACCCTATTTATGAAAGACTGGGCTCTATAGAAAGCAGACTTGTGTGTTTGGAACTTTCACTTGCTTTGGCCCAGTCACGGGGGGGGGAAGTCGGGGAAATGGTTTATCCAATGAACGACCTAATGTGGTAGGGCAAAGTATTGACGTTGAAGCTGTTCTTACTGGTCCAGCAACTGGTATAGAGAGTTCTAAACAAACTGACTCCCTAGAGCCATGCGCCATACCCTCTCCTGTTAATCAGTTAAGAGTTGTACAATCCCCACAAAGGGACGGATCCCATAAAACAGTCGTTAACAAACATAGAATGGATAAACAACCTATGCCCATACAGCCTCCAGTGCATGTTGCATCTGGACTAATAGATATACATCTTCCCCCAGAGGCAGCCCCCTATGTGGTGGTTTTAACTGGGGTCCCACCCTTGGCTATGGGGACAAGGGAATCGTACAGGGAACTTAAGAATAAGTGTACTTTTTGGCTTAATGTAAAGCGCCCATTGCCGGCCCATAAACGTGCCAAAATTCTGTTTGTTAGGAGAGTAAATTGGGTGGGCAGGATGCACAACTCGACAAAGGGGGATTGTATTATTATTAATTTCAGGGACAGGCGTTGTGTGGAACATATTTGTAACTGGCCCCAAGACGATTCATCATCTTTAATTTGCACTATGCCTTTGTCCTACTTTTATGCTCCCGAGTTATCGTTCCAGGGATGGGCAAAATCTAGGGGAATTACGACAAACGGTTGTCCTTTCGGGGATATAAGGCCTTTTAACCGATCTGATGTGTTGTCGGGACTAGCGGACTGTGATTGACAGAAAGATAGAAATGGTCATCCTAGGCCTGGAAAGGTATATGTAGCCACTGATATAGAGGATGATAAAAAACAAGGAGGGTTGTCTGGAATGGAAAGAGCCATAGATGGAGTTGTAATCGCTGGCTTAACAAATGTTAACAGAGTTGTTGTACAGGAACCTAGAGGGGTGTTACAGTTGGAATGATTTAATAACGAGGGAAATCCAGCTCCCTCTTATGGTTCGGACATATCTCCTTGGCAAATCCCTCTAACATTAGGCACAGGGAGCGCTGGTAGGCCTGTAAAGGTTGTAGGCTATACAACAATATTATCCTGGAATTATCCTGGAATGTGTAACTTCGCATCACTGGACGGACTTTATTGGCGAACACGATATCTGTCTTTTCCAAGAGACATGGTCAACAGAGTCCGTCTACAGATTGGGGTATTTGAACTTCTTTGTCCCAGCAGAGAAAAGGCCAAAGGGTCGGCCAGTAGGAGGCCTGGTCATTTGGGTCAGACAAAACTTAAAATGTAATGTCCAACTTCTCCCAATCTTAAGTTGTGACATCCTGGGAGTTAGGTTGACTTTACTAATATCAAGGGAACTGGCAAGGGGCAATGGTCACTCAAACATTTAGATACCATTGAAAAATCAATGGCCCTATATTGTTGGGAAAACACAAAGTCAATAAGACTGCCCCTGCCTCTTCCAATATAAATGACAAGGACAGTTTCAGGAGGAGCTAAAAGGTCAATGGCGAGAAAAAGGAAATACTTGTTTATAATAGAATTAGAAATATCCCCCACATGGGGGGTGTTCAAAATGAGAATGATCCTCAATATCACATCCTATCTCACCACAGGCAGAATTAGTGGAAATTGGGCATAATTTACAATTGAAGCCATCCCACAGATCTGTACTGATATTAAGAATGATATATTGACCATTGGCTTCATTTGGCATAATTGACTCCATCTTGTGCAACAGACTCCATTTTCTGTGGTCTCACGTAGCTGCAAAGTGGGGAGGGCATCTTTTCGCTCTTCACTAGTTTTTCGTTCCTCATCGATCAGAGTGAACTGGAACATGTTGTGTGGGATGCGTGCTTGGTACCTTTCAGGGAATGTGTGGAATGTACAGCTCTATCTCGGAGTCAAAATACAGGAGCCTGGCCAGCTTCTGTCTTGACCTTGACACAGACCAGTACGGTCAGCTCGGTTTTTTCCAACAGAAGAAAGTGGGCGAGGTTTCTAGAACCTTCGCCTCACGTTGAGTAAAGGTATTAAAGCTGGAGGTCTTCGGGGGGGGGGATGCAGGTTGAAGCTCATTCACAGAGTAGACGTACTGCTGTGAAACAGACGGAACTTAGGTCCCGATTAAACTCCTTCCTGGGCTGTCGAAGGGCTTCTCCCGCTTGAGTTGGCAAGGATGTTGCATGATCGATCGGTGAGGTGTTCCTTACTTCGTGTACATAATTTCTACGTTTCTTTGCTCTTTGCTACATGTTATATGCTACATTTTAATCTGGTTTAGCACTTGAGTTACTTGATATTTGGGAGTCTGCATTCACTGATATATTTTTCCTTCTTTTCTAAAATATTGAATTAATAAACGTGTGTGTCACTTTAAATGCACCTGAATTTGTTTTCCTGCCTCACCTTAAGAGAGTGCTGGGTTTTGTTTTATTGCCTCGTCTTTTGGGAGTGCTATTTAACGTGTGTTATTTAAAGGTGCAGTAGTGCGTTTGCCTCCTTTTGGGAGTGCAGGGTTTAGGTGTGTCCTATTGTGAAAAATTACAAGCACTACAAGATCACAATAAAATCCATGTTAAGCTCGCTTAGAATCTTCTTAAGAGACTACTCAAGTGAAGCTGCAATACCTATAATATTAGAAATAAAATTCTGATAGAATTTAACAATGACACACATTTCCCTGGGTTTAACCAAAAGAGTAATTTTAACATGGGGGAATCAAGATGTGTTTAATAGATGCCCATGTCCATGGATATTGAAATAAAAGTTAAACAGCCACCTTCATGATGCCCCCCTTCAGATTGTTGCTGGGGTGTGAATAGAGAAAAATCAATGTATGTACACTGCTTAACAGGTAACCAAAATATAGGGAGCCACTCAATTTGCTGCAAAATAACCCCACAAGGTGAAGAAAACACACTTGTTTTCTTATATAACCCTCACCCACTAGGGTTGCCACTTGGTGGCATACTTCATCATCGGTCCCATCCAGTGGAATGAGGCATGCTGCAACCTACAAATTACGTGGGAGCACTTAGAGATGTATTAATATGATGCCCAATATGATAATAGGCGAGAAGCTGAGGTAGGAAACTTCAAGCCTGGCAATCGTAAGTGGCGCGAGCAGCATGCCACCTATCACTGTGCAGTCCTGGAACATCCTCACCTGCGCCGAGCCACTGTTAGCTCTACCATCCGTCGACTGTCTACTTCACGTCTCACTCACCCGTCTCACGGGATCTGCTTTAAGTACAACAAAGATTGTGCTTGCTTGTGTCTAGGTTGACGTCTGATGGGGCACTCTTATATCTGGTGTCCTCAGGAAGCTCCGTTTCTTTATTCCAAACCTGTGTCCTTCAGGTTAAGTACACAAAGAAGTGACTTTCTTCAGTCGGATTCGCTTGGTGTCTAAGGATTGTTAACACAGGACTGCGAGGACCAGCAGCCCGGTTTCTATCACAGCTGTGTCCTCTTCCCTGGGTTCCCGCCCTTCGTCTCTGCCTGCTGCTTAATACTGCTCGCGGCCCCCGCTTCGCGGGAGCCGCTCGTAGCAGTCGGATTCGCTTGGTGTCTAAGGATTGTTAACACGGAACTGCGAGGACCAGCAGCCCGGTTTCTATCACAGCTGTGTCCTCTTCCCTGGGTTCCCGCCCATTGTATACGGGTATTTATTTCATCTCCCACCCCGCTTCGCGGGACGCGCGCGGGCACGTGCCGGGCAAAGCCCGGGCCAAGGCAGGCCCGTCTGACCCCGTCCGAGTACGGTTGAGAACGGAACGGGAACCCCCTTTAACATCTGGTATAAAAGGTCAGTTACTGGAAGATTAAATTACATTTGCTGGGCTAAAGTGCTATCATTGAGTACTCCTCATCTGAAAAAATAAGAAGGCTGATTGAGTCTGGGGCTACAAGTACAAGTTGGAGAATGGCTAAGCCCACAAGCAGGGATGGGAGCGGCAGGCAATCTACAGGAGGTGCCCTAATGGGGACTCTAGACAATTTTCTTGTGCGAGTACAAACAGCATTAGCTAAAGATATCGAATCAACGGAAAAAAGACTATCACTAGATGTACTCTGTGATAAGAGATCGTCCCTGGGAAGTATGGCCAAGGCTAGGTCACCACCGTGTCAGCAGTCTGTTACGCAGGATCTTCTGGACTCATCATCTCTTTTGGTGGAGGTTGGGAGAGTCCAAACAACATTGATATCACCACTGGCTGTACCTTTGGGCGAAACTCTAGAATCCTCGATCCCCTGTAACCCGGTCCCGAAGAGTATGCCCTTATCAATAATTAAGACCCGATCTGCTAGTAATATTAAAGCGGGCCCCGTAAAACAACATCATGGCTTAACATCGAAAGGAAAGCGCCAGGGGACCCAATCGCACGCTGCAGGGAAAAAAGTGATGGCTGGGCCTGTACTTGCTCTAAATGAGGAACCAGTTCCTAGTCTTACCCAACCGATAGTAATCGAGGATAGGGCAAACTCATCCTCATTCCCGGGGAGTGGAGCCATGGCAGATATGGGCCCGACGTTTTGGAAAAAATTGGAGTGTACTTTAAAGAAATTGTGTGACCCTATTTATAAAAGACTGGGCTCTATAGAAAGCAGACTTGTGTGTTTGGAACTTTCACTTGCTTTGGCCCAGTCACGGGGGGGGGAAGTCGGGGAAATGGTTTATCCAATGAACGACCTAATGTGGTAGGGCAAAGTATTGACGTTGAAGCTGTTCTTACTGGTCCAGCAACTGGTATAGAGAGTTCTAAACAAACTGACTCCCTAGAGCCATGCGCCATACCCTCTCCTGTTAATCAGTTAAGAGTTGTACAATCCCCACAAAGGGACGGATCCCATAAAACAGTCGTTAACAAACATAGAATGGATAAACAACCTATGCCCATACAGCCTCCAGTGCATGTTGCATCTGGACTAATAGATATACATCTTCCCCCAGAGGCAGCCCCCTATGTGGTGGTTTTAACTGGGGTCCCACCCTTGGCTATGGGGACAAGGGAATCGTACAGGGAACTTAAGAATAAGTGTACTTTTTGGCTTAATGTAAAGCGCCCATTGCCGGCCCATAAACGTGCCAAAATTCTGTTTGTTAGGAGAGTAAATTGGGTGGGCAGGATGCACAACTCGACAAAGGGGGATTGTATTATTATTAATTTCAGGGACAGGCGTTGTGTGGAACATATTTGTAACTGGCCCCAAGACGATTCATCATCTTTAATTTGCACTATGCCTTTGTCCTACTTTTATGCTCCCGAGTTATCGTTCCAGGGATGGGCAAAATCTAGGGGAATTACGACAAACGGTTGTCCTTTCGGGGATATAAGGCCTTTTAACCGATCTGATGTGTTGTCGGGACTAGCGGACTGTGATTGACAGAAAGATAGAAATGGTCATCCTAGGCCTGGAAAGGTATATGTAGCCACTGATATAGAGGATGATAAAAAACAAGGAGGGTTGTCTGGAATGGAAAGAGCCATGGATGGAGTTGTAATCGCTGGCTTAACAAATGTTAACAGAGTTGTTGTACAGGAACCTAGAGGGGTGTTACAGTTGGAATGATTTAATAACGAGGGAAATCCAGCTCCCTCTTATGGTTCGGACATATCTCCTTGGCAAATCCCTCTAACATTAGGCACAGGGAGCGCTGGTAGGCCTGTAAAGGTTGTAGGCTAAACAACAATATTATCCTGGAATTATCCTGGAATGTGTAACTTCGCATCACTGGACGGACTTTATTGGCGAACACGATATCTGTCTTTTCCAAGAGACATGGTCAACAGAGTCCGTCTACAGATTGGGGTATTTGAACTTCTTTGTCCCAGCAGAGAAAAGGCCAAAGGGTCGGCCAGTAGGAGGCCTGGTCATTTGGGTCAGACAAAACTTAAAATGTAATGTCCAACTTCTCCCAATCTTAAGTTGTGACATCCTGGGAGTTAGGTTGATTTTCCCGTCAAACACAAAGATTGATATTTTCAATGTTTATGCAAGGGGCTTACCAGGTGGGAAAAAATCAGAGGTTATAACAGTATTAGATACCCTTGTTGAATCCAGACCAACTGATGTGCTCCCATTGATAGCGGGAGACTTCAACACGACTTTTGAGCCATTAGGACTTTATGATTCAAATCTAATGGAGGAGGAGGACCTTAGATGGGGAGTTCCGCAGCTTGAGACAAAGCCCACCAGCAAATGGACGGAGGCGGCCCTGCATTTGAAGGGGCTCTGTTTGGGAAACCAACTGAGGGCTGCAAATGGTAGAACTTTGTCAGACAGGATGGGAAGCAAAACATATGGCAATGGCATCAGGGCAAGCCATATAGATTATCTTCTAGTCCATTTAAGGATGTGGCACACTCTCGTTGATATGGTGGTAAAACCCCGAATAGAGAGTGACCACAACCCACTGGTTGCACTTTTTAAATTGGACATAGAAGAAAGAGTGGATTTAGCAATCGGCGCTATAGGCCCAGATGTTATTATATCAAATGATGAATGCCGCCTCAAGTGGTGTAAAGTAGTAGAGCATCCTGACATCATAAACAGTATTAATTCTAATGTAGAAGAGGCATTAGCATCAATGGTGATAGGAGGCAACGAAAGTCGGACTTACGCTCCATTTAAGATAGTACATGATAATCTCTTTACTAAACTTAAAGCTTATTTTTGCAGGCCTTTTTTAGCAAAAAGAGATCCTAGAAGAAAACAGGAGAGTTGGTTTAATGCCTCCTGTAAGCAAGCCCAGGAAGAGCTGGGACTTGCACTAAAACTAAAAGATCAGAGCAAGATTAAGAAAGCCCGTAGTAATTATAGGATGGCACAATGTAATGCTAAAAAGGTATGGGAAGAGTGCGAGTGGCAAGATCTTAAGGTAGCATGTGCATCAAAAGATCAGAAAAAATGTTGGGACATTTTTAAATGGAAAAGGGGTGAGATCACTGACAGCCCGCATAACTATGTCGCCCAGAGTTCTTGGGTTGATTACTTCAAGCCACAATATGCAAAAGGAGCCGAGGACGATAGTGAGCTCCATCAGGACATGATGTTTTATAACAAACTCGTTTTTAGTGTTGAGGAGGTCGATAGGGCGCTTGATCTAGTAACCCAAGGACGCGCCCCAGGCATGGACTGCATCCCAGGTGATTTATTTACGAATGATAGGCAAAGATGGCGGGTATACATTGTCTATTTAGCTAATGCTATAGCCCAAGGGATGGCTGTCCCTCAGTCCTGGAAAGGTGCTGAAATTGTGCCCGTATACAAAAAAGGGGACAAAACATTAGCATGTATTTATAGGCCCATTAGTTTTGATTGATTCTATTCAAAAAATTATGGGCCGTCTGGTCTTGGGAAAAATCCAGACCTGGATGGAGGATAGTAATATATTGAGTCCTCTCCAGGCTGGTTTTCGTCCCAAGACTAGCACCGTAGACCAGGTTTTCAGGTTCATGGTCCTCTATTGGAGGACAGTGATTCTGGAAAAAGGGGTTTTGTATGCAGTATTCGTCGCCCTGCGGGCGGCTTTTGACTTGGTCCCGCGCGGCAAGCTGTGGCGGGTACTGGAGGGGCTGGGGATAGCCCCTGAGTTGTTGACATTGGTCGTCCGCTTACATGAGGACAATTTTGCCTGGGTGCGGTGGGGACGACAGGGGGAGGTTACGGATGCCTTCCCCGTTGAGCGGGGAGTGCGGCAGGGCTGTGTTTTGGCACCGACCCTGTTCTCGCTCTTCTTGAACGGGGTGGCTGATTTCCTCTTCCGGGTCCCCACGGATGCCCCGGCCATGGCTGGTAATCGTGTCCCGGTCCTCATGTTCGCGGACGATACTCTGTTAATCTCACCTAGTGGCCTCCAGCTGACCCTCCGGCGCTTTGAAGAATTCTGCTTGCTGCGTGGCCTAGAAATAAATGTTGCCAAGACAAAGTTTATTGTCCTTAATGGACCTAAACCTTGTAAGTCTTATAAATCTTTTAGAGGATCCATCCTTATGAATGGCTCCCCATTAGAGCAGGTCGACGCATTTACCTATCTGGGGGTCACGCTGCAGAAGGATATGTGCTGGAAAAGCCAAATAGATTTGGCTATATTGAAGTACCAGCAACAGGCAGGTTTCCTTTTAAAAAGATTCAAAACTTCACAGACTCAACCAATCAGACCATTCCTCGAGATCTATTGGATGAAGATTCTTAGCTCGGCCCTTAATGGGTCTGAGCTATGGGGGTTTGAAAATTTAAAACGCCTGACACTAGTGGAAAATGAGTTTATTCGGAAAGCCACTGGTGTCCCGCAAAGTACCCCCCTGATACCACTATTCTGGGATCTTGGTTTGAAAATGCTCCAAGATACAGCTTATTTACGTCCACTGCTGTATTGGCGCAGGGTATGGACTACCGAGGAGCTCAAGCATTATGCCTTGGGTTTGAAGGAAATCATGGAAAAGGATTCCTCTCATAAGATATATTGGTTGAGGTCAATAAGATCGCTCTTAGATAGATTGGGAATGGGGGACTTATGGGAAGATCCTCAAAATGCGGTTTTCCCTTAAAAAAAAACCATGAAGACCAAATATTGGGAACTGATCTGTTCTGACTTAACTTTTAAAGGGTGTTCGTCCCACCTTACAGGCAGATTTTTGGAATTCAAGGTTTACCCAAAATTGGAATCGTATTGGGGCCTGATTGAGAAACCATATGATCGTAAGCTCTATTTCCAATTTAGGGCAGGTACGCTTCCAATCCGATCATTTACAATTAAATGGGCTGGAGCGTCTCACGATAAATGCCCAAAGTGCAGGGACAAGAGTGAATCTTTGAGCCATTTTATGTTTTTTTGCCCCCTTTACAATTTACCACGGAAGAAATGGGTAATACCTATTTGTCGCCTGATTGGAACTCGAAGGCATGAAGAGGCTATGCGAATTTTGTATTCTGATCCAAGCCCGGCAATTGCAATAGCCATGGCAAAATTTATAAAGTGGGCTTGGGTAATCCGGACAAAACTGATAAGCCCCAAAAGTGCCCACTGAATATGCATAGCCCCTGATCAAACAAACAAAAAAATCATTTTAGGTTGCATTGCTGCATTGTTACTTAAACTAAGGGATGGTGGCATATTGCTGTACAAATCTGGAAACTGTTTTATACTTGATTTTAAAGATATTGGCTCATTTAACATGTATACAGCTTAATCATGTTTTAGGTATTTATATAAATCTGCAATGATTTTTTGTATTTTAGTTTGCATTTTTGTAAATGATTTTTATATATTACTTTTATGACTTAATTGTCGAATAAAGTTTTTGGATACGGATAATAGGAGTGGGTTGGAAAGAAAGCCATAAAGATACCTGGCTAGTAGGTAAACTATTATTTATGCTGGGCTCTAGTCAGTATGATTGAAAACGAGGAGAGGGAAGCGTGGATAACTATGTACCTGCCTTTCTAAATGTTGACATGTTTCAAGCCATCTCCTTGGCTTTTCATCAAGCCCAAGGATTGAACTTCTTGATACTGCCCCTGTAGTCATGTTGGCGCTAATTGTGTTCAAATACTGTGCATGCTTCATATAAGAAGCTGATTATACCCACTTGGTATTCACTGTTTCGTAATATTATTTAGGAACATGTTTTGCTTCATATATCGCAGGTGGTCATGGTGAGCTTATAATCACACTTACATCAAAGCATCCCCTCGAACATTCACCGAAAGGACAGATATGTCTCTACTGACTGACACTGACTGACACTGATTGACTGACACTGACTGACTGACACTGATTGACTGACACTGACTGACTGACACTGATTGACTGACACTGACTGACACTGATTGACTGACACTGACAGACTGACTGACACTGACTGACTGACATTGACTGACACTGACTGACACTGACTGACTACTCTCTACTACTCTACTACTGACTCTCTACTACTCTCTACTACTCTCTCTCTACTACTCACTCTCTACTACTCACTCTCCACTACTCTACTACTCTCTACTACTCACTCTCAACTACTCACTCTCTACTACTCTACTACTCCCTCTCTACTACTCTCTACTACTCACTCACTACTACTCTAGTACTCTCTACTACTCACTCTCAACTACTCACTCTCTACTAATCTACTACTCACTCTCTACTACTCACTCGCTACGTCTCTCTACTACTCACTCTCTACTACTCACTCTCTACTACTCATGCTCTACTACTCTCTACTACTCACTCTCTACTACTCTCTACTATTCACTCTCTACTCCTCACTCTCTACTACTCACTCTACTACTTTCTACTACTCTCTACCACTCACTCTCTACTACTCTACTACTCACTCTCTACTACTCTCTACTACTCACTCGCTACTACTCTCTACTACTCACTCTCTACTACACTCTCTACTACTCTCTCTCTCTACTACTCTCTACTACTACTCTCTACTATTCACTCTCTACTACTCACTCTCTACTACTCTCTACTACTCACTCTACTACTCTCTGCTGCGCTCTAGCACTCACTCTCTACTACTCTACTACTCTCTTTCTACTACTCACTCTCTACTACTCTCTCTCTACTACTCTCTACTACTCACTCTCTACTACTCACTCTACTACTCTCTACTACTCATTCTCTACTACTCTCTCTACTACTCACTCTCTACTATTCACTCTCTACTACTCACTCTCTACTACTCGCTCTCTACTACTCTCTACTACTCACTCTCTACTACTCACTCTCTACTACTCACTCTCTACTACTCACTCTTTACTACTCTCTACTACTCTCTCTGCTACTCACTCTCTACTACTCACTCTCTACTACTCTACTACACTCTACTACTACTCACTCTACTATTCTCTACTACTCACTCTACTACTCTCTCCTACTCTCTACCACTCACTCTCTACTACTCTACTACTCACTCTCTACTACTCTCTCTGCTACTCACTCTCTACTACTCACTCTACCACTCCTACTACTCACTCTGTACTACTCTCTACTACTCACTCTGTACTACTCACTCTCTACTACTCACTCTCTACTACTCTCTACTGCTCTCTCTCCACTACTGATTCTCTACTACTCGCTCTCAACTACTCTCTACTACTCACTCTACTACTCACTCTCTACTACCCTACTACTCTCTCTACTTCTCACTCTCTACTACTCTCTCTACTACTCACTCTCTACTACTCACTCTCTACTACACACTCTCTACTACTTGCTCTCTGCTACTCGCTCTCTACTACTCTCTAGTACTCACTCTACTACTCACTCTCTACTACTCTCTACTACTCACTCTCTACTACTCCACTACTCTCTACTACTCACTCTCTACTACTCACGCTCTACTACTCTACTACTCTCTACTACTCTCTCTCTACTACTCACTCTCTACTACTCACTCTCTACTACTCACTCTCTACTACTCTCTACTACTCACTCTCTACTACTCACTCTCTAATACTCATTCTCTACTACTCTCTCTACCACTCTCTACTACTCACTCTCTACTACTCTCTACTACTCACTCTCTACTACTCTCTCTCTACTACTCTCTACTACTCACTCTACTACTCATTCTCTACTACTCTCTCTACCACTCTCTACTACTCACTCTCTACTACTCTCTACTACTCACTCTCTAATACTCACTCTCTACTACTCACTCTCTCCTATTCACTCTACTACTCTCTACTACTCACTCTCTGATACTTTCTCTACTACTCTCTGCTACTCTCTACTACTCACTCTCTACTACTCACTCTCTACTCTCTATTACTCGCACTCTACTCTCTACCTCTCTCTCTACTACTCTCTACCTCTCTACCTCTACCTCTCTACCTCTACACCTCTACCTATACACCTCTACCTCTCTACCTCTCTGTACATGCACACATATGCACATACATATATGCATATATATGCATATGCATTTATATATATATGTATGTGTATATATATATATATATATACATATAAATATCATCTGCATATCTATATAAATATAAATTCATGCAAACATATACATATACTTATATGCATGGTATGTACATGAAAGTTTGAAAAACTCTAATACAAGCAAAGCTAAAAAGCCACCTAATTACAAACAGAATTGCTTTTACTTAAACGAGGGCGAGACCTATTGCATTTTCAATGCTTGTTTACTTTGATTCCATCAAGAAGGCATTCAGATGTGTCACACATTTTCCATAAATTCTGAATGGTAGCACTCTAGTTGCTCATTAGGTCACTGTAGTAAAGCTACTGCTCACCAGGGAAGTCTGCTGCTGGTATTGAAAGTGCATGTTTCAGTCTGCATGTCAGAATGTTTTAATGAAATAGAAGAGGATTTGAGAAGTCACTCAAAATGTGCCCTAATTTTTCTTTTTTCCTCACTAATCCTAATTTCTATGGCAAAATGAACCTCCTCATTGTGTTCCTTTTAAATTAAACTACTCACTCTCTACTACCCACTCGCTACTACTTTCTATTACTCACTCTCTACTACTCACTTTCTACTACTCTCTACTACTCTATTACTCTCTACTACTACTCTCTACTACTCACTCTCTACTACTCACTCTCTACTACTCTACTACTCTCTACTACTCTCTACTACTCACTCTCAACTACTCACTCTACTACTCTCTCTACTACTCACTCTCTACTACTCTCTACTATTCACTCTCTACTACTCTCTACCACTCACTCTCTACTACTCTCTCTCTCTACTACTCACTCTCTACTACTCACTCTACTACTCTCTACTACTCTCTCTGCTACTCACTCTCTACTACTCTCTACTACTCACTATCTACTACTCTACTACTCTCTACTACTCTCTCTACTACTCACTCTCTACTACTCACTCTCTACTACTCTCTACTACTCTCTCTCTACTACACACTCTCTACTACTTGCTCTCTACTACTCACTCTACTACTCACTCTCTACTACTCCCTACTACTCACTCTACTACTCACTCTCTACTACTCTCTACTACTCACTCTCTACTACTCCACTACTCTCTACTAATCACTCTCTACTACTCACTCTGTACTACTCTCTACTACTCACTCTCTACTACTCTCTCTATACTACTCACTCTCTACTACTCACTCTCTACTACTCTCTCTCTACTACTCTCGACTACTCTATACTACTCACTCCATACTACTCTCTACTACTCACTCTCTACTACTCTCTACTGTTCACTCTACTACTCATTCTCTACTACTCTCTCTCTGCTACTTAGTCTCCACTACTCACTCTCTACTACTCTCTACTACTCACTCTCTAATACTCACTCTCTACTACTCTCTACTACTCACTCTCTACTACTCTCTACTTCTCCCTCTACTACTCACTCTCTACTACTCTCTACTTCTCACTCTCTACTACTCTCTACTACTCACTCTCTACTACTCACTCTACTCCTCTCTCCTACTCACTCTCTGCTACTCTCTCTACTACTCTCTACTACTCTCTCTCTACTCTCTACTCTCTATTGCTCATCCTCTACTCTCTACCTCTCTACCTTTCTCTACCTCTCTCTCTACTACTCTCTACCTCTCTACCTCTACCTCTCTACCTCTACCTCTCTACCTCTACGTCTCTACCTCTACATCTCTACCTCTACACCTCTACCTCTCTCTACCTCTCTCTACACGCACACATATGCACATATATGCATATGTATTTATATATATGTATATGTATATATATATATACATACATATATAAACATATATATAATCTGCATCTCTATATAAATACAAATATAAATGCATGCATACATATACATATATGCATGTTATGTACATGAAATTTTGAAAAACACCAATAAAAGCAAAGCTAAAAACCCACCTAATTACAAACAGAATTGCTTTAACTTAAACGAGGGCCAGACCTATTGCATTTTCAATGCTTGTTTACTTTGGTTACATCAAGAAGGCATTCAGATGTGACACATTTGCCATAAATTCTGAATGGTAGCACTCTAGTTCCTCATTAGATCACTGTACTAAAGCTACTGCTCACCAGGGAAGTCTGCTGCTGGTATTCAAAGTGCATGTTTCAGTCTGCATGTCAGAACTTTTTAATGAAATAGAAGAGGATTTGAGAAGTCAAAATGTACCCTAATTTTTCTTTCTGCAGCACTAATCATAATTTCTATGGCAAAATGAACCCCCTCATTTTGTTCCTTTGCAAATTACATGTTTTAAGTGTTACCACTTTATTCCAATCAAGATGGCTGCAAGTGTGCCATACTTTTGTCATAAGTAAGACTGTTAGCGCTCTAGTTGTTCTTTAAAACACTCTGGGATTGCTGTCATTGGGCTATACTTTGGCTACATCTCGGTGATATTTGTGCTACATTTGGGCTCTTTTGTCTCAGGTGGCCATCTTGGGAGACTTGTTATGAAGTTTCCTAATTTCCTCATTTACTACAGTGTCCTCAGTAGGCATACTGTCAGTTTTTTACTTTGATTCAATGAAGAAGGCATTCAGATGTGTCACACATTTACCATAAATTCAGAATGTTAGCACTCTAGTTGCTCATTAGATCACTGTAGTAAAGCTACTGCTCACCAGGGAAGTCTGCTGCTGGTATTGAAAGTGCATGTTTCAGTCTGCATGTCAGAATTCTTTAATGAAATAGAAGAGGATTTGAGAAGTCACTCAAAATGTGCCCTAATTTTTCTTTCTGCAGCACTAATCATACATTCTATGGCAAAATGAACCCTCTCATTTTGTTCCTTTTCAAATTAAATGTTTTAAGAGTTACCACTTTATTCCAATCAAGATGGCTTCAGGTGTGCCATACGTTTACCATAAGTAGGAGTGGTAGCGCTCTAGTTGTTCTTTGGAACACTCTGGGAAGCTGCAGTAGAACACAAAGGAATCAACTGACAGTCTCGTCCCTTGTTGGATGTACATGTTTTACTGAGAATGTCAGACTTCATTCTCACATGACTGAGAAAGATAATGTGAATTTACAGAAAATATGCTCTTAGTTCACCTTATAGATCACCTTCCAAACCTCTGTGGGAAAAGCATGTGAAAATAGTTTTCTCTCAAACATGATTCATGATATCCCAGCAGAAGGCTTTTTCACATGGTAAAATCACCTTAGAACATACCACAATTCCTAAAATGAGTATGGTACCTGTTGTATCCCGAATCTAGTTCAAGAATGTATTACCAATCAGGTTCATGTTAGGTTTATTGTAATCTTATTGGCTACCGTTACCTACGTCATTTTGGAATGCTGTTTGGGGTATTTAACACACGTCACTGGGGGTTGGCGAGCTTTTCCCCTTCAACAGGCGTGAGATTGACAACCTGTGATTCCCACTTGTTATTCTTTTGAAACCCGTAATAAATATCTTCGATACAATTGAAGTGGAGTGGTGAATGTTTCTTACACATTACACTTCAGTACCATCAACAAATGATTTATAATGTAACTAAAGTCTTAAAACCTTTTATTAACTGCAATGCTTTTTAATGAGGTGCTATCATGTATATTGGTCCCAAGATGGCTGCCAACACTTCTTGGATGAAATGCTGACAGCCAATCAGATCTCACAATGAGATGTGTGGTTAGGCTCCGCCCAGATATATGTGATTTTACTTTTGATTTTCTCATCAACTAGCGAACGGATTTACACCATATATGCAAAAGGCACATGCCTGACCTGAGGACTACCTCTTTGCCAAATTTCAAGTAATTCTGTTCAGCCGTTCAGACTGTACCTTCGACTAAAGGTCCTATGGGAAAATGCATGGGGAAAACGCGTTTTGGGACCCCCCTTTTTTCTCAGCCCCTGCTTGACGAATCACCCCGAGACTTTCAGGGTAGGAGCTGAGCGGAGCGCCCCATTAGTTTTGAAAATTTCACGAAGATAAGTCAACCGGCGCCAAATTTATTCAAAATAGAATTTTCAGATTTCCTATGGGAACTTGGTCCTAACTATAACTATCTACTGGCGACCGCCAGTAGATAATATATATATATATGTATATGTATTTATATATATATATTTATATATTTTTTATAAAGGTAAGAAATATTGTTTTTTAATTTCTTTGTGTTTAAATTACATTTTAATTGTATATGTTTTATATTGTTTGTGTAATTGTTGTCAATGGTTTTAATATAGTTTGTAATTTTAAGTTATTTATATTTTTTATTTTATTGTAAAATAATAATTTATAGTGTTGTAGCTGGTTCTGAGGTTTTTAGGGGTACAGGGTGGGAAGTTAATTAAGTATGATTCATTTATAATTAAAAAAAAATAATAAACATTTATTTTATTACTAAGTATGTAAATTGCGTAAATGTTTTCTAAATTTATTTTTTAGGTGCGGGTTGTTGGGTGTGTAGGGGTATAGGGTGGGAAGTTAATTCAATAATAATTGTATAATTATTGATACATTATTAGTATTTAATTGTTAATTATGTAAATTGTATAATAATTACAATGTTTTATTTATATTTTAAGTGCAGGTTGTTGGGGTATAGGGTGGGAAGTTAAATAATAATTGATTAATTATGAAGTATGTATTCATGAATTGATTGTTAATTATGTAAATTGAGCAATTATAATATTTTAGTTTAGATATATGTCAAATGTGCATTGCTAGATATGTGGGACAATAGTGTGAGAATTGTATGAAATGAATATTAAATTAAAAAAACTTCTTATATTAGTCATTCAAAAACTGTAATTATTTTAATTATTAATTGTTTTTTTAATGTATAAATATAATTTTAAGTTCATGGTTTTATAATTTAATGAAAATAATACTTGTATGAAAATAAGGTAAGTGATTGAAGTGAAGTACTTTCCTTACTGTTGCACCGATTTGAGTGGTAATAGTAAATTGTACCCCTCCTGAATCCAATGCTTTCCCTACTGTTGCACTGACTGGAGTGGGAATAGTATATGTATTATTCCTAGAAATCTATAGTTTTTTTATATTGCTTAAAATTATATTATTATTATGTTTGTAATATATAATATATTTTTAGTAAAATATATCTTTTATTTTGCTTACTTTTTATGTGTAATTAAATCGGTATGTTTTTAAAACAAATTCCAGTTAATTAATTATGGTTTTTAATTTCTTGTGTGCATGTATAAATATATTTACACACATATGTATCTACTTGTTATATTATTAAATAAAGAAATAATTGTAAATTATTATATAAATAGAATTATTATTTTAATAGGTTTACATTTTATGTGTAAATAAATATATATGTGTGTGTCTGTGTTTAAGTATATCTTTATATGGGTGGCAACAGTGACGGACCTCCAAGGGAACACTTAATGTATAGATGAAGTAGTGGCCACGGCCTTTGCTGAATACTACAGAGATCTTTTTAGTGCACGGCCACAAAAATCGCTGGCTGAGACGCAGGAATACCTGGAGGCAATCACCACCCCAATGTTAGAGGAGGCGGAAACTCAGGATTTAGATGAGGACCCAACACTAGCAGAGGTCCAAGAAGCGGTGGCAAGGCTGCACCCCAGGAAGACCCCTGGTACCAATGGGCTGCCCACGGAATTTTACAGAAGTTATGCGACCACTCTCTGTCTCCACCTCCTCCTGATCTTCCTAGATGCCCGAATGGAGAGAATTCTCCCCCCGGACCTGCGGATGGCTACTATCGTAGTCATATATAAGGAGGGAAAGCCTTGCGATTGGTGTGGGTCCTTTAGACCCATCTCTCTACTGAATTCGGAGGTCAAGATTCTGGCCACCCTATTAGCGTTTCGCCTCATGGGCATGATTGGGAGTCTGATCCACGAAGACCAATCCGGTTTCAAGCCGGGTAGATCTACCCGACTAAACCTCAGATGCACTCACAATTGGCTTATGGTGGTACGCACCATCTGAACCCACAGGTGTTTTTGTCACTGGACGCAGAGAAGGCGTTTGACCCCGTTAACTGGCAATTCCTGGACGCCACTTTCGCCAAATTCGGACTAGGACCGAATTTCCGCGGCTGGGTGACACTTTTGTATAATCAACTGATGGCTACAGTGCGGGTCAATGATCGATGTTCGACTGCTATCCTCATCGAGTGAGGGATGAGACAGGGCTGCCCCCTTTCGCCCCTCCTCTTTGCACTTGCTCTGGAGTCCCTAGCCTGTGCTATAGGATTACATCCCTTGATTTAGGGCTTCCACATCACACCCGCAGACGCGGAAGAGGAGAAAATCTCCCTTTACGCGGATGATATCCTGTTATACATCATGTACCCTGAGAGGACGAAACCGGTACTTTTCGATTTGATTACCGAATACGGACAACACTGAGGGTACAAAATCATTTGGAAGAAATCCATGATATATTGTCCATCAAGCGCACCCCTAAAATGTCCCCTATCTGGAGAATTGCAAGTGGTGTCTAGAGGCGTTAAATACCTAGGTATTTTCGTTACGCCCCACGCGGAAGTGTGCAGACAAGAGAATCTGGACATCATCCTAGGCACATTTAAAAAAAAAAATGTTTTATTCAAATACGTTTTTACTTATACGTGAGGAACATCATACTTAATAAACATTACCTCAAAATTATTTCAATTGTATTTGAAACACTTTGCCAACATTTTTAAACATTTACTGCAAAGCAGGAAGAGAGAATCCACATTCAATTTGATGGATATACAGTGAACATATAAAAAGTGTTTACAAAAAGTTATAAAACAAGAAACATTTTTTTTATTTTTATTTTTTAAATTTTATTTATTGAGTTTCAGTGACACAGAACAACATCAATTAGATAAAGCAATTACAGGCACAGAAATGCAAGTCTTGACATGGTAACAATTTCATAAAGCAAGAGCATATGAGTAAAAGGGAGATAACCACCCCAACAGCAATGCTATCACACAACCTTATGTTGGAGGGCAAGCCATTCGGCCACAAAAGCACCACTCTCGGTTACAAGCGAATAATGACCAAAGGGGCAGGAAGGACTAACCTGTTTAGGATCCACATCCCAGTTTTGCCATATAGAGAGTGCAACATCTATGTGGAGTGCACAAAGAAATCATCCCACGCACCCTGTACTTTTAGATATCTATGGTGCCTGCACCTCATCAGTGACAACAGAAGCATCTGAGGGGTGGGTTATAAGGTAGTGTTTCAGAGGGTCCTAGATGTCTTTGGGTCGAGATACTGAAGGGAGAAGTTCTGCATAAGTATTCAGTTGTTCGTGACAGCATATGAGATCGGAGAGCCCGTCCTTGGCAACTTTAAGACTGATATAGAGAGTTAGAAGGACCTTCCTCTCACCCTGATGGGTCGAGCTGCTCTTTTTAAAGTGATCACTCTGCCACAACTCTTGTATACCCTCCAAAACACATACCATCTTCTTTCTAGGGCTGTTTTCACTGAGATCAATGGCAAAATTAGATCTCTAGTGTGGCAGGATGGCACAACCCATACAATGGAGGGATTGCACTTCCCGATACAGAGGCTTACTATTGGGCATCCCACTTGATCTCCATAAACAAATGGACTCACAAACATAGAGACCACCCCACATACCATCTTGAAAGGGAGAAAATGCAACCCCACACACACCTACATTATCTATATGGGGGAAAGGGCAGTTAAGCCTGCTATCAGCGACCCAAGTGACACTGTTTGTGTGGAAGAGGGCTAGCAAGGCCCTGGGTTGGACAAAACGGATTATGCCTTCCACACTGCTCTGGGAGTGTACTTGGCTTAAAGATATACGTAAACTCACTGGGTTTGGGTCCTGGCACCTCCTTGGTGATCTCCACGAGAGGGGACATAATTGAAAAAGACAAACTTAAAACATGGACTAAATTTAAGCAAGAATATAATATGGCGGACTCTCAGTTGCTTAAATACGCACAATTGTGTCACGTGTTACAGGCGGAGAACATCCCCCCATGATCAACTCCCGGAATTCGCTCCTCTGGAAGGTAGGCTCCTACAGGAGGAACTTATTAGTAAAGCGCTCACTTTCATATATAAAACGATCAATAATAATCTACCCAACGGATTGCTAGGTCTCCGAGCAAGATGGGAGAGGGACGTGGGGCCCCTAGAGGATATCGATTGGGAGGAGGCATTGATGCATCCCAGGGAGGTGGCTATAAAGGCTCGACTTCGATTAATTCAATTCAAAATATTGCACCGAATGTTTTATGATAGGGAAACACTCCATAGGATGGGGAGAGCAGAGTCGCCACTGTGTCTGGTGTGCAAGACCACTAACAGTGATATCTATCACACGATCTGGGCCTGCCCCGCACTCAGGCCATACTGGACGCAGGTGATTGGCTTATTGGGAAAGGTCTTGGGGGTAACGTTGCCAATGGAACCCAAATTCGTGCTCCTGGGGATCCCTAACGAAGTGGATGTAACTAGTACTCAGTTGATCTTTGCCTCTTTGGGACTGGTGGTGGCCAAACAGGACATAGCCAGAAAGTGAGGAGTGGCCAACAGACTGTCCATACATGAATGGACTAAGGGGATTGACCTATGCATGACGGCCGAGCAAGTCACATACCGTAGCAGAGGGTGCCCGAGGAAATTTCACAAGATCTGGGACCCCTGGAGAAAATACTTTGGGTTGGGCACAGGGAGCGACATGCAGCAGTCTGCCGGTCACACGACACAGGAGACTTCAACAGATACCTGAGTCTATAAAGTTTCACAAGACTATCCCACTAACTTACTGACAACCGTCCCTTGGTCCAAGACACAGTCCCCTCTTTATGAAGACAGCTGCCCTGGCATATACTGGTTTTCAATGGATCACTAGATGGGAGGGGAAGATGGGCCCCAGGCTAATGACCATATTTGCAACGATTTGTGCTCTACTTCTGTTACTGTACCATGTATGACTTCCTTAGTGCTGATTGTTTAGTTGTATAAAATAAAAAATAAAGTTTAAAAAAGTATATATTTATATATTTTTTATATTGTGTAAATATACTTTATTTACACTATATTTGTTATATATGAAATATTTAATATTTACTATTCAACTATATTGTTCTTAAACAACATTTGTATATATATTGTTCATTAGTGTAAAACGATATTTATTTTGAGATTTTTGTCATTTATATTACAAGTATAGGAAAACAATATTTTTGTGCTTGATATTTTATACACAATATTTTTAACCATGATATTTTGGGTTTCGATATTTTGTCAGTGAATCCCATAACTTGCATGCTGCACAACTGCTGCTCTGCAGTCAAACACTGCCTTGAGATCTCAGACACGATCATCGAACACAAGGACATCCTGGGCCTCACCAAACCTGGTTGAACAATACCACAATCAGTGTTCTCCCATAATTGCTGCCCCATCTATACTCCATTCTAAGAAGTGATTGGGAAGGCAAGCAGGGTAGGGGCTAGCGGTCATATGCAGAAACTCTCTGAGCTGCTGGCTACTCTAGTGGCAGATTCTTCATTAGGAATCTGGGGCTGCGCCCCCCTGAAACTATTTCCTTCACATTGCTGTATAAATATTAAATAGATACATTTATTTAGAGATGCGATTGTATCTCTAAACAAACTGATGTATTTAAGTATAGGATGCCTGTCCCAAGCTGCCTGCCCCTTCTTGCTCTGAAGCAGTAGACGAAAGCCAGGCAGTAAATCAACTTTCTGAAGTGTGATGCAAGACGCAGGGCTTGCTGTTCCAAAGCCCTTCATAATGAATCAATGCCATTGTAGTCAATGGCAGTATCCACTATACGCCGCCAGTGACACTCTCATCATCTTGGTTTCGGGCTCTTGAGTCTCCGTCCCTGAGTGAGAGCAGCCGCCCGTCATTCACAGGCATAGATCCCTCCCTTTTCCATTCATCACACGTAAGAGTGGATGCATGCATGTGTGTGTTTGGTTCCTTGTACTTGGTAATTGGAAGTGTTTGAATGGCAATCTTCTCTTATGTATATTGTTCTGAGACCCCTTGCCACCCTAACCTCTCCTTCTGTGACACGCCAGGCCCTGGCTGCACGTCGCTGGCCCCGTTAAAAGTGGAGTTGCTGCATTTGTTCCTCTGTGAAATGGATCCAAAAGACGAGCAGGCCAGGGTTCTTGTTCCCTTGTGAAGTTGATACAAATATCCAATTCAAGCACAAAGCGAGAGAAATGTGCTTACAATAGACAGTTATCTGCTGTATGACATTAACACTTGTCTTGAGTACTGAGTCCTGCAGAGAAGTACATGCTCTGCACCTTAAAGCCTCTCCAGTCCAACTGAGCTATTTTGGCTCATTTGATATAAATGCATTGCGGTTCTAATGCGGTCTGCCGACAGAGTGTCTTTAAATCAGCTGTATGCCTCACTGCAAGTACCACATCCCTGCAGTAACATTAACATGATATTAATGCCACAGTTTTTTGTTCCCAAGGTTTGATGAAATAATACTCTGAAAAGAAAAGGATTGTGTGTAGTTTTTTAAATTTGATTCACAAGATAAAGGCGGACATTAGCGATCATAGTAGTCTAAACCATGGGCCTCCATTACCGCAGTCTCACACGCCACTGACATGCCCTTAACAACATTAATGCCAAATACATGGATTGAATTACAGAACTGTGAGTGTTGAAAGCGCTAAATGCAATGCATGTCAGCTATTTAGTTCCTCTCTTATTTAAAGTTTTACCTAATCTTGCCTCCCTTGGAGTTATCTATTTAATCATGTTGTGTTTCTTTCTTTATTTACATGCAGACTTTGAGCTGTGCAGGTGTTAATGAGGGGCTTTTATTTAGAGTCCTAACGCTGAATTCAAAGCAAAGTGCCTGTCGGTGGGTTGGCCTCTCCGTAGACCACACAGAACAATGGTCATGCATTCCAGTTTTAATTGCAATTTTGTGAAAATGTGTATGAAGGGGGTGCACAGATAACAAAATATTTACAGGTCAAAAGTAAATAAATTGCTTATATGTGATTGCAGTGTATGTTTGGACATGGTGAAGTGAGTGAGATGCAAGGCAGTGAATTTGGGGAAGAGTGAAAAGAGGAAAGAGAGGTGGTTGAAGATATGCAGATGGTTGAGATGTTCAGAAAATGTTCAGAGAAAAAAGGCATATATATCTAACATAAAGTACACATAACTAAAAGCCAAATCTCCTTCAACAGGCTTCAATACTATTGGAATTTCAGAATTGAAACATTTTGAAGGTTAATTATTTATAAAAAATCCTTGTTACTCATTTATGTTAAACAACTGATGACCATTAACAAAGCCAATCGTACTGACAGGTATTAGGTGTAGGTCAGTTGTTGTGTTATATATCTGGATGCAATTACATCTCCGAGAGAAACCAAAATACTGGTTTGGGTAGCACACAATGGGAATCACAGAAATGTATTTTGCATGTTCCCTTTTAGAGAGTTAACACACTTTTCATCCCACTTAAAGACCCTTCTTCACATATTTCTATATGACTGATTGCAATCAGCAGCTGTGGGTCCAGCCCATCCCATCCCAGCATTGCAAGACACTGGTCAAGCACACACTTTAAAAGGATAAAGTTGTCGCAATGTACAATTTGCACATTACAGTAACTGTTCAAAATATTAATGCAGTATGAATTAAATGACTGAATGAATGAAAAAAAGCTTTATTCGATTACTATAAACAAGAATCATAAAAGCATCATAAAAAACACATAACAAATATTAATATGCACAATATGTACAAAAAAAAGTGATCACATTTATACGGTAAAAAAATGCTACTTTTTGGAGATCTTTCTCTATCATATTATAATAGATTTCCTACATTTTACCACACTTTTCAGAAAGTTTGCCAAACACCAGATAACAAATTCATTATTTAAAAATTGTAATACTAAAAACGCTGGTCGGCATTTTTTAAAATCTAGTTTCTTTAAAATTGGTAACAACCATTTCTTTCTTATCAGGATATAACATTTACAGAAGAATACAGTATGAATTGTAGACTGTTCTGAAATGTCATCACTGGGGCATAGTTGCATCTCTTGCGTCCATTCCTTCACTTTTGGGAAGCTTATCATACAATGAAAAATATCTAATCTAAATCTGGCTAGCAGTAATCTTTCGCATTGGCTTGGTACAGGGATAAGGTAGGGTTGCATACTGTATGTAATCATTGTCAGTTGGTGATGCACCACTGTAGGCTTTACTAGTTCTCTCGATAACCATCGTGATTCTAGTAATGCCATACATTTTCTTTTTAGCTCTTTCCTAGGTATCACTCTCATGGTACATGGGTCATTATAAAAATTAAGATGACCTAAATCATTTAAGAAATCTCGGACATATTTTAACCATTTTAGATTCATTGCATCGGTCATTCCCATTACGTCCTTAAAAACATCTTGATTTACATGGGTTTCCTCATTTGTCCACAGCCTGTGCCACAACATCACTGACTCTGTTTTAATTAAATCTGTTAAAAATGGGACACCCAGTTCTGCGTGGCAGACATACGATGATGTACTTCTAGGGAGTGCCAATATATATCTCAGAAATTTATTTTCTATCAACTGGAGCGGTTGAACGTTACAGTGCCCCCATAATCCAGAGCCATACGTAGCTGTAGATGTACATATAGCTCTGTAAATTTGTAACAATATTTGCGGGGGCCTTGTACCTAGTTTCTTTGAGAAGTTATATAATGCAACGTTTTTTTTGATAAAAGCAAGTCTTCTCATTTGGACCGCTTGGACCCATGTAGAATTATGATCAAATAAAATACCTAGGTAGCTTAAAGTATTAACAAAATTAATTTTGTGGTTATCTATAAAGATGTCTTTGCACTTTTCACTCCCTCTACCACATCTCATAATAAAGGTTTTTGACGTATTTACCCTTAATCCCAGCTCACGCATGAAAACCACGTAGCCGTCTAATAATCTTTGCAACCCTACCTGTGTTCGACACATTAACACTGCGTAATCCGCATACATTAAAGATGGAATGGGGTGGCCATTAATTACTGGAAAGTCTTGACAAAGCTTTTTCTAGTCCATTTGTGTAAAGATTAATGAGATAGGGGGCCAGGACACAACCTTGCCTTATTGGAAAAGATCTTGTACACGCTCCGTCATTACCATAGCGTACTCTAGCCTTGGCATTCTGGTACATTTCTTACAGAAAGTCTATGATGTTACCATTTACCCCTATGTCATCGAGGATCCCCCACAGCCTCTCATGTACCACACAGTCAAAGGCTGCGGTTAGATCTACGAAGTGTGGTAAATAATTTAATTACCGGAACTTAATTTGATGCGGAAACTTAACAAGAATAGCTCAATAAAATAAGAGGCAGAATCCGTGGTATTAGAGGTTCGGAACGGGCTTTATTCCTATACAAAGGAACATAATTCGAATTATGGGCCTTCTATTCCATCACCACGAAAGTTCAGGAAGGAAGGGGCATATATTATTGACAGATAGGCAGTTTTATAGAAAATACATTACAGTAAAACAGATGCAGGAGGCGTAACAGTTGAAAACAGAGATAAAGGCATACATGCGTAACTAAAATGGGTGTAACTAGGCGTAACTAAAGAACGTCATGGGGTATGATGTCACAAATGGGTGGTTCTATGAAAGAATTTCGCAATGTCAGCAGAAATACTTGGCAGAGATGCGCGTGCAGCAGCATGACGTGTGATTTGACGTGCAACTAGAAGGAGAAAGGAACTTGACATTTAGCTCTACATGTGGAGACAAAAGTCTGGGGTTATGTCAACCTAATCCCAAATCATATCTAATATCCTATGTTTAAAGAACTGTGTTATCCAAAAAGAGAGGTCTCTTAGGATAGAATCTTATTCTATACTGACTATACTGACTGTTAGTGCGTGTACAAGCGTCTAAGTGTCTACACTAGATGCGAGGGGGTAGGAATATTCCATGGTAACGGGGCTATGAATTACTCGCATGAGGACAGCGAGGCCTGGCCCTTTGCACGGTAGCTGGAGGAATGTTTACCTAAACTACTAGACAGGAATGCATCGGATGAGGAGCGAAGGAGATAATCTCGAAGGTGAAATACAGTTTTTGGCAGGCGACGGGCTGGATCAGGCTCCGTTAGCCGCGCAGGGAGTAAGACAAAGTTCATGGTCACAGATGCAGGCTCAGACTGGAGCTTTCAGAGGCAGAAGGCAAGAAAAGGCTTGGTGGCAGAATCAGGGCCTACTCGCCTGGACTGTAAAAATGTGGGAAGTGAACCATATAAAGCCGGTGGCCTTTCATACTTAGGAATAGAATATCCGGCCCATTCATGGCGGATCTGAAAGAGGACATGTTGACGGTGGACGCACATGTGTTTGCGTCTTCATAACTGGAACTGGAGGGAACATACATGTACTTGTGATTTATACATGAAACCGTTGGGGTCCAAGATAGGGGACATAACCGACCATAAAAATCCATATTTCCACATTCCCTCCTTGTCCCCTACTTGCCCTTAAGAGATATCAATCTTCATCAATCCATCGATCTGTTCATATAACATCATTTGTTCTTCTTTCTTCTTCCGGGATCTCGAACGAAAACTTGGATGTGGGATACACGAGGTGGCACACAGACCACAAATCGCTGGCCCACATTGTAGACATAAGCAGCAACTGAATAGTATGAGAAAGCCGATACCTAGGAAGGAGAGCATTCTCCATCCCCAGGCTGACAACACGCCCCAGAACCAACCGGACCAAGTCCAGGTGCCTGGACTCTGGTGTATCTGGCTTACAATCTTATGAAGGCGGGTTATGGCTTTATATACTGACGGTGAATTTTCTGGTATGAAAATGCAACAACTTGATCCGATGACCCTACAAGCTCCGCCCCTATCGGCCAGGATGACGTCAAGGACAAGACGATTCTGAAGCACAACAATCCGCATAGCAGACTGCTCTTCTGTTAAATTGCCTAAGGCGGAAATAGTTTCGTTCACTACAGCTTCAAGGGTTCTGGTTAATCTACGTATCAACTTACTATTAGTGACTGTACCTATATAGGGGAAGAAACCTTTATTGAAATCTGTGTATTTTTCCCATGCTGTTTCAGTGTAATCGACTATTGGGAGATCTCTCTGCTGTCTATTGTGTACTAAATGAGTATTTCTATGATAATCAGGAGGAGCTAAGAAAACAGGTGGTAGAAGGAATGCTATATAACAGGTACCATCCCAATCTAGAGGTAGACGTATATATGCGGTCTGGCCACATATAAAGTAGGAATGACGAGAAGCTCTAAATGTAGACTTGCCTTGATCACTGAATTTTATCACAGTGGTGCATTTACTATGGCCCATGTGTATGGAGCCATTCTTTCTTATGCATAGTTCCCCTTTAACCGGGAATACGGACATGGCGGACAAGATTGGTGTAGCTTCAGATTCAACGTTCAGGATCATGAGGTTAAGTGTAAAATTACCTAATCCATATACTTCATTTTCTAGATCAGTTCCTGTTCTTTTGGGAAGTCCCTCCTTGTTAGGGTAGCAGACCTTAAGCAAAACTAAGTTCAGGTTTCCCCATACCCAGTTGTCTTGATAAACTGCGGAATTCGAGTCTAAGGAATTAATTAAACTAAACCATGCTCCACAGGAGCCATTGTGTGTGAACGGATATGGAAAGAGGGGCAAAACTCCCTTATAGTTCTGATAGGGAGGGAGTCGGCCACATATCCAACAATTTGTAGCATTGCTAGTTTGATGGGAATGATGTAACATACTAATAAAAGTGTTATTGCGCAGCGCAAATCTATATGACAACTCATGCGGTGGTAATTCACTAAAAGAATGTTCAGCAGTAACATTGTAAACATGTTTAGAAATAGGATAATATATGTGCAACAATATACTTGCAGCGATTATTAAAAGACATAAGAAAAACAAAATTAATAACGTCACTGTGCAATGACTACGCAGTGATTTACAGTACGCATGTTTCTTCAACTGCATTTGATTATTTCTTTCTCTATTCCGGTCCAGAGGATACATGTCAGAGACAAATTCAACCGATTCACCTTGGAGAGGACTTAAACAATCAAATTGTCTGACTGACTGGACCTCAATTTTAGTCTATATAGTTCTGAGTTCGTTTGCTCAACCAAGGGGAGCTTTGAGTCTGTCTTTGAGGAAATACAGGGTTTAGTCTCTATATCGGATGGTAGTCCATAAAATTTCTTGATATGACTCGAATGTATCCAACCTTTGCGACCTTCGATCTTCACGGCTGTCCTCGTGGTGAGCAGTACAAGTTGAGGCGATCTCCACCTCGGATCCAGCTGAGTCTTCCGGTCAAAATTCCGCACTAACACCAAGTCCCCGGGAACTACGTCATGGGGTTTCACCTCGGTGTTGTCGGGAAAGGCTGCAGCTACCTGTGAACGACAAGATTGTAGTGCAGACATCAAGGAAGCCAGGTAATCTGTCAGCATATTACAGTCAACGTCAGTAATTTTACGAGGTATAGGCGTCCCCCACATATTTGGTGGTCTACCGAAGATCACCTCATACGGGGATAGCCCTGTTCGAGAGTGCGCTACCATTCTCATGTAAAAGAGTGCAACTGGTAAGGCTACTACCCAATCGACACCTTTCTGTCTACATATTTTGGACAATCTGATTTTCAGAGTTTGATTATGTCGTTCCACGAGACCTGCTGCCTCGGGGTGTCGGACACAGTGAAATCTCCATTGATAGCCTAACAAAAGTGAAACGTGTTTCATTAGTTCGGATGAGAACGGCTGGCCGTTATCTGAGTAGACAACACGTGGTAAACCGTACCGTGGGAAGAATTCTCGAACTAACTGTTTGGCAGTAGTCGGGGCAGTGTAATCTGAGACCGGGTATGCTTCTGTCCAACGGGAAAGAGCACAAACAACTACAAGAACATATTTGAATCCTCGACATCGTTCCATCTGGATATAATCCATCTGGAGGACTTCAAAAGGGTGATCAGGAGGCTGAAATCCACCCTGTTCTACGGGAATGCTTTTACCTGGGTTAAACTGACAACAGATCATACAAGTACGAACTTTTTGTTTAGCTGCGGCTCGTAAATGTTTGTTGAACCAAATGTGTTGAATGCTGTCTAGCATAGCCTTTTCTCCTAGGTGCGCTGGACTATGTATTGTGTTAATGATGACTTGGACCATTGAGTCGGGAAGAAACCATACAGATTTCTCCTTCATCATCCATCCCTGATCCGTTTGGATCCCTCCTAATTCAGTCCATTTCTTTATTTCTTCTGGTGTAGCATGTGTCTGTATGTCAATTACGTCAAGAGCGGGATCCTTAACCGTCATGCAATGTGTTGGTGTCAGAACTATTGTCTTTGTCATGTCAGATGTGTGAGTTTTATTCTGAGCAGTCTGTTTAGCTGTTCTGTCAGCTAGGTCATTGCCTTGGGAAATGATATCAGTAACTTTCGTATGAGCTTTACATTTCATAATTGATATCGCAATGGGTAGATGTATTGCATCTAATAAGGCATGAATGAGGGGTCCGTGCTGAATGTGGGTACCGTGAGAAGTTAAATAACCTCTCTCTCGCCACAGCACGCCGAAGTCATGTACAACTCCGAATGCATAACGTGAATCTGTGTATATGTTGACTTTCTTATTTGTGGCTTGAATACAGGCTTGTGTCAGAGCGATGAGCTCTGCTGCTTGAGCTGACAAGGTATTAATCTGATTTGTTTTAATGACTTCAGTGTCGGTTGTAACTGCATACGCGGCCACTAGCTCTCCTGTACTTGTTCTCATACATGAACCATCTACATACAACGTCAGGTCTGGATCTGACAATGGGACGTCTGTCAAGTCTTGTCTGGGTTTCGTCGTGATAGTAATAACTTCAATACAATCGTGTGCTAGTGGGTCTGTTCCGTTTACTGGCAAAAGTGTGGCAGGATTCAATGTACTACAACGTCTGATTTCTATGTGTGGCTGAAACAATGTCAATTCGTAACCGGTAAGTCTCGCTATAGTCAAGTGTTGTGTTTGTGTGCGGTTCAAGAGAACTTCTACTGCGTGTGGTACTTGTACTGTCAATTGATGTCCTAACACTATGGCATCGCTTTGTCTGATTGCTAAAGCTGTCGCTGCCACTGATTTCAGGCACGCAGGCAGAGCCTGAGCTACGGGATCTAATGTACTAGAAAAATAAGCACATGGTTTGTGTGCTCCTGCTTGTTCCTGTGTGAGTACTGACAAAGCAGTACCTTCGCGTTCTGTGACAAAGAGTGTAAACTGTTTATTGTAACATGGTGTTGCTAGGACAGGTGCTTGACATAAAGCTTTCTTTAGGCTTTCAAAAGCTTGTGTATGTTCTTGAGTCCAAGGGAGGACAGTCGATGTGGCCGCCTCCTGTGTTGTCAACTGAATGAGTGGTTTTGCTAGAAATGCATACTGAGGGATCCACTGCCTACAATATGAAGTGAGGCCTATAAAAGCCCGTACCTCCTTTTGTGTCTTGGGTATTGGCATGTTAATAATTAACTGGATGCGATCGGGTGTAAGCTGCCTTCCCTCCTTGGACAGCGAGTGACCAAGGTAAACAACTCGCTGAACACAGAATTGCAGCTTAGAAGGGGACACCTTGTGCCCCTTTTCGGCCAAAAATTGTAAAACCGTCAGTGAGGCTTTTTCACATTCAGGTTCGCTTCTAGCGGTGATCAGCAGATCATCGACATATTGAAGCAGGGCAGTGTTGACTGGCATGTGGATACTGTCAAGTTCTCGTTTCAGTGCTTGGCTATAGATGCTGGGGCTTTCTGTGAATCCTTGAGGTGCGCGTGTGAATTTAAAGCTTCGTCCATTTAAACTAAATCCGAACAAGTATTGGCTTTCCGGATCTATTGGGACGCTGAAAAAGGCATTCTTGAGATCAATTACAGTAAAGAATGTTGCTTCGGAATCAATGGCTGTCAGTAATGAAGAAATGTCTGGAACTACGGGGTATTGTGGTACAATACATTTATTTAATTCGCGCAGATCAATAACCAATCGATATACTGGCGGGGCTTTAGGATCAGTTCGTTTAAGAATCGGAATTATCGGGGAATTACATACATTGGAGTCGGTTTCCACAACCACTCCTTGGGTAATAAGCTCGTCAATGATTTGCAGTAAAGCCAATACAGCATCTGGTGGTAACTTGTATTGTCGCATACGTGGTAGTACCACTCCTGTCTTTAGTGTGACTCGATATGGTGTAATGTTCATGCAACCAACATCTGTAGGGCCTTGTGCCCATAAATGTGTGGGTAAAGTCTGCAGTCGGTGATCCATGTCTCGGGACACATAGTGCCCTTTGAAATCACGTAAAAACAAACTTACTCCTTCCGGAGAACAACATATTATAGCTCCTAGAGCTTTCAATGTTTTTATACCTAACAGGTTTTCTGGACATGATTTAGTAAGCAATAAATCTGTAGTTCGTGTCAAGGGACCAATCGTAAGTGGAAGAGGCTGTGACACTTCGTTAATGATAGGTTTTCCTGAAAAACCAAGGGAAATATTCTGTGAGCCTGAGAGGGGTGCCCCTGGAACTTCACTACGTTTTATGGTTGTTCGGCTTGCCCCTGTATCAAGTAAAAATTTTCTGTCCTGGCCTAATAGTTCACTGTGTACATAAGGTCCTTCTTGATCTACAGGGACCTCGATAAGGGGTAAGCCAACTTCCCTCTCTAGGCTGTTTCATGAGTATCGTTGATAATCAGGGTAGTCATACTGTGCGGTCTGGTACATCTGTCGTGTCGTTGTTGGTGTGGCAGCAATAGGCTGCGGTGGTGGAGCTGGCATAGACTGTTGCGGAGCTGGCATGGCCTGTGCATGCTGCGGAGCTCCTTGTTGGTTCTGATCCTGTCTAAGTGGTCGTGGTCTTTCTTTTGTATTACCTATGGCGATATTATGTTTTAAAACTGGACAATCGTGTACATAATGACCTGGCTGTTTACAATAGTTGCATGTCCCTTTTACAGAAACTGCTGAAACACTGGACTGTGTCATACCCTTTTTATGACCGTCAGCTGGAACTGTCTGGGAAACTAGCATTTTCATTTTCGTGTCTTTCATGCGTCTTTGTTCATGTTCTTGTTCCTCTCTAATTCTATTGTGATGGTACTGTAGAATTTGTAACATTTGTGACGGAGTGTTACCTTGCCAGGTACTCTCGAATTTCAATACTCTATTCTTAACTTGGGGCAAGGCATTTTCAACTAATTTTGTCACAAACAGATGTGGATACGATTCGCTACTTGCTTTTATTCCACTATTTATACCAAAACATTTTTCGAATCGGGCATAAAAGTCACTAGTGTCTTCATCTTGCTTTTGTTTACAGGCTGAGATTGCACCCCAGTCTTCCTTTTTCGTAGTTAATAAACGTGGCAGTACCTGTACTAGTAAACCTGGTAGTATTTTGGTCTTTTCCCCAAGCCCTAAACCTGGACCTCGAGCTGTTTCTTCGTTTTCTAATGCTGTCCAATCTATCTTTTGGTCTCCCACCTCCCAATCTTTTTCTTTGAGTTTTACATAAATGCCCGCAGGCATTAATACCTTTAATATTTTCATAATGTCGGGATAGGTATACTCTCCCATGAGCAACATGTCTTTAATTTCACGGTGGAAACCCGCTGGGTCTTTGTCATGACTGGGTACCACTTTCTTCATTTCTAATAGTTCCATTTTGGATATGGGTGTGTATACAAACACACGTTTAAACTGATTGTCATCACCTTTTATCGGGTGGACTTCGCGTAAGGGATTCTGTCTATCCATATAATACGTCGTTCTTTCCTTGATGGGCAGTGAGACATGTTCGGGGCATACAAAAAGAATGTACTGCTTTCTGGATTCTAGTATTTCTCTAATTAACTCAGTACCTGAACCTCTCCATTTATTCGTGAGTAATTCAGTCAATATATCAGGTAAGGGACCAGGATCGGAGTGTTGGCTTTTATATAATACGAGGAGTTGTTGAATCATATAGATACCAGCTAAACGCTGTTCATCTGGGTTGAGGTTCAAAAACGTGTGTGCTAGTGTATCATCACTATATTTTCCGGGACTGTCAACCCAGTGAACGGCTGACCTGGCTAATTCTTGTTCGTCCATAGAATCGAGTATATGATAACCCCTTCGTTCTCGGAGTAATTTGTCAGCGGCTTGGAACGAATGTTCGGGGGACCTTATATTTATTATAGGTGTTTGGAAATTTCTGTTATTATCTGGACGTATCGGACGTATCGGATCAGTAAAGCATCTAGTATTATTGCAAGATCTTCCTCTACCTACATAGGCCATTGTTTCTAACTGTCCTGTGGGCAGTTCTAATTCTTCCTCCTCTTCGGTTTGTTCAGACTGGTCTACTGCTAATCTTTCTTCGTGTATTCGTTCTACTTCTTTGCGGATTTTTCGGCACATAGCTATTATACTTAATCGTTTATCATGTCTCCCTTCTGATATATTCCGACTCCATGTAGTAAGAATTTGCATTTCTTCCGGATTTACTCCTGGTCGGTCTTGATTTCTGACCACACAATTTATGAGGAAACGTAACAGTTCTCCCTGTATCTCCACTTTCTGGTACTCCATGGCTCTATTAATACTTTCAGAATCTCGCCCTGACTGGACAAAGTGATATATATTTTCTAAATGTGTAGTCATTCCTGGTAGCCTCCCTAAATATATTGCAGCTCGTCGGATACGTAATGATGCCAGCAGCATTTCATCCTTTTTGCCGGGCACAGGGTCATATCTACAATCTACTAGAAGTTCCTTAAGCATGTCGGGAGTTACTAGTTTGGGCGTACGTTGGTGAGCTAATTCTTGAAAGGAAAGTTTATTTACTCTGGGTGGCGTGGAAAAAATGTTTGTTGTACCTCCTGTAGCACCGCCTGGGGTGCTGGGTGTGAAAGGATTCGTTGAACGTGATATAGCAACCATAGGTGTGGGTACAGCTGTAGAAACAGATGTGTTTGCCGGAACTTGTATCGGAGTTTGTTGTTGTGGAGGTACAGACGGAGGGTCTTGGCGTTGAACCCCCTCGGCAGGCGGTCTATGTGGTGCAGTATTAGCATACTCGGGAGCTGCGTCGTCTAAATAAGAGGAAAGGAAAACATCTTCTGCGGTTCTGGGATGCCCTTTGGGATGTGCTTTTATCTGAAACAATGGAGGTGGCAAGTCTTTTGGTATCTCCGGAGTAGCCTTAGGTAACCCTTCGGCCAGAAGAGGATACATACCATTCATAAGGGCATTTCTTTGTCTGTCTACTTGTTCTGCTTTTGCTCGGGTACCTTCTTCAATTAATAGATTTTCTCGGACTTTATTTGAATTCTCCTTACTCTTCTCTTCCTGTCTACTTGCTTTTTCTGTACGTCTATACGATTCTTTACGCCATAATTCAATGGCATCTTTCTGTGATTGTCTAGCTTTCTTTTTCCATAATTCTTCCTCTACTTTCATGATGCAATCTGCATCCCAGGTCCCAGCTGCGGGCCACCTCTGACTTTCTGGTAATTCCTTGGTGTAGTCTACCCATAAATCAAGAAATAATATGGCGTCTAGGCCATGTTTATGATACATGAAGTACCCTGGAGTGTCCCTAGGAGGAATGGGAACAGCTTCTTCGAGTACCCCTTTTCTAGTTTTGATCTGTCTTAATTTCGAAAAGAGCGGCATATTGAGAACTGATCTGATACCTAATTTTGAACACGTTTAATACAACAGAACACAATAATGAACAGTCATTCACACCACAATATGCAGAACGTATTTAAAACATTTAACATTTAACTTTTAATGAACAACAATGATGGCCATTTAGGGAACTAGTCACTAAGCATAATACTCGGCACTAACTAGGTAATTCTGAATTATATACTAGACATACTAGATATACTGCTAAACAGTACAGATACACTGCTGAAACAGTGCAGACCGGATTTGTGTACCCAAACCCGTCTTGACCGGCACAACCTATGTGCACGTCAGAACGCCTCCCCGGCAATGGTACTCACCGGGTAGCTCGAAACGGAAGGCCTCGGAACTGAACTTGAACTGGACTTGGACCGGACTGGACTCGACTCGAAACTTCGGAACTTCGGAACCTGGTGGGCCTCTGTATACCTCGGATCTTGCTCTCTCAGCTAGGCTCTGGTCGGGATACTTCGCACTTCTCACCGCCTCGTCTGGGTGTTGATCGCAGCCTCAGTTACCCCCGCTCGGCAGGAGGGAGATACAGGAAATCCTGTGGGTACGCGTTGTTGTCCGTCCAGCTGTGGCAGGAGACCGGGCCTGCAACGCACCTCCGGCGCGTGAGATGAGAAAGTGTCCCTGTTCGGGCGCCATATATGTGGTAAATAATTTAATTACCGGAACTTAATTTGATGCGGAAACTTAACAAGAATAGCTCAATAAAATAAGAGGCAGAATCCGTGGTATTAGAGGTTCGGAACGGGCTTTATTCCTATACAAAGGAACATAATTCGAATTATGGGCCTTCTATTCCATCACCACGAAAGTTCAGGAAGGAAGGGGCATATATTATTGACAGATAGGCAGTTTTATAGAAAATACATTACAGTAAAACAGATGCAGGAGGCGTAACAGTTGAAAACAGAGATAAAGGCATACATGCGTAACTAAAATGGGTGTAACTAGGCGTAACTAAAGAACGTCATTGGGTATGATGTCACAAATGGGTGGTTCTATGAAAGAATTTCGCAATGTCAGCAGAAATACTTGGCAGAGATGCGCGTGCAGCAGCATGACGTGTGATTTGACGTGCAACTAGAAGGAGAAAGGAACTTGACATTTAGCTCTACATGTGGAGACAAAAGTCTGGGGTTATGTCAACCTAATCCCAAATCATATCTAATATCCTATGTTTAAAGAACTGTGTTATCCAAAAAGAGAGGTCTCTTAGGATAGAATCTTATTCTATACTGACTATACTGACTGTTAGTGCGTGTACAAGCGTCTAAGTGTCTACACTAGATGCGAGGGGGTAGGAATATTCCATGGTAACGGGGCTATGAATTACTCGCATGAGGACAGCGAGGCCTGGCCCTTTGCACGGTAGCTGGAGGAATGTTTACCTAAACTACTAGACAGGAATGCATCGGATGAGGAGCGAAGGAGATAATCTCGAAGGTGAAATACAGTTTTTGGCAGGCGACGGGCTGGATCAGGCTCCGTTAGCCGCGCAGGGAGTAAGACAAAGTTCATGGTCACAGATGCAGGCTCAGACTGGAGCTTTCAGAGGCAGAAGGCAAGAAAAGGCTTGGTGGCAGAATCAGGGCCTACTCGCCTGGACTGTAAAAATGTGGGAAGTGAACCATATAAAGCCGGTGGCCTTTCATACTTAGGAATAGAATATCCGGCCCATTCATGGCGGATCTGAAAGAGGACATGTTGACGGTGGACGCACATGTGTTTGCGTCTTCATAACTGGAACTGGAGGGAACATACATGTACTTGTGATTTATACATGAAACCGTTGGGGTCCAAGATAGGGGACATAACCGACCATAAAAATCCATATTTCCACAGAAGGCTAGAAATAGCTTTCCTTTTTTTAAGTGAGCATACTCCCCAATTAAAATGCTCAAATTAAGTCTCTGTTCTACGGTTCCCAAACCCTTTTGGAAACCGTATTGCAGATCTGACAGAATCTGCTTGTCCTCCCCCCACTCTTGTAGTCTTCCTAGTATGACACGCCCAACAATTTTCACAGAGGAGTCCAATAAAGATATTGGACGATAACATGCCGGGTCGTGTCTATTACCCTTTTTAAATATTGGGACCAGCATTGATTCGGTCCAGGTCTCAATTTGGCGGGTAGCTAGCCCTTAATATTTGTGTCAATATAGGTCCCCATAACTCTACGTTTGACCTGTACAAATCAAGAGGAATCCCATCGGGGCCAGGTGCCTTGCCCCCCTTACTTGCTAATATTGCCATATTAACCTCTTCCAATGTAATTTGGAGATTATTTATTTGTGCTTGCTGTAAGGGATTGGACTTGGCATCTTCTTTAGCTATGATTTCTATTTGGTTTCCAGAGTCATGATTGCCAAAAATGTTGGCAAAGTGTTCTACCCATGGTTCTTCCGTTATGGCTATTTCTATTTTTGGGATGTCAACTGGGTCCAAAAAGGGTGACCGGACAGCCCTCCAGAAAGATGCCCCGTCCTTGGACTCGGCCGCTTCCTGTAGAGCCCTCCAGTGCCTATCCCTGAGTTCCCTTTTGCGTTCTTTTATTACGTTTGTATAATCCTTCCTTGCCTCCCTCAATTTAATTGGGTTCCTGAAGATAGTATGGGTCTCTTTTTTCAATATAGAATATGCTTTAGTGCACTTTGAATCAAACCAGCCTTTGTCTTTTTTCGCAAAATCGTTACTAGTTCTTCATAATACTTCGTTTATAACTCTGGTAACCTCTTGAAAGTATGCCAGGACTGTCTCATTCGTTGCATTTTCCTTTAATATAGCTTCTATTGATGGTTTGCTTTTTACCACTACTTTTTGTGTTGTTTCTAGTGGGTCTACCAGCTGCCATTTTAAAGCATATCCATTTTTCCTGTTCATTTCCAATTGTTCAGGGGGGTAAATATTATAAAAATCTTGGTTATCTTTACTGGTCAGCAAGTTCAGCGATAAATTCAGAGGGAAGTGATCACTCAATGTGAGATCATGAGTAATGAATTGATTTGTTTTTTACCCCAAATTTGAAGAGAGTAGAATATAATCTATCACAGTAGAGCACCCTCTCCCATGAAATGTACTCTTAAAGGGCGCCCAGTTGTTACTTAATTCATTCGCATAACCTAAATCAAGCTCATATATCAATTCATTTAGAGCATTCCCATATTGTGTATGAGTAAAATGAGTTTCACATTCACCGACTTCGTTCACAACCCCGCAAACATCGGTACCATTTTTTGAACATAATGCAATATTAAAATCGCCCCCCAGATGATGTACATATCCCCTCTTCTTTCTTTTGCAATTTTCACTTGGGCGTTTAGTAGTTTCATAATAATTCTGACTATTTTATCTGTCGGTGCATTATTATAAAAATGTATCAACATCATACTTTGCTTATTCCCCATACATATCTCCATCAGTTGATAATTCACATCTTCCAGTTTCATTGTGATTTTCCCTATACTTAACATGTTAGACACATAAATAGCCAATCCTCCCTTTGCCCTCCCATGTTTTCCTCCAACTGCGGGCATATGATAGGAGCGATAACCACACAGATGAACGGGCTCCTTTAACCACGTTTCCTGCCAACACATAATTTGAAACCCGTCTACAAAATTACGGCACTCTAAGATTTCCAACTTAGTTTGTAGGCCTGCCACATTCCAGAAAGTCAATTTTAACAACTTATTATCATCAGTACATGTTCCATCTAGAATAACTGCCTCATCTATTGAGTTAGTAACCTTAGGTTCTAATACAGGACATTCGTTGGTCGGTTGTCCCTGAGAAGACGTATTTAGGCTTTGGGGTTGTGGTGCACTAGTTTCTTCAAGTCAATCTTGATCTTCTAAACTATATAGGCTTTCAAATCTATTTGCTATAGGGATTTTGTAGAGAGAATGTATCGAATATGCCCAGTTCTTAGGTTCCCGTTCTATAAACGGTTTATAAAAATACCCCAGTGGAACCACATTTATGCCTCGGGGGTCTATTAAAAAACTCCCAAGACATTCCAATATTGTTTGTACTAAGTGGGTTGAAGCAAATGTTAGGACTATGCAATCCCCTACTAGGTTTCTTGGGGTTTTCCCCACCCATGATATTCTTCTCGCCATTTTGAACTCCGTAATCAATTCTCTATCCAGACCTGTCCTTGTATTTAGCCAATGCAAGGATTTGTTTCTCAGGGTCTCCCAGGATTCTCTCTCTTGACTGGTTAGCTGCGGGACATTTGTTAAAATTATAGAATATGGGGTTGCCTCTGGAGGGAGTTCTAAGCAGTTTATGTTTTACCCGTTATTGGGCTGTATAGAGTATGGTAACGGTTGGCTAACTTGAGGATTATGTGTGGTAACTTTTCTCAATTCGGTACTTGACAGATTAATCCCGTCATTTAATTGTCTCGTAATGTACTGCGGCGGGAAACTTTGGCCAGTTGAAATTATTTGGGCATTATTACCTTGGTGTGACAAATGCAAAAACAGTCTTGACCCTGTGTCCTATGGGAACAGTCCAGCCCGAACTGCCAGGCCAGGTCCTCCCTGGACTGGAAACAAGCATCTTAGGACCGGTTTCGGGGTTTCACCCCTCCTCAGCCAGGATAGCTTGATTCCAGTGGCATGGAGAGCACGGGACCCACGTCTGGGCATACCCTTCCCACTCGGGGTGACAAATGCAAAAACAACAGTTGATGGACAGAATGCAGAACAATGTCATGCATTCACCCCAGTACAGAGATCTGGGCCTAAATCCATTGTTTTTTTGCTCACCATGCCATTGCAGTTTGGACCCAGCCAATGCAAAACAGTCTTGACCCTGTGCCCTATGGGAACAGTCCAGCCCGAACTGCCAGGCCAGGTCCTCCCTGGACTGGAAACAAGCATCCTAGGACCGGTTTCGGGGTTTCACCCCTCTTCAGCCAGGATAGCTTGATTCCAGTGGCATGGAGAGCACGGGACCCACGTCTGGGCATACCCTTCCAACTCGGGGTGACAAATGCAAAAACAACAGTTGATGGACAGAATGCAGAACAATGTCATACATTCACCCCAGTAAAGAGATCTGGGCCTAAATCCATCGTTTTTTTGCTCACCATGCCATTGCAGTTTGGACCCAGCCAAATGCAAAACAGTCTTGACCCTGTACCCTATGGGAACAGTCCAGCCCGAACTGCCAGGCCAGGTCCTCCCTGGACTGGAAACAAGCATCCTAGGACCGGTTTCGGGGTTTCACCCCTCTTCAGCCAGGATAGCTTGATTCCAGTGGCATGGAGAGCACGGGACCCACGTCTGGGCATACCCTTCCCACTCGGGGTGACAAATGCAAAAACAACAGTTGATGGACAGAATGCAGAACAATGTCATACATTCACCCCAGTACAGAGATCTGGGCCTAAATCCATCGTTTGTTTGCTCACCATGCCATTGCAGTTTGGACCCACCCAGCATGGCTTGGCAGTTCGGGCTGGACTGTTCCCATGAGGCACAGGGTCAGACTGATTTGCATATGGCCATGTCTGAACTGGGGTGGCAGAGTGGGCTAAAGAACGGTGATGGATCAAACCCAGATCTGTTGACTGGATGTGAGTGTTTGATTGGTTTTGATGCTCCGTCCATCACCACCCCCTGTTTGTACCGCTTTGTTCGCCATAAGTTGGCAGGGTATGCTCAGACGTGAGTCCCTTGCTCACTTTTGCACTGGATTCAAGCAAGCCTGGCTGAAGACGGCTGAAATGCCAGAAACCGGTCCTAGGAAGCTTGTTTCCGGTCCAGGGAAGGCATGGCTTGGCAGTTCGGGCTGGACTGTTCCCATGAGGCACAGGGTCAGACTGATTTGCATATAGCCATGTCTGAACTGGGGTGGCAGAGTGGGCTAAAGAACGGTGATGGATCAAACCCAGATCTGTTGACTGGGTGTGAGTGTTTGATTGGTTCTGATGCTCCGTCCATCACCACCCCCTTTTTGTACCGCTTTGTTCGCCATAGGTTGGCAGGGTATGCTCAGACGTGAGTCCCTTGCTCACTTTGCCACTGGATTCAAGCAAGCCTGGCTGAAGACGGCTGAAATGCCAGAAACCGGTCCTAGGAAGCTTGTTTCCGGTCCAGGGAAGGCATGGCTTGGCAGTTCGGGCTGGACTGTTCCCATGAGGCACAGGGTCAGACTGATTTGCATATGGTCATGTCTGAACTGGGGTGGCAGAGTGGGCTAAAGAACGGTGATGGATCAAACCCAGATCTGTTGACTGGGTGTGAGTGTTTGATTGGTTCTGATGCTCCGTCCATCATCACCCCCTTTTTGTACCGCCTTATTACCTTGTGGGTCATACTGCCTTTCAAATCTTAAGTCACCTCTTTCTTTCATAACTGCATTGTTCTTATTTACTGAGGTGCTTCTTACTGTTGGACTCGTTGTTGCTATTTTTTGCAATCTTGGTCTCCTTATAATCCCATTTTTACTATTCTCCTGATCATTACATACTGTATTTTTCTCCATAATCTATTCTAAAATTATTTCAATGCTTTTTAATCTTTCATCCATCTTACTCAGTGCTTCTTTAATTACCGTTTCTAAATCCTTTATCAGGGATGGAACTACGTTTGCCTCGCTATTGTTATGACATAGCTCCTTCTGTGTGGGTTTCTTGCCTGTCTGTCTTTGTTTGGGTTGAGCTGTTAGCTTTTTCCTCTTTGGAGTTTTTTTCTGTTGCCTCAGGGACGTGGTATTAGAATCTCGTAAATCCCCTTTTTCAGACCCATCCTCACCCTCAGGATTTTTCATACGTTTTGAGGGAGGTTGATATCCTTCCTCATCATCGTCACTAACCCACACTTGATCAGTTGTTGTTTGGACGCAGCCATTTCTGGGCGGTGTTTTCTTTAAAAGTCTCTCTATTTGTCCCATTCCGTGCTGGGTAGTTAGAGTTTGTATCTCTCCCCTGGTTTCTGCATTAAGTGTCTCTTCCACTATGCTTATTTGCTTTTCAATCGCCCCACGGCGCCCGTCAGATAGTTCAATAATGAAGTACAATTTTTCGGGTCCTTTTTTGAAGTCCGGGGTTTCCCTTGCGTTTTAGCAGATTTAGTCTTTCGTTTCCCCATGTCAGAAGAACAAATGAATAAGAATCTATAGAACTTACAATGGGTCAGCAAGCTTTTGGATACACCCAGTTACCGAAGTAGCGTCTTCCGAATCCACCACTCAGATCTTCCACGGACTACCGGGAGAGATTGACTTCCAACTAATTTCTCACGTACTCACCAAACTGGATCGCTCACATCCGATGGATTGTATGGCACAACCAAGGGGGGTGGCCCAGCCCTGCCTCCTCCTGTCTCTGACGGGCGCAGACGGGCCCGCCCTTGGCCTGGGCTTCGCCCGGCGCGCGCGCGCGTTCCACGTAGCGGGTGCCACTCGGTGTTGAAGTAGGGCCAGGTGGTGTCTGGGACTTCTGGTTCCTGTAGTCCTCGCCCCGTGACAGCAAACAAACAAACAGGCTTCCTTAGCGAAGATATAAAACAGTTTTTTATTTGTTTATCATTTCAAAACTATACGTTCCCACGGCTTTATAAGCCTGGCTTCATCACTAAATTAATTTGTTTTAAAATGCACCATTTGCCCATCCTTTTTTTTCAATTACTTCTCTGAAGGAGGATCTAGGCTGAACCCCACCTTTTTACATTAAGCTTGCCCATTTGCTTACTAAATTAGTCATGCCAAATGTTTACGCCACACCACTTTCAAATGTCACCAGCTGCCACTTGGCTACTCCTTAATACCTGAAAATCATCTCACAAAGTATCTTTAACTTCAGGGTGAATATGTTCTATCACCCTCCCCATCCCCCAGTCAAACCAACACCGTCATCGAAGAGTGCATTGAATTTTCCACAGCACAATTAGTCGGCTCTGACAGCATTGTCTTTCTTGTCGAATTCAACCTCCAATGCGCTTTGGAAGGAAATAAGCTACTGGACAGCTTTGCAGCTTTCTTTAAGACAATGACCTCCACCAAAACTGCTGGACACCCATGCGCTGCAAAGACGCCACTCCCAACCTGATCATCCCTAAATTCCCTCAGCTAACAAGCAGTAACCCGATCACGTTTGATTGGTCTGATCACCTGCAGATTACCTTCTAAGGGGTCGATTCCAATGTCGGACGGACTCAGGTCCGTCCAACATCGGTCAGGAGGCGTAACCGACCGACCTGCTATCGTCGGTTACGGCCCTGCTAGTACGATGCAACCGAACAGGGTTCGGTCGCACTCGTATACAAGTCAATGCAGGGATGCATTCCGAGCGGAATGCATGCCTGCACCCTTGAAATCAGTGGGTGCAGTTCATCCCTGCACCCTGTGGGTGGCACACCAAGGTGCCTGCCACCGGATGCAGGGATCCACAGAGGGGCGCCATAGGTGCCCCCAGGCTGCCATTCGGCACCCATGGGGGCCCTACTGGGGGCCCCCAAAGACAGTTTCTGACTGCCATTTCATGCCGGAAAAACCGGCACGAAAAGGCAGTGAAAAACTGCCATCGTACTCCCTCGGTCAGAAAGAGGCGGCCGGGGGAGAACTGGGAGATTTCCAGATGGTGGACGGGCTCTCCAAGTCTGTTGTCCGCAATCCGGAAATCCGTGTCGGATTCCTTTCCGACCGAGCCAATCGGAATTGCGCGGTTGGAAAGGAATCCGGCCGACATGATCCGAATCCGTCGGAAGGGCTCCGACCGGAATCGGCCCCATAGTATCTTTCTCAAACAAGAAAAACCTTGGACAACTGAAAAAAGAAAGTCTGGTTCAGAAATACAACTAACATTTATACTGAAGCTACGGCCAACCTAGCCCTATCACATCTCTCCTCCATAGTTCATCAACAAGGCAAAGGAAAATTTCAACTCCTGCATGGAGTCCCTGATTGGGGAATTCACATCTGTCAACAGCAAATACTGTAGATCCAAACCATTTTTCCCCAGGCGTTCCAAACCCCTCTATGAACAAGGGGAAAATATCAGAAGGTTGAAGAAAGACTGGCGACTATCACCCTCCACAGCAAGTCTAACAGTGCTTTGTGATACGGTACAAAACTGAAAAGGCCACATCTTGGAAGCCAAGCGTTCACATATCAGATCTCTCCTGGACATAATCAAGGACAGATCAATATAGATTTTTTTACCTAATTAAGCAAGCCAACAACTCTCCCTCTAACACCCCATTTAAGGCATCTGAGATCATATGCAATAACTCTGCAGATTTCTTTGATAAAAAATAAATACATTAAAATCTCCCTTCTCATCAAACTCAGCAACATAGTGGGTGGGAAGAAACTGCCCTGCAAGGCACTGCAGCCATGGTTGTCTTTCTCCCTAATCTCAGAGTCAGACCTACTATGAACTCTTTCAAAGGTGAAGCTCTCTGACCATCTATATGACGCCATTCTGGGCTCCATCAGTAAATCCCTACCTAAACCTCTCCCCATTTGGGCAACCCTGGCTAACTCATTCCTGGATCAGGGCTCATTCCCAGACTGTCTTCAAAGGGGTCAAATTTCTCTTCTCTAAAAAAAAAACCTGAATCCTTACGACTTTAAATACTTCTGACCCGTATTCACCCTAGCTCTCCAAAGCGATGTGATTGAAATTTGTGAAGCCCCCTCAGCTCTCATCCCGTATCCCTGCCAACACTATCCAGGAATCACTTCAATCTGGATTCCATTAGGGCCACAATACTGAGACTGCAATTCGGCATATTGTGGACCGCGCCCTCTGCAATAGTCAATCACCAGTCTTTGTGAGATACCCTGAACCATTGAATGGGTATTGATGGTCTGGTTCTTAAATGGTTCACCCCATACATAACAAACCACTCTCAAATAGTAAGCATTGGGAAACACCGTCTCAGATCCAGTCGCCCTATAACAAGAGGTCTGCCAAGTTTTGATTCTCTTCCCCAGCCTACTTCAAGCTCTACCTCATATCCTTCTGCACAGTCCTCAGGAACTCAGTAGTCTTCTTTCACCTGTATGCCAATGACACCCAAATCTACCCAAAAGGTTCTAGCTCAGAACACCTCACCTACCTATCCAGCTCCCAGATTAAAATTCAAGCTTGAATGGCAAACAATCAGCTCAAACTAAACACAGTGAAATCAAAATGTCTTATCTCTCCAAAGAAAGCTAACACTTCGATCCAAGACTGGATGCAACACCTACCAGACATTGACATTCACCTCTCCATCGTTCAGAATGCGAAATCTCTCAGATTCACATTCAACAGATATCATAGCCTCCGGAGCCATATCTCCTTCATAGCTAAGAGTGGCTGGTTTTGGACACAAAAAATCCAAACATATCTCCCGTGTTCTTCGCTCTCTTCAGTGGCTGCCCATAGAGGCGAGAAACTGCATGCACCACTCATAAAGCTCTTCACTTCTCTTTGACCCAGATTCATGAAATGCTAAATATTCCCCTTTGAGCTCCCCATCTTCAAGCATGACCAATTGATGAAATTAACCAAACCTATTCTGGAGGTGCCACAAGACTCTAGAGCTCCTTTCTCCCAAGCCTCCACCTGACCACATGTCATGTCACCTTTAAAAGATTCACTCAGGAATCTCCTCTTTGACCGACACCTGGCCTAAACTGCTCCTACCTCCTCAACAGGGGCGTAACGCAGGTCCCCGCATCCCCTGCAGTGCGGGGGGCCCCCAAGCTCCAGGGGGCCCCCTCACCACTGCACTTTCGGCCGGGGAGCTTCTGATAGAGTCCGGAGGGGGCCCCTTCACATACCTTGCAGGGGGGCCCCCTTCAATTATTGTTACGCCACTGCTCCTCAAGCTCCCCCAATCACAGATCAACCTCAACCTACACAAACTAGTGGTAATCCTGGTGTGGTACTGTACCACCAGCTTTTCATTGTTAACTAATTGCAATTGCTATGTTTAGGCTTTATTGTTAAGAACTCTGATGCCTCTGGCCTATGTCCAAGTTATATAAATTGTCCAAAATAAATAAAATTATAAATCAATTAAACACAGTCTTCTAAGGGCTAGATTTAGTGATTTTTCACATAACGCAGGGCAACAAGTTGTCTTGCTGTGATGCATTGCATGAAATATTAGTAAATCTACCCCTTTGTGTCATCTCAGGCGGTTAACTTGTAGATGTGCATAGTATTGCTTTGATATTGATAATGATATTGTGTGACACAGCATATGATACAACGAGACTGCGTCATGCAAACAGGTTTTGCGTGGCCTTTCATTGGTCAAAATGATGCATACCTACACAAATTAGCTGGAAACACCCAGGAAAAGACGCAGCAAGCGTGGCTATATAACAGCAAGTTTTGAGAAATTGCTTGCACTTTCTCATTGTGCTGGGTGGAAGCTGGTGGTGTTTGAGCTTAGAGAGATTGTGGATTGAACTATAGATTGTCGGCCTTGACAAAATTGATCTGTTTATGCTAACTTTTGTCTTTAATTAATATCAGAAAGTATTTTGTTACGTTTAAAAGTGTATATAAATTGTTTTTCTGTTAGGGGTTTAATAGGGTTATTGTAGTTTAGGGATTTTAAGGGGTGTGGTTTAAAAAAATTGAAAAAATTCTATTTAGTATTGTTGGGAGACGGCAGCACGTGCAACGCAAGATGTCTGCCGTGACCTAGAGCTTGTGACTCACCTGCTCTCCGATGATATTTTGTTGCCAACAGGGTAGCCTGCTTCTTGTGGCAAACCTTCCTTATTTTCTGTGGAAGCTGAAGTGAGGTTTGTGGTCGCTTTCTCAGACCATGTGGAGTGTGGTAGACTTCTCTCCTGTTAACTTAGTGGCACTCCTCTCTGTCTGCAGGGTTCTGAGGAAAGTGAAGTGTTGAGGAGGCGGGCGTTTCCTTTGTTTGCACATCCCTTCCTCAGCTGCTTGCCTCCCTCTCAAAGGGATTTTCTGGTGCCTGATATGCCTGGAGCTTTACATCCTGAACTTTAAAGGGGATATTTTCTTTCTTTTTGAGGTCTGCTGCAGTAGTACTGTCAATAAGACTCTATTGCCATTATTAGGTCTTGCCTACGCAGCGCGCATGCGCTGCTTAGGAGAGAGACCTAATGCCATCGGCACAGCTTTGGGGGCAAAAACGTGCACACATTGCATTGCTTGCAATGGCAACAAGTGCACGTCTGGGGATTTCCTTGCGGGAGCGCGCAGCGCCATATGGTGGCGCCATATGGTCGCACGCTCCCGCAAGGGCATCGCGCAGGCCCCCTCCCCCTGCTGCCGCGCGAGGCGCGCGCTTGTGCTCGTTGAAAAGTGCCTGCGAGACGCCGTGTTCAGTGGAGGGCGGCACGGTGCTACTTCGGATGAATGAAATCACGTATGCCGTGTGTACACTACACTAACGGGGAAGAGGGCTCTGCACACACACTAAAATACCTTCCGTTACCCTGTTTGTGTACTTAAAGCACAACACTTGGCTGTGCGACGAGTCAGAGCGAGGACACACATGACTGTGTACCTGATGTTTAATCCTGAAGTGTCCTAAGACGGCTCTTGCCTTGTATGGTGTCTGGTACATAAAAGAGTATGGGGCGGGGAGGATCAAGTGTGGGTTGTGGTTGGAGTTGTAGACAAACAGGTATATCTTAAGACGCGTCCGGTGGTTTTTAAGCTTCATACTGCTGTCCATGTGGGAGTCTGAGTGCAGAGTCTGTGCGCCCACTCGGAGTCTGTAAACACACGCTGTGTCTGAGACAGATACAGATGTGTCCTCCTCTGGGAGACCTCTCTGCCACGCCACCCCCAACCTGCCCTGATCACCTGCTCCCAGCCCTGCTGTTGTGGTCGTGGCCCCCTTTGCCTGTGGCGGGATCACGAGGATAGACTTGGGTTATACTGGTGTATTCTGCGACTTGTATTCTTGCTGCACTTCAACTGAACCAAATACCCCTCCTCTGCAATGGTTTGTAAAAATAAAGGCGAGGATTGTGAAATGGTGTCCCCAGTGACATAGAGTCCTGTGGAAACCCTATGATGGAAGGTTCTATCGAGCAAAGATACTTACTATTGTGGAGAAAATGTTTTTATTGTGCAGACTCTGCAAGGAATTGTACAGGTTTGTTGAGCAATAGGCATTACCAGTAATGTGTAAAATATGTCTAGTTGTCCTGTTGTCTGCTTTAGCACGTGTGGAACCCGTACTTGTCAATATCCTGTATCTGCTGCACAAGGGTCATCCTGCCTTTAGGTGGCTTCAAGCGATCCTAGACCAGGAGGCTCACCAACTGTCTAAAAGCCCTGTACACTACGGAGAAAATGAACAACAGGCTTTGAGTTTTGGGTTACATAGGACAAGGAAGGAACATTTTGTACCAGCGAAACAACATGATCCTCTAAAACCAATGCCCCTCCCCCATCAGCGCAGACTCAGTGGGCGTGAAGAGAAGAATTGCTTAGTTTAAAATGATAATAATGTGTAGATTCGAAGATGAACACAGAGCTATTTAGAACAGATAGACAATCTCTATTAAGTCCCCAGCTCTGTCTTGGCTTCCACTGCATCTTTCCTTGCTGGACGGACTCCAGGGCAGAAGTGTGCATGTCCGAGTTTATCTAACGGTATCGGCACAATATGTCCCTTCTTTACTGCTCTCCCTATCACTTGGATTTATTGTTGGTGATAAAAGTCAAAGCATGTACAATGTATGTTATTCAAGGGGTGGGTTGATGCGCTATCACTGAACTCACACTGCCCTGATCGGTGCGAACGTGGAAGTTTGTGTTGACCTGCAGCACTGTGTGTACACCTGAAGGCCGCCATGTTGCGCTGTGCTGTGTATCATTGTGCTGCCTGTCTCTGCAGAGTAGCAGCACAGAAGAGACACACACCTCTGGGCCAGGCTGTTCTAGATTTTATTTTCTCTTTGTGGTGCCCCTTGCGCTTATCACTCTTCCTGTTGTGAGTGGGCTCTTTGCAGAGTTTTGCTGCTGAAAGGCCCGTAGAGACCCACATTTAGGCAGAGGGTTCCTCTGCCTGCAGGCTGCTCACAAACCTGTGCCTCACTCATAGTTTCATGGAGGGGTAGTTGGACATTGCCAAACTCCCTGTGTGAAATATGTGTCTGTGGTTGTATGTTCTTGGACTATTGGTGGTTGAAAGCAGACTGTTCACTAATCAGAAGAACAGGAAGCTGACAGTGGATGGTATTTAAAGGCGACGAGAACGTATGCTTACGGTGACGCACATCTTTCTTGTTGCCTGTCTGAGCAGCAGGGACAAGGTAAGGATTTTGGGGGCCCTGGGCTAACGTATTTTAGGGGCTCTGGTTCGGAACATCTTTGAAATTATGATCCAGTTTCAGCTGTTTCAAGCCCTCTTTGGCCAGGTCACCGATAGTGCACATCCACTCTCGTCCAAATTCTAAATGTCTTTACATTTATTTTTAAGGGATAATGACATGTGTTTTCAACATTGTAACACAGCAGCAGCTCATTAATATTACTGCAAATAATCTCTGTGACACCCTCCCGTTTCTCATATGTGAGGCCCTGTTTTGATCTAGAAGAAACTTTGTTATGGATGTTGTATGAAACATTAACAAAACATTTGCCTACAAAATGCCTGTACTGGGCACACACATCACATACATTAAAAAATAAATTAAAGGTAAATACTATTTAAAACTATCTGTTTATGAATTATTCATGGTCATCAAGGCAAGACTCTCCCCAGACCAGAGCTGGCTCTAGCAAGGGATCACTGAAAGGCTGGGGACCTGGGCCAGAGCCCACTTTTCCAATGCCTTAAAATGTCTCTGCTGAGCAGGGCGGCTTTTGGCATGGGCGGGCAAGCCCAGGGCTCTAATATTAAGCAGGGCGAGAAAATACCTGCCTGCATAAGGGTCCTATAAACAGCAACACCCCTCTACCTTAGCTCCAGTGATTTCATTTAAAGCGCTTCTAATCTTTTTAGGTCTCGCCTACGCAGTGCGCATGCCCTGCATAGGAAGACCTTTAGCCATCGATTTAGTTTGTGTCCTAAAAACGTGCACGCGTTGCATTGCTTTCAATGGCAACCCGTGCACGTTTGGCAATTACCTTGCAGGAGCGAGCGGGAACCTTCTGTTAATAATTACAAACAGATGGTTCCTGCTCGCTCCCGCAAGGGAAACAGGCCCTGGCTCCCTCCTCTATCCTCTCCCCCTGTTGCTTTTTTACTTTCAGCACGAGGCGCACGCTGATGTTTATTTTACTGGCTGTATTCTCTGCCGTGTTAATATGTGACTGATTGCCTTAGTTCTTTTATTGATACAGGCCTGTAATGAACTCCTAGCGCCAAGATGCCTCCTGAGGTGAACGCTGTGCTCTACATATAATCAATCAATGGTGAATTTACAGCTGTGTTATCGCAAAATTCTACCGTAAAACGCTCATGTTTCAGCCTAGTTGAACATAGACAACAGCACAAAGTAATAATGTCGTGAACTGCAGCTGGTGTGGCTACCTCCTTTAAGGGTTTTCAGCAACCACAGACTATTTTCCATTCTGTGACAGACTAAATGACGTGTTACTGCCATCCGCTGCAGTTGCCGCTCATATATACCAGTCCAGGCGCTACACAGCTCCTGAGTCCAGGGCTGGCTGCTTCTAGCAAAGCCCCTCCTCAATGGACACTTTACTCTGGAACAAGCAGGCGTGCAGACTCTCTGACCGTACAGCACCTGGCGTTCGCTTGTTGGCTCCAGAAGAGGATGCTCGTGGGCCTCTTGGCACTCGAGAGGCGGTGCGAAGACTTCTTAAGGCCCGGTGGGGCTTTCCGCCTTGGACAACTGCCACCCAGTCCTGGCAAGCATCAGGCACCAGCAGGCTGTCTCTCAGCCTCGCAGACACATCTACTGAGTGATGTTACCGATGTGCCCCACTGCGGAGGCGCAGGTGAGCGCAGCCAACCCAGGAAGCGCCAGCGCCAAGCACTGCCTCTGCGCTCAAAACCGCTTCAGGAGGCGCTTGTGGCCCTCCAAATATCACTGTTGGGTGTCAATACAGTCTGCGTGTCGCCTGCTTAATTTACACGTTTGCAGGCTCCCGTGAATACGTACATTCTCAAAGGCTCTCTCCCCCATGTGTGTGCAGGCATGCGTACAGCCGTACACACACTGGTGCAGGCATCACTGGAGTGATACACACCCTGTCACACAGGCGCAGGCATGTGTGCAGCTGTACACACACTGGTGCAGGCATCGCGTGGACAGATACTCTGTCACACATGCACAAGCATGCGCACACACACTCGTGCCGGCATTGTGTGGCGGGATACCCACCCTCTCCCACACGCATGTGGGCATGCGTACAGCCGTACACACACAATGATGAAGGCATCACGTGGAGTGATACACCCCCTCTCCCACAAGCTCGCAGGCATGGGTACAGCTTTACACACACACTGGTGAAGGCATCACGTGGAGTGATACACACCCTCTCCCTCACGTGCGCAGGCATGCGTACAGCCGTACAAACACTCCCAACATGGTAGATGCAGCCCCAAGGCTCCCGCTCCCCTGGGACGACAGCGCTGGACCCGACCGGAACTCATGGGCCTCGATTATTGCAGGATTTGTACAAGGTATGGCAAAAGCAGATGGAGCGCTGTAAATAGAGTCCATTCTCCTGCATGTCTTGGCCACAGCCCTGTTACCCAGTTTGTGGCTTTCTGTTAATAACACTGAGCCTGTGTAGCAATATTCAATTTCCTTGCACAACGCTATGTTTTCCGGTAGTTTTTTTTAGGTGCGCAGACATGAGCGTATGATTTTTTTGTAATGTTTAAATAAATTAAACACAGTCTTCTAAGGGCTAGATTTAGTGATTTTTCACATAACGCAGGGCAACAAGTTGTCTTGCTGTGATGCATTCCATGAAATATTAGTAAATCTACCGCTTTGTGTCATCTCAGGCGGTTAACTTGTAGATGTGCATAGTATTGCTTTGATATTGATAATGATATTGTGTGACACAGCATATGATACGACGAGACTGCGTCATGCAAACAGGTTTTGCGTGGCCTTTCATTGGTCAAAATGATGCATACCTACACAAATTAGCTGGAAACACCCAGGAAAAGACGCAGCAAGCGTGGCTATATAACAGCAAGTTTTGAGAAATTGCTTGCACTTTCTCATTGTGCTGGGTGGAAGCTGGTGGTGTTTGAGCTTAGAGAGATTGTGGATTGAACTATAGATTGTCGGCCTTGACAAAATTGATCTGTTTATGCTAACTTTTGTCTTTAATTAATATCAGAAAGTATTTTGTTACGTTTAAAAGTGTATATAAATTGTTTTTCTGTTAGGGGTTTAATAGGGTTATTGTAGTTTAGGGATTTTAAGGGGTGTGGTTTAAAAAAATTGAAAAAATTATATTTTGTATTGTTGGGAGACGGCAGCACGTGCAACGCAAGATGTCTGCCGTGACCTAGAGCTTGTGACTCACCTGCTCTCCGATGATATTTTGTTGCCAACAGGGTAGATTGATTCGCCTGCTTCTTGTGGCAAACCTTCCTTATTTTCTGTGGAAGCTGAAGTGAGGTTTGTGGTCGCTTTCTCAGACCATGTGGAGTGTGGTAGACTTCTCTCCTGTTAACTTAGTGGCACTCCTCTCTGTCTGCAAGGTTCTGAGGAAAGTGAAGTGTTAAGGAGGCGGGCGTTTCCTTTGTTTGCACATCCCTTCCTCAGCTGCTTGCCTCCCTCTTAAAGGGATTTTCTGGTGCCTGATATGCCTGGAGCTTTACATCCTGAACTTTAAAGGGGATATTTTCTTTCTTTTTGAGGTCTGCTGCAGTAGTACTGTCAATAAGACTCTATTGCCATTATTAGGTCTTGCCTACGCAGCGCGCATGCGCTGCTTAGGAGAGAGACCTAATGCCATCGGCACAGCTTTGGTGGCAAAAACGTGCACGCATTGCATTGCTTGCAATGGCAACAAGTGCACGTCTGGGGATTTCCTTGCGGGAGCGCGCAGCGCCATATGGTGGCGCCATATGGTCGCACGCTCCCGCAAGGGCATCGCGCAGGCCCCCTCCCCCTGCTGCCGCGCGAGGCGCGCGCTTGTGCTCGTTGAAAAGTGCCTGCGAGACGCCGTGTTCAGTGGAGGGCGGCACGGTGCTACTTCGGATGAATGAAATCACGTCTGCCGTGTGTACACTACACTAACGGGGAAGAGGGCTCTGCACACACACTAAAATACCTTCCGTTACCCTGTTTGTGTACTTAAAGCACAACACTTGGCTGTGCGACGAGTCAGAGCGAGGACACACATGACTGTGTACCTGATGTTTAATCCTGAAGTGTCCTAAGACGGCTCTTGCCTTGTATGGTGTCTGGTACATAAAAGAGTATGGGGCGGGGAGGATCAAGTGTGGGTTGTGGTTGGAGTTGTAGACAAACAGGTATATCTTAAGACGCGTCCGGTGTTTTTTAAGCTTCACACTGCTGTCCATGCGGGAGTCTGAGTGCAGAGTCTGTGCGCCCACTTGGAGTCTGTAAACACACGCTGTGTCTGAGACAGATACAGATGTGTCCTCCTCTGGGAGACCTCTCTGCCACGCCACCCCCAACCTGCCCTGATCACCTGCTCCCAGCCCTGCTGTTGTGGTCGTGGCCCCCTTTGCCTGTGGTGGGATCACGAGGATAGACTTGGGTTATACTGGTGTATTCTGCGACTTGTATTCTTGCTGCACTTCAGCTGAACCAAATACCCCTCCTCTGCAATGGTTTGTAAAAATAAAGGTGAGGATTGTGAAATGGTGTCCCCAGTGACATAGAGTCCTGTGGAAACCCTATGATGGAAGGTTCTATCGAGCAAAGATACTTACTATTGTGGAGAAAAAAATGTTATTGTGCAGACTCTGCAAGGAATTGTACAGGTTTGTTGAGCAATAGGCATTACCAGTAATGTGTAAAATATGTCTAGTTGTCCTGTTGTCTGCTTTAGCACGTGTGGAACCCGCACTTGTCAATATCCTGTATCTGCTGCACAAGGGTCATCCTGCCTTTAGGTGGCTTCAAGCGATCCTAGACCAGGAGGCTCACCAACTGTCTAAAAGCCCTGTACACTACGGAGAAAATGAAAAACAGGCTTTGAGTTTTGGGTTACATAGGACAAGGAAGGAACATTTTGTACCAGCGAAACAACATGATCCTCTAAAACCAATGCCCCTCCCCCATCAGCGCAGACTCAGTGGGCGTGAAGAGAAGAATTGCTTAGTTTAAAATGATAATAATGTGTAGATTCGAAGACGAACACAGAGATATTCAGAACAGATAGACAATCTCTATTAAGTCCCCAGCTCTGTCTTGGCTTCCACTGCATCTTTCCTTGCTGGACGGACTCCAGGGCAGAAGTGTGCATGTCCGAGTTTATCTAACAGTATCGGCACAATATGTCCCTTCTTTACTGCTCTCCCTATCACTTGGATTTATTGTTGGTGATAAAAGTCAAAGCATGTACAATGTATGTTCTTCAAGGGGTGGGTTGATGCGCTATCACTGAACTCACACAGCCCTGATTGGTGCGAACGTGGAAGTTTGTGTTGACCTGCAGCACTGTGTGTACACCTGAAGGCCGCCATGTTGGACTGTGCTGTGTATCATTGTGCTGCCTGTCTCTGCAGAGTAGCAGCACAGAAGAGACACACACCTCTGGGCCAGGCTGTTCTACATTTTATTTTCTCTTTTTTTTTTGTAAAAGATTTTTATTAATTTTTCACACCCAGGGTCCTGCAGACCAACATTACACATATGACCAGCAGACGAAGAATCCTCCCTCAAAATACGCATCAGGAGAAATCCGTTCCACTGCATTCCTACCCTACATCCCCCACCCACCGCCCCCTCTACCCCCACCCCCCCCCAGTCAGTGTGCCCGCAGTAACCCCTCATCAGCCACCTTCCATCTGGCCCTATGGCCTGAGACGTCCCAGCTCCGGGCAAACGGGCAAACCCCTGCTAGTATTCAGCCAGAGAGAGAGGGCCCCGCCGTGACCTCCCTCCGCAGCACTGTTCCCACCTGCGCTTTTCAACCGCTGCCCAGGTAGAGTGCAGATAGCAAGTCCTCCATGAGTGTAACTAAGTGACCCCGTCCTGCATGTACTCCCCCGTGGCCCCCACTGACCCCGTCCCAGGTTCCACTCCCCCATCCACGTCTACAGAATCCCCATCCTCCACAGCCTCCACATTCCTCGTCTCTAGATTTTATTTTCTCTTTGTGGTGCCCCTTGCGCTTATCACTCTTCCTGTTGTGAGTGGGCTCTTTGCAGAGTTTTGCTGCTGAAAGGCCCGTGGAGACCCACATTTAGGCAGAGGGTTTCTCTGCCTGCAGGCTGCTCACAAACCTGTGCCTCACTCATAGTTTCATGGAGGGGCAGATGGCACATTGCCAAACTCCCTGTGTGAAATGTGTGTCTGTGGTTGTATGTTCTTGGACTATTGGTGGTTGAAAGCAGACTGTTCACCAATCAGAAGAACAGGAAGCTGACAGTGGATGGTATTTAAAGGCGACGAGAACGTATGCTTACGGTGACGCACATCTTTCTTGTTGCCTGTCTGAGCAGCAGGGACAAGGTAAGGATTTTAGGGGCCCTGGGCTAACGTGTTTTAGGGGCTCCGGTTCGGAACAGCTTTGAAATTATGATCCAGTTTCAGCTCTTTCAAGCCCTGTTTGGCCAGGTCACTGATAGTGCACATCCACACTCGTCCAAATTCTAAATGTCTTTACATCTATTTTTAAGGGATAGTGACATGTGTTTTCAACATTGTAACACAGCAGCAGCTCATTAATATTACTGCAAATAATCTCTGTGACACCCCCCCCGTTTCTCATATGTGAGGCCCTGTTTTGATCTCGAAGAAACTTTGTTGTGGATGTTGTATGAAACATAAACACAACATTTGCCTACAAAATGCCTGTACTGGACACACACATCACAAACATTAAAAAATAAATTAAAGGTAAATACTATTTAAAACTATCTGTTTATGAATTATTCATAGTCATTGAGGCAAGACTCTCCCCAGAGAAGAGCTGGATCTAACAAGGGATCCCTGAAGGGTGGGGACCTGGGCCAGAGCCCACTTTTCCAATGCCTTAAAATGTCTCTGCTGAGCAGGGCGGCTTTTGGCATGGGCGGGCAGGCCCAGGGCTCTAATATTAAGCAGGGCGAGAAAATACCTGCCTGCATAAGGGTCCTATAAACAGCAACACCCCTCTACCTTAGCTCCAGTGATTTCATTTAAAGTGCTTCTAATCTTTTTAGGTCTCGCCTGCGCAGTGCGCATGCGCTGCATAGGAAGACCTTTAGCAATCGATTTAGTTTGTGTCCTAAAAACGTGCACGCGTTGCATTGCTTTCAATGGCAATCCGTGCACGTTTGGCAATTACCTTGCAGGAGCGAGCAGGAACCATCTGTTCATAATTACAAACAGATGGTTCCTGCTCGCTCCCGCAAGGGAAACAGGCCCTGGCTCCCTCCTCTATCCCCTCCCCCTGTTGCTTTTTTACTTTCAGCACGAGGCGCACGCTGATGTTTATTTTACTGGCTGTATTCTCTGCCGTGTTATTATGTGACTGATTGCCTTAGTTCTTTTATTGATACAGGCCTGTAATGAACTCCTAGCGCCAAGATGCCTCCTGAGGTGAACGCTGTGCTCTACATATAATCAATCAATGGTGAATTTACAGCTGTGTTTTCGCAAAATTCTACCGTAAAACGCTCATGTTTCAGCCTAGTTGAACATAGACAACAGCACAAAGTAATAATGTTGTGAACTGCAGCTGGTGTGGCTACCTCCTTTAAGGGTTTTCAGCAACCACAGACTATTTTCCATTCTGTGACAGACTAAATGACGTGTTACTGCCATCCGCTGCAGTTGCCGCTCATATATACCAGTCCAGGCGCTACACAGCTCCTGAGTCCAGGGCTGGCTGCTTCTGGCACAGCCCCTCCTCAATGGACACTTTACTCTGGAACAAGCAGGCGTGCAGACTCTCTGACTGTACAGCACCTGGCGTTCGCTTGTTGGCTCCAGGATGCTCGTGGGCCTCTTGGCACTCGAGAGGCGGTGCGAAGACTGCTTAAGGCCCAGCGGGGCTTTCCGCCTTGGACATCTGCCACCCAGCCCAGGCAAGCATCAGGCACCAGCAGGCTGTCTCTCAGCCTCGCAGACACATCTTCTGAGTGATGTTACCGATGTGCCCCACTGCGGAGGCGCAGGTGAGCGCGGCCAACCCAGGAAGCGCCAAGCGCTGCCTCTGCGCTCAAAACCTCTTCAGGAGGCGCTGGTGGCCCGCCAAATATCACTGTTGGGTGTCAATACAGTCTGCGTGTCGCCTGCTTAATTTACACGTTTGCAGGTGCCCGTGAATACGTACATTCTCAAAGGCTCTCTCCCCCACGTGTGTGCAGGCATGCGTACAGCCGTACACACACAGGTGCAGGCATCGCTGGAGTGATACACACCCTGTCACACAGCGCAGGCATGTGTGCAGCCGTACACACACTGGTGCAGGCATCGCGTGGACAGATACTCTGTCGCGCATGCACAAGCATGCGCACACACACTCGTGCCGACATTGTGTGGCGGGATACCCACCCTCTCCCACACGCACGTGGGCATGCGTACAGCCGTACACACACAATGGTGAAGGCATCACGTGGAGTGATACACACCCTCTCCCTCATGCGCGCAGGCATGGGTACAGCTTTACACACACACTGGTGAAGGCATCCCGTGGAGTGATACACACCCTCTCCCTCACGTGCGCAGGCATGCGTACAGCCATACAAACACTTCCAACATGGTAGATGCAGCCCCAAGGCTCTCACTCCCCTGGGACGACAGCGCTGGACCCGACCGGAACTCATGGGCCTCGATTATTGCAGGATTTGTACAAGGTATGGCAAAAGCAGATGGAGCGCTGTAAATAGAGTCCATTCTCCTGCATGTCTTGGCCACAGCCCTGTTACCCAGTTTATGGCTTTCTGTTAATAACACTGAGCCTGTGTAGCAATATTCAATTTCCTTGCACAACGCTATGTTTTCCGGTAGTTTTTTTAAGGTGTGCAGACATGAGCGTATGATTTTTTTGTAATGTTTAGGTGCCGCTGTACAGTGCGGAGCTTTTTGCGGTACGGCGATTATATTTCACTGGGCACTGCTAATCTTTTCCCTCAGTGGAATTGGTGTCACAAGTATAAAGGCCCATGCTCCAGAAAGCAGGTATTATGTGTAAATTACCGTGGCGCAGAGGCCCCAGGTCACGGTGCTTCCGGTCTAGCAAAGCAATCCTGGACTTATGGGCAGGATGTGTGAGTACAATGTTGGGTCATAAATCACATCTTTTAATTAAACATTTTTTTTAAGGTTTTGAGAATATCAGAAAGTTCTCCGGGATCTGACACAATGTATGCAGAAGCTAAATGAAAGATACACTAGACTCTAGTTTATGTCATCCACTGTTTGTGTTTTAGAAGCTTGGGGATAGTGTAAAATACATTTCAATGTCTTCAAGATAAGAATACACCTGTACATTACTGGCGCATGCAGATGCTATTATTTAGAGCTAACAAGACTGAAAATAATTGAAATCAAACAGCATGAACCCCAAGGAACAAGAGAAGATATGAGGTTAAATGTGGGATTCCTTGACCAGTTCTGAAGACCCTATTTCAAAAATGATAAAGACAGATTGAAAATCGTCCTAGGATAGTCTACCGGTGCTTTTGTGGGGAAGAAGAGTGGTCTTGTGTGCATGCACTTATTGCAAAATTGGAAAATAACTAAAATCTGATTTACCAAGCATTCTCTGCTACTTTCTATAAAGGTGGCCAGTCTCCCCACTCCCCACTCAACACTAGAGACTGGGGACGGTTTGGAAAAGTAGACTCTCATCTTTTCTTACACATTGTCTTTTTCAAACAGATCTTAACAAGAGCATTAAGCCGTTGCCTTTCTTCCTGCGTCCCTGCAGATATGTCCCCCTCAATGTGTTCAGTGCGTGGATACCCTTGAGGGGTCTTGCAATTGGAACAGGAGTGCAGAATTACTAGGAAATTACAAAGTCCTAATACACATTTCACCCCTTTCAAGAGGAGCTCATAGGACAGACTTAGTCTGCATTGGCACATCAGCAGGTAGGCAATGACTTATGTTGCCACTACTTCAGCTATAGCTTTTGGACCAAGTCACACTACACAAGAACATGGTGCAGGGCCAATTGGTAGCCAGGTTTATATTCCACCATTCACCTAGTTTGTTAGTTTTGAGGAAGTAAGAGTAGACTACAAAATGCTAGAAGATCAACAAAAGTTGGTAACGCCAATAAGCCTGGCTTGCAATCTGAGTCCTGACTAAAACATCAAAACAGACTACTGCACTCAAAAAACAAAACAGTATTGGTGAAGCCAATATTCTGGGTATTTTTGTGCTTATGCATGTGACTTGAGCAATTAGAGTGATACACATGGAAAGGACAGAGAGGGGATATAGTTGTAAAACAGCCCCTCGTGCAGTTCAATGCAAGCACTGGAGTAGAGATGGAAGGATATGACCGATCAGACAATAGCTTTAGGTGAGAGATGAATACTCCAATGGGCGGAGTCAAGACGTGATCGATAAAAGTCTCACGCAAATGGCTGAAAGAGACTGGTCAAAAAGAGACAAAAGTTGAATGGGGCAGACCCAAGCCAACCCCTATCTATTTTAGCAATAGTGTTGTTTGACAACTGCGCTGTCAACCCCCAGAATTAACAAGCATTGGTATAGCCAATAGGTCTCGCCTTTGGGAACATATTATTGTTTAGCCATGCAACAGTAGATGTTGTTGCACCAAGGATATTGTGCTGGATAACTAAACACTTATAACATCCCAAAGGCGAGACCTATTGGCTATGCCCATGTTTATTTTTGCTCTGTCTTTGCAACGGTAGTCATTTTACCATGACTAATTCAGATATAGCCTGTGTCAAGGTTCTGAATATTGTTTGCCATCTCTTAACTTTCTCATTTCCTATCATTCAAATAAGTGGAAGCAAGCTTTTTCGCTGCCATCTATGAAGTATAAGGTTATAGACTCATAAGACACCAAATTTTTGGAGGGAATTCAGGCTATTCATATGAATACAGATGCCATATGCTCTGACTATAAAAATATTCAGAGACATTGCCTCCCTGTGGAGGTAGCAGATAATGAGATTAAAATTCGTGATAACATCAACGCTATTGCAAATGTGACTCCACTTATTCCCCAGGTTGCTTCTCTTCAAATGACCCTACTGGATCTGAAAAACAGAAATAGACAGTACAACCTATGCATATTTAATGTCCCAGAGGTAGTTGAGGGACAGAGCTGTCGTCTTTTCTTAGAAAATCCGCTCCCAAAGCTTCTAAATATCAAATTTACAGAGCGGTTTGAAATTGATGAAGCTCATAGAATCCGCTCTCATCGGAAACCTCATCAGGCTAAACGACGAAAAGTCATATTTAAAGTTTTGAGACATCATCATCTCTTTGTAATTAGGAAGGCTGCATGAGAAATTCCAACTGTCTTGATAAAGGGAAATAGTCTTTATCCATCAGGACTTTGCCAAAGAGACAGTCCAAATACCATTCACATTTTTGAATTTGCGGCCTAGTTTGCGGGAAGCTGGATATAAGTAAGGCCACTTCGACCCTTCTATTATGCGTATTTGGAAGAATGATGTTTCCAAGTCCTCTTCACCCTCAGACCTGATATGATTTTTGGACTAACATGATCCCATTGTTATGGACTCTCAACCATCCGGCTCTACTGGCTAATGTCTATTTTCCTTTAAAGTTGACCTTACCTTGTTTTTATAGCAGGTGCATCCAGAGTGGCTACTCTTGCTTTGTACCTCCGTCTCTATTGTTCTATTTGATATGAGGTCTTGGAGGTTGGCCTCTGTATGTGTTGTATGTTATGTTTTGTCTTTTTTATATGGGCTACTTTCTTTTCCTTTTATACTAGATTTTCTATCTTTTCGTAACTCATTATGACTAAACCACACAAGTTGGTTGTTGTTTCTTTAAACGTTAAAGGTTTGCGGCATCCTGTTAAACAACATAACATTTTAGAATATTTTAAAAAGTTTAATGCGGATGTTTGTTTTATCCAAGAAATGTGTGTAGATGATAAAACGTTACATTCCATGTCTAGGGGATGGGTAGGAGATATAGATTTGTCTACTGCTGCAAAACGCAAAAATGATGTAGCTATACTTTTCTCCCGCAACGCTAATATACAACTATTGACTCACCATCATGACTCAACTTTGTTAATATATATGCCCCTACATTAGATGATCCTTCCTTTGGGCACACGTTACTACCAAAATAATAAAATTAGAGAGCGCATGACTTGTTATGGGTGGTGATTTTAATCTCATTCGGGATCCTTTGTTGGACCGTTCCTCTACATTTAAATTTCGGCCTAGCAAAACCTTTTATCTTCTGAAATCACTTTTCTCTACTACTAAGGTAGTTGATTTCTGGAGATTAGCACAGCCTACAGACAAAGAATTTGGGGCATATTATCAAGCACAGCATTTAAATCATCGCCGCTTTAGCGGCAGAAAACTGCCGCTAAAGCGGCGATAATGGGCTTGATAATATGCCGCAGAGAATTCCAATAGGAGCCCATGTTGACACCAGAACGTGGGCTTCTATGGGAATTCTCAAGGGCATTTCTTTGACCCAAAAGAAGGACATATATAACATACATGCATACATATCTTGTAGAGCGATGCCCTGGAACACTCCACAGTTATTATAAACTGGCACCACGTTGTTGTTGTTCACAGCATATGTTGTTTTCCTCTTTAATGGTAACTTGGAAACCAAGTAATTATGTAGGTGCTGGAGGATATGCTGTGTAATTGCCTCATCTCTCTGGCACCCACAGAGGTTTTCAGGATCCCAGCGCTGCTCGGGTGGCCCGAGTGGTTTATTATAACTGGCACCTCCATAGATCAAGCCCAATTTACTAACCACAAACACTTCTGGTAATCGACAGTCAGTTTGAAGTTCAAGGAGTGCTGAGGCCTCTGTGCCTTTCCCAGCCTCTGGGTGAATGATTGCCATTGTGACATTTGATATTAGATTTGGTATTTAGCATCTAGGCCTGGGGGACTAGTCACTAGTGTACTGGTGTTGGCTATTAGAGTATGTCTTGTCGATTTAAACTTACAGACATACTTATAGAACAATTGTTCACAAGGTGTTTGTTTTCTGCGTTTTAGTTTACAAGGTAAGACTAAAGACACACTGGGCAAAAAATGATCGACTTTAAAAGCAGCCCGGTGTTATTACCAGTAGCTGAGATTCATTCAGACATTCCACCCATCCTATTTCTCTAAATTTAGCATTGTGGAAAAACCATCAGGACGACAATTATTCTGCAGTACTAGTTGGAAGTGTTTAGAGAAGAAAGGTGGCTTTAAAGAGGTGATGGGCATTCCGAATGTTCGAAACACCTGCAAACTCCTAAGTCTGTGGATTTTCAAGAAGAATCTTCACAGCCTTTCCCACCCAGGAAACGTACATACAATTGCTCACAGTAAATTCAGGAGTGACTCTCTTTCCAGGATTAGTAGGAAACACATGGTATGAGGCCTTTTGTCAGAAAAAACTATTTTCATTTTGGAAAAAAATATACATTTGCAAACGCACATTTCTGTCTCATATAGTGGACATAGGCAATCATACACAAGGTCTACCAAAGCATACAATGAAGAAAAGGAGTGTGCATGGACATCTGACCTATGCAGATTACCTTGCAAACAAGTGATTTTTGTGAGTGCCCAAAAAGTTGAACATCTTTGTGGTTGTAGATCTACATATATAGCATGCAGAATTAAGACGTTTCTTAACCCTTAGTCAAATTATGATACACGCCAGGATTCCAAATGGCCCTTTAGACACAGGAGTGTGGACTTTTTGGGGGAGAATCCAAGATCTAGAAAAAATTGACAGCACTGGGATTTCAAAGTTTTTGTATACTTTCTTCTAAAAAGTGGGGAGCCCCTCCAAACTTTGGTGTAAAGTCTTCACTGCTGTTATATTGTGAAAGGTTCGCCAACGTTTTAAACAGGTACATGGTCTGTTGTGCGACATTTCTAATAGGCCAAAGTATCTAAAATTTGATAGCCGATAAAGGCCTCTGTGGCCTATACATTTAGCCAATTTCCATTTTGATTCATTGTCCACCAACTCAAGCTGTGCTTATCTTTTTCCCTGCTTGCACAACATATATTTTCTCTTCATTCTGGTCCAGGCCTTTGAAAAGGTATTTTTTAGTTTTTGTATCCATCAGCTGTGCCAGAAAGTTTATGTCATCCTACAGTAAAAAAGGTTGTTTTGAGTGTTGTCCCAAGTCGCCTTTCTTCAGGCCTCGCTCTTGCCTGTTTGCATGCCTTTCTCCACCACCCGCTGCTTGTTTGACACTCACTCACCACTCATCTTCCACAGAAACAAGCAAAAACATTCCCTTTTGTTATTAATGGGTTAAAGTGATAGGTTTTTAATAGACTAGCGAATGCCAATACACTTATGTTAATTCTTCAACATTGTGGGCCTTGTATGCACTTTCATAAGATAATGGCTGCACCTAGAGTAATACAAGACAGCTTTTATTTTCAGATTACACGCTTAGGATGTCACATTCTGATGCTGGACCTCAAATATTGCAACAGTTGCATAACTAAATACTTATAAGGTCCCAAAAGCGAGACCTATTGGCTATGCCAATGCTTGTTTTAAAAATACTATTATACAGGTTTTTGCATAAGCTGATGATGTTTTGTTATATGTTAATGATCCTCTTGTTTCTTTGCCTATTATTCTCGATATTACTCATCAGTATGCTGCAGTCTCTGGTTAATCTTTGACTATCAATAAAACTGAGTTTTTCCCCTAAATATTCTCTGTAATTCCACAATGTTAGCAAATACCAACATCTTACGGTGCCCTAAGACACTAAAATATTTGGGCAAAACATTTGCTGATTCTATTAAAAGTACATTCGAAATCAATTGTTCTACAATATTAACTAACACCAAATAAATGATCCAACCTCCATTTAAATTGGTGGGGACGTATCAAGGCACTTAAAATGACTTTTACCCCATAAATTCTTTATATGTTGTCTATGCTACCCTTATCTTTTCCTTCTACTTTCTTTCCAAATCTCTACAAATTGTTTACTAAGTTTATTTGGAACAGCAAGCCTGCACGCCTTGGTCTTAAAACGTTACAAATTCCCAAGTGTGAGGGAGGTGTTGGCCTTCCTGATTTTAAGAAATATAATGTATAGTGTCTTGTGGCACACTCTTCATTACGGTTCCACAATATTTCTCCTTCTAACTCACCCAAATGGCTTACCTTAAAGAAAAATTCACTAGCGCCCTCTCTGCTACTTGCATTCCTTACCATGGCTAATAGTACATTTGGGAAACATTCACCTATTATTGCCCTGTAATCCTTTGATGAAAAATGTTCTATTACTATTAAGTCTACTAAAAAGGGTTCTCAATGGTTTAACCCCAAACTCCAATTTCATAAATAGATTTCCTTCTAGACTTTATGGATTACTTCTGGTATTTTTTATATTGCTGATATATGTCAAGGAAATATGTCTTATTCATTTGATGAACTTAAAGCCAAATATATTTTGCCTTCATCTGAATTTCCTAAGTGTGGATTACTCTGTAACACCATTCTTAATACTTATCCTGAATTGTTACCTTCTGCTCAGTTATCAAATATGGAGTTTTGTATCAGCATGTTTAGCCACACAGGACATATAGGGGCCGGTTAGTATGTCGGGCGGATCGCCACCGCCCGCATGGCAGTGGTGATCGACCCAACATTTTCCTCCACACGTCACCCATTTCCCCCCGCCATATTAGTATGGCAGGGGACCCCGGCAGACGGAAAGACCATCCGCCGGTTTTCCGCCGGTAGACCAATCGACCAGGCGGAAAAGGGGCTGGTTATGCTGGCGGTATCTGCTAGACACCGCCATCCATATTAGCATGGGCAGCGGTTCAGGGCTTTCCATGGTGGAGACCCCGCCATGGAAAGCCAGGCGGAGTCTGCTTTCGGGGGCCCATTGAGGACCCCCAGGGTATTGGAGGGGTGAGGGGTGCACATGGGGGGTACCTATGGTATCCCCCTGCATTGTCATGGAGAGGGTGGTATGCACCACGCGGTGCCTGTCACCTTGTGCATGACAATGCACAACGTGCATTCCCAGAATTGGGTTGGGCGGTGCTGTGAGCACCGCCTGACATAATGCTGGGAATTGAGGATGCCACCGCCACGGTGGCGGTGGCATCCTAATTGCCAGTGCGGGACCGCCGTACCACTGGCGGCCGGTCCCAGCAACGCTAGGGTGGCGGGCAGACAAAAGTCCGCCCGCCATCCTAATCGGCCCCATAGTCTATAAAGTATATAAAAGACTTTCTAGTCATCCTTCCCCTTTTATGATTCTCACTCAAAAATGGTTGTTATACATAAATATACCCCTCTCAGCTGAATATTTAGAGATTCAATACTGCTAGTTATCTCCCCGCTACTCTCATACAAATTAATATTTATTTGTTATACTAATGTTTTTGGTCTCCAAATAAGTTATTTAAAGCTGAACTTTTAGACACACTGAATTGTTGATATTGTAATATGGTGACCAGAGATTTACCACATACACTATATCATTGTTCTGTTATTTTTCAATTTTTGACTTATGTGTGGAATATTATAACCCAGATCTTTAAAATCAGAATACTTTTATCTTTTCTTATATTAATCTTTAAATGTTTTTCTCTTAAAACTGTATTATCTCCTGCTAATTGTAAACTTTTTGATTTCCTTATTTCTACTGCGCTTAAATCGATGACTTCGAATTGGAAGGATGCTAAACTACTATTGGTTACTGTTTGGTGGGAATGGCTTATTTTTTTGATACGCGGACAATACTCATTTGTACATACTTGCAATGAGTCCTCTATTTTTAGACCCAATATGTGGTCTGAATTAAATTCATTTATTACAGCATGAACTTCAATATGAAATGTATAACACAATATTTATTCTCTGTTATACTTTCATTGTAGCCCTTTTTATTTTTCTTCTTTTTTGTTTTGGTACTTACTATAGTTCCATATATTGGTATAAATTGATGTTCCATATTTCCCCTGTACTCAGCATCTTATTTAATTTCTTACATTATGGTGTTATTTTTTTGCACTGTGTTCATTGTATGATATTCTTATATTTAATAAACATTTCTGAACATTAAAAAAAAGTATTGTATGTTAAGGTATGTTTGGTAGGGGGATAGTAGCTAATTGTGATGAGTGATGTAGGTGCCTTATTATGGCTCATTATGCACAACGTTCCTCTTATGCATGATGGGAGCATGTCCGCAAACACTTACTCCCTGTGACATTGGTGGAGCGGACAGTCCATCAGCTTCATTCCCAGTGGGCTAATGTTGTCTCAAGGGAGGCTGAAATAGTAGATTATTGGCCTTGAGGTTGTTGTCCCTGTTGGCATGTATGTGCTTCTTTGCAATTTTATATAGATGAATATATTTGCTTTCTTTGGTAATCCTACATTTTAAGTGCAACTACATTCATCATTAAAGAAAAATTAAGTCACTTCTCTGTGTTTTTGAGACCCACTCCAGTACACTCTATAACAGAGGACCATCTTGTTAATTTCCAATACTACACAATGCAAAAAGTAAATTTGATGTGGAACATTGAGTGGAAATACGAGTGGAAACTTCATACACCCACAAAAATAAAAATCATGTGATATCTTTACATAAATCCTTCTGTTTTCTCCCTGGCAAAATGTATGTCTCCCTTCATACATAGTGCAAGATTTTAGGATTACAATCATAACAAGTCTAATAAGAATGTGCTCTAGATTATGTCAAAAAACATAATATATATTTAATGATGACAGTCTAATAGACAATATTTAATTTAATGATCACGTCTCCATTGGCGTTGTCCACCGGCTGTTCAGGGAACAACATAGCTGAAAACATATCACTTCAAATCTGTGAGCAAAAGGGCTTTGTAAGCATGAGATGCACCATGCAAAAACCATCTGGGATCATCATGACATAAATGGATATAAATTGGGTTTATGTCTTGTTGACTGATGCCGTAATACACGTCACTCTCACAACATTAGACACATATGTTTAACATGGATGCAGAAACTATTGGGGTGAGGATTCTCTTGGATAGCACCAAGAGTAATCACACATCAGAAATATGACTGATATGTGAGATGGGGATTATTGAGTACAGCTTGTCCTATAATGCCTCCCTATTTATGTAAAATAGTCATATCACCAATGTAGTTTTGAAATGTGTAGTACATACTGATATGTTGTGAATCTGATTTGTTCCTGTTTTGTATGATCTACAAACCTCTATTAAATATGGGGTGTGGAAAAATCTAACATCTTTCTACTATTATATATTTCAGGCTGGACACCAACCATTTCACGATGAGGCAGAAATTCCGAGTTTGTCAAATTCAACTGCCGAAGGTATATGCCAGTACTTCACAAAGGATGATTCATAGCACATAAGTTAGCGGATGGTTCCATCACATGCATAGGCATCAGATGTTAATGTCTATGTGAAATGTGTATAATTTTAAAACAAATGGAGTGCATTACGAAAGGTTTTTCTTTGTGTATATTCTGTCATGGAAATTACTTCACATGACCACATCAACAGGTTGCTAAGGATGTATTTCCATGCAATAATAAGACATGAGTGTGGCTACCACTAACACAGGCACCATGGTAGCATGCTTCAAATTTTTATGTGTACGTCCTATCTTAGCTAGTCATAACATTCAGCTGTATATATGACTTACAATCATGGGAAAGAATACAGTCGGAATTAGTGTTGGCGCCTTCTCCTACAGTGTTTTTGATTGTTTATGTATATTTACTCATCCTCCTGCCAGCAAAGAAACCATGAAAAAGATTCTAAATGTGTCCCTTGGCCAGCTCTGATAATCATTGCACCTGTGTTTACAAATCTTTTTATTGTTTTTGCTGATGGGACCCCATTTAGTTATAATTTGACATTTAAGCTCTGTTCATACAATGTGACAATTAGTATGTAGATAAAGTTGTCCCTTAGATCATGGTTGGTGATGTGTAACAAAATCATTGTGCAGTTATGACACACATGTAGTTTTGTATATATTTGCTTCACGCTCCCAGACCAAAATGTAATTCCTCTTTTGAGATTTATAGCTGACAGGTACCTGCAGTGTTTAACATATCTTGTAGAGCTACAAGGAATGGTGTGTGTACAGTATTAATCTCAGTCCAAGCATCAACGTCTATGTAGCAGGGATGTATGACGTTACAACGCATACATTTACATCGCGGTACATTACATCGCGGTTTTGAAAACGCAAGTCGTTACAATGAATTGCGTTGGAGGGCGCTGGACTTAGGAGTAGTATAATTTACTATTCCAACTCCAGTCTACGTACAGTAGGGAAGGTGTTGGATAGTAAATTATACTATTCCTTGTCCTAGAGCGCCATCTAGCGCAAGTCGTTGTAACGACTTGCGTTGTAAAAACCGTGATGTGATGGCATCGCGATGTAATCCCCGCGTTGTAAACGATGTTTCCCATGTAGCAGATAATGTGTATGAAAAAAATTCAAATGAATTTCACTCTCCAATTCAAAGAAACGTGCTATCCTTACAAACAGTGACTAAACCCAAGAGAACCATTCGGTTTCTAGCATGGGAGAAACAATATGTGTTTTAAAATAACCCTCACCCACCAAAAGGTCCCTTGGTGGCATGCTTTATCATCGGGTTCATCTTGCTCTGCTGCAGGACGGGGCGTGCTATGACCTAGGGATACGTGGGAGCACTTTCAAGTGAAGTGAAATAATGTGTTTGATGTGAGAGTGGAAGTGTCAGAAGATAAGTGAGTTAAAAAATACCTGGCTTCATGGAAAACTAAACTTTAATACTCCCTATTTCTGGTATTACTAAAAGTGGGGAAAAGGAGGAAAAAGTACTACAATGGGCAGTTTCCTCACAGGTCTACATGTTTCGAAGCCTATCCCTAAGCTTCTTTTCAGGACCTATGATGTTGATCCCTTTTACTACTCTGACTGTTACCCGGTGTGGTAAGCCTAGTCAATGTCAAAAGCTAATATGCATCTTTGTCAAAAATACATTTTCCCAATACCTACTTTTTATTCTCTTTAAAAACGATCTGGAAGGATAGAGGAACAAAGTTAATAATTGAAGTATATACTCTGATATACTCGAAACACCCCTTCACCACACTTGTGAAAGGTTTAAATGGTGATATATTTTTCACTCCATGCACAATAGTTCATTGTAATTTTTACGTTTATATCGTGCTGCCGTTTTGAAGTTATGTTCAAGATGTACAAGACAATACAATACATATAACAAGGAACACACACTCTGAATGCACTTTCAGTTTGCAGATATCGGTTCCCTTTTATAATGCATAAGTGCTGTGTGCAAGTAGTCATCTATACAGGAGAGAAAAAACAAGATGTGACAGTTTATCAGCAATTTATAAAATCTGACAGGCAACGTACACCTAATTACATGGGAGGGGAGGAGCGCTTGTAGTCAAACACTGTGGATAGAGGAAGGATTCAGTCAGAGTTAAAAAAAAATATATATATATACATATAGGGAGTAGAATAGTACTTTGTCTGGATATGATGCCCGGGGTATCGGCTATGTCGTACTTACTTCGTCAAAACATCTCTCTCGCCCAAGACACTACCTGCCTGTGGAAAAAATGGGAGGGGAGGAGCGCTTGTAGTCAAACACTGTGGATAGAGGAAGGATTCAGTCAGAGTTAAAAAATATATATATATATACATATAGGGAGTAGAATAGTACTATGTCTGGATATGATGCCCGGGGTATCGGCTATGTCGTACTTACTTCGTCAAAGCATCTCTCTCGCCCAAGACACTACCTGCCTGTGGCAGAGTACCGGTATATATAACCGGTTTGTTCTGCAATCAGCATGCATGTGTATCTAAACACTAGAATGCTAACCTCCAAGATGGCCGCCTACCTTGGAATGACTAACTTCCGGGCTCAAGGTAAACCTTCGCCCATGAAACTAGAACGCGGGATTCACAAAATGGCCGCCTTAATATGGCACAACTTCCTGGTTGGTTAGTTGATACAAACTGGGGTTCACGGTTGCATATAGACTGGTCAGGTGTGACCTGAAAGGTTTGAAATGAGAATAAAAATTATGAGGCAACATTCATTACCAAAGAAAAGGGTTGTGATCAGTACTATGTTAAAAATGAGTACTACGCTGAGCCATTTCTTGATCATGAAAGGAAAACCTTCCTAATGTTGGAAAAAATGGGGCTGCGCAGTTTTACCTCTGCTGTTACAGGAAAAAATGGCCCGATGTGGCAGATCTCCCTGGTTGGTTGTTATTCATATGTATCAGTGCATATTAATCAAAATAAGTGGGCAAAATTGAGGGGCGAACTTTTGCAAAAACATTGATGTAAGTAACACAAGATCAGTGTTTTATTACTGAGGATGGATGTATGACGTTACAACGCACACTTTTACAACGCATGCACTTACAACGCATTTTTTACAACGCATAATCCATTACAACGCATGACATTACAACGCATGACACTACAACGCATTTTTAAAAACTACCTTTACAACGCATTTCCATTACAACGCATACTACCTTTACAACGCATACCATTACAACGCATAATATTAAATTGCATTTAAGGTAAGTATTAGATAGTATAGGGGTAAAAGTTACTTTTCTAACTCCAGGGGGTGCAACAGTAGGGTAAGTGTTGGATAGTATAGGGGTAAAAATTACTATTCTAACTCCAGGGGGTGCAACAGTAGGGTAAGTGTTGGATAGTATAGGGGTAAAAATTACTATTCTAACTCCAGGGGGTGCAACAGTAGGGTAAGTGTTGGATAGTATAGGGGTAAAAATTACTATTCTAACTCCAGGGGGTGCAACAGTAGGGTAAGTGTTGGATAGTATAGGGGTAAAAATTACTATTCTAACTCCAGGGGGTGCAACAGTAGGGTAAGTGTTGGATAGAATAGGGGTAAAAATTACTATTCTAACTCCAGGGGGTGCAACAGTAGGGTAAGTGTTGGATAGTATAGGGGTAAAAATTACTATTCTAACTCCAGGGGGTGCAACAGTAGGGTAAGTGTTGGATAGTATAGGGGTAAAAATTACTATTCTAACTCCAGGGGGTGCAACAGTAGGGTAAGTGTTGGATAGTATAGGGGTAAAAATTACTATTCTAACTCCAGGGGGTGCATCAGTAGGGTAAGTGTTGGATAGTATAGGGGTAAAAATTACTATTCTAACTCCAGGGGGTGCAACAGTAGGGTAAGTGTTGGATAGTGTAGTGTAATATTATGCGTTGTAATGGTATGCGTTGTAATGGTAGTATGCGTTGTAATGGAATGCATTGTAAAGGTAGTTTTTAAAAATGCGTTGTAGTGTCATGCGTTGTAATGTCATGCGTTGTAATGGATTATGCGTTGTAAAAAATGCGTTGTAAAGGTAGTGCGTTGTAAAAGTTGCGTTGTAAAGGTTGTTCCCCACTGAGGATAGGTCTCATAGGGAGCCAATTATTGTTCATAAATAATCATACTAGTGGTGGTATGACTAGTAATTGCTAGATGGAAAACCATACATAGACTAATTAATTTGCCCCCATGGAATATTGTCATTAAGGCCCCTTGTGTGTGTGCCAATCCAGAAGGCCCGCCGCTGTTCTTTTTCGAACAGAGTGATTTCTGAGTCCATTTGTTCCATTATTGTCCACTGTAGGTCTAGTGTCGTGTGGTTGGTTTCTAAGTAGTGTGTTGATATTTTAGTTGTGGCTTTCTTGCAATTCACTTTGCTCCTTTGTTCGCAGATGCGTACTTTCACAGGGCGTGTGGTCATCCCAATATAGTGACGACCGCACGGGCAGGTGATCAGGTAGATAACATTCTTGCTATTGCACGTGGTGAATCTACGTTGTTCCCACTCGGTGTCATTGTTAAAGGTAATGTTCTTACTCATTCTGGTTAGATGGCCTACGCTACATTGACCACGGGGGTGGTGACATTTCAGTGGCGGAAGAAGAGTGTTTGACACCGCACTTTTCGCGGTCCTGTATGTACCACTAAGTCTCGCACACTTTTCCCTTTCGTGTGAGAGTATATAGGTTTGGGGAAGTTCAGGTGTCCACAGCTGAATGTACACCAGTGTCTGTTTATTGTTTTGGTTACTTAATTGGAACAGGTATTGAAAGTTGTTATGCAGATTCTTGTTATCTATCTTCTTTGACTTTCTGTGTTGTGGGTTCCAGTAGGGCGTCCCTATTGTTGTTTCTAGCGCCTTTCAAGGCGCTCCCCACCACCTTGGTTGGATAGTTCCTTTTCACCAATTTCTTCCGCAGTTTTCTACTTGGGTCTTGAAGTCCTTTACATCACATCAGAACAGTTTCTCCTCAATCTTCAAAAACTGACCCTAGGGGAGATTATCCCGCAAGTGTCAGGGATGGAAGCTGTCTTAAAGGAGAAGGCAGTTCTTAGCCGTTGCTTTGAAATGTGTGGTAGTTATCAGGCCACCATCTTTCAGGAAGATGTTGAGGTCCAGAAAAACAAGTTCTTTATTGGAGATGGTGTTAGTGAATTTGAGGAATCGATTCTGATGATTTAACCAAGTCATGAACCTGTTGGCCGTTTCCTCATCGCCATTCCAGATGACGAGAACGTCATCTATGTAACATTTCCATACCCTCATGTGTCGTTGGAAAGCGTTATTTGGGTTGAGAACTGTGTGTGCCTCCATGTGGTGGACATATAGCCCGACTATACTAGGAGCAAATGTACTGCCCATGCTGGTCCCGTGCTTCTGGAGATAGAGTGTGTTTTTATATCGAAAGAAATTTGACAGTCTAATAGACAATATTTAATTTTAATGATCACGTCTCCCTTGGTGTTGTTCACCAGCTGTTCAGGGAACAACATAGATTAAAATACATCACTTCAAATCTGTGAGCAAAACGGCTTTGAAGCCATGAGATGCAACATGCAAAAACCATGTGGCATCATCATGACATTAATGGATGAAAATTGGGTTTATGTCTTGTTGACTGATGACGTAATTCATGTCACTACCACAGCATCAGACACACATGTTTAACATGGACGCAGAAACTATTGGGGTGAGGATTCTCTTGGATAGCACCAAGAGTAATCACACATCAGAAATATGACTGATATGTGAGATGGGGATTATTGAGTACAGCTTGTCATACAAATGCCTCCCTATTTATGTAAAATAGTCATATCACTAATGTAGTTTTGAAATGTGTAGTACATACTGATATGTTGTGAATCTGATTTGTTCCTGTATTGTATGATCTACAAACCTCTATTAAATATGGGGTGTAGAAAAATCTATCATCTTTCTACTATTATATATTTCAGGTGGACACCAACCATTTCACGATGAGGCAAAAATTGCGAGTTTGTCAGATTCAACTGCCAAAGGTATATTCCAGTACTTCACATGGATGATTCATAGCACATGAGTTTGTGGATGGGTCCATCACATGCATAGGCATCAGATTTTAATGTCTATTTGAAACGTGTATAATTTAAAACAAGTGGAGTGCATTACGAAAAGCTTTTCTTTGTGTATATTCTGTCATGGAAATTACTTCACATAGCCCCATCAACAGGTTGCTAAGGATGTATTTTCATGCAATAATGAGGCATGAGTGTGGCTACCACTAACACAGGCACCGTGGTAGCATGCTTCCAAGTTTTATGTGTACGTCCTATCTTTACATATTTGCTCAAACTGACCAACTCCTGCCCACCGCCATGCTTTGTATACATTTTCGCCTTGGTAGGTGTGCTGCATTCGCCCTTACTCTGTTGAAAAGGATCATGTGTAGTCAAGACATGCATTTATTCTGCAACATCACAGCACATTGTTGATGATGTTTACGTATTGTGAGGACCCTGAACAGCTACCACTCACTAACCACATAATGCATACCTTCATGGGTGGAAGTATGTGCAGTCCCATACTAAGGCAAAGACAGTCCTTTACAAGGCTCACTTAAAGGTCAACACTGTATAGCACTCATACATCAATTTCAATGGTCACTAACCCACATGGCTCTGATTTACACTACACATAATGCGTTGCTTCCTGACATTACCCACCTACAAGGAAATGTTTCTCAAAAGTAATGAAACAAATATGTCAGCTTGACAGCCATGTCATCATTGTGCACAAAGTTAAAAGGGCATATATGACAAATGTAACCACTGTCCTTGCCATTTCCAAACATGACTTCCCTTAGGCCTGTCCTTATGCAGGTCACTTAGCTAGCCATAACATTCAGCTGTGTACAATACAGGGAAAGAATACAGTTGGAATTAGTGTTGGCGCCTTCTCCTACAGTGTTTTTAATTGTTTATGTATATTTACTCATCCTCCTGCCAGCATGGAAACCACGTAAAAGATTCCAAATTTGTCCCTTGACCAGCTCTGATAATCATTGCACCTGTGTTTACTTTACAAATCCTTATATTGTTTTTGCTGGTGGGTCGCCATTTAGTTTTAATTTGACATACAAGCTGTGTTCATACAATCTGGCAATTAGTATGTAGATAAGGTTGTCCCTTAGATCATGTTTGGTGATGTGTAACAAAATCATTGTGCAATTCTGACACAAATGTGGTTTTGTATATATTTGCTTCTCGCTCCCAGACCAAAACGTAATTCTTCTTTTGAGATTTATAGGTGACAGGTACCTGCGGTGTTTAACATGTCTTGTAGAGCTACACAGAGAGGTGTGTGTACAATATTAATCTCAGTCCAAGCATCAACGTCTATGTAGCAGATAATGTGTAGCAATAATGAAGCTCATGGTTGCACAATGTGACTCAAAAGGCAGAACAAACAGTTTTACTAGCATAACAAGTGATGACTACACATCTAAGTTGTAGTCTGTATGATCCTTACTTATAGCCTCTCAGATGTTGATATGACACGTCTACATGACGTTTTATATGGCTGCATCATTGGTACCATGGTAGTCTAATAAGGATCCATTCTGTAAAGGTTTAAAATCATGAATTTGTGGAAGATGTAACTGTACAGTTGCACAGAGAAAATCTATTCTAAAACTCTTTTCCTGTTATTTATATTTTATTTGGATTCCTACTGTTGGGCACGACACAGTTGCCCCTTCTGAAACATGTCTTATTTGGGAAATAGCTCCATGAATGCGTGATAGGTTTTCAGAAATTATAAATAAGTGCTCTTTTTAGAAGGAAAGCCAAACAAAAAAAAGCTAATGGAAACTTAAATGATCCAATATACATAACTTAATAGTGCCCTACTGAACGTTAGCATTAGGGAACAAGGATGCTTCATGAGCAGAACAGAGGAACAAAATAAACTACATCAAACCAATGGAGGACTGCAGGTGAATGAAAAGAACATGGCATAATGACAAGCACATGACTAAGTGATTAACTGGCTAAAAGTGCTCACTAATGTTCATCTTGCAATTCTGGATCTGAAACTGGGGAACACTACAGGCCCGATTCACAATGGTAAACTGAGGCGAAAGTCTAACTTTACAATTTTTGGTATTCACAAAAGGCATTTACGAGTAGTAAAGTTAGACTTTTGTCTCAGTTTAACTTAAGTTTTGGACTTAAGACTAACTGAGACAAAACTTAAGTTAAACTGAGACAAAAGTTGAACTTGACTACTCGTAAATGCCCTTTATGAATACCGAAAGTCGTAAAGTTAGACTTTTGTCTCAGTTTACCTTTGTGAATCAGGCCCCACATCTTCATCCTCTGATGATTGTGCAGCCTCCTGAGGTTGTGGTTGCATTACAATTGGAGGCTGTGGAGCAATTGTGGGTGGCTCAGATGCACACGTATCAGTGGTTGAAGATGTATGCCCCATTTTAGCAAAAACATTAGAAAATGCCATGAAAGCTGCATGGTATTCCCTGGCAAGGGTTTGCTGGTTTTGCAATACAGCAACGACATTGCTCTTGAGGGCACTCGTTGTTGCTGTGAAAGAGTTCCTCTTGGCTTCCATTCTATTTCCTAAGACCTTTAGTTCATGATGCAAGGACTGGATGAAGTAATTAATGGCTCCTTACTCAGTGACAGCATCACTAGTGCTTGATGTAGAGTGGCTCCAGCCATGTCAGCTAAGGAAACATCAATCCCATAGACCCAAGAATGGTTGTGTACTGCTTCTGCCAACCCATTATTAGGGCTGAAATCACACAGAACTCCTTCTATAGTACCTGATAATGTATCCATCCCCAACTTGACTTCTTCCATCGTACGCTGCTGTACTCCAACCACTCTCAAGGCATATGTTGAGCAGCTGTATGTGAAGCATTTTGGTTAACTTGGAGACCCAACAATGTCTTCTTCCCTTGCCAAGTTCGAAGAAGAACAACCCATAATGCCTAGGAGTTGGTTGACTGTTTCTTCATCCATGGGTTAGCAGGTAGGTCAACTTAATCATTATGGAGAGGCTATTGTACAGGAGAGGTAGGCTGTTCCTCTGCAAAATATGTAGCTAATATCAGAATTCTACTGAATTTGTATTTGGTATTGTTCATAGTTGAATTGTGACCCACAATTTGTTTTCATACTCACATACTGGAAAGTTACAAAGTACTTAGCACTATGGGCAGATTGTTGTATAATCCAAAGTCAGCACTATTTGTAGGATCTATTCTTTACCATCCTAATATGCTAATATGCTAATATGCTAATGTAGCAATATGTATATGTAAGTGCAACAACGTACCATTTTCAGACACACATGTAAGTTATGATTATACATCACTATGTAGTTTTTATTTTAGACATGTAAAGCATTTAGTAACACTGTCTACATATCAACTCGTAGGCATTTAAATCACATCACTGTTGTGTTCCATGCCTCTTGACATTATTACCCACACCTGTATAATCTCAGCAGTATATAAGGTAATTAATTGCCTAGCCATTCTATCTCCATGCAGTTCAACAGGTGTGAAACAAACAAGACATTAGTTAAGTATTTCTGTGTTATTTGCCTTTGTATTTATACTATATTGTGTAGCACTCAGATATGAAGGACAAAGATTTCACATAATTATTATGGACTAAGTTTTTACCATTACAGGACACACACATTTCTACACATTAAACACATCCTTACAGAATGTTCAAAATGTCACAGCTTTGCCATTCTTCACAACACACTAAACCATTATGATGAGTGATGACCAATGCAATGTATAAATTAAATTAGGAAAGATATGGAACCTCGCGGTTTCATGCATTGCTGCCCACAACATACTCTTCATGTTCTAAATGTGTTGTAAGATATGAACAGATTGGATATTGTACACAACATTTGGACTAGTTGTACATAATGATGCATAGTTATTGACCTTGAAGTACTTTGCTTTGCGATAGAGAGCCCAGGATTCCTCCATTTTCATATGTGAAAATAGCCTACCATCATAATTCTAGGGTCGCCAACCTGTATTTTTGTTATTAGCAACACAGGCAAGGTTGCACCATTGTTAACGTGTGACACCTATATAGGTGTTCCAATTTTATTATAAAATATAACTCTGTGTATGTGATACTTGAGGCAGTTGAAATGGTATGACACATTTCTGCACACACACAAACATGCCTATAACGAAGGCACCCTTGCACTATTTTGTATGGGTGGCTACTGTGGGCGTAAGTTGCACCCAGGGCACCAGAGCTAGCTGAAAAACAGATATTTAGCCCATATTAGTAAATATCAAGCATTATTTCGTACTCTCTTTCACAAAACACACCAAATTAGCTTGCTGGCCTGCATTATGTGACAGTTTAGTGTCTATGCCCTGTTTTTGTGTATAGACAGAAATGTGTGCTTCACATGTGACCATGGTGGTATGTAATATTTCACAAAGACACATACACATCTGTCCTATTAAGCTAAGGTGTATAGATGACTAACATCTACATATATGTGCATCATTTGTTTCATGAGGACATGATAATACATGATAATACACATATTGTAGATACATTTGTTGTCTGAGTGTTACGCTATAACTCTACACATTAACACGTTTTGAATCATGATGCTGATTGTATATTGGACTTTCTCCCTTCCAGGTAGAGAATCAGTTTCGCAAAAGATCAATCCGGAGAGTAGACGTCTCTGTAGGGCGTGAAACAAACTTTGTAAAATTCTGGGGCGTGACCATTGTTTTAATCTTGCACTTCTATTGACTTGAAGAGACCGGTGTAAGAAAATGATCTGGAGTTGGAAAATAGTATCACAAGTACTGTTAACCGATTTATTCCTATTAAAGTACTGAAAACCCAATTGAGACATTCAGCCTCTTGGTATAACGCTTCGCTTAACGCTTCGCTTAACGTTCAAAAAATGATCTACAAAAAAGACTGATAGAAAATGGCGCAAGTCCTACAATGCAGAGGACATACAAATCTTAAAAAGACTCTGGCAAAGTATAAGATTGAAATTGCTAAAGCAGAACTTTTTTTCTACCGCTATCTTTGCTGCACCCAACAGAGCAAAGAAAGTGTGAAACATCCTATACCCGCGACATAGGTTTATGTGACAATCTGGCCGGGTTTTTAGAGGAGAAATAGAAAATCATCAAAGGCATTAACACGTCTCTTTCGAAAAGGTTTTGACTGGAATCAGTGCTAAGGAGCAAATAAGTGTACTAGTTCACTTTAAGCATTTAACAGAGGATGATTTCTAAATATTGCATTGTCTATTTCCTCCGGCTCACCCCTGGATCCTTTACCCCACAGGGTTTGAAAGGAACAGGCAGGGGAACTTTACCCACGGCTCTTGCAAATTTGTTGCCAATCTTTGCAAACTGGCGAAGTTCCAGCAATTTGGAAAAGGGAAATTGTGTCACCTTTATTACAAATGTCAATGCTGAACCCTACAATCTTAAGTGACTACTGACCAATTTCTCTTCTACCGTATCCTGTAAAGATTCTAGAGCGTTTTGTTAGCAAAACATTAGCTCAGTTTTTAGAAATCAACCAAATTTTGGAAGAGGAGCATTTCGGCTTTCGCCCAAGCCATGGGAGGAAATATCTTTGCCATGGGGCTGAAAGAGCTTTGCTGTCCACTATCGACGACCTTAGAATTAAAGTAGACAACTATCAATCAAGGGTACTAATCTTATTACGTCTGTCTGCCACGTTCTATACCATAAACCACAATATGCTGTTAGGTAAATTAACCTTGGTTGAGGGCACGGGCACGGAAGCGAAGTGGCTTCATTTTTTCTTGTCCGATAGACACTTTGCGGTGTCATTACCATTGCGCTCTGAGTTTAGGATTGTTCAACATGGCGTCCCGCAAAGTTCGTCAAATTAGCCCAATTCTCTTTAATATATATTTAAGCTGTTTGATTTCACTTAAGTCACAAAACATCAGCCTAGTCAAGTCAAGAATAACTTTATACGGTTCAAAAGATTGACCATAAAAGTATAAACATACATACATAGATACATACAAAATGAATAAAATGTACATGTTAGATTTGTTCAACAATATGTCATTTGACTCAAAAGCTCCAAAATGTTTTCTTATTATAAAAGTTATAAAAGTCAAGTTGCTAAAAAGGTCAAACAGCCATTTCATTTACAATTCATACCGTTTCCTTATTAAAAGTGCAATTCTGATAAAATGTAATACTGCAGAGCAAATAACATCAGAGAACAACGAACATAGGCGGTTGAAACCCTCCTGGTAATTGCGGGGGCGAGCTTTTCCTAAAAATGGGATAAGGAACCGTGTCCTTGGCTCTTTGTAAAGTGCTGAACTATCACAAGGGAAAGGAGTAAGGTTATTGCACCAACCGGCCTGTTTGGGGAAGGCCACCAAAAAGTGGAATGTGCAAAGCCGAATCCTAGTCAATAAAAATCTATAGTGTGAGTTTGTGGTAAAAGACAAGTAAAATTATTGTTGTTGTGAAAGGCGCTGATCTATGTGGAGGTGCAGCCCTGGATGCTGGTTGTGATTATCAAGCTCAACAAAATATGCGTTTTTTATGATCGGTTTCATATTTATGTTGATGATGGAGGGATTATCGTAATAGTGTCCTAGGCCTATTTTGTTAAATGTTCCTTTCACATAGCAAAGCCAGGGGATGGCCTTGGCATTATCCAGGACCATACAATCCTTATAATCGCCCTTCTAAGCTTTAAGTCTTCTGACTGCCAGACTTTGACCCAAAGATTCAACGGGGCAATGTTGATCAGATCTACAATAAAACCAATCCCTACCTCAAAATGGCAGAATGCTGTGGAGGCGCTTTTTGGGAGAATCAATCATCTTTTTAAAAACTTATTTTCTAGTATTTGCAGTTGAGTGCTTTTGTGAACTCCCCGTACTCCAGCCCCGTAGGTAGCAATTGACAAGCATTTTGCTTTGTATAAAATGATCATTTCATCTACAGGTTTGTGGCCTGACTTGCATGCGAAGCGGAAAAGGCCTTCCACAGCACGGTTAGTATTCAGCACCCTAGATTTAATAAGGGGGTCCCAGTTCAATTTATAATTAAAAACGTTCCCCAGGTAATTAAAATTAGAGACCTTATCAATTAGCTTGTCCTTTACAGTAAATTTCCATCAGCCTAGTCAATTATGCTGATGACACTCAACTTATCCTATCATTCAAAGCAAATCATAGGACGCCAGTCAACGCCATCCGTGAGTGTATGAATGACATCATCAGCTGGCTAAAATTGAGCTCCTTGAAGATTAATGGCAACAAGACTGAAGTCCTTTGCTGCTTAGCAACTAAGTCCCCCGAACCTCTGGCCAGTTTCGTCAGACAAGACTCCTGTTCCTTCAGAGGCTGTCAGAAATCTGACAATATTTACAAACGACAGTGGTGGAACGATTGGTAGCACATCCATTCCCCTTGTGCATACAATATCAGCATGTGAGTCTTGGTGCCCCTCGAGGTTATAAGGACTGCACCCCAGAAGCCCAATTGGACCTAGTGAGAGCATAAAACAGAAATAAACCTTGGCACTCCTATATCAATTCATAGAGTTTTTCAGGTCTATCAATTCAAAGTACCAGCAGGACATCAAAGTCGTTCTTGCCGTATCAGTTTAAAATGAATATGTGCCAAAATTACAAGATTGAAAAAACATTAGTAATATAATCAGGATGATCAGCTTGGTGTGTCAATCCTCCTTCCAAGCGTTGAACCGGCAGCAGACACGTGTTTCGTTTCATAGAAACTTTTTCAAGGCTGCAAATGATGCCATAAAAAAGATTTTACATTATTTATATCCAACAGATATATATCAAGCTAACAATGGAAACAGGAAGCACGCATTTTGAGTTATAAAAGAAAAAAGAAAACATGGAGATCAAGGCATCTACCATGTTGATGTATTATGTGAGTGTAACTAAAGCAAAAAAGAGAAAAGTGCAGATAGACCAGAAGTAACCCGTTGTGATAAATATAAAAATATATATAAAACGTGCAGTGCTCATAGCCCAAGACAAAGCTATTATATTTCACAAAAGATTGTGTAAAAAAAAACAAACACAATTCTGTGGGTTTCGTTAGGATAGATACCTTCAATCGATATTTAGCACGAATGACCACACAGTAGTGTATGTCCGTCCAAGTCTTGGCGTGGGAAATCGTTTGTCCCTATTCAATTTGTCGAGAAAAACTATAAAGAAAAAACAGAAAGTCTAAAATCGTTCTAGCTAAGGGTTAAATACATAGAGATTCTTTATCTATTAATAAGTGAAGCACTATTAAAGAATAGTAAACATACCTAGGTATGTTTTTTTCTCTCTGTAGTGCAGTAGACCACGTCACGTATTCATATGTGTAAAACCGCTTCTTATTTTTTGTATGTTTTCGCTTGTTATTCTTTCTACAATAATAGAGCAGAAATGGTATCCAAATCAGTATATTCATTTGTTCTAGAAAAGGTTTTAACCTAGACACCTATGTGTCATAGGGAAAAATATAGGGACAATTCTGGTTTGAGCTGTACAATGATCACCCAGAGCCCAATACCACTTGGGCTGCTTTGTTTATTGTTAAAAACCTAGCTTGTTATTTTCTTGAAACAAGCTAAAAAGCAGTATATATTTTAAAAGACCTCTTGCGTTGAGAGAAACAAGTTATAGATCAAGGAAAATGGCAAAAATGTAGGCAAGAGAGACTTCATTTTGTGTAGTCACAGAGTCATGGGCTATGATATGCCCCTAAAAAAACATAAAAAGAGAAAGACAGAAGAGTGTTAATAAACACTTGCACCAACCAATAATACAGCATTTTGTTAAAATATAGTTCAACCCATTCTATTATAATTATTTCATTTGTGATGTTCTTAAAAAAAGGGGGAAATATTCTATCCATGCGAAATATCTTGTCTTCCCAGGCTCATATGGAAGTAGCAAAGAGCCGGGATCTTACTCCTCCTTACAAATTAAGGTTTGTCATAATAAGGGTACTTGTAGTAGTAAAGAGTAACAGGGATTGTGAAGACCCCAAGGTACGGTGCAGTGTTTTTGCTGTTAATGGGACAAAGATCATAAAGCCCTCGAGCTGCAGTGTGGCATTTAAATATCGATTTCTCATTGTTTATTGAAAAGGGGGCCATCTTATAAATGCATACCCCGTGAGCGATTGTTCGGCTTGGTAATGCCAAAGGAAAGGGGAAGGAGCAAAGAGAACCACTCTTAACATTCTCATAGAAAACCTCAATCTTGCGGTATTTTTTGAGTAAGGTCGGTCCCACGTCCATAGCATTAGTAAGCTAGCCTTCAAACTCACCTTATGTCCTTGAGGCTCCCTCACGGTGCAGTAGTTCCCGAAATAGATCTACAGCGCCGGCATTGTTTACAGGTACTTGCTTTAAAGCAACCGCGTAGGCGCCACGTCTTATGTCTGGTCACGTGATGTCTTAGTCACTATCTAGTCGTTTTGATAGAAAAGGGACTACGGTAAATATACCCTCACTATTACAATGAAGCCTATGGCGGCCATTGTCGTGTGGTGTAGGTTTAAAAGAAAGTTAGTAAGTGCATGCTTGTGGAAGCCATTGTCGAGTGATGTAGGTTCGAAAGAAAGTTAGTAGGTGCATGTTCAATGTCGTGGTCTCCTGTGAAGCAGTATATAGAAGTAAATTCACTTCATTCAAATTCTGGAACCAAGCATTTTACGAAATGTTATGCACAAAAATAAAAAAGGAGTTTTTTTCTATATTCTTAGTCAATGTTAATTAGGGGTGGGCGGAATTTGCGAAATTTACTTTCGCAAATTTTAGAGAAAATGTTAAAAATCTCCGCAAACACGCGGAAATATCGCGAAGATGCGGAAGTTTTTTTCCCGCTCGTTTGCGGTATTTTTTGCATGGTCGCGGCTCGCCAACTTACCCATGCGGTTGCTCGCTGGCGCGGTCATCTTGTTTTCACTTGTCTCGCGGTGCATGATCGCAAGAAGAAAGACGTGATCGCGAGACGAATGACGTTACTGAGGGCGCAAACTGTCGCGAGACAGCGCAAATTGCTACCAACAATCCAACATCTCGTGGAGAACGCGTCCGGATCGGGAAAACTTGTCGCCGAACGCGGGGATTCAGGTAAGGCGATCGCGCGCACGCGAGAATGTATTATTGTACAGCGCGAGCAAGCAAAAAATGTCCCGTAAAATGCGGATTGCGGACATTTTTACATTTTCGCGCTCTGCGCGGAACGCGAAAATGTCAAATTATCGCAATTTCCGCGAGCGGAACGGAATTTTAGCCCAGGCCTAATGTTAACACATTAAGAGTGATTTAGAGTTAAATAAGAGCCATTGCATTGTCACTCAATATGTAACAGTTGCATCGTAATCATATGCTTCTTGCACATATATTCCCATATTGTACAAATTTTTAATTCATTTAGAAATATTCATCCTTAATGCCACACAGAATTTAAGAAACACATCAAGATCATATGCACCTTGAATTCATATTGTAATGTCTTTTACAATACTCAAATCAGTTTAAGTTTAAACATGTCAGGCATTGAAATCATACATTTTGTTGACTGCTTTGCCTACATTTGCAGATAACGTTCTCATCTTCTTTTTGCATATGTATTACAAGCAGGCAAATGGCTATCTCGACAAAGATGACCATCTATTATTTGAGGAAGACAAACAGCTCCTTGTCAATATTGATACCTCTCTCCACCGCACGGAGGCGTAGGATCCATTGTGCTTCAGCCTTTCTCATCATTAGTATCCTATCCCTACCCCTTGCAGCTGTCTTAATTTTTGTGATGCCATGGAAACTCAAGCCAGTCAGGGATCTGTTGGGATGTTCAGTATTAAAGTGATCCGCCAAAGGATAACTGCAATCATTCTTCCTAATGGCCCTTACATGTTCTTGAATTCTTTCTTTTAGCGGGCGAATAGTACTGCCTATGTATATTAGGCCACAAATGCACCGTAGACAGTAGACCACGTATTTCGTATCACAGTTCATAAATTGACGAATCTGATAAGTGATGTTGGTATTGTATTTAAAGTTCTTCAATTTGTGGCATGCAAAATGGCACGTTACAATGTGCACACATTCTGGTTTCGTCGATAGCCATGTCATATCATATCATCATTTGTAGCTATATGCCTCCAAGTGGCAAAAGAACTTACTATTAAGGGTCGAACTGTTAAAAATAATCCTGCACTTGGTTGGTTTGACCATAACTGTACCAAAGCCCATAAATTACTTAAAAAGGCTCTTAATGATAGTCCCAGGAATAAAGGGTTAGTTACTCAACTAAGGAAAGAGTATGCACAAGCAGTGCAGGTGCGGAAAAGGGAAATTAAGCAAGAAGCCTGGGCTGCTTTGATGGATAAGGCTACTCTGAAAGATAGCTCCAAATTCTGGAAAATCATTAATACTCCTCTGTTATCTGGCTCGCAGAATTCTGTTTTAGAACTTAACATATCAGAAGAGGATTGGTTAAGCCATTTTGAAAAAATCTATGGGAGTAATCTTGAGCTGGATACCTTTGAGGTATCTACTTCTAATCCTCCGTTGTCCCCTGTTATTTTTAATATTGAGGAGGTGAGAAAAGCGATTGAGGGAACGGCTGGCCGCAAGGCGCCAGGTCCAGATGGGGTGCCCTCGGACCTGTTTAAAGCCAACCCTGAGTACTGGGCAAAAATTTTGATGAATGTTTTTAATACTGTGGCTGTAACTGCTCCCCCAGAGTCATGGTCCCGTTCGATCATAATCCCCGTGTTTAAGAAGGGCCAAAGGGGAGACCCCAGATGCTACAGACCCATATCCCTGTTGGATTCTTCCATTAAAATCCTAGGGAAGGTTATCTTAGGTAGGCTGACGAGCTGGACATCTGAGAAAAATATAATAACCGACGTCCAGTACGGATTTAGAGCGGGGCGGGGCACAGAGGATCAATGCCTTAATTTACATTTGATTGTCTCTAAATATACAAAAGCCACAGAGGGCTCGATTCATCTAGGCTTCATGGACCTGTCTACGGCTTTTGACCTGGTCAACAGGTCAAAGCTATGGTCCTTGTTACTGGATTTGGGACTTGACAGGCCCCTTGTGTACTTCCTGGCTGATTTACACAAAGACTTGAGTGCCTCTATAAGGATGACTCAGGCGGGAAAATGTACAGCTAGTTTTAAGTCTGGCAGAGGAGTGCGCCAAGGTTGTATTCTTGCACCTATGTTGTTTACATTGTATACAAATGCCTTGGAAGGAAAATTGTTATCTGCCACACCTGATATCCCGCGTATGGGAGGTATTCCTATACCTGTACTTCTCTACGCGGATGATGCAGTTTTACTGGCCCGGACACCGCTTGGGTTACAAAGATTACTGGATTCTTTTGGGGATTTTATGAATTCCATGGACCTCGTGGTTAATAATGGCAAATCACACATTATGTCATTGGGTAAGGGGAAAAAGCACCTTAAAACCTTCCATTGTAACGGTGAAGTAATCTCGAGGGTGAAAGTGTTCACATATTTGGGAGTTGTTTTTGATGATAAAGGTAGTTGGGGCCCGCAACTCTCTATTAAGGTGAATGCTGTCCACAGTTCTTCAGCTGCAATATTGGGTTTCGCGAAAAGATTAGGAGGAAAACCATACGCAGCCATTTTAGCCATACATCAGGCTAAAACTGTTTCAATTGCAAAATATGGGGCTGCAATATGGGGACATATTAAATCTGACCCCATACAAAGAGAAGAAAATACATTTTTACGTGCTCTTCTCGGCCTCCCTCAATCCACTGCGACCTTTTCGATCCATCTTGAGTTAGGGACAGGCTATATCTCAGATATTATAAAAATAGCGCCTATCCTGCTGTGGATCAGAATTTGGACAAACCCGAATCTTAAGTTGAATCATAGGATCCTGAAGGACTGTATCAATTTGGACAATATGAAGGAAATCGAGTGGCTGTCCTATATTAAAATGTCAACTAAGAAAATTGGGCGGCCAGAGATTTTCACCAATCCTGAAGGTCTAAGTAAAGCCGACCTAAAATGGGTTAAAACAAATTTTAATAAGCACTGCGAAGTTGAGCGTGAATCCCAGGAGTTAAGTAAACCTACTGTAAGGGCTCACTTCTTGCTTATTATGTCTCTGACCATGCATCCCTATTTGTCTATAGTTATGAATCCTTATCACAGATGGCTATTGACAAAATTTCGTTTTAACCAGATTCACTTAGTATTAAGTGATTTACAGGGTTGGTTTAGACCGGAAGATGAGGCCCCTTGTAAATGTGATGATTTTTCTCCCCAAGACACCACGCATTTTATGCTTTTTTGCCCTTTTTACCACAAAGCTAGGAAAAAGTTCATTCTCCCTATTTTGAAAGAGAAAGCTTTTGTTCAAACTAAACCTGCTTTATTGTTTCTTCAACTAATGGAATCTCCTGTAACCATGTTTTGTGTTGCTAGTTTTCTTGTGGCATCAATTAGGTCTATGAAGAAACGACAGGTGGCCTCACGGGAGGAACTAAATTAGCTTTTATTATTGTTGACTGTGATATAATATTTTTAATAATGGAAACGTTTTAATGTTTTTAAATTGTTTTTATATGTTTTGTATACTTTTTTGATTTTAAGTAATCGAATAAAGTGGATTTGATGATGTTGATGATGAACTTGTTTAGGGGGTATGTAACTGGAACACAATGAATCCCTCAGTGTTCTGCCCCTTCAGTATACGATGCTGGGGTTCTGTGTGATCAGCTTGCTCATTGTGCTATCTAGATTCAGTAGGTGCCAATGTTTTTTGAAGATTCTAAAAATCTGCTGGCTATTGGCGTTGTAATTGATAATCAGACTAATCTTATCTCTTCTTTTTCTTTTTTGCTTTTGTGTAGCATTAGATCTGTGTAATACAGAATGTCTGCTCTTCTCCAGAATTCTCTTTTTGGACTTGTCTAAAATGTCTGAAGAATAGCCTCGACTTCGGAAGCGCATTTCAAGATTCGTCAGTTCTTGGCGAAATACATTTTCCTCGCTGCAGTTTCTCTTAAGTCTAGTCATTTCCTCAAAGGGGATCGAGTTGATCTGCACAGAAGGGTGGCCACTAGAAGCATGTAAGAGAGAGTTACAGGCTGTGGGCTTTCTTTATAGGCGGGACATGATCTTATTGTCCTTAGCATAGATCTTGACGTCCAAGAACTCTATTTCTGATCTGTGAAATTTCGAGGTACACCTCAGGTTGTAGGCATTGTTGTTAAGATACTTCGTCAGGTCTTCAAATTGAGTTCTGTTGCCCGCCCAAATGAGAAAGATGTCATCTATGTATCTAGTCCAATATACTATGAGTCCTGTCAGTTCAGACGGTCCAAGAAGCAATAGATGTTGTGCCTCAAATCTCCCCATGAACAAATTAGCGTACGATGGAGAGAATTTTGATCCCATATCCACACCCCTGGATTGTTTATACCAAGATCCTTGGTGTAGGAATACATTGTTGTTCAGGACTATTTATGTGAACTCTAAAAGCATCTCCGTGTGTTCAAACAGAGTTGCATCTATCAGGTACAATATCTCTCTGAGTGCTTTCAGTCCCAAGTCTTGAGTAATGCTGGTATAACGTGAACAGACATCAAAAGTGGCAAATGATAATTCATTTGTCCACTCCATGTCTTCCAATTTATTCAGCAAATTTTGAACCATCAGTTGTAAATACATGTCGATGTATTCAGACAGTCATTCTTTAGGAGATCCAATGCCGGAGACAATGGGTCTCCCCGAAGGAAAAGGGCCAGACTTATGAATTTTGGGAAGTATATAGATACATGGTGCACGAGGTTTAGGAACAAAGAGGTACTTGTATTCCATATCTGATATTATTCCCTGTTGTTTCCAATATTGCAGCCTGGAACTAATGTGGTCTGTAATGTTTATTAGAGGGTTTCGGTTAAGTCTGCTGTAGGCCATGTTGTCACTCAGTTGTCTTTCTATTTCTTTTATATAGTCATCATGTTGCATGATCACTATATTATCCCCCTTGTCCGCCTCTTTGATTACAATTTCTTGGTTGTTAGCTAAACTCCTCAATGCTTGTGATTCCACTTTGGTCAAATTATACACTTCTTTGAAAGGCTTGATAGTCAGTTTATCCTCTAAGGCATGTAAGTCATGGCTAACCGCGTTATAGAAAGAGTCAATAAGATTATCAGCAGGTAGAGCTGGTATATTCCTGGACTTCAGTCCAAGCCCACTGTCTAAGATGCAGCCAAAGTGGCATTGGGTTCTGGGTGATCATTGTACAGCTCAAACCCTATATTTTTCCCTATGACACATAGGTGTCTAAGATGCAGCCAAAGTGGCATTGGGTTCTGGGTGATCATTGTACAGCTCAAGCCCTATATTTTTCCCTATGACACATAGATGTCTAGGTTAAAACCTTTTCTAGAACAAATGAATATACTGATTTGGAATACCATTTCTGCTCTATTATTGTTGAAAGAATAACAAACGAAAAAATACAAAAAATAAGAAGCGGTTTTACACATATGAATACGTGACGCGGACTACTGCATTACAGAGAGAAAAAAACATACCTAGATATGTTTATTATTCTTTAATAGTACTTCACTTATTAATAGATACAGAATCTCTATGTAATTAACCCTTAGCTAGAACGAGTTTAGACTTTCTGTTTTTTCTTTATAGTTTTTCTCGACAAATTCAATAGGGACAAACGATTTCCCACGCCAAGACTTGGACGGACATACACTACTGTGTGGTCATTCGTGGTAAATATCGATTGAAGGTATCTATCCTAACGAAACCCACAGAATTGTGTTTGGGGTTTTTTACATAATCTTTTGTGAAATATAATAGCTTTGTCTTGGGCTATAAGCACAGCACGTTTTATATATATTTTTATATTTATCACAACGGGTTACTTCTGGTCTATCTGCACTTTTCTCTTTTTTGCTTTAGTTACACTCACACAATACATCAACATGGTAGATGCCTTTATCTCCATGTTTTCTTTTTTCTTTTATAACTCAAAATGCATGCTTCCTGTTTCCGTTGTTAGCTTGATATATATCTGTTGGATATAAACAATGTCAAATCTTTTTTATGGCATCATTTGCAGCCTTGAAAAAGTTTCTATGAAACGAAACACGTGTCAGCTGCCGGTTCAACGCTTGGAAGGAGGATTGTCACACCAAGCTGATCATCCTGATTATATCACTAATGTTTTTTCAATCTTGTAATTTTGGCACATATTCATATTAAACTGATACGGCAATAACGACTTTGAATTGATAGACTTGAATAACTCTATGAATTGATATATACTTGAATAGGAGTGCCAAGGTTTATTTCTGTTTTATGCTGTCAGAAATCTGTTGGATACCTTTGACAAAAAATTGAGTCGAGAATCTCACATAAACAAAACTGTTGGGTCTTGTTTCTATTTATTTGGAGTACTACATAAGATTCTTTCGCTACTACCTCCATCATCTAGAGCCCTGCTAGTCTGTAGTGTCATCCTAAGCAGGCTTCATTGTTGTAATGCTTTGTTGCTGGGATCCCCAAAGTACCTACTTGATCGGCTACATAGTCTAAGCAGTGGCGGCTAAATTAGCCCTAAAAAGACCCAGAAGGTTACCATTGAGCCAAAGAATTAGGTTCAAGCCCTCTGTATCAACCTATACTCCTCATCAGCTAGTCTGGCCTATATGGCCAAAATAAGATAAACAAAACATCGGGGGGTGAGCCTTTATGATTGCAGAGGTTCAATTATATAATACACTTCCAGAAAACTTTATCTTTCTCCAACTTGCTGCTTTTTAAAAAAGCACTTAAAACCTGGCTCTTCCCTAAAGCTGTGAAATAGTGTTAAACGCTGTCTTCTTTAGCAAGCTTAATTCTTGTTTACACTGTAGGAACCACTCACTCCTTTATCTCCCCTGTAATCTTCTCAGCGCCAGGATATCTATTAGGTGACAGTGTGCTTTATAAATTATATAAATAAATAAATGGAGACTTCCTGCAAAATTTGCCATACCTGCCCTATATGATTATATGGGGTATTGGATTCATTTTACGCTGTTTTCCTATGTGTGCTTACTTGTGATTGTCCTTTTAAATATGTGCTCTCCTTCTCGTATTGCAAACAGGTTAAAAGATATTCCATTCATTATATTTAGGGCTCCCAGTTTTATGGAATTCTTTTTTTTATTTCCGTCTGTTTTTATCCATATTTATTTTTGGGCCATTTTATTGGTATTTTTCCATATTTTTATATTATATTTCCACATTTATTTAACTGATAAACATGCAATTATACTCGGATGCGTGTTGTGTTTTAGCAAATTAGACAGGCAAATATGGTAAAACACTGCTCTGACAGGTAAATATTAGCATTATATATGTACATTTAAGGACATCTCATCCTGTTTTTAAATCTCCATTGTGTCTATCTGCTTAGCAGCTGGTCTGGAGTTCATGAAGGACTACAAGGCTAGTCACTCATGAGAAGCACAATTTTCTGTATTTTTCAGATTTCGAAATAAATACAGACAGGAAAAAAATAGTTTTCGGTCTGTGTTTATCTGTAAAATCAGAAAAAACGGAAAACTGGAAGCCTTAATTATGTCTTAACTCACCATATACATTGTGCAGATTTTCAAGGTCAGCACTGTCCATGTCCTCAACTCCGGCAACCAACTCTGTTCATGAGTGACGCCACCTACTCCTCCAGTAGGGCCATCTCCTCCCAGACGTCTGGTCCGCGACTTGTCCTCGTTGCAAACTTAATGTTCCTGGCCAGTTTCTCTTTAGCACTGAAATTGTGATCATGCCACCTTTTTAGGTCTCACCAAGGCAGCGCTTGCAATTTCTCTTCAAAACATGCTGTATTCAGGTATGGATTGAAAGCTCTGCCCACTCTTTGCCCATCTTTTTAATTGGCTTCTGTCACTGTACCTTTCTAAACCTTTGCCTTTGACTTGTTAACAGACTTATTAGTCCCTTATTACTACCTCCCTCTCTTCTGTTGTTACCTCCCATGTGTTGTTTCACTGTAGGTTTTATTTAAATCCTCCAAGCACTCTTTTGTTAAAGGGCTTTGTCCTGCCTTCTTTTGCAGGCAGGACACGGTCTCCCACAACAGTTTTGTATTTTTTTATTTAAGTGGCGCGGCACTCCTCAGCACTAATAGTGGCGGTTGCGCATTACCATTTGTTCTTGCGATTGCCGAAAGCAGGAGATTGCCTTTTTAAAAAAATGTATTTACTTTTTCTTATGGAGGAACCCATGCTTAGACTTTGAACATCTTAAGCTAAAACACGGGTGCTGCGATTATTTCAAAAGTAAAGAAATAGATAAAAAAAAGATTTTTTGTATTACATTTTGAAACAATCGCAACACTTGCGCTTTAACTTCAGATGTTCAAAGCCTAAGCGCAGATGCCGCCATTGTAAAAAACAAAAAGTAAACAAATAGGAAAAAGAGTGTGCAGCTGCTATCATTTTTTTCTATTTGTTTACTTTTATTACTATCACAGCATCCACGCTTTAGCTTTAAACATCTTAAGCTAAAGCGTGGGTGTGCGATTGCTTCAAAAATAAAGATTTTTTTTTTTAATTCTATTTCTTTACTTTTTAAGCAATCGCGGCACCTGCGCTTTAGCTTAAGATGTTTGCAGCTACAGTGCCAGTGCCTCAAAGATCTCGCATTTACGAGAGTTAGAGGTATTGGCATATGCCTTTTATTTATGTGTTTAGAAAACCTGCATGCGTTATTTACGCACCACTTGCAGATTTTGAAAACACATAAATCAGAGGTATTATCATTTACAATTCCAATACCTTAAGCTTGCTCGAATGCGAGACTTATTTATTGCATTGCAAATTCTTAGTAGTAGATCGTTCAAGTGTGAATTTAACAGTGTTCGATTTCTAATTACTGTGCTATCCCCTGAGGTCTTCTTGGTTATATCTTGGGGAACTCTGCAGACTTCTCCGGCATCATGCAGAGACCCAGCGGGGGCCTCTTGCACTCTTTTGAACTCAGTATTCTGCTGGCTGAATCTTCAGTTTTTCGAGACATGGCGTTCTGATTATGTCAAATTGTTTCTGTTACTGGTTCTGTTTTTTCGGCATTTAATAATTCATAAATATTTAGTATTTCACTTATTGAATCCTTTTATTTTTCTTCCATTTTTTTTAGTCAATCCCTTGCGTACCTTTCTTAATTTCTGTCCTTCTTTTCGTTAATCTTTCATCTTCCTCAATTTAATACCTTCTGTTTTTAAATATTTTAATTCTTAACCCAGCCATTTGACTTCTTGTTTCCTTTCACTCGTACAGCCTTCCTTTGCTAGATTCTTTGTTTCCTCTTTCATACACATTTAATAAATCCCCATCCCCTTTTCACTGTTTCCACTGTACCATTTTAGCCTCCGTCCTCATTATATTGTTGATCATTTTCACTCGTTCGTCTTCCTCCTCGACGTTCCTCTTACTCTCCATATTTCGCCTATGAATGTTTTATTGCACTTCAATTTGTGTATCACATCTCGTCTCGCTCACTGGTAGTCTTTTTTGTCCCATTCGTTACTTGCCTTTTTTTTTGCCTCTGCCACTTGTTTTTCCTCGCCTGCTTGACTTCGATCTTTTCCATTTCTGTAACCGATATTCTTCTGTCTTAACTTTATACTGCTGTGGATAGAGACTTCAGAAGCAGCAAAGGGGGGATGTGCAGGATTTCCCAGCTGCATCTGGGAAATGGCAGCTCATCATTATCATTTTATTTTTCCTTTTTTTACACTGCAAAAAGCAGTGAGGCGACGCTCCTCCGCCTAAGTGCAGGAGCCGCCACTGTGCCGAAGTGCCATAAAACAGCAGGCTACAACATAGATTAAAATACATCACTTTAAATCTGCAAGCAAAAGGACTTTGAAGGCATGAGATGCACCATGCAAAAACCATCTGGCATCATCATGACATTAATGGATACAAATTGGGTTTATGTCTTGTTGACTGATGACGTAATACATGACACTACCACAACATCAGGCACATATGTTTAACATGGATGCAGAAACTATTGGGGTGAGGATTCTCTTGGATAGCACCAGGAGTAATCACACATCAGAAATATGACTGATATGTGAGATGGGGATTATTGAGTACAGCTTGTCCTACAATGGCTTCCCTATTTATGTAAAGTAATCATTTCACTAATGTAGTTTGGAAATGTGTAGTACACACTGATATGTTGTGAATCTGATTTGTTCCTGTCTTGTATGATCTACAAGCCTCTATTAAATATGGGGTGTGGAAAAATCTATCATCTTTCTACTATTATATATTTCAGGTGGACACCAACCATTTCATGATGAGTCAGAAATTGCGAGTTTGTCAGATTCAACTGCCGAAGGTATATGCCAAAGGATGATTCATAGCACATGAGTTTGTGGATGGGTCCATCACATGCATAGGCATCAGATTTTAATGTCTATGTGAAATGTCTATAATGTTAAAACAAGTGGAGTGCATTACAAAATGTTTTTCTTTGTGTATATTCTTTCAAGGACATTTCTTCACATGGCCACATCAACAGGTTGCTAAGGATGTATTTTCATGCAATAATAAGGCATGAGTGTGGCTACCACTAACACAGGCACCATGGTAGCATGTTTCAAAGTTTTATGTGTACGTCCTATCTTTAAATATTTGCTCAAACTGACCAACTCCTACACACCACCATGCATTGTATACATTTTCGTCTTGGTAGCTGTACTGCATTCGCCCTTACTCTGTCGAAGGTATCATGTGTAGTCAAGACACGCATTTATTCTGCAACATCAAAGCACATTTTGGATGTTGTCCACATATCGTGAGAACCCTGAACAGCTACCACTCAATAACCACATAATGCATCCAGGCATGGGTGGAAGCTTGTGCAGTCCCATACTAAGGCAAAGACAGTCCTTTACAAGGCTCACTTAAAGGTCAACACTGTATAGCACTCATACATCAAGTTCAATGGTCACTAACCCACATGGCTCTGTGATCTACACTATACATAATGCTTTGCTTCCTGACATTACCCACCTACAAGGGAATGTTTCTCTAAAGCAATGAAACATATATGTCAGCTTGACAGCCATGTCCTCATTGTGCACAAAGTTAAAAAGGATTATATGACAAATGTAAGCACTGTCCTTGCCGTTCCAAACATGACTTCCCTTAGGCCTGTCCCTATGAAGGTCACTTAGCTAGCCATAACTTTCAGCTGTACATGTGACCTACAATCCAGGGAAAGAATACAGTCGGAATTAGTGCTGGTGCCTTCTCCTACAGTGTTTTTTATTGTTTATGTATATTTACTCATACTCCTGCCAGCATGGAAACCACAAAAAAGATTCCAAATGTGTCCCTTGTTCAGCTCTGATTATCATTGCACCTGTGTTTGCTTTACAAATCCATATATTGTTTTTGCTGATGGGACCCCATTTAGTTATAATTTGACATACAAGCTCTGTTCATACAATGTGGCAATTAGAATGTAGATGAAGTTGTCCCTTAGATCACGGTTGGTGATGTGTAACAAAATCATTGTGCAATTCTGACACAAAAGTAGTTTTGTATATATGTGCTTCTCGCTCCCAGACCAAAACGTAATTCTTCTTTTGAGATTTATAGGTGACAGGCACCTGCGGTGTTTAACATGTCTTGTAGAGCTACACGGAGAGGTGTGTGTACAATATTAATCTCAGTCCAAGCATCAACGTCTATGTAGCAGATAATGTGTAGCAATAATGAAGCTCAGGGTTGCACAATGTGACTCAGAAGGCAGAAGAAACAGTTTTACTAGCATAACAAGTGATGACTACACATCTAAGTTGTAGTCTGTATGATCCTTAGTTATAGCCTATCAGATGTTGATTTGACACGTCTACATGACGTTTTATATGGCTGCATCATTGGTACCATGGTAGTTTAATAAGGATCCATTCTGTAAAGGTTTAAAATCATGAAATTGTGGAAGATGTAACTGTACAGTTGCACACAGAAAATCTATTCTAAAACTCTTTTTCTGTTATTTATATTTTATTTGTATTTCTACTGTTGGCACGACATAGTTGCCCGTTCTGAAACATGTCTTATTTGGGACATAGCTCCATGAATGCATGATAGGTTTTCAGAAATCATAAATAATTGCTCCTTTTAGGAGGAAAGCCAAACAAAAAAAAGCTAATGGAAACTTGAATGATCCAATATACATAACTTAATAGTGCCCTACTGAACATTAGCCATAGGGCACAAGGATGCTTCATGACCAGAACAGAGGAACAAAATAAACTACATCACACCAATGGAGGACTGCAGGTGAATGAAAAAAAAATAGCATGATGACAAGCAAATGACTAAGTGATTAACTGGCCAAAAACTGCTCACTAATGTTCATCTTGCAATTCTGGATCTGAAACTGGGGAACACTACAGGCCCGATTCACAAAGGTAAACTGAGGCGAAAGTCTAACTTTACAACTTTTGGTATTCACAAAAGGCATTTACGAGTAGTAAAGTTAGACTTTTGTCTCAGTTTAACTTAAGTTTTGGTCTTAGGGTTAACTGAGACAAAACTTAAGTTAAACTGAGACAAAAGTCGAACTTGACTACTCCTAAATGCCCTTTATGAATACCGAAAGTCGTAAAGTTAGACTTTTGTCTCAGTTTACCTTTGTGAATTGTGCCCCACTTCTTCATCCTCTGATGATTGTGCAGCCTCCTGTGGTTGTGGTTGTATTACAATTGGAGGCTGTAGAGCAATTGCGGGTGGCTCAGATGCACACACATCAGTGGTTGAAGATGTATGCCCCATTTTAGCAAGAACATTAGAAAATGCCATGAAAGCTGCATGGTATTCCCTGGCAAGGGTTTGCTGGTTTTACAATACAGCAAAGACGTTGCTATTGAGGGCACTCGTTGTTGATGTGAAAGAGTTACTCTTGGCTTCCATTCTAAGACCTTTAGTTCATGATGCAAGGACTGGATGAAGTAATTGATGGTTCCTTGCTCAGAGACAACATCACTAGTGCTTGATGTAGAGGGCAGTTGTTGATTGCTTTTCTGTATCATAACTCTAGCCATGTCAGCTAAGGAAACATCAATCCCATAGACCCACAAATGGTTGTGTACTGCCTCTGCCAACCCCTTATTGGGGCTGGGATCACACAGAACTCCTTCTATGGTGCCTGATAATGTATCCATCTCCAGCTTGACTTCTTCCATCATACGCTGCTGTACACCAACCACTCTCCACTGGAAGATGACTTGCAGATTCTCAGGACCCTCTAAAGGGATATGTTGAGCAGCTGTATGTGAATCATTTTGGTTAACTTGGAGACCCAACAATGTCTTCTTCCCTTGTCAAGATCAAAGAAGCACAAACCATAATGCCCAGGAGTTGGATGACTGTGTCTTCATCCATGGGTTAGCAGGTAGGTCAAGTTAATCATTATGGACAAGCTATTGTACAGGAGAGGTAGGCTGTTCCTCTGCAAAATATGTAGATAATATTAGCATTCTACTGAGTTTGTATTTGGTATTGTTCATAGTTGAATTGTGACCCACAATCTGTTTTCATACTCACATACTGGAAAGTTACAAGGTACTTAGCACTATGGGCAGATTGTAGTATAGTCCAAAGTCAGCACTATTTGTAGAATCTATTCTTTACCATCCTAATATGCTAATGTGGCAATATGTATATGTTAGTGCAACAACATACCATTTTGAGACACACATGTAAGTTATTATTATACATCACTACGTAGTTCTTATTTTACACATGTAAAGCATTTAGTAACAATGTCTACATATCAACTCGTAGGAATTTAAATCACATCACTGTTGTGTTCCATGCCTCTTGACATTAATACCCACACCTGTATAATCTCAGCAGTTTGTAAGGTAATTAATTGCCCAGCGGTGCCCATGTTCAACAGGTGTGACACAAACAAGACATTAGTTAAGTATTTTTATGTTATTTGCCTTTGTATTTATATTATATTGTGTAGCAAACACATCCTTACAGAATTTTCAAAATGTCAGAGCTTTGCCATTCTTCACAACACACTAAACCATTATGATGAGTGATGGCCAATGCAATGTATAAATTAAATTAAGAAAGATACGGAACCTCACGATTTCATGCATTGCTACACACAACATACCCTTCATGTTCTAAATGTGTTGTAAGATATGAACAGATTGGACATTGTACACAACTTATGGACTATTTGTCCATAATGTTGCATAGTTATTGACCTTGAAGTACTTTGCTTTGCGATAGAGAGGCCAGGATTCCTCCATTTTCATATGTGAAAATAGCCTACCATCATCATTCTAGAGCCGTCAACATGTATGTTTGGTATTAGCAACACAGGCAAGCTTGCACCACTGTGAACAAGTGACACCTATATAGGTGCTCCAGTTTTTGTATCTTGAGTGAGGATAAGCAGACTGATCTAGTAAATATTATAAAATATACCTCTGTGTATGTGATACTTGAGGCAGTTGAGATGGTATGACACATTTCTGCACACACACAACCATGCTATATAATGAAGGCACTCTTGCACTATGGTGTAAGAGTGGCTTCTGTGGGCGTATGCTGCACCCAGGGCACCAGAGCTAGCTGAAAAACAGATATCCACCCATATTAGTACATATCAGGCATTATTTCATACTCTCTTTCACACTACACACCAAGTTAGCTTGCTGGCCTGCATTATGTGACAGTTTCGTGTCTATACCCTGTTTCTGTGTGTAGACAGAAATGTGTGCTTCACATGTGACCATAGTGGTATGTAATATTTCACAAAGACACATACACATCTGTCCTATTAAGCTAAGGTGTATAGATGACTAACATCTACATATATGTGCATCATTTGTTTGATGAGGACATGATAATACACATATTGTAGGTACATTTGTTGTCTGAGTGCTCCGCTATAACTCTACACATTCACACTTCTTGAATCATGATGCTGATTGTATATTGGACTTTCTCCCATCCAGGTAGAGAATCAGTCCCGCAAAAAATCAATACGGAGAGTAGATGTCTCGGTAGGGCGTGGAACAAACTGTGTAAAAGTCTGGGGGGTGACCATTGTTTTGATCTTGCCCTTCTATTGACTTGAAGAGACCGGTGTAAGAAATTTATCTGGAGTTAGAAAATTGTATCGCAAGTACTTTTAACCGATTTATTCCTATTAAAGTACTGAAAACCCAATTGAGACCTTCAGCCTCTTGGTATAACGCTTCGCTTAAGGCTCAGAAAATGATCTGCAAAAAAGGCTAATATAAAATGGCGCAAGTCCTACAATGTGGAGGACATAATAATCTTAAAGACTCTGGTAAAGTATAAGATTGAAATTGCTAAAGCAGAACTTTTTTCTACCGCTATCTTTGCTGCACCCAACAAAGCAAAGAAAGTTTAAAACATCCTATACCCGTGACACAGGTTTATGTGACAATCTGGCCGGGTTTTTAGAGGAGAAAATGAAAATCATCGAAGGCCTTAACACGTCTCTTTCAAAAAGGTTTTGTCTGGAATCAGTGCTAAGGAGCAAATAAGTGTGCTAGTTGACTTCAAGCATTTAACAGAGGATGATGTCGAAATATTGCATTGTGTATTTCCTCCGGCTCACCCCTGGATCTTTTACCCACAGGGTTTGGAATGAACAGGCGGGGGAACTTTACCCACGGCTCTTGCAAATTGGCTGCCAATCTTTGCAAACTGGTGAAGTTCCGCAATTTGGAAAAGGGAAATTGTGTCACCTTTATTACAAATGTCAATGCTGAACCCTACAATCTTAAGTGACTACTGACCAATTTCTCTTCTACAGTATCCTGTAAAGATTCTGAAACGTTTTGTTAGCAAAACATTAGCTCAGTTTTTAGAAATCAACCAAATTTTGGAAGAAGAGCAATTCGGTTTTCGCCCAAGCCATGGGGTGAAACAGCTTTGCCATGGGGCTGAAACAGCTTTGCTGTCCACTATCGATGACCTTAGAATTAGAGTAGACAACTATCAATCAAGGGTACTAATCTTATTAGGTCTGTCTGCCACGTTCGATACTGTAAACCACAATATGCTTTTAGGTAGATTAACCTTGATTGAGGGCAGGGGCATGGTAGCGAAGTGGCTTCATTTTTACTTGTCCGATAGATACTACGCGTTGTCATTACCACCTTTTCGCACTGAGATTAGGATTGTTCAACATGGCGTCCAGCAAGGGTTGTCAAATTAGCCCAATTCTCTTTAATATATATTTAAGCGGTTTGATTTCACTTAAGTCACACAACATCAGCCTAGTCAAGTCAAGAATAACTTTATTCGGTTCAAAAGATTGACCATAAAAGTATAACATACATACATACATACATACATACAAAATGAATAAAATTGACATGTTAGATTTGTTCAACGATATGTCATTTGACTCAAAACTCCAAAAGGTCTTCTTATTAAAAAAGTTCTAAAAGTCTAGTTGCTAAAAAGGTCAAACAGCCATTTAATTTACAATTCATACTGATTCCTTATTAAAAGTGCAATTTTGATAAAATGTAATACTGCAGAGCAAATAACTTCAGAGGACAATGAACGTAGGAGGTTGAAACCCTCCTGGTAATTGCGGAGGCAGGCTTTTCTTAAAAATGGGATAAGGAACCGTGTCCTTGGCTCTTTGTAAAGTGCACAGAAGAGAATAAAGTGCAGAGTGCATTGGTGTACTGAACTATCACAGGGGCAAGGAGTGAGGTTATTGCACCAACCGGCCTGTTTGAGGAAGGCCACCAAAAAGTGCAATGTGCAAAGCCGAAACCTAGTCAATAAAATCTATAGTGTGAGTTTGTGGTAAACGACAAGTAAAATTGTTGTTGTTGTGAAAGGTGCCGATCTATGTGGGGGTGCAGCACTGGATGCTGTTCGCGATTATCAAGCTCAACAAAATATGCGTTTTTTTATGATCGGTTTCATATTTATGTTGATGCTAGAGGGATTATCGTAATAGTGTCCTAGGCCTATTTCGTTACATTTTCCTTTCACATAGCAAAGCCAGGGGATGGCCTCATCATTATCCAGGGCCATACAATCTTTAATAATCGCCCTTGTGAGCTTTAAGTCTTCTGACTGCCAGACTTTGGCCCAAAGAATCAACGGGGCAATGTTGATCAAATCTACAATAAAACCCATCCCTACCTCAAAATGGTAGAATGCTGTGGAGGCGCTTTTTGGGAGCATCAACAATCTTTTTAAAAATGTATTTTCTAGTATTTGCAGTTGAGTGCTTTTGTGAACTCCCCCATACTCCAGCCCCGTAGGTAGCAATTGAAAAGCATTTTGCTTTGTATAAAGTGATCATTTCAGCTACAGGTTTATGGCCTAACTTGCATGCAAAGCAGAAAAGGCCTCCCACAGCGCGGTTAGTATTCCGCACCCTAGATGTAATAAGTGGGTCCCAGTTCAATTTATTATTAAAAACGTTCCCCAGGTAATTAAAATTAGGGACCTTATCAATTAGCTTGCCCTTTACAATAAATTTCTATCAGGCTAGTCAATTTTGCTGATGGCACACAACTTATCCTAGCATTAAAAGGAAATCATGGGACGCCAGTCAACGCCTTCCGTGATTGTATGAATGACATCATCAGCTGAATAAAATTGAGCTCCTTGAAGATTAATGGCAACAAGACTGAATTTCTTTGCTGCTCAGCAACTAAGTCCCCCGAACCTCTGGCTAGTTTCGTCAGACAAGACTCCCGTTCCTTCAGAGGCTGTCAGAAATCTGTTGAATATCTTTGACAAATAATTGAGCCTAGAATCTCACGTAAATAGAACTTTTGGGTTGTGTTTCTCTTTAATTGGAGTAATACATAAGATTCTTCACCTACTGCCTCCATCATCTAGAGCCCTGCTAGTCTGTAGTGCCATCCTAAGCAGGCTTCATTGTTGTAATGCTTTGTTGCTGTGAGCCCCAAAGCACCTACTTAATCGGCTGCATAGTCTAAGCAGTGGCAGCTAAATTAGCCCTGAAAAGAACCAGAAGGTTACCATTGAGTCAAAGAATTAGGTTCAAAGCCCTCTGTATCAACCTATGCTCCTCATCAGCTTGTCTGGCCTATGTACCCAAGATAAGAAAAACAAGACATGGGGGGGTGAGCCTTTATGATTGCAGAGGTTTAATTATATAATACACTTCCAGAAACCTTTATCTTTCTCCAACTTGCTGCTTTTTACAAAGGCACTTAAAACCTGGCTCTTCCCTAAAGCTGTGAAATAGTATTAAACAATGTCTTCTTTAGAAGCTTAATTCTTGTTTACACTGTAGGAACCACTCACTCCTTTATCTGCCCTGTAATTTTCTCAGCGCCAGGATATCTATTAGGTGACAGTGTGCTTTATAAATTATATAAATAGATAAATGGAGACTTCCTGCAAAATGTGCAGTACCTGCCCTATATGATTATATGGGGTATTGGATTACATTTTTGCTGTTTGCCTATGTGTGCTTGCTTGTTATTGTCCTTTTAATATGTGCTCTCCTTCTCGTATTGCATACAGGTTAAAAGATATTCCATTCATTATGTTTAGGGCTCCCGTTTTTATGGTATTTTTTTTTTATTTCCGTCTGTTTTTATCCATATTTATTTTTGGGCCATTTTATTGGTATTTTTTCATATTTCATTATTATATTTTCACATTTATTTAACTGATAAACATGCAATTATACTTGGATGCCTGTTGTGTTGGTAAATATTAGCATTATATATGTCAATTTAAGGGGATCTCATCCTGTTTTTAAATCTCCATTGTGTCTATCTGCTTAGCAGCTGGTCTGGAGTTCATGAAGTACTACAAGGCTAGTCACTCACGAGAAGCACAATTGTCTGTATTTTTCAGATTTTAAAAATAAATACAGACAGTAAATAAATAGTTTTCGGTCTGTGTTTATCTGTAAAATCAGTAAAAACGTAAAACTGGAAGCCTTAATTATGTTTTTACTCACCATATGCATTTTGCAGATTCTCAAGGTCAGCACTGTCCATGTCCTCCCTCAACTCCGGCTACCAACTCTATGTTCATGAGTGATGCCACCTACTCCTTCAGTAGGGTCAACTCCTCCCAGACGTCTGGTCCGCCACTTGTCCTCGTTGCAACCTTAATGTTCCTGGCCAGTTTTTCTTTTTGTGATCATGCCACCTTTTTAGGTCTCACCTAGGCAGAGCTTGCGATGTCTCTCCAAAACATGCTGTATTCAGGTATGGATTGGAAGATCTGCCCACTCTCTGTCCATCTTTTAATTGTCTTCTGTCACTGTACCTTTCTAAACCTTTGCCTTTGACTTGTTATCAGGCTTATTAGTCCCTCATTAGTACTTCCCTCTCTTCTGTTGTTACCTCCCATGAGGGCACCCCCTGTTACATGTGTTGTTACACTGTAGGTTTTATTTACTCTTTTGTTAAAGAGCTTTATCGGTCTCCCGCAACAGTTTTTAATTTAAAGTGACACGGCACTCCTCAGCACTAATAGTGGCGGCTGCGCATTTCCATTTGTTCTTGCGATCGCGAGCACAGCCGCTTGCGTTTTAAAAAAATGCATTTACTTTTTCTAAAGGAGGAACCCATGCTTAGACATTGAACATCTTAAGCTAAAACACAGGTGCTGCGATTGCTTCAAAAGTAAAGAAATAGAAAAAAAATAGCATTTTTTTTGTATTAAATTTTGAAACAATCGCGACACTTGCGCTTTAACTTAAGATGTTCAAAGCCTAAGCACGGATGCCGCCATTGTAAAAAGTAAACAAATAAGAAAAAGAGTGTGAGGCCGCTATCTTTTTTTTCCTATTTGTTTTCTTTTGTTACAATTGCACCATCCGCGCTTTAGCTTTAAGGACCTTAAGCTAAAGCGCGGGTGTGCGATTGCTTCAAAAGTAAATATATATATTTTTTAATTATATTTCTTTACTTTTTAAGCAATCACGGCACCTGCGCTTTAGCTTAAGATGTTTGCAGCTAAAGTGCAAGTGCCACAAAAATCTCGCATTTACGAGAGTTAGAGGTATTGGCATATACCTTTTATTTATGTGTTTAGAAAACCTGCACGCGTTATTTACGCACCACTTGCAGATTTTGTAAACACATAAATCAAAGGTATTATCATTTACAATTCCAATACCTTAAGCTTGCTCAAATTCGAGACTTATTTATTGCTTTACAAATGCTTGGTAGTTTTGTAACAATATTGTAGATCGTTCAAGTGTGAATTTAACACTGTTCGATTTCTAATTACTGTGCTATCCCCTGAGGTCTTCTTGGTTATATCTTGGGGAACTCTGCAGACTTCTCGGGCATCATGCAGAGACCCAGTGGGGGCCTCTTGCACTCTTTTGAAGGCAGTATTCTGCTGGCTGAATCTTCAGTTATTCGAGACATGGCGTTCTGATTACGTCAAATTGTTTCTGTTATTGTTTCTGTTTTCTCGCCATTTAATAATTCATAATTATTTAGTATTTCACTTATTGAATCCTTTTGTCTTTCCTCCATTTTTTTGAGTCAATCACTCACGTGCCTTTCTTAGTTTCTGTCCTTCTTTTTGTTAATTTTTCATCATCCTCAATTTACTAGCTTCGGTTTTTAAATATTTGAATTCTTAACCCAACCATTTGACTTCTTGTTTCCTTTCACTCGTACAGCCTTCCTTTGCTAGATTCTTTGTTTCCTCTTTCATACACATTTAATAAATCCCCATCTCCTTTTCACTGTTTCCACTGTACCATTTTAGCCTCCGTCCTCATTATATTGTTGATCATGTTCACTCGTTCGTCTTCCTCCTCGACGGTCCTCTTACTCTCCATATTTCGCCTATGAATGTTTTATTGCACTTCAATTCGTGTATCACGTCTCGTCTCGCTCACAGGTAGTCTTTTTTGTCCCATTCGTTACTTGCCTTTTTTTTGCCTTTGCCACTTGTTTTTCCTCGCCTGCTTGTCTTCGATCTTTTCCATTTCTGTAACCGATATTCTTCTGTCTTAACTTTATACTGCTGTGGATAGAGACTTCAGAAGCAGCAAGGGGGGTGGGGGGGGGGGGGGGGGGATGGGCATGAGTATTTATTTCCCAGCTGCATCTGGGAAATGGCAGCTAATCTCGGCCCTTGAGTCACCGGTGCAAAAATATTAGAACCTATGGCCCTGGTACTTCGGCTCACTTTTCTTGTTGGTGAACGGCCTTATAAACAGACCCATAGTTTGGCATCCCCAAGGCCTATATTAGCAGGTGACCAGATGCCCTGGTATATGTGTACCTTCACTGCTTCATTGAGAATCAGATGAAATATGGGCCCTTGTAAACACGCATGTACTTGCCTACACATTTAGTTAACTACTTAAAGGCATGATGTTGTCTCTGTGGGAGTCAGTCATGGCAAGATGACATAGTTATGTTATGTTATGTTATGTTATGTTAAGGGTTTCTTATAGAGCGCACAACTCACCCTGGGGCATCTAGGCGCTAACTGGGAGAAGGTAAGACTGAGGGAAAGGAAGATACTAGCTCCTAATGAAAAAAGTTAGAACAGGAAAGTTTTTAATTGCCTCCTAAAGGTAGTCAGTGACGGGATTTTACGAACCGCTATAGGAAGCTTGTTCCAATAGCTCGGGGCTAGATATGGGAAAGCTCTGCCTCCCGTGCGCGTGAGACGAATTCTGGGAACTTGAAGGAGGTCTAAAGGGCTGGATCTGAGTTTCCTGTCTGGAGAATATTTGACTAATTTCTTACGAAGGTAGAGAGGACCTCTTCCCCTCAAGGCATTATAGGTCAGGCAGCAGATCTTAAAAACGGATCTGTTTCAAATATTTAACCAGTGCAGTTCCCTCAACAGGGGTGTTGACGCTGATCCTGGAGGACGGTTCAAAACAAGCCATGCTGCTGTGTTCTGAATAACCTGAAGTTTTGCCAGGTGGATTTGACTTACTTCAGCCAGCAAGGCATTCCCATAGTCTAAGCGGCTAACAACCATCTCCTGGACTAGGGTTCTGCACTGAGACATGGGCAGGTAGGGAACATTTTTCCTAAGCAACCTTAATCCATAATGGCAGGAGCTGGTTGTTGCTGCTACCTGATATTTCATGGACTGAGATCTAATTGGACCCCGGGATTCTTTACAGACTGTTTAGGAATGGGGGGGGGGTGACCGAGTTGACTAGGCCACCAGTCGTCCGACCAGCTCTTTTTGGCTTTGCCTAAAAGCATAACCTCCGTTTTTCCTGGATTGAGCTGGAGGCAATTGCTTGACATCCAGTCGAAGATGGCAAGCATTCCAGAAGCAAAACGGAGTTTGTCGAGTGCTGGGTAAGGTCCGATGGTAAACCTAAGCTGGGTGTCATCCGCATATGATATAATTTCAAAACCCAGATGCTCGACTATTTGAGCCAAAGGAGCCATATATAGATTGAAAAGAGTGGGGCTCAGGCAAGAACCTTGCAGAACTCCCCTATCCAGCAGCATTTTAGAGACATACGGTCCCAACATAACAGTTTGGGTTCTTCCCAATAAGTACTGTTCTAGCCATTTCTAGCCAGTTGCCCCCATACATATGATGTTCTTGGTTATATTATTGATGCACTAGCTCCATAACGGCTCTCGCTCCAGCCTCTGATTTTTGTGCCTGTTGCTGGCTGAGGGGACTGCATTCTCGTCTCGGCCCAGTGGGATGGTCACAACTCTTCCTCGAGGCGCCGAAGCAGTGGCGGCTGCTGTCTGACAGCAGCAGTGAGGCAAGGTAGGGAAAGGAGCAGGGGGTGTTACGGAATTGCGGCAATGCAGAGTTGTGATTAGACGGGGTTCAACGAGGGGCTGGAGGGGTGGGCATGTTCTCCTTGCAGGATGTAATGCAGACTGCATGGAGAAGACGGTATGTGCGCATGACTGTTTTGGGCGGCCCGAGAGGGCTGGCTAACCACTCATGCCCACCTAGGGAGTGCAGACCACTCCTCCCCCTGCTCTGAGAGCAGCCCCGCCCCACAAAGACACTACAACGGGGAAAACTAAAATGATAATAACTGAGTTATTATCATTTTATTTTTGCTTTTTTTACACTGCAAAAAGCAGTGAGTCGATGCTCCTCTGCCTGAGTGGAGGAGCCACCACTGTGCCGAAGTGCCATAAAACAGCAGGATATGTCCCGGAGGGTGGGACTCTCACTCTAGCCTCTGATTTTCCTGCCTATTGCTGGCTGAGGGGACTGCATTACCCAGCATTCTCTGCTTGGAGGGAGGGCCACAATGCTTCCTTGAGGCACCGAAGCACCATAAAACAAGAGGCATCCCGCAGTGCTGGGCATGCCCGGGGTAGGAGCGGACCGGTCTGCGCCTGTCCAGAAGAGGCAGGAGTGGGCCCCCGTCTTGGCTACTTTGTATAGCCCCCCAGGAAGGTACTGTGGTCTAATTTGTTCTTATGGTGCTTTTGGCATTCTATGACTGTAACTATGGTCTGTACAAGTGGGTGCATGCATTCTGGCTCAGGGCGTGATCTGCTTACCCACTCATTGGACACCATTTTGGAACGGGGGAGGGCAAAAAAACACTACGGTCCTAGGTGCAATGGGCATCACACTTGACTGTTTTCTGCAGTGGGCGGTGGGGTTTTAAATAAAGAAATTGAACTGGCAGAAAGGAGATTGTTATTATCTTCCTCCTCCTATAGTGGTTGTGGATAAGAAAGTATCTTCTGTGCAGGAGGATCTTCGACAAGAGAACGCACTAGTAACTACCCTTCCATCCATTGTGATAATAGAAAATTCTGCTAAAACATTGGACACTGTTGATTCAGTCACAGCTCTAAACAACAGCATAGAAGCAATAACTGATTCTAGGGGTGGGGGGATGTAAAAAGGTTGAAGAAGGGGCAAGACCTTAAAAACGATGCACCACTCAAACGAAGGGCTTATAAGGACCTATTGTCTTATTTCAGGTGGTGGAGTCAGCTAGATACCTTCATGAGGGAGATGGGGGGGGGGGGGCGGTTCATGTGCTATAGAGAAGGCTCACGAGCATTTGGAACTTCTTATACTAAATGCCTTAAATCTCATTATGCCACGCTTGGGGAAGAGTGAGGACAGGCTGCAATGAATCTCTTCCCTTAAAGAGGGGTTTAGTTTATTTAGTAATCAGGGGCACGTATACTACAAGAAGATAATTTAGACAAAGGAACCCCAAATCACCCATTTCCAATGGTTAGTGTAGGCCCTAGTCAGCTCTCTTCACACCAGCAAAGATTGCTATTTCTGCCACTTTCAAGAGATCTGGACCCCCCAATGTACCATCTAGGTGTGGGACTGATGCCATAGTGCACTCACCAAAAGACACACAATTGATGGACGGAATGCAGAACAAATCAAAACATTCACCCCCAGTCAAGAGATCTGGGTTAAATCCATCATTCTTTTGCTCACTATGCCACCCCAGTTTAAACCTGGCCATATGCAAATCAGTCTTGACCCTGTGCCTCATGGGAACAGTCCAGCCCGAACTGCCAAGCTTCTCAAAAATTGGACTGACTAATTTAAGGAGAGACTTGGGTGGAACATCTTAGCCGTATTTGTATTCCTTTTAATAGAGAGAGCTCCGAGATGGGACATGGGTTAGTAGAACCAGATTTTTCGGATCAAGCTATTAAATATGGTGAATCAGTTTCAGTTGACAAGGTGAAGGTGGGAATTGTGCAGGGTTGCCCTCTTAAAGCCCCGGGTCCAGACAGGATCCCAATTGATCTTTTCAGAGAGAATATTCCCTTGTGGGTTCCTACCATAACAAATATAATACGAGCTGCCATCGTTGGTCCCCTTCCAACGTCATGGAGAGAGGCAATAGTCGTTCCCGTCTTTAAGATAGGGGATACAAATAACCCGGGGTGTTATAGGCCCATATCAGTAATTGATTCAAAGGTTAAGATATTAGGGAGGGTTCTTTTGGATTGGTTGGAAGACTGGGCCTCGGAGAACAATATTTTTTCAAAAACACAGTATGGTTTCGGACTAGGTATGGGCACAGTAGAACAGTGCCTCAATTTGTCATTGATTGTTAGCAAGTACACTAAGTCAATGAAGTGCTCAATTCATCTTGCCTTCATGGACTTATCTTGCACGTTTGATTCTGTCAGTCGGGTCAAATTGTGGTCCATGCTGGGAGACATGGGTGTAGAGCCACCTCTGGTTCTCTTATTACATAGGCTTGTCTTAAATACTATAGTGAAGGTCATAAATGGTAACAATGGGGAGAAAACACGGTCTATATATTATCCACAGAAGTCGTCCGGCAAGGATGTATTCTTGTCCCTTTTTTATTTCTTGTTTATATTAATGGGTTGGTGTTTCACCTGCTGGGGAAAAGTCTTGATTTTGTCAAGATTGGAGGAAATTTTATTGCATCGCTTTTATGTGCAGATGATGCTTTCCCTATCGCAAGCACTGTGTCATGGGTACTGACCAGCTACATGATGTTATGTAATTAAAATGGCATTATGTATGATTCATTGATTCAAGCAATAATTCATGAGCATCCTTGCTCACTTGGGGCTACGTTCATTGTTGTCATACGTATTTGGTTTGCAATTGCCAATGGTTGATGCTCATTGTTAGACTTGGCATCTTTGGCGTGGTTTCCCCAGAATGTTTGCCTCTACCGCCTATATTTTTGACGCTGTGCTGGATTTTGTTTTTGCTGGCTTAGATGCTTGGGCACTTTGCCACTGCATATCAGTGTCAAAGTTCAAGTGCTCCCTGTGTAAATTGTTGTTACAATTGGTTCTCCCTGAAAGGCATATTTGATTTACTGGTAAGTCCCTTGTAAGGTGCACTGAAGTGTGCCAGGGCCTGTAAATCAAATGCTACTAGTGGGCCTGCAGCACTGATTGTGCCATCCACATAAGTAGCTATGAAAAGGTATCTCAGACTGGCCACTGCAATGTCTGTGTGCAGTTTATTAACTACCATGTTGACTTGGCAAGTGCACCCACTTGCCAGGCCCCAACCTTTCCTTTTCTTACATGTAAGGCACCCCTATGGTAGGCTCAAGGTACCCCCCTGGGCAGGGTGCAGTGTATATGAAAGGTAGGACATGTACTAGTGGGTGTGACATGTCCTGATAGTGCAATACTGCCAATTCCGTTTTTCCCTATTGAACGGCTATCTTGCCCCATAGGATGGATTGGCAAATGCTTTGTAACATCTTACAAGTATAACTTCCCATTTGGACATGTGGGCGCTAGGCCAGGTTGAGTGTGCACCGTCCCTCCCACTGCAAGAATGCAAGGACCAAGTTGGGTAGTACAAGGAAGGAGTTTCTTTATTTTCCTCTTTACAGATTAGGAATTCACCCTATTGCTTCCAGGGTACGTCCCTTTCCTGGGAGCAGTTCTAGATATTAGTCAGAACGCCATACAATCAAATAATAGAACATAAATTGAGGCAGTGATAAGAAGGCTCTTCTGCTCGTATTTCCACATGTTCGGTCTCCTCCTCGGGGAAGGCAACGTTCTTATCCAGAGGTCGTAACCAGAAAGAACAAAAAAAAAAATGAAAAGGCATCAAAACCACTGTCCTAGCGGTAGTTAAAGGGGAAAGGTAAAGTGCCACCATCACCCATGTGCTGCTCTCGTGATGTGCCTAGGTGAAAAGGGGTTGTGGTGTCTCAAGGTGAGGTGCCCCGCATCCCCGCCCACAAGCACCTAAACGAGAAGAACCCAGGTAGTTGCCTGAACCCACGACCCTCCTGGGCCGCGGGGAGGGGAGTCACAGCATCCACTTCCCTTGCTGGAGTACCAGACTCGTGGGCATTGTTACCTTGAGCAGTCAACCATGGTGCGGTCCTCTCCTTCCCTACGCGGTCTTCCGGACTGCTGCGGTGCCCTGGCTCCTCCACACAGAATGTAGGTCTCGTCCTCTGCTCCCGGTTGTCCTCCATCTTCCATCTTCCCTCTTACTCTATCTCCTTCGTCTTGCGTCCCCGGCATAAGAGCTCGTCTCTCGGCCTCACCTCCTTGGATCGCAATTTCCGGTACTGCTGTTCCGGCTTGAAATGCAGGACCGTATAGCTCACTTCCGGTTGGGGTTTCAGCGGCCACCATTTTGGAGTGGTCGGGGTGCTCCGTAATAGGGGGGAATCCACCACAGGACAAGATAGAGACAAGTCTAGGCTCTCCGATCTCAGAATTTAATAACACACCTTTTAGTAAAGATGGTTTTTAAATTGTGTGTTTGAAAATGACATTTTTTAGAAAGTAAGCATTTTCTTTTTTAACAATTCTGTGTGCCTCTGCCTGTTTGTGTATTGACTGGTTTTGGAGTGACAGGGGCTGGGGTTGTACATTCACTGTGGACAGCCACAGTGGGGGACGGGGTGGCTGAGGTGTGCCTGGCCCTTACTGGATGACTCAGAGCTGAGCTGAATAGACCATGCCTGAATTTAGAGCAGTGGGAGATTTCCTTGCACCTGAATAGGGCCTGTCTCCCTTGCACAATGCTGTCTCCACCCCCTGTGGACATATTGCACCAGTGAGGACAGAACTGGTTTGGACTGGGCTCACAGACCATGGCACAGAGAGAACAAAGACACTTTGGGGTATAAGTATTAGACCAAAAACCCAGGAATTTTAGATTACTTCTGGACTCAAGAGGAACCTTTGGCAAGAAGATAAGCTGAAGATCTGTGAGAAGGAGTACTGCCCTTTTGCTGTGTGGGGTTAGCCTGCAGTTGCTTTCTGCCAAGGAGAGGACAAAGACTGGAACTTTGCTTTGAACCTGCTTGAAGAAAATCTCCAAGGGCCTAAAGTGTTCTGGCCTCCTGCTCTGAAGTCTCAGACACACAGACTTCACCCCCAGCTTCCCTGAACCCTCTTGTTGAGAGTTCCGACCTGCCAGGAGGTACCTATTCCAGTTTTGGGCCTCTGGAGGTTGTTCCTGCTGTTGTGAGCTGGAAGAAACCTAAAAGAAGCAAGAAAACCTTGTCTGACGCTGTTGGCGACACCGCTGTGACTCGGCAACCTGTACCGAGGTCCGGGGCACCGCCCGTGAAGTGAACAACACACCGCCCAGCCTGAACCGCAGCTCCAAAGCCCGCCGCGCCTGCAGTTATCGATTGGCCCGACAGCAGCGCTCACACCGGCTCCGTCATCGCCAGTGCCTGCATCCTGTTATCGCCTTGCTGATAACCGCCGAGGGTGACGCCACTAACTTGCTGACTGCGCATCGTCACCGGAACCGACGCCTCACCGCCGACACATCAGTCTTCCCATGTCCTGGACTTGACACATCACCTCCTCGCGGGACACGATGCCTCACCTCCCCTGTGGCAGCCAGGAAGCCGGCCTTGGCCTCAGCACCGACGCCTCACCTCCACGACGCCATGCAACATCATGGACTTCGTTTCCAAGGTATTGTTCGTTTGGGGGTCCATGTGACTTCGTGCTCGACGCCACACTCCTTGCGGTTGGCGTCGTTCTTTGGATTTATTGCTGTCACAATGTCAGAACAGCCCCAGGTAGAGCTATTTGTTTTCTACAAGCTTTAATTTTGCAATACCTGTTCCAAAGTCACTTCTTATTACCTGTATGTTGGATTTGTGTAATTTTGGTCTTGTTGAGTTTAGATAAAGATACTTTATTTTTCTAAATTGGTGTGGTGCCCATTTGTGGTGTTATCACTGTCTAACTGTGTGTTTTGAGGACAAATACTTTTCACATTACCTTTGGAATAAGTCTGTCTGCTTGTGCCAAGCTACCCAGGGGATGAGCCAGGGTTATCTAAAGTTTGTATCCTTCTTACCCTGTATAGAGGCAAAGGTCTCTATTTGGACAAAGGTACCTACCTCTGCCAACTAGTGAACCCCATTTCGAACACTCATGTACTTACTTTGCAATTGCCAATGCTTGTTCATGTAATGACTATGCGAACTTGTGATAACAGTTTAAATCAAGACACATGCAGTCAGCCTTTCAAATGTCACAGTTAGATACATACACCTCCTCATTATCCTGATGATCAACATGCCCCATGTAAAGTATTGCAAACATGTGCCATCTAATTTGGTTTTATAACTTATCCTTCTCAACCTGTGGCTCAACTGACAGAAAAACACATGTGCATCTCTGTCTATTTAAAGCTGCACTATGCTCCTAGTAACTGCTTGGCTTCCTTGTTTCTGACTTCTACCCACCTGACTTCAGGTCTGCTGTCTTTGCTTCCTAATTGCCTGTTCCCCTGCAGACCAGCCTCTGCTGGTTTCTTCAGCATTTCTGGAATTCCCTGTAGTTCCTAGAAAAGAAGAGCATGACACAAAGGTGAACTCTTTTTTTTTTTTAATTTGTTTTATTGTTTTCATTATAAACAAAACAGCAAGACGCTTGATTAGGCAGATTACTCGTAACATTTGACAGGATGGCACCCCAATCTACAACCCTGTAAGTAGAACCATCTCCACACATTGTTACATAGTCGACATCAACCCTCGACACTCCCGCCCCAAGACCCACTCCCTCAGTCTGAATCAGAGGTGTCATCGTCCGGTACTGGTGGCGGGTCACATATTCCCCCCTAAATTTGTTCCATGCCCCCCATACCTTGTCCCATTTACGGGGGCAACCCCTCCTGATGAATGCCGATCGTTCAGCCAGCATGGCTGCATCCATATCCCTTCCCCATGCGGACAGTGAAGGCACCCCCACCGCTCCCCATTTTTGGGCTATATTTCTCTTAGTTGTCATTATCCCCAACGTGGCGCAGCCCTGAGCTTGGCGGCTGAGATCATTACCTTCCCACACGTTTAACAAACAGCGCCTGGGCTCTGGCACCAACGACACCCCACACGCCTGCGACATTGTCCTCATCACCCGTCTCCAGAAGTCCTGAATTACGGGGCAATCCCAAATGGTGTGGAAAAATGTTCCCTCCTCCCCACAACCCCGCAGGCAGAAGGGGTGCAGCACTCTGCCCATTTTGTGTCGCAAGTGTCTAGTGTAGTATGAGCGATGCAGAATTCGGAGCTGCACCAGCCGTAGCCTCGAGGGTATGCCCGCCTCACGTGGCGAGGCCAACACCTCACGCCATTCCGAGTCATCAAACTCACCGACTTCAGCGGCCCATTTTTCCCGCACGGGCCCCATTGGGTCCGGTAGGTTGTTGATAAGCTTGCAGTATGTGAAGGACGTAGCCTTCTTAGGCATGTATTCCGTCAGTAATCTGTCCTCCAGCGGAGATGCCTCCGGAACATCCTCGCCGGGAGCAAGCCTCGCGACCAGGGCATGCTTAATCTGGTTGTACCGGAACCACTCCGAGGGGGCCAGTTCATATTGTTGTTGCAAGCGGGAGAACGGGACCACCGCCCCCTTCTGCCACATATCGCCTATCACCGAAATCCCGATGCTATCCAATCATCGAAGCCCCTGCTATACCTCAGCCGCCCCAACCGCTTTGCATCCCAAAGAGGCGTGAGTTGGGTCAAGACCCCTCGCCACCCCAGTTTAACCTGAGCCGCGTGCCAGATGGTCACAGTCTGTCTCAAAGGGCCGATCAACGACGGGGCCAGTCTACCATCGTACAAAGGCGACAGCATACCCCTCACGCCCAGTATGTCTCTGTCCGCCTTGAATGCCGGGTCAGACTGTGGCGCGTGGAGCCATTGATTAATTACCTTCAGCTGTGCCGCCCAGTAGTAGAGTTGAATATCGGGGAGCGCAATTCCCCCGTTGTACCACCCGCGGATTAATTTAGACTGTGCAATTCGTGCCGGCCCGTTGCCCCATAAGAGGCTAGAGACCTGCGCTGCTATCGCACGGAAGTAGTCCGGCGGTACCGGATACGGCGTGTTCTCCAGCACGTATAGGAATCGTCTCAAAACCATCATTTTGAAGAGCGCCGCTCTCCCCAACAGGGTCAGCAGCAGCGCTCCCCAGTGACATACATCTTGCTTGAGACGGTCCATTGGGGGCCGCAGATTTCGCCGGAAAAATTCCGCCTGGTCCGTCGTGATATATATGCCTAAATATTTGAACGAACCTTCTACCATTCGGAGCGGACAGTCCGCCGGCAGCCGCGGAGGAGGGCCATGCAGTACGAACAGAACCGACTTGGCCCAGTTAATCGTGTAGCCGGACGCTCTGCCAAAGACCTCACAGATATTAAGTAGAGCTAATATAGAGCGTCTAGGGGAGGACAGATACAGCAACATGTCGTCCGCGTAAAGGGAGACGCGGTCCTCCCAGCCGTCAGACCAAATAAGGCCCCGTATCATGGGCTCCCAGCGTATCCAAGCCGCGAGCGGCTCAAGCGCCAGGGCAAAGAGTAGTGGAGATAGGGGGCAGCCCTGTCGCATTCCACGCGTCAAGGGGAAGTCCTCCGACATATGTCCATTGGCCGTGACGTGGGCCATTGGATTGGTGTATAGGAGCTGGACCCAGGCACAGAATTTGGGCCCAACACCGCAAAGAGAAAGGGCCATTCAACCATATCGAACGCCATTCGCGCATCCAGCGAGAGAAGCAAGCAAGTCCGTCTGGGCCAACACCCCGTGTAGGCGCCTCAAGTTATGGGATGTGCTTCTGCCGGGCATGAAGCCAGACTGATCTGGATGCACTATTGCGGACAGGTGCGGTGTCAGCCTGGTTGCCAGCAGTTTTGCAAGGATTTTGGCCTCCGTATTAAGCAGCGATATGGGACGATAGGAGGTACAAAGATCGGCTGGCTTACCCAGTTTCGGAATCACCACTATGGTGGCCGTGCGCTGATCCAGCGGGAGTTCGCCCCTCTGCAAACTGTGAGTAAACTTATTTAGTAAGTGTGGGGCAAGCGTCCCGGACATCGTCTTATAGTGCTCAACCGGTATTCCGTTGGGCCCCAAAGCCTTACCGGATTGCAACGCGCCGATTGCCACCTGTATCTCCTCCACCGTGGGCTCGGCCTCCAGGAGGTCCCAGGCCTCAGGGGAGAGCTTGGGCATGTCGAGGTCTCTGATGTATGTCAGCGCCTCCTCCACTGTCATGGAGGAAGCGGAAGAGTAGACCTCCCGAAAGTGCCCTGCCAGGGCACACACTATTGCGCGCGGGTCGGTCGTCCTCTGTCCCTCCTCGGTGCTAAGTTGCGCAATCCATCTAGCGCCACTGTCTCGCCTATCAAGCCACGCTAGCAACTTTCCAGTTTTATCACCTACGTCATAAATTCTGTGCTTCGTGGCTTCCAAGCGTTGTCTGGTGTGCTCCACGAGGTGCTCCCTGTAACTTGCCTGTGCCAGGCGCAGGTTGTGGGAAGCTGTAGGAGATGGATCTTGGGTCTGATGAACCTCCGCCGCGTGAAGCTCAAGCTCTAGTGACTGCAGCTCGGAGTGTTTTTCGTGCTTATACGCCGCAATGGAGGACATAGCCTGCCCGACCGTTTTGTATGCCTCCCAAAGAGTAGTCGGGGAGTCAACAGAGGCAGCATTTTCTTGAAAGTAAAGGCTCGTTGCCTTCGCTATTGATTTCTGGATATCAGGGAGCCGGAGGCAGCTGGGATGCATCGGGTAGATGCGGTGTCTCATCAGGTGGTAGTGTGTGTATTGCAAGATTATCGGGTATGGTCAGATATACCTCTGGGTCTAATTTCTATACTGTCAACATTTTTGAGGCAGCCAGCCGAGCCCAGGAAGTAGTCTATTCGAGTTAAGCTATTGTGTACCCCAGAATGGTATGTAAATTGTTGCGCCGTTGGATGATGCAACTGCCATAAATCTGTGAGCCCGAGTGCTTCTGTTAAGCTCCCGAGGCGGGACACTCCCCCGCCCCCCGCCCGTGCAGGACAGCGGTCACTAAGGTCGTTCATAACCGCATTAAAGTCTCCGCCCAGTATTAACTCCCCCTCTGGTAGAGTCAGCAGAAACGCGCTCAGCGCCGGGAGTGCCGTGCGCATGTAGTGCAGGTGGAATATAAACAGACACTATATTTAGGGGCCGCCCCTCCCATTGGGTGTGGACCGCCGCAAAGCGCCCGAACCATCAGTTTTAACGTTGTGCACTATTAAATGGGACTGCCGGCGCACCATTATGCCCACCACCCGAGATCCGGAGGTAAATTCGGAGTGTTCTACCATCTTGTACCCCCATTTCTATCTATCGCTCTACTAGCAGTGCCAGTAAGGTGGGTTTCCTGCAGCAGGACCACCGCCGGGGCGCACCTCTTAATGCCCTGCTGGACCAGACCCCGTTTGAGTTTGTCCCCCAAACCCCGCACATTCCACGTGAGTAGAGAGAGAGGCCGCACCGGAGTCAGATTATTCTTAGTGGGTGTCCCGTGCAATGAGCTGGACATTACGGTGGTTGGGGCAAAAGGCACCAAACGCTGCGGATATTCCAGTGTAGGACAGGTATACTGTGATGAAGGTATATACTGCTTAAGTTAAGTGTCATTGTCGCCATGAACCAACACATTTAAAAAGAACAGTGAAACAACCCCCGACCACCCCAAGCCCCTCCCTGCCTCCCTGCCATACGGACCTAGAACTGCCCGCCACCCCAACTCAGCAGAGTGCTCAAACCCCTTATCCCCAAACATTACTTGCGTGCAAAGGAGCGGGAGGTCCGAGGAAGACCAAAACATCCCCTGTCCCAAGGTCCCATGGTTTGTATAAGAAAGTAGAGTGAAGTAGGCCACTCCGGTCTCGGCGGGTCTCTGAGCTTGCTACACGCCATCATGCGGGGAGAGGCGCCAGGCCGAGTTCTAGCCGGCCGATCCCTCCGACCGCTCCGCCTCCTCCGTTCGCCGGCTTTGATCATCGGGGTCCTCCGACCCCCCAGGTTGTCGTCTTCGCCGGTCCGATCGCCCACCGCCTTTAACCTGCCGCCATCCCTCAAGCCAGTCATGAGCCTCCTCCGGCGTGTCGAAGAACCTTGTTTTCCCATCCGCCACCACACGTAGGCGCGCCGGGAAGAGCATAGCATAGGGAAGCTCACGGGCCCTCAGCTTCTGCTTGACTTCCAGAAAGCTCCTCCGCTGCGCCACCACCGCCGCCGTGTAGTCCGGGAAGAAGGATACCGTGGAGTTCAGGAGACGGAGGGGCGGTGCCACCCGTGCCGCCTGGAGAACGGCGTCTCTGTCACGGAAGTTAAACATGCGAGCCAGGACTGGTCTGGGGGGCGCACCAACCTTCGGACGGCCACCAGGTACTCTATGGGCGCGCTCCACGGAGAAAAAAAGACGAGAGACCCCTGGGCTGCAACTTGGACTTTATCAGGTCCTCCACATATAAATCCATGGCAGGGTGACCCTCACTTTCGGGAATATCAGTAATGCGCACGTTATTGCGGCGGGAGCGCCCCTCCTGATCGTCCAGCTTTGTCGCCATGCGCTTGTTCTCTGCCTCCAGCTGCGACATTTTTTGTAGGAGATAGCTAGAGTCTTTTGTTAAGGTAGCGGTCACTTGCTCCACCTCTGTGACCCTAGCTGACATTTTCTGAAAATCCGCTCTGAGGAGGGACACGTCCGAGGAAGTCGACCCCACGGTAGAGTGTACCTGAGTTAGGGTGGCCATAATGTCCTCCAGCGTCGCCTTAGGCGTCCCAGTTGTTGCCACTACCCCTTCGACGCGCCCTCCGCGGTCCGGCAGTGAGGAGGGATCCTTATTGTATGCAAACTTGTCCAACTTGCTTTGCTGGCTCGCCCGGGCTCCCTTCCCACTCATGGTCTCGTCAGGAGGTGCAGCCCAAGGTTCCCCACATCCAGCGCCAGCTAGTCGGCGAAGCAGGCAGCCCGTTCGGGCGCAGTTATACCCAGGCCAGCACAGGAGTTGTCCGCTGTGACCACCCACAGCTATGGGCTACACTCTTGGAGGCAGCACAGAGAGTCAGGTGCAAATCCCAAAGTCACACAGGGCCCCAGCACCGCGCCTGAGGCCCGCAATGCACCCCGTTGGCATCAGCAGGGGGAGGCAGCGCGGGGGGTCCCCAGCACCGTCATCCGGCAGCACCACCGGCCGCTCCCCGTCTGCCTCCCGTTGAGTCAGCGTTAGCGCCGGCGATCAGATCTCCCCCGAAGCGCGCCTCAGTCTTCACCTGCCGCTCGTACCATCCGGCGGGGGAGGGCAACGGCCACCGGGCCCTTCAATGAAACCTCCTTGGGGCCGTCTCCCCCAGCGTCACCAAGGCCTCACGTCTCCATTCCGGAGCGCCCCGCGAATGAGCCCGGACCTTCCTCGCGTCACCCGGGGCACTTCACACAAATCGAGGCCCCGGTCTAGGTCGCCGATGTAGGCCGCTACTCTCAAGGCGGCGCCAATTCCGTTCCGGGCCACGGAGAGACCCGAAAATGGGATCAGGCGGGGTCGCTTCGCCTGAACTCCCCGCTCAAGGACCTTGGACACAGAATAAACCACGGATTAGCGGGCGGATGTACGGGGAGTCGGCCTCACCCTCGGAGCTCCTTCAAGCTGCGGCCATCGTGCTTGGCAGCTAGCCCCCCCCCCCCCCCCCCCCCCCCAAGGTGAACTCTTTTTCATTTTAATTATTTCCGGCTCGTCTGAAATCTGCAAACGGCAAGGTGAATAGCAATTCTAGGCAACAGAGCACAACCTTCAGGTAAGACTTTGAAGTTCAGGCATATTAATGCTTAAAGACAATTGTGACAAACTGCAAACTATTTAAATGGACTCTATGCAGTGCATCCTTATTCAGTAGCGAAATATGTATTTCTTTTTCTCGCACTGCCAAGAACTGTTCTAGTATGATCTTCACTAGAACCATCTGTGAAGCGATTTTAGCTTATAAATAAGTTGTTGGGTGTTTGTGCACAGTAGGCAGCTGTTATAAGCAGGATAACAGTTATTATCTAAAAGTGATAATTTATTTTATGATGAGGAACAGAAAGCAGTCCAAAGAGAGACATTTTGATATAAGAGTCAACTGAAGGTTTTATCGTATGTAATGTTGTTATACATACTGATTGCTCATGAATAATTCTTGACATGACATTACGTTAATGAGATATTCTCTTATTGCAGACACGATTGCTTTGTGTCAATTGTCTAATGCTCTCCAGAAATCCTGGTGTCTCTTCCTGTTTGAAACCCAGAATCCAGCACATCAGATGGTGCTATATACTGTCCTGAACCCAGAGTTCAGTACTCTCTCTCTCTCTCCTCCCCCTCATTTCCCCTTGGGAAATTGCGAGGTAGCAGTGTTTCAATTCATTGCTGCCACGTCAGGGTTCAGCAGAATCTGGGGAGTAACGTCGCCCCATCGGCACATCCTGTAGTTCAGGTGAGTGGCTTTCAACAGACTGGGAATACACTCCAGAAATCTCTGGATGCTTTTGTAGGTTTTATGGACTCTTTGGATCTTAAAGTAAATCATAAAAAGTCGTTTATAATGGTGTGTGGCCCAAAAAGAACAAAATCTAAAGTATTTGTGGTTCAGGGGAAATGAGATTGAGAAGGTCAATATTTTCTATTATTTGGTAATCGCTTTTAACGCTCAACTAACTTGGGCTTTGCTATTAACCTTAAGAGCTCTGCAAACATCAAGAGTAGTAGAGGCACTGTTTACATTTGTAGCACAGCTTGGCCAGAAGCCAGTGAAATAGCTACTACCTCAAAATAGGGCTAAGTGTTTAACAATTGCCACTTATTGAGCAGAAGTGTGGGGGATGCTAATTGTGTTACGCTCCAAAGAGTCGAGAATGATTTTACTAGAAGACAATTGAGGGCCCCAAATAGTGCTTCAACATGCTTCTCTCATCTGGAACTGGGGCTAGAGCCAGTGGATGAACGAGGAGGTCTCGCCCCCTTATTGTTGTGGGCTAAGATCTGGAATACACCGGAATTGGATTTCACTAGATTCAGTATATTGGATTGCTTTTCGCACTCCAATGTTCAAATTATTCCATGGTTTAAATATCTTAAGAGTATGTTTTTGAGCTGGGTCTAAGCGAATTATTCAATAACCCTACAAACATGCTTCATCAAGCCAAAGCTGTTATAAAAATGCCTATGGTTTTTGGACAAATACACGTCATTTTCAGGAACTGAATTAGTTGAAAAAAGTGAGCCATATAGATTTAGCTATTAGGTTCCACTATCCTCGTTTTTATCTTATTCACCTGATGAGTTTACAACATGAATTTTATCTTCTGAGATTTCGTCTTACCCTGGTCCACTTTTTGGTGGCTTTTCCACGGCAGTGTACCTGGTCAAAAATTTTTATGTCCCACCCATGTGACAACCTTACAGCACAGAGCACTTTGCACTTCATCCTTTTTGTCTATTGTACGAAACTGTTAGAGCTACCTATTTCCAATCCTAAAGCCTTTACGACCTTATTCTTTTATTGAAGGTTATTGGTTTTTACTTTCTTTGGAATCAGTGGCCATCTGCTGTGCAGTATAAAATTGTATAGGAGAATCAATTGTAATTAGCAAGAAATATGGATAAGGGGTGGGTGACGTATCATGTGTGGTTTGACTTAAAATGAACGTGGGGTTGTTAATCAAAAATGTTATTGTGAAGATTTTCTGTTTTAATGGTTTTTATGATGAAATTATGTATTATGTGCGTTTATGATGTATTTAAATCGGATAAAGCTTGATTAACTGACTGATTCAAAATGTCAATTGTAGTGCAGATGCATATATTTGTGGCTTTGTACATGAAAACACTCAAGGTAATGGATTCAGTTCTTTCTAATAAAAGCAATTTTTTTTCAATTAGGTATTATTTAGGTATGCATTAGTTTAGTTGAATACTACCATTAAATGTCACCACAGATTGACTGAAACTAGGCCCAATCCCTTATCCATGTTGTTGCAGGCCTCGTTACTGACATGTTTTAATCTCTTGTAGCTTAACCGGGCCTACTCAAAAGCTGATTTGTTAGCACAAGTTAACAGCTCATGACATTGTCATGACTGGAGCTGTTTTCAACAATTTTTCCATTTCAAAAAGGTTTACTTGAGTTATATCATTCATATTTCCTTTCTCTTTACTTGATAGTTTGTATGTTTTTAATGAACTATTCAATAAATGAATGGCTTATTAAAAGAAATGACAATTTTGCCTATCTTGACAGGGGGAGTGAGGCTATAGGCCAGAGAGAGAAAGCTACTCACTTTTTGGTAAAAGTTTATTGTGTCTAGTGATAGGTGGAAAAAGCTGCCATGTGGCCCATGCGCTACATGACACCTTAAGATATCCTTGCTTTTTGATCCAATGAAACTTTACATTCTCACATTTAAACCCTTTCTTAAAACAGTAGAACGATTCCGAGCCCATAATCAAAGTTCTATTAGCTGCAAAGCAAGAACTAGTCTGTGCTACTTTAGCATCAGTAGAAACAGCCACTAGATAAAACTCCAATCTCTCTCCAGCAGGAACATTAATTGCCAAAGTTACCTTTCCATTTTTATTGTTGCCTGAAAACCTCTGGACACACAAGGACATGTTCTTTGCACCAGGCATCTGTTAGAAGTGGGGTTTCTGGTTGGCTAGGGTATGCACCTAAGCCAGGCAGAACCCACCACTCTAGTCAGGGCAAGGGAGTTACACACTGAAGATAACCCCTGCTCACCCCCTTAGTAGCTTGGCAGAGCAGTCAGGCTTATCCCAGAGGCAATGTGTAGAGCTATTATGCAACACACTCACACAGCAGCGACACACTAGGCACACCACAAAATAAATTCCACACAAGGTTATATATAAATAGCCTTTGTATTATCCATAAAAAATACATTAGAACACAATCACATATGTTACAGTACTGATAGGCACTTTTCATGTCTCCACAGGGATTACTTAAATCACTAGGCCAATCGGGCAACTGCCAACAGTTCTCCCCACCCAGTAACTACTGGTAGGAACTATACTTAGCATAATTCATTAGGCATACTTATAATCAACAGTGCACCTTAGTAAACACTTGCAGCCGAGCACCTATTACAAACACCTTATGCCCACCTTAGACATATGCTGATCACCCTTATGGTTCATAAGGTGCCTACCTTGGCAATGTAATACCACATGCATGTAAGCAGCATTCCTTAGGCATAAATCTCATCACTGTGAATCCCCCTGTAGGAGACAACACTACTTCAGGGCGCAATGCGCATGAATGGCTAGTGTACACACTATCATCACCTCAATGTACTCAGGGTGCAAAATCCAGGCAAAGTAATATCCCAAAAACCTATTCACATCAGGGCATAGCATCTAGGGAAGACCAGCATCGCCTGACCATGAGTGCAAAACAACAGTAAGAGTGTCCTCTGTCCTCCTAGGATGGTACCTGGTGTTCTTCCCGTAGACTTCTCACAGACGGCAATTTCCCAAATAAGGGGCCCCTACTGGGCCTGCCCCGGAATTCGATTAAAAAATGCCCCCAACATCAGGTAGGAGTGCAGCTGCCCGCAATCATGTAGCGCAGCTGCAACAAGGTCAGAAATGCGGAGTACTTCACCACTGCAGCCTCGGGCTAGGTTAGAGAAATACCTAGACTCGAAGACCAGCGCCGGCCGGGAGAGGGAGGATGCTGCGACCCCTCAGGTCTCCTCTCCTGCTCTGCCTCCGACTGGTAAAGAGCTGCTGCTGTAGGACATGGAGTGAAGTCCCCGTCGAGTCTGCTTGGCCTCTCTACTGCGGTGGGCCCCACCCACAGCCAGGCACAGGCACCCAACTGCCTGGCATCCGGAAGCCGTGGGGCTTCCTGCTGGACGGCAACGAGCTGTGACTCCTTCCAGCAACTCAGTGAGAGTGGACCCGCGTGTGGGGCACTGACAATAAATGCCCCCCCCCCCAAGGACCCCCCTGTCAGGCAGAACCAGACAGTCAATACACAACAGGCAGGCACAAAGACACATAGCACACAGAAATGCCTACTTCTAAAAGTGACATTTCTAAAATGGTAATAATAAATATGCTTTCACCAATACGCAGGATTTATCACTACTATTCCAAACATACCCAACTTGAGCATGCTACCCTTCTCATGTCAGGAATTATCACTGAAGCACATATCGGGGAATCCCCAATGCAATCCTATTAGAGGGCAGCCTCACAGCAGTGAGAAACCAAATAGGCTGTTTGTCACTACCAGGACATGCCACACAGTTAAGGCAAATGTCCTACCATTTACCTACACTGCACCCTGCCCATAGGGCTAGCTAGGGCCTACCTGAGGGGTGACTGATATAGTAAATGGGGAGTCACAGACGTGGCAACTACTTTATGTGCCACCTCACAGCAGCAGTAAACTGCGCGTGCAGGCCCTGCAGTGGCAGAGGCCCGAGACAGGTTTGCAAGGCTACTTAGGTGGGTGGCGCAAGCAGCATTGCAAGCCCACCAGTAGCATTTAATTTACTGGCTCTGGGTATATGGAATACCACTGTACAAGGGAAAATTAAATATGCCTAACAGGTGTAGACCAATCTTACCAAGTTTACCATAGAGAGCACACGCACTTTAGCACTGAACAGCAGTGATAAAGTGCCCAGAGTCATAAAACTACCAACCAGAGGTCAGACAAAATACAGGAGGACGGCAAAAAGTTCTGGGATAACCCTGCAAAAAGGGCAAAGTCCAACAGTATCTTAATCCTCTGCACTACTTTAGCATGAGTGGGAACAGCCACTAGATAAAACTCTAATCTATCTCCAGCAGGAACGTTAATCGCCAAAATTACCTTTACATTTGGCTCCCTCCCCGCACCTAGTTGCTCAAATTAAAATGAGCAGGCGGCATGCTAGGAAATAGGCAACTTGAACGGCACCGCTTCCTAGCAACATGGAAGTCACTGATGCTTTACATTTTAGTATTTACAACATCCTATTAACATGTCTATCTGCCACAATCCTTTAAGCAGTTCTTGGCACAGTAAGGGGCAGTACACTATCTCCGGACCTCCCCCACCCCCACCCCATCGCCATCCATGTTACTCTCTAGTTGCCATGTATTTGCAATGCAGTAGGTCTCACATTAGTTAAGATATGGTGTAGCATATAATAGTGTTTGTTTGAGTTCTTATTTTTCAAAGAAAAAAACATAGCAGTAACATAAGTAACAATAATTTTCTTTTATTACTCTTGCTACTGCTGGGATATTTCTTAACATAAAATTAATCTGACAAACATTATCATTTGCAACACCAAATGCTTGTTATAACATGGAACTACAGCCCATATGGTTGGTGCCACACAGTTTATCTTACACCCTACAGTGTGCCAAAAATCATTATAATTAGCTAATGGTAATCTGGAGGTCACAAACAAAAGCTTCTCATTTTTGGTGACCTCTGATATCAGAATTTGACTTTCTGCCTCTGTTAAATGAACTTTTTGCTTCCTCTTTGACTGCATGGCATGCCCATCTTCTCGGCTGGTCACCTCCTGACGGGATGCCCCTCCCATGCCTCCAAAATGGTGGTGTTGTTGAAAAAACACTTGTTTGTCACAGCATGGTTATTTGAAATTTTGCACCACGTAGTCGACTCCTGTGGGACGCACAGCTGACTTACCGCATGTAAAGGTATCTTGTGGCATGCAGCACAGCAGATATGACTTGTATTACGTCACATTATGCTACAACTTTTCATTATGCTCCATGATGTTTCTCATGCCCTTGCATCATGGGGATACTGCATAGTAAATCCCTGACACGAAAAAGTAGTATAAAGCAGCACATCCTATTGTCATACAAAGCTACACAGCTGAGCACTGTGTTGGTCTTAGTAAATCTAGGCCATAATTTTGTTGCAGTCAAATTGAGCAGGAAAATTCCCTCTTCCCATGATTCTGGTCTCTCTCCCCGGTTATTCTGCCAGATCATTCTCCCAGATCTTTTGGAAGTGGGGTTGCCCAACTCTAGATCTATTTGCGACTTTTCATTCCTCCTGGTACTCCAGTTTTGTTCTAGAGTTTGGGAAGCTCAGTAATGGGGAACATATGCCCTTTCCTGTCAGTGGCCGGGCAATATTCTGAATGCTTTCCCTCTATTCCCTTTAATCCAGATATTTCTAGTCAAAGTGAAGAGAGGGGGACTCTGATTCCAATTGCTTCAGCATGACATCGCTGATCTTGGGGTCATATTCTGATTGCTATGCAGCTGGAACAGGAGTGGTGGCTCCCAATAGTTTAATCCTCCCTGGTTTTTTTTCCCATTCTTTAGGCCAATTCTCTAGCTAGGCCCAAATTGATGGCATGGAAGTTGAAAAAGTGGGGTTAAGGTCCCAGGGGTTATCCAATTCAGTCTCCTTCTCAATCTAGACCTCCAGAAGACAGTTGACTAGATTTTTCTATGCGAGGCATTGAAAGTCTTCCACAAAATGGTATCAAGGGAAGCAGTTACTCCTGCTCTCTGCTTGCCCCGTATTCTGGATTTTCTCCAGAATGGCTTTTCCTTAGGGTTACAAACTTGAAGATTCAATTGGCCACAATTAAAGCATTCAGGGCTCCCTTCAGTAATTTGGAGGCTCATAAAGGGTTGGTGTCCAAGTTGTTTAAGGACTTCACTAATATCCATCCTGTTATCTCTTCCCTTTGTCCAGCATGGGATTTTCTAGCTTGTTTTGCAAGCCTGAAGGTATCCACCTATCCAATCTATTGAAACAGGATTTTGACACTAAAAAAAAATAAATTTCTTTTTGGTTATAACTTCAGCTACATGGTTCAATCAATCAATCAGAGGTTTGTAGAGTGCGTTAATCACCCCAAGGTGTATTCAGGAGCTAGTGTTAGGAGGGTCTATTCCAACAGCCATGTCTTGAGTCCGCTGCTGAACTCTGGGAGGGATGTTGAAGTTCGAAGGTGGATGGGGAGGTTGTTCCAGGTTTTGGCAGCGAGGTGGGAGAAGGAGCAACATCCGATCTGGGTGTGATGGATGCGTGGGGCGGTGGCAAAGGGCAAGGTCGTCGGATCGCAGGTGTCTGGTGGGCCGGTGGAAGGTTAGGCGGTTGTTCAGGTATTCTTGTCTGGCGTTGTGGAAGGCTCTGAAGGAATGGTGAACAGAGCGGGGAGGATTGGTTTCGGAGGTTTGGGTTAGAAGTTTTTGTAGATGTTGGCGATCTTGGAGTGGAAGAAGGAGAGAGATGCAGAGGGACTGGGAGGGCTAGATGGGGTTTTCGGTGGCATCTGGGGAGGAGAATTCTCTGACAGTGGTGAATAGTTCCTTCGTGTGGTTGGTGGACCAGAGGCGGGTGGCAAAGGCTAATTTCTTTGCTTCTCTGATGGCGTGATGGTAGGATTTGTGGCCGTTTTAAAGGCTATCTTATTGTGTGGGTCACTTTTGATGCGCTGTCGTCTCTCGAAGGGCTTACATTTGTATTTTTGAACTTTGAGTTTGGGGCTGAACCAGCTGGCGTGCTTGTTGGCTCTTCTGCTGTTGAGGGCTTTGATGGATGCGATGGCGTTGGCACTAGTGGTGATTCAGTTGGATAGGCTACTTGGTTGACATTGTCAAATGTGTGGAGGATGGTAGTGTTGAGGGCGGTGGTCCATTGGAATTCGGTGATGGTGTTCTAGCTACAGCAGGCACAGGGGCTGGAGTGACGGTGGCTTGTCGGGTGCCAGCGATGGTGAAATGGATGTTGCTGTGGTCCGTCCATGGGAACTCGGTAGTGTGGCTGAAATGGATCATGTCACTGGATGTGAAGATGGGGTCAAGAATGTATCTGGCGGTGTACGTTGGGTTGGTGACTATCTGTTTAAGGCCTAGGTTGTCCATGGAGTCTGTTAGGGTAGCTGAGTTAGTGTCGGAATGGGTCTTTGAGGTAAAAGTTGAGGTCACAGAGGAAGAGGTTGTGTCTGGACTCCAAGGCGAGGGGGGTGATTAATTTGGAGCTGGTGTTGCAGAAAGGGGTGTGGGCCTGTAGGTGAGGGTCCCTCTGATAGCGGTACTGGAGTTCGCTTGGGGGTGGAAGTTGAGGTGTTCCATAGTGAGTGAAGGTGATGTCGACGGAGGTGGTGAGTCTGATGGTGTCCTTGTGGATGATGGCTATTCCTCTTCCTGGTCAGTTGAGGCAGTCTCTGTGTGTCATTTTGTAGCCTGTTCATCGGGGCAGGTGGTTGTGATGGTTTCCCATGTTTCGATGGAATGCTTGACCAGGGGGCATAAGTTGAGCAGCAAGCATTAAAGTCTGGGATGACGGTGTATGGCTTTGGTGGTGGCTTGTGGTTCCGTGGGGGTCGCAGGTGAAGTGGCAGTGGTAGAGGAGGCAGCCGAATGCACCTTAGGTGAGTGGATGCAGTAGACAGCACTGCGACATCCATGATACATTTCTCAGAGCAGATCTGGAGAAGCTGTGGACAGTGGGAGGGCCAGGGGTCCTGGTGCTGGACACAGATGGGGGCAGAGTGGCTTGCCTTTGGCGTGCCACTGGTGCACCCGCCGTGCTTCAGCCAGCATTAAGTAGCCTTCGGGGCGTGGGTGGGTGGAAGGCGGCTCAGGTTCGATACCTGCGACACACTAGCATCGTAGTGAGGAAAAGATGGGATCGACCGGTTGCCTTGCAACTGGTCGCACTAGCTGAAACAGGAGCAGTGTTAGGCAGGCATTGTCAGAAGGAACAAGGAGTCTCTAAAGAGAGGTTTGTTCCAAACTGTCACTCGGGAGAGTGGGTAAAAAGGCTCACTGATGCTGCGCTGTGCGACATTAATAGCCTGGGGGGTGGGCAACATGTAGAGCGGCTCAGGGGCGGCCCTGCGAAATACCAGCATCGTAGTGAGGAAAAGATGGCATTGACCGGTTGCCTAACAACTGGTCACGCTAGCAGGAATATGAGCAGCGTCGACAGTCGTTGTCAGCAGCAACAAGGAGTCTCAGGAGAGAGGCTTGTTCCGAACCGTCATGCAGGAAAGCGGGGAAACAGGCTCACTGAGGTCGTGCTACACCCGGCATTAAGTAGCCTGGGGGGGTTGGCAGGGTGGAGGCCAGTGTAGTGTTGGGGTTTTTATTGTAATTATCTTTGTATAATTGTCCTCGTTCTGTGGAATTATGAATCAGTGCAATTAGAGTGTTCTTTTTTTAAATTAATTTGTGTTAGAATGTTCAGGCAGATTCATTGGAGCTGGTGATATTGCTGGTTGCCTGGGCCTCGCTCGGGTCGCCAAATAAAGAAGGAACCTACATCTTCATTAAGCCTTCTGGTCATTACTTCTGGAATTTGGCGACGAGCTTGGCAACCTCGTGGACCCAAAGAGTGATTATTTGGACCTTCCTGCACTTTGCTGTGTGTGCGTGCTCCGTTGCTGTGTACACCCGTACAAAATTGGCCTTCACTACAATTATGATTTAAACTGGACGAGCTACTCCGGGATTCCTGTGACACCCTGGCATATTTGTACCTATTTACAGCACTTTTGGGGATCCAATGTAAGCAGCGTTAAGCCAAGTTGTTATTCAAACTTGCCTGCTCGTGTCCCGTTTTCAACGTTCACCCGCGAGGACTCCTCTTCACCATCCTCGTAGAGCTGCATTCCAACGCTCGAACGCTCGTGTGGAGCTCCTCTGCGCATCAACAGAATCCTCTGAACTTCTCGTCATTCAGGATCGACATCAGCACGTCAGCGTAGGCACGGTAGTACGTGACCTCGACGTGCCGCCATTTTGGATCTTTACATTCATCTGAAAGTCAATTTCTGTAGCACTTTCGGCAAGTTTGTTTTTCTGGTTCTTATTTTGCTTAAAAATTCTTTAAAATCGTACCGTTTACGATCTCTTCCTGCAAGATCCCTTTGTAATTCAAGATATTGAGTAAGTACAATATTTTTTTTCTTTCTTTGCTCTGCGTTAAAGTTTATAAAAATAATAATATGTCCACACTGGAGGAACCACCCAGAAACAACTCAGTCTTCAATCTTAATTCGCCCAAAGAGTTTTTATCTTCTCCTGGTAATCCCAACGTACAATGGCTCGAATGAAAAGAGTAATTTTTAAATTGCATTGCTAACTTGGAGGATTGTAGTGGTTCTTTTTCTCCAGTATTGGGGTGTCTTTCATAGATTCACATGCTTGAATATTCCCCGTCGTCGAAGTGGGAGTCCCACGGTACATAAAAAAGCAATAAGTCTCATGTATATATATATACATACATAACTATATAAGAATAAAAGACATATATAACAGTATATATATATAGTTCAGAATAACATATCAAGTCAAAGTACCATAGGATAATATTGACACATAAGAAAGCATTGAAAAAAGGAATCACTTTACTGACATATCCATGTCGTTTTTATAGTCCAAACTGCAGCCAATCAGGCGCAAGCACCCTCTAGAACCTTCTCCTCAGAGGCTCAGGCCCTCAGATTTTCTACCGCACGTCGTGTGAAGGGAGTCTCCCTGAGCTCTGCTCAGTTTATTTCTCTGGTTTGAATTTGCTCATCATGTCTTCAAGTAAGAAGTCTCTTTTTCGTCCCTGTGCTTCTTGTGGCAAGTTAAGACTTTTTTCTGAGGATCCTCATGAAAAATGTATCTACTGCCTTTATCCTGATCATAAGGTGGCCAACTGTAAGATTTGTAGAACTTTCTCACAGAAGACACTAAAGGACAGGGAAGGTCGCCTCTTGTTGTGGCTTCAAAAACTGAAGGATACAGATAACCCTCTTTCTGAGGTGGAAAGTGTGGCTTCTGCTCGCACCGGAGTCTCCTCCAGTCGTAGTAGTGTTCAGGACTTGCCTTCTCCCTTTTTGAAAAAGAAAAAACTTCAACTTGTGGGAGTTTCTGCAGTTCAAGTGCCTTCTGCTACTACGCCAACGCCCCCGAGATCTTACTCTCAGGCGTCTGTGACTCCTTCAGTGCATTTTTCTGGTCAAAAACGTGCAAAACCGTCGACGGGCCCGTGACGGTCCCTCCGTCGACGAGATCTGCTACCTCTTCAACCTCGTCGACGATGGTGATGACGGTTTCAAGCAGATTTGCTATGTCGTCGACGACGACTTCGTCGACGTACTCTCTGTCGACTATGGTATGTGTATCCTTGAAGGCTGTCTCGTCGACGATCCCGATATCCTCGTCCAAATCCCCGTCGACGTCCAAATCTTCGTCGACGATGATGAAAAAGAAAAAGAAGTCGGCGTCGCCAACGATTAAAACTTCGTTGACGACAGCCTCGTCGACGGCAGCCTCGTCGTCGACGGCAGCTTCGTCGACGTGGGTCTCTTCGATGCTGACATTGTCGACGGCGACTTCGGCGGCGGCCTCGTCGACGGTGGCATCGTCGACGGTGGTGTGAAATTTTGCATCTCTGCCTCTGGTACCAATGTCTACGCCAACATCTGATCTGGTTGACAAATCCTTGTTACATCGTCGTCATGCTGTGCTGGAATCCATTCTGATACCACCGGCCACTCAGCCACCTCATCAGTTATTTCCCTCTGGTGACGAAGATGATTCTGAATCTGATGAGGACGTTCAGCCTACATTCCGGGCTGCTCGCAGTCCATCTGAACTCTTCATTAAATGCCAGGATTTCGAGGATGATGATGATCCGCATGATCATTACAATCAGGAAGAGGAACAAGGTCCTCCTGCACAGGTTCCTATGGCGCAACTTCCTTTGTCGCTCATATCCAACCTCCAATTTATGTTGGAAGATTATAATCGTCGCTTTCCATCCTCATCTCATGGTTCTCCACATAATGCATCATCAATCTTTCCGGGTCCTCCTGCGGCGCCAGCGGAGCTGACACCATCCGCACCTCCATTGAATCCCTCTACAGAGAGTGTTGGTGACGGTCTCCAGGATACGGAGGACGGAGAGCTCCAAGACGATGACGATACCATGGCTGAATGGGATGACTATCAAATAAATTCACCTTCATCACCTCCAAAGTCACCAGCAAATTCTCTGCCTGTCGATATCTCAGGTTTCCATCAGCTAATGGAAAGAGCGGCTCAACGGTTTCATCTTCCCATGGTCGTCAGGGAAGAGGATTGCTTTCTGTACGACTTCAAATCGCAACCACAAAAACAGGTTCGGGCGGTGCCCATCATTGACTTCGTTTGGAACGAGGGAATTAAGCTGATGAAGACCCCTAATTCAATCCCTGTGGTTCTTCCGCGATTAGAGAAGAAGTACAAGGCCCCGGCTTCTTCTCCAGCTTGCTTGGTGTCCCAACCTAAGCCGGACTCAGTTATCACCCAGGCGGCTCAACGTCGTTCGAAGAATCCCTCGTCTCCTCTTTCGTCTCCGCCTGACCGTGATGGTCGACGCCTAGATGCCATCGGCAAGAAGTTCTCTACCATGGCCTCCACAACAGTAAGAGCGGCTAATTCATTGGCCATCCTGGGCCGTTACGATCGACAAATGTGATCGGACATGGAGGCTTTTGTTAAACTTATTCCAGAACCCTCTAGAGCGGATGCTCTAAAGATCTTGCAAGAGGGTGAGAGAGCTTCCTCGTAAATCATTGATTGTTCTGTAGACATCGCCTCCACTGGATTTCGACAGCTTGCTGGAGCGGCTGTTTAAAGAAGGCAGGGTTGGCTTAGTTCCACTTCTTTCCGCCAAGAGGTCCAGGCCAAGATCCTGGATATGCCCTTTGATGGGGAATCCTTGTTTGGACAGCATGTGGAGGACGCCCTACAAACAATCAAAAAGGACACTGAGACGGTTCGTTCTCTCGGCACGCTCCAGTTTCGAAAGCGGCCTTTTCGGGGTGCTCGCGGACGCGGCACCACATCTTCCTTTCGTGGGAATTCCAATCAGTACCGCTCCTACAACCAAGGGCACCAACGTTTTTCATCCCAGACTCAACAATCTTACAGACAACAGACTGGTAAATCCTATAGAGGCAAGTCAAATTATAGAGGAAACTCCTCCAAGAAACAATGACTGTCTACGCTTAAGTTCCCCACTTCACAGTTTTTCCCCTTCCCCAGTTGGAGGACGGATCTCCCAATTCTTTTCAAATTGGTCCTCAATCACCTCGGACCGTTGGGTGTTGGACATTGTTTCAAAGGGCCATGTCTTAGAATTTGTAAAGATGCCTCGAAACACCCCTCCATCCGGACCTCCTCCCGCTCATCTAAAGGAACTTTGCCATCAGATCCACATTATGCTCAAGAAAAGGGCCATCAAAGTGGTTCCGAAATCACAGAAGGGTCTAGGGTTCTATTCCCGCTTTTTCCTCATACTAAAGAAATCGGGGGAGTGGCGCCCCATCCTCGATCTGAGGTTTCTCAACAAGTTTATAAAGGACCAGTCATTCCGCATGCTCACACTGAAGGACATTCTTCAGTTCCTCTCTCAGGGCGATTTCATGACAACAGTCGATCTTCAGGACGCCTACTTCCATGTGCCGATCTTACCACGCCACAGGAAATACCTACGTTTACGTTTTCGTGTAGGCCACAGGGATTTTCAATTCAAGGTTCTGCCCTTCGGGCTTCGCTCAGCTCCTCGAGTCTTCACAAAAGTCCTTGTCCCAGTGGTAGCCCATTTGACGTTGAGAGGCATCCAAATATTCCCATATTTAGACGATTGTCTCATCAAGTCTCAGTCTTCCCACCAAGCATTCCTCGACACTCAGTACTGTCAGAAGCTGTTTCATTCTTTGGGCCTGTCGGTCAACATACAGAAGTCCCACCTCACGCCAGCTCTGTGCAAAACTTTCCTCGGCGCTACCATCAATACGGCCATGGCCATGGCGTTCGTCTCTGCAGATCGGCAAACACTGATTCTGCAGCTTGCAACTTCTATCAGATTAAAGCAGTCCGTTTCAGTCCGCATATTGAAGTCTTTTCTGGGGATGGCGTCCGCATGCATTTGTTTGATCCCACATTGCAGACTGAAGAGTCGTCCTATTCAGGAGGAATTGGACAAGCAATGGCGTCAGGTCTCCGGTTCTTTCAACGACCAGATTGTTGTAACCGCTCGCATGGCTCAAGCTATGCATTGGTGGACTCGTCCTCGCAACATCGCAGCTGGAAAGTCTTTTCTGGCGACAGCCCCGGATCTAATTCTTACCACAGATGCATCCCTGGAAGGGTGGGGCGGACATCTTCAAGATCTGTCCGTCAAAGGCAAGTGGACACTGGCTCAACGTTCCTGGCACATCAACAGGCTGGAGCTGATGGCAATTTTCCTCGCGCTCAAATCCTTCCGGCTACAGCTTCAAGGGGAGTCAGTCCTCATTCAGATGGACAACACCACCAGCATGCACTACCTGAACAAAGAGGGCGGGACAAGATCTCCGCTGCTATCTCAGCTGGCTCAGAATATCTGGGATTGGGCCATACTCCATCGGATTACGCTTCTTGCAGTCCACCTGTCCGGCATTTCCAATATTCTCGCAGATGCACTCAGTCGGTCAACGTCATCGACCCACAAGTGGGAATTGCATCAGCCGACTCTAGACTTTGTCTTCGGCCTTTGGGGTCGCCCGAATCTCGACCTCTTTGCAACCCCACAGAACAGCAAATGCCAGTCCTACGCAAGCTGGCTTCCCCACACAGGGTCGTGCGGAAATGCCCTTTCGATGAATTGGTGCAGGATGTTTGCCTACGCTTTTCTGCCGATTCCTCTGATTCCTCGAGTGTTGTGGAAGATGCGGAAACAACCGTGCCACATTCTTCTGATTGCTCCACGGTGGCCTCGGCAGGCATGGTTCTCGGAGCTGCTCCTCCTCTCCCAATGCAAACCCATCCTTCTTCACCCGAGGCCGGACCTTCTAACGATGAGCGACGGTCGGATTTGCCATCCGAATCCCAGTTCACTCAAATTGTCTGCTTGGAACCTGAGCACCTTGAATTTGCTCACTTGAACATTCCACCGGCCTGCAGAGAAGTTTTGGCTAGGGCGCGGGCGCCTTCCACAGTGAAGACCTACAAGCTAAAATGGAAGCGCTTTTGTCACTGGTGTGTCGGTTCACATCCATCCAGTGCATGCCTCCCCGGCACAGATTCTGCCTTTCTTCCTGCAGTTGGCACAGTCAGGGTTGTCTCACTCCACCTTAAAGGTCTTTCCAGCGGCAATATCTCGCTTTCGTCAGGACAGTTCGTCCTCTCTCTATTCATCTAGAGTAATACAGCAATTCTTTAAAGGTCTCTTCCGGATGTTCCCGCCCATTCGGCATCCTCCACCCACGTGGCGTCTTAACATCGTATTAGCTCAGCTCATGAAGGCGCCCTTTGAGCCAATCCATTCCGCGGATTTCAAATTTTTGACATGGAAAGTGGCCCTCCTGCTTGCACTGACTTCCTCTCGCAGAGTAAGTGACATTCACGCCTTTACGATTCAACCTCCTTTTCTTCAATTTAGATCGGACTGTGTTATTCTCCGCACTAACCCTGCTTTCATGCCTAAACTGCCGTCCGATTTTCATCTCAATGAACCCGTAATTTTGAAAACATTTTTCCCTCATCCGCAATCTCCAGCGGAACAGAGTCTACACTCTTTGGACTTAAAGAGGCGTCTCAAATTCTACATCAGCAGAACGGCACCCTTTCGCAAGTCTGATCAGCTGTTTGTGGCCTACGGGCGCACCTGTAAGGGACAGTCTGTTACCAAACCAACAATTGCACGTTGGGTTTCTTCAGCAATATCTTTCTGCCATCAGAAGGCTGGCAAGCCTCTTTCTTCTGGAGTGAGGACGCATTCTACTAGAGCAATGTCCTCTTCCACTGCCCTGTTCGCCGGTGTTCCCATCCATCAGATTTGCCGGGCAGCTACGTGGTCCAGCAGGCACACGTTGACAAAGCACTACTGCCTGAACACGATCAATGAGGCTGATACGGCTGTGGGCCAAGCAGTTCTTCGAAATCTCTTTAAATAAGGTGAGCCTCAGCTACTTCCCTCCTCCTTGGGTGTTATCAGTTGCGTATTTTTATCATGCAATGTCATTATATTTCATGCAACGTTGATACGGCCTTTTCAGGCTGCAGGGTGCTCCTCACTATTCTATTCAAGCATGTGAATCTATGAAAGACACCTCAATACTGGAGAAGAACAAATGTTACTTACCTGTAAACTGTGGTTCTCCAGTATTTGTGTCTTTCATAGATTCACATGCGACCCACCCTCCTCCCCTCAGAGGCTCTCTTCTCCTCATTAGACTCTTTTGTCACTTTTGTGCTACGAAAATCTGAGGGCCTGAGCCTCTGAGGAGAAGGTTCTAGAGGGTGCTTGCGCCTGATTGGCTGCAGTTTGGACTATAAAAACGACATGGATATGTCAGTAAAGTGATTCCTTTTTTCAATGCTTTCTTATGTGTCAATATTATCCTATGGTACTTTGACTTGATATGTTATTCTGAACTATATATATATACTGTTTATTTATATATGTCTTTTATTCTTATATAGTTATGCATGTATATATATATATATACATGAGACTTATTGCTTTTTTATGTACCGTGGGACTCCCACTTCGACGACGGGGAATATTCAAGCATGTGAATCTATGAAAGACACAAATACTGGAGAACCACAGTTTACAGGTAAGTAACATTTGTTCTTCTCCAGAAAGGAAAGACTGGGCCCAGAAGGATTGAGAATTTACAATCTGCTCCAAAAACGTGACAGACGTGGTGATTTGAATGTATTTAAGTTAGCTCTAATGGACTTGGATGAACATTTTTTTTCCACTGTTTGTGAAGCAATTATGAAACATGCTTTTTTTCAAAAGAAGCAAGAAAAACATGAATCTATGGTAAAGATACATCTCCGCACTTAAAAAAGTTACCATTACCTGTAAATTTGTTAATCTTCATGATGATCTTGTGAGAGACCAAGTTATTAAGTATACCAAGAAGAAGTCTATCCAAGACAGGTTATGGGTACATGGTGATTCTAGTCTCAAAGACATTAAGGCTATCGTAAAAAAAAAAGCTGAGTTGTCAAAACGTTGTGCCAAAGTAACGTTAGGACAAGAAAAAATGGATGTGGCGGATTCTGTCAATAACATTTCTGAAGGAAAAAAAGAGAATTCCTTTAACCCTATACAACATAACAGCAAGAAGGAATTTAAAAAGTTTGATCGCGTGGACAACAGCAGAACCCTAACTATGCATTTTACAGATGGGGGAGCTCTGCTCATTCTGCACGTTTCGACAAATGCCCTGCTAAGTCTGCTAAATGTATTGAGTGTGATCTAATTGGGCATTTTGCTAGAGCATGCATGCGCAATAGGAAAAAGAAACGGAAAGGCAAAGTTGCATGCATTAACGAGAGTGATGATGAACATTCTAGTTCTGAAGAAAGTAGTGATTATAGCAACACTAAGTAAAATGAGAAAAAGAAAACATTAAATATCTCAAGTCAGAGTGGAAGCAAACCCAGTTGTTGGGTTTCCCTCGGTGGTGTTTCTCTGCAAGTGGCTGCAGACTCTGGCTCTCCCTACAACATAGTTGCAGAGAGTATTTGGGTTAAACATTTTGTCGGTATGGTGGGGGATCAGTTAGAATCTCCTGACATTTGCCCTGAGAGCTACACTGGGGAGAAGATTGATTATATTGGTTTTAGGCAACTTGTTTTTAGATTCAAGGGTAGACATGCCTTATGTAAATTGTATGTAGCTAAAGAAGGACCCTCAGTTTTGGGCTGGAAGGATCAGAAAAAAATTAAGATTATCCAAGATCCCAACAGTCCAGAGCAAGTATTAGTTGCTTGTGAAGGAGAAAACACTAAGAAATGTGTTTTACAAGAATTTCCAGTTTTCTTCAATGGTAAAATTGGTAAATTGAAGGGTTTCGCTCTTGTTGTTAGGCTAAAACAGGATGCCACACCTAAAATTCATAAAGCACGCAACATTCCCTTCATTGTTAGAGATTAAATTAATTCAGAATTAAATAAATTGCTGGATGCTGGTATTATAGAGCCCATAAAAGCCTCTAAATGGGTATCTCCATTAGTTGTAGCCAGACGTGCCAATTGTAAGGTACATCTCTGTGTGGGTTTGAGAGGTCTCAATTTTAACATCATCGTGGATCAGTTTCCTGTTCCACACATCGACGAAATGTTAACTTTAACTAGAAATGCCAAGGTGTTCTCCACTTTAGACTTGTCTGCTGCTTATCCTCAAGTTGTATTGGATAAAAAAAACTAAACACCTCACAGCCTTTTGCACACCCTTTGGTTGCTTCCTGCTCAAGCGTATGCCGTTTGGTTTGGCATCTGCAGCTGCCGTCTTCCAAAGGCTTATGTTTGAACTGTTCGGTGACTTAAAGAAGGTAAAAACATTTCAAGATAACATCTTGATTATGGGTAGAACTAAACAGCATCAGGACGAAATTTTAAGGAAAGTACTCAACATTCTTTGTGTGAAGGGTTTGACTGCTGAAATGAGTAAATTTAAGTTTGCTGAAAAAAAAGTCACTTACCTGGGTCATGAGATTAGTGAAAAAGGTATCAAACCCAAGAAGAAACTTGAAGAAGCAATCAGCAAGGCTCTTTATCCCAAGAACAAAGATGAGCTGTGCTCATTAATGGGGTTTGCAGAATTTTACTCGAAATTTGTCAAAACATTTTCAGAACGAACTTACAAAATGCATTCTTTGTTAAAGAACAAATCCAAATTTGAGTGGTCTAACTTATGTCAAAATGATTTTCTCAATATTTATAGTGCAATTAGTGAAGCCCCTAAGTTACAAGCTTTTAATCCCTCTGCCACAACATTTGCCACCACTGATGTGAGTAGCAAGGGCTTGGGCATCCTACTCACTCAAGTTGATGACCGTGGCACAGAAATTGTCATAGCGTTCGCCTCCAGGTCACTTTACCCCACTGAACAGAAGTACTCTGTTATTGAAAGAGAAACATTGGCCTGTGTTTGGGCTTTAGAACATTTTCTGAAGTTCTTGTGGGGAAGGAGGTTTACTGTTTGAACTGATCATAAACCGTAAACTAAATTACTTACTACTGATGGTTTATCTAGGGCGTCTGCAAGAATTGCTAGACTTTCCATGCACTTACAAGATTTATTTATAATGTACAATATGTTCCGGGGAAAAAGAACATCACTGCTGATCTTTTTTAGTAGAATGTCTCGCCCTCTGAGGAAAGTGGATACCAGTCCTTTGAGTGATGTGTGTGTTGCGAGGTTTTTTTGAAAGACGATGAAAAAGGCTTACAAAAAGAGGAGTGGGAAAAGGCTCAAGAGGAGGACGAAACTCTTAATCTTGTCAGGACCCAAACTCAATTTGGTTGGGGTTGTATTAAATCCAAACTGCTTGGTGAGCCAAAAGCATTTTCGGAAGTTAGAAATGAATTTGGAGTTGATGTTTTATTTGTTGTGAGAGGAGACAAGATCATTCCTCCACGCAGTTTGAGGAGTAAATTATTTCTTTTTGTCATGAAGGTCACATTGGCATAACACGTACTAAGAAAAATATTAAATCATTGTATTGGTGGCCTAAAATTGATATTGAAACAGAGAGGTTTGTGTGTTCGTGCATGGAGTGTGAGAATTCTGATAAATCTCAGAAAACCCTCAATCCTCCTTTGAGCTCTTTGGGTTGCCCTTCTCTCCCTTGGGATGATGTAGCTTTGGACATTATGGGTCCCATTGTGTGGTCTGATGAGTCTCAGAGATATATTCTAGTGTTTGTAGACTTATTTTTAAGGTGGAGTTCTCAATAAAGTTGACACTAGTTGTGTCATCAAATTTCTTGACAGTGTATTTCTGCATGAAGGTTTCCCTAAAACCATTCTTACAGATAATGCTGTCCAATTTAAGTCTGTTGAAATGAAGGAACTTCTTTAGGTGGCAGGGATTTCACATAGATTCACTGCACTTTATCACCCTAGGGGAAATGGTGCAGTGGAAAGGGTCAACCGCATTATTAAGGGCGTGTTGCAAATGGGTAATCGAAGCTGGAAAAATATTGATTGTGAACTTAAGAAAATGCTATGGTCCTACTGGGTTACTAGTCATGATGCAATAGGCAAGAGTCCCTTTGGTGTTATGAGGGGCCGTATTCCTTACTCTAAGGCCAACCAAGGTTGGATGGATAGAGGCAAACATGTGGAATGGGATGCAAAACGGATCAGGAGCTGTATTTTAACATCTCAACTTAAGAACAAGAAATACTTTGATCTGAATGGTGTCCGTGATGTAAAATTGACTGTTGGCCAATGGGTTCAGTAAAATCCAATAGAAAGGTAGCTAAAGGTAAAAGTAAATTCAGCTCTCCTGTGCAAATTCTTAAGGTCATGAACAACACTGTGAGAATAACTGATGGCAGTATATGCCATATGAATGTTCCTTGTTGCACGTTTAATTTTGCTCAACAACAAGGTCGTAAGCGGAACTATTGGTGGATTCATATTGACACTAAGAGTTCGCATTCTTCCATTCCTGTTGATTCAAATATGTGTGTTCAGAGTGGAGATGATCTGAGGAATGAAGCTTGCTCTGAGCCGTGCTTTGGTTTTGGGCAAGGTGAGTTTGGCGGAAAGAAAATTATCACTTTGGTAGAACCACTGTGAAACTCAAGTGACTTGAATACTTTGTATGAAGTTCTTAATTTCCATTTTTTTTTTAAATGTATCCTGTGTAGTCTCGCCAGTTTTCTTTTTTGTTTTCTTTATTTACAATTTTCTTATCTTTGTTCTGTAAGAAGGGGGATGTGTAGTGTTGGGGTTTTATTGTAATTATCTTTGTAGAATTGTCCTGGTACTGTGGAATTAGGAATCAGAACAATTACAGTGTTCTTTGTATTTATTAGGTTGTGTTAAAATGTTTAGGCAGATTCATTGGAGCTGGAGATATTGCTGATTGCCTGTGCCTCGCTCGGGGTTGCCAAAAAAAGAAAAAACCTACATCTTCATTAAGTCTCTTGGTCATTACTTCATCCGGCTAAGGGTCGGGCCCTGCGATGCACTAGCATAGTGAGGAAAAGATGGTGTCTGCATGTTGCCTAGCAACTGGTTGTGCTAGCTGGAACAGGAGCGTGTTAGGTAGGCATTGTCAGCAGGAACAAGGAGTCTCAGGAGAGAGACTTGTTCCGAACTGTTGTGCGGGAGAGCAGGGAAACAGGCTCACCTGTTGAGTGTATTATGTGCCCTGACTTGTAAGGTTGCCTTCCTTAAGTTTTTCACAACAGGGTGGTGTTGCTTCCAGGGCCTGATTATGTTCCCAAGATTAACTTTTCTTTCCACTAGCAGCAGGAGGTATTTTACAATTTTTTCCCCCGATGCTCAATCTTCCGAGAAAGTCATCCTCCATTGTTTGGATGATTAGCTATATCTTGAAAGGGTGGCAATTTTCAGGCTTTCTTCTTCCCTATTCATTAACTGTAGTCCAACTAAAAAAGGGCTTCAGCCATCAACCCAGACTCTGAGCTAATGGGTCAGGCCTCTTATTTCCTCAATTTATAAGCAATGTGGATTCCTGCACCCCAGGGAGTCCAAAGGAGGTAAACTAGCAGGATGACAGCTACATTGGTAGAATGCCAGGGGGCTTCATTGATGGTGATCTGCAGACCAGCCACATTGGCAGTTCTGTCTACATTTGTTAAGCATTACAGAGTGACTCAAGACTTGCTGTAAATGAGGTGTCAGGGTAAAAAATTCTAAAGTCTGCTGTGATATAACAGAGAAACCTGTTTTGTTTTGAATCAATAATGATTTTTATTTGCACAGAACTGTACAGTTGTCATGGTCTTATTGGCTTGGGTAGATCTCAATCTGTAATTAAAGGAAGTGAGAGGAATGAGGGGGTAATGCTCTGATTACTTACCAGAATTACATTACTCCTAATCTTACTCTTGCTTCCATTAATTATTCCTCCCTTCGATGCTCTGGTTTCAGAACAACTTACATGGTGGACTTGGTAAATAAACAGGAGGTATAGGGGATGAGTGTGTCTTTTAACTTCTGGGGGTCTAAAAGGCTTGGAGTCCTCAATCCGTAATTAATGGAAGCGAGAGTAGGACTCGTAGTAATACAATTACTGGTAAGCAATGATAGCATTACTCTTTTCCTCAAACATATGCAAGTCTTACTCCAGCATGCGGTGCATTCAGTACAATTTCAGTACAATTAAGAACCTTTCAGCATACCATTCGTTCCAAGTATTACAGGTTTTGGTGGTGTAAGAATGGTGGCCTTCATGGTGGCCCGATTTGATGATACCATTCGTTCCAAGTATTACAGGTTTTGGTGGTGTAAGAATGGTGGCCTTCAGTGTGTCCCAATTTGATGATAACTTGGCTGGGGCATAGGCGATTCGCCTCACGTATGCATGACAAAAACTTGACTCGCATCAGAAACAGCTTAGTGCACATGGGTGCTCTCTCACTTAATTTAGAACGACTGTTTTTGACCCTATTAATGACTCATTTGGACTATACAACCCCATGTCGATCGTTTTCATCAGATTTGGTCTGACGTCCTCTCCTCTATACGGCATCTGTGGCCAACATCACATCCTCTTCAGAGCCTGTTCCTCATGTTCTGAAGATGCATGTCACTTTCCCAGGACTAGAAGCTAGTCCGTGAAATTCTAAGAGCGACAGAAAATGCTATCTATTCCTCTGTTTTTTCTATCACTGTCCTGATAGAAAGAGGTCTGAGGCCTCTGCAACTTTGTCCTCTACATACAGTAGGTAATTGATTTGTTCATTAGTACACTGGAATATTGAGAACTCCATTGAAGACAATAAAGTGACTCGGAGCCAATAATGGCTTGTGTAGGCCATCTACTCCAAAAATCCAATGTATGTTTCTTTTTTTCTTCCTTTTTAATTTACAGCATTCCATCTTCAGTGAGTGGCATGTTCAAATGGCATTAGAGCCCTTCTGTCTTGAGCTATTCCTCCCACCTCTCCCACAGAAAGGCACACAAAGGCGGAATGTAAAGCTCATCCGCCATTTACTGCTGACCAAGGAAACAGTTCCATGAGGACATCGGGGTGGGTATAGTAGTTGTGTCTTTTAAATCATGTACAGAAATCTATATCATCATGGACACGAATGTCACATGAATGATTGTAATGCTCTGTAGACATTAAAAAACAAATGTGTGAGGAGTTAATAATTTTCACAGCTAATGGAATCTCATGAGTCCTCGGGCCAAGTGTTGCCTACTCACAGTACTGCCCATGTAAATATCGGCATGAAGTGTAATTTTGTGTAATTTTGTGTTTGTGTTGTGAAGTGTAATGTTTTCCCCCTGCTAACAAGTGGCAGGGGGGAAACATTTGCCACCCGATCTGCCCACGTGTGTTAGACAAATTAAACTGATGCCCAAGTACTACCACCACCTTGCTCAAACGAGGAATGCCCTATTAACACATTGAACACATTGAACAATTATTCATACAGGGAGTTATGCCAACACAAGTCTTCCCAAAGGCATACTGAGAAATGTAGTTCATTGAAGTCTGTCTGTCGCCTTATCTTTCTTTCGTTTTTTGCTGTCAAATTCAGGCACAGCCAGAGCTGGATATCTTCTTACAAACGTACATTTGTAACTTGACAGAAGTGAGTGTTTCATGGTGTGGGAGGTATGACTAGGGATTACTATGAAAGGCTGGTGCAGGATTGTCAAACATGCAAACTCCTTTATATAAACATCTAACACCCTTATGCATCAAGCCAAAATCCAGTCGGTAAAATACCGATTCCTTATTAGCTCCCGGTATTAAGTAAAAAATTCCCAATCCCAATGCATCAACCCAAAAGCAGAAATCGGTATTTAAGGAATCCTTAAATAGCGATTCTTTAAATAGGGATTCCTTAAATACCGATTTCTTAAATAGCGATTGCATTTAAGGAATCCCAAAGTGAGATTCCTTAAATGCAATGCATCAAAGTTAAAAAATTTGCGATTTCGCTAATAAGGGGAGCAAATTACCATGAAGATGAACTGCATGGTAATTTGCAAAATCTTTGAAAAATGCACTTTTGTGCATTTTTCAAAGTGTCATGTTGCGCACACACATGCCCTTAGAGCATGTGTGTGTGCAACATATGTGCACATATCATTTTCAGGGGTGCAACAGGGTGTCCTTTTGACACCCTGGCACCCTTGAAAGTGCTCCAGCTATTAGCGATTCGGTAATACCGAATCGCCAATACAGAATGGCTTTACATTCATTCCTATGGGCCTCCAAGCCCATAGGAATGAATGGGTAGGTATTCCTTATTACCGATTCGGTATTACCGATTCGGTAATAAGGAATGTTAAGGAATCGCTATTTGAATAGCGATTCCTACATGCATAGCCTTTTGCTATTCCTTATTAGCGATTCCTTATTTTTCGCTAATAAGGAATCGCAAATGCTAATGTTGATGCATATGCCCCTAAGTTATTACTTGCCCAGAAGTTTTGGTGATCTTGAAAGTAAGGGAGACAAATGCATTGGGGTAAATGCGTGGAACGGTCTTTCAGCATGCACACAGTGGGCAAAACCAGAACCGAAAACCAAATGACCCAGAAAAAGCAAACAGAAGTAACATTCATGTGATAACAGACAGAGCTAGAGGCTAAATAGAAACAATGGCTTTGAAGGAGAACCTGCACAATAAATGGGCACCACTCGACTTCGTGGGGATTCGTATTCCGGGTCTCCTGGTCACTTCCAAGTGGCATAGACTCTATCCCGTCTGCTTGCAGGTACTGCTCATCCTGAATCCACCTTTGGGTTCCACTGGACCCTTTCACCTTCTCCAGCAGGGGCATCTTCCTGAAGTCCTCCATTGAATTCGACGGCGGTTTCCGACGCCACTTCACACCTATGCACCCGGCTTCCCTGGTGTAGGTATCCTGGTTCCTAGGGTATCCACGGGTGGGGTGGCTCTCCAACCTTCTGGGTTTCTTCAGGGTCCACTGGAATGGGTACTTCTTCTTTAAAATTGCAACCGCGACTTACCAATTGCCTTGTGTTGAGCCCGTGGTTGTGTTCCCATTGTGCACACAGCCTCCGTCGGGTTCCTAGTTACTTACCCCAGGTGGTTCCTTGGGTCCCCTGCACTCCTATGTCTTTTAGAGCATAATCTTGACACAAGTCATGGTTCGCATACTACTATTTTAGGATATGCTTTGGTCCCACCCTGGTGACCACTGTGTATTTCGTCCTACTGACCTGTTTCTATTGAAAAGTATTGTATGTATTGTGTATATCTCCGGCTAGGAGATATTTGTATGTGTTAGTGAGTGTCTTATAATAAATACATATTTTATAAATACACTGTGTGGTTCTTTTCACTAAATCTATACCTATAAGATTATGTACTGGTAAAACAAGCTCCTTCTGGACTAAGCCTGAAGGTTGCTCTCCACTGCTACCACTTAGAGAGCTTTCTATGGTTGTCTAAGATCACTAAAATCATAGCATCATATACCATGCCAGCTTCTCACATTGGTGTGCAGCGGTTGGGATTCAAGCCTGCATTGTTTTACCAGATAATCTTGGTGTGGATTAGTTGAAAAAATATCACTAATATTAGGCTAATATAAATACAGATTAGAATAAGTAAGTTCTACTGAACTTAGGGTTGGGTAGTTAAGGGTCTAGCACAACCTTTTCTCCAACCTCAGAGAGTTTAGTTTACACTAGGGTAGGTAGGTGCAACACCTCACCACACCTAGAACCATATCTTTAGTTGGGAATATCAGTGTACCCCAGTCTGCTAAGTACAGTGGTCTAAAGGTCCGGGAACTAAGGACCCTGTGTAGCCTTAGAAAGATAAAGACAGGTGGCAACCCCACCATTAAGCTGCTCTTAGACCTGCTACATAAGGATGATGGTCATCCTGTAGAGGCAAAAGAACATGACTATGTGGGTGGGGATGCTCCTGAAGAGGGAGCATCAGGGGCTCTCTATGATGATCTCAATTCTGAGTATGGGCAGTAGGACTCAAATGATTCCAACCTGCCAAACTGACGCCTCAGGGAATAGTGCAGATGGCACATAAGAGATACCATTTGTTCCTCCTGGGAGGATCCAGAGTAGACCAAGGAGGTTTAGGTTCTCCTCTAGTGAATCCAATACTTCAGACACTTCTATAGGGACCTCCATATCTAGTAAGTGGGACAGCTCTTTTGACGGGGAATACCAATTGCTCAGACTTGAGAAACTTAGGCTTTGTCAAGGGCCAACTAACCTTTCCTGAGCCTAACAGCCCCTGGAAGTACAGAAGGCTAGGAAAAACTTGGACTAGAGTCCCACGGTGGCAGCAACAGTGTCCCTAGAATCAGAGAAACTTCTTTTGACAGTAGGAACCTGAGCAGGATAGTCCCTCCTTACCAGGAGGGGGATGATATCCATAAATGGATCACTGCTTTGGAGAGGGCCTGCAAAGTTCAGTGTCCCTCAAGAGCAGTGGGCAGCTATCCTGTGGCTCTCCTTTGCAAAGGTAGAGATAAGCTCCTTGCTGTTAGAGAAGAGGATGCTGACAATTACTCAGTACTGAAGAGTGCTCTCATAGATGGGTTTGGCTCAACCACTGAACAGTATAGGATTAAGTTCAGAGACACCCAGAAGGCACACACCAAGGACTGGGTAGATTTTGTAGACAGTGCTATTAAGGATCTGGGAGGCTGGCTTCATGGAAGCAAGGTACAAGACTATGAAGGATTGTACAATTTTATTAAGAGCGTGCACATCCTTAATAACTTGTCAGAGCCAGCTTTTGCATCAGTACCTGGTGGACCCCGATCTGACCTCTCCCCGAGAATTGGGAAAGAAGGCAGACAAATAAGTCTGCACCAGGGTTAAGCAGAAAAACTATGGTAATGGAGGTGACCAGAAGACGATTCTTCTAAAACCCAGGATAATGGTGGGGACAAGGGTAAAGAAAAATAAGCCTCTTCACAAGAGCACCAAAAACCTGCATCTGGGGGTGAGTACCAAAATTACAAGAAAGGCAAAAAGAAACCTTGGTGCTACCTTTGTAAGGTGAAGACCCATTGGACAAGGGATGTTGATTGTCCAAAGACCAAGGAAACTCCTACTACCACTGCCCCTAAGGCACCTGATTCCCCTAGCACAAGTACAAGTGGTAATACAGCAACAGAGGGATTAGTGGGGTTAACCTTGGGTTCTGACCTAGTCAGAACTCCAGCTCAGACTGTTCTAGTCTGTGATGGTGGCATAAATCTTGCCACCTTACTGATGCCCCACTAGCCTGGGCAAGTACAGACAACAGCCTTTGATTAATGGAAAGGAATCAATGGCTTACAGGGACCCAGGGGACAGCGTCACTATGATGACAGAGAAACGGGTGCCCCCTGATCAGATCATACTTGGACAAATATACCACATCACCAATGCTAGCAATGTCAGGACAGACCATTCCTTGGCAGTTGTGAACCTCAGCTGGGTAGGGGTAACTAGACCTAAAAAGATTGTGGTATCTTCAGACCTACCTGAAGATTCTTGGGCAATGATCTAGAAAATCTAGAAACTTCAGCTTGGGCTGAAGTGGAGTTCAGGACTCATGCAGGGATGATGGGAATCTCTGCCAGTGTATTTGCTGTCACTAGGGCTCAGGCCAAACAGCTCAGCACTGACAAGACACTGGATACTGGAACAATGGACTAGGTGCCTCCCAAGAGGAGGAGCAGGAAGGGTAAGGGTTTATCCTCCTCACAAACTCCCAGTAAAGATCAGTCTCCAGAGTGAGATGATCTCAACCCCTGTGAAGGTACTGTTCCCGAGGAACTTGGGCCTGACCAGACAGAGTTCCTAGGGGCGGGGGGCCCTTCCAGGGTAGACTTGAGTTTGGAGCAGCAGTCCTGCCCCTCTCTTGAACCCCTCACACAGCAAGCTGCTGCTGAGGAAGCTGGGAATATCAGTGGTCCCATAGGATCTATTGGGAAGATGGGCTCCTGTACTCTGAAGGTAGAGACACCAAGCTTGGTGCCACCAGGAGGTTGGTAAAACCCCAGAGGTTTCCTCCTCTCCCTGGCACATGATATTCCTCTAGCAGGACACCTGTTGCAAAGCAAAACTTTGGACAGGCTTGTCCCTCACTTTCACTGGCCCCATATGTCTGAGGACACAAAGGAGTTTTGTCGCTCTTGTGCCACTTGCCAAGCCAGTGGTAAGTCCGGTGGCACCACAAAGGCCCCCTTAATTCCACTTCCAGTGGTTGGTGTCCCCTTTGAAAGGGTGGGGATTGACATTGTTGGTCCCTTGATCCCTCCAACTGCATCTGGGCACAGTCATATACTAGTGGTGGTAGACCATGCCACTTGGTATCCAGAAGCTATTCCCTTTAGAACCACTACAGCTTCTGTAGTGGCCTGGGCCCCCTGGTAATCTTTTCCAGGGTGGGCTTCCCTAAGGAGGTTTTAACAGACCGAGGTATAAACTTCATGTCTAGTTATATCACTGCCATGTGGAAAGAGTGTGGAGTAAACTACAAGTTTGCCACACCATACGATCCACAGTTCAATGGGCTTCTTGAAAGGCTCTACAAGACCCTCAAGAGTATGATCATGGGACTCCCAGAAAAGATTAGGCAAAAATGGGATATCCTACTACCCTGCCTTATCTTTGCCTACAGAGTGGTTCCTCAGAAGGGGTTTGGCTACAGTCCATTTGTGCCTCTGTTTGGGCATCCAGTCAGCGGTCCATTGTGTCTAGTGAAGGAAGATTGGGAGTAACCTCTCAAACCTCCTAAACAGGACATTATGGACTATGTCCTTGGCCTTCGTTCACGCATGGCTGAGTACATGAAGAAGGCGAGCAAAAACCTGGGGGCCAGCCAAGAACTTCAAAAAGCTTGGCATGACCAAAAGGCTGTGTTGACTGTTTACCAGCCAAGTCAGAAAGTGTGGGTGTTGAAGCCTGTGGCCCCAGCAGCTCTCCAAGACAAGTGGAGTGTTCTCCACACTATACTTGAGCAAAAGGGTGAAGTCACCTACTTGGTAGACCTAGGTACTCGCAGAAGTCCCCATAGGGTACTTCATGTTAACCGCCTGAAAACCTTTGTAGACAGAGCTGACATGGCCTTGCTCATGGCACCTGATGAGGGACAGGAGGAAGAGAGTGACCCTCTCTCTGACTCCTCTCTTAGAACTCGATGATGGGGCAGTAGATCGAGTAGCCTTGACAGGCAGCCTCACTGACCAACAGCAAGCTGATTGTAGGCAAGTCCTCAATCAGTACAGACACATGTGCTCTCTGACAATTGAAATGGTTTTACATGTGGGCCATGTGCGACCATTTTTGCTGCAGCAAAGAGTGACTAGGGCCATTTGCGACTGATAAAATGGCCTTTTGTATGTATCACACTATTTTGCAAGTCAGTAACCTGTTACTGACTCACAAAATAGGGTTTGTGAGTGTCTATTTTGAAGAGGCGTGCCAAGAGCGTCCCTTTCTAATAGTGAGTTGCAGGGGGATGTACGATTGTTCTGCGACCGGAATGTGATTGCAAAATAATTGCAGCTTACCTCCTACCAACTAGGTGGTAAGTCAGTCCCAAATGGGTAGGGGTCCTCAGGGGACCCCTTCCCCTTTGTGATTGGCTGCAAAACCATTTTTTGAGACCGGTCAGTAGTCCCACGGGTCACTGCCTATTTGTGAAAAATGAAACAAAAACATTTCATTTTTCTTTTTCAAAAGCATCATGTTTTCCTTTAAGGAAAACAGGCAAAAAAAATGTTATACTGCTTTATTTAAAAAAACAGTCACAGACAGGAGGCCACCACCCCTGTGAGTGTGGGTCCATTCCCAATAGGTCGCAAATAGCTAGCTGCCTCATGAATATTAATGAGGAAGGTCCCTTGCGAACCATTTGAGAATCGCAAACAGTGTCTGAGACACTATTATACATTTTATTTTGCTACTCGCTAATTGTGAGCCGCAAAGAATCGCAAAATGAAATGGTCGTACATGGGGCTCATTATTTCTTAGTTACTCACTCTGGTGAGGATCAGCGAACTAAACTCTTTTACTGGAAAATTCTATGTGACAGGATGCTTACAAGGAGTTAAAATTTAAATGTGTGGACCAACATGTTACAGTACTTTTATACCTGATTCCTGTATTGTTTGTATCTAGTTAAAACACCCCCAGTCTGTCATTTGTAGCTCTGAATATTAGTGGGCAGAGACATCCAAATACCATGATAAATATGGAGAAGTTCAATATGCAAGCCGTCAAAAGCTGTGTGACCTATACTCTATTATTAATCTGAACTGCAACTATGTACATTCTTTCAGTTTAGTAATTTGGTATCATTTGAAGCTTGAACGACCTTCATTTCATAAACTTTATTCTGATTGATACATACCATCAAAGTATACACAATCAATAAATATTAGTCAATGGCTAAAATAATCATTCCCAATCTCCAGATATAAAAACTAAATGATAAAAAAACTTCCAATAAGGCAATTAAAAACTACAATTAATAACATCCACTTGTATAATTAAAGTGCTTTGTGCCTAGGGTGATTGAATAATCATAATAAGTTATCTCTAATAACACCGTCCGAGCTGCCCTGAACATAGTTACATCACTGGTAGTATAAGAAGCCTCTTGAATAGTCTAGGTCACAAACGTCTGTCTCCTAAGCCAAACATTCAATAAAAACCTTCTTACAGGAAAAACAATATAATTGGATGTATCAGTCATTAAAATCCTCAGAGCAACCCAATAGTGTCTAATTTACAGATTACAACAAACGGGTTAAATCCACTTTCTTCGAGGAAAGCAGTATTCAGTTAAAAAGAACAAGATATGTTTGTCAATCTCTGGGGCAAGACCGCAGGCTGGGCAAGTAATTGAGTCAGATTCAGAAGCCCAGGTGTTAAAAGATCTTAAAGGTAAACAACCCATTTGGAATCTTACATAGAGGCTTTAACGCCAATGGTGGTGTAATCAGATCGAGAAACAGTTGGAACTTGGGATAGGACTTAAAAACTAAACTCGGTGGTTAAATGCTCTGCAGTCATACTTGTAGCATGCCAGACCTTCACATAAGCCCAAAACTTGGCTTTTACAGTAGCTATATCTATTTTTACAAATCCCCGCAGGGCAATCCCATAGGTTAATCAATCCCAGGGATCTACACCAAGTTGCAACATGAAATCCGTTTGGTGCCACTCAGAGTCAGAAACAGCTTTATTCGATTTTAAAACAAAACCATAAAAGCATACACATAAGTAAATACATTTTTAAAAGAAAAAAACAACATCGGATATCTTAAAAGTACAGAATTAAAACAAAAAGATCTAATTCATGGAGATCCTAAATCTCAAAACTGCTTTAAGAAATTGGGACACAGAATAGATAATAAATTAATCATCTAGCATTTGCAGTTTGACTAGTGCAACTCTACATTGCCTCAGCCCTAGTTTTATTAAAACGGGTCGGAGCAAGTTTTTCCTTGGTGTAGAATAATATTTGCAAAAAAGAATACAGTGAAGGGATGATTGGGGAGATACCTGATCGCAGGGGCAAGGAATGAGGTCCTTTGACCAACAATTAATATCAGGAAAAGTGACTAATCTAAAGAAGACATTTAACCTAAAACGGGTCAGGAGCATACGAGAGTAGCAGCTGGGGACTATATTCAAGTACAGCTGTAATCCTCGATTTTGGATAAGTAATTGATTGGCCATGACAGTGCTCTTAGATTTCTCTGCTTGCCAGTGTTTTTCTATTAAGAATTGCAGGCAAGATTATTTAAGGTTCTTTCTTGACAGGTCCGCTAGGTTTTCTGGGGAGTCAAAGAATTCTGGGTGGCCCAGTTCAGTAAAAAAGGTTTTAAGATAGTTAAACCATGGAATCTTTAAGGCCCCATCAAGACTCAAACAGTCCTTGATTATATCCCTATTGAAACCTGTCGCAGTTCCAGACCACACCTTGTGCCACAACAGAATAGGCTCCAGCTTGATAAGATCCGAGATATATAATATACCCAGTTCTTGGTGACAAACATAAGAGGAGGTAGTCCTGGGCACAGCCAATAAGAAGCGGAGAAAGGCATTCTGGCAAGTCTGGATCCTTGAAGTATTTACGATCCCCCAAACTCCTGCACCATACAGTGCTGTCGATACGCATTTGGATCTAAAAATATCTAACAACACTGGTACAGGACGGCCTCCTACCTTGTGTGAGAAATGCTTGACGGCCCCTATGGCTCGTGAAAAAGCTAGTTTTCGTGATTCCCCTGCTGCTATCCAAGTGCCCTTTTTATCAAAATTAATGCCCAAACAGGAGAAGGTATTGACAGTCAAAATTTTTGTATTGGACAAAAAGGAGTTACAATAGAGATTATTCTTTTTAGTACAACACATAGTAAATGTTTTGCTTATGTTGATCTTTAGACCTCTATTACCCATGTAATCTGAGAAATTAGTAATCGATCTTTGAAGGCCAATTTGGGTCCGTGCCATAATAACAGCATCATCTGCGTAAAAGAGGATGGGGATGTAGGAGTTACCTATTTTTGGATAATCCTGTTTGTCTTCCAAGAGGTGGGATGCGGCTGAGTTAATATATAAATTAAACAAAAAAGGGGCTAAAATACAGCCTTGTCTCACTCCCTTACCTATAGGAAATTTGGAAGTACAGTCCCCCCGATCCCCAAAACGAACCCTGGCACCTGCATCTCGATATAATTCTCTAATGAATATTAAAAGATTTGGGTCTACTCCCATGTCCTGCATAATTTGCCATAATTTATTATGGTTAATGCAGTCAAAAGCCGAGCTTAAGTCTACAAATGTGAGAAATAAATTCTCATTTTTGGCCTCGACATATTTGGCTGCCAATAATGCTAAATTCAAACCTTGCTACGTCGTCCCCAAACCTTCCCTAAAACCATATTGGAATTGGGAGAGAATGCCACTTTCGTCTGCCCAAGTTTGCAATTTACTGAGGATAGCTCTCCCAGCGATCTTCATGAAAGAGTCGAGTAAGGAGATCGGTCTGTAGCACTTAGGTGCATTACGATCTCCTTTCTTAAAAATGGGCACCACAATGGCTTCTTGCCACGTCTTTGGAAAGCCCAAATTCGTAAAGCTGTTAAGGACATTGGTTAAAAGAGGGGCCCATAGCTTAGTATTGGCTTTAAAAATGTCCACCGGTATTCCATCCGGTCCCGGTGCCTTACCTGCTGGGCTCTTATCAATGGCTGTCGTGATTTCATCCAAGGAAAAATCTACTTTAATAGGATAGGGCAAAGCATCCTGGGATCTTAAGTTGTTTCCCCCATCTAAAACTACCTTGGGGTCTTCTTGATAAAGCTCCCGAAAGTAGGTCACCCATGTCTCTTCCGTGATGGCAATTTCAATGCATGCTGATTCCTTTTCAGTGAAAAAGGGGGCATTCACTGCTTTCCAAAAAGCAGTGTTGTTTTTTGTATAACATGCTTCCAATAGGGTGTGCCAAGCATCTTGTTTTATTTGTATTTTCCTTTTTTTGACTGCCTGTTGATAGGCTAGTCTAGCGGATCTAACCTCAGCCTTATCCCTAGGGACTTGCTTAAGTTGGGTCATTAAGAGTGCGTGAGTCTTACTGCATTCTCTGTCAAACCATCTCCTATTTCTATTAGTCCTAGGATGTGAGGATTTTGTAAGTAGCTTTCCAATTTCCTCAGTAATATTAAGGAAAGCATCGATCACTTTTGAAAATTCTGCATTCTCGGTAAGGCAGGTATTAAATTCCACTTCCTTGGAACGAATTAAGGTTCCTAAGAAGATTGCTGGTTCCACTTTGTCCCATTTTAGGGTGTAACCATTCTTTGTGGCAAGTTCTAATCTATAGTTATATAGGTTCTGTACTATAGAATCAGTGGTACTTTTACCCATCGGGATAGTAAAGGACATACTGAGTGGTAAGTGGTCACTCATTGCTATCTCGCATCGTTCATATGCACAGATGCGATGTGAGTATCGTTTAGATACTAAGAGAAAATCAATGACTGAGTTGCAGCCTCTTCCTATGAAGGTAGAATTAAACGGCACTGGTGGTGAGCAGAGTTCATTTGCAAAGCCTAAATCCAGGGAAAACAATATATCATTAAGTTGGTTTCCCCGGGAGGTGTGAGGGAAATGCGATGAAGAGGAATCTTCCCTCTCCCCCATGTCACATATATTATGATCGCTAAATGGGCACAAAGAAAAATTAAAATCACCAAGCCAGATCACACAAGTATCTAAGGGTGCGTTTTCGTCTATAACATTTAGGGACTCGTGTAATTCTTTTAAGGTTGGGGCCCATAGGTCTTTTGGAATATTGTTATAAAAATTAATCAAGTTGATATGTATTTTGCGCCCGATCGTTATGGATAAAACTTGATAAAAATCTGAGACTGGTGAAAAGGATATCTTTAGTTCCTTTAAGCTATTAGACACGTAGGTGCATAGACCCCCTTTGTTTCTTCCTCTAAGGGTGTGTATTGCTGGCGTATGGTAAGTGCGGTATCCGTTCATATGTATGGGTTCTACAGACCAACATTCCTGGTGACAAATAATCGAGTACTTTTTTAAGAAAGACATACAATGTGTATCTCTTAACCTAAGAGACAAGCCGGCAATGTTCCAAGACAAGAAAGTAAGAGCAAGACCGGGAACACCCTCTGTCAGTAAGGAGGCAGGAATAATTTCGCAGGGAAGGGCCCTTGCTAAATTATCTGTGTTTGGTGGGAAAAAATTAGTTTGTGTCTTGTCAGCCATAGTACTTATGAAGATGGTTTCAAGATTGTCCCCAGGGGGGTCTAGTAGTTGTACAGGCCTTTGATCGGACATGGATGGTGAAGCATCATCAAGGACAGCCTCCCCTAAAGGCTCAAGATCATAGGGTTTTGAGAACAGTCAATCGACCATGTCCAAGCAACTATACCTGTTTGTTCTTGGGAAAGAGTCCAACCAGCCCTGTTCTATCGGTGCAAAGCTACCTCTTTCATGATTAGTGCTAGGGTTGCCTCTCCCTACCCTAGTCCACATATCATTGTTTACTTGATAAGGATAGAAATGTGCAAGGGGTAGTGGGATGATATTAGTGTGATGCAAAAAAGGGCGTACCTGTAAGATGTGCCTTACGGCCTGCGTGTTGTTAAAATTGACAACTATGCAGTCCCCTGATGAATCTTTATTTGTTCTGCCCACCCAACTAACTCTCCGAACAAACAAGATCTTAGCATGAGTACATGGGGGGAGTGGACAATTGGTATTGAGTCAATGCATTGTTTTATTTTTTAGCTCATGGTAGGACTCTGTGTTTTTTCCTTCCAGGCTAGGTACCCCCGACAATACAGCTACATATGGTGCAGATTCTGGTGGGAGATCTATGATAGGTAGTTTATGAGTGTTACAGTGGGAAGGCTCAGGTCTGTTCACCTTTGCATTTATGTTCTGTGACGGGACATGATCAGCTAGAACATTATTAGTGGAGGATTTCCGCGGGGATGTAACTCCTGTAGTAAGATTTTGTGTACCGCTCATATTTATAGTGTTGCTGTTGCAAGCGGTGCCCTCACCATTTCCCTGAGGTATTCCTAACAGAGGGGAAATAGTTTTCCCTTTCGGGTTACTTGCGGTATTAACAAGTGGGGGCTGTTTACTATGCTCTCTGAGAATATCTGTTTTCATCGATTGATTGAGTTCAAGATTAGTCAGAGCGGTTTGTTCTATTTTCTTAAGACGCTCCTCTATCTTGGTCAATCTGTCGAGAAACGGGCGGGTTGAATGTTCAAAAGCCTCCCTTATTTTTAAGTAGAAACCATCATCTAGTTGTCTAGGGAGAGCTGCACTCACTTCAGTCAATGAGGGATCAGTGATTCCCGATGTATAATTAAGTGGGAGTTTGGCATTTTTTAATTTAATCGATCGTGACTGCTTCCCCTTTTTCCCACGGGGGGCAGCCTTCTGTTTTGGCTTAGCCCCTAGAATTGGGGCAGGGGAAGATGGAATAACCTCAGATGTTACGTGTGTTTGGGCTCTTGTAAGTACTCCATCTGGATGATTAGGAACAACATCAACAGCGGTAGAAACAGTCCTGTTGTTACTTCTAGTGCCTATAACCCTTTTCTTTTCCATAATTATATCCATAGGGGAGTCGATACTTTCTCCTTCACTAAACGTACAATTTGTTGAGGTAGAGTTTGCATATTCAACCACGGGTGTGGAAACATGAGCAATTTTCCCTAAGGAAGAACGTTTGTCAATTAGGGGGTCCAGTGAGAGACGTCGCTCTGTGAGATCAATTTCATGAGCTAGTAAGTTAGTAGCTCTTACAATAAAATTGTCTAGGGTTCCAGCTATGGAGGTGCCAGCGGCGATGTTCTTAGTCCTGGGCATTCCTCCCGTGGATTTCAGCATAGATAACTCTTGCTGGTAATTTACAATGATGCACGGGGGGCGGCCCAGCCCAGCCTCTCCAGACTCGAACGGCCTCAAACGGCCCGCTCTTTGCCCGGTCTTAGCCCCGTGCTAAGACCCGCGCGCGTCCCGCTAGCGCGTGTAGGCAGTGAAGTGTTCATATAGTGAAGGGCAACGATGTTGGGGGAGGAGTCAGGAAGAGGACCAGGTGCGGCTGTTCAGCTTCACGCGCAGCACCCTGGTCCTCGCAGTCCTGAATACGCCGGTCTTTCGCAGCGACGCGAACCAAACCAGCAGCGTCCCCTCAGCAACCGGTGGCACGATGCAAAAGAACTAACACCAACAGTGCTCCAGACAGCGAGAATCAGAGTCCCAGTCCCTCGAGCGGCTCCCGCGAAGCGGGGGCCGCGAGGCGTGGTGGTGAGTACAAAGAGCTGAAATAAGATTCCAATCAGTCCCAGCAGCGGCTAGCAACACAGGCCAGTTTCTCAAGACGGAGCCCGAGATACAAGGGCTACACCGCCTGTTTAAGCAGTTAGGGGAGGAGTCAGGAAGAGGGCCAGGTGCGGCTGTTCAGCTTCACGCGCAGCACCCTGGTCCTCGCAGTCCCGAATACGCCGGTCTTTCGCAGCGACGCGAACCAAACCAGCAGCGTCCCCTCAGCAACCGGTGGCACGATGCAAAAGAACTAACACCAACAGTGCTCCAGACAGCGAGAATCAGAGTCCCAGTCCCTCGAGCGGCATCCGCGAAGCGGGGGCCGCGAGGCGTGGTGGTGAGTACAAAGAGCTGAAATAAGATTCCAATCAGTCCCAGCAGCGGCTAGCAACACAGGCCAGTTTCTCAAGACGGAGCCCGAGATACAAGGGCTACACCGCCTGTTTAAGCAGTTAGGGGAGGAGTCAGGAAGAGGGCCAGGTGCGGCTGTTCAGCTTCACGCGCAGCACCCTGGTCCTCGCAGTCCCGAATACGCCGGTCTTTCGCAGCGACGCGAACCAAACCAGCAGCGTTCCCTCAGCAACCGGTGGCACGATGCAAAAGAACTAACACCAACAGTGCTCCAGACAGCGAGAATCAGAGTCCCAGTCCCTCGAGCGGCCTCCGCGAAGCGGGGGCCGCGAGGCGTGGTGGTGAGGTGTGGTGGTGAGTACAAAGAGCTGAAATAAGATTCCAATCAGTCCCAGCAGCGGCTAGCAACACAGGCCAGTTTCTCAAGACGGAGCAACTCATATTTAGGACTTTAGGACTTTAGGACTTCTCTCAGTGATTCACAATACTCACTTAGCTCCAGTGTGGGCCATGAATGCAGCCAATACTTTAGTGGTTTTATTAGGACCACATCCCCAATTCTCCTCATCCCAAGATCAAGAAATAATGGGGTCAGCGGGTTACTAACTGGAATGGAGACAAGGGATCTAACATATATGTTCTCACACACCACCATCTTCTTTGTGTCGGCGTGGCCCCATATCTCTGCACCATATAGTGTCGCGTTTTGGTCTTTCAAGGCAGGGGTTATCGACCGAGTCAGGGTCTGCTTATGAAATCGAATTATAGGTTTGGATTTATGACATTCATTTGTCTCCAAGCGAGTTAAAAGGTTGGATAAAATGTCAATACAGGTCAGAACTCATCAAAAATACAATTCTGTGTGAATCTGTAACGAAACAAGTCATTATTATTTATAGCAACAGGATTTACCTGTGACACTGCTTCAAATTTCATCCAGTTAGGTGTATTTCTTCGTTTGCTTATAATACCTCCTTACACACCCTTTTGCCACCTTGAAAGAAGAGCCAGTCTTCTTACACAAAGACCCTGCATATTATTCATATATAATACATGGGATTCTGTAACCCTGTATAAATGCAGACCTGGCAACTCACACAGTGGCACCGTGTATCATACCATTTTGGCTCCCTTTACACAGTCACCCAGTGAGGAGCCAAAATCACACAGGGCCAGTGAAAGTGAGCTTAAATCCACTGTAAACAGTAGATTTCTGCTCCTTTTCAGAGGCAGTAAGTAACCAATGCCCATTAAGAGGTGTGAAAACACTAAGCCTGGGATAAAAGTCCGTTCCGTTTGTAGAAATTGCGATAATTTGACATTTTCGCGTTCCGCGGAGAGCGCTAAAATGTAAAAATGTCCACAATCCGCATTTTACCGGAAATTTTTTGCTTGCTCGCGCTGTAAAATAATACATTCTCGCGTGCGCGCGATCGCCTTACCTGAATCCCCGCGTTCTCCGACAAGTTTTCCCGATCCGGTCGCGTTCTCCACGAGATGTTGGATTATTGGTAGCCATTTGCGCTGTCTCACGACAGTTCGCGCCTGCAGTAACATCATTCGTCGCGCGATCACGTCTTTCTTCTCGCGATCATGCATCGCGAGACAAGTGAAAACAAGATGGCTGCACCCGCGAGCAACCGCATGGGTAAGTTGGCGAGCCACGACCACACAGAAAATACCACGAACGGGCGGGAAAAAAACTTCCGCATCTTCGCGATATTTCCGTGTGTTTGCGGAGATTTTTAACATTTTCGCGATAATTTGCGAAAGTGAATTTCGCAAATTCCGCCCACCCCTAGAAAACACCCCAGGACATCGGCGACAGCCTCAACAACCCTTTGTTTTCTTTCTGTGAGGGGTTAGGGGGCAGAGTGCCTATAAAGTAGCTCTCTGCATGAGGCTCGGCCCCATCCAAGGCCCCACCCTCTCCTCACACAGTCAAACTTGTTTGCAGGTATGTAAGCGCCAGTCTAATTTCTTTATAATCAGTGACTTGTGACCCACCCAGTCACTGTTTGTAAGGAAATGACTTCAGAACTTAACTTTTATATATTTTTACAGTTCAGTTCTGATGTCGCAAAGCCTGTTGTCAGAGCCAGCAGCCGAGGTAAAAAGCAGGTCAGGTCACTGAGCATTTTTGGAGCAGCTTTTTAAAACATCAAACAAAACGTTGCTTTTCTTTCTTGTGCTCTATTTTGATACCTTAGGATGACAAGCAGAGAGAATATGTAAATTTTTTGTACTCCTCAAAAAGAGAAAAGCTAAAATCCTTTTGCATGTTTCTACACATTCTGAGCTACTTCAGACTTTTAAAAAAAATGTTTAAACTGGCTTGTATTGAACTGTTCCTAAAATTTGTTTGTATCAAATACCTAACAGGTTTTTAATGTGTTTAATTTTGAAGTAGAGTTTTAATTTTTATTCTTCATGTTGGCAAACATGCTCTCTTTTCATATGAAAGAAATACGCACCAATGTTTTGAGTGGTTTGTGGGAAAGGTGTTGGTGTGACCATGTATTAAGTAGGATAAAATGCCCCCTGGTGTACATGATAAAGGATATTGAAAGTCACCTCGGAATTTCATAACCTTATAAAGGAGCTTGGCCTTTGGCCTCGATCCTCTATATGGTTATGGAACTTCTTAGTAACTTGCAATATCCCTATAATGTATGGCAGAGGGTACTTTATCCCTTACGTTGTGCTTGGGGTAGATGTTGAGACTCTCCTCTTCACTTAAAGTGTGATTACAATTATTGTAGGTTGGCTTTCGATATACCTTCCTAGTTTGTTGGAGTGCCACCCATTTTGCTAATCAGCTTCTCTAGTATTTAATTGAGGCTTGAACCCCTGGAACCATAAACACTCATTGGCTAATCAACCATTAATTCTTCCCCATTATTACATCTGCAGTATGCGACATAGGGTCTCTCTTTCGGATGAAACCTATAATTAGTGAATGGGCCTTTTTTCTTATGGTACTTAAACCCTCAATGAAGGATTTATGTGAAGATGTTCTGTTACTCTTCCTAACTGTGTACATGGGCACTTACAATCTTCAGCCTCCTGGTTTCCACACATTCCTCATTCACTCTCGCCGTATCTGTCCTCCCTGCTGCCAAGCTTCAGTGAGCAAAGGGCTTTCATCATGCTAAGGCTATATCTTCGGATCCTGGTGACTCATGTATGGCCCTATAATCTTAGGGTTCGTCTCTTACCAACAGGTACCACTTAATAGAATGATAAGATCTCCCCGCTTAAACCATGAGACTTGGAGCCTGGTGCCTTTGCCATGCCAATCTTGAAAAGGGCCTGGGGTAAATATAAGCTATCTTTAATTTTCAGATGAGGAAAGCTTCTTCGGGGTCCCTGACAGGTCCTTAGCACGCTTCTCCTTCCCTTCAGAGTTTTTAACGGACTCAAACTCTCAAGATTATCACACCTTACCCAGCCCTCCTCCATGGTATCACAAGCATTGGTCTCCATGGCTGATTATACCTAGTCGCTTCAGTCTGAGGGCTAGCATTTTAGCTGCTGCCATAATGGGGTCATTCACTCACCTTGGTACCTCCAAAGAAGCGTTTTGTCCTTTGACTACAACAGTCACAGTGAAAATGAACCAAAGCATATTCAAGATGATTCATATGGTAATGATTCAGAGTCCAGCCTATGAATTACTGGCCTGATTCTAATTAAAAATCACTGTATCAATTTATCCGTAGGGTTACAAGAGTCTGCCCATGGACTTTGTGCAGCTGGTTCATTGCAGAGACTGGCATGATCAAGAAAGAGATGCTGATTTCTATGAATTCCCAAAAAGTCTGTTCTGAGAAGCTGACTATATAGCATTGTAGCATCTTACCTAGTTGTTATTCTGGCTTTCTATCAGGCAATGGCAGCCTTATTGTGGATGTGTGAATCTAAAAGCTTCTTCTTTTGTGTTTACATTCAGACCTCGATTGATAACATGTGCTCTGTATCTCTCTGTCCTACCGCATATATCCATGGCGATTGCCTCATATGGAAACAAACCGATATCTGAAGTTTCCAGTATAATCTGGGCAATATGACATCAGAATCAAGAACCCCCTCCTCCCACACTCATATTCCGCCCTCCCCCCCCCAAGACAAATCACAACTAGAGGAAGCCAACACCACAGATGAATTAAGTAGTTCCAAGTATTCTCCGCATTTCAAGATCCTGTATCTTTCTTCTGTTAAATGTTTGCATTTTTGTGTTAGACATTGCCTTAACAGAGAGAAATAAACAGGGGCAGCTCCTCCGCTAAGGCGGAGGAGCGTCGTCCCACTGCTCTTTGAGAAGGAAAAATAAAATTATAATAACACAGTTATTATCATTTTATTTTATGCAGGTTCGGGGCTAAGTTAGGGTGGGGCGGGGCTGGTGGCACATGAGGAGGAGTGGTTAGCCGGGCCGGCCAAACAGTCATGCACACTTTGCATGTTCCCCACCAGGCTGCATTACACATCCTGGTGAAGAACATGCCCAGACCCTCAGTCCCCATCTGAACGCCGATCCACAGCACTCAGACCAATCACAACGCTGCATTGCAGCATTGTGATTGGCTATGGGGAGCCGGGGTGCTTCCTGGTTCCGGGACTAGCCGGAGAAGCAAAGGAGAGATACGGCTGAACACAGAGGTAAGTGGTATTTATATATTTTGTCTTGCCTCAGGAGAAGACCCTACGGCACAGCGCCACAGTTACAACAACAAAGACACAGTAAATCAGGAGGCGAAATACCCCGTTGTACCACAACACAGTATGCCCCTTTCAGCTAGGGAACGAATCATAATTTTGCCCCCTCACCTCCAAGCTGCGAAAAGAGACCAGCAACTTCCGTTGGTATAAGCAAGCCCACAGAGGACAGGCGAAACTGCACTAGACTACTAATCCCTGTCCAAAGAGACAGTATATACAACAGACCCAGGCTGGCAAGCACCGTGTCCCACCCACACAAATCAGTGACAAGAGAGACAGCGCACTGATAACTCAAACTTCCTCACCTCAGTGAAAACCGACAAGCCATGGTGACTCCTCACCGAGCAGGCGGCGGGGCGTACTTAGGTGGTGGAAGACAGCTGACATACCCTGCAAGCAACCCTGCATACTGCAAATAGCCCGCACGACTTCAAAAGTACGACATGAAAACGCATCATAACGTTCTTCCCAGACTTCACAATCAATGTTCAGCGGCGGCGGTGCAGCTTTCTCAAAGTCAAGAAAGTGCTCGGAGATAAATCAAGTATGCAATGCTGTTCCCCGCTAAGCTGAGAGTAGAAGCACATGGTAAAACCTGGTTCTTCTCCAACCCTGAAGAAACTTGGGAATGGCTAGATGGATGGCACACAGTGGGCAAATCGAGCTCCTCTGAAAGCAGTACAGGAAGAGGCAAAAAATTTATTGAAAAAGCAGATGTTACCCGGGAGGGAACTAAGAAAACAATTGAGGGATCAGACAAAGACGAGCCATATATTACCCCATGCCTTACTTCAACATACATCATAATCAAAATGACACTTTGTGGCCGCAGCAGTGAACCATCCGGATTCACATAGTGACTGGTTAGTCCATAAGAGGGACTACTTTGATATCTCAGTGACAAATGTATAAAGGAAGAGGTTTGGCTCCTCTCTTGTAATTGAAGGAGGTAATGAAACTCTCTATGGGAACAGAAACGCTGGCACCGTCAAGATACGATAATCAGGAGAAACAGGGACGGAGCACTGGTTCCCAGGAGTCCTAAACCCTCTTAGTTCAATGGTGAGGGACGACAGGCACTCTCCAATGTTGGGGAGGTGGGCAGTTGTAGGACCGTCATGCAGGGAGGGGAGATGGAATACTCCATATTTTCTGCAGATCTGAACACCGTTTTAGCACAGCAAGTTGGGGTAGCTGTAATACAAGATATAGTTCAATACGGGTAGCACATACCACACAGTTTAGATTCAAAGACACTCAAGAGAACTGGTTAGCAATCGGACAACACACACACCACAGCATCTCAAACACCATGACACACCTTGTGATGCTGAGGAATACAAGAAAAGATATATCTACTACTGTGCCAACTATGACCCCAGATAAGTCAGAATCCACTCTCCGGGTACTCTCCTGAAATATTAACAGGCTGGGGACAGGTTAAAAAGAGGTATAGCCCTTCAATTTATTAGAAAACATGCACCAGATATGGTATTGCTACAGGAAACCAATCTAGTTGGTAACATATGTAAAGCACTGAATAGAGGAAGATACAAATTAGTCGCACATTCAGGTTTCACGACATGCTCCAGAGGGGCAGGAATACTCCTGCATAATCGATGTCCGTATATGGTAGAACGAACATGGACAGTCCCACTGGGGAGATTTGCAGCCACCACAGGGACGTGTGAGAACAAACCTCTAAATATACTATCTGTCTACATACCACCGGCGTTGCAGAGGGTAACTCTACCTGACTTGAGTGCATTACTCCTCGAATTACCAGAGGGAGATTTGATACTTGGAGGTGATCTGAACATGGCACTCAGCAGGGAAAACAGACCGAAACCCCCTCCTAGACGGACATCTAGTAAGAACTCTACACTATCAAACTATTTAGAAGCAATGGGTCTCGTAGACGTCTGGAGAGCGAAGAAACCACAGACCTCACAATTCACCTTCCACTCAGGAGCACATGATAGTCAGTCGCGTACAGACTATATCCTTACATTGGCACACCAACTGCCCTATTTTAGGGAAATCTGACATCTGACAAGGGGAATATCAGATCATTCACCATTTTGGCTCACTTACAATGGGGGAACAAAGCTAGCTCGGAACACAATCACCCTAAACCCTGGTAATTAAGACGTGATGAACTAATTCAAACCACAGAACACTACTTTAATGAAAATAAAGACTCTGTCTCCTCCCCACAGATACTCTGGAAAGCATACAAAGCAGCAATAAAGGGACAGGCACTCTCCTTGATGGTTGAACATAAAACAGACCGAAAGAAAGAACTCACAGACTTAGAAATCAAGATTCTAGAAGGAAAATCACAAATTGTTAAATCAGACAGCGCAGAGGCCAAACTCACGCTAGCTATCAAAAGCCAAGAAAATAAAAATTAAGTAGTGAAAGGACACACCTCACGCCCCTTTCCCCTCAAACGAGGTACACGACAAGGGTGCCCACTCTCACCCTTAATTTTTGCCCTAATGCTAGAACCTCATGCAACTTGGATAAGTGGAGACCCAATAATCCAAGGACTCCCGTGGATAGTGGGATGGGAGGGCAGAAACTCCCTGTATGCAGAGGATAGTCTCCTATATATGGCATCACCTCACTCATCCATGAACAGAATTATACACATCTTTACTAATTTCAGGAAGTACTCCGGTTATACCATTAACTGGTCAATATCAGTATTATTTATCTTTCAAGGCCTCATCCCCAAATTACCAACAGATTGCACATTGATGATGACTGAGGAAGGATTCCGCTATTTGGTGATCTATGTCACAAGAGATCCTTCACTCTTCTACACATACAACCTCCTTAGCCCATTAAAACGACTGCAAAAGTGACACAAGACATTGGAAAACATTACCATTGTCCCTTATGGGCCGCGCTGCCCTTTTTAAAATGATGGCACTACCAAAGTCTCTATATGCCCTACAAAATACGCCCTTCCCTATACTAGACACATACTTCTCCCAGAATGAGAATGAGACAAGATCACTGCAATTGGAAGGAAAACCCTCGCGATTAGCCACACTTAAATTGGTGAAGGGGTGGTATGATGGTGGTATAGCCCTTCCGGACATCCGATAATTTTATTGCGCATCCCAACTAGCAGTAATTAATCAATGGATATATGGCCCACACTCGGATTCGGCATATCAAATGGACAAATTCCTGATGGGTCCTAGAAGTTACAGACAGGCACTATATAGGAAACCTAAAAAACAGGTACTAACTGGGCCAACGTAACAAGCAGTCCATCTCTGGCATGTAGTAACAAAACAGCTGGGATGGAAAAATAAAGAAACTCATTCCACACCATTATGGGGTATGGAAATACTTGGAGAACTGATCAACCAGTGGGGAGTAGATTTCCCACTCACGATAACAGAATGGGAGGGGGATATGACTGAGCAATGGTGGCAAAAAGGACAGTCTATGAAAGGAGAGGGTGCCCCAAGAAATGAGAACGAATCTGGAGCAAGTGGAATACACACAGGGCCCCAAATGTACTCGAGAATGATAAAACCCCCAGGCAGAGATCAAGCAAAAGGGAATAATAAATTGTAACACTCCAATGTAAAACTATATCTGCATGGGGTATTGGTGCAATAGAGGTGACGATGTGATGTATTGATGGTAATTGCTGTAGCAATCATGTGTGTGCAAAGTTAAACAATAAAAAGAGTTTAAAAAAACGATATCCATCATTTGCTACAAACTTGAATTATAAAAACAATATGTAAGTATGAAAAAGGTATTCTTTTTCGTTCTCACATTGAAATTAAACACCATTTAAAGTGTTTTGGGTTTCTCTATATTGTACTTTATCAGAGTAAATATGGAAATGTATTAATTTATTAAACTACATAACTATAGGTAGAAAATGTGTTCTTTATTAACTTGAAGGTTTTCCTTTTAGAGACAGTGAAGGGCTGCTGTCTAGCCTACATTCACCTTAACAAGCACAAAGAGATGATGGACGGAGCGCTGAATGTTTTCAGACACTCACCCCCAGTCACAGATCTGGGTTGAATCCATCGTCGTTCTTAGCTCACTTTGCCACCCCAGTTTGGACCCAGCCATATGCAAATCAGTCTTGACCCTGTTCCATGTGGGAACTGTCCAGCCCAAATTGCCAAGCCATGTCTTCCCTGGACCGGAAACAAGTATCCTGTGGCCGGTTTTGGGGCAACACCCCTCATCAGCCAGGCTAGCTTGAATCCAGTGGCAAAGTGAGCAAGGGAAGCTTGAATCCAGTGGCAAAGTGAGCAAGGGACCCACATCTGGACATACCCTGCCAACTCAGGGTGAACAAATCAAACACAAGAAGAGCGCTGAAACCTTTCAGACACAGATCTGGGTTGAATCCATCAACGTTCTTTAGCTCACTTCGCCACCCCAGTTCAGAAACACCGCCATATGCAAATCAGTCTTGACCTTGTGCCTCATGGAAACAGTGCAGCCCAAACTGCCAAGCCATGTCTTCCCTGGACAGGAAATGTTTTGGAGCAGCACCCCTCATCAGCCAGGCTAGCTTGAATCCAGTGGCAAAGTGAGCAAGGGACCCACGTCTGGGCATACCCTGTCAACTTAAGGCGAGCAAAGCAATCACAAGGAGATGGACGGAGCGCGGAAACTTTTCAGACACTCACCCCCAGTCACAGATCGAGGTTGAATCCATCATCGTTCTTTAGCTTACTTCTCTACCCCAGTTCAGACAAAGCTACATGCAAATCAGTCTTGACCCTGTGCCTCATGGGAACAGTCCAGCCCGAACTGCCAAACCATGTCTTCCCAGGGCAGGGTATGCCACGGTGAACCCAACAGTAAACTTATAGGTTTCTGGTACCACCGCTAGTTAGGATGGGGCTGTGACTGTGAAAATAAACCTTCAGTATAATTTTGCATAATGGGGAGCGTTTCCCTCCCCAGACACAGTGATACAAGCTCTTACACTGTGTGACGTTTCAGCTGCTTACTCAGAGCTGCAGTAATACATTGATTCCTCTAGGGAATGCATTTTTTTTTTTACAGAACGAAGGCCTTTTGGTGTGAACAGAAAGCAGCACAATTTGGCAATATTTTCTTGATGCAAAAAAATGTATGTCTGTGTGACATAGAGTCTGTGCAACGACTCCAATGATTTTTTCCAAATTCGCTGTACTGGGTCTGTTTTGTGGATTCATTTCCCATTTATAATCAATGCATGCCTATCATGGAGGCAGGTCTCTTGTAGGATGTTTATGTGGTCATTGAGCTCAGGATCAGTGCTGTGGTTTTCCCTTCTAGCAGCACGCAGCAAGTGGTTTTCACTATTTACATTAACATCTGAGAGTTGGCTTGGGCACAAAGTCATAGCTTCTATGTATGTGAGGCAGTGTGTTTGAAACTTCCCGGAGGAGTGCTATGCTTGTTGCTTCACTTTGCCTGTTTGGACTGAACTTTTCTAGTACAAAAGCACAAATTAATTACAAAGCATGGCGTATAAGGAGGCACAGATGCACGGGGGTGAGATGACACAAACGTGGGTGAGGGCTAGAAGTGCAGGGGTGAGAGACAGAGATGATACAAGAGCATAAAAGCTCCTGGGCGAGAGGGCAACATAAACACCAGCAGTGAAAGGACACCTTACTTGGGTCATGCTCCAGCGGAAGGGCAAACACAGAAGAGGACGTAAAGCTCTTGAGTGCTAACAAATGAGATGAAAGCAAATGAGCGTGACAATGAAGCCAACAAGTGCTAAGCAATTGGCATGCTCTAAGCCCCCCTGTATGTAAACAAAGAGGCTAATTTTTCAATCTATCATGCAATTGAGCAAAACACTTTGCTGTGCCGCGATGCGTGAAAGGGCAGGAATGCGACATATGGTGCAAATGTGCTGTCTTGCACCAATGCAAGCACTCTTGCGCCTTGGTGCAAGGGTGCCTGCGTTGTAGGCAGGATTGTTTTTGTGGAGGAAGGGTCACCTTCCTGCACATAAACTATCGTCAGAGGCATTTCCTCTTTCTAAGTGTTCTGCAGAATGCAAGGCAGCGACTTGTGCTGCCTTGCCTTACACTAGATTTACCCAACCACACAGGGTGGCCCTCCGTGACTTTGTATATCTGAATCTAGCTTTTGCATCACACTGTGTTGCCTTGCATGGCACAAGGCCAACTCAAAATGTTGATAATTGTGGCCCAAAATGTCTGGCAAATGACAGCGCATGCACTGCCTGAGGTGAGAGCTAAAAAGCATGCAGCCCTCGTGCCTTGTGTATTTCCCTACAATCACCATTTGTGTGTCTCAGGCAGCCGCAGCGGCTGTGGGCAGAGATCTTTGTGTAATCTAGAGGTCACACTTTAAATTCTGGCTGCATTCACATACATGGCCTTCCATTGCACTGATGGAAGAAGATATCACTGATGATGTGTATTATTAACATCTATTATTTAAGTATAGAGATCAAAAACAACAAAGAGGGTTGAGGCAATAATGCCGCAACTGTTACTTGAAGTAATTTGGCAAAATAATGATGGTGCAAGGAAACCAGGAAGTGCACCCCCTACACTTTTTTTTGAGGAAATCCCCCAAAACAATCACAGAAACATGGATTCAGCACCCATCAATTGTATGTATATTTAGAGTTCATTAAACATTAGTTGTCCATGATAATCTGAAGAATGTTAAATGTGTTGCGCGCGTGACAACCAACGAATTAACAAACTCCATGTCATCAGAAGAATGGACCAAAGTCCTAGAAGAAATTAATGAACAACTAACAAAACATTTCCAAGAAATAAACGAACGAAAGATTCGCAAGTTTCGACGTGACACAGTCGACTACAAACTAGGAGAGGTATACAGTTGGGCCGAAATATACGCTCGTAGGAGACAGAATAAACCCTACCACCAAGACACAGACACATCATCCTCTGGTAGTGAGATGCCCAACAAACCAAGATACCAAAGACAAACCACTGCACACGGAACAGGGCAATCTCCAGCACAAGGCAACACCACCACGTATCAAGAAGAACCGTCAACATCTACGACAAGCGCATCTAAACTTCAAACAGCCGAGTCTTTTTTAGATACAGGACACTCAGAAAAAGACGACCCCGGAGGAGCAAAAGACAAAGGAACACCAATAACCAGAAGTATTACAGCAACTACCAAGAAAGACAAAGGCAAGAAGGGGACACATCAAACCTCGTGATCAACATATCTCAGTTCAACATCAGTAATGATCAAATAAAATTATTCCAAAAGGGCACATCTTTTGTACCAACATCATCGACCACCCAACTGGATCTAGAAATCAGCCTCTTCAAATTCATGAGGAAACTTAGATTACAACACTTTTTTGACAACGTATTACCAAATCAAAACCTTGAAGAACCAGACCAACTATTAGGATTGAGACCTCACAGCACATATATGGCACCTGTAAGCCACAAAACCTTCGATACCTTTGAAAACATCGTACAATCTGAATTGACAAAAATCAACTATGAGAAAAAAAGACAAAGCAACCTTACACAAAAAGAATTCGCAATCCTCAAGAATCTTGCAAACAACCCTCACATAACTTGCACCAAAGCAGACAAAGGGGGAGCAATTGTAATCCTCGATACATCACATTATGAAGAGGAAGTAATGAAACATGTTAACGATCAAACAACCTATATCAAACTCAACAACAATCCCACCGAATCTTTCTTGAACTTGCTGACTACAATTGTCAACAAAGCACACAACAACGGCATCATCAATGACAAAACGAAGAAGTTCCTCATACAGAACAACCCGAGAAGTCCAACCTTACACATGGTACCTAAAATCCTCAAAGACTTGCACAAACCTCCGTTCAGACCCATTGTGTCTACAAGGGGTAGCTTACATGAACCAATCGGACAATTCCTAGACAAATACCTACAACCCAGCGTGACACAAATTAAGACATATATCAAGGACACCACTGAATTTCTCATACTAATCAATCAAACAGAGATCGAACCTCACGAGTCAATATTCTTGTGCACTATAGACGTCAAAACATTATACACGTCAATCCCACATAACCTTGGGATAGAAGCCATTGAACATGCTTTGACACATTCAAACATCAACCATGACATGCAGCTCTTCCTAATGGAACTACTACACTTTACCCTATTTCAAAGTTACTTCAAATGGAAACAAGATTGGTTTCTACAAATGATAGGTACTTCTATGGGTAATTGTGCTGCACCAGCATATGCCAATCTGTTCATGGCGAAATTTGAAGAAGAGCATATCATATCAAAAGCTCCTTGGAACATCTACAACAAAATGTTCATCCGTTACATTGACGACATTTTTATCCTTTGGAAGGGACCCAAGAACATATTGATACAAGCTCTCAACAACCTCAACACCATCAATGAAAGAATACAATTCTCCTATGAAATACAAGAAAAAAGCATTTCATACCTTGATGTTACAATCACCAATATCGACAACACATTACATACAGATCTACATCGAAAATCGACTGACGGCAACAACATGCTACACTACAGCAGCTTCCATCAGGAACCTCTCAAAAATCATCTACCGTACTCACAAATACTCAGAGTTAAACGTATTGTTTCATCACCACAACTTGCCAAAGAAAGGATACAAGAAATGTCAGAACGTTTTGAACAAAGAGAATATCCCAACAACATCATTGAACAAGCTATCATCCGTTCCCAACAAAAGACACGGAACCAGCTGTTACAGAAATCTATTCAAAGCACCAAAGAACGGAATGTTCTCATATCTAAATACTCTACGGTCAGTAACAACTTCAAAAAAATAATCAAACGACACTGGCCAATCTTAAAACAAGAGCAAGACTTCGACCAATCGAACGGATCTGGATGCAGTGGAAGTCTTGCCATTCCCTTGGTCTGATCATGCCGCAATAATTTTCACACTCCCTACTGGAACCCAGACATTACCAAAGACTAAGCCTAGTGAGGAGATTGTGACCCGAGCTTGGAAAAAGATAGATGGGACAAAGTTCGGTAATTACCTAATGGCCAGCGCCCCTGGTGTCCCACAGGATGCAAATAAGGCTGCAGATTCATACTCTGAATGGATTGAGAGGGCCTGCAATATATTTGCACCTGTTAAATCTTTCACGCCCAGAAGGGCCTCTCCCTCGGCGCCATGGTTCTCTGATGCGCTACAGACCATGAAATCGGACTGTAAAAGATTGGAGAGATTATGGCGGAAGGGTTACAGTCCGTCCGATAAAGAAAAATATAAAAATAGCCTCTCTATTTACAAAAATAAAATACATGAGGCAAAGAAAATATATTTTTCGGAGCAAATTGAGTTGGCAAGTTCATCTTCCAGAGAACTGTTTAAAACTTTAACTAAACTCACGATCCCAGCTGAACCGATCTCCTCAACTAGCCCTGACCTTTGTGAAACATTGGCCACTTTCTTTCAGAACAAGGTAGCAGGGATTTTTTCCTCCTTTTCTGAAGTCTACAAAGAGGTTGGAATGGCAGTTTGGAGTACGAAGGCTGGGTCAGTAGAGACGCAGGATAAACTTAGTGGCTTCAGCCCGCTACAAGCAGAGGAGGTTAGGGGTTTACTGGTGACGGCACGTTCTGGAGCCCCCAGTGACCCATGCCCGGTGGCGGTTCTTCAGAATTGTCCACAGGTTATTGCCGACACACTCACTCCACTGTTTAACTCTATTATAGAGTCAGGTAGCTATCCCAGGAGGTGGAAGGCGGCTTCCATTTTACCATTAATTAAAAAACCCACTCTAGATAAGTGTGACCCGAATAGCTATAGGCCTATTTCGCGGCTCCCACTACCAGCGAAATTATTAGAGAAGGCCATAAACAAGCAACTTACCTCCTTCCTTGAAAGGTCGAGGGCCCTTGATCCCACACAGTTTGGGTTTCGTGCTGGTCACAGCACAGAACTTGCCCTGGTTAAGGCGACTGAGGAAATCAGAGTGGCAGTGGATCAAGGGGGTGAGGCGATCCTCATTCTGTTAGATCTGTCGGCGGCCTTTGATACGGTCCATCATGGTGTTATGATGGACCGACTGGCTTTGGCCGGGGTGGAAGGCACTGCCTGGAACCTCCTTAAGTCTTTTATGGCCGACAGATCCCAGAGTGTTGAATTGGGAGCAGAGAGATCTAAACCTTTTGTCCTTCCCTGTGGGGTCCCGCAAGGCTCATCTTTGAGTCCCACTCTCTTTAACGTATATGTGAGTCCCTTGGGAGCTTTGATTAGATCCTATGGACTCCAACTTACCTCATACGCTGATGACACGCAGATTGTGTTATCGGTACAAAGAGGGTCCCAAGCTGATCTGACAGCAAGGTGTCATGACTGTCTTCAAGGTATAGCGAGTTGGATGGCTGCAAATTGCCTTAAACTTAATGCTGGAAAAACCGAGGTAATGATATTCGGAAATAATCCCAACATCTGGTCCCCAGCCATGTGGCCCGAGGTACTGGGGAAGATACCGGTGCCCACACCCAAAGCTAGGAATCTGGGGGTGATTATGGACCAGAAACTGGACTTTGGAAATCAGGTCAGTGGTGTAGTCTCATCCTGCTTTCACATCCTCAGGATTCTGAGGAAAGTTAAAACATTGCTTCCCACGGATGGTCTCCGGCTAGTAGTGTCGGCTCTCATTCTCTCGCGTCTTGACTACTGCAACAGTCTGTACCTTAACTTGCAAAAGAAACACCTGTACAGACTGCAGTTGGTGCAGAACGCGGCAGCGAGACTGTTGACAGGTACTCCTAAACATGTCTCAATCCGAGAAGGAATGAGGAAACTTCATTGGCTACCAATTCACAAACGCTCCCAATTTAAGGCCTTGTGTACAGTCTTCAAGGCATTAAAAGGCACTGGCCCGGAGTTTCTTAAGGCCTGTTTTAAGCAGTATGTGCCGGGGAGGGCACTGCGCTCTTTGGAGGGCAATCTAGTAGTGGTGCCTAGGATAAAAAAGGCCAGCTGGGGAGGAAAGCTGTTTTCATATGGTGCTGCTACTGCATGGAACGGTCTGCCAGCACATGTGAGAAAAATGGAGGAACTTCTCTCTTTCAGAAAGGGCTTGAAGACTTGGTTGTTTAGGGATTAGACACTCGCTCTCCAGGGATGATCAGTTTCTCAGCGCCAGGACACCTTTGGGTATAAGCGCGCTTTATAAGCTCCTAATAATAATAATAATAATAATGATAACATATTTAATGAACTTCCAATCTTTGCATTCACAAGAAATAAGAATTTGGGGGAACTTCTAAAAACCAAAGATGAAAGAACAAAAATAACATACAAAGGTACCTTACCATGCCAAAATTGTAACACTTGTAACAGCATCATTCGAGGACCATTCCCCACACATCCACGTAAAGGACATACCATCAAATTACAAGTCACAGCCACTTGTGACAAAACGAATGTGATATACCTGCTCAAATGCCCGTGTGGCTTAGTATACATAGGCAAAACTGAACGAAAAATCAAGACACGGTTGAATGAGCACAAATCTAATATTCGTACACACAATGCCAAATCCAGCATAGCAATACATTTTTCAGACTACTTCCACAACATCAGCCAACTGAATTTCCAAATCTTGGAAATTATCACGAAAACAGAAGGAAGAGACAACAACAAATTTCTATTACAACGTGAAAATTTCTGGATCAAGAAAATGGACTCTCTTAAACCACATGGTCTTAATGATCGGATTGAATACCAGTGTTATCTTTAGAGACATAGATCATATTTGGATATTCACCACTAATGATTACTTCTGTAATCACAAAAGCATTTAACATATTGTAATGTTTGTACTTTGAATTATTATGCATTTGTATTTTTTAATTTTCACATTATTAGGTCACACATACACACCAACTTTCAAAGAACTTTGAATGTCTTATACACCTATTCAATATGGCGACCAACCTCATCCACACGAATAGCTTTATCATGGCCCTTCCTTAGTTTTCACTAAACACACAACACATTGTAATGTTCGCACGTTTGAATTACCATGCAGTTTCGCACTTTAGTCTCCACACCAATACAAGGACACTTATATAACTATTCTTAACGATGATAATAGCAACACATTCACCATTCTGTAATGTTTTGAACACTAGTTCATAATGGCCGCCAAGCCCAGTAACATGAACAGCTCCACCAGGATCCTTCCTTAGTTTCCACACAAACACGCTTTGCGGAACGAGTCCGTCATTTATAACCAACATTCAACACGCCAAATTCAAATACAGCTACCAGAAGAATCATCTAAGCTCCGTGCACTCAATGTAAGTAAGGCTCGCATTATTACCTTCTTCCACTTTTCCAACTAACCTCATCACGACAACGCGTAAGCACTTACGCTCTCATTTTTTGTAGAACAGCACTATATTTACTGGTTACGCATACGGTCTTTGAGAAACAACAGTACAAACAGATCACCTTTATTTATCACCTCCCCAAACGGTAAGCTTAATATTGACACGCGGCCACATCCTGTTACTAACTATCCCATAGATCAGATACACACGGTAACCAACATCCAATAGTTGAGGGAATACCCTTTCTCCCCACACAGAATCAATAGCAAGACGCATTTGACACGAATTAAATAATCGTTAATGACAATGTTTAAACAATGTTATCCTACTTCACAGTAGTTCACAAGCCTCCTCATTTTGATTGCGTTTACAGGTTTGTCCCTGATGAAGGGTTCGTAGCAACCCGAAATGCATTGGACTATAAACAAACATCTGAATAACAAGATGTAAATACTTCGAAGTCTAACAATGAATTGACATTATTGAAAACTTTATATGTCGAAATAAGCAATGAATAAATTGCTAGATACATGAACAATTGAAAACGTTTTTCTTTCCCAGTGTGCCCAGGGGGACTCACTCAAGTTTGAATGTGCCATTTCCTATTAATCTGAAGAATGTGCCAGGTCCAAATTTTCTTATTATCTCAAAAAAATTCTCTATTGATGAACATATAAACTTGTTAAAATCCACTGATCTCAATTCGTTTACCCAACGCATTTCGTCTCAATAGAGACTTCTTCAGGGCTAACAAAAAACATAAATACACAACATTTAAAATCTGTACATATATACAAACAGACATGACTATTTATTATTTACATACGGACTGAATTGTTGAGGAGTTAGCTAATCAGAAATACTGCGGAATTGCTCTAATGCGATAGTCATAGCAGTTAATCATAAAATAACAAGTTAACATTTTTGTACAGAAAAATAGATCATTGAAGAGGAAGGTGAAAGCACTTAACATACACAGTTATAATCAAGAGTTTGTGATGAAACATACATCAGAATTATAAACACAATTTGTTTTCGTATTATAGTAACAGGGTAAGTCCTAAAATATGAATAGACTTAGTGTCTTTAAAGTCATTTTAAGTGCACAGTTATTACTTGGCTGCATTTGTATTATGCAAAAACAACAGTTGATGGACAGAATGCAGAACAATGTCATATATTCACCCCAATACAGAGATCTGGGCCTAAATCCATCGTTTTTTTTGCTCACCATGCCATTCCAATTTGGACCCAGCGATATGCAAATCAGTCTTGACCCTGTGCCTCATGGGAACAGTCCAGCCCGAACTGCCAAGCTTGGCCCTCCCTGGACCGGAAACAAGCATCCTAGGACTGGTTTCGGGGTTTCACCCCTCTTCAGCCAGGATAGGTTGATTCCAGTGGCATGGAGAGCACGGGACCCAAGTCTGGACATACCCGTCCCACTCGGGATGACAAATGCAAAAACAACAGTTCATGGACAGAATGCAGAACAATGTCATACATTCACCCCAGTACAGAGATATGGGCCTAAATCCATCGTTTTTTTGCTCACCATGCTATTCCAATTTGGACCCAGCTATATGCAAATCAGTCTTGACCCTGTGCCTCATGGGAACAGTCCAGCCCAAACTGCCAAGCTTGGCCCTCCCTGGACCGGAAACAAGCATCACAGGACCAGTTTCAGGGTTTCACCCCTCTTCAGCCAGGATAGCTTGATTCCAGTGGCATGGAGAGCACAGGACCCAAGTCTGGACATACTCGTCCCACTCGGGATGATAAATGCAAAAACAACAGTTGATGGACAGAATACAGAACAATGTCATACATTCACCCCAGTACAGAGATCTGGGCCTAAATCCATCGTTGTTTTGTTCACCATGCCATTCCAGTTTAGACCAGCGATATGCAAATCAGTCTTGACCCTGTGCCTCATGGGAACAGTCCAGCCCGAACTGCCAAGCCAGGCCCTCCCTGGACCGGAAATAAGCACCCAAGGACCGGTTTTGGAGTTTCACCTCTCTTCAGCCAAGAGCTTGATTCCAGTGGCATGGAGACTGATTTGTATATGGCCAGGTCTAAACTGGGGTGGCATGGTGAGCAAAAGAATTATGGATTTAACCCAGATCTCTTGACTGGGAGTGAATGTTTTGATTTGTTCTGCATTCCGTCCATCAATTGTGTGCCTTTTGCTTTCTCGCCCTAAGTGTACCCAGACGTGGGTCCTGGGCTCACTGTGCCACTGGAATCAAGCTATCCTGGCTGAAGAGAAGTGACAGCCTGAAACTGGTCCTAGGATGCTTGTTTCTGGTCCAGAGAGGACCTGGCTTGGCAGTTCGGTCTGGACTGTTGCCATGAGGCACAGGGTCAAGACTGATTTGCATATGGCCAGGTCTAAACTGGGGTGGCATGGTGAGCAAAAGAATGATGGATTTAACCCAGATCTCTTGACTGGGGGTGAATGTTTTTATTTGTTCTGCATTCCGTTCATCAGTTGTGTGTCTTTTGCTTTCTTGCCCTAAGTGCGCCAGGTATGCCCAGGCGTGGGTCCTGGACTCACTGTGCCACTGGAATCAAGCTATCCTGGCTGAAGAGGGGTGTAACCCCGAAACCGGTCTTAGGATGGTTGTTTCCGGTCCAGGGAGGACCAGGCTTGGTAGTTCGGGCAGGACTGTTCCCATGAGGCAGAGAGTCAAGACTGATTTGCATATGGCCAGGTCTAAACTGGGGTGGCATGGTGAGCAAAAGAATGATGGATTTAAACCTTATCTCTTGACTGGGGGTGAATGTTTTGATTTGTTCTGCATTCCGTCCATCAATTGTGTGGGTTTTACATTTGTATTATGACATACCTCAAAGATATATTTAGGGGTATTTAGGAGATATTTAGTAAATCCCAAAGGTAAAGAAACATATCATTGAAAGGCAGGGTCCGTATGCGAAGTGTAAAAACCGTCCACTACATAGCTGCCTGGTTTAATACCATTTTGGTACAAGTCATTGCACCTGTGTGACTTGAAACTAAAAGCAGACTGTCTACACAGAATGAGTCAGCCATCTTATTAAAGATAGTGACGGCAAGAGATATCATGTGTAAAGGGTGATGTTTTAAAATCAGAACGCATGTTTACAGACGCACACATCGTAAGTTGAAACCAGAGATGGACTCTATTAAAAGACAGGGAAAAAACAAATTTTTCCAAACCTCCTAAAAGATGACATAAATTTCAAAGGTTTAAAAGAATTGTAATTTTTAGATTAAGGGCATATCTTATATTGTTTTCTTTTTTGTTACAGATGATTGCAAAGACACTATATTTATTTGTGTCTTAGGACTTTCTCTGTTAAAAGAATACGAACATATATCATGTTCAGAATTTTGAGGTATGTCATAATACAAATGTAGCCAAGTAATAACTGTGCACTTACAATGACTTTAAAGACACTACGTCTATTCATATTTTAGGACTTTTCCTGTTACTATAATCCGAAAACAAATTGTGTTATAATTCTGATGTATGTTTCATCACAAACTCTTGATTATAACTGTGTATGTTAAGTGCTTTCACCTTCATCTTCAATGATCTATTTTTCTGTCCAAAAATGTAAAATAACTTGTTATTTTATGATTAACTGCTATGACTATCGCATTAGAGCAATTCCGCAGTATTTCTGATTAGCTAACTCCTCAACAATTCAGTCCGTATGTAAATAGTAAATAGAGTCATGTCTGTTTGTATATATGTATTTATGTACAGATTTTAAATCTTGTGTATATATGTTTCTTTTTAGCCCTGAAGAAGTGTATTGAGACGAAACGCGTTGGCTAAATGAATTGAGATCAGTGGATTTTAACAACTTTATATGTTCATCAATAAAGAAAGTTTTTGAGATAATAAGAAAATTTGGACCTGGCACATTCTTCAGATTATCATGTACAACTAATGTTTAATGAACTCTAAATATACATACAATTGATGGGTGCTGATTCCATGTTTCTGTGATCTATTATTTAAGCTATAAAAGACAATTTGCTGTGGTATACACACGGAATATATATATATATATGTATATATGGAAAGAAATTGTTCATTGTATTATTTCTATTAATAACGTATAAATTATGTATAGTGTTACACATCGCTACTGCTATTGATAATAACCAGCTGCAACACGACACAATCAACTGGAAATTAAGCCTTTAACATTTTGTTTTTAAATAATTGAATTGATGACTTTAACACTTTGTTTTTAAATAATGATAAAACAACATCCTCTTTCTCTTTTTTCAGTATGTAGTAAAGCTCTGGTTTTGTTAGAAAGTGTCTTGGGATCCATGTGAGGGATGTTGTCAGTGATTTAAATGGAGGAAAATCAGTGCCGGTACTCAACCAGCTGAGCTGTGGACTAGAGTTGGGACCACGTGCAGGCTCAAGGATGGGGCAAGGAGACAGCTCTCCCATTATCATTGTTTTATGATTATATAAATTCCCTATGTATTTTTCCTTAGCTGCTCCTTTATATCCTAGCTTTTTATTTTTGCTCTTTTACACCTCTCCATATTTGTCGCTTTTCTCCACCAACCAATTCATTCTCTCCCATCTTTCTTACGACTTTCTTCTTCCCCTTTGTCATTTCATGTCTTTTCTTTCATTTGCTTCTCTCGTCTTTTCTGTAGTTTTGCCATTGTTATTTCTCTTTTCACTTGTCTTTACCCCTCCTAATCTTCCTTAACACCTTTCCATCGTCCTCTTTTACTGCCCTCCTATTTCTTTTCCTTACACTTCGGACTTTGCCCAGTTTCTCGTTTCTCTTCTTCCTGTCGAAAACCTTCTTCGTCTTTATTTCTTTCTATGATTCTTTTCAATAACCCCAACGCAGCTGTCCCCTCATGACTTTCCTCTCTATCCTGCATTCCACTTACACCTCATGAGGTTCTTTTGTGGCTCTTTCTTGACTCGCCTCCTATCCCATGGGAGGACCAGCTTGCCCATGCATCATAAGAGAAGGACGGTCAGGCCTCTTGGTCTCAAAGACAAATGTGGATGGGAAAGGGTCACTCATATCTTAGTCCGAGCCCTACAGAAGACTTGACAGGTGGATGATTGCAGGAATTTTTGCGGCCTGGGTCTTTGGAGCATCCTGTAGAGTCACCTGCTTCTGCCCTGGGCTATGGATAATGAGAGAGGACTGAAGTGCAGTTCAGTATGTGGGGCACTCCCAGCACACTCCTGACATCACTGGACATACAAAGTCAGACGCTGCTGGCTGTGCAGCTTTTCTGTGCCACTGCTAGGAGCTGCATCCACTCTCCAGAACCCAGTGCTTAATTTGTGGTAGAACGAGTGCTGGTGCCTAAAGTTCTGCTTAGGAACCCCCGGCAGATGAAATTAACTGTTGGCGTGCCAAATACCAAAGTTGAGTAGTCTTGAGTCTAACTCATGCCTCTTTAATCTACTTCCAGACACTCCCTAGTAATTTTCTCACTCTTACCAGTTCCTACTTTCTGACGGTTATTCCTCTCCCTCCGTCTTGCCACTCTCTGTGTTTCTCTCTCTTCCTCCCGGCAAATGTCTGATTCAGAAAAATAAGTGCCGGTCCCCAAAAAATAGTGCCAGTGACCTCTGCTTACAACCACCGGCTCAAATTAAGCACTACCAGGCTCAGAATCTTCAGTTTGCCATTCCTTAGCAAGACTCTGATACACTGTCGGTCCCATCTTTCCACAGCTCCTACTGTGCTCATATGTTTAGCCTTTTCTGTCTCAAATCTGACATCTTTACAATCTGATTATCTGGCTTCACAAGCGAAATTACTGCTCAGGTGTCACGAAGGGCATCGAGCACAAAGAGTGCTGTGATACCTACAGATCAACAGGCTATTCTTACAACTTTGTTTGTGTCCTGCTCTCACATTTCTCTCAGATAGATTTGTGTGCATAGCTTCAGGAGAGCAAACCACTGCAGGATTCTCACGCTGGCCCAGGCTCCAGAATTTTTAAGGGACAACCAATGTTAGAGCACAGATCAGCGGCCGATACAGTGGCCAGGCCCTCCAGCCCCACATCCGGCCACCACTCTCCCTCCCACCTGCAGCTTACACGAGAGGACATCTAACCTTGCCCGGCTGCTGCATGGTTCACTAAAATTCACTGTGTGGAGGTAATGTGGAACTCACAAGGGCCTCAGGAACTAGGGATAACTTCATGGTACAAGTTACTGCAGGAACTGGGCCACATACTGAACCATTCCAGAATGCCACCACACCGGTTCAGCATGAACTGGTGAGTCCTTAGTTTAGTAAACAGTCCAAGACAGACGTGCCTAGGTTAAGAATGACCTTGCAAAAATTCGTGCTCTACAATTTGAGTGCAATGAATATTTTGTGCCAGTGGTTTGGTTTCTCCACCAGTGCTCATTTTTCTGGACCAGCACTTATTTTTCCTTATCCTTTGACCCAGAATATTCTGAATTATGGGTGGTCAGTGTGCATGAGTACTAGCTCATTTAATAGCATTAAAAGTGTTTCCTTCAAGTAATTAATGCCACTTTATCCACGTTATTCAGTTAGAGGCATGAAGAAAGGGAGGCTCCTACAGAGACGTGCATACATGTGGTTGAGCTGAGTGCCAGAAATTCGACCTGAGTGCCAGCCCAGAGAAAGGAACTCACTCTCTACAAATACCTTTCATGTTTGTCTAACTCAATAAGGGTTTGCTCATAATAAGAACAACCAAGTATCCCGGATCTGATAGGACAGTTCTAGTTTTTTACCTCTATATCCCTTGTCCTCGTCCCAGTCAGTAAAAATTGACGTTTCATCTCCCGTACACATAAAAATACAGGAGAATTCTATATAAGCCATACCATCCCTCCTGGGTATTATACAAGGATAGCTTACCCAGAATCCTCCTGTTTGTTTTTTCTGTCTACCAGACACATGGACGCAGGACCAGGTCTGGATGGAAACATTCACTCCACTTGCGGAGTTGGCAGAATTCAGGGACTCTGCACTACGCTTGTAACACAGAGTTCCCACTAAATACTACAACATTTATTTTCATTTGGCGTGCATGAGACTTATTTTGGCACACCCTGGTCACCTTGACAAGACTTGCCAGGCATACGTGAGCGCACATGAGATTTGCCACCCGCTAGCATGGCTTCTAGCTGCAATGGAGTCTTCTGGCATCATGTTTCATGATGATGCTGAGTGCGAGTGACCGCGGTGGCACCTCGAGCAGATTCTGTACTTGAAATGCAGCTAAATCCATGCAAAAATATGTTTTCAAGTTAATTTTCCACTCCATTGGACTGTTCATGTTGCTTTTTAGTTCAAGAAGCCTTTTCTTTATTTAACTTTTTTTTTCGAACATAAAGAAAGTGCCCCAAAACCGCCTTTGTCTGGCCAGTGTGTGTGTGTGTGAGTAGGTTTGCTTTAGGCCACCATTTGTCTTTGTTTTGCATGCCATGTGGCCCAGGGTCCATTTTGTGTAGCCCGTGTCCATAAGCCCGCATGTGTTCTTTGTTTTCCATGCCTCCTTGCTTGTTGTTTGACCATGTGGCCGGTGACCATTTTGTGCAGCCAGCCAGTGTGCTTTTGCCATGGGCCTGCATGTGTTCTTTGTTGTGGCCATGCCCCCTAGCTTCCTGTTGTTAGACCATGTGGCCGGCGGCTATTTTGTGTAGCCAGATAGGGTGCCTGTGCCATTGACCTGATTGCGCTCTTTGTTGTGGCTATGCCTCCTTCCCTGCTGTTTTTGTTTGACCATGTGCCCATCAGCCATTTTGTGTATTTAGCCAATGTGCTTTTGCCAGTGGCCTGCATGTGGTGTTTGTTATGGCCATGCCTCATTGCTTGCTGTTGTTGATTGACCATGTGGCTGGCAGCCATTTTGTGAAGCCATCCTATTTTTCCAGTTTTGAAAGCCATTTTCTAAGAAGATTATAGGAGAAGGCTATGCCATTTTGGTTGTGTCCTTTTATTTTTTACTTTTACCTCATATCAATTGTATGTATATGTATATTAATTTCTGATGGATACATCTGTCTGTGGATTCCTCACCTTTTGAATAACCCCTGCACCAGCATTCCACAGAAAGATTTTTCCAAATCTCCCACGTCGAAGAGGACGTCACAATGGCACGGCTCTGCTCGCGACTCCGTATGATGTAATTTGGGCCATAATAAGACCTCGTCGGCATGCTGACATCAGTTCCCATTTTTCAGCGACATCGACGCGTAATGGTTATTCTGGGACTCTTCATTTTAACATTATTTCTATCTTCTACTTTGTGTTGCAGTGGGAATGGCTACTTCGAAGAAGTCAGGTTTCAAGCCCTGCAGAGAGTAAGGGGGCCATATATCCATCACGGATCCCCATGACAACTGTCTCTGGTGTCTTTCTTTGGACCATGACGTCAAAGGGTGTTCATGATGTCAGAAGATGAACCTGAAGGCGCTGAAGGAACGTGAGGCAAAACACTTCACGGTGCGTGCGAGAAAGGAGAAGAGGGGTTGAAAGAGATCAAAGCTCGATCTCACATATTTTGAAGTCGAAGAAGCATAAGAAAAAGAGAAGGCATGGGTCTCAGCGTCGATCTTCGAAGGGCAGAGCTTCGAGGTCAGCCTCCCCAGTACAGCTGCATTGTGATAAAAATGCCATCTCGTCGTTGCCTTCTGCTTCTGCGCAGGTGATTCTGGCTCACTCTCTGGCACTGAGGGATTCACTGGCGCCCAGGGATTCTCTGGCTCCCAGGGAGTTTTCTCCTGCGGCTTCACCTGTACTCGCTCCGATATCTCCGGCGCCGCAGTCCCTCATATGGCCTTGGATGGCTCCAGATCAGGGTGTTTCTGATCCTTATCCACCTTTTCCAGGGCCAGGAGCGTATCCTTTGCATTTCCTAAATTCGATGTTTGGCATGTTTGCCAAGGCATTTTACCATAATGGTATGCCTTCTGGCCCCATGGGTCTGCTTGCCTTTAATGTGGATATCCCCCGCAGTATGCCTAGGCACCTTTCATGCCGACGGCTCCATCTTGGCAGTTTCTGATGCCGAGGGTTTCGACTCCGAGAATCTCAGTCTCTGGCAACCACTTCCGAAGGTTCTCCTTCGACGTCGGCGCTGTTGTCACCGGTGGCGTGGCAGGCGCCGACAATGCCAATCCTGAAGCAGCGTTCCAGGAGAGAAGCGTATAGACTGCTGGAGGAAGAGGAGTACCAGCAAGAACATGAGGAAGGGGAGATCCTCGACTCCGTGGACGACTTCAAGAGCCAATGGGAGACCAGTGGCCTGGATACTTTCCCATAGTGGGAGCTTTCTTCCCCAAAGACCTTGCCTTCACAGGACGTTGCTCCTTATTACTCAGTCATCAGGAAGGGCGCTGAGCTGTTGGACCTTCAGTTGCCCTCGGCTGAGGGGAAGTCGAATATCTTGACTGAAGTGTTGCATTCTCCTTCCTCTTCTGTTGAACCTCTGCTGCCTTTAAATGAGGCGTTGACGGAGCCGATTATGGAGGTGTGGCAGAAGCCCTTGTCTGCCCCTGCAGTATCTAGGTCAGTGGCAGGCGGTATAGACCTGCTCCTGGTGATCCTTTCTGCCCATCCTTCCCCAGAAAGCTTGGTGGTTCAGGCTTCTTGTTCCAAGCAGTTGACTGGTTCCTTCCCCACCACCCCGGGGGATAGAGACTCTAAAAAGCTAGAGCAGTCTTTCAAAAGGGTGTTCTCCTCTGCAAGTATGGCTCGCAAATTCACAAAGGCCACGTGTTTGCTAGGAAGGTACATTCATGCACTGATGGACTCTGTTAAGCAAGTAGCTCCTAAGTTATCTGAAGATGGTTGTGTTAATTTTTTGGAAGCACTGTTAGACATGCTACAAGCAGCAGCCCGTCAGGACATTCAGTCGGGTCTCGACATGGTGGACTCGCCGCCAGGGTGATGGGCTCCTCGCGGCTACCAGGAGGCATGCCTGGCTTAGGTCTTCAGGTTTCTCACCAGATCTACAGGCTACTTTGCTCGATCCACCCTTCGATGGATCAAGATTGTTTGGTACTAAGGACTGCGGACCTATTGACGCCCCACCTGTTGGCGCTCTATGTAGAAGCATACGGACTAGGGAGACTCCCACGGGACCTAGCATTGGCAACCATAGTGCCGATATACAAACAGGGAAAGCCGAGGGAGGAATGTGCCTCGTACCGCCCCATTTCCCTCCTGAATATGGAAGTAAAAATCCTGGCAACAATTCTAGCGGCGCGTCTACGAACGGTGATCCCGGGCCTTATTCACGCAGACCAATCCGGATTCTTGCCGGATAGGGCAACAAAACTCAACCTCAGACGGACCCACAACTGGCTCCAAGAAATACACGGTAGAACGGAGCCGCACTGGTTCCTGTCCCTGGACGCGGAAAAAGCGTTCGATGCGGTACATTGGCCCTTTCTCGCGGCGGTCTTGCGACGGTTCGGCTTTGGCCCCCGTTTCCTAAAATGGATCGAGCTGCTATACGCGGCGCCGAAGGCGAGGGTACGAGTGAATGGGTGCCTATCGCGCGAATTCCGGGTGGAGCGGGGCACCAGACAAGGGTGCCCGCTGTCACCTCTCCTTTTCACACTCACCATAGAAATACTGGCGGCCAAAATTCGGCAGAACCCGGAGATCCATGGCTTCAGGTGCACCGAGTCGGGAGATACTCAGGAAAAGATTTCGCTATATGCAGACGACGTACTGTTGTATATCACGAACCCCGAGGTATCCGTAGGGCAGTTATTCAGAGAGTTGGAAGATTTTGGGGGAATGGCAGGCCACGCCATCAACTGGCACAAATCAGTCCTGTACACACCACGGGGAGCAGTACAGGGGGTAACGCTACCGGAACGTCTCCTCACCAACGCTGAGGGGTTCCAGTACCTGGGGGTATATGTCACCCTGGACAAAAGGCTCTCGTTCCAGAGAAATGTGGAACGAATACTGAAGGAGGCAGTGGAGGATATGACGAGATGGAGACAGTTGCCACTCACCCTATTGGGGAGGGCGGCGATGTATAAGATGATTACCCTACCCAAATTTCTCTACGCACTTCAAAATGAGTACTATCCGCTTCCTACTAATACTATCCCTAGAATACACGCTGACCTGCGGTCATTCATATGGTTGGGCAAACAACCACGCATTGCGCTCCAGACTCTCCAGCGACATCAATACAGTGGAGGGATTTCACTTCCGAACCTGGAGGCATACTATTGGGCGGAACACCTGACCCCCATTAATGACTGGCTGCACGCCCCGGCAGATCACCCAACATATGCCTTAGAGAGGTATAAATTGTCCGCACACAACATACTTCATTATCTGTATGGGGGAAAGGCGGAGAGAACGCTCTTGCCAGCGACTTTGACTACGCTTAGAGCATGGGCCCGAGCGACTAGAGCCACGGGATGGGAAGGGACGCCAACGCGCCAGACGCCACTGTGGCATTGTAAATGGTTGAAGGAAATACATAAACTGAGAGGCTTCCAAAGGTGGGATGACATAGGGATCTCCACCATTGGGGACGTGATTAGTAGAGGTGAGCTGAAGACGTTCACGGTGCTGCAGGCAGAGTTCGGACTACACCACACACAACGATACAAGCACATGCAGTTAGTTCATGCTTGGAAGTCACAGCAGATATCACTACAGGGCATACCGGAATACTCACCGTTGGAAGGGAGACTCCTACAGGAGCAGATGGTCCACCAGGCAGTCTCGCTTACGTATAAAACCCTCACAAACAACATGCTGGGAAATCTGACGAAACTCAGGGATAAATGGGAGGCGGACGTAGGAAAGTTGGAGGACCTAGACTGGGAGCTGATATTGATGCACCCACGAGAAGTCGCCATTAAATCAAGGCTGAGGCTGATCCAATTAAATATACTACACAGGACATACTTTGACCGGAGGCGTCTCCACAAGATGGGTAGAATAACAGACGCCACGTGTCTTCGCTGCAAAACGGAGCTGGGAGATTTCTACCATACTCTATGGTCCTGTGCGAAAATTCAGACGTATTGGTCTCACATCTTCACAGAATTGGGGGAGGTGCTGGGAGTGGAGCTAACACTAGACCCGAAACTGGCATTACTGGGAGTGGTGACCGAAGTGGATCTACCGCGTCCACATATTATTTTCCTGGGACTGGCGCTGGTGGTAGCGAAAAGGGATATTGCGAAATACTGGGGAGTGGCGGAGAGGCCGGAGATAGAGGAATGGAGGAGAGGGCTGGACCTCTATATGGCAGCAGAAAGAGTGACATACAAAGCGAGAGGCTGTCCCAAGAAATTTTGAAAGATATGGAGCAAATGGAGGCAGTACCATGGCCTAGAGGTGGGACACATAGGAGGACACACATAGAGGGGTAAATGGCGGGGACGGGCGGGAGGGACCAACTGCTAACGAGGAGGGCCGGGTCAAGACAGTGACAGTGGTCCTCTGGAGGGGCCGTACAGACGAGGTCCTATACTAGGTGGAGAGAGGGGGTCGAACATTAATACATCCTACATGCATGACACCGATGGACGGGTGACACATAGTTGGAGGGACATGGGAGCGGTCGGTCCACCCTGGAGGGAGACGTGCTATGGGTTCTGTGGGGAGGGATGGGGGGCGGGGGGGAGGGATGTTGTGGGTGAAAAATAATACAAAAGCAGGATCGTGGGATGGCAGGTGAGAAACGTACCGTGAGATATATGTGTATTCTACTGGACATACCTCAGTGTTGCGGCCCGGCCGTAGGGTGGGGCGCATAACAGCTTTGATCTCATAACACGATGTAAGTTTGTCATGGGGAGCGGGACGTGCCACATCTGTAATTTTTTCATGCCTGCACAAAAATAAAGTTTTAAAAAAAAAAGATTGTTTGGTACTAAGGCGGATTCTGCGCTGCAGCGCTTCAAGGACAGTAAGGCTACTGCAAAATCCTTGGGTCTGCAGTCCCTGCCCAGGGGCTATGGATACAAAAGGTATCGAGGCTTTGGGAAGGCCACTTCATTTCGAGGCCATCTGCAGCCACAGCAGCAGCAGAACCCTCTGTACAGGTTGTACAGAGGAAAAGGTAGAGGCCGTCTGCGGGGAGCCTCTTGACAACAGTCTTCCTCCTCCCCTTCCTCCCCTGTCCCCACCACTGGTACCACGGAAAAGCAGCTCTAGATCGCCAATCTTGGAGCATGCTGGTCATGTAGGGGGCCGGGTGTCACATGTTCTGTAAGATTGGAAATCGGTTACTTCAGACCGTTGGGTTTTGAATCTTGTGGAAAATGGGTAACCCCTCACTTTTCAAGGGTTACCACCTCCTTACCCTCCTCATTAGGGTTGGTGTTCAGAGGGTCATTTGCTGCTCTTGCAGCAGGAGGTTCTTGCCTTGCTGCAGAAAGGTGCGATAGAGGTGGTTCTGGAGCAGGAAAGGGGTCAGGGATGCTACTCTCTTTAATTCCTGATCCCCAACAAGCACGGCCGGTTGAGACCGACCCTGGACCTCAGGGTTTTGAATTTTTACCTCAGACAGGAAAACTTCAAGATGTTGACCCTTGCTCAGGTTCTTCAGGCGCTGCAGCAGGAAGACTGGATGGTGTTGATCGACTTGCAGGATGCATATTTCCACATCCCTATTCTGAAGTCACATCAGAAGTTTCTCCGGTTTACGTTAGGGTCTCAACACTACCAGTTTGCGGTCCTCCCGTTTGGTCTTACTTTCGCACCACAGGTCTTCACGAAGGTGATGGCGGTGGTGGCAGCACACCTCAGAAGGTCAGGTATTCCGGTTTTTCCCCTATCTGGATGACTGGCTGCTCAAAGCAAGATCACCAGAGATGGTGCTGCGTCACTTGCGAGAAACAACGCAACTGTTGTTCAACTTGGATTTCTCGATAAATGTACCCAAATCTCACCTGGTGCCTTCTCAGTGCAGCCTGTTCATAGGGGCAGTACTGGACACAACTGTGTGTCGAGCTTTCCAACCTCCATAGAGAATTCTCGACATTCAGGAGATTATTCCATTGTTTCGCAATGGAGCGGTTGTTCCAGTCCTGAAGGTTGTACGCCTGCTCGGTCTGTTCGCTTCCTGCATACTGTTGATCAACCATGCATGCTGGCACATGAGGGCACTCCAGTGGTGCTTCCTCAGGCAGTGAAATCAGCACAATGGAGATCTCGGAGAAGAGGTCAGAATCTCCAGAGACACTGCAGTGGAGCTGTTTTGGTGGAGTGTGCCGGACAACCTGTCTCAAGGAGAGCCTTTTCAACCTCCTCCACCAGTGGCCAGAGTGATCACGGATGCCTCAACTCTAGGGTGGGGGGCACATCTGGGAGATCTGGAGGTCAAGGGTCTTTGATCTCCAGAGGAAAGGTTGCTCTACATCAACCTTCTGGGTCTGCGGCAATACATTTGGCTCTCAAGGCCATCCTTCCCTCCCTTCGCCGTCAGTCAGTTCTAGTCCTATCGGACAACACTACCATGATGTGGTATATCAACAAACAGGAAGGGGTAGTGTTGTATCGTCTTGGCATAGAGGCACTGAGACTCTGGTCCTCGGTTCAGGGCCACCATATTTACGTAATTGCAAATCATCTGGCCGGGGTGCTGAATGTGTGTGCGGACATTCTCAGTCAGCAGTACTCAGCCGACCATAAGTGGAGGCTTCACCCGGAGGTGAGTCGTCGCATCTTCAGGTTGTGGGGGTTTCCTCGGGTGGACCTGTTTGCCACTCATGAGAACGCACACTGCCCGTCGTTCTGCAGTCTCCAGTATCCGATGCAGAGACGTTGGGGGATGCGTTTCAACTACATTGGAGCTTTCAGCTTCTTTACGCATTTCCTCTCATACCCTTGATTACTCAGGTTCTGAGGAAGATTCACCAAGACTGGGCCAAATTTATATTGATTGCCCTGGGTTGGCCAAGAAGGGTATGGTACACGGATCTTCTTCACCTCTCATCGCACCCTCTGCTCAGTCTCCCTCTCAGAAAACGGGTGAGCCAAGTTCTCAAGGTAACTTGGACTAGAGAGTGCACGGCTGTGTAGGACAGTAAGTCTACAGTATGTATGATCTCCTCATGAGTGAATTTATTCTTCATTTTTTACTCATGTTTTGTTTATATATATACGTGTGTATATTACACCAATCAATCTTTTAATTGTTGAATCAACATAAACGTAACAAAAAATCAATTTTCAAACAATGCATGTTACAATTTCTATAGCAAATTGCAGTACAGTGAAAATCTCAACAGAAGGTTTAGTTGAACCCAATGCATTTCGGGATGGTGGTCCCTTCATCAGGGGCATGACCTGTGAAAGAATACACTATTGAGTATGAATGGGTAACGAAAAAGGTAGACAGCGCTAAGGGGTTAAAGCGCAACAAACAATTGATATGTGCTTGGTGTCACCTTTCAGAGTGTTACATGCTTCTGTGATTTTAATTGTGTGTCTCTTAAAAGCACTGAACATGATGTGTACCCTTGTTAGACCATCTGCGCTTATGTCGCAATAAAAACATAAGATACCGCGATGTGCAATCTGCCACTATAGCCCATGCTTAGTTGGATAATAAGCGTGTTTGTGAATTTAGTAATGATCAGACTGTTAGATAGAACCCGTCACCATAGCCAAAATATCGAACTTCACGTATCGAACTACCTTCAAAGCACCATGGAAACCGTGTCATTGCCAAGAAAAACCAACAGCTTATTAGTAGAATCTCAGGTATGGATAATAAAAAGCCAGTAAAAGTCAAGCAGGATGACTATGAACTAAAAGAGAAGGTAACTGTTGTTAAGCATTTAATTACCTCAACAAAATGGTTATTCACTGTGCCCAGTTTCGTCGATCCCTGTTCTGACAACCTTCGTTATCTGGCAAATAAAGCAAAACAATACAAGACCTCGTTAACTTACGAGCAGAAGAATTTACTAATCAGATACATCTCGCTAAATTCACGCTCGCAGTTGCTCACGCTAGTCTTACCTAAAAGTTTCAAACGCCGATGCCGGACTAGTACTTCATACAGACTGATCACAATGCAGCCGACATCCTGCTTATGAACCTCTCATCGCGAGAACGTGTGGCGATGTCAACCACGGTATTGGCCTTAGACGCCATCTTGGAGTGCGTTAACAAATTTCTATGGGCTATTTGCATGCCCGTACAAGAAGTGGTGCTAGTTATTGTTAGACAAGGTAGAGTGAAAAATCTACAACAACCCAACAACCTGCCATTACACGATATAGACTTAGTGCCTTTGCTAAGTCAGGAGTGTTTGTATTTGAATGCACAACTTTATTGCTATCAAATAACGGTACACCGAGCAAAACCAAGCAAAGTCGCACAAATGTGCAACTTTATCGATATACAGTGCAATGGCACCACGTAAAAATCTAACGTGAATTCATGCGTTTCACATCAATGAAGGTTTGTGACAAAAGGGATATTAGTGTGAGACACTGATTTACATGGTACTATGCAGGGAAACAACAAAGATTCACATAGAACTGCACGTTCAATGCAGATTTCAACGAACAAACTTAAGTTTGTTACAATAAACATGTCATACACTGAATTTATGCCAAATGCAAGTATACAATATAATCAAAGTGGCACTTAAACTGTGAATGTGTATATGTCACTCTGAATGTAAGTGATTATTTAAACAGGTACTATGTGCTAGCAACAGTGCTGGATGGTGGTTTTAATCCGTTTAGAGAAAACATGACATTTCAAAATTTATCATTGAGCCCCAGAGGTATTACAGAGTTCATCTTTTTGATCCAGACTTCTTCTCTCTGCAAAAGTCTTTTTGTGTTCTCCACTCCTTTTGAAATGGCTACTTTTTTAATGATTTGGAATTTGAGTTGGGCAATCGTGTGCGGAAAGTGTTCCCAGTGTGTGGTGAAACTTGAGGTAGTGCTTTTAATCCTGATTTTACTCTTATGTACTGTCAGTCGGATATTCATTTTTTTTTTTTCTGTCGTCCCAATATATAAAAGAACGCAGGGACATTTTATGGAATAAACCACATTAGTGGTATTTCAATCTGTGGTATCTCGAAGTTTTATACGTTCTCCTGTTCTGGGGTGTAATAATGTATCACACTCAATGACATTGTTACAGTGAATACAGTTTAAGCACTTTTTCATGCCAGGTTTCCCCACGCGAATCTTAGGTTTCCCTGGTGTCAAAATATCTTTCAAATTACGCAATTATGTATACGCGAATAAAGGTTTGTCTTTGAAAATAGCATGAAAATCAGGTTCCTCCATCAGCAGTTCCCATCGATTATGAATAATCTTAATTTTTTGAGATAGTGTGGAGTAACGAGACACAGTCTTGTTTTTTTTGTAATAATCTCTTTCTTGAGAAATGGCACGGTCTGCATGTTTAACCAACAAGTTTTCATGATAACCTCTTTCTATGTATTGCTTTATTTGTTGTTCGATGGTTTGTGCAAAGATTTCAGCTTCTGGCGGGATTCTGCAGGTTCCGAGAAATTGTGAGTATGGTAGATTTTTCACAAGTGATGGAGGGTGAAAGCTCTCGAACATTAATGTGTTATTCCGATCCGTGGCGTTCTTGTAAATTCTAGTTCTGATTTTTTGTGTTTTCATTTCCAGCCAAACATCCAGGAAAGCTATTCCTGTTTTGTTGATGTTATAAGTGAACTGTAATCTTTGGTCTTAAGTGTTCAGTATCCTGATGTTCTCCACTAGTGATTCTTCTGTGTTGTTCCAAATGAGGAAAATATCGTCAATGTAACGACAAAAAAACACCAGTCCAGTCTGGCATTTAGTGTTGTTTAAAATATGGTCTTCCTCAAATTTTGCCATAAAGGTATTGGCGTAGGATGGAGCTCAAGGAAAACCCATCCAAGTTCCGTTCAGTTGTAAAAAAGAACTGATCATTCCATTGAAAATAACTATGTTGGAGACAAAATTCCAATAGATCAATGATTAAGGTGTTCTGGTCACAATCTTGACAACCCTTCAAAAATGCCCACTCAACTGCTTCTAGTCCACATGAATGTGGTATCGAGGTGTATAATGCCACAACATAAATTGTGCAAAGATACCACTCCTCACTTCACTTCACACTCCCTCTCCTCTCCTCTCCTCTTGCAGTCCAAGGGGCAGGCTCTACACCCCTACCCCCAGAGCCGGCACCTTCATGCCTGGAGATTGAACGGGGCAACCTGATCTCCTTCTCGCTCCCGCCAGATGTGGTGAATGTTATTTCATCGTCCAGGAGACACTCCATTAAATCTGTTTTGTAAAGCGGTGTGGAGAGAGGTCCATTGATCCTTTGAAGGCCCATTTATGAGATGTACTTCGTTTTTTATTTTCCTTGGTTGTGCAGTGGCGATGATTATGGGCTACTTGTCGGCCTTCTTTTGTTTGTCCAGCCGTCTTTATTTAAGTCCCCCATTGTCATGAGGTTCATTAAGGGCCTCAACAATAGATTTCCTCCCACTGCCTTCATAATGCCTCAGTGGGATTTGGATTTGGTACTTACATTTCTAATGGGGTCTCCTTTTGAGCCTCTCCATAGTTGTCCTTTGAGGCTGCTTTCTTTTAAGACTATTTTTCTGGTGGCTATCACCTCAGCCAGGAGGGAAAGTGAGCAGCAGGCTATTAGTTCTAAACCTCCTTTTACCACTATCCATGCAGACAAGATGGTTCTTAGGACCAGGGCTGCTTTTCTGCCTAAGGTGGTTTCTCCTTTCCACCTTTGACAGTCTATCACATGGCCTACCTTCTATCCTCTCCACACCCTTCCAAGGGGGAGGAGAGACTTCACCGCCTCGACCCTCGGAGGGCAGTCAGCTTCTAATTGGATAGGACCCGAGACTCGAGGTTGGACGATCAGCTCTTCGTTGGCTATGTTGGGAATATGAAGGGCAAAGCCGTCCACAAGAGAAGGCAGTCTAGGTGGATCATCTTGTGGAGGTATCAGAGCTCACTCTACCAGAGCAAAGTCTTCTACATCTGCTTTGGCTAGAGGTGTCCCTCTGGTGGACATTTGTAAGGCTGCTACATGGGCCTCCCTCCACACTTTTGCAAAGCATAATTGGTTGGATTCTGAGGTGAGGAGGGATGGCCATTTTGCAATAACTGTGCTGCAGTATGTTTTGGTGTGAGGACACCCTCCTCCGGGAGCAGGACTGCTGTGGGATTCAATTCAAAAGGTGTGGAATCCGCAGGTAGATGTATCCATCAGAAGAGCAAGTTACTTACCTTCAGGAACGCTTTTCCTGGTGGATACAGTATCTGCCTGTGGATTCCTCACTGACCCACCCTCCTCCCCGTTGTCCACCTACATACACGGAAAAAGTATTCTCTGTATGACATCGTTGTTTTCCTTTGTCATTTACTTGCCATATTGTTTGCTGTTAGGAAATGCTTTGGTTTCAGCTTTTCCCCTTTGCCATATACTGTGTATATTTGTACATATGTTGTATACTGTGTATGCTTGTAAAATGTTGTCGGTTCACCTGTTTGCCTCGAGGGCATGGAAAAAATGGGTGGCACTGACGTCAGCATGCCAAGGTCTTTTTATGGCTCCGATGACATCATACGGAGTCGCAAGCGGAGCCGTGCCATTGTGACGTCCTCGCCGACATGGGAGAGCTAGGAAAAAAGTTTCAGTAGAATGCTGGCGCTGGGGTAATTCTGAAGGTGAGGAATCCACAGGCAGATACTGTATCCACCAGAAAAAGTGTTACTGAAGGTAAGTAACTTGTTCATTATGAACAGTGTTTTGTATTATATGCATTTTTATAAATTTTTCACCTGCACCTCCTTGCCTCCCAATGGGTTTCTCATAGTCCCCTTGTACATCAGCAATTATTTATTTCTACTTTATATTTTAATTTGTTTTAAAACATGTTTTTAATGTTTAAAACTAAATGCAAAGCACACACACTAGCATTAATTTTTGTAGGATTATTCCATCCCCCCCTGGGCTCCCTGTCTGCCATAGGTGCACACCAGCATTCATTTTTTAAGGATTATTCCATTTCCCCCTGGACCCACTTGCCTGACATGGGCGCAACCAGCATTCATTTTTTTTAGGATTATTCCATTTCACCCTGGAACCCCTTGCCTGCTATAAATGCACACCAGCTTTCATTTTTAAGGATTATTCAATTTCCCCCTAAACTCCCTCCCTGCCATAGGCACACACCAGCATTAATCATTTAAGGATTATTCCATTTGGCCCTGCACCTCCGTGGCTGGCACAGATGTCTCCCTTAGATGCACATAAAGCAATAAAGCAACTGTATATTGTTATCATGATTGGAAATTAAATATTATGTTATGGTGGTATGGTTTGACTTTGAAATGGATAGACTCTAAAATTATTAATTAGGATATTAACTTAAGTAACCACACTGAATTATATTCTCTTTGTACTAATTCAGAATGCCACAATGCCACATTTCCCTAAATGTTTTTCTTCCTTGTTTGCTTTTAGTGTCACAAAAGAAATCACCCAGAGTGCTGCCAGACAGAAGGGCTGTACAAAGTGACGTGACCACACAACATGTGACGAGTTCTCCCATCTCTTCCACTTGTGCAGCTAAATGCACTGCCAACTTCAAGATGGCTCCAAAGAAAGGAGCTGCAAAGAAAGCAGCCTATGAGATGAAGCAGCTTTCCACCATTGGGGTGCCGTCCAGAAACTTTTTCTAGAAACTTGCCACATTGACCTCCGGGGAGCAAGCTGGGAACAGCACTCCCTCATCAAAGGCACCACCCCCAACCTAAGCCCAAGCCCATGTCTGTCATGAGGCAGCTACTGCAATCATTGCAGCATTGACAAGCAGCAACATTGATTTGGATTTGTCTCTTTCGCAAAGTAGTGCCTAATCATTGCAGGTAGCTGAGCAAAGTGGACAACAGCTGCAGCCAGCAATAGAGCTTCCTGAAGTAGGAGCCGAGCAGGAGGTTGAGGTTCCTGCTGAGCGAGAACCTCCTCTTTTAGAACTATTGGCTTCCACATCTCCAGCAAGTGAAAGGAATGGTACGCTACCATCATCTCCAAGTCCCCCTTCTGATGATCTGGACATGGATTGGACCCCAGCTAAGCCTGAAACATGCCAGGAGAGGCAAGGGGAAAGGAAAGTGCCTGAAAGCCTTCCAATAATGGAAGGGGATGAAGATGACAAGCCAGTCACTGTCATGACAGCTGGTCTACAGGAGACCGACATTTACCCTCCTATTTAACCTACTTCGAGGGATGTGACACTCATACCAGCACCAGCTCTCATATTTGTAAGGTCCGCTGGTGAGACCTACATCTGCCACTACCTCAGTAGAAGTACACATTGTAGAGAGGCAATCAACAACACACCCACCTACCTTCAGTTCTTCAGCTATTGGCAGGGGCCCACTAAAAAAGTGAACCTTCTGAGTTTGGGACTTCTTCACAATTAGCCCCATCTGGAACTGGTTTGCCAGAAATGCTGTTCCTGCGCTCCATTATGATGTGCTGGAATAGGACAAGCTTTGCAGCAGATTGCTGTTCACACTATCCACCTGACAGGAGACATGTGAAGCAGTTGTCAAGCCACTAATTACATGTATCACTTCACACTGGATCTCTTTTTTGGGGGTTCGGTAACAGCTATTTTCAGGTCTCGATGCCGAAGAAATCTTTATGGGCATTTGGCGGCATGAAACAGTAGCCATGTTCACCATGGAGAAATCCAATACAGCTGCAAACATCTTGGAAGACTTTAGCAGCAAGGTGTTTGAATTTCTGCAAGATGTCAGAATTGGATTTGTTGCCACGGAAAACAGTGGTAATATAGTTAAGGCTGTGACAGACAGTAAATATTTCAGGGTCCTGTGTTTGGCGGATTGAATCAACATTATTGTACAGGACTTTCTCAAATAAGAAGACATAGTTAGCAATTTACTGACCACCTGCAGAAGAATCTGCACACATTTCACCCATTCTTTTAAAACCCGGAAGCAGTTGAGGATCATTCAGCATGCTACTAGAGTACCAGTTAAAGCCCTCATACAGGAGGTGCCAACATGTTGGAACTCCACCTATTATATGTTGCATCGTCTGCTTGAGCAGTTCAAACCGATCATTGAGTATTTCATGAAAAGAGTGGATGCAACTTGGAAAAGAATGATCATTGAGATGGACAATGTTAGAAATGGGGATCTCTTGCTGGCACTGGCTTACACCCTATCCACGTAGGGACCCTTTTTCTAGTCATAGTAAGGGACTTACACACCTAAGATAACCCCTGCTTGCCCCCTTGGCAGCTTGGCATGAGCAGTCAGTCTTATAATGAAAGCAATGTATACCACACCAGTTTTGAAAAATAATCAATCTTTATCTGAATAAAACCTGACCGAAAACCAAACAAATCCAACATACACATGCAAAGATATCACTTTTAGAAGGTTCAAACTGTTCAGTTCATTGAAAACTTTGGATGCGTCAGATTTTAGTGCAAAGTATCTGGGATGCGTCAAAATTGAAAAACATAAACAGGCGCAGCAGACAAGAGGCACCAAAAACAAAGTGATGCGCTGCTTTCTTTCTCTTAGGGGAGGTGAGGTGTCGATTCCTTGCTGTCAGGGAGAGGTGATGTGTCGATTCCCTTCTGCGAAGGCAGGTGATGCGTTGGATTTCGAACATGCGGCCTGGGTTCCTTACGGCTGGGCTGCGTCGATGAAGACTTGTCAAACAGGTACAATGTGTGGAAAATCCAGTCACCTGGGTCGATTTCCACGCTGTAATGCAGGTGATTAAGCGAAACTTCAGCCGCACAGCAGGGCATGCGTCGTAGTCAGAGCAGGTGCCATAGACGTCGTAGAAACGGTGCTCAGGATTCTGGCTGCTGTAATCTTCGGGTCGCACAGCAGGTGCTGCATCAATTCTTCGGCCGCACCTTGGCGATGTGTCGGTTTTTTAATCGCACGGCAAGACCGGCAGAAAAAACAGGCGCTGAAGGTTGGTGCGTGGATTATCTTCTCTTCATGCAGCAGAAGCCACTTCCAAAGGCCCAGAACTGGGATTGGCACCAATTGGCAGGTCAGAACTCCCAGCAGAGGAGTTTGGGGGCTGCAGTTGAAGTCTTTGATGGCCTTAAGACTTCTTAACATGAGACAAGCACACACAAACCCTTGGAGAACCTTGACAAGCAGGATGATGAAAACAAAGTCCAGTCCTTTCACTCTCGAAGACAGAAGCAGCATGCCAGCTCAACACAGCAATACACAGTGTGGCAGTTCCACTCCTACAGCTTCTCCAACTCTTACTCTTGGCACAATCTCCTCTTGATCCAGAAGTGTTCTGAAGTTCTGGTGTCACAGCTCCAGTACTTATACCAGCTTCTGCCTCTGAAGTAAGCAAAGTTCAAAATAATGTCTTTGGAGTGCAAAAGACCGTGCCTTTCCCTGACCTGGCTCCAGACACACTACAGGGGGTGGAGATAGCTTTGTGTGAGGGCTGGCACAACCCTATTCAGGTATCAGTGGCAATTCCTCCCACCACTGTAGCTCAGGAAGACCTACCAGCCTGATGAAGTGCCATCAGGATACGCAGGGCACATTTCAGCTCCCTTTGTGTGACTGTCTACAGTGAACGCACAAACACCCCGACTGTCAGTCTAAACCAGACGAGGATTCCTCAGGCAGGCAGAGGTACATAATGGTAAAGCAAGAAAATCCCCACTCTCTAAAAGTAAAAAACACACAGAAGATGGACGGAATGCAGAGCAAATAAAACATTCACCCCCAGTCAATAGATCTGGGTTAAATCCATCGTTCTTTTGCTCACCATGCCACCCCTGTTTGGAACCAGCCATATGCAAATCAGTCTTGACTCTGTGCCTCATAGGAACAGTCCAGCCCGAACTGGAAAAGTGGCATTTTCAAGTATGCAATTTATAAACCAACTTCACTAAAATAAGTATTTTTAAATTGTGAGTTTAGGGACCCCAAATTCCAAATCTCTATCTCTTCTAAATTGTAAGTTACACTTGTAAGAGGTTACAAGGCAGCTCCAATGATAACCTAAAGGAGAGATAGTCCTTGCAATAGTGAAAAATGAAACGAGCAGTATTCCACTATCAGGGCATGTAAAATACACCAGTACCTGTCTTACCTTTTAACTACACTGCACCCTGCCAATTGGGCTACCTTGGGCCTATCTTTGGCGGTGCCTTACTTGTAGTTAAAGGGAAGGTTTGGGCCTGGCAAGTGGGTGCACTTTCCAGATCGACATGGCAATTTAAAACTGCACACACAGACACTGTAGTGGCAGACATGAGACATGGTTGCAGGGCTACTCATGTGGATGGCACAATCAGTGCTGTAGGCCCAATAGTAGCATTTGATTTTCAGGGCCTGGGCACATGCAGCGCACTTTACTGGGGTCTTACCAGTAAATCAAATATGCCAATCATGGATAACCAACCACAGTTGTAATTTACACAGGGAGCACTTGCACTAGCACTGATCAACAGTGGTAAAGTGCCTAGAGTACTAAAACCAGCAAAAAACGAAATGCAACACATAGTTAGAAACAGGAGGCCAGAAGCAAAAAAGAATGCAGAGGGAAAAAAAATCTCCAAAGATGCCAGGTCTAACAAATGGGGCCTAGTCAAATGCCTGACAGAGATGCTACTTCCTTTTGAGGTTTTCACATGGGAAGTCAGCGAGGAGGACAGTACGATGGGACAAGCTATCCCATTGTTGCATCTGCTACAGGACCAGTTAAAAAAGGTGCCTGAAAGGTTTCCACTCGCAGGTGTGAATGAAAACAAAGATGCTCATGAGTTGGTTTAGGGCTTAATCCTTCTCTTGGCTGATAATCCAAGGCTACAAAGAGACATTGTGTCATCCAAAGAGTACAACTGTGCCACAATACGATGTACAAAAAATACTGGCAACTTTAATTCCTTTTTCAGAAAGGGATGTTTCACAATACATGAAGTGGATTGTTGAGCGAGCCATAGACCTGGAAGAAGAACAGCTTGACATTAGAGTCCCACTCCCACCTAGGCAGAAGTTCTGGAGTCCTTCCTTCAACTTCCAGAAAGGGCAGCAGGAATAAAAGAATCGTCCCCATCCTCTGCATTGAATTGGTTTCAATGGACAGATGTTTAGTCCAGTGCAGAAGCGAAGGCAAAAGAAGCCGAGCAAGTGGCAGCACCAATGACCATTCACAGGATGTTCTTAGACTATCTGGATGACCCAAGAGGTCTATGTGGATCAAAACCGTTTGGTGTATTGCTATGGGAAGATGCGTCAATGGCCAGAGCTCATCCAGCTGGCAATTAAGAATCTGGCTTGTCCTGTAGTCAGTGTGTCTGCTGAGCGTGTTCAGTGCAGCTGGCACAGTTGTCACAGCGAGAAGGACCAGTCTCTTGCTTCAAAATGTGGAATACTTCATATCACAAAATCATGCAGTTCCTGAAATACCACAGGAGGAGGATGAGGGTGATTGATCAGACTGAAGTGTGTTAGCTGACCAACTTCTGGGTGAACTACCTGAGTTTGAGGACAAACCCCACTTCTTTGACTGAGAGTAGGCCACCTTAGAACTTTTTAATTATTATTATTAACGTCAAACTGCTTTGCCAAAACATTTTAGGCATATGTATGGCCAGATTGGAACAGGTAACTATAGCACCAATTAGTGATATATATTTGTTAGTGATTGTGAGTGGTGATTCAAGTGGTGGCACACAGTGAGGGAGGGTGTTCAATACATTTGTAAACTTTATTTTTGATGATTTGCAATGTTTGGGGTCTGATGGGTGATCATTTTTCCTGAAGGTGGTTGGCCCTTTCACACTTAGCGAGATTTACTAGCCTGGCCCACTCCTTTTTTTCTGGTTCTCAATCTTTAGAGACCAAACTAGTCAGTTTAATTAAGAAGCACAAATCTAAACAAAACAATTACTCAAATAATGATTCTCTCATTGTTCATCAACAGAAGTGCATTACAGTTCGATCTCATTTGGGTCGGGCCGGAGTTGGACTGATTTGTTACTCAGTCAGGATGATGCAATGACTCAGGGCGGGTCTACTGTAACCTCAACAGCCAGAAGAAGGAAGTTATCGACTTCAGGGAATCCACATGATGATGACTCCATAAGGCCTACTCAGCTCTGTGAACTGGAGATAGGTATGTTGATTTGGGAAATGCTGCTGTGTGTGTGTGCTAGCTCAAATGTGAAACTCCTCTATTATGTGGTTGTGGTCGGCGAGAGGCCATTTGTAACTGGAGACAGACGTGTGATATCGCATCCTGACATGAAGCATGCACTCAGCTAAATGTTATGATGACAGCTGTGAGATTGATCAGTCCGATATGTGCAGCTAGTAATTGTCCATGATTGGTTGTAAAATTGCTCCACTTCTCAGTTAATTATTGCTCAGGAGTCATAAATTGTATGGTTGCAGCAGCCTATGCTCTTGCTCTGCCTCTTATTCTTGGTAAACTCCTCATGAATCTTACTTTCTGTCTTTCTCCTTGACTCTACAATATCGTTTGTGTTTTACAATTCGCAGGACTTAATCTTATCCTGCATGAAAGGCAATAGCTCCATAACACTTCTGCTTACCTTACCAGATTGGTTCAACCAGGCACCTAAGAGTGACAGACATTCTGAGAAGAATGAAGATGCCACACCCAAATTGGCAATACAGTATCATTTTTCTATTAATAATTCTAATTTTTAAAACTATGTGGGTTCACTTCACTCTTCCATAATCTGTATTTACTATTTCTTAAACCTAGACGACAGAACATTTAGATATATAATAACTTTGATCTCCGGGGCTGGAGGACTGTTTGCAATGCATTTAACTGAACTGTGTCATTCTCATTCCTTCATTTCCTTCCACAACAGATCGAAGATGATGTGCTGCTCATGTCCCTGATAAATATTGGTGTTGTGTAGTGTTTGGCAGGGTATGCCCAGACGTGGGTTCCTTGCTCACTTTGCCACTGGATTCAAGCTACGCTGGCTGATGAGGAAAAACTTCTGAACTGGGGTGGCAAAATGAGCTAAAGAATGATGATGGATTCAACCCAGATCTGTGACTGGGGGTGAGTGTTTGGAAAGTTTCAACACTCCGTCCATCATCTACTTGTGTTTGCTTTGTTCTCCCTAAGTTGGCAGGGTATGCCCAGACGTGGGTCCCTTGTTCACTTTGCCACTGGATTCAAGCTAGCCTGGCTGATGAGGGCTGTTAGCCCGAAACCGGTCCCAGGATGTGTGTTTGCGGTCCAGGGAAGACATGGCTTGGCAGTTCGGTCTCGACTGTTCCCTTGAGGCACAGGGTCAAGACTGATTTGCATATAGCTGTGTATGAACTGGGGTGGCAAATTGAGCTAAAGAATGATGATGGATTCAACCCAGATCTGTGACTGGGGTGAGTGTTTGAAAAGTTTCAGCACTCCGTCTATCGTCTTCTTGTGTTTGCTTAGTGTTTGTCTTTGTCACACCTTTCTCCTAATCCCCTTTCCCATCCGTTCATCAAACCCCGGGCTGTATGATTTATTGAGGTGTGACTTATGGGTTGGGGTGGATGTGGTGAAAGCAACACAAACTCACTGCAGAATCTTCTATTACCTGAGCAGTAGCCCACTCCAGTCCACTTAACCACCCACACATAAAAGGGGCCCATATTTTTGATATAGAAGAACATCATTCATCAACATCATCATTCAGGCCCTGTGTTACGTAACCACTTAACCTTGTCCACTCCTGACTCTGAGTCCACTTCTCGTGACTCAAGAATTTCATAAGTTTAGTTTTTATTAAATATAAGCTCACCATAGTATAGAAGAAGTTACTGTTGCTAATTTTTGTTATAACATCAGATTTTGTTGTTGTTGTGTTGTGGTGGTAGTCTGGTCACAGTCTTTCTAAAGTTATGATATAAATATATTATAACCCACTTAATCTGTTTTTCATTCAATCAAGTTTCCTGTGATGGTTAATCCTTCAGTTAATCCTACAGTTGGAGTTTACCTAGGTGGGAGTGGGATCTTGCTTCTTATGCCTTCCCTGTTAGCGTGCTAGCCTGCTACTACTGCCACCACCATTAAGAAGGCATCTTAGGAAACCCTCCAGTAAGAAGGTTGAGAGAAGTAGCAGCCATTGCCTCGTCTATTCAGGTAAGACACTATGGAGTGAAGTGAACTAGTTTAGTTAGTAACTAACTTCTACTGAAGATGTTGCTCTAAGTTGTTGTAGGGCAATATAGGCAATGACAGTCCTCCCTAGTGGTCAATAAAGGTACAGAGGGTAGTAGGGCAAGGGTATAGCTAACTTGTATACACCTTTTTAAGCAGATTTAAAAAACTGGCTACGCTAATAGGTGGCAGTGCAAAGTAAAACACCCAAAAAAGAATTGAGGCATAAACTAAAATAATATTTTCCCTTTCATTTTTTTTTACAATGAAAGTATAAAACCCACCCTCTTCACCTACAACAGGCCCACCCCTCTCCCCACACATCCCCTGCCCCCAACCAATGTCCAAAAGAAAGAATGTCCAAAAGTCCAATTTTCCCTCTCCAATTCTCACCCTCTCCACCTACAACAAAAGCCCCTCCCACCAAATGAAAAATAAAAAAGGGCATTATGGGGCATCAGCATTGGAGCTAAGGCTTGCCACCTCCTGGCAAAGCTACACCAGCTTGCGGACCACATGGTGTTGGAAGCGATCTGGGTGTCGAAGGGTAGAAGTGGTGGATCAGGCCAAGGATCCCAGCTGACGGCAGAGCTGCCAACGTTATGGTCGGGACAGAGTAGCTGGTGGCATGCTTGAGGAATTGTGATGGCAGAGGCCGCCTCCTTCTCCAGAGGCACCAGTCAGCGATTCCCAGCATGGATTGTCTCCATTTGCTGATGCCGCAGCTGAGCTGCAATCTCCTGCTGAGATGGTGGACCAGCAAGTGAAGCTATATGGAAAAAGACAAATTGTAAATAATGTTCTGTGCAAGCACTTGTTTATATAGTGGCACAGTAGCAGTACCTTGTAGGTCCTGTAGGGCCATTGGAATGTTTGATGTGATTTGTCACAGGGCCAGGTTGTCCCCACACATGCCTCACTGACTGGCTCCAAGGAATTTAGCCAGAATACAATACCACCAGATTAAAACGAAGTGTTTTTTCTTTTAAAGGATTTCCTTGTAAAAAAATAAAACTAAACTAACACTTTGTGTGTAAATTAACAATAAAGAAAAATACACTCTCAATAAGTAAAGCATTATGCAGTATGCAGGACATGTATTCTTCTTCTTGTGCTAAATTAATAGAGGCATGCTAGCACGACTGGTATTTGCTACTCTCTGCTCTCTGGTCAGCTGTATTGGGCAATATATTATTATCTCACTTTTAATTCTAGTGGCCCTGCTCTTCCCCGACTCCATTTCAATTCTACCCTGACTCTAAAGAGGCAGATGAATAATAATATATCACACGTCAGATGTAAATGTGGATATCCTGTCTGCCAAAAGTAGACAGTGGGAAAAACAATGCACTGCAGTACAGGCAAAGGAACTGGAAAGCTTTTATTTTGCACGTTTTCCACAGAGTGTCAGACTGGCCAAACTCTAAATCAGGCACTTAGTCCCGCTTTACTCCCTGGCCTCTTTATCCCCCACAAATTATTTTCAACAAATACCTTCACTTGGCAGTAAGGAAACTTACTCTACTGCAGGTTAAGTTTGAGGGATTAGGGTAGGTAGAGATTTTGCTATAGTATAGTGGGGTGTCACTGATCTGTGCTAAGCTTTTCCTTATGCGCTGAAGTTGATGAATGACAGAAGGGAAACATTTGAACAGGTGTAATCATAAATATGTTATGGAAGTCATGGAATATATATATATATATATATATATATAATGGCTCCAACTGCACCTGAAACCAGCGCACTCACGGACGGGTGCTTTGTAGCGCCGAGGTGCAACCGCGCTAAAATATTCGCTCACTCCTTTTTCACCATCCGGATTAAGGAAAGCACTCGCAGGGGTTATCTTTCGTATTCTTTATTTGGACCGCTTTAAAACATGACGCGTTTCGGCTTGCGCCTTAATCTGATGTTTTTAGGGCTTGGGGGTGGTTTGGGGACCCCTGTTTCAATGCTGGGTGGTTAGGATCTCATGAAACTGCCTCTTTACACATTTTTGGGGTTCGTTTTTGCTGCCCAACTCAGGAAGCGAGAGAGAAAATGGGGGCCGCCGCTTCCTGGTTTTGACCGATTCGAATGTTTACTAAGATCTAAGAGCCAATCAGAATCGCGCTCGCGCACGCCACCGTACGCGTACGGTAAGCTTACGGTAAGCACACGGTAAGCGCACCGTAAGCTGCCACAGATATATATATTGATTTAAAGGCTATTTTCTCAGAATCTACTAAACAGATTTACACCAAACCTACAAAAGGCACTTCCTTGACCTGGGGACTACCTCTCTGCCAAATTTCATTAAATTCTGTTCAGCCGTTCGGGCTGTAGCCCTGTCTAAAGGTCCTATGGAAAAATGCATGGGAAAAACGCGTTTTGGGACCCCCCTTTTATCTCAGCCCCCGCTTGACGAATCCCCCCGAGACTTTCAGGGTAGGAGCGGAGCGTAGCGCCCCACCTATTTTGAAAAATTCGTGAGGATTCGTCGACCGGCGCCAAAGTTATTCAAAATAGAATGTTGCGGATTTCCTATGGAAACGTGGTCCTAACTATAACTACCTACTGGCGACCGCCAGTAGGTAATATATATATATATTGGAAGAAAAGGTTGCCCTTGCTCGAGGAAGCACACACGATGAGTATTGCACTTCTTTTATTGGAGGTTGCAGCATGATGCACAGGAAACATTCAGAGCTCTTCTCATCACCTAACGCGTTTCGGGCTAGCGCCCTTGCTCACAGGTGTTCTCCGAGGTGACTGGAAACAGTGTGCGGCCATCTTTACAAGTCCTCATGTATCCGCCCCAATGGGCGTGTTGCCAGTGCTTGGAATTGTGGTCCTTGTAGTTCGCAGCACCGCATCCCCAGTGGGATTCTCCTCCACCTCACATTAAAAACATCATAAAGCCCATGTGGGTTGATGAATGGCTCACCACACAGTCTGCCACTCATAGATATCCACCAATAGTGGCCCCATCGTCCAAAAATGATGACTGTCCCTCGACGTCAACTCTGGTCCGCTACTGCTGCGGCGGTACTCCCCCACGGCTGGACCGTCCGTAAATATTGGAAGAAAAGGTTGTCCTTGCTTGAGGAAGCACACACGATGAGTATTGCACTTCTTGTGCTTCCTCGAGCAAGGGCAACCTTTTCTTCCAATATATATATATATATATATATATATATATATATATATATAAATATATATTCACAGAAAAAAACATGGGTTTCACACACGTTATAGTTAGGAATTAGCATTTAAAAAACCTTGCTAATTCAATGAAAAAACCATAGGTTTCACACACGTTATAGTTAGGAATTAGCATTTAAAAAACCTTAGAAATTCAATGAAAAAACCAAAGGTTTCACACACGTTATAGTTAGCTGGACATTTTACTCGTAAAAAACCATTGAAATTCCCCCGTTATAGTTAGTTAAGCTAACTATAACTCGCGCGCCCGCAATGCACTGCTGATGACGTCACATATTACATCACTCATGACATGGTCAGTGACATCACTCATGACATCACTGATGACATCTCAAATGACATCACTGATGACATCACTGATGACATCATCCTTGTGATAGAGTGGCAGACCTCCTCTCACCCTAATATAACCTTTGATACACACATTTATAAATAGAGACTAAACTTTTCAAAACAATGGACATACCAATACCAGTTACAACAACCTCTTCAGTAATTCTAAGATCCACATACACATCCACTCATTCACCAACAGTCCTATACAGTCACTCATACATGTACTCACTCATCATATGTACTCATACACCTATACATCCTGTTACACAATGCCACTCATCCGTAGAGTTACTCACACACATAGTCACTCATGCTAATAAAGAATCAAACATCCGTTTACTTGCATATAGTTATACACACACCACCACACTTACTTCTACAAAAACTTACACATACTTAGTCTTTTAAACAATCACTTATAGAAACACATACTTATTCATACAGGAACTCTTTCAATCTCTCACTCTCACATATACTCACTTATATACACCAATAGTCACATATACTAGTTAAAAACATATGTAGTTACTCATAAAGACACTGTAGAGACAGTCATTCACTCACTAACACACCCATACACACACTCATCCACCCATGCAGTCCTGCACACATACTATCTTCAACACATACAAACAGTGAGTCACTCATTCATGCACCTATGCACTACGTAATACCCCCCACCGAACCATGCAGACACTCAGACTGATAATCAAAAAACCAACTAATAACCTATATAGACACTCATGTAGGTACTCACCAACCCTTATAGCCACTTATACACAAAGTGAAAGACTGATACAGATATATGCATATTTAAACATTACTCACTAAGCCATGTATTCACTATGATACACCTAATCAGTCAGTTACACAATCAATTTTTCAAAAACAAAACATCCATTTAGACACTTATATACCCATTTATTCTTCCATCAACCATGAAATATACATATATAAAACATATTTAATTTTCAGAAAAACACACATTCACGGGATGATGTCATCAGTGATGTCATCAGTGATGTCATTTGAGATGTCATCAGTGATGTCATGAGTGATGTCACTGACCATGTCATGAGTGATGTAATATGTGACGTCATCAGCAGTGCATTGCGGGCGCGCGAGTTATAGTTAGCTTAACTAACTATAACGGGGGAATTTCAATGGTTTTTTACGAGTAAAATGTCCAGCTAACTATAAGGTGTGTGAAACCTTTGGTTTTTTCATTGAATTTCTAAGGTTTTTTAAATGCTAATTCCTAACTATAACGTGTGTGAAACCTATGGTTTTTTCATTGAATTAGCAAGGTTTTTTAAATGCTAATTCCTAACTATAACGTGTGTGAAACCCATGGTTTTTTCTGTGAATTTGCAAGGTTTTTCAAATGCTATTTTTTTTTTTTCTTCTATTTTTTTAAATATATTTTTAATTTAATGTTCTAACCTTTTATAAAGACCATGGTTAAATTTTTAAAATTCTTTAATATGTTTTTTTAAATATATTTCATAAAATAAACATGTTATAATTTTTTGCAGTACATTTTTTCCTTTTTTTTTAGTACGCGTACCGTAAGCTTACGGTAAGCGTACGGTTTACGCAACGCCCGTAATTTATCTACGCTGTTTGCGTATAGTTACGCAATTTGCGTAGCCGCGCGTACTCCGCGTGGGACGCGTACGCGTGTACGCTACACGCGCACGTTACGCGGAAGTGTTGGGTAGTGACTGTTATGCGCATGCGCGCAAGCGCGTGTCTTTTTTACGCGCATGCGCACTTTTGCCGTAAGCGTACCGTAAGCGTACCGTAAGCGTACGGTAGGTCATGTGATCATGAAACACAACTTTTGATTGGTTGAAACTACTTTCAGTTCTAGAACTCTCCTACACCACACCCATTCCCCTCATTTCTGCTTGTGATCCCTTAGGAGAAGGAGCTGGGTTGTCTTTGTGATACGATGGCAGAACAGCAGAGCTCTTCTGAGAGTGAGGCTAGCACTAGCAGCACTACCTTGAGGCAGAGAGCGAGGAAACAAAAGACCTCTTATGTATGGGATTATTTTACTTTTCCTGAAGGCCAGCTAAAGGTAAATGCACCCTTAGTGACTTGCAAGCTGTGTCAGCGTGTACTTTCAAGAGGTAATCCTGACAGGAAGTATTCCTTTGGGAATCATACCATGATGAGGCACCTCAGGGATGTACACAGAAGGACACATGCTTGACTTTTTGGAGGTAACCCTTCAGAAAGTCAACCAAGCACATCCACAGCAGCTCAGCCTGGACCATCATCTGCAGGGCTGACTCCTTCTTCTGCAGGTCAGGTGAGCCCTTCATCTGTGGGGGGAGCATCTCCTTTTGCTGGCCCTCTGGAAATTAACCCTCGATTTCTGAGGGTTGATATTCGATGTGCCTCTTGTCATGATCTAATTTGTCATAGGGAGACCAGTGTTTCCCTAGTGAACCTCAAAATAGATCAGCACACTTGTCACAGAGACTAATTTTCCCATTCTTTCTTTCCTCTCTCCCTGCATGAACACAACGGCTCTTTTAAGAGCCAACCTTATCTTTCATCTTTTTTTTATAGATGTTTTTAAAAACTTTTTTTTTTTTTTACCGTATGCGTACGGTGCGCGTAATGTTTTTTTTTTTTTTTAAAAAACACTAAAAATCAATAATCACATTACAAGGACTTTGAAACACTACAATTATTATTATTGACTTACCATACCCACTCCAAAAAATATTTATTCATTTGTTTTTTTTAAAAAAAAATTGCTATAAAAATGGTTCTAGTTTTCGAAAATTTTCTATATCAATCTGAAAAAAAAGAAAAAAGTATTAATATTTTTTAAACATTTTAAAATACAGTACACGTATTTACATATTTACCAAAAAATATTTTTGCCTTATTTTTGCTGTTTTCAGAATATATTGCATTTCACTTTAAATTGTGAAAGCAATTGCATTCATCATTTAACAGTGGGCAAAAAAAAAATAACAATCTCAAAGATTGTATTAAAAAAGCCCAGAATCTCTTCTCACTTACTGCTCTTTTTTTTTGGCAAGTGAAAATCACTTTTACAGACTGACACATTATGAATCCACTTTTTAGATTTTTTTAAAAAGCCCATGTCCAGACTGCTTTTTCAGACCACCACCATGTGTATCCTCGGTGACTGCCTACACTCCAGCAAGGGCAGCCAGCCTTAGTGATGCTGAATGTATTTGCATTACAGACTGAAACCTCAAAACCCCACTCGCTTCTAAATACTGTGCATGATTCCACATGGTAAGCAGCTGGGTGTGTGCTAAGAGTCTGCTTCTTCCCCCAAAAAATCGCTCCCCCTTTTTCCTACTAATGCAACTGTGAAATCACCAGAGCAAAACGCAATAAATCTCTGCCTGTAATTCCTATTTGCACACAGAGTCATGTTTTCACATTAGTCCCAAAACGAAATTTCTTTGCCAATTTAAATGCACACTTACTGCTCTTTTTTTTTGGCAAGTGAAAATCACTTTTACAGACTGACACATTATGAAACCACTTTTCAGATTTTTTTAAAAAAGCCCATGTCCAGACTGCTTTTTCAGACCACCACCATGTGTATCCTCGGTGACTGCCTTCACTCCAGCAAGGGCAACCAGCCTTAGTGATGCTGAATGTATTTGCATTACAGACTGAAACCTCAAAACCCCACTCGCTTCTAAATACTGTGCATGATTATACATAGAAAGGAGCTGGGTGTGTGCTAAGAGTCTGCTTCTTCCCCCAAAAAATCGCTCCCCCTTTTTCCTACTAATGCAACTGTGAAATCACCAGAGCAAAACGCAATAAATCTCTGCCTGTAATTCCTATTTGCACACAGAGTCATGTTTTCACATTAGTCCCAAAACGAAATTTCTTTGCCAATTTAAATGCACACTTACTGCTCTTTTTTTTTGGCAAGTGAAAATCACTTTTACAGACTGACACATTATGAATCCACTTTTTAGATTTTTTAAAAAGCCCATGTCCAGACTGCTTTTTCAGACCACCACCATGTGTATCCTCGGTGACTGCCTACACTCCAGCAAGGGCAACCAGCCTTAGTGATGCTGAATGTATTTGCATTACAGACTGAAACCTCAAAACCCTACTCGCTTCTAAATACTGTGCATGATTATACATGGAAAGGAGCTGGGTGTGTGCTAAGAGTCTGCTTCTTCCCCCAAAAAATCGCTCCCCCTTTTTCCTACTAATGCAACTGTGAAATCACCAGAGCAAAACGCAATAAATCTCTGCCTGTAATTCCTATTTGCACACAGAGTCATGTTTTCACATTAGTCACAAAACGAAATTTCTTTGCCAATTTAAATGCACACTTACTGCTCTTTTTTTTTTGCAAGTGAAAATCACTTTTACAGACTGACACATTATGAATCCACTTTTTAGATTTTTTTTATAAGCCCATGTCCAAACTGCTTTTTCAGACCACCACCATGTGTATCCTCGGTGACTGCCTACACTCCAGCAAGGGCAACCAGCCTTAGTGATGCTGAATGTATTTGCATTACTGACTGCAACCTCAAACCCTTAAAGTATTCCTTATTTTTACGAGTACACCTTAATTTATCATGAAAAAATAGTCCATATTATTTTACATGTTCCTCACATTTAAATTTCTCCCAAAACAGAAAATAATAAACACAACTTCTACAAAAGGAATTCCAATTCTATTATTCATTTCTTAATTTACCATATACATCCCCTCTCAAACTCATAACTCACCTTTAAAATTAGTTAGTTGTGAAAGAAATGTGGCACTCAAACAGCAGATTATCAGAGCCAGGATCTCTGTTCTCTACACCTCTCTCCTCTCAGCAGAACCAGAAAATGGCAAAGTTTCCCTCTATTTTTCCACACATATACATGTAAGTTTCAAATCTCAGTGCTTCCCCCTTTTTTTCAAATGTAATCACACATTTCTATTGGTTGAAAACCAACCCTTTTCTTAAAGTACCCTTCCCCCAACTTGACTTCTGCCTGCTACCATAGCAACACCTCATGGAACACTGGTGTGTGGAGTTAGGTCAGAAGTTCGCCAAACAATGTTTCAATTCCACAGAGCAAGAGTGCTTGACTTTTCAAACCTTACAGCAAATCCATAGTACTGTTCTTTGGTAACACATTTTTCTGTACCAATACAAAACATGCTTCTATCAATTTACACATACAGCCTAGTTTTTAGTGTAGAATGGTATGAAACAGACAATCAGTTCTTTTTAAAAAAAAAAAAAATATGTATGCCTCCATTTCCAAACTGTTTTTCATTTCTTTTTCCCATTCTACTGAATTACACCTCCTGAGTGCATCCAGATCTCCTTTGAAGATGTTCACAGTGTGGATTGTAGGGCACAGCTATGTCTTCTGGAGTGAAAAGTTTGCAGAGAAAACAGGTATGGTGAGAGACCTTGCTTTGCCAAATGTAGACATTAAATGGATTGGTCAGAGAGGGTTAAAGTTGCACCAATTGATGCCATTGGTGAAATCCTTCATGCAAAACCAACACCCTGACCTCATAATAGTGCACTGTGGTGGCAATGACCTAGGCACTTTGACTGGGGTAGGTCTGGAAATGCTTATGAAGGACACCTTTGCACAACTGTTTTCTGTTTTCCCTAAAACTGCCTTTGTGTTTTCCAACATATGCCAAAGGCAAAAATGGAACTGGTCCAATCATTTCTGTCCGCAAATTGACAAAGCAAGGAAGCACGTCAACAAATCTGTTTCTGCTTTCCTCCGTGACTATGGTATGGGTGCCATTTACCACAACAACTTGCGTTATGACATGCAAGACATTTATAGAGGAGATGGTGTGCACTTCAATGATGAAGGGAACAGAGTCTTCCTCTTGAACCTTAGACTCTGCATCGGTACTTACTTGTAGGTACCACTTAAAAAATCACTTCATAAACACAACGGCTCTTTTTAGAGCCCCTAATATCTAAACTCTTAAATCTGCATTTCATTTCTTTTTTAATTTTTTTTTTCTACCGTACGCTTACCGTAAGCTTACCGTACGCGTACCCCGTGATTTTTAAAAAAATCAATAAATGTTTTCTTTGTACTTTTCTGTCCTTCTTTGACCCCCTCACAAATGTAAGGGGGTCTGTAACTCTCCTCCTTGCCCCCTTTTCTTGTTTTCACTCTTTTTTTTCTGAGTGAAACACACAAAATGGCGGCCGCCGCTTCCTGGTTTCGGCCGATTCGAATGTTTACTAAGATCTAAGAGCCAATCAGAATCGCGCTCGCGCACGCCACCGTACGCGTACGGTAAGCTTACGGTAAGCGTACCGTAAGCTGGCTCAGATATATATATTGATTTAAAGGCTATTTTCTCAGAATCTACTGAACAGATTTACACCAAACCTACAAAAGGCACTTCCTTGACCTAGGGACTACCTCTCTGCCAAATTTCTAGTAATTCTGTTCAGCCGTTCGGGCTGTAGCCCTGTCTAAAGGTCCTATGGAAAAATGCATGGGAAAAACGCGTTTTGGGACCCCCCTTTTATCTCAGCCCCCGCTTGACGAATCCCCCCGAGACTTTCAGGGTAGGAGCGGAGCGTAGCGCCCCACCTATTTTGAGAAATTTGCGAGGATTCGTCGACCGGCGCAAAAGTTATTCAAAATAGAATGTTGCGGATTTCCTATGGAAAAGGGGTCCTAACTATAACTACCTACTGGCGACCGCCAGTAGGTAATATATATATATATATGTGTATATATACATATGTATATATATATATATATATGTATATGTATTACCTACTGGCGGTGTACACCATCTCCTCTATAAATGTCTTGCATGTCGTAACGCAAGTTGTTGTGGTAAATGGAACCCATACCATAGTCACGGAGGAAAGCAGAAACAGATTTGTTGACGTGCTTTCTTGCTTTGTCAATCTGTGGACAAAAATGATTGGACCAGTTCCATTTTTGCCTTTGGCATATGTTAGAAAACACAAAGGCAGTTTTAGGGAAAAGTGAAAACAGTTGTGCAAAGGTGTCCTTCATAAGCATTTCCAGACCTACCCCAGTCAAAGTGCCTAGGTCATTGCCACCACAGTGCACTATTATGAGGTCAGGGTGTTGGATTTGCATGAAGGATTTCACCAATGGCATCAATTGGTGCCACTTTAACCCTCTCTGACCAATCCATTTAATGTCTACATTTGGCAAAGCAAGGTCTCTCACCATACCTGTTTTCTCTGCATACTTTTCACTCCAGAAGACATAGCTGTGCCCTACAATCCACACTGTGAACATCTTCAAAGGAGAACTGGATGCACTCAGGAGGTGTAATTCAGTAGAATGGTAAAAAGAAATGAAAGACAGTTTGGAAATGGAGGCATACATATTTTTTTTATAAAAAAAGAACTGATTGTCTGTTTCATACCATTCTAGAATAAAAACTAGGCTGTATGTGTAAATTTATAGAAGCATGTTTTGTATTGGTACAGAAAAATGTGTTACCAAAGAACAGTACTATGGATTTGCTGTTAGGTTTGAAAAGTCAAGCACTCCTGCTCTTTGGAAATGAAACATTGTGTGGCGAACTTCTGACCTAACTCCACACAGCAGTGTTCCATGAGCTGTTGCTATGGTAGCAGGCAGAAGTCAAGTTGGGGGAAGGGTACTAGGCAGAAGTCAAGTTGGGGGAAGGGTACTTTTGGAAAAGGGTTGGTTTTCAACCAATAGAAATGTGTGATTACATTTGAAAAAAAGGGGGAAGCACTGAGATTTGAAATTAACATGTATATGTGTGGAAAAAGAGAGGGAAAGTTTGCCATTATCTGGTTCTGCTGAAAGGAGAGAGGTGTACAGAACAGAGATCCTGGCTCTGATAATCTGCTGTTTGAGTGCCACATTTCTTTTACAATTAACTAATTTTAAAGGTGAGTTTAGAGTTTGAGAGGGGATGTATATGGTAAATTAAGAAATGAATAATAGAATTGGAATTCCTTTTGTTGAAGTTGTGTTTATTATTTTCTGTTTTGGGAGATATTTAAATGTGAGGAACATGTAAAATAATATGGACTATGTTTTCACGATAAATTAAGGTGTACTGGTAAAAATAAGGAATACTTTAAGGGTTTGAGGTTGCACTCAGTAATGCAAATACATTCAGCATCAGTAAGGCTGGTTGCCCTTGCTGGAGTGTAGTGAGTCACCCAGGTTACACATGTTGCTGGTCTCAGAAAGCTGTTTGGTATTGATCTGGTGATTTTACATTTGCATTAGATGGAAAGGGGGAGGTATTTTTTTCTGCAGAAGCAGACTCTTAGCACACAGCCAGCTGGTTATCCTGTGGAATCATGGACAGTATTCACAACCGAGTGGGGTTTGAGGTTTCAGTCAGTAAAGCAAATACATTCAGCATCACTAAGGCTGGTTGCCCTTGCTGGAGTGTAGTCAGTCACCCAGGTTACACATGGTGCTGGTCTGAAAAAGCAGTTTGGACATGTGCTTTTTTAAGAATCTGAAAAGTGGATTCAAAATGTGTCAGTCTGTAAAAGTGTTTATCACTTGCCAAAAAAAAAGAGTAGTAAGTGTGCTTTCAAATTGGCAAAGAAATTTCGTTTTGTGACTAATATGAAAACATGACTCTGTGTGCAAATAGGAATTAAGGCAGAGATTTATTGCGTATTGCTTTGGTGAATTTACATTTGCATTAGATGTAAAGGGGGAGCCATTTTTTTGTGTGCAGAAGCAGACTCTTAGCACACAGCCAGCTGCTTATCCTGTGGAATCATGCATAGTAATGACAACCGAGTGGGGTTTGAGGTTTCAGTCAGTAATGCAAATACATTCAGCATCAGTAAGGCTGGTTGCCCTTGCTGGAGTGTAGTCAGTCACCCAGGTTACACATGTTGCTGGTCTCAAAAAGGTGTTTGGTATTGCTCTGGTGATTTTACATTTGCAATAGATGGAAAGGGGGAGCTATTTTTTTATGCAGAAGCAGACTCTTAGCACACACCCAGCTGCTTATCCTGTGGAATCATGCACAGTATTCACATCCGAGTGGGGTTTGAGGTTGCACTTAGTAATGCAAATATATTCAGCATCACTAACGCTGGTTGCCCTTGCTGGAGTGTAGTCAGTCACCCAGGTTACACATGTTGCTGGTCAGAGAAAGCTGTTTGGTATTGCTCTGGTGATTTTACATTTGCATTAGATGGAAAGGGGGAGCCATTTTTTGTGCAGAAGCAGACTCTTAGCACACACCCAGCTGCTTATCCTGTGGAATCATGCACAGTATTCACATCCGAGTGGGGTTTGAGGTTGCACTTAGTAATGCAAATATATTCAGCATCACTAACGCTGGTTGCCCTTGCTGGAGTGTAGTCAGTCACCCAGGTTACACATGTTGCTGGTCAGAGAAAGCTGTTTGGTATTGCTCTGGTGATTTTACATTTGCATTATAAATTAACATTGGAAATTTAATTAAAAAAGAATTTTAAAATTACTATTTGGCCTAAAGGAAATGGAACCACATGTATTGTGGAGTTATTTGAGATATAATATTTTTGGGATTATACTTCTGAAACAAAATTGTCAGACGGTATTTTAAAGAAATAAGTATTGATATTAGATGATATTTTTTAAGAATATTATGCATTTCTATAAAGTTATGTTTATGCAAAAAGAGATTCTGGGCTTTTTTAAAACAATCTTTGAGATTGTAATTTTTTTTTTGCCCGCTGTTAAATGATGAATGCAATTGCTTTCACAATTTATAGTGAAATGCAATATATTCTGAAAACAGCAAAAAAAAGGCAATTTTTTTTTTGTGGAAAATATGTAAATATGTGTACTGTATTATAAAATGTTTTATTAAATATTAATACTTTTTTCTTTTTTTTCAGATTGAGATAGAAAATTTTCGAAAACTTGAACCATTTTTTAAGCAATTAAAATTAAATTTAAATTAATAAATAATTTTTTGAGTGGGTATGGTAAGTCAAAAATTTCATGGTCCCTTTTTTCCACTTCTCCACAATCACATTTTCAGTTTTTCATTGTAGTCTCTCAAGGACCTTGTAATGTGAAATTTGATTTTTAGTGTTTTTAAAAAAAAAAAAAAAAAAAATTACGCGTACCGTACGCGTACGGTAAAAATAAAAATAAAAAAAAGTTTAAAAAAATATATTAAAAAAAGTTGAAAGGTAAGGTTGGCTCTAAAAAGAGCCGTTGTGTTCATGCAGGGACAGAGGAAAGAAAGAGAGGGAATATTAGTCTCTACGACAAATGTGCTGATCTATTAAATTGTTCACTAGGGCAACACTGGTCTCCCTATGACAAATTAGATCATGACAAGTGGCGCACCGAACTAAAGCCCTCGAAAACCGATGGTTGATTTCCAGAGGACGAGAAAAAGGAGATGCTCCCCCCACAGATGAAGGGCTCAGCTGACCTGCCGAAGATGGACTCGGCACTGCAGATGATGGACCAGGCTGAGCTGCTGTGGATGTGCTTGGTTGACTTACTGAAGGGTTACCTTCAGTATGTCGAGCATATGTCCTACCGTGTACATCATGAAGGTGTCTCAACATGGTGTGATTCCCGAAGGAATACTTCTTGTTGGGATTCCCTCTTGAAAGTACACGGCCACAAAGCTTACAAGTCACTAAGGGTGCATTTACCTTTTGCTGGCCCTCTGGAAAAGAAAAATACTCCCATATGAAAGAGCTCTTTTGTTTCCTCCTTCTCTGCCTCAAGTTAGTGCTGCTAGCCTCACTCTCAGAAGAGGTCTGCTGTTCTGCCATCGTATCACAAAGACAACTCAGCTCCTTCTCCTAAGGGATCACAAGCAGAAATGAGGGGAATGGGTGTGGTGTAGGAGAGTTCTAGAACTGAAAGTACTTTAAACCAATCAAAAGTTTTGTTTCTTGATCACATGACCTACAGTGCGCGTACGTTACGCTTACGGTGCGCTTACGGAGCGCTTACGGCAAAAGTACGCATGCGCGTAAAAAAGACACGCGCACGCGCGCATGCGCAAAACAGGCACGCCCCTTCACTTCCGCGTAACATGCGCGTGCAGCGTACGCGTTACGCGCTGCGCGCGTGTGACGTACGTCTACGCAAATTGCGTAACTGAATGCAAACAGCGTAGAAATCTAACGTTATAAAAGCAAGACGTGTGCTTACCGTACGCGCACGTTAAAAAAATAGAAAAAAAAAAAGGGGAAAAAAAAACCCACTATGTTATACTAATAAATCTTACCTGTTTAGTTTAAAAAAATGGTAAAAATAAAAAATATATTGTAGAATTTTTAAAATTTAACCATAGTCTTTAAAAAAGGATAGAAAATTAAAATAAAAATATGTTAAAAAAATTGAAAAAAAAAAGGTAAATAAAAGAATTACCATTTAAAAAACCTTGCAAATTCACTGAAAAAACCATGGGTTTCACACACGTTATAGTTAGGAATTAGCATTTAAAAAACCTTAGAAATTCAATGAAAAAACCAAAGGTTTCACACACGTTATAGTTAGGAATTAGCATTTAAAAAACCTTGCAAATTCAGTGAAAAAACCATAGGTTTCACACATGTTATAGTTAGCTGGACATTTCACTCGTAAAAAACCAATGAAATTCCCCCGTTATAGTTAGTTCAGCTAACTATAACTCGTGCGCCCGCAATGCACTACTGATGACGTCACATATTACATCACTCATGACATGGTCACTGACATCACTCATGACATCACTGATGACATCTCAAATGACATCACTGATGGCATCACTGATGACATCATCCTTGTGATAGAGTGGCAGACCTCCTCTTCCCCTAATATAACCTTTGATACACACATTCAAAAATAGAGACTGAAATTTTCAAAAAAATGGACATACCAATACCAGTTACAACAACCTCTTCAGTAATTCTAAGATCCATATACACATCCACTCATTCACCAACAGTCCTATACAGTCACTCATACATGTACTCACTCATCATATGTACTCATACACCTATACATCCTGTTACACAATGCCACTCATCCATAGAGTAACTCACACATAGTCACTCATGCTAATAAAGAAACAAACATACATTTATTTGCATATACAGTTATACACACACCACCACACTTACTTCTACGGAAACTTACACATACTTAGTCTTATAAACAGTCACTTATAGAAACACATACTTATTCATACAGGAACTCTTTCAATCTCTCACTCTCACATATACTCACTTATATACACCAATAGTCACATATACTTGTTTAATAGATATGTAGTTACTCATAAAGACACTATTGAGACAGTCATTCACTCACTAACACACCCATACACACACTCATCCACCCATACAGTCCTGCACACATGCTGTCTTCAACACATACAAAGAGTGAATCACTCATTCATGCACCTATGCACTACGTAATACCCCCCACCGAACCATGCAGACACTCAGACTGATACTCAAAAAAACAACTAATAACCTATATAGACACCCATGTAGCTACTCACCAACCCATGCAGCCACTTATACACAAAGTGAGAGACTGATACAGATATTTTCATATTTAAACATTACTCAGTAAGCCATGTATTCACTATGATACACTTAATCAGTCAGTTACACAATCAATTTTTCAAAAACAAAGCATCCATTTAGACACTTATATACCCATTTATTCTTCCATCGACCTTGAGATATACATATATAAAACATATTTAATTTTCAGAAAAACACACATTCACTGAATGATGTCATCAGTGATGTCATCAGTGATGTCATTTGAGATGTCATCAGTGATGTCATGAGTGATGTCAGTGACCATGTCATGAGTGATGTAATATGTGACGTCATCAGTAGTGCATTGCGGGCGCGCGAGTTATAGTTAGCTGAACTAACTATAACGGGGGAATTTCATTGGTTTTTTACGAGTGAAATGTCCAGCTAACTATAACATGTGTGAAACCTATGGTTTTTTCACTGAATATATGTATATATGTATATATGTATATATATATATTACCTACTGGCGGTCGCCAGTAGGTAGTTATAGTTAGGACCACGTTTCCATAGGAAAACCTCAACATTCTATTTTGAATAACTTTGGCGCCGGTCGACGAATCCTCGCGAATTTCTCAAAATAGGTGGGGCGCTACGCTCCGCTCCTACCCTGAAAGTCTCGGGGGGATTCGTCAAGCGGGGGCTGAGATAAAAGGGGGGTCCCAAAACGCGTTTTTCCCATGCATTTTTCCATAGGACCTTTAGAACGAGCTACAGCCCGAACGGCTGAACAGAATTACTAGAAATTTGGCAGAGAGGTAGTCCCTAGGTCAAGGAAGTGCCTTTTGTAGGTTTGGTGTAAATCTGTTCAGTAGATTCTGAGAAAATAGCCTTTAAATCAATATATATATCTGAGCCCGCTTACGGTACGCTTACCGTACGCTTACCGTACGCTTACCGTAAGCTTACGGTGGCGTGCGCGAGCACGATTCTGATTGGCTCTTAGATCTTAGTAAACATTCGAATCGGCCGAAACCAGGAAGCGGCGTCCGCCATTTTGTCTCTCGCACTGAGTGTTGTTTATCAAACATGATGGCCAAAAACATGTTACGGGGCTGTTTTGACAACTCCCTCCCACATAGTCATGTTGAGGGAGTCCCCAAACATCCCCCAAGAGCAAAAACGGTTTTATTTTTTTTTCGGCAATTTCGCGGGGTACGCTTACCGTACGCTTACCGTACGCTTACCGTAAGCTTACCGTACGCTTACGGTAAAAAAATAAAAATAAAAAAAACACTATCCACACTTACCCCACCCCCTGTGCTTTTGGTGGCCGCAGGCCACCAAATGTGCAGGGCTTATTAATAGAGAAAAAAAACGTAATTTTGGCAACATGAAATTATAAAATCGAAATAAAAAAAACACTATCCACATTGACCTCACCCCCTGTGCTTTTGGTGGCCGAAGGCCACCAAATGTACAGGGCTTATTAAAGTTGATAAAAACCGTGCACGGAACGAACTGCGTTAAGTGGGCGCGCACGCCACAAATGGCGTAAAGTAACTTAGCATTTAAAAAACCGTACAAATTCACTGAAAAAACCATAGGTTTCACACACGTTATAGTTAGGAAATAGCATTTAAAAAACCTTGCTAATTCACTGAAAAAACCATAGGTTTCACACATGTTATAGTTAGCTGGACATTTTACTGATAAAAAACCAATGAAATTCCCCCGTTATAGTTACTGTAGGCAACTATAACTCACGCGACCGTAATCCTCTGCTGATGACATATGTGTCTTTATGAAAAAAAAATATTTGTAATATATGTATAGCTAAAATTAAATGGAAGAAGATATGGGCAAATAAGTGTCTAAATACAGTATTAGCATCAGCAGAGGATTGCGGTCGCGTGAGTTATAGTTGCCTACAGTAACTATAACGGGGGAATTTCATTGGTTTTTTATCAGTAAACCTATGGTTTTTTCAGTGAATATATATATATATATATATATATATTCACTTAAAAAACCATAGGTTTCACACATGTTATAGTTAGCTGGACATTTCACTCGTGAAAACCATTGAAATTCCCCCGTTATAGTTAGTGCAGGCAACTATAACTCACGCGACCGCAATCAAAAATAGAGACTGAAATTTTCAAAAAAATGGACATACCAATACCAGTTACAACAACCTCTTCAGTAATTCTAAGATCCATATACACATCCACTCATTCACCAACAGTCCTATACAGTCACTCATACATGTACTCACTCATCATATGTACTCATACACCTATACATCCTGTTACACAATGCCACTCATCCATAGAGTAACTCACACATAGTCACTCATGCTAATAAAGAAACAAACATACATTTATTTGCATATACAGTTATACACACACCACCACACTTACTTCTACGGAAACTTACACATACTTAGTCTTATAAACAGTCACTTATAGAAACACATACTTATTCATACAGGAACTCTTTCAATCTCTCACTCTCACATATACTCACTTATATACACCAATAGTCACATATACTTGTTTAATAGATATGTAGTTACTCATAAAGACACTATTGAGACAGTCATTCACTCACTAACACACCCATACACACACTCATCCACCCATACAGTCCTGCACACATGCTGTCTTCAACACATACAAAGAGTGAATCACTCATTCATGCACCTATGCACTACGTAATACCCCCCACCGAACCATGCAGACACTCAGACTGATACTCAAAAAAACAACTAATAACCTATATAGACACCCATGTAGCTACTCACCAACCCATGCAGCCACTTATACACAAAGTGAGAGACTGATACAGATATTTTCATATTTAAACATTACTCAGTAAGCCATGTATTCACTATGATACACTTAATCAGTCAGTTACACAATCAATTTTTCAAAAACAAAGCATCCATTTAGACACTTATATACCCATTTATTCTTCCATCGACCTTGAGATATACATATATAAAACATATTTAATTTTCAGAAAAACACACATTCACTGAATGATGTCATCAGTGATGTCATCAGTGATGTCATTTGAGATGTCATCAGTGATGTCATGAGTGATGTCAGTGACCATGTCATGAGTGATGTAATATGTGACGTCATCAGTAGTGCATTGCGGGCGCGCGAGTTATAGTTAGCTGAACTAACTATAACGGGGGAATTTCATTGGTTTTTTACGAGTGAAATGTCCAGCTAACTATAACATGTGTGAAACCTATGGTTTTTTCACTGAATATATGTATATATGTATATATGTATATATATATATTACCTACTGGCGGTCGCCAGTAGGTAGTTATAGTTAGGACCACGTTTCCATAGGAAAACCTCAACATTCTATTTTGAATAACTTTGGCGCCGGTCGACGAATCCTCGCGAATTTCTCAAAATAGGTGGGGCGCTACGCTCCGCTCCTACCCTGAAAGTCTCGGGGGGATTCGTCAAGCGGGGGCTGAGATAAAAGGGGGGTCCCAAAACGCGTTTTTCCCATGCATTTTTCCATAGGACCTTTAGAACGAGCTACAGCCCGAACGGCTGAACAGAATTACTAGAAATTTGGCAGAGAGGTAGTCCCTAGGTCAAGGAAGTGCCTTTTGTAGGTTTGGTGTAAATCTGTTCAGTAGATTCTGAGAAAATAGCCTTTAAATCAATATATATATCTGAGCCCGCTTACGGTACGCTTACGGTACGCTTACCGTACGCTTACCGTAAGCTTACGGTGGCGTGCGCGAGCGCGATTCTGATTGGCTCTTAGATCTTAGTAAACATTCGAATCGGCCGAAACCAGGAAGCGGCGTCCGCCATTTTGTCTCTCGCACTGAGTGTTGTTTATCAAACATGATGGCCAAAAACATGTTACGGGGCTGTTTTGACAACTCCCTCCCACATAGTCATGTTGAGGGAGTCCCCAAACATCCCCCAAGAGCAAAAACGGTTTTATTTTTTTTTCGGCAATTTCGCGGGGTACGCTTACCGTACGCTTACCGTACGCTTACCGTAAGCTTACCGTACGCTTACGGTAAAAAAATAAAAATAAAAAAAACACTATCCACACTTACCCCACCCCCTGTGCTTTTGGTGGCCGCAGGCCACCAAATGTGCAGGGCTTATTAATAGAGAAAAAAAACGTAATTTTGGCAACATGAAATTATAAAATCGAAATAAAAAAAACACTATCCACATTGACCTCACCCCCTGTGCTTTTGGTGGCCGAAGGCCACCAAATGTACAGGGCTTATTAAAGTTGATAAAAACCGTGCACGGAACGAACTGCGTTAAGTGGGCGCGCACGCCACAAATGGCGTAAAGTAACTTAGCATTTAAAAAACCGTACAAATTCACTGAAAAAACCATAGGTTTCACACACGTTATAGTTAGGAAATAGCATTTAAAAAACCTTGCTAATTCACTGAAAAAACCATAGGTTTCACACATGTTATAGTTAGCTGGACATTTTACTGATAAAAAACCAATGAAATTCCCCCGTTATAGTTACTGTAGGCAACTATAACTCACGCGACCGTAATCCTCTGCTGATGACATATGTGTCTTTATGAAAAAAAAATATTTGTAATATATGTATAGCTAAAATTAAATGGAAGAAGATATGGGCAAATAAGTGTCTAAATACAGTATTAGCATCAGCAGAGGATTGCGGTCGCGTGAGTTATAGTTGCCTACAGTAACTATAACGGGGGAATTTCATTGGTTTTTTATCAGTAAACCTATGGTTTTTTCAGTGAATATATATATATATATATATATATATATTCACTTAAAAAACCATAGGTTTCACACATGTTATAGTTAGCTGGACATTTCACTCGTGAAAACCATTGAAATTCCCCCGTTATAGTTAGTGCAGGCAACTATAACTCACGCGACCGCAATCCTCTGCTGATGACGTCAGATATTACATCACTGTATTTAGACACTTATTACCCATGTCTTCTTCCATTAATTTTTAGCTATACACATATTACAATTTTTTTTTTTTCAGAAAGACACATATGTCATCAGTGATGTAATAGCTGACGTAATCAGCAGACGATTGCGGTCGCATGAGTTATAGTTGCCTGCACTAACTATAACGGGGGAATTTCAATGGTTTTTCACGAGTGAAATGTCCAGCTAACTATAACATGTGTGAAACCTATGGTTTTTTAAGTGAATTTGCAAGGTTTTTTAAATGCTAATTCCTAACTATAACGTGTGTGAAACCTATGCTTTTTTAAGTGAATTTGTACGGTTTTTTTAAATGCTAAATTATATATTTTCTTTTTTTTTTTTAAGGTTTTTCACCGTGCGCGTACCGTACGCGCACGGTGTGCTTCGCGCACCGTGCGCGCGCTGTGGGCCCACGTTACGCAATTTTTCAGTTTCTACCGTACGCGCACGCTACACTTACTCCTCGATTTTTCGCAAAAAAATTAAAGGAAATTTTGGCCCTTGGGGGTCCTTCTGAGACCCCCTGACAAAGGCTAGGGGGTCAGGAACTGTCCACCATGCCCCCTTTTCATGTTCTCCACCTTTGTTTTTCACCCCCTCAGACTGCGAGAGACAAAATGGCGGCCGACACTTCCTGGTTTCGACCGATTTGAATGTTTACTAAGATCTAACAACCAATCAGAATCGCGCTCGCGCACGGCAGCGTGCGCGTACCGTAAGCTTACCGTACGCGCTCGGAGCGCGCTTATAGATATATATATTATTCCCTGACTATCAGTACAGACCCTAAGCTAGTACCTATACAGTCTGAACCAACAGATTTTTTCACTCTTTTAGAGGTACAGGCAGCTATCAAAAGTATATCACCTGGGAAGGCAGCAGGTCCAGATAGGCTGCCAGGAGATCTGACTCTTCATGACCCTATAGCATGGGCAAACCTTATTTTTAATCTGATGAATTTACTGTTAAGGGGCCATGCAGTTCCAGATTCCTGGAAGGGCGCAGAGGTAGTCACAATTTCTAAGAAGGGGGCGAGAGAGGACCCTGCCAACTACAGACCGATAAGTCTAATTGATGTTACTCAAAAGGTGGTTGGTAGGGTCCTTATCTCCCGAATGGGGACCTGGCTAGAAGAGGGAAATCTTCTAACACATTTACAAGCGGGTTTTAGAAAGAAAATAGGCACTATGGACCAAGTATTTAGATTTATAGCCACTTACTGGAAGACCGTTTTAATTGGTAAGGGGTCTTTGTACTTGGCCTTTATTGACCTCAAAACCGCTTTTGACCTTGTCCCCCGGGTCAAACTGTGGCAGGTATTGTACGATATGGGACTTCCACGATATCTGTTGGAACTCAGTAAAAGATTGCATGATGGCACTTATGCGAGAATCAGATGGGGGAGCGAAGGCCAACTGACTGACAGAATACCTGTGCAGAGGGGGGTCCGCCAGGGATGTGTGATGGCTCCGACCTTGTTCTCCCTCTTTATCAATGGGGTGGCAGACCATTTGAGGGAGGAACCAGCGGATGCCCCCGAAAAAATACCTACCCTCCTCTTCGCAGATGATACTCTTCTCATGTCTAAAACCCCTTCTGGTCTCCAGAAACTTCTAGACAGGTTCAGTGCCTTTTGCACCAATCGTGGTCTTATTGTCAATACTACTAAAACAAAACTGATATATATATTGATTTAAATGCTATTTTCTCAGGAAATACTGAACAGATTTACACCAGACCTGCAAAAGGCACATCCCTGACCTGAGGACTACCTCTCTGCCAAATTTCAAGTAATTCTGTTCAGCCGTTCGGGCTGTAGCTTGGACTAAAGGTCCTATGGAAAAATGCATGGGGAAAACACGTTTTGGGACCCCCCCTTTTTCTCAGCCCCCGCTTGACGAATCCCCCCGAGACTTTCAGGGAAGGAGCGGAGCGGAGCACCCCACCTATTTTGAAAATTTCGCGAGGATTCGTCAATCGGCGCCAAAGTTATTCCAAATAGAATGTTGCGGATTTCCTATGGAAACACGGTCCTAACTATAACTATCTACTGGCGACCGCCAGTAGATAATATATATGTATATATATATGTATATATATATATATATGTATATATATATATATGTATATATATATATATATGTATATATATTCACTGAAAAAACCATAGTGATGTCATTTGAGATGTCATCAGTGATGTCATGAGTGATGTCACTGACCATGTCATGAGTGATGTAATATGTGACGTCATCAGCAGTGGATTGCGGGTGCGCGAGTTATAGTTAGCTGAACTAACTATAACGGGGGAATTTCAATGGTTTTTTACGAGAGAAATGTCCAGCTAACTATAACGTGTGTGAAACCTATGGTTTTTTCAGTGAATTTGCAAGGTTTTTTAAATGCTAATTCCTAACTATAACGTGTGTGAAACCTATGGTTTTTTCTGTGCATTTGCATGTTTTTTTAAATCCTAATTCCTAACTATAATGTGTCTGAAACCTATGGTTTTTTCATTGAAATTGCTTGGTTTTTGACATCTTTTTTTTTTCTTTTTCTTTTTTCCTTTAAACACTATGCTACCTATGTATATATTCATGGATTTAATGCATTCTTCAATATAGAAAGATTCACCTTTTTTAAATAAATGGTTAGATATAGTTGTATAACATAGTTAATATCTTCAACAAACCTTTATGTTTTTTTTTTTTTTGTAAATTTTTTTACCGTGCGCGTACGGTAAGCTTACCGTAAGCACACGCTTCGCTTTATGTACGGTGAGCGTACGTAATATTTATACTCCGTGTGCGCATGCTTACGCAATTTACGGACGCGTCCGTACTTCCTACGCGACGCGTAAGCGCATGCTTCATACGCGCACGCACGCGTGCATGTTACGCGGAAGCGTACAAGCGTGCCTATAATGCGCATGCACGCGTGCGTGTGTCTTTCGTACGCGCATGCGTACTTTTACCGTACGCGCTCGGTAACCTTAACGTGCGCGTACGGTTGGTCATGTGATCAAGAAACAACACTTTTGATTGGTTTAAACTACTTTCAGTTCCAGAATCTTCCTACACCACATCCATTCCCCTCATTACTGCTTGTGATTCCCTAGGAGAAGGAGCTGAATTGTCTTTGGGATACAATGGCAGAGCAGCAGTCCTCTCTGAGAGTGAGCAGGGCAGCAGCATCATCAGACAGAGAAGGAGGAAACAAAAGAATTCTTATGTTTGGGAATATTTCACATTTCCAGAGGGGCAGAAAAAGGTGAATGCTCCATTAGTCACCTGCACACTTTGTGACCGTGTGTTATCTAGAGGGAATCCAAGGAAGAAGTATTCCTTTGGAAATGTCTCTATGTTTAGACACATTAGGGATGTAAATCCCGGGACTTTTGCTCGACATACTGGAGCAAACTCTCCAGTAAGTCACCCGAGCACATCCTCAGAAGCTCAGCCGAGTACATCATCGGCAGCTCAGCTGAGCCCTTCCTCTGTGGTGGGAGCATCACCCTCTTCTGCTCCTGTGGAAAGGAACCCTCGATTTCAGAGGGTACAAATGAGGTGCACCAGATGTTATGGTCTAATTGTTCATGGGGAGACCAGTATTTCCCTAATAAACAATAAGATAGACCAGCACATCTGTGGTCCTTGTTAATATTTCCATTCTTTCGTTCCTCTGTCCCTGTATTAACACAACGGCTCTTTTAAGAGCCAACCTTACCTCTCAACTTATTTTCTTACCGTGCGCGCCTTTTTTTTTTTTTTTTACATTTTTTTCACCCTACAAGGTCCTTGAGGGACTACAACGGAAATGAGAAAAGCAGAGAGAGGAGAAGTGAAAAAAAGGGAGCATGAAACTAAATGTGTGATAAATACAGAAATTTCACACTTACCTGACCAACAAAATAACTTATTTATCAATAAATGGTTTATTTAAATTGCTAGAAAAAAGGTTTATTTTTTCCTAAATTTTCTTTCTCAATCTGCAAAAAAAGAAAAAAGTATTAATATTTAATAATACATTTTAGAATACAGTACACATATTTTCATATTTAAAAAACAATAAGTTCAAGACAGTTAAATATCTCCCAAACCACAAAATGTAAAACACAACTTTTAAAGAAGAATCACAATTCTATTTTTTATATCAAAATTCACCACATACATCCCCTCTCATATCTCACCTTTAAAATTAGTTAGTTGAGAAAGAAATGTGGCACTCAAACAGCAGATTATCAGAGTCAGAATCTCAGAGCTGTACACCTCTCTCCTCTCACCAGAACCAGTAAATGGCAATGTTTCCCTCTCTTATACATGTTAAGTACAAATCTCAGTGCTTCCCACATTTTTTCAAATGAAATCACACATTTCTATTGGTTGAAAACTTCAACCCTTTTCCAAATGAACCCTTCCCCCAACTTGACTTCTGCCTGCTACCATAGCAATAGCTCATGGAACACTGGTGTGAGCAGAGAGGTCAGAAGTTCAGCACACAATGTTTCTATTCCAAAGAGCAAGAGTGCTTGACCTGTCAGACCTAACAGCAAATCCAAACTAATCTTCTGTGGGAACACAATATTCTGAACCAATACAAAACATGCTTCTAAAAATGTAAACATACAGCCTAGTTTTAACTGTAAAATGGTTTGAATCAGCCAATGAGTTCTTTTTATTAAAAAAAAATATGTATGCCTCCATTTTACAACTGTCTTTCATTTCATATTGCCATTCTATTGAAAGACACCTCCTGAGTGCATCCAGATCTCCTTGGAAGATGTTCACAGTGTGGATTGTAGGTCACAGCTATGTCTTCTGGAGTGAAAAGTATGCAGAAAAAAGAGGTATGGTGAGAGACCTTTCTTTGCCAAATGTAGACATTAAATGGATTGGTCAGAGAGGGTTAAAGTGGCACCAATTAATGCCTTTGGTGAAATCTTTTCTACACCTCCAACAGCCTAACCTTATTATTGTGCACTGTGGTGGTAATGACCTGGGCACTTTAACTGGGGTAGGTCTGGAAATGCTTGTTAAGGACACCTTTGTGCAATTGATGTTGCTTTTTCCACAATCTGCCTTTGTATATTCTAATATATGCCAAAGGCAAAAGTGGAACTGGTACAACCAATTTTGTCCACAGTTTGACAAAGCAAGAAAGCACGTCAACAAATCTATTTCTGCTTTCCTCAGAGACTATGGTATGGGTTCTATATACCACAACAACTTGCGTTACAACATGCAAGGCATTTATAGAGGAGACGGTGTACATTTCACAGATGAAGGCAACAGAGTCTTCCTCTTGAACTTTAGACTCTGCATCGGTACTTACTTGTAGGTACCACAAAAAAAACACTTCATAAACACAACGGCTCTTTTTAGAGCCCCCTAACATCTAAACACTTAAATTTGATTTTTAATTCTATTTTTTTAATGATTTTTTTCTGCCGTGCGCGTACGGTAAGCTTACCGTACGCGCACCCCACGATTTAAAAAAAAAAATATAAAATGTATTTTTCATACTTTTGGGTCCTTCTTGGACCCCCTGACAAACGCTAGGGGGTCTGCAACTCTCTTCGTTGCCCCCTTTTCACGTTCTCCACCTTTGTTTATCATTGTGAGACACACAAAATGGCGGCCGACACTTCCTGATTTCGACCGATTCGAATGTTTACAGTCATGTAACCACCAATCAGAATTAAGCTCGCGCACGGCAGCGTGCACGTACGGTAAGCTTACCGTACGCGCTCAGAGCGCGCCTCTAGATATATATATTGATTTAAATGCTATTTTCTCAGGAAATACTGAACAGATTTACACCAGACCTGCAAAAGGCACATCCCTGACCTGAGGACTACCTCTCTGCCAAATTTCAAGTAATTCTGTTCAGCCGTTCGGGCTGTAGCTTGGACTAAAGGTCCTATGGAAAAAGGCATGGGGAAAATGCGTTTTGGGACCCCCCCTTTTTCTCAGCCCCTGCTTGACGAATCCCCCCAAGACTTTCAGGGAAGGAGCGGAGCGCCCCACCTATTTTGAAAATTTTGCGAGGATTCGTCAATCGGCGGCAAAGTTATTCAAAATAGAATGTTGCGGATTTCCTATGGAAACACGATCCTAACTATAACTATCTACTGGCGACCGCCAGTAGATAATATATGTATATATATATATATATATATATATATATATATTACCTACTGGCGGTCGCCAGTAGGTAGTTATAGTTAGGACCCTGTTTCCATAGGAAATCCGCAACATTCTATTTTGAATAACTTTGGCGCCGGTCGACGAATCCTCGCGAATTTCTCAAACTAGGTGGGGCGCTACGCTCCGCTCCTACCCTGAAAGTCTCGGGGGGATTCGTCAAGCGGGGGCTGAGATAAAAGGGGGGTCCCAAAACGCGTTTTTCCCATGCATTTTTCCATAGGACCTTTAGACAGGGCTACAGCCCGAACGGCTGAACAGAATTACTAGAAATTTGGCAGAGAGGTAGTCCTCAGGTCAAGGAAGTGCCTTTTGTAGGTTTGGTGTAAATCTGTTCAGTAGATTCTGAGAAAATAGCCTTTAAATCAATATATATATCTGAGCCAGCTTACGGTACGCTTACCGTAAGCTTACCGTACGCGTACGGTGGCGTGCGCGAGCGCGATTCTGATTGGCTGTTACATCTAAGTAAACATTCGAATTGGTTGAAACCAGGAAGCGGCGGCCGCCATTTTCTCTCTCGCACTCTGAGGGGGGGGCTGTAAACAAAGGCAAAAAACATATAAAGGGGCTGTTTAGACAGCGCCCATGCACATAGCCATGTTAGTTGAGTCCTCAAAGATCCCCCAAGGCCAAAAACGTAAAAATTATTTTTTTTGAAAATTTCGCCGATTACGCTTACCGTACGCGTACGGTGCGCTTACGCTAAAAATTTTAATAAAAAAAAAAAACACTCTGTGCATGGCATATTATTGTCATCACTTACAAATTAAATTTAACAGATTACCTATCACAAGGAAGCGCATAATATGTCCTCCATGTGCGCACGGTGCGTAACGTGGGCACGCGGTGCGCGTAGCGCACTGCGTGCCCACCTTGCGTGTACGGCACTAACTGCGTTAAGTGGGCGTGCACGCCACGAATGGCGTAAAGTAACTTAGCATTTAAAAAACCGTACAAATTCACTGAAAAAACCATAGGTTTCACACACGTTATAGTTAGGAATTAGCATTTAAAAAACCTTGCAAATTCACTTAAAAAACCATAGGTTTCACACATGTTATAGTTAGCTGGACATTTCACTCGTAAAAAACCAATGAAATTCCCCCGTTATAGTTACTGCAGGCAACTATAACTCACGCGACCGCAATCCTCTGCTGATGACGTCAGATATTACATCACTGATGACATATGTGTCTTTCTGAAAAATAAATATTTGTAATATATGTATAGCTAAAGATTAATGGAAGAAGACATGGGTAAATAAGTGTCTAAATACAGTGATGTAATATCTGACGTCATCAGCAGAGGATTGCGGTCGCGTGAGTTATAGTTGCCTGCAGTAACTATAACGGGGGAATTTCATTGGTTTTTTACGAGTGAAATGCCCAGCTAACTATAACATGTGTGAAACCTATGGTTTTTTAAGTGAATATATATATATATATATATATATATATATATATATATATATATATATATATAAATTCTTCTTTTTCTTGTTCATGATCAAACAGTCAAAGCAAGAGAGTGGCCATGATATTGGTGGCCTCCACCCAATACTGTGCCATAATTCATTTGTATACCGGCAATATCCATGGCAGTGCAGCATGGCAGGCTCATAGCTCTGCCCATCAATTACAAAATGTTTTTGGCTAGACTACCTGGCTTTTCCAACATCATCAACCAACGGCAACAAACTGACCAGAGTGATAGTTTTGATAGAAGATCATGGGCAAAGCTATAATGACTGAGTCATTCAAGCACAATGCAGGGGTGGAATAATGGTCAATGAAGGACATGTAGTCTAGGTTGGCAAATGCAATATGGGATACTTTCCTGCCATGCTGCACTGCCATGGAAACTGCTGGTATACAAATTAATTAGAGCACAGCATTGGGTGGGGGCCACCATGATCATGGCCACTATCTTGTTGTAACTGTTTGATCATGAACAAGAAAAAGAAGAATTTTATTTTTCAGTTAATAAAAACTTACAATGTGGCACATCTATCTCACAACATACTTAAAATCACAAAATAGCCACCTTTAAAAAAGCCAAATTTAAAACAGTTTCAGATTGATCCCAAATTTAAAACAATTGATTTGTTCTTTAAAACCACCTAAACATATACTACCTCAATGCAATTACAAGAGGATTATACAAACTACTATTTCTGCTGTTTTTCTCTATGTATCCAATTCCATCTATTATTATTAATTATGCTACTCTATAAGCTATCCCTTGTAAAACAGACAAAAAGTCCGTCATAACGGAATGGCCTTTTCAAAAACGAATAGTCCTCTCTCCCTTTTTTTCCATCCTATTTGCCGGCATTAAATAAAGTGAGATAACATCTATTAGAGATCTAAGGTGCAACGTGCTATTTATGAGCTCCTCTTGTAGCTACACAGTTACTGCGCTCTTATTTTTCATATTGTACTAGATACTCCTATATACATGAGCCAACCCAACTTTTACTTTGATAGGCTCTTCTTCCAGAGTGAGAGACCCTTACTGTGCACTTTTAGCTAAGTTACCCACTGCAATAGCCACAAATGTTAAATTTTTTACAGTACAACATAAATCTTCTACCAGCAAGCCTGCTATTACTGCCTGACAGCATGTGTGAACAGCCTATTGAACAAGAAAAAGAAACTCTTCCTAAAACACATGGGTTGTGAATTATATACGAGCTTACTTGGTCCTGCAATCTTCACAGTAGAGTACCAAAAATGTGTTCTCTTAGTCTTACAGTATCACAAGATATATACAGGGAGAGGGAAAGCTTGCTAACAAAGCCAAAGAAAGCTACAGGCTAGTTACTACAGCTACTTACTACTTACAGAAGTAAAAGTAGACAGTATAAAAAAATAAACAAGGCAAAATAAAAATTATTCTAATAGTGGGGAGAGGTGAAATTTAGGGAAAAAAATAGTAACAGGACTTACTGGGGGGCCAAGAGAACCATCATCCACAGTCATGGCTCTGGTGGTTCGATCCGCAGCGCCACTGGCGGTGCCACTGGTGGTGGCAGCCCCTTCTTAGTCCGCCTAAGAAGATGCCCTCTTGTCCTTGGGTGCTGATATAAGAAATAAAAAAGGTAAAAAATAGATTAGTGGTACAGTTAATCTCCCCAACAATATTTTGACAGGCAAATGCAGTGGCATTGTACTTTTCTAAATCAGCTCGCCAATATTACTAGTAGTATTAAGTTGACCTTTTCCTAATTTCTAAATCTAAGACCTATTCCTAATTTCCTTAATACTAATGGGATGAATAATGTTTGCTTCTAAACCCCCTTTGATGGGCCAACTCAGTTTCCCTTTTCAATTCATAGATGCATATTTATCACTGGAAGATTGGAACTGTATGAGTTACAGAAGGAAAGGCACAGAGAACGCTAACTCACTGATATTACTTACTACCACTGTTTTAGTGACAGGACAGAGGAGTCTGCATGACTTCATAAAATAATCAGCCCAAGCGAGCACCAACAAGTACGATTGGGTAGCAGTGAGCACCTGGCTAGCTCAAGCTGGATCACATAATATTCATAACGTTGTTAACTTGACCTACCTCTAAGTGTGAGCAGCATGCTATTTGAAACAAAAAATATTTGCATTTTAGAAAACAAACAATAAATTATTATTCACTGAGCCCTGCAACCTCTACACCTAACAGGTCAAGCAGGTGCTGTTCACAGTCAATGATATCTGTCCAGCTGTGCATCAGCTGCGGCACTGTGCGCTGCACGTCACTGTGTCAGGGTACACACCGGCGCACTCTGCCCCACAACAGCTGACACTCCTGCACGGTGTACCCCCTGCCAGGCCTGCTGCTTGCAAAATGACAAAATGAGGCAGGCTGCACTCCTTGGAGGCGACCACAAGGTGTATGGCTTGTTGAAGCCGCACTGGTGTCGCCGTTTGCTCCCTGGTGCTCCAACATGGCACTGGGTAGGAAAGAAAACAAGGAACAGAACTTACAGAAGCAGAAAGAAAGAACAAAAGGAAGTCGAGGGAAAGCAAAAAAAATGCAAATAGTCACCGAAAGATTAAAAAAACACAAAAACATAAAATACGCAAAGTTACACAATGGTTAATAAAAGGTAAATGAGGGGCGGATGTGGTGTCATTCAGGCAGATTTTCAGCCAGCGTGCCCCTCGCACTACTGGCATGTAAAAAAACTAGTGTGAACAGGCGGGCGAGCTCTTCCACCCTTTTGCCAAGTTCGATGTAATCTCGCTGAGTTTTTGGCACTACGTGGAAATCCACAGAGAAAAGCTCCACAAGTTTCGTCCAGGCCTATGCATGATTCAGAGATACGTTTGGGGGAGGATGGCTCCCCTGCTGGGCTCGAGGAGCTTTCCTCCCCTGCAATGAGAGACTGAATCATTCTCAGATTAATGTTGCAAGACTTGCCACACTGGGCCGCGGCGTCAGTTCTGGATTCCTTCTCCTCTTCCCGGTTTGTTGAGTGCCTAAGGAGGATCAGGCAGATGTCTTGGATTCTTCCTGTGATTGGATATGCCGATGTGGGAGGAAAGTGCTCCTTTCTCGCAAATGTTTGGAAGAACTTAAGACTCCACACATGCTTCCATTTTCAGCTGTTTTCGTGAAGCGCACCTACGAGTCAGTATTTTACGGGCTCTCCTGCCGCTGACAGTGTATTGTTCGTTGTTGAAGGCATTTTCTTCAAGCGTGCTGCAGGATGGGAAAGCATTCTTTGAAAAAGAGGCATTTATCCCCTTATAAATCACCTCATTCCTCTCACTCTGATGGGAAATCAATCATCTCCCTTCCACAAAAGAGGCAGGCATGGAGGGGAGGGGTAGGATGGAAGGATTCACAGGATTGTATTGAGATGTTGCAAACTTTCAAGGTTTCCTCCAAGAAGGAGGTTTGCACGTCTAATCTGGATGGCAATTTACTGTCTGCTTCGGATGTCTCTTCTGACAGCGAGGCTCTCTCCCCTCTTGCAGATCAAAAAAGCTTATATATTTCTGAGGCGATGTTGCAGGACTTGCTATCTCAGCTCTGTGAAAATATGGGTTTTCCTCCAGCTGAGAGACCTTCTCATTTGATGTGGTTAGAGCTTCTGCTCTAGCCAGTGGAGCTTCAATTGCAGCTACACGTAACTTATGTTTGAAAGACTGGAATACCGAGACTGCTGAGAGATATATGGTGTTGAAGATTTTGTTCAGGTTATTTGGAAGAGAGTTAGAAGAGAAACTCCATTGCCTTTTCAAAGAATGGAAGCACTCTTCATTATTCAACAAGGAGACTCCTATGTCAACCAGATCCTCGAAATAGAAGTCATTCTGACAATCATCTTGCCGTCAGCAATTTAAGTCTTCATCTAGACCTCAGGAGAAATCTACATTGCCATTTTAATCTCTTCGGAAGCAAAAACAGGATTCAATGTCTAAGCCACAGAATTCCTGTTGGACATGGTCCTTTTTAGGGGATTTCCCTAAAACCTTTAGCTTTTTTCCTCCTGGCTTTTGCTGAGTCTAGGCCATAGAACTTTGCACACTTTCCCACTAAAATGCAGTGTGAAAGTGTGTGTGTGCCCTGCCAACACATGCTAAGAAGTGGTGCTTACCTGATTGGTTTGAGTGCTGTACCTGCGAGTACCCTGTAAAGAAGTATAACATAACCACATAACCTGGGCAGATACTGCACAGGCTACTAGAGGGCCGCTGTACTGATTGTGCAAGAATAGCCTTTAAAAAATGTCTCAAGCCTGCCATTGCAGACCTGTGTGTGCGCAGCTGCACTTATGCGCACGTTGGAATTTCTAAACCATTATTCAATGCTGAGTGGGCCGTTCACTACCACTAGGATAATCCTAGGGTAAGCCCTGAGGGGTGTGGCCAGTGGTAGGGGAAAAGCAGGGCAGATTCACATGTGTGTTCCCTTCCAGGTAGTGAATAATCCCCATGTGGGTTTTCCCTACCTAGGAGGTCTGCTCTTCCCATGGGTCTGCATGGGGGGATTGCTGAATGACTTGTAAACTACAGTTTTAGCTTACAGCAGGAAGTAGCTTCATGGTGTTCTCAAACATGTCTCAAGCCTGCCATTGCAGGCCTCATGCGCATTTGCACTTATTTTCAAGTTGGCCTTTCTAAATCATTGGCCAATGTTGAGGGTGGCTTTCACTAGCACTAGAGCACCCTTAGGGTGAGCCCTGGGAAGGTGGGGAGGGGGTGGAGCAAGTGGTAGGTGAAAGGCAGGCCAGATACACGTGTGTTCCCTGCCCAGGTAGTGAATAATCCCCATGTGGGTTTTTCCTACCTAGGAGATCTGCTCTTCCCATGGGTCTGCATGGGGGAATTGCCGAAAGACTTGTAAACTACAGTTTTAGCTTACATCAGGAAGTAGCTTCATAGTGTTTTCAAACATGTCTCAAACCTGCCATTGCAGGATTCGTTGTGCGCATTTGCACTTATGTTCAAGTTGGCCTTTCTAAATTATTGGCCAATTATGAGGGTGCCATTCACTAGCAATAGAGAACCCTTAGGGTGAGCCCTGGGGGAGGGGGTGGAGCAAGTGGTAGGTGAAAGGCAAGCCAGGTACACATGTGTTCCCTGCTCAGGTAATAAAGAACCTCCATGTGTGTTTTCACTACCTATGAGGTTTTCGCTCCCCATACATTAACATGAGGGAATAGCTCATATTACTTTATGCTGCTGTGGTGGCTTACAGTGGAGCAGCCTTGTGTCGTTTACCACGAAACCTTTTTCCCGCAGCCAATTACAATGCGGTTGTTTAAAATCCAACACCTTCCCTACTGTTGCACATACTGGAGTTGGAATAGTAATTTATACAATTCCAACATCCAACACCCCTCCTAGAGGAAGTCGTTGTTACGACTTGTGGGGTAATGGTATGCGTTGTTACAACAGGAAAAAAAACTTGCGTTCTAAAGAGACACATTTGTTTACTATTATCAGATTCACAATGACAAATCCTTCCTTGCAGTAAAAGTGGATTTGCCATTAATAGGCTAGAAATGTCACTTCTAGAAAGTGGGCATTTCTCTGCGCTAAACTCTTTTGTTTGCCTTTTAGTTTGACTCCAGTCCACACTGGAGGCTGGGGAGCGCATTTGTGCATTCCTCATAGACAGTCATAAATACTGGGCATGCAACATGGAGTGTCAGACCTCTGCCATTTGAGGACATGGCTGGATAGAGTGGGTGGATAGGTTTTGACAATTGGCCTCTGGGCAGCCAAATCATGGCCCCACTAAAGATTAAGATCTGCATTCCAAAGCCTCATGGCAGACAGGACTGAAATTTAGGGGAGACATCTGTGGTACAAAGGTGACCCTCTGAACCACCCCCAACTTCAAAGGCACTACAGTATAACTACTGGTGCCATACTTCAGAAGGGCAGAGATATACTTGTGGGGATGTGGGACCAGACATCCTGGACTGCATGGTGCACACTGCCAGAGAAATCTGATGCACACAAGGAGGAGACTGCCATTGTAAGGGACGGTGTACCCTGCCAGAATAGTGGCTGACCTGGGCTGACTACCTGCTGTTGTGTTGCGCCCTGAAGTGTGTTCTCCTATTACATGTTGACTTGCCCCTTGTTCTTTATGGAGGTCTCAGGAACATTAGTGACCTCCCATGAGGGATCCACATTGTCAGCGTATTTCACCTGAAGAGTGGTGCCACTCAAGCGCCCACCTTATCTGCTGGATCCTGACTGCATCGCCTTGTGGGCATGAAACTAAGTATTGTACCTGGAGATTGGATTGCCTTGTGTAGAGCCTTCAAACCGTTCCTGCATCTAACGAGTGAGGCCCCTTATTCGTGGGGTCTCAGCACGCACAAGCGTCTCGTTGGTGGTGAGCGGATTCACCGGCTGCAGGACTCAGCGTGGCTCGTTTCACTGTACGTGTTGCATCTTCTTGTGTGACATGCCGGCTGCATGCTCATTGCATGCAGTGTCAGGTTCACAGGCTGCGACCCTCTGAGGGAGGACGCATCCATAGGAGTGCCTTATTCTACCTTGTGCGGTACTACTGAACTTGTGACTGTGTGTGTGTGTGTGGGACCGGATTGTCTAGTACAACTCGTTTCATTGTGCACCAGACTTTGCGTCTAATTTCCAGGGAGGCACGTAGAGCCCAACTTGTGGTTCAATTTTAGAGGATCGTCTCATGAGACTCTGGTCAACACGCACCAGAAGATGTGTATCACTTTCCATGGGATAGGAGACAGCTGCACCTCCCATTCACCGAGTGTTCCGTCTTGCCTTCAGTGCGGCGAATCACTGCCCTCTCCTCACCTGGCCTAATGTATTCGTGTTGCCAGGTAGTTTCACCCGGATCGAGCCTGGTTGGTGAGAGTAAGTGACTGGGGAACACTTCAGAGAGCGATCGGAAGTGGGTTGAGAGACTGTGTGACCCCCTGTGCTTCGCAGAACTGGGCTGATGCCAGAAGACGACTTGAGGGACCTCTTGATTGAACTGGAACAGCACCTAGCCCGTTTCTGCTCTGCATAAAGTGTGTGAACTTCTCTAGTGGTGGCCAACTCCCCATGTGTCGACTGTTGCCTTGTTACTCTGATAGTTACTACAGCCTTCCCATTGGGTCCCTAAGTGTGACTCCAGCCTTAATCTAGTATAGTAAGGGTGGGAGTTTTTTACTCTAACTTGTGGGGAGAGAACTGGGGGGGGTAACTGAGAGGTGTGGGAGGGATTGTGCCGCAGGATCCACATTCATATTATAAACTGACCTACCCGATATCATTTGCACTGTTTTAAGATGCAGAGTACGTGTGTGTGTGTGTGTGTATGTGCAAGTGTTTTTCATACGTGCTTGCCGATATCCTTTGCACCGTGTAACGGTGCTGTGTAAGTGCAGTAGAGTGTGATGCATGAGAACAGACTGCTAATAGTCACAGTGGTGTTATTTTACTTCTTTGTGTCAATACTGGTTGCAGTCTCTTACCTGGAGAGATGCAAGGCTTTGCAGAGACATTATGGAAGCAATCCCACTTCTTGGCCGTACCTACAAGTTAAGGTTAATGCACAAGTTAGTGGTCTGGTCATTAAAGGGGAGAGGGCTGTTGTGGGTTGGTGTGTGGATCCCCTGCCGAGTTGTCGACTTGCGTAAACTACAAGAAGGATTGTATATGACTTATTGGTTTCCCTTCTGGCTTAGCTTTTTGTTTGTTTAGTCTTCTGCCCCCACTCTTTCCCAAAGTAAAGTGAACATAAGTACTGGTGTGTGCATGCACCAGGCTAAGTTGGTATGGAGTTCAAAAGGAAGGCACCGGAGGGTGAGTAGAAGTCTGAAGCTCCTGGGAACAACTGCTCAAGTAACACAAGGATTATGCATTTAGGGTTTCAGGAAGCAAAAGGCATTATGAGAACAACACACTTCAGTACACTAGTTCGACATACACGGTTCTAATCTACACCAGTTACTACCTTGTATTAATCTTGTAATCTTCGTTCCCTTTTGGGGGAAAAGCACGGTGTCTTGTTTCTCACAGGAGAAAATGTGCCAGTGAAATGTCAAAAATGCGCTTTCACCACTTTGTGCCAATAACTAGTTATGAAATGAGCCAAATGTCAAGCAGAGATAGCAACTAAGCACTGTTAAGCTTTGTTTTCAAAAGTAACTTTAGTGCATAGTAATTTCTCTTCCTTCTCCTTTACAGGTACCTGTGATGGGCGACGAAGGGAGAATGAGCAGATGGTCGATTCAGGTGAGTGTCTGATCTGAAGCATTGGGAGAGCGTTGTGTGTAAGGAGGCCTGTCATGATGAGCTGCTGATGCAAAGGTTGGAAGCAGCTGCTGAAAGGCTCTGTGGCAGGAAACCTGTAAGCAGAAGTCTTGACGCAAAGCATGCTTTTAGCCTCGGGCACTGTTTAACTAGACCACCCACTTCCGCGCCCAACGTCTCTGCAGGTGGTCTTCCACGTGCACTTAGCACCTGGCTTGGTTGATGGCTCATGGCAGGAGGGTTCTTTCTGCACGAGGTCCTTACAGCATTCTGAGTCAGCGCACTTCTGGCAGTGCTGAGAACATTTGTGAAATGTGGGTGCATGGCAAACAGAAACAGTTGGAACATAAATCATATTCTGGCCTTACCCAATGTATTGGAACGTTGGCACATAAACAGTAAAGGTAACAGAGAAGCATGGGCACATAAACAATAAAGGTAATAGAAAAGTATGGACATAACACAAAATACATTGATGGGGAACTACAAAGCATGCAGGAACTCTGGATGAGTAATGACTGAACATCTATGTTTACACGAACTCAACATTTCGTCAATTTTTACATCACCCCAACACTTTGTTTGCCTTATGGGCCTCAGTGAAATGGGGTTTGGACAACAGAGAAAGGTCCCTGACAGTTTGTTTCATTACCTAACAAATTCTCCATTTTGACATTGGTTTTACCCGTGCGGCCTTAGCCCATGGTGCTGCAGAAAAGTGTTATAGATTCCTGTGTGTACTTAGTCCTGATATAGTTGTAACCTGGGGTACACCCAAGAAATGTGTTGAACTGTGTTAATTGCGAGGGTGGGCCCAGTTCTAACAACATATCGGCCCGCTTAAGGGTAATGTGGTAAAATAGGATTTTTCCCAAGTGTTCATATTACTGATGCCATTTTAAATACTGTTGGCCTATTACTGCATGTGATTTATGCCCCGAAATACATGATGTTCATGTTGTGTTAAATTAATTAATGTGTGTGTTGAATGCAATCTCTATTTACATACACCACGTGTGAAGTCACTTTTGTGATGCTCAGTGAATTGTATGAGAATGCTCTGCAAATGCTTTACACATTGCCTCTGTGATAAGCCTGACTGCTCACTGCCAAGGTACTCAAAGGTGAGCGCAGGTTATACAATGAGTGTAATCACCTAACCCTGACAGGAGTGGTAGGTTCTGTCTAGTTTGGGCACCGCCTCAGCCAACCAGAAAGTACCAGTACGAACAATTCCTGACTATGCTGAGTCCACCCTAACCTCACCGGTTGGAGGTTGAAAACATCAGACAAATGATTCTTCATGTTGTTAAATATGGTTATCAGATCGAGTTTTGGTCTCCATTCTAACTCCAATTCTTAGGGATCCTTTCAAGCGGAAGACCTTCATGGATGGGATCGCTACTTTTCAGAAGAAAAAGGCTAATTATCCAGTCCCAAGGAAGGAGAGAGGTCTGGGCATTTAGTTGGTTTTCTTCCTGGTCCGGATAGCATCGGTAAGCGTCTGTCTAGTGACAGACCTAAAGAACCTCAACCAGTTTATCCTAGACATCACGTTGAAGATGGATACTTTGCAGAGAATTGCTCCTTAACATCCATCACAAAGTTTCATGATTATATTCAACCTTATCTCCATATTCCAGTGGAAAGAAGGATTTGCAATTTAGACCGGCACTGGCAATTCATAGTCCTTCCTTTTGGGAACAAATCAGCCCATAGAGTCTTTACAAAGATGATGGCTCTGGCAATTGCACACCTACATCTGATGACAATCCCCGTCTTCCCAATTCTCGTAGATTGGTTGCTTCTAGCCCCTTCTATCTCTGAAATATTAAAGTTTCTGGATACCGCTATGGCAGTAATGAGCAGGTTAGACCTTCTGCTCAACATTTCAAAGTGTCAACTAATACCATCAAGAGAAATCAAGTTCATAGGGGCCATCTTCAACACAAAGGTGGGGTCCGAAGAAAATATTCCTTCTGAGGGAAAGGATCATGTGCCTTCAAAGCCTGATATCTCTTCTTCTCCCCAACTAGGAGGTTCCAGTCAGGTTGTGTCTGGAGGTTCAGGGACACATGACAGCTTATGTCTTCATGGTTCAGTAGATATGTCTTCATCTGCACTCCTTCCTGTGGCACCTGCACAGATTCTATTCTCCACTGGTTCACCTCTTGGATCATTCCGTTCTCTTATCCAGTCAGGTGAAGCAGGACTTGAGGTGGTGGATTAATTCGATCAGTCTCTTAAAAGGGATGTGAGGTATCCACAACAGCCTGCAGCACTCACTACAGATGCCAGTAAAATTGGTTAGGGAGCAGCAGTCCTAACCCAATTGTACCAGCAAAAATGGTCCCTTTTGGAGCAGAGGTCCAACTGGAGGGAGCTCACAGCAATTACTAGAACACTTCTAATATTCAAGGATCTGATCTTTCAGAAGGATGTTCTAATAAGAACGGACAATATGGTCTCCGTAGCTTATATGAATCATCAGGGAAACACCAGATCAAAGACCTTGAATCTGATTGCTATTGCAATAGGTCTTTGGGCAGAGATCAACCAATTGAGTTTGTCGGCAATCCTCATCAAGGAAATAGATAATGTTCACGTAGAGAGGCTCAGCAGAACGTTTCCTTCCTCAATGAAACTGGTCCTATCCTTTGAGAGTCTTTAAACAACTTTGCAAAAGGATCGGAACCCTCCTTTTTGGACATCTTTGCTTCAAAGGACAATGTAGTAGTCCTGTTCCAGGAGAAAGGAACAGGGGGAATGAACCTTCTGCTGATAGGTTGAGCCCCATCAACTTCTTTATGCCTTTCCTTCCTTTCCCCTGACCATGAAAACATTGTCAAAGTTCCAGCACGAGAAAGTGAATGTGATCTTAATTGTGCCCTATTTGACCATGTCAGCCATGGTTCCCAACCCTGGGCAGACTTGCAATCTCTCCCCCAGTTCCTTCTCCCATCGTGTCAATCTTCCCTCCTCCTCTAAATCTGGTTCTGTCACTGTGGAGGTTGAAAGGTTGACCTCAATGAGTACGGGTCTTCCTCCTCAATTGGTTCAGATGTTCCAAAATACCTTGAATGCCTACACTAGGGATTGTGTCGTTGTTGGACCCGGCCTCGTGGCGTGGTCCCGAACCCTCCTACCCGACCAGACGGGGGCAGCCCCAACCCTTCGGGGTCCCCCTGGATTGTACCACGCTACCCGCACCAGCCTTCGCGACGTGGCCCGCCCCGGCCTCGGTCCCAGCGAAGCCCCGACATCGAGGCGCCAAGATCCGACCAAGGGGGGTCGAGTGGCCACTCCACAGATACCGGAGGAGGAGAGTTCCGATGGGGCCTCCTGCCGTCCCCCGACGCCTGGCTCCGATCGCCCTCCGGCCTCCCTGGGCGCTGGCTCCCCCCCCCCCGCTGGGTGTCTGGACTCTCTCATCCCGGCCCCTCCGACTCCCCCAGGCGCGAGGGTCCGGACATCAAAGGGCTCCAGCCATATATCTGGGGCAGCCCAAAACCAGGACAGCAGTTGTATCCTGGAGTCAAGAGCCCTGCTGATCGGATCGCGGCTGACCCTACGGAGAGAGAGACTCATCGCCTGGAACTGGGAACTCGAGCCTTGCTGACTGCGTCGCGGCTCCCCCTTGCTGAGAAGAAGACCCTCACGGAACATCGGAGCCCTGCTGACACCGTCGTGGCTCGACCTCGCGGAGCTAACCCTCGGAGCCCTGCTGACCTCATCGCGGCTCGACCTCGCTGAAGTAACCACCGGAGCCCTGCTGACCTCGTCGCGGCTCTATCTCATCGAAGCAACCCTCCGAGCCCTGAGGACGACGTCCCGGCTCCCGGAACCTCCCCCAGCTCGAGGATTGAGAGCTGGGCGCAGGGTGTTCCCGTACCAGGCTGGTACTGAGACTGTCCCGCTACCCCGACCCTAAAAAGACCCTGAGACTCTTTTGGATCCCTCGATCCGCCTGTAAATATTGCCACGGAAACCTGCCTTTAATACCGATAAAGCCTTGTGAGAATTGATACTCTGGTTGTGTCCCTTTGTGGTGGTGGGGTTGCTTGGCTGGTACGATAATAGGAGAAGGACCTCGCCTAGGAGGCTTCTCAGCGGCGCTCGGCTACTTTCCTACGGAACGGTGGCTCTTGGGGTGGTCAGTCCGACACTATCTGTCCCCCCCGGAGATCGCCCTTCTAACATTCGTATTTTACAAATTGTGTTCTGTGCGTGACCTTTCAGTGCCCTCTGTCCTTTTTTCACGGTGTTACAATTCTTGGTTAAAGGGTTTTAGCTTAATCAATCTATTTGTAACTTAAATTACAGTGGCTAATGATTAAAGCTTTTAAAGATTTCTCTGAATCGTGCAGAGAAATTGACTCCCTGGTCAAAAGAGTCTTCAAGACTAAGTCGTCTGCTCCTTCTTGAGATCTCCCTACAGTTTTCAGATCACTTCAGGCTCCTCTTTTTGAGCCCTTAGAGGAAGTAGATCTGAAGTTTCTTTCACATAAGGTTGTTTTCTTGGTTGCGATCACCTCTGCTCATAGGATAGGGGAACTTACGGCTTTGCTCTGTCAACCACCTTTCCTTAGGTTTTGTGATGATGGGGTGATTTTTAGACCAGATCCTTCTTTCTTACCCAAGATGAATTCCTCTTTCCACAGGTCACAGGAGGTCATCCTTCCTTTTTTCCTTCTCCTTCGTCTCAGGAATAAATTTCTCTTCATTTGCTGGACGTTAAAAGGGCTCTCTACATTTACCTTAACAGGTCACAGCCTTTCAGGAAGTCAGACTATCTGTTTGACTTTTGGTCAAGTAGAAAGAGGAAGAGAGCCAACCAACATTACTTTGAGTCGATGGTTGAAAGCTACTATCTTACAGGTTGGCCATGGATCCTGTGAGAGTGGCTCAGTTCAAGGCATATGTACTAGACGCATGGCTACTTCCTGGGTGGAATTCCAGGGTGTCTTAGTTTATGAGATTTGTAGGGCTGCTTCTTGGTCCTTATCCTTTGTCAGATATTATAGACTGAAAAATGTGGTTGACCACAATGCAAATTTTGGTATTGAAGTTTTGAAGTCTGTTTTGGAGAAATCTTAATCCCTTTTGTTTCTCACTGTACTGTACATGAAATCATCGGGAGTGCACACTAGTGTCAATGAGTTTTTATTTCTCCCGTGTCAAAGGCATATGATTCGGTATACATCTATTTTTATTGACTGGGATAAGGATGCGGGACATAGAGGTAATGTCCCGATTACTTACAAGTATTTTTCTTTGCTCTTAGTCCAACGCATCCTAGTAAAAGTCAATATAGGTCTTACCCACATCCTAACCTTTGGTGCTTAGAAATAACAGGAGGATTCTGGGTAAGTGCTATGTTCTGTTTAACCTTTTTATTCATTCTATACTTGTGGCCTAGTTATGTCTCTGGTAATAGAATTGGAAGCTTGACGATGTCATGTGTGGAGTGTGAGTGGCAGGCGGTTGGGAGGCTGGATGGAAGACAGTTGGGACCGTGCTGCTTCCCGGATGGTTTAATGACGTACAATGACTAATAATAAACCAGCCTAAACAAGCAAGTGTCATGAACTTATGTTAAAATACGTAACACCAGGTAAGAGCAGAAGAATCTTTAATGCGTCTTACATCACCAACAGGTTCCAGTCAGCTGGAGGCAGCTGTGGAATGTTAGCTCACCAACTGTCAGAACGTTCCAAGGGAAGAAAAAGGGAAGAGGAGATTAGGAGTAGGGAGGAACCAAGTGAATTACAACTCACCTCCCAGGGCAGGAGGCAAACAAAGAGTGAGAGAGAAAGGCAAGGAAGAGTAGAAGAAGAAACAGAACAAAGACAGAGGAAAATTTGCATCATAGTAAATCTGAACAACAGCGAGCAGAATACATGGATAAGATTAACCCACCATATGGTCTTTGTGCCATACAGGACAGCCACTGTTCTTTATTGACCTACGAGGTGAATTTGTTCGTTTTTCCAAACGCACCCCACCAGTACTGGTGCCATCCACAACAATTTTGGGAAACTTGCACTTTACCACTTTGTCCATCCCCCATATTTGTCCATTTTCTAACTGGACCACATTTCTTCCTACACTTGTTATCTTGAGAAGTTCAGAAAATCGAGAGTAGTATTTCTCCTTGCTTTAGGAAGGTCAATTCATACCCTTTCACTTGGTTTGAACATCGGCGTTTTCACACACTGTGTGTAGTCATATCTTGTTTTGTATTTGTTTTGTTGCAGGTCAATTCTTCTGGAAATCTCTAATCTGTCTACAACACGTACTGTCTTTACGTAACCATCCGGCAGTGAGGTTGGTCCTGGGTTTCCTACCCTTCAAAGAGATGAATGGTGACACTCCTGTGACACTATTGGGCGCAGTTTTGTATGCCCATATCATTTATTGCAAGGCTGACTTAACTGAGACATTTGTAATTTCTGCTCTTTGAAGACATTCCTTAATAACTCTGTCCATGCGTTCTGCCAGTCCATTAGCCCAGGGACAATACAATGCGGTCTTCTAGTGAGAAATGAGAAAATCAGAGAGGAAATTCTTCATAAGATCGGATGTCAATTGGACACCATTGTTTGTTACAAGGATATCTGGTATGCTTTCTTCATAAAAAGTATCTTTTAGAAATTGAATGACAGACTTCAATGTGGTTTACGCATTCTGGTAGTCTATGAGAACCAAAATGAATAGTTTATTTAGATGCTTGCGGTTTAATTGCCCAATAATGTCTGTAGCAAGCTTAGAGCATATTCAAGTAGGGACTTGGATAGGGAACAAGGGGGGTTTCCAGACAGTGAGCGTTTTATCACTTTTAGCACATTTGTTACAATTTTTAACGGATTCTTCTACCAAGGCATCCATGCCTGGCCACCAGTACTCTTCACGTACTTTGCCTTTAGTTAGGCTACGTTCCAAGTGTCCAATATGTTCTAAGTCTACAATTTTGTTTCCGACGCCTATAGGAGGTACTATCTTTTTTCCTCGATAATGCATAATTCCAGTCTTACTTCCCAAAATTTACTCTAAACTACAGGTAAGGCACACTTGTTGTGAGGCCAACCACCCATAATGTACTTCTTTATTAATGGTACAGTTTCATCATGTACATTTCAGTCTTCCCAAATCTTCTTGTCCAGGACTGCTACTTCCAAGACTACGTCCCCATCTTCCTCCTCTTGTGTGTCAGTATTTACATTAAGAGGAGCACGAGAAAGGAAATCAGCTACCATGTTCTGTTTGCCAGGTACATATTCTACGTTAACATTGTAGCCTTCTAACCACAGAATCTATTTAGAGATCCTAGGTGTGGTCCTGTTGGAACCTTTGGTCATGAATACATAGGTGAGGGGTTTGTGATCAGTCTTGACAGTGAAGGTTATACCCCACAAGAAAAACTAAGTGTCTGATGGCCCAGAAACATGCAAGAGCTTCTTTCTCTACCACAGAGTTGTGCTGTGAAGCTCTCTTCAATGTCCTTGAAGCAAAGGCAACAACTTGCTCCTTATCCCCTACCCTTTGGGTGAGGCTGGCTCCCAACCCTTTTTTGCTGGCATCCATTGACAAATAGGTGGGTTTCGTAGGATCGAATCTGCCCAAAAAAGGTGCATTCGTAATACATGACTTGATGGCAATGAACGCAGTTTGGCAGTCTTGGTCCCATACAAAGGTTTTTTTTGCTCAAGCAAAATGTGTAGAGGTTCTACTCGGCTGGCATAGTTTTGTATGAATTTTGGGTAGTATTCTGACTTAAAAGGGACTTTAGATCTTCAACATTAGTAGGAGCAAGAACATTAAGAATGGCATCAACTAAATTCATCTTGGACTTGATGCTGTCTCGGGAAATGGTATGACCTAGATATTCCACAGAGGCTGCTCTGATTTGACATTTCTCTTTCTTTAGTGTTAGTCCAGCTTCATTCAACTTGTGTAGGACTTGCCTAAGCATGTCATTGTGCTCTTTTATGTCTTTCCCATGTATAAGAATGTCATCTAGCACGAGGTGCCAGGGACATCTTTGCGAATATACTGCATGATTCTTTGGAAAGCAGTGGCAGCTGAGGCCAATCCAAAAGGCATACATATATATTGAAACGCCCCTAGGGGAGTATTGAATGAGGTGAGGTGACGACACTAAGGGTGCAATTCCATCTGGTGTTACTCCGAGGATAGGTGAAGGAAGAAAAAACTGGCATCCTTGATGAGAGTTAAAATCTCATGAATCCTCGGTAGTGGGTGTCTGTCTACCGAGATATTCCTATTTAAATCTCTGAGGTCAATGCATAGCCTGACATCCTTACTAGCTGATTTGGACGTGATGACAATGGGAGATAACCATTGGGAGCTCTCTATATGTTCGATGACACCCAATTCCAATAACTGGTCTAACTCTTTTTGAAGGGGAACCTGCATGAGATGGGGAATGGGTCTGACGTTATGAGCTACAGCTTTAGCCTTGTCTTTTAGGTTTATGTGGTGTTGGAAATCTCTTAGAAGTCCTAATTTGTTAGTGAAAAATTCAGGAAATTCTTCGCAAATGTCTTGCCCACACACAGAGCGATCACCTGAAAGTACTTGGTCTGGACTGTTCAGGTCAAGTTTTATGCCCAGTTCTTTTTGATGTTTCCAACCTAAAAGATTGGAACACTTCTCAGTAACTTAAACTTTACCAACAGTGCTCCTTCCCTTGTAACCAAACAGCACAGTGGTCAACCCCACCAGGGGAATGGGATCACTATTTTATCCTCCCGGTTTAATGTCAGCGGCCTGGAGTGCACTTAGTTTGTTGGGGAATATTTAATCAAAAGGTTTACCCTCCTATAGAGTGCACGGGGAACATGAGTCCGCAAAGACTTTGACTTGTTTGTTGTCTAGTGTAATACAACACTCTGGTAATCTGACACTATCATCTTTGTTCTCTAGTTGGAACACCAGTTTGGTTTCTACTGGTGTAGTTTGTTCTATCATGGATACAGTTTTTTCACACACATCTCGCCAGACTCTGGCCAAGTGTCCTTTCCATCCACACTTGTGACACGTTACATTCCTGGCAGGACAGGATGGGTTATTGGTCAGGTGTGCTGGGTATCCACACCTGTAGCATTTAGATTTGATACTTGCACCCCCTTGGTTTTTAGGTTTATAATCCTTATCTGTCTTGTGAATCTCCTTACTCTCATGTTTGGAAATTGCATTGACTTCATTACAGGAATCTGTTCTCACTCTCCTCTCTTTTATGCATTCAGCGGTATGCTCGATTCCCAATGCAATTTCAATGGCTTGTTTAAGATCAGGGTTCCCTGCCAATAGTTTTTCTTGTATTTTATAGTTGTTAGTACATCCCTGATGAGGGAGTCAGTTAAACCCTCAAATTCACAAGTGTTGGACAAACCCTTGAGCACCGCAATAAAGGATTTAATCTTCTCATTTTTTACTTGAACTCTTGAGAAACATTTGTGTCTTTCTAAAACTACATTTATGGCTTGAACAACATGTTTCTGCAACTTGTTTATAGTTGCTAAATAAACATTGAAGTCTCCATCCCCCTCATCTACCTCTTGTTCAGAATCTTTTAGGTTATTGAAAGTTTTATGGCCTTCAATTTCCAAATTGTGCAACAGGATGTGTTGTTTCCTGAAATGGGAACATTTCTCCCCATCAATAGCTATTACATAAGACTCAAACAGCTTCTTCCATTCCTTCCAAGGAATATTAGGTTCTCCGACTTCGTTTAAGAATGGAGGTGGTAAGGACATATTTAAAGCAGCCATACTGCAAAAATAAGAAGAAACGGACCAGGAAAAATGAGCAAAGGGACAAGGAGACAAGTACACACCAGGTTATGATTTCAATGGCCAAAAATCTTCAGTAGTAGGAAACAAATCTAGGAGAATTCTGTGCCAGTAACATGAGTACAGTGAGTGTTGGTAGCTGTGTAAGGAGGAATTTTGGATGGAAGAAATAATGAGTAGGCTGTGCCCGTCAGCGAGTAATGGAAATAGTGACTGAAGAGCCTGCTGTGCCTGTCAGTGAAATGCAGCAGAGAAAAGACATCCCAAAGTTGCAGTGCCCGTCAGCGAAAGAATTTCTTATGATTGACGCACAGCTGTGAAGAACTAGTGACTGACGAGCTTGCTGTGCCCATCAGCGAAAAGGAACTCATGACTGACAAGCAGCTGTGCCCATCAGAAAAAAGAACTCATGACTGACTAGCAGCTGTTCCCATCAGCGGAAAGTGACGAATAATGTAAGGAATGCTGTGCCCGTCAGCGAAGAAGAAATCCGTGACTGACGAGCTTGCTGTGCCCATCAGAGAAAGGAATGTAGTGACTGACGAGCAGCTGTTCCCGTCAGCGTAATGAAGAGGGAGCGACAGATGACGAAGAGCCAGTTGAGCCGATCCGTGAAAGGAACAGGGCGGAGGGAAAGCTGAGGCTTAATGTCTGTCAGCATGATGAAGGCAGAGCTGTTGGCCGTCACTGCAGTGTTTCCTCTCCGATCTCTGTGAAGAAATGAGTGACTGATGGCGAAAAGCCAACTGTGCCGATCCGCTAAGAAAACTGGGTGGAGGGACAGCTGAGGATCAATGTCTGTCAGCGTGATGAAGGCAGAGCCATAAGCCGTCACTGCCGTGTTCCCGCCCCATCTCAGTAAGGGAATGCGACGCTGCGCAGGTCGATGTTGGGGAATGCACCGATAGAGGGAAGCCAGGGAGTCTTGCTTCCATACGTCTCCCACACTGGGAACACTCTCCTTATCACCCTGAGGAAGATGGTATGAGGCTCCACAATTAGTCAAGTTCCCATGGGAGTCCCCAGGAATGCAACCGCCACGTTCCCAATGGCTAATCTGTGTCCTCAGACAGGATACCGCACAGGAAAACAGATAAGCAGAAAAGCAGGGACTCTCCCCTTGGGCATGGAGACGACAGGCCAAGCTAAGTAACGGTAAGGCTGTAAACTCCAATAGTGAAGTATGTTAAACAGTTCCCCTTAAAATGGAATGACAGTACCCTGTTGCAGTGATTCTGCTTATGCACAGAACTATCCGCAGGAACCCAGGACCTCAGAGAATTGTGGTGTACCAAAAACTCCCCTCAGAACCCAGAACCCCTTTTCCGACTAGCTTAGTGTCCCATTCGTTATCCGAGATCTAGCTCGGCGGTCCCAATGTATAGACAACCCAGAACAAGCGACTTAGAATATTCTCAGGAATGGTGGGAATCAGAAATACCTTTTCGTTATTATTCTCATATCAGTCCACAACAGAATAAACAGAGACACGGTTAAAGTTTAACTTATAAACCTCGCGTCCTAAGATGCAGTATCTTGCCTAACATAAGCAGACAAATGGTTAAGATCAGAACCATCAGCATTGTTACAATACCATAGAAAATGAAAGGAGCAATCATAATAAAATGACAGTGGAAAGCAGCTACCCTCCTTTCGCTAGTAAACTAATAGTATTATTATTAGACTATTAGAAGGTCTCTAGGCTTGAATGGGGAACCCCATACCATATAGGTCAGCTTAGTGGAATCACATCACAGGATCAGCTAGGCTCTCTCCTGGGAACACTCTTCTGCCGACTGACTCTAAAACATGCTGTACTGCAATATTAAAAAGCACTCGTCTTTCAGGTATCTGCAGCTGCGTGCATGTTATGGCTAAATAGTGGTACGATCAACCTGAACACAACAACATGCACCGTCTAGTGACCCAGACTCGTTCTTTACACGGTGTACAGACCAAGGTCACTGCTCACTGTTAGGGATGTTAAACAACAGACAGTTCTCATGTGAAGCAAAGCCGAGTAAGCATTTCTTAATTAATAACATGTGACTACAGTGTCGCGTGCAAAAGCAGCAGAAGCGGCAAGATGGCTTTCTAACATCTAACGCGGTTGTGCTAACAGCATTGTACATAGGGAGATAGGTATCATCACTACAACCCTAAATGCAGTAAAGGAGGTAACGTGAAGATCCTCAAGGAATTACCACTGTCCTGGAGTACTGCTGTAACGTAGGTAGATTACAGCTGGGGATGGTGGTGTAGCTGCCTCCTTGCAGCTGGTTGTCGCCAGTGTTAAAAGACGTAACATCAGGTAAGAGAAGAAGAATCTTTAATGCCTCTTGCACCACCAACAGTTTCAGTCAGCTGGAGGCAGCTGTAGAAAGCTCTCCAACTGTCAGAACGTTCCAAGGGAAGAATAAGGGAAGGGAAGATTAGGAGTTGGGAGGAACCAAGTGAATTACAGCAACCTATTACTGGCGATGAGTAGTGTAGGAAAGTAGGATCTGCTTTCATGGTTACCCCCACTTTTTGCTTGGTGTAATGCTGTTTCTGACTAGTCTGACTGGGATCCTTCTAATCAGGGCCCCAGTCTCTGTGCTTTCTCCCTTAAATTGGTTTGGTAAGTACTTAGGTACATCCCAGATTGGACACCGGTGCAACCTCAGTCCCTAGTATATGGTTCTAAGGTACTCAGGGCATAGGTACACCAGGGGTCCACCATGGGCTGGAGCATGTATTATGCCACCCATGGGAGACCACTCAATTTGTAACTGCAGGCCTTCCATTGCAGCCTGTATAAGCTGGTGCTAGCACAACTTACGAAAGATATAGGTTTCCCTATATCTAAGGTTACTGCACTTAAAACCTATAATTCACCCCTAGAGGAGGCAGGCCATTCAATCCTGATGGCAGGGTGCTTAGTTCTAAGTGTGGAGTTGCCCCTGCATGAGCAGGACAACCCCACAACCTACAGATTCAATTTTCCTGGGTTGTAAGTGAGACAGCCATATGACATATAGGGGGGCACTGTGTTTACGTAGTGATCAACTCGAAACTGGCTGTAGCAAAACCTATCATGTTTGGTATCAAACTGCTCCGTAAAGCTCCTCTGGGAGCCCCTTGGTGTTTACGGTACCAGTCTTCCAGACCCGGACAGCAAGCTAAGGCTGCTGCCGGCCAGAGACACGTTTCTGCCCTTCTACTGAGCCAAGCTCGGGCAGAGGAAGGCAGAACAATCGGTATCCTACCACAGAGAGGTGTGACCACCTCCCAGACAGGATTTAATGTATTGGGGAAGGGTGGGAGCGCTTACCAGTGCCACATAGTCTGCCTGCAGGGCACACTTGGTGCCCTCCATGCATAGTCCAGTTCAAACCAGATCAGGAAGCCGTTGGCTCCCGCTCTGGTGCGAACCTGGACAAAGGACAGGGGAGTATCCTCTCCCTTGTCCAACCCCTCCTTAGGGAGGGACCCTGTATCGTCCTAACCCTTTCCTAAGGGTATTTCTGGCTTACCTGTGGGTGGGTCCTCAGATTCGTCATCGGACAAGATACATTTACGACACCACTTCTTCTTCAACCGCCTGGGCACTCTGGACTTCGCCTGGGCATCAAGGCTGCAACTAGGAAGACTCCTGCTGCTCCTGATCTTGTCACCCTGCTTGTCTACTGCAACATTTGTGCCTGTGCACCATACAAGAACCTTCCAAGGCCTGTGGGCATCCAAGACACTTGAAGGAATCTCCCTTGAAGTGAAGGAGTCAATTCCCTGCATTTGCAGGCACCGCAACTAAGCTGACCGGTCTGCTGATCCTGGGCTCCCATAGACTCTAAAAGAATCAGCAACACAGGTGGTGGTGGTTCTCCACATCCCATGAGGCTTGCCCTATCCTCTCAACAAGTTTGAGGCCAGTATCCCTCGTCGAAGCCGCAGGAACAGAACCCCTGTGCACCGTGTCGACTTGCAGTTACAAAGACTTGTTGGCTTCCTTCCACCAAGATCTTCGGGCTCTGAGTAACCCCAACTTCAAGCATCTCCAGTGACCAATATCTTCACCCTCACCGCATCTCTTGCATGGTAGGCTTGCATCTTTGGTGAGCTGCTCGAGGTCCTCTAGCAATTCCAGTTCCTCCGGCCTGTGGGTTCTCTTGAGGGTCATCTTCATATTCTTTGGGTACCCCTGATTGCGTAGGGCCTGCCCTGACTCCCCTGCTTGTGGTGAGTCTCCTGGACCTTGCTGGTCCCGACATTGCACCTTTCTCCACTCCCACATTGGTTGCAGTTGGCAAGGCTTGTTGGTGCACCGACCCCCTCAACTCTCGACATCCGACAGCTCGTGTATGGCTCCTGGTCTTCCACAGCGTCACCTGGTCCACACAGCTGCAGCTCCAAGGTCGCCGTCAACTCTCTGGAAGGACTGGACATTGCTGGGCATCCGTCTCCTGTGCCTTCTGGTCACTTCCAAGTAGCATAGGCTCTGTCCCCTCTGCTTTCAGGTACTTTTCGACTTGAATACACCTTTGGGTTCCACCAGACACTTTCTCCTTCTACAGCAGCAGCATCTTCCTGAAGTCCTCCATTGGGTTTGACGGCGGTTTCCGACGCCACTTCACACCTATACAACCAGCTTCCCTGGTGTAAGTATCCTGGTTCCTAGGGTATCCACGAGTGGGGTGACTCTCCAACCTTCTGTCTTCCACGGGGTTCCTTTAGGGTCCACCAGGAAGGGTCCTTCTCTTTTAAAATTGCAACAGCGACTTACCCATTTACTTGCATTGATCGTGCAGTCGTGTTCCCACTCTGCACACTGCCTCCGTGGGTCTCCTAGTTACTTACCTTAGGTGGTTCCCTGACATTTCTACGTCTTCTGGGTATAGTCTTGATTCGAGTCGTGGTTCGCATTCCACTATTTTAGTATATGGTTTGCCCCCCCCCCCGGGTGACCACTGTATATTACCTGTTTCTATTGAAAAGTACCTGTATGTGGTAGTGAGTGTTATATAATAAATACATATTTTTATAAATACACTGTGTGATTCTTTTTCACGTAGTCTATATCAATAAGGTGATATTCTGGTAAAACAAGCTGCTTTACACTGCTTCTGGACTAAGCCTGAAGGCTGCTCTCCACAGCTTCTAAGGTTGTATAAGACCACTAAAATCACCATAAGGGTTGTCTGGATTGGCGCAAGGTGCCCACTTACATAAGTGTGGATCATATACAAAGCCAGCTTCTCACTAGTTGGAGATACATTTATCATCAAACTTGAACTGAATAACTTGAACCCACTTATGCTGCCAATTATGGCATTCACTTCAAACTGGTTAATGTCATAGCGCCTAGAAGAGTTTCGGAGCACCGTGGCATGTGGTGGATCTTACCTTTCGTCCTTGCTGAGTTGTTGAGGATGATCAGTGAACTGGAGCGAAGTGGAGTTGGAACTGGGAGTACGCGGTAGACTGCACAGAGGGTCAGTGGAGTTTTGTTCCTCATGAAGTCCAAAGCAAATGATGACGTCAAGTCATAAGCGATGGAGTACTTCGAGTAGAATGTGGGTACGTTCTTAGTTCCCACTCAGCTTTGCGAGAATGATGTGGTACGTCTAACTACGAGGCTATGCTATGCACTCCGGCGGCCATCTTGAGGGCATTATTGTTATTGTGGAAGCAGTGGAGTTCACACTCTAGCATTCTGTGTGAGGAGCGCGTACGAGCCTATTACAGAGTCTGCAACCAAACAAGGCAATACGGTTGTTCGCATCACAGTTGAAGTGACTAGTGCTGAAATCTCACTTCAGGCTGTGGTGCAAAGGTTCTGCGAAGCCTATCTCAAAAGGTATTGTCTACACGGTAACAGGCACACCTCTTATTGTGCATCGCCTGTGTGGTTATGGTTACAGTGTACAATATAACAATTTTTTGTTGTTGTGGCACCTATCACTTGAGCATAGTTATACAGTGCTTCGCCTGTGCCACATGCTTTTGTGCACATTTGGAAGAGCGGTTGTCTTGGCTTGTCCTGGAGAATTTCATGGTAACCGTGGTTATATTTAATTTTCCCACATAAGTAATTCTTGTACTTTTTAAGTGATCTAATTTCAACATGTCTAGTACATCTGAACTGCCTTATTTCCTAGAAATATTGGATATTGATTTTTGGCTCTTACCTCATTGCCTCAGGTGGTGAGAAATTCTCTGTGGCTTGGAAACAAGCTATTTTACTGCACAACTTGGGTATCGAGGGTGAAAATGTATATGAAAGCCTTGATAAAATTGAGATGGGGGATGGGGAAGGTGAACCTGATAACATGTATGACATGTCGTTCATGATGCTAGAGAAACACTTTGGTTCACGTGTGAATGTTGTTTTGGAAAGGCACAATTTTTTTACGAGGGTGCAAGGGAAGATGGAGAAGATTGGAAGTTATATGGCGGCCTTGAAATCCTTAGCTCGCACATTCGAGTTTGATCATTTACTTGACTCCTTAGTGAGAGACCAAATTGTCAGATGTTCCAGTAACCTCAAGGTGCAAGAAAAGTTGCTTTCTAAGAACCTCTGTCTAGCTGATGCTATAGTGATGGTGGAAACAATGGAGAACACTAGCATGTGGGTACGGGAAATGAGGGATGACAAGAAGGAGGATAATACACAGGCTACAAAGACACATTTAAATGAGGTGAAGTGGAAGGAGAGTTCTATAGAAAAGGCGAATATAAAATTTAAGGAGACGTGTGGAAAGAAGAAACAATTCCAAGAAGTTTCTAGAAGTGTGAAATGAAATGCTTTCGGTGTGGAAGCAACGGGCATTTGTCTAACAGTCTTAACTGTTATGCTAGGTTTGCGACTTGCAGCAACAACTGTGGGAAAAAAGGTCATTACGCATGAGTGTGCAGAGGTGTGAATTCGAAACCGAATGTGAACTTGGTGTCTCATGAAGAAAAAAAGTTATGTGCTAAGTGTGTGAAGTGATGGATAGTTGATGCTGACCCCAATGAAATGCCAAGTGTGTAATAGCAGTGAAGGGGAGGAATGTGTCTGTACTAGTGGACTCGGGATCCCCTTATACTATGATTGGAGACAAGAATTGGGATGTGGTGTTTGTTGAGGATGAATTAAACTTACAAGAACCTGACATAAATCCGGTGGGATATGGTGGGTAGAAGATTGATGTTTTGGGTTGCCAGGTGATGAAGATACAGTTTGAGGAGCGGGAGACTGTGTGAAAAGTGTATGCTCACAGAACGGGTGACAACTTAATCGGGTGGAGACATGAGTATCACTCTAAATCCTAATGCCAAGAGCAAAGTGATGGTTGTAGGTTTAGAGGGATCACCGGAAGATGTTTTCTCTTAATTTGCTAAAGTATTCTGTAATAATTTAGGCTTGAAAAGGAATTTTGAGCACACAATTGTTACGAGTAATGCTAAGCCCTTTGTTTCTAAATTACAAAGGGTTCCTAATATGATGCTATTGCCATTTGGATGTGAACTCAACAAATTGAAAAACAATGGTGTGATTGAAGAGATAGGGTGGTCTGAGTGGTTGGCCCCAGTGGTTTTGGCGACCAAAAATGGTGGGAGTGAGATCCCCATGTGTTTGAACTTAAGAGGGTTGAACAAATATATTGGGGTTGACAGGCTACCTTTGCCCAATATTGCGGAGACTCCGGCGTTAATCAAGGATGCTAAGATTTTAAGTGTAATGGATTTATCTTCAGCGTACCATCAGATTATGCTTCATCTACACTCTAGGCATCTTACCTCTTTTGTAAATCCTGTGGGAGATTTCCGCTTTATTTGAAAGCCTTTTGGGCTTGCTTTGGCTGCAACATGTTTCCATGGGATTTTGCAGAGGGTTCTGGATGGGCTGGATTAAGTTCTGTTCTTTCAGGATGATATATTGGTCTATGGTGGTGATGAGCGTGAACATGACATCATTTTACAAGTGTTAGGTAGTTTGCAAGAAGAGGGTTTAGCGATTTAGAAGGAAAAATGGAGAGTGCCGACAGTAACGTATTTAGGTCATTCTATCTCGGCAGAAGGAATATGTCCCAAATTGTATTTGGCAAGTAACATTGTGAAAACTCCAGAACCTGAAAACAGAGATCAAGTATGCTCTTTTCTTGGTTTAGCAGAATTTTGCCCTAAGTTCATTCAGAATTTTGCTAGCATTGCTCAACCGTTGAGGGCCCTGCTTAAGAAAAAAAAATAGTTTTTGTGGACAGTATACTGTAATCAGCCTTTCAAGGTAATCAAGGATTGCACTGCAAAATTATCTACCTTGGTTCATTTTTACACCAGGAAAAAAACAATCTTGTCCACTGATGCAAGTATTAAGGGTTTGAGTGCTGTCCTGGCTCAGATGGATGAGGGTGAATTGAAAATTGTGGCTTTTGCCTCATGTTCCTTTAATGGGGCGGAGGAGCGCAATTCTGTTATTGAGAGAGAGGGGGGTTGGCCGTGTATTGGGCTATCTTGCATTTCACATTTTTCTTGTTGGGATTGCCTTTTACTATGAGGGTAGACCACAATCCTCTCAACAGAATCTTTTCTTACTGAAACTCAGAAAATGTCACGACCAGAATCAGAAGTTGGACAGAAGGTAAATCTAGTTTTAATTTTGTGGTGGACTATATTTCTGGTTCGAAAATGATGCAGCTGCTTGTTTATCCAGATTACCAGCCAATGTGGAGTTGAGCAAGTCTGTGGAGGGACTGGTAAATTGGGTGCGTGAGCCTGCGTTAAAGGACAGTGAGTGGGAACAGGCTGTAATAGATGTGGAGTTTGAAAATCTTAAAGCTTTCATTCTGGAGCGGTGGCCTGACAAGAGGGATGTACCTGTGTCATTATAAGGTTTTTTCTCTGTCAAGGATGATTTGTGCATCATGGACGACAAGCTATTTAAGGGGGAGAGAGTCATTTTTCCAAGTGCTCTGAAAGAAAAACTGGCATTAGATATCACTGGTCCTTTGAGTTGCTCAACCAAAATGAGCGGTTTGTGTTGGTTCTTGTGGCTTATACTTTCAAATGGGTGGTGACAAAGTGTGTTCCTGTTGTTAATACTAGGGCAGTAATCGAGTTTCTTAAAGAGGAATTTCACAGGAAGGCATTCCTAAAAGCATGGTCACAGATGATTAGGTGCAGTTTGTGTCCCAAGAAATGTCTGATTTTTTTGGGACATCTCTCTATCACACACCTCAAGACTGCTCTTTATTCTCCTCAGGCTAATGGCCTTGTTGAAAGCATGAACAAGATTTTGAAAAGTTGTGCTCAACGTGCTTTATTGGGTAGAATCTCGTTACAAGAGGCTTTGAGGGAAACAGTGTGGGCTCACTGGATCACACCTAATGAGATAACATCCATCTCTACTTTTGCGCCATTGAGGGGCAGGAAACCACATTGCAATCTAAGCCTAGCTTGGTTTAAATTGAGTACGAAGATTGAAAGTAAGTGGTCTGATGACGTGATCAAGCCGCGCAGATTAGATCATCAGGCCAAGTTTAAAAAACGCTTTGATGTCAAGAATTGTGTACGCGCTGGGGGTTGGAGAAAGAGTGTTTGTGAGGAAAGCGAGGTTCGTGAAGAAAGGAAGATCTAAATTTATGGGCCCCTTATTGATTTGTGAAGTGAGGAGAAATGTTGTTGTTCTTGATTCCGGTGAGGTGTGGAGTTTCTCAAGACTTGTAAGAGCTGAGAATCCTTCTGTTCTAAGTGAGGAGGATGGCAAGATTTCTTCTGGGCCAGCAGTGGGTGTTGGCCATAGCACTGATTGGAAACTTGACGATGTAATGTGTGGAGTGTGGGTGACAGACTGTTGGGAGGCTGGATGGAAGACGGTTGGAACTGTGCTGCTTCCTGGAGGGTTTGATGATGTACCATGACTAATAAAAAACCAGTTTAAACGAGCAAGTGACATGCTATATGTTATGTTAGATTTATTTCTATAGCGCACGACTCACCCTGGGGCATCTCGGCGCTGCCTAGAAATAGTATCCTGAGGATTGGAAGGACCAGAGCGAATCAGAGGAAACGCTTAGAACAAAAAGGCTTTCAACTGTTTCCTTAAAGAAACAGTAGCTAGAAATTTTGCGCAGGGCCACCGGGAGCTTATTCCAATATCTTGGAGCAAGATATGAGAATGTTCTGCTCCCTGTACAAGTCAGGCGAATTCGTGGAACCTTGAGAAGGCCTAGTGTGCTAGACCTTAGGTTTCAGCAAGGTGAGTATTGTATGTTTTTTTTTTTGCAAGTAGAGGGGACCTCTGCCTTTCAGAGCGTTAAAAGTTAAGCAGCAGATTTTGAAAAAAGATTTTTTTTACTGGAAGCCAGTGCAGTTCCCTGAGCAAAGGAGTCGAGGGAGAGCCTGCAGGACGATTTAGAATCATTCTGGCTGCAGTATTCTGTATTACTTGTAATTTAGCTAGCAAGGTCTCTCCCACTTCAGCCAGCAGAGCATTTCCGTAGTCCAAACGACTGATTACCATTGCCTGAACTAAAGTTCTACGATAGATGGTAGGCATATAGGGGAGAATTCTTCGAGGCAAACGTAGACTGTAGTAACAGGAACTGGTAGTGGCAGCAATGTGGTCTTTCATGGTCATTGCCTGGTCCAATTTAGACCTAGGTTTTTAATAGATTTTAATAGATTGTTTGAGAACAAGAGAGGGCCACCAGTTGTCCGACCAGATAGCTGAGGCTTTCCCCATATGCATAACCTCAGTTTTGCCGGGATTCAGTTGATGATAGTTTTCCATCATCTAACTGGAAATTGCGAGCATGCCAATAGCAGAACGAGTTTTATCTGCATCTGGGTTTGAGCCGAAGGTAAACATAAGCTGCGTGTCATCAGCATATGAGATGATCTCAAATCCTAGTTGTTCAACTATTTTTGCTAGTGGAGCCATTTATATGTTAAATAAAGTCGGGCTCAGGCAAGAGCCCTGAGGGACACCCCTATCCAGACGCATTTTTGCTCAAGTATAGGGTCCTAGTGATAGTTTGTGTTCTTTCGGACATGAAATGTTTCAGCCATTTCAAGGCTGTCCCTTGAATACCGCAGGAGAAGAGTATCTCCGTAAGCTTTGAGTGCGAGATGTTGTCAAACGCTGCTGAGAGATCCAGGAGTATCAGTACTACTGATCCTCCCGCGTCTACTGTCTGCCTGAGGGAATCAGTCACTGGCAGAATGGCGGTCTCAGTACTAAAGCTTGGCCGAAAGCCAGACTGTGATGAGTCCAAGATTTGACTGTATTCCAAATATGAACTTAGCAGTCTGTTTCTGATGCTTTCCAGCTGTTTGCCCAGAAGTGGTAGTAAAGAAATGGGGCGGTAGTTTTTAAGGATTAAAGGGTCAGCCGTTGTGTTTTTAAATATTGGGTGAACCAACGTCCATATCCTAGGAATGGTGCCAGATTGTACTGAGTGGTTGAAAATGTCTCGGATAGCAGGGGCACAACTCGAGGCTAGGAGGGCCATTGTCTTTGGCGGGCAGATGTCTAGCGGTGAACCAGATTTGGCAGTAGTAAGGCCTTTAGTGACCTCCTCAATCGAGGTCAGTTCGAAACTATCATGAGTACTACTTGCTATATTTCCTAATTCCTCCAATTTGGTAGGAGGTTCAGAAGCCAGGGGGGCAGTGGATAGAAAGCTCGCATAGATTTTAGTTATCTTATCTTGGAAGTAAATTGCAAGAAAGTTGCAGAACTCTTGGGATTCCATAGGCGACTGACTACAAACTTTTGGAGATGCAAAGTCCCTTACTATACTAAAAAGGGCATGAACTTATTAGAAAGCTACTATTAATTAGCACCCAGGAGGGAGGGTGGGGTAGAGCTTACATAGAATTCTCCTGCGTTTTGTTCTGCCTGTAGGGGAAACCCCCTCAATTTGTAAATGACTGTGATGAGAACGAGTTGGACTAAGATATGAAGATTACTGGCAAGTAATCCAGCCATCTTCATATCTCCTGGAAAATGTCTGTAAATTTAGCTCATGCCACTTTTTTACAAGCCTTTTGTGTCACCTGTGCATCACTCTTTTTTGATGCACTGGCAGCGCAGAGTGCAGACCCATATCTACAAAGTCCCCCTTATTTCTCCTTGTTTTATCTCTTTCTTTGTGTGCTGCATTCTGCAGCACACATAGGTGGAAAATGACTCCATTGATTGTTTTTGTGCAGGAAGAGACACCTTCCTACACAAAAACAATCATTTGTACAACGCAGACACCTTTGCACCATGGCGCAAGAGTGCCAACGTTGGCACAACGCAGACAAAACGGCACAAGCGCATTTGGTAAGGACAGGAACATGACACATTCCTGCCCTTTCCTTTTGATGCAGCGCAGAATGCTTGAAAATGAGGCCCCAAGTTCATAGTTGATTTGTATTTAATTCCTCATGTTGGTGAGCGCTACCACTTAAGTCGGTTTGTTCTCTTCTGTCGGTGCCAAATTATAGTCCGATTTCTGTTTGCAAAATGTCCAGGTTTTCCTCTCTCAAAATCTCATCTACCTACTCAACAGACGTAATGTAGCAGCATACTAACATAGTGCTTTCAGTGTTTATCTCTTCCAAACGTTATTTTCTTTCATTCACTGTCTCTTTCTCTCTGCTTTCTCTCTTCCTTTTCCCTATCTCTCTATTGGTATTTCTCTGTTTCTTTCACTCTTTTTACTTGACGCCTTCTTTCTTTCCTGTTCCTCTTGCACAAAGGTATTCACACACGCAAGCATGAGTCTCATGTCTTTCTCATTACTGCATGAATGTACATGATTATGTGTAGCCTCTCCCTCCCTTTTTAGGTCGAGCACTCTAGACCTCTTGTATATACTTTAGTATATACATATTATATACTTATATGTGTACGTACTATGTGGGCTCTGGAGATCAGCTGTCAGGATTGGAGCTGAAAGGGCTAGTTTTCCCCGGTTGAGGCAACAATCTCATAGTCAGGCTAGGCTGGTCCGAGGAAGGCGTCGATGCGTATCTGTAAGATCGCTCTCCGCCTTCCTACGGTCATTGGTAGTGTAGTAACATTTCTACCCCTTCCTTCCAAGATGGCCGCTGGTCGGTCCGCTTCTTCCCTCCCACTGTTCCTCTGCTGTGGTGCAGTGTTTCTATTTTGAAGTTGTGCGCGCTCTTCCAATACGCGGCGCACTTCAACTGTCTAATTTTGTGGAGTGGCGGGGTTCTCTCGAGCTCCGTCCTCTCCCGGTAAATTTCTAGTCAGAGTTTTGGACTTCTAGTATAAACTAGTTACCTTTCGAGAACTTCACTCAGTCCCGCAGTGGGACATTATTTCGAGAAAGCCCGCTGTATCTTCGAAGGACTTCGAAGGGAGAATCTGCGGAAAAGTGGGCATCTCGTTCACGACGTGAGGTCAAGTTCTTCATGAGTAAGGAGGGTGAGAGGTTAGGCGAGAGAGCTGGGCATTTTGAGAAGTAAGTATGCCTTTTTTCTCTCACATTCTTGGAGCGTCAACCTTCCAGTGAACTTCGTTTCTGTGACTAGAGACTCTGTGGGTCAGTAAGCTTTTCAGTTCCGCTTATGACTCACGTATTCCAGCAACAATAGTCTTCAGTAAAGAGTTGCCAGTCAGAATCAATTCAGAATACCAGTGGATAGTAAGAAAGGAAAAGAGACTGAAACAAGAGAAAGAAGAAGGAGTAGTTTTGAGTCAAATAAAGACTTCCTCAGCTTTGATCTCAAATAAGCAATTGTAAATATATATATATATATTTATTTAAGAGCATTCACCTACCAGCATCATCTTCGGAGTGCAGAGTCCAGCAAGAAGATTAGCCAATTATCCTCAACCTCATATCTCAGCTCTTCACTTAAAATATTGAATAACCTCTTGTTGGGAAAACAGGGTAAGCTGGAGGGAGAGAGTTGGGTGGAGTGGGCTTAAGGAAGAAGACAGGGTTTTACATGTGAATTTTCATTACAGGATTTGCTGCACGCCAACAGTACTGCCCCTCTTTCTCAATAAGATACCCAGCTGATTGAGTATAGAGAGTAGCTACCCACTGTGTCAGGACAGGTATAGTGTGGAATAATTTCATTTGTAATTCTTAAGGGTAGTAGTTGTGGAACAGTTGTTTATTAACTCTCGTTACAGGGATCAAGAAGAAGAAGGTTCGAGACCCGTCCAGAAAGAAGACACAGTGCAGTCTCTCTTGTCTGTCCAATTCCCCTTTCCCCCTCCTCGCTGCTCGTGAGCCTTTGAGTTCGCGGCAGCGGAGTAGGGGAGTGGAGAACCAGCATCTGCTCCTGTGGAAACCAAACTTCAGCTTGAGGTACTTGACAGATTGAAGTGCCTAAAAACTGAATTCCACCCGAGCACGATGACTGAGGGGATTGATGTTAAGGCTCTAGCTACAGTATTAGACAGTATCCAGAAGCAGTTAAGTGATACTATGGACGAGAATAAGTCTTTGAGAGAAGAGGTCAGAAAGTCTGTCTTAGATGCAAGTTATTTGCGCCAACAGTTTGAAGAGTTTTCTGGGGGAACCCGTCCATCAGTCCAAGAAGATAAGCCCTCCTCTTTTGCCCCAGCCCCTTCCGCTGCCGAACTCACTACACAGGTGATCCACGCTATCACGCCAACTATTCCATTGGCTGCTCCTGAAAGATATAGTGGGGATCCGAACAAAGCCCAAATTTTTCTTACTCAATGCTCCCTACACTATCTCTGTCGGCCAATTATTTTCAAGGAAGATCAGTCAAAGGTGGCGTTCATGCTGTCGTACCTGAGTGGAGATGCCGCCGCCTGGTCTATGCCATTGGTGAACAACAACGACCCCATTTTATATGAATTTGAAGGCTTCAAGAGAGAATTTCTACGAATTTTCGACAGACGGTCCATCTCGCAATCCACTGATAATGAGTTGTTAGATCTGAAGCAAGGGAATCGAGAATTAGTTGCTTATTTGGCGCAATTTAATAAATTAATTGTAGAAACCAACTGGCCAGAGGCTAAACGTGCTGCGATTTTTTATCGTGGTCTCAAGGATGAGATCAAAGATGGTCTATCACAGATTCCAAAACGTCCCACGGAGGTTTCAGAATTAATTGACTTAGTTCTTCAGATTGATCAACGCCAAAATGAAAGAAAGAATGAGAGGCGGAAAGAAACCAGGTATATCCCTCCTCGTTTTGACAGAATGAAAGCCGAAGGATCAAAGCAAAAAGAATCGACGTCAGAAGATGAACTAATGCAGATTGGTTCCGTTCGAGGTCCGTTGTCTAAAGAAGAAAGAGAGAAGAGACGTCTGGGAAAGCTGTGCATGTACTGTGGGAACTCTGGTCATTTTGTGAAGGAATGTCCAAAGAAGCCAAAGAACAATTCCTGGGTAAAAGATCGGCTCCACCAGTAGAAGGGGTTGCCCTGGTGGAAGCTAAGGAACAGTCAACTCCAGATTCGAAATTAGTGGCAAATACTTTGCAATCTTCGGCCCCACATTTAATTTTGTCGGTTCGGATAAAGTTTGGAGGTCAGATCAAGGAAGGAATGTCAGTCATGATCGATTCAGGGGCCACGGGAAATTTTTGTGACATTGGATTTGCTAGAGCTCTTGGAATCGCCTTTTTGAAGAAGGAACGGCCGGAGCCTGTACGTGCTGTAGATGGAACAAGTTTGTCCTCCGGTCCTATAGTCTACGATTCTGAGGAGATTTTGTTGTTTGGACCCGGCCAATACGTGAGCTCTCTACAATTCAACTTAATCGATGCTCCGCAGTTTCAATTTATTTTGGGTCTGCCCTGGCTCACCGAGCATAACCCTCAAATTGATTGGGCTCAGCGATCCATTCGCATGAATTCACATTTTTGTTTGCAACATTGTTTCCAATCCCATCCAGAACCATCATCTGCTTCACAAGCTTCACAGTCCCAAATTTTAGCCAGCATCCCAAAGACCATTTGTGCTTTAGATACTCAACAAATTCCACAAGAATATGAAGATCTTGCCTCAGTTTTTGATGAAAGAGAAGCTGACCGTTTGCCTCCCCATCGTGAATACGATTGTCGCATTGAGCTGGAGCCGGGAGCCTCTCTGCCCTGTAGCCGAATTTACGCATTGACCGAAGCAGAAAATGTCCATTTAAAAGAATATTTGAGTAATTATCTGGCTAATGGCTTCATACGCCCTTCACAGTCACCGGTTTCGTCTCCACTTTTCTTCATTCCGAAGAAGGATGGCCAGCTGAGAACTTGCATAGACTATCGCGCCCTCAATTTGGTGACCAAGAAAAATCGTTATCCACTACCTTTGATTTCAGAGCTCTTGGATCAGGTAAAGGGAGCGAGGGTGTATACTAAATTGGATCTGAGAGGCGCCTACCATCTGGTCCGCATGGCTGAAGGAGAGGAGTGGAAGACGGCCTTTCGCACTCGTTTTGGTTTGTTCGAATACCAAGTTATGCCCTTTGGCTTATGTAACGCTCCAGCCTCTTTTCAGCACTTTGTAAATGATGTGTTGCGAGAATTTTTGGATCGATGTGCAGTGGTTTACATTGACGACATCCTCATTTTTTCTGCCAGTTTAGAAGAACATATTCAGCACGTCAGGTCCATTCTGAAGAAGCTGCTTGAGAACCAACTTTTTGTCAAACTAGAGAAGTGTGTGTTTCATTCGATACAAGTGGAATTTTTGGGATTTGTCACCCAATGGTGTTTCCATGGATGAATCTAAGGTAAGGGCCATCAAGGAGTGGCCCTCCCCGAGTTCAGTGAAGGAAGTACAGAGTTTCCTCGGCTTCGCCAATTTTTACAGGCGTTTCATAATGAACTTTTCAGAACGAGTTTGTCCCCTCACGAAGTTGCTCAAGAAAAAGGCGAAGTTCGAGTGGAATGCGGAAACAGAAGCAGCCTTTAATGAACTCAAAAGCATTTTTGTGTCATCTCCAGTGTTGCTTCATCCAGATCCTGGAGAACCGTTCTTTGTGGAAGCAGATACCTCCAATTTGGCCATTGGAGGAATTTTGTCTCAGCGCCATAAGCAGACAGGACAATTACATCCTGTAGCTTTTCGCTCCAGGAAGTTAACAGCTGCAGAGATAAATTATCCCATCGCGGATAAGGAACTGTTGGCAGTCAAGGATGCGTTTTTGGAGTGGCGTCATTATTTATTGGGTGCCCGGCACGTGGTGACCGTTTTCACGGACCATCGAAATCTTCAGTTTTTAAAATCCGCCCGCACCCTCACGCCACGACAATTGAGATGGTCACTCTTTTTTGCCGATTATGATTTTGTTTTAACTTACAAGCCTGGATCAGCAAATGGAAAGGCGGACGCCTTATCTCGTTTGAGTGTGAGCGAAGAGGGCAAGACTGGAGAAGGGGGAGTTATCATTCCTGTAGATCGAATTATCGGAACTCTCACTTACACAGACATAGAAAAGAAACTACAGAATACACAGTCTCAAGAAGACGTGAGGAATTGGACTGCCAAGGGAAAAGAATTCCAAGTCAAAGAAGGAAGGCCCTATTTTCAAGACAAGTTGTTCGTATCTAATGTGGATTTGCGAAGGCAGATCATCGAACACTTCCATGATGAGCCTCTAGCTGGACATAAAGGGGTGAAGAAGACATTGGAGCTGATCCGAAGAGAGTTTTGGTGGCCGGCAATGGAAGCTCAGGTGCGGCAGTATGTAGCCACTTGCGAGTTGTGTATCAAGGGAAAGACTCCTAGAAGGGCTCCACAAGGTCTTTTACAGCCATTACCGTTAGCCCCATACCCTTGGCATACCATTTTCATGGATTTCATTGTGGATCTCCCGTCCAGTGGTGGCCTCTCCGTCATTTGGGTGGTGGTGGGTGGACCATTTTTCTAAAATGAGTCATTTTGTCCCTTTGAAGGCTCTTCCCAATGCCACTCAGTTGTCCAAACTGTTCACACAACACATTGTAAGGGCACATGGTATTCCAAAGACAGTCATTTCAGACAGGGGTCCTCAGTTTGTCTCTCGTTTTTGGAGATCTTTTTTAAGAAGGTTGGGCGTTGACTCTCGTCTGTCCACCAGTTTCCATCCAGAGACGGATGGACAGACGGAAAGAGTAAATCAAGAATTGGAGCAATACTTGCGCATGTTCTTGTTGGATCAGGAAGGTGAGTGGCCTGACCTGATATGGACAGCCGAGTTTGCTTACAATAACGCCGTTCATGCATCTACTGGTTACTCCCCATTTTATTTGAATTCAGGAAGGCATCCTAACACACTGGTAGATAAAGAAATCAGCAATGTGCCAGCAGTGGAGACAGTAGTACAAGAATTACATTTGGCTTATCGATTAGCTTCTAGAAATTTGTCTAAGGCTAAGATTTCCTATAAGAAGCAGGCAGACAAGAAGAGGCGTCCAAATCCAGTTTATGAGAAGGGAGATCTGGTCTGGGTTTCCACCCGAAACTTACGTCTGAAGGGGAACCGGAAGTTCCAGCCTAGATTTGTGGGGCCTTTTCGGGTAGACCGGATGGTGAATCCTGTCAGTGTTAAGGTTCGTCTTCCTCCAAGGCTAAAGATTCATCCAGTCTTCCATGTTTCCTTGCTCCAGCGTTGTCCTGAGGGTTTTAAAGTCAAGAGGTCCCCTTCGTCAGTTTTGGTGCAGGGAAGTGAGGAATTTGAGGTGAAGAGAATTCTAGATTCTAGGCTTCATAGAGGGAAGATTTTCTATTTAGTAGATTGGAAGGGTTATGGTCCTGAAGAGAGATCCTGGGAGCCCTTTTCCAACATCCATGCTCCACGTTTGCTCAGAGAGTTTCATCGCACTCATCCCACTAAACCCAAGGAGGAGAGGAGGGGGGTTTTGGTGGGAGGTACTGTCAGGATTGGTCCGCGTCTTCCCTCCCACTGTTCCTCTGCTGTGGTGCAGTGTTTCTATTTTGAAGTTGTGCGCGCTCTTCCAATACGCGGCGCACTTCAACTGTCTAATTTTGTGGAGTGGCGGGGTTCTCTCGAGCTCCGTCCTCTCCCGGTAAATTTCTAGTCAGAGTTTTGGACTTCTAGTATAAACTAGTTACCTTTCGAGAACTTCACTCAGTCCCGCAGTGGGACATTATTTCGAGAAAGCCCGCTGTATCTTCGAAGGACTTCGAAGGGAGAATCTGCGGAAAAGTGGGCATCTCGTTCACGACGTGAGGTCAAGTTCTTCATGAGTAAGGAGGGTGAGAGGTTAGGCGAGAGAGCTGGGCATTTTGAGAAGTAAGTGTGCCTTTTTTCTCTCACATTCTTGGAGCGTCAACCTTCCAGTGAACTTCGTTTCTGTGACTAGAGACTCTGTGGGTCAGTAAGCTTTTCAGTTCCGCTTATGACTCACGTATTCCAGCAACAATAGTCTTCAGTAAAGAGTTGCCAGTCAGAATCAATTCAGAATACCAGTGGATAGTAAGAAAGGAAAAGAGACTGAAACAAGAGAAAGAAGAAGGAGTAGTTTTGAGTCAAATAAAGACTTCCTCAGCTTTGATCTCAAATAAGCAATTGTAAATATATATATATATATATTTATTTAAGAGCATTCACCTACCAGCATCATCTTCGGAGTGCAGAGTCCAGCAAGAAGATTAGCCAATTATCCTCAACCTCATATCTCAGCTCTTCACTTAAAATATTGAATAACCTCTTGTTGGGAAAACAGGGTAAGCTGGAGGGAGAGAGTTGGGTGGAGTGGGCTTAAGGAAGAAGACAGGGTTTTACATGTGAATTTTCATTACAGGATTTGCTGCACGCCAACAGTACTGCCCCTCTTTCTCAATAAGATACCCAGCTGATTGAGTATAGAGAGTAGCTACCCACTGTGTCAGGACAGGTATAGTGTGGAATAATTTCATTTGTAATTCTTAAGGGTAGTAGTTGTGGAACAGTTGTTTATTAACTCTCGTTACAGGGATCTAGAAGAAGAAAGTTCGAGACCCGTCCAGAAAGAAGACACAGTGCAGTCTCTCTTGTCTGTCCAATTCCCCTTTCCCCCTCCTCGCTGCTCGTGAGCCTTTGAGTTCGCGGCAGCGGAGTAGGGGAGTGGAGAACCAGCATCTGCTCCTGTGGAAACCAAACTTCAGCTTGAGGTACTTGACATCAGCCCTTTTCTGCTTCCGCTTAGGGTTTTTTTTTCTGTTTAACTGCCTTTATTTACCCGTCTTGATAGAAAACGACCAGTAGAGGTCAGTAAAATACCAGAATTGCTTTTTGCTGAGAGACTTTCTTTTTTGTCTTTTTCTGGCAACTGCCTTTATTTAAATTTCTTGATAGAAAACGACCAGCAGAGGTCAGTAAAATACCAGAATCACTTTAGCATTCTCTAGATTTCAGTCCATAGAAATTGTCTTCCACGAGCACCCATGGACAACATTTTTTTTTTAAATCATGTATTTTCAGTGATATTACCACCGAAGTCCCTGTTTTTATATTAAAAACAAAGCTTTGGACTGTACCATTTCCCGCTGAAAGTCAATAATTCTCTCCATGTGTTCCCATACCTGGCGTGTCACGCAGTTTGGGGCTTACTTTACTTCCATGTTAAAGAACAGTAGATGTTTCAGCACCCAGGCTAATGTGCTGCATAGCTAAATACATATAAGATCCCAAACGCGAGACCGATTGCATTGCAAATGCTTGTTCTCTTGTCCATCGCTCCTTCAGACCCGCCTCCCTCCCCTTCATCTCTCTCTCTCTCTCCCCCTCTTTTTCCACACAGCCCCCCTCAATCTCGGTATCATTTTATTGATTCTTTCACTTTCAGGAATATTTCCCCCTCTTCCCAATTCCCAATCTTTCTCTTTATCTTCCTATTTACATTCTTTTTCTGGCATTCTATTTCACGTTTCTCTAGGGTTAGCCCTCCTCTTTTAATCCCTCTTATCCATACATTCCTTGCCTCTTGCCCTATTTTGAAGCCTTTTATGTCCCTCACTCTTCTAAGCTATCTTTTATTCCATATCTTTAAATAAAGACCTTTTTTTCGAGAGTTCCCAGGTTTTTTAGTCACCTTGCAACGGGGTTACTTCGGCTACTTAGGGGCATATTATCAAGCACGGCGTTAAAATTATAGCCGCTTTAGCGGCAGAAAACTGCAGCTAAAGCGGCGATAATGGGCTTGATAATATGCCGCAGAGAATTCCAATAGAAGCCCATGTTGACACCAAAACATGGGCTTCTATGGGAATTCTCTGCGGCATATTATCAAGCCCATTATCGCCGCTTTAGCTGCAGTTTTCTGCCGCTAAAGCGGCGATAATTTTAACGCTGTTTCTTGATAATATGCCCCTTATTGTGTTAAGGAAATGGCGGCAGTGCTGTGAATCGTGGGTTTTCTTCATCAGAAGCTCTGTATTTGAGCCTGTGGCTTCCTAAAGAGCTCCTAAAGAATGTAGGGACATATTATCAAGACAGGCAATAACATTATCGCTGCTTTAGCGGCAGAAAACTGCCGCTAAAACGGCGATAATGGGCTTGATAATATGCTCTATGGAATTCCAATTGAAGCCCATGTTAGATGTGAAGGACATCTAACCTGAGCTTCAATTGGAATTCCATAGAGCATCTTATGCCGCTTTAGCAGCAGTTTTCTGCCGCTAAAGCGGCGATAATGTTATTGCCTGTCTTGATAATATGCCCCGTACACTTTAATCAAGGAGGCTGTATTACTTATAATCAAATACTGTCATATATTTCAGGGCAATAACCCCTAATAATGAGTAGTTTGTGAATACATCATGATTTAACTAGAATATCCAAGATTTGTGGGCTTCAGACTGTTTTGTAGAGGGCTAATGGATATAGATTGCTCTCCTGAATAATAAAGAATAACCCAATACAATATGTTTTAAATTATTTATTAAAGTATAAGACACAGTGTACTGTACTAGGACTTATGATTAAGAAGCATAAATCATTAATTGTTAAAGAGGTGGTTTTAAAAATCAAGATAAGAATTGTATAATTAAGAAAATAGGAAGAAGTTGCTTTTTGGGGCGAGCCTACCAGACAGTGCAGAAGTCTGCTTGCAAAACATATACTGTGGACTCACCAAGGACATAGAGGAGGTTTCCAGCCGACCCATTGCTTATGGTTGGTTGGCTTGTCCATCTTAAGTCTGTCCCTCCCATGGAGCCTCTTTACTTGTGTCCTTCCACTGCCCAATTTTGGGGAACGAAATTTGTTCCTTCGTTAAGCACTGTATGAGATTGTATTTATTGTTCAGCTCTCTGTCTCTTGTGTCTTTCCTGACCCAAATAGCTCCCTGTGTGAATACCCACCCTCCTCTCTCTGTGTTGCTCTCCTCACACCAGGAGGTGCTTGTCTTCCCCACCGTTTCCCTTCCTGTTCATTATAGTGCACGTTTGCCTGCTACGGTGACCACCAGGCATGGAGGCGAATTCTGGATAGGACTGTAAAGTTCAGGACAAAGGGTCAAATTACAGCACACAAATTCAAGACAAAAGGTCAATTTTAGGGACACATACGAAGAGAGACCATATCCCACTACTTTATTAGTGCATGTAATTACTATTTTTAAATTGCACTACTAATCACTCTGCTATGTATGTGATTGCCTCTAGGTACGCTACATTCAGGTGGCACTTTGTGCATCAATTTACTACTAAAGAAAGACATAGTGTCAAGGGCATCTTCCCTACCCAAATCTACCCAATCTTTCTTGGCGTGAAAGCAACAGAAGCATTCTAATTCTGTTTCTATACTTATAAAAACCCATGGCAAAATGTTTGGGAAACATAAATATAAGTGACTTTTTCACCTTCTGCTACTTTAGCTAGATTGAACAAAAACACCTGCCTCACCTCACCCTCCACTGGATGTTAAACCTAAAATAATTAATGAGGGAGAGCAGAAGGTGAAGGAAACTTCTCACATCTAATGTCAGGACGTGAGGTACCCACAACTTGTCTGTACTCTTACATCAGAAAGAAGGCCCATCTGCTGCATTAGAATGTGCGTCCGAATTGCTACATTTATCTTAGAACTGGGAGTCTGGACTACCAGGCAAAGAGGATTTAAGAGCAGGATAAAATTGAAATCAGATGAGACCAGTGGTGGCTGGTGACATTTGAAAGTGGTGAGGCGTAAAAGTTCACGATGAGCGGCATGTAGTGAGCGAGCGGAGCATCCTTCTAATTACACTTCCACCACACACAACACAATGATTCTCTATTCTTTTTTCCGTTATTGGTACCAAACACAGAAGAGTGGCACGGCATCCCTTCTACTTGCACTCGACCTCAAACATTTGAGACATACTGCATCCTATTTCCATTTCTATCTTATACAGAAGTAAGGTACTGCACTTCTTATTGCACTTCGACCTCACACTACTGAATCACACTGCACCGTTTCGATTTCCAGTGCTAGCTCACACAGAATGGTGGCACTGCATCCATTTTGATTGCACTTTACCCTCACACAGCTGTGCAGTACTGCACCCTATTTACAGTTCTACCACATGAAGCAGAGAGTACAGCATATGTTGTCACTCACTTCTACCTAGCACAGTAGGGAGGCACTATATGATTAGGACTTGTCGCCTTCACACAGCCAGCTGTTCACACTTCTTCGTCTCCCTCATAGACACCTCTCCATGCGGACAACGCGATTCCTTCCAGATTGTGCCCTTATCCGAATCACTTGTGTCATGCTATAATTGTAACTAAATAAATACTAATTTTTAAAAATAAAATAAATGGAAATAATATTCCTGAGGCTTTCAACCAAAACATTCCAAAATGATTTTCCCTAACCTTGGAATTCCTCCATTTAGCGTTCCTCTGCTATTCAAGAATGCCTTACAGACAGTATTCCTCACCCAACAAGCCGTGGTGATACGACATCGTTCATAAAGGTCTTTAAAAAAAACCCTCCAAGGCTTTAAACTTTACACAAAGAAGTTCTTTGGAGAGCTCCTTTCAGTCATGTTTTGAATAAGACTGAAATAATACAGCTTTGAAACTCTCCAGAATCTCTTGCGGATTCCTTGCCACAGCCACTGGGACGGCCGGCTTCGCATGGCGCTCCACAGTTTCCACTGATGCACTCCTGTTATGTTATTACGCCGTGATATCAGCAATGAGACATTTCACTTGGTTTGGAAGCCAACTATTTGCACGAGTGGTGTCTAGTAAAGGGCACTGAGCTTACTGCAAGGAAAAACAAGCATTGGCATAGCCAATAGGTCTCGCTTTTGGGACCTTATAAGTATTTAGTTTTGCAGCATAATATCCTTTATGTAACAACATTAACTGTTGCATGGCCAACCACTTATAAGGCCCCAAATGCTAGACCTATTGGCTATGCCAATGTTTTTTCTGTTATGGGGCTGGCATAAATAACAGGAGGGTTAAGGTTGTTCAGTCAGTTTTTTAGGTAGTTAGTGAGAGTGATTTTCGAGAGTAAGTCAGTGAGAGAGAGTCAGTTAGTGAGAGAGTGAGATAGTTAGAGTGAGAGAGTCAGTTAGTCAGTGAGAGACTGAGAGTTAGTGAGAGAGTGAGCGTTAGTGAGAGAGTGAGGGTCAGTAAGAAAGTGAGATAGTTATTCAGTGAGACTGAGAGAGTTATTTAGTTATTGTTATTGAGAGATTCAGTCAGTCAGTTAGAGTCAGTTAGTGAGAGTGAGAGTGAATGAGAGTGAGTTAGTTAGCTACTAAGCGTAATAGAGTGAGTTAGTGGGATATTAAGTTAGTGAGAGTGAGTCAGTGTTTTAGTGTGAGTTAGTCAGTGTTTTAAGTATAGTCACTTAGTCAGTGAGAGAGAGTCAGTTAGTAAGAGAGAATCAGTGAGAGAGAGTTAGTGAGAGATAGCGAGCCAGTGAGAGAGAGTTATTTATTGAGAGTTAGTGAATTAGTCAGAGAGAGTTAATTAGTCAGTGAGAGTGACTCAGTCAGTTAGTGATTGAGAGTGGGACAGTCAGTTAGTGATAGATTGAAAGAGTGTGTTAGTGAGATTCTGTCAGTGAGAGTGAGAGATTGAGCCAGTAATTGAGAGTGAGTTAGTTAGTTATTGAGATTGAGTGGGTGAGTTTGCCAATGAGAGTTTGTCAGCGAGAGCGATTTACTGATAGTAAGTTTGTGAGAGTGAGTCAGTTGGTTATTGAGAGAGAGTGGCAGACTAAGTCAGTGAGAGTGAGTGAATTCGTCTGTGCAAGAGAGTGGTAGAGTCAGTCACTTAGTGAGAGAGAGTGGAACAGTTAGTCAGGTAGTCAGGGCAAATGATAGTCTCGCAGTGAGAGTTTGTCAGTGTGAGCGAGTCAGTGAGATTTTGTCAGTGAGAGTGAGTTAGTGAGAGTGAGTCAGTGCAGTTATTGGCCCTGAGTGATGCTGTTTTTGGCCCTGAGTGATGCTGTTTTTGGCCTTTAGTGATGCTGTGGTGTCACTAAGTAATTTTGTTGTGGCCCGGAGTGATGCTGTGGTGGCGCTGAGTGATACTGTGGTGGCGCTGAGTGATGCTGTGGTGGCTCTGAGTGATGCTGTGGTGGCGCAGAATGTTGCTGTTGTGGTGCTGAGGAATGCTGTGATTATGGCGAGTGCTATTGTTGTGGAAGGCTTTGAATCCAAAGTGGGAGCACACTGCTGATATAACCTTGGACTTTTATCTGAATACAAGCAAAAAAAAAACAGCTTGCATGTGGCGTGCACTTGGAAATATTTCCATTTTCGATTCACTCATGCATGTCTATGTTTGGAATTTGTCTTAGTTACAAGCATTTGCCCTTGTCCTGTCCACCAATAAATAAACCAAATTAAACACGCAGTTGCAATGCAATAGGTCTTGCATTGCTAAAAGTTTGAGCTATAGGCGTTGCATATAATGATGTAAGCTCAAATTTTCAGTAATGCTGGTTTGCTAGTTGTGACCTGCCTGTGTCAGCAATAAACGGAAACCCAGCTGGATACAGCCACATCTCTTTACAGACTCAGCAGACCATTGGGGTAAACAAAGATACAACTTGTAACACTTCACAAGTTAACCAAGTTGATAAGTGTTTCACTTTCTTGAGATGCACAGAGCCCTCTGTGGTGCGAGGAGCGTCATGCCATGCGCTGTGAATGCAGCTGGCAATTAAACGTTTGTCAACAGACCCCTTTCCTAAAAGAAGCAAATATGTACCTTAGAGCATGTTATCAGGGTAGAGTTTGTGCGAACACCGCCCAGACACACGCTAATCATGGCCTCGCTCAATGTACAGCAAGCAGCTTTCAAGTTGTAAGCAGACTGAGATGTAAACATGTAGAACAACGTAGTGAATTTGGGATATTTGCACAGAGTTTCGATTTTAAAAGGGTCTTTTGCTCTGTGTGTGCACTGCTCATACAGAGAGTGTTTGGGCAGACGGCGGGGGAGGGTCAGGAATGTCAAGAATTCACAGCTCAACGATAACTACTTTTTGCTCAGTTCAAAAATGGGAGCTGACTGAGGAGGGCTCCTGCTGGGTGGAGAGGAGGAGGGCGGGCAAACCTGAAAGATGTCCTTTGGCTGACACACTTTTGCACACAGCCCGAGGGAAGCAGGCTCTGCCGTCGCAGTCTAAATGTAAACTCACTGTCAACTAACACCCCAGGTGGAAAAAACATATAGAAATCCTCACAACCCAAAAGATGGTATCTAAGGCCAGTATCTTCATAGGTCACTTCAAATTGTGTGACGCCCATGAGCGAGACAGTCTTACTACCCGGAAGAAAAATTCTTCCCGATCCGGAAGCGATAGTCTAGATGTTCCGTACATAGTTCCCCGGTCCCTGTTTATCTATATGGACTGCGGGGAGGGGGCAGAATGTTTTGACTGCAGCGGAAACTAAAGGAGGACTATATTACACAAGTCCTTCAATAAAAAAACAGAAGCGGCGGCCATCTCAGAATGATGTTATTGAGTAGGCCTCGTAACCGCCACTCGAAGAAAATTCAAATGTAAAACAACATATCGGACATGCTATTAGTGTCATAAATATTTATAATTCACGAGTTTGTAAAACATTGTGAAGATGTGGTCTATATTCAAAGTGTACAAAATAGAAATGAAACTAATGTCCTAAACTAAATAGTCAATGTTATCATGAGGGCCGCGAACTGGGACAGGAAATGGGAGCAGGCATTGAAACACGCGGCCGTGCGCCCGCGAAAGTGATCGCGATCAAACATCAAAGCGGCCGTGCGGCCGCCAAAGTGAAAGTAATCGGGTCAAGCGCGTGCGGACGCCAAAGTGAAAGTAATCGGATCAAGCGCGCGCGCCCGCGCCCGCGCCCGCGCACATGCACTGTATCGCTAGGCTGGCCCGGTAGCACTTTTTGGAGCCCTCTCAATAAGTCTCGCAGAGCATCGCTTACGCGATAGCTCAGGCGAGACCTAAACAGTGTGACAGAATATCACATTGTTCCCGAGCGGCTGCCTCGGAACAGAGGGGGGTTGGGGGATTGAATAGCAGCAGTGAGTGTAGTCATAATGGCATAGGTTCGTAACTTACTAGAAAGCGCAACAACCACCAGACAGACACAGAACCTCTACTACGCCACACACCTCGCTGGGTTCTTGGAGTGGAAGACCACATGGGGCAAGCAGTACTGAGGGGGTGTTTTTTTTTTCTCGCGGGGGAATCTATATATAATGAAAATAAAAGTTAAACTTACCTTTCTCCGCGACCTGCCTCCCGCTCTGGAGTCCTGGCACGTTGTAGGTAGCCTCCCTCCTCCTGCCCCCCTAAGCCAACTTTGGTGCAGGAAACCAGGGTTCGAGCCTCGAGGTCGCGTCCACATCCTATGATTCTGGGCAAATCACTTAATCTCCCCGTGCCTGAATATGTAATGTAAATACGGTGCTCATTTACAGCGCTCCAATACCTTTGGGTCGAGTTCGCGCTATATAAAAGATGCAACAAAAAAAAATAATTTAAAAACTTGCAGCGTTATGATTGGTGAGGCGCAGCAGAGAGCGCACCAGCCGGACAGTTTTCTCTATGTAGTCTGCATGCAGCAGCCTACATAGAGAAAAAGAGGGAGTGCGCATGACTGCTTTGTTGGGCCCTGGGGCCGACCAAACAGCCAGTACCCACAACAGTGGGTCCCACTCCCCCCCTGCCCTCAAGTGGGACCACCCTCCCACAACCTGGCACTTCTGCTTTCTTGCAATGTGAGAATCAGAAACATAAAATGGTTACTCGCACTGCGAGAAAGCAGTGGGACGACGCCCCCACGCTCCCATGGTTGAGCCTCCACCGGGCACGAAAGGCAACTCGTTTACTTATGTATTCGCCAGCCCTACTACTCTCCTACTGGGTCCCCGGAGCGGTTGACCCTCTGATCAGTACCCACCTGAGACAGCTTGATTTATACTCCCCCCCACCTCACTGTCCTCCCATTATCGGTCAACACTTAGTTCCTTCACCCAAAACACCATCCTGTATTCTTTTGCCCCCATCAGCCCCTCCAGCACCAATTTGCAATACCTCAGCAATACTTCTAAACACTAGATCCGCGGTTAGTCATCAATACGATCTATTTGACTATATTGACACTCATAACCCAGACCTTATATTTTTAACTGAGACCTGGTTCAAGGCTGACTCCCTACCCAACGTATTAGCCGCGCTGCCCCCATCATACTCTGCCATTCGAGCAGACCGGCCTGAGGGCAAACGGGGTGGTGGAGTAGCCTTAATAGCCCGGACCGACTTCAGCTTCCAGATTCTCCCATCCCTACCCATTCCTGAGGTGGTTTACCTTGTAGCTCGTTCAACCCTCCATCAGGTACCATTCACTTTTGTCTTAATTTACCGTCCTCCCCAGCCTACCCTATCCTTCCTTCCTAGCATTCAGGCTCTCTTAGCCACCCTGGTGGTTAACAACTCATCGGTACTAGTTCTAGGGGACCTCAACTTTTGGCCCAATGAACCTGCTGAGAGCCCTCAATCCAAAGAATTTACAGACTTTATGATTTCTTTAAATTTCTCACTGCTCACTCATGGCCCCACACATACACACGGTCACATGTTGGATCAAATCTGGGCATTAAACATTCCATCTACATCCCCTATAATTTCCCCGTGTTCCTGGTCCGACCATTCTATCATTTCTTTTTCCCTTGCACTGACCGCGTTGGTCAAACCTCCTCTTCCCAAAAACACCTGGGTCAGGAAATGGGGAAAAACGGATATGCCCTCTTTTTGTTCTACCCTGGCCAAAACCGCTCCCGATCTTACAGACCTCACTGCTACCTCTCAACTGGCCGCCATTGACAACTGGCTGACTTTGGCGGGCGACGAATTCGCCCCCCTGAGGCGACTCACTGTTAAGCGGGCCCATGCAGCCAATCGATGGTTCACTTCAGAACTAAAAGAACAGAAATTAGCAGCCAGAAGAGCCGAGCGAGCCTGGAGGAAAAACTATAGTCCAGAGCTAAAGACAATGTATTTGTCTGTTCTAAAAACTTATAAAAAGGGCATTCTTGCGGCTAAAACTGAATTCTACACCAGCAGGATTATGGCAGCTGAGTCTCGCTCAAAGGAAATCTTTACCACGGTCCATGAACTAGCGCTATCCAGTAGAACCACGGCTACCATCCCCCCCTCTCAGTCCCTCTGTAACTCGCTCAATGAGTTTTTTATTGACAAAGTAGCCAAAATTAAACTTAACATTCCCCCACCCTCCCTCACATTCGTCAATCCCTCCCCTCCGCCCACTGTCCCTAAACTCAATCTCATCCCACTACTAACTGAGGACACTTTCTTCCCATTACTTCACCGAGTCAAATCTGGTTCCCCCTTAGATTTTGCCCCAGCCCATATCCTTAGGGAAATCTACTTAACCTCCCCCATTCCCCCTCTGACCCTCCTTAATGACTCGTTAAGGAAAGGAAATGTTCCTGGCATACACAAATCAGCGGTTGTAATACCCATTATTAAAAAATCTGACCCTGATCCTTCCTCCCCCTCCAATTATCGTCCCATATCCCTACTGCCTTACCTAGCAAAAATTCTGGAAACTCATGTCACAACCACCCTAAGTACTCATGTCGAAATCAATCACTGTCTCTCCCCCCGTCAAGCCGGTTTTCGCCCATTGCACTCCACCGAGAAAGTGGTGATCTCGGTAATGGACGCGCTACGTGAAGGCATTGACACCAACCTCCCGCAAGCCTTGATTTTATTAGATCTGTCCGCCGCCTTTGACACGGTGGATCACTCCATTCTCCTCAATCGTGTCAGGGCGGCGGGCATAGAAGGCCTAGCCTTCTCGTGGATTGAGTCCTTCCTCACAGGGAGGGCCCAAGCTGTCCATCTGGCCAATTTCACCGCGGACTTTCGTAAGGTGGAATGCGGGGTCCCTCAAGGCTCATCACTTTCCCCCCTTTTATTTAACTTATACATCCACCCCCTCATTTTTTCGTTACAGCAGATGGAGGTCACGGTGTTCAATTACGCCGATGATCTCCAGCTAATCTTTAACCTTTCTAATTCCCCTTCATCTGCCTCCAATGTTCAGACTGTAATGACATTCATTCAGGACTGGATGAACTGCAACCACCTCAAACTCAATCCGGACAAGACTGAGTTAGTCCTGACCGGAGGTGGTTGCAGTCCATGGACCTCCTCCCACTGGCCCTTGTCACTTGGTGTCCCCCCTCTTCCCGTCCCTAAGGTCAAAACTCTTGGGATTTTTCTTAACTCACAACTCTCTATCCACTCACAAGTTGGTTCAGTGGTTTCTGCTTGTTTTTTTTCACTAAGACTAATTAGGAAAGTATCCCGTTTTTTCTCCCTCTCTGCCCTAAAAATTATTGTGTTGGCCATGGTGTTGTCGCGAGTTGACTATGGTAACATCATCTACAATGGAGCTCCAGCCTATGCGTTTTATCGCTTGCAGCTCATTCAGAATCAAGCGGCTCATTTGATTTATGGCTTACCCAAATACCATCGTGCCACTCCCCTGCTTAAAGCTTTGCATTGGCTCCCGGTGAGGGAGCGTGCTCTTTTTAAACTCGGTTGCCTCACTTTTCAGGCAAGATCGGGTACAGCCCCCGAGTTCATCTGCGCTGCCATAAAACCGTACCTCCCAGGTCGCGAACTCCGCTCTGCCCACATGGCTCTCCTGACCATTCCTCGCTTCAAGAAAAAGAAATCTGGTGGAGCGAAATTCGCTTCTCTCGCCCCGCTCTTCTGGAACTCTCTTCCTGCCGCTCTCCGTACTTCTCCCTCATATATACAGTTTCGGAAAGATCTTAAAACCCTGTTATTTGAGCAAGCCTACATTGTCTAGCCTCTACTGCCGACTGCTACTGCACCACTTAAAGCGCCATGAAACCGCATGGTATAAGTGCGCTTAATAAATGTTTTTAAATTCAAATTCAAATTCAAATGAGACCCTCAATGCAACTGCTTTAAAGGGCTGCTGCTAAGAACCATACAAATAGGGAAGAGAAGAACAAAGTGAGACAATTTCTAAAATCAGACAAGATGGGTCCACCATGAGTATAGGAAAGTATTGCATAGTTGAAGAGTAGTCTCAGTAAAGGGGCCAGAAATAGAAGAGGCACTGGCAAGTGGTTAAACAAACAGCACGCACCCACCCTTGCAAACTCTGCTGGTGCCACCATCCATTGGTCTTGGTTTTGGGGGATGAGCAGGGTCCTGACCTCTTGGAAGGTTGTGCTCAGGCAATTGCCGCACTGTCCATCTCTTAAAATGCCTCTGCAGTCTAGCCAATGTCAAGCCAGTCATTTGGCTTCTCCCTAAGTGCCAAAGAACATGTAGAATTCATGTAGGATGTAAATTACACAAAAATTAAATTGAAGGCACATGCTAAATATTTCAAAATGTAGGAAGTGTTTTTTTAACATATGGAAGTGTTTCAATTCAGTACATTCGATCACAACATTGCATTGACAGTTATTTGAAGTGAAAGTTTCAAAACATGAAGTTTAAAACATTTATTAACCCTCCCTCCTGACAACACCATAAGTGAACAAAGTGTACCAATTGTCTGTTGCCCCTTACATCATGGCCAATGTTGTTTTTATGGATGGTGGTACATTACAGGCTATTAAAGCATATACAAGTGAGTATTTTTTTGTACAGCGTCTAACTTAAAGTGAATTATTGAATGTGCTCTCAAATGTCACTATCAAGTAAATTAAACACATGAAGTAAATTGATTTGGCTTAGATCACACAATTTAGTCTTGCAGGGAATCTGGAATTTAAATCCAGGCTTCTTGGTCACACATAGTGCATTGAGCCCCTGAATAGATTAATTTATTTTTCTCAGTCCCCTTTAACAATAGAGGACAGTGTTTTGTGCAATTCTGCCAGATGAATAGTACACTGTGGTAACTAAATACAGATCACAGGTTAATCAAGCACAATAACATTTTTAAAAAGTTACATAGTGAGGGGAAGGCAAGACACCCTATGCTAATATCACTGGCTTTACAAGCTATTCAATGTATTGGTCGAAGTGATTTAAAAAACGTATGGATACTGTGATTTACAGCCAGATTCAGTGGATGAGGGGGCAGAATCAAAGGCTTGGCTAAAAAGAAGAAAATATTCTGTAAGTATTTTGTTGATTTTTGATCATCAGGTAACATTGTCTTTTTTATGCCTTGTTGACGCATGGCATTTTCTTAAAAGCAAGCCTTTTATGGCCCAGAAACTGAATTCAGTGGCATGGAAATGATGGGTGCTAGAAGTGCTGCAGCACCCAGCGATAACCTTTAAAGATGTAACTTTCAAAATTAAACAATGGAGACATTTTCTTATGACAGGCAATGCTTTTTTCAAAGACAGAGCATCACATTTCACTGGCTTCTGCTTGCTAGCTGCTTATAATTCTTTTAACACAGTGTTTACTTTTCTTTTCCTTGTCTCAAATATTAAGTGTTTTTAACCTGACCCTAGTGACACTCTTGCTGGGGTAAAGAAATGTGAAAGAAGGCTGCAGTTTGGCAATGTCTTATAACCCACATGTAAATAAAAACATCTACCGGATTTACAAACTACATTTTTCAAGAATTTCAATAAAATCAACCACATTGAGACAGTGGGGCTCATGATGATACCCACAGTATGTACCAAGTAGTGCAGTTGTGGTGCAGTATTTACTGGGTGTGGTATTACCTGCCCATAGTAAGCAGTACACATCAAAATGGGGGATAACATGGTAACTACACAATTTACCTTGTCCGTGCTTCAAACGTCAGCATATTTTAGTAGTTCCCCATACAAATTCTGCAAGGTTATATATGACAAAATTTGCACTTGGAAAAGGTGTGGTATTTACACACCTGTTGAATCCTGACTAAAGCCTACATTTCAGCAAAATAATGTCCGCTCCCCGTTTTACATATATAATTATTAAAGTGCTCTACATTGTACTACTAAGCCTCACACTACATCACACTACATCACTTAATGTACCTCATTAAAATACGCTTGTTTTTTAAGTAGCATTTGGATTTTTCACAATCCTTCTTCTTTAGTGAGTTGATGCCTCTTACCAGCAACACCCACTCTTAAACCAGTTCCAGCAAGACTGTGTGAATTTGCTGCTCTGAATTGGACTCTATTTGTGATATGTAAATCAATGTCTTTGTTATTTGTGTATTTTGTTTTCTTTTCTTCCTGGTTTTCGACATTGTCATGGTTCTCAAGATAGGTGGGTAAAACAGGTTAGACTTGCTATACCATTTTACTTATGGTTGCTTTTCATCAGTGTTTGTTCATTTCCGCAAAGCTTCCACAACACTGACAGCAACATGAAAAAAGGTGGCTGCCCACTTTCGTGTCCTCCCGCGCTAAAGAAGACGTGGACACGGAGTGGGGTGCAATGCTTCTTTCTTATTAAACTCTATCCCCGATTGGCGCCCTCTCGCGCTGCCCCTCCCTTCCGCTTCCTGCCATGCCTGACTCAGGAGTCGCGGACAGAGTCAGGCATGACGACACAACATCTCCCCCTTTTTTGATTCGTCAACTGTCCCAGATCTTTCCTTTTCTTTAGAGTTCCTCAATGAGTCGAATTGGTCTCCAGATGGTTCTCTGAGGCCAACGGGAAGGACGCCTTTCTCTGGCTTCACTCACGTCAGTTGCGCGAGGATGCTCCTCACAATGATCCATTGCTGGGCTCGACGTGTCCGTGTCACAGTCTGCTTCGTTTTCTCGACTGTAGGCCGTTGGAGCAGGCCCATCTGAAGCCTGGAGGCCTAGAGAGAACAAGTGTTTTGAGAGGGAGGAAAGGCAATAAACATGGGAAATAAAGAGTAACCTCTCAACATACGAACAGACGTTTCACCCTTGATGCAGCGAATAAGAATAAGAATAGCTTTATTGTACAGTTAATTAAAACTCACAATGTTAAAACTTCCGTTATTAAAAATAATTTAAACCTTATTTTGCACGTATGATATTAGAGTGGTTCCCATCTGGATGTGCAATCGGGGGTATTTCTTCAGCCGGTCTGGGTCTGCCACCATACACACATATCCGTCACTGTCTTGCGATATGGGAGTGAGGGCGGACGATTCTCTTGACGTTGATCGTCGGGATTGATATGACGAGCGTACCTGGGTGCTGGATCTGGACGATCTTGTTGAGCGGTCTCTCCTTCCTTGCACCGCCCTCACGTGGTGGCGTGGTCCAGTGCTTCGCTTGGCCGATCCCGCTTTTTTACGATGGGTTTGGCACATTGCTTCGAAGTGATTATCTCTTCTGCATCGGTGACATTGTTGTCCCATGGCCGGGCAGGTGCCTGTGTGAGGAAAGTCCAAACCACAGCGATAACATTGAGGTGGCTGTTTCTGGGTGTTGCCGCTTCTGGTCCCGCCACGGGACGAGTTTGTGGACTTTCCAGGTCTCCGATGATCCGGCCGACGTCTCGCTTCTGTTTGAGATTGTATCCGGAAAGCTTGTTCTCGTTTCTCTGTCTTTCCAGCTTCCAATTTCTTTGCGTGCTCTTCCGCTAGATCATTTATCCGTGTGAGTTCCTCGATGTCATTGAGCGAATAGTGTTTCATTAATAGTCGACGTGGTAAGGACTCTGATTGGCACCCTTCAATAATGCGCAGACGAAGCGCGTCCTCTGTGTTGAAATTATCAAATTTGCAGTAGCGTGCCAGGCGTTTTAATCGGGAGATGAAGTCGCCCATGGACTCATCCCGTTCTTGGGACGCGAGGTTGAAGGTGTAGCATTCGTAATCCAGGTTGCGCTTGTGGAGTAATTTTCTGTTTAAGGATTCTCTCACATCTGCGTATGATGCGGCATTTGCCGGAGGCAGGTCTTTGATGATCTGTCCGATGTCTTTGCCCACCAGGTTTTTCAATGCTATAAGCTGACTCGTGAGCCCTTCATGAAGTCCTCAAAGTCTTCCATCCATCTCTTCCACTTGGGGCCCATGCTGTTCCCAGACTTCAGTGCCAGGGGTTCAGGGGGATGCAGAAGTGATACCCCCATCAATATGGGTCCCTGCGGCATGGCTTGGGCTGGACCTGGCCGCGCGTGGAGTCAGGCTGAGTGGTCATAGTGGGGAGGTATTGGCTTCACTGCTTGCTTGGGTGCTCCCAGTGGTGCCTAGGAGGCTTCAGGATGTATTTTGGCAGGTCTACGGGTATTTTCTGGTTTTCGCCTGACTTTAAGATCGCCGCCGGGCTGGCAATAATGTTCCCCTATGAGGGATGCCTGACCTCAAAATGGCTGCCAAATGCGACCTTTCATGCCGGTTTAGTAAATGAAAAATTCAGTGTTCTTACCCCAGTTTTTGGGCACTAGCCACTTGGGGTTCTGGAGGCTCGTTTCTCTGGGCGCTCCTGTCACTGGCCGGAGTGTGGGCCAAATTACTGCACGTGCTCTCTCCGGGCGCTTTTCACTTATGGGCTGCAAATGCCTTACATGCAGCTCTTCATGCTCATGCATGGTCCTAGGGTGTCCTTGGATCCCATCCTCATCGCCTGGTTTTCGTGTCCCACGCTAAAGAAGAGTGGGGCGTAATGCTTCCTTCTTTATTAAACTCTATCCCCGACTGGTGCCCTCTTGCGCTGCCCTTCCCTTCCGCTTCCTGCCATGCCTGACTCAGAGTCAGGTATGGCGACACCCACATTGACCTGAAATACGGAGGCAAGAGAATATTGTTTTCCAGTCAGTTAAATTCCGTGTGTTGCTTCTCCCATTTCGCTCCGTTTTGCTGCCCTTTCTTTGTTGTTATTTTCTGGCGTCACTGTTTCCTTTCTTTTCCTTTTTATCATGTATTTTTCATTTCAAGCTTTCCATTGGGCTGCCCATAGGAGGAGAGTAGTTATCACAGCATTGTGTCGAGACTGGATAACTATCTGGTATATCTGCTCACTGCATCATTTTGACAAAATGTATTGGCTGTATTTTTCTTGATGTTTTGAGTACAAGGAGCGGGTGTTTTGAGTATCTGCCTATTGCATCACATTGTAAAAAGTATTGTCTGCACCTTTCTTGACGTTGAGCCAAATTTACATGTTTAATAGACGTTCAGGAGAAAGTCCACTTAATGGCATTTGTGTTCCTCTTTTCTGTTTAAGCATCAAACTCTTGTCAATTTTCTGACATTATATTTGCCTGAACTGCATTACATTTCTTTACTGCCCTTCCTTGGTGTTGGTTTGCTGTAGGGGAGAAAAGCTAATTGAAGTGATTATAATAGAGGAAATGTAAATACCCAGATGTCCTTGTGTCACCGAAAGTTGCTCAGGGACATAGCTGTAGGCCAACTCTGGACACTTCTGATCCTATAGGGTGCCTGCAGTTTCCCTATACTCCCACACTGTCTGCATTAACCCTGCAATACCCTAAACTAGAAAGGGAATAGCCACAAACTGTATTTTTTAGGTTTGCCCTACCATACAGCACAAATAGTACGGTTGCAAAAGACCTGTAATAGGCTTACCAAGAACTTACACTGGGCTTAAGGCTAGCCAATTGCTTACCATTGTGTGGGTTCCACTTCCTTGCTTCTTATTTAATGATTTTTTTTCCATCTTGTTTCATCTTGTGTGTTTCCCCCCTCTAGAGGATAGCCTCTTTACCATCCTCTTTATTTCGCTGACATGGGTCCTTCCACTGCTCATTTTAGGCAACTGCCTTTTGATTAAGCAGTGCATGAAATTGGATTTGTTTTCAATCTCTTTCCCTCTCCCTTATATACTCTCCTCAAATGCACTACATGTTTCTCTCTTGTATACTAATCCTCCCCACCCTGCGCTCCGTATTGTTCTCTTCCTCATGTGCTTCTTCCCACGCTCTGTGTCCTTGCTGCTCTCACTAGCTCTCTCCTGTGCTTCTCCCTCTGCCCCACACACTCTATTCTTCACACCATCATATGTTTGTACCCCTTTGCCTATGTTGCTTTCTCCCTTGTGCACATAATTTCACCCTCACCGGCTCCCCATACTTGCTCTTGCTTTGCACACTCTTCCCGTATGGTCATTTTCTTAATTTTGTTCTTTCAAGCAAAAAATTCTTAATTTTGTATTTATCGATGCAAGTGACGTTCACCTTAAATCAGTAAAAAAACTAAAGCAAATGGTGCAGAATCATTCCAGCAGTGGTCATGTTATCGCACCTTTTTTTTAACCAATGCTGCACAGCATCGAGAAAAAGCATGTTGCTTTTTCTCCCCCATACAGAGTATCGCCAAAAGGCATTGGCAAAGCCGGAAGGTTTCAGAGGAGGGACCTAAAGGCTTTGCCAATGCTTGTTTCTAATACAAACATAATAATGCCAAATAATTCAGTTTTCTTTCACAAAACAAACAGGATGATATCAAGCATGGTGTATAAGGAACATATTTGGTTAATTTCAGGCACAATGAGTCTTCAGGTTTTTTGCTTGTAAACTTCAGACACTCAAAAACACAATTTTGGGGAAAAGGTATGGGGTGTTATATGATTGTGCTGTGATATTTGTATTCTGTGGAGAGGTGCATGTCCTCCAAAATGTATTTGAAAAAGTGTGTGTCTGTTTGAAGCTTTAGGCAGAAGTGCTAAGGTTATACACAGTAAGCTTCATTATTCTGAGTAATAATCTTCCTTGTCACAGCTCTTACAATACAATCTTTATTCTCATCGAGGTACAGAATTACTTATACAAAAAATAAATTTATTTAGGCCCTGTCAATATTGTTGTCACCATAGTTGTGACCCATAAAGCAGGGGCCAACTCTATGCGCAACCCAAACAAACCCAACACAATGTTTACTTCTCTAAAGAACCAAAATAGTCCTAGCCGGTGGGAAGAGAGGTAAACAAGACTGTGATGAAACACTATGACTTGGAGTAATAAAGTAATCCAAGAATTAGCATCCTCGTCCATCTTCCTAGTCGAAATCCTTATGATACAAGCGTATAGCCAAGGTCAATTGTTGCATAAAATAAAAGAACCATCAAAATTTGCACACCCAGTGCAATTGTAGTGAAATATCCAAATTACTGTACAGTACACAATACAGCTGAGACAAAAGAGGAAGAAATAACCGCTTCCATATACAGCTTAGAAAGGAAAATTAATGTATTTGGAGAGGCCCAAGTTGCCACTGCACAAATGTCTTAAAGGGAGGGCTCCCTTAAAAGCTGCCTGAAAGAAGATATACTCATAGTAGAACCATCCAGAACAGTAGATGGCAAAGGAAAGGCAGCTTTCAAGTAGTCCAGAGAAATAACCACCTTGATCCATGTATTATAAATTGAAAAGAAAGTTGGCGACCCTTATTAGGCTACTCAAATGTAACAAATAAGGAATCCACCTCAGAGAAAGAAGTGGCCCACTAAACAAAAGCAGACAGGGCTCTGTGAAGATCTAAGTTATGCCGCAAGAGTGTCTGCCCTGAAAAGGGAGAATGGGACAACAAAAGAAGAACAAAACCTTGTGTGACATAAAAAGAAGACGTTTAATAAACGCTCGATGTAACATCAGAACAAGAGGGGGGCCGATGAAAGCCACTAGAGCAGGCCCATCTGAAGCCTGGAGGCCCAGAGAGAACAAGTGTTTGAGAGGGAGGAAAGGCAATAAACATGGGAAATAAAGAGTAACCTCTCAACGTACGAACAGACGTTTCACCCTTGATGCAGCGAATAAGAATAAGAATAGCTTTATTGCACAGTTAATTAAAACTCACAATGTTAAAACTTCCGTTATTAAAAATCATTTAAACCTTGTTTTGCACGTATGATATTAGAGTATTTACACACTATAAGAACGTATCAGTTTCAATTGCATTATCTGTGTAGTACTTTTCTAGGTTGGTAAAGTGAATGTGCCTCAGTATGCCGGTGCATGATTGTGACCTGGCAAGTTCCTTAACAAACTGTACCTTTATTTGATTGAAATGCTATTGCTTACTGTTCTTCAATGTTCCATATGGCTAGCTCTTAAGTCTTCTGGCCACGATATCAAAGTACTTTGTTAGTCTGCAATTTAGCTGGATCTCCTCAGGTTTAAAGCACAGCTTCACAGCCTGCCTGCAGCTTGTTATGCCCTTTTGGTTCCATAATACTCGGAGTAAGGCGCGCCTTATATCCATCAAGTTTGGGCAGATGCAAATTATGTGTATTAGGTCCTCTTTCCCTGTTCTACAGAGACGGCAAATGTGTTCTTCTGCTCCCCTTTTCCAAGGTGCCAGGTGAGGTAGTATTGGTAGGATGCCAAAGCGCAGATTTAGAAATGTGTCTTTTGTCTTCCGTGTAAGACCCGTTTTCAGGTATTCCAGCGGCTTAAGAGCTTTATAATATTTCAGCACTGTCCATCCATGAGCCCTCTTGGCCAGAATTTTTTTATCTTTTATAGATGATATCATTTTAGTTACTTTTGTTACCATCTTTTTGAAGCTTTTGTTGTCTGTGGATGACTCCCAGAGGTTTGTTAATTCCAGGTATTCCAGTGATTCTAGCAGATACTTCTTGGCAGGTGAGTTCTCTCGAGTAGACATTTCGGTCCAAAGGTGGGCGTTTAGAGATCCTTGCTCAGCGCCTCTGATTTTCCGCCAACTTTTTATGTAGGCGCCTCTTCTCTCCACTGTTTGCCTCTGGAGACCAAATTCGAGGCCGATTGGGGCAGGCGACACGTAGTTCGGCAGATGGAAGATTGCCCTGTATGCTCTACTAATTATTGTATCTAGAGCAGTCGCATCTTTCCCTTGCATGGGTTCCCTACCATATGTGAGCATTGGCTGTAGACGTACTCTGATCACCTGTAGAAGGGGATCCAGTGATCGATTGGGAAGAACTTTCTTCAGGGGCTTCATTGAGAAGTGGAATGTTGTGCCCTTCCGACGGATGGCCTCTAGTTGAGGTTTAAACGAACCTCTGTTGTCTAATAATACACCAAGGTATTTATAGTTGGTTACACGATCTAGCCCCTGTCCATCCAGGAACCATGTTAGTTTCTTTGTTTTATTGTAATTCACTGACATAACTTTTGATTTGTTTAAGTTGATCTTTAGTGCATTGTTTGTTGAGAATTTGTTGGTGGTGTCTAGGAGGTGTTGTGTAGTCCAATTGGGAACCGACTTATTAAGACCAAGTTGTCTGCGTATAAGAGATTTGATAGCGAGATGTCTCCCAACCGTGGGGCATGCAATTTGGTTTTGTCCAGTTTTCCAGGAAGGTCTGCGAGAAAAAGGTTAAACAACATGGGGGCTGGAACGCATCCTTGTTTTAGACCTTTGGTGGTGTTGATTTGCCTCGAAAGGTGCGTTCCAGATCCCAGTTTGATCTATACCCAAGTGTTAGTATGCAGTAGTATCAGCTGTTTCAGAAGTGGCCCGGGTATCCCCCATTTTTCCAGGTTCAGCCAGAGTTTGCTACGGCCTACGTGGTCAAACACTGCGCTGTAATCTATGAAGCATAGAAATAGCGAGCTCTTAGCTGTCTTAACCGCGTCAATCAGTAGAGTTAGCGCCATGATATTAGTTATTGTGCCCTGACCTCTGCAGAATCCGGTTTGTTTTACTGGGATGATGTGTTTTAAAGTTGCCCAGGATGTTAGTTCCTCCAAGAGGAGTCAAGCATAGTACTTTGCCTCTGAGTCGATTAGGGCGATAAGTCGATGATTACTTGGATTATTCCTTTCGCCCTGTTTATAGATCGGACTTATTATTGATCCTCTCCAGGATAATGGACATATCGCTGTTTCCCTAATTTCCTCGAAGACTGGCGCCAGTGTTTCGCTTCAGAAGTCAGCATCTTGCTTGTACATTATTGGTGGGATTCCGTTGGGGCCAGGAGTTCCTTCCAGTTTCCATTTGATCCCAGCCGCTGTTACTACGTGTTTTTTTTCTTTCTGCCTGATGGTAGTTTAGAGCTTGTTGTTCCTTCCTCCTCTAGATTTGCAAGTTTGCGCATGGTCTCTGCCTGGTTGGTGTCGTCGTTTTCTTCATGTTTGTGTGTTCCTATGTTGTTAGCGCATGTGTTCATCATGGATGTCTGAGTTATTACTCTAGGTAAGTCCCCCCTCTGGGTTTTTATCATTGAAATGATTTGATAAGTAGTGTGCAGATTCAGATATATGTGAGTTTATTCCATTATGGCCTGGCCGTTGAAGGCTGTGGATTGTTTTCCAGAATCTGGCGCTGTTTTTCTGTTTTGCGTCATACACAATTTTCGCCCAGAGTTCCTCGTTCGTTTGCCTTTTCTTTTCCCAAATCATCTTTTTTTGCTGAGCATTTAGGGTTCGCAACTCCTTTTGCAGGGCTTCATTGTTTGTGGAGCTGCCTTAGGGTCTGGTTTATTTTCCGTTTTCCGTTTTTTATCTCTGGTGTGGTTACCTTTCCTAATATGTTGCAGGATATGTTCCCTTTGCTGGTTTTTTGCTCTGTAGCGTATGTTGTTTGAGTTCCATTACGAATTCTTCCCAAGCCTCTAATGAGATCTTTGACAAGCTTGTTTTTCCGGTGGATAATTATTTTTGCGTTGATTGTTAGCTCTTCTACTTTATTGGTCTTGCACCTTATCCGTCTAAGGTTGGAGGCGTACTCTGTGCCGGTGCTTTATCTTGCTTCCATATCGTTCCCACTAGTGACGCTTAATTTCACTTCTTGTGGTAGGTGGTCGCTTTGACCGTTTTCTCCAACCTTGAACGAATTTATAATATCAAACAGTGGAAGTGTTGCAAGGGTGAAGTAGAGTTGAAAAGAAGTGGTTGAGGAGAAATATGTTAATGCTGGCGGTGTATCCTCTTTGAATCGACCATTTAGTACCCTCAGGTTTAGCTGCTCCAGATCTATCAGTAGTAGATTTGAGCATCTTGTTTGCTTGTTTGGGGAGGCTGGGGCTTGATTTGGTATTCCCCACGCATTGTTAAGTTCCTGTGCTATTTCGTCTTCTGATTTTTTTCCAAAGAGGTGAAGATTGAAGTTGCCTGCCAGAAGTAAGTTGTCCATTTCCCTTTCTTCCATGGGTCTTTCCAGTTCGCTTACCAGTTCTCTTGCCTCGTTTAGTCTGTGCTTGGGGTGTATGTATGTGTTTATTATATATAGTGGTTGAGCTGCCTGGTTGTTTTCGATTGTTATTGCTATTGCCTGTATAGCGCTTCGGGGAGTGATTTTTACTTTAATCTCTTCTATTGATCCAATTGTTAGTATTGAGGCGAGTGACGCCAGGCCTCCTAAGCTGCGACCATAGGATGAACCTCTAGTAGCTTGGTGGATTTGAGTTGTGTATCCTTGTAAGGGTAACTCTTTCTCTTCCCAGGTTTCTTGGAGTAAAATCAGATCGAATGATTTTAAATAGTTTGATGTTTCTGGGTCTTCCAGTTTTCTTGTCAGACCGTTTATGTTCCAGATGCATATTTTAATATTTGAAGTGTCAACTTTTGTAGAAGTCTGGCCTGGTGCCCTTTGTCACTTTGTATCACCTGTAGTTATTGTCCGCCTTATGTTTGCCCAGTTTGAATCAGGTTGCTGGGTTGTTGAGTGTTTTAAGTGTGAGAGATTGCTGTTGGGTCCTGGGGAGTAACTATGTGCTCTTTTTAAAACTGATTGGGCTGTTTGTGGGTGATCTTTTTTAATTTCTTCCTGGTGTAAGCTGGTCTTTTTCCTGGTTCCAGTTTTATCCCCCATTGAGAGAATCTGAGCGTTTCCCCCAGGATTTGGTCTGCTAAACCGTTTGTTTTCCATGTTGTCTTTGTCATTTCATGGCCTTGTTGGACTGGTGAAGAGTGAAATTCAATTGTGAGCAAGTCTGTAGTAGTAATGTGTTTTAGGTTTTCAATTGAGTGGATACATTTTAGTATGTTACCCGTGTTTAGGGTGTCCACTCTTCCTCTGGATTTGAATTCTGGGATAAATTGAATAATGTCTGTCTTTTTAATTCTGGAGGTCGGTATTCGCTGATGAGTAGTTAGCTTGTGTTGTTTAACCCCGTGTAGGGGCTGAATATTGTTTATTATGTCGTAATCTACTGTGCTGGCTCCGTGGTGATCCTCCTTTGCCTGTTCAACGGCCGACTTGTTCGTGCTTTGTGTGCTTACCGTCATCTGTTGTTCCTGGGTGGTAAATTCCTTGCGATGATTAACACTGTTTGTGGGTGGGTCGGTGTTTATTACCTCTGTGATAATATGGACGGACTCCTCTCGGACCTGCTCTGTGACCTGTGTACTTGTTTGTATTTTTACTGTTGGCAGATTTTCTGCCATTCTCCTTCCTTTACTCTGTGTGCCATTTGCCGGTTCAAGTATATTACATATTTGCTTATGTTTAGCTGGGTCGATGTCCTTCAGCTCTATCTGTTTGCTTGTTTTCTCTTTTGATAGTGTCAATGTTGGGGTCTCTACTGTTTTTAAGATCCTTGTGTCTGTTGATTTATTATCTGGGGGCGATGGCTTTTTATCTTCGATGTACTTCATGGTTTCTCCTGTTTGCTCTTTATCCCCAGGTGCTGTCATTCGCTGGTTCTTGTCAGTGTAATCTACTCCTGTTGTCTTTCTGTTCCTACCCTTCCTTTTTTGTTTGCCGCGGGCTCACGCATTCGTAGATGTCTCAGCGCCGGCCCTTTCATTGGTTGGGGTGTTCAAAATGGACACTTCTGGTGTGTGTTCGGATTTTGGAGTTGGGTCCCCTTCCTTGATGGCAGTGTGATGGTCGTTCCCAGCTCCTGATGGTATTTCACTGAGGCCTGTTCTTCCGGACCTGACCTCCGTTATAAGGTGAGTTGTGTTTAGTTTTAGATCTGCCAGGAGGTTCCCTAGCATCGTCGGTAGTGTAGATAGCTTGTCGATTATTGGGGAACAGATGCAGTCAGTTCTTACTATTTGAGATAGTTTTGCTGCTTCTTGTCCTCTTTTTATAAGGCCATTGAGATCCGCAAGCTTTCTTTCTATCCCGGAGGTAGCTTCTGCTAACGTTTGGAGGACGGTCAGCTGCATATCTAGTTTGTCGGATTGGTACTGCTGTTGCCGACAGCTGGATTGTATCTAGTAAGGTTACCCAGAATGTATCAGTCGGACCTCTACTCCCCTCAATGTGCGGATTGGCGAGCTCTTCAGTGGAGCTATTGAAGGTGGATTTTACGTTGTATGATGCCACTAGGTCCTCCCATTCTTGTGACTCCAAAAAGGTCATGTCGCTATCTGTGGTGCACGAGTCCTCATATTGCGAGTGTGGCGGGAGATTTGCTGGGTCATTACTCCTTTGCTGTTTCTCAGCTGTTGGTGTGTCACCTTGTATAGTCAGTTGCTTGTGTGGAGAGCTATTTTTTATGTGAGATGTTATGATCACTCCATTGTGTTTGCTCAATGAGTTCTGGTGGGATGGGGAAATGCAGGTGGAGGATAACTGACCACTTAAGTCATTGGAACTCTGGTGCTCTGGGAATCCTTCTAGTTCTGCGGCCCTTTTGCTCTCCTGCTCCTTCTCGATCTCGGGCACGAGCTTACTTCCTGGTCCCCTAAGTATTTTGGCGAATTGTTTTGGCTGCTGACCCCCTCAGTTGCTTTAATGGTGTCATCAACTTGCCCCCATTGGGCTCCATCTCCCGTTATACTTCTCTAGTGGGTTGTGGTCTCCATGTGACTATTAGCTGTGTGTATTTCTACGGCTGTAAATGTTGTTGTTCCTAATGTTTGGGGTAAAGGACGTTCTGCTCCAGCAGGTCGCAGTGGGGATTGTAGACCCATTATGGTGTCGTTGTTTGAGTAGATTGCTTTGCCTGGGTCTTTTAGAAAAGTGAATTTCGTATAGATTTTTGGCTGGTAGAAACTTATGATCTTCCTTGGAGGTTGTCCTTCTATGTTTACAAGTTCATCCAGATTTTTTCTTTTGTCTCTTTTGGGTGTTACGATTGACTGATTTACACTTATTAGCTCTGTTATGGATGTTGGACAGTTTTCTTTGTTAGCTATCAGACCTTGGACTATGCAAGTTTTTGTGTCTTTGGTGTTCCCTTTGCTGGTATTTTCACTGTCCTTGATGGTGATTTCTCTGGAGTTGTCGTTTTCTAGAGCCACTTTACATCCGTGATTTTCACGTGCGACTTCCTTTCTTTTCCGTTTGGGTGATGGCCTTGTTATAGATCTTCTTACTCTTCCAGACCTCATGACGGTCAGGAGGAGAGGGGGTTGAAGGAGGTTGGTGCCAAGGCAACGATGAGATGGTGTAATGGGCTGTACAAGTTGGTTTAGTGAAATTAGGGTTCCTCCTTGCTTCTGCTCTCGCCCCACTCCCACCACCTGCCCCCTTGCTGCTTTTCCTGGCTCACACCAAGGAGGTCCGCGGGGGTCCGTGGGGGTCCACAAGGGTGGGGGAGGGGGTTGGGTGGATCTAGGTGCTGGCCGCTGACTGTTGGCTGCTGGCTGCTTGCCTCTGTTTGCCTCTGTTTCCTGCCTCTGTTTCCTGAAATAGATGCCGGAGTGGTCCGGATCAAGCAGAGGAGTGTGGGCGGCTGTTGCAGGTTGAATGCAGGAGGAGGAGCTCTTCTTCTCTCAGCCTCCCAGGAGTGGGGGCGAGGCGCGCTGGGCGAGGCACTTTGGCTCCCAGGCTGTCTGGCGGGGCAAGGCAAGGCAGCCAAGGGAGAGCAAGGCCGTGTCCGTCTCGTTTGCCTGACCTAGTTGTCTCTGTGCATCTGTGGATTTCTCTTGTCACCACTAGACTATGGTTACACTTGCTGTCACCACCTTATGACTCCCTTAGTGGAAAAGTGCTGACGTCAGGGAGTGGGGGCGGCTCAGTGTAGGTAAAAACCTGTGTGCGGCTCCTGCTGTGTTAAGCGCTAACACGTTAGCACCGAAGGTTAGGTGGGTTGAGTGCTGTCACTGGAGGGGGGCCAGGGGAGGGTCGGGTCGGGGGCAGCCTGACTGGGAAGAATAGCCTGCCAGGTAGAGGGCCGAGCTAGTCCCCGGTCTTGCAGCTTTCCTCCTAGCTCCCAGCTGTTCCCGGCCGCTCACAACCCTCTCTCCCCTCCACTCCCCACACCACGCTCCTTGCGGTGAGGAAACGTGCGGGTGTACGGCTCCTGCCGTGTTGACCGCCGCCGCTGCGGCACAGAAAATCCAAAAAGCTTACCGCTGCTGCTGGTGGGGGGGCCTGGCTCACCGGTTTGTGGCTGATGTGTGGCTGCTGTGCGGCTGATGTGCGGCTGTGTGTCGGTGGCTTTTCGGCAGCTTCAATGGCAGCTTCTGCGGCTTCGGCCCGGCGGGTTTTCCTGGCTGGATTACAGCCGTTCACCGTCACAGCCCTCTCCTCGCACCTTGCTACACCTTGCTGCACCTTGCTGCTGCAAAACATGGACTGGACTCCAGAGTGAGTGAGAGATGCAGCGGAAGCGGTAGGTGGAAAATGTTGTCACTTATTTTCCAAACCAACCACTAAATAACTAACAGAAACATAACTCTAATGTCGGGCCCATGAGACATTATTACTTAGTTAGCAGCTTCAAAGGTCCTCCAATGGATCTTTGGTACAGCTAAAAGGAACTAAATAATGAAAGAACGGAATGCTTTTTCTCCATGAGGACCTACAATGAAGAAATACACTAAACATCAGTAAATAACATTGTCATGTCAAATAACTCAATAACTCATGAATAAAAATACACAGCTTCCTTTTCTAAGGAAATTCTTCTTGTTATTCAAAATATGAATGGTCAATCACAAGTACAAAATAGAATGTCATCACTTCAGTTTCTCAAAGTTTACAGGTTAAATCACTACAAGCATCTGAAATTCTCAAAACATCAGAAAATCAAGTATAGAGGAGTGTGAGAGAGAGAAAATATCAGTGAAACACTTTCACTTATGTAGTGGAAAAATTACTAATGCACAGCATGCAATTAGTCTGAAAAGCTAACCCCACAGCCGTTAGGGAATAGCAGAGGCAGTATCACCAGCCGGTGATGTGCAAAGTCTCTAGGAAAGTTATAATACGCCAAATCTCTTCAACGACGGCATTCAAATTGGAAGCCAAAAAATTCTTTATGAATGAATTCTTACCCTAATTGGGCTAGGCGCACCTGATCGAAGACAATCGCTCTTACTTCCATTGGACAATCATTTGTTATGGTTCTTTCTTGTGCAACTGTGCCTGAATATGCGATCATTCCTGTTTTTTACTCCTACTTGTCGATTTTGCATTTATGTCCTTCCTCCCATTCTATTGTAAAGCGCTCTGATATCCCTCGGGATCTTGTACGCGCTATATAAAACTTTATAAAATAAATAAATAAAATAGGTCTTCTGCAGGTAATGTCAGCCAGAGTATCAGGAATCAGCATAGCATACAGCATACCACGAACGCAGGGACAAGTCACTGGTCTTGTGAACGAGCCGATGAACACTTTCTCACGAGTGTTCTTATTCACCGCTATTTCCTTTCTTTGGTTAAAATGTTGCATTTTCCACTCTCTACAAACATTTTCATTGGCTTAACACGATGGTGTGGCAGTCTATTGACAGTGACCTAACTAATATTTTTTAAACACTTCTTTGTCTAAATCACTTACAACTTTCTTAGGAGGAAGAAGAAATAATCTAGTTACTAATGTGTTCAATTTCTGTTACATTTACATTCTTGTGTTCTACAACCCTCGCCTAGACAGGAAAGAAATCTAAAGTTCTATTCAGAAATAGGCTAAATAGCTGCACTTTAAGGAAGCGTTTGAAGCATCTGGAGGACAGAAACTCTAAGGAAACACTTGATACATTTTGAGGGACGAGAGTACAGGAGCACAGGAGCACAACCCTTAACATTTCTAAGGCCTGCATTTATTTTAGCAATGAGAGAGAATTATTTTCTACAAGGCCTACACTCTACTTTCACGATGTGTAATATACATTCACCTTGTCGTTTATTTTTCTGCAGTAAGGGAGACAGAATAACAGGCATTAGAAAACACATAGAAACTATATTAATTCCATTTATTCCTCTCATTCGTTTCTCATTACACTAGCTAAGGATATCCTGTTGTCGTGCCTTTGCACATTTACTTATTGTACACTATTTGGTTAAACATTAGTTTTTATCATTTCCAAACTTTAGTAAATTAATACATGTTGACAGGCGGATTTTATTGAGTAGAGTTTAACTCAAAAATCATGCCCCATCAATCCCCCATCTGATGGTTTCAGGAACCATCACAACTACCCTTAACAGATTATCTGATATCAATTTCAAAATGCGGTTTTGTTCATACTCATCTGTTTTAACCTAACACCCTCTAAATCTCGCATGACATTATAATAAAACCCTTTCGATCTTCCATTTCTATTTCTTCTCTTTTCCTTTTTCTCGCTTCATGCTTATCTTCTTTTGTCTTACTCTTGCAACATTTATAAAGCAGAAAAATCCTTAGTATGCCAGCAGCAACAGCAACTATTGGAGTTAGTATCCTACCTAACAAGCTGTTAGCAAAAGTTGAAAAACAATTACCTAAAGAGGAGAAACCCTTACCAAGTTTCTCCCAAGCACCATCAACCTTCAGTTGTGCCAAATCATCATGTAAATGAGTAATGTTGCTCATATATCCTTGCAGATCTCTCCTTTTTTTTTTTTAGACTGTAGAAGATGGGTTATAAAGACTTAGTTACAGGTTATCTCGATGGAAAATTTCAGGTAAGTATATAGCAGATAGTCCCACCAGGAGCAGCTTCCCTGCTGCTTAGCCTGCACGCTCCAACGTACACTCAGCACCACACCAGACACTCAGGCATTCCATGACATCACCAAGCATTTAGCATTCCACTACGCACTCCAGCACTCATCCTGGTTGAGCAGTAAGAAAGGTGTAACTAAGGGAAAGATGTATGTCAACACTCTAGTCACCACACATTCCTCGGGTCCTTTGTCGAGGAACAGACTCTAGGGTGTAGAAGAAATGAAACAGAATGTCCCTTCGAAATACCGTGATAGTTCTTGTCCCTTTTCTTATTCATTCTTCCCCAATACTTTTACCTGAAATCAGGCTGAGGTGTAGTTAGGTGATAACACATCTCCCTCTTCTGTGCTTTTGTTTTGGGTCTCTCTTGATGGGGCACTCTCAGCCTCACACATCTTCCTTCTTAAACTAGAGGACAATAAGTGTGGATTGTATACTTGCCATCTTGAACAAAAATCTCACGTGTAAGGAGGGGGCGGGAGAAGATACTAAGAGGCACTTTTGTCTCCACTCTATCCCCAAACCACCTCCTCCAAAAGCAAAATCAAAAAGGCTTGCAAAGGCTGGTGCCGATGTCCTTGGGTGTTTTCACACCTCTTAATCGATGTCTGCAGGTCAGAGCCTTGGAAACAGCTGGAAATCCACTATTAAAGTGGTTTTCAGCTCATTTTCCCTGCCACCGGGTGATATGGGCTCCTAACCAGGTGACCGTGTGATGGGAGCCGATATCGTGTGTCACATGATGGCAGGTCTGAGATTGGCCAATCTGGGAGGAACACAGAAAATGTTGGAAATGCCTGACATCGGCACTAGAGCTGGACTTCAGGAAAACATAAACTGTATGCAACCGGAGTCCACATATAGAGCAGGAAACAACAGTCTGTGCCTTGATTTCTCTTCACCTACTGCCAGTGTGTGGACATGCACTTCTATGGAAGTGGTGCACATCCTCAGCCAGGCATGTGTGGTGGAGGATCACGATTCCAAGATCTCTACTTTTATCAGGTATATATGTACAACATTGTTGAATCTTTAGCATACTACAGACTCCGCCCTCTTTTGCCAATAATACATCTAGGGCAAGTCTATTCTGTAAAACCATAGTCCTCATAGCAACCATTTCAGTGTCAACCATCAAAAACCTACCAGCGGTATCCGTTGATAAACAATCAACCACTGTAGACAATTTTCAAATCTTTTGTGAATTTAAAATCACCCCGACTGAAGGTATCAATGCTCTGAAAATATCACCCACAATTTCTGCAGAACTCAAACCTCTTTTACTACATATTAGTTTTATTTAATTTGTTCCAGTTTTATCTCCCACTTAGAATATCTTTGGAAAGACAATACCCATATAACAACACCCATACCAATGTGGTGGTAACCTATAGTAGACATTTTTACCACACACATTATAAACACCAGGGAATACTGGATCAGTACCTCCTCTTAATCCCCAACCCCCTGTAGTTAAAAAAGTATGCTCACATTCATTGGAACCAACAAAATGGTTATTATAATCTGTCTTCTGCCTAAGTAAGCAAAGCTTTCCTCGATGAGGCCAGTCTAGAGTCATTGCAGCATAAGTCTCACCCTTTTTATAATTACCTTCTTTATGTGCCCTTGGTGGTTCTTTGCTTAAAATCTCTACGTCTGTGTTGTGTAAATTCTATTTCTACTATATATAATTTACAAGTTAGATTATTTCGGTGTGCAAATACTATATCACTTGTTTTATTAGTATGAAAAAAGTCTCCCATGTATTCAGCATATCTTGCACTGTACACCACATTCATATTCTTTCTAACAGGTAATTCTTAAAATACTAAATCAAAAATTGAATAATAGTACTAAAAGGCATCCTTACCATAGAATAAACTGGTTAGTGCACTACACAAAATACCATAAGTTAAGGGTAGATGATGGTATATCACCCCCTCAGACACAGACATAGTTAATTGCATGCACACATAACAATCTCTCAAATCCATAGTGTCAACATGCTCATAGAGGAGTTTAGTAAAGACATTTAATGAAAAATTGTTAATTGATTTGTCCACATGAAGTACACTACCAGTTAATTCCTTAATATTCATTTCTGGATCTTCTTTCAGATCTCTTTTAGCATCAATAGTTACATGATCATTATTATGAGAAGACATAATATTAACTACATTTATAAACATAAAATGTGGTAATACAAATGTTAGTACTAACCATACAAACATTGACACAAGGACACATGAACAACAAACGTTAAAAAATCTTTGCTTAAATATATCTTGATTCTGTTTGCCAGTCTCTGTTTTAGTTCTATCCATTGAAAAAATTTGCCAAAAATCAAAATGTAATCACAATCAAAAACGTTTTATCAAAAATTACTAAGCCAAATTTTGCTAGACTAGTTTTAGATTGGGCACCCCACACTTTTTGAGCCTTCGATCCTTCAGCTCTCCAATACTTTAAAAAAAATATATTCTTATATTCTTCTTCTGAGAGTTTCTTCATTTATTTTGATAAATCTCCTCTCTTTTTCTGCACCCCTTTCAGAAAATCAGCTAATTTACGGCAGCTAGTATGTACAACTGCTTTTTGAAAAACATTCAAGAAATTCCTTTTCCGTGCTCCATCACCGTGTACAATTTCTGTAGAAACTGACCGCAATGACTTTGGAAATCTGGTGGGAGTGCGCCATGTTGGAACCAGGCCAAGTGCTCTCACAAATGAACTAATAAACATTAGGCATACACAATGCAGTGCACCCTAATCATTAAGCGGGCGAAGGTGACATATAAAGGCCACAAAGACAATTTCATGGACTCTTAATAAAGATACATGCGCTCGATCTAAAATTACATCAGAAGTAGAAGGAGGCTGAGGAAAGCCACTCTAACAGGCATGTCTACAACCTGGTGGAACAAAACCCATTAAATACATTATTAATAAATAAACTAACTTAAAAAAAAGAGTATTTATCTTATAGAGGTGATCTACCCGACAGAAAATGACATGATGTGTGTAGGTTTGCCCGCTACTTTATGGTTCACAAGACAGGAAGGGGGGTAACAGCCATATTGGCAGGGCTAAATCATTCTTTTCTTGTACACATGAATTCTGTACCTTGGTGGTTGATATTGTGAGGACTGGAATCAGAGAGAAGGACAAGGATGACATTGGGCCCGATTCACAAAAGTAATCTGAGACAAAATCCTAATTTTACAACTTGTGGTATTCACAAAAGGCATTTAGGAGTAGTAAAGTTAGGAATCCTATCTTTACTACTCCTAAATACCTTTTGTGAATACCGTAAAGTTAGGATTTTTCTCAGTTTGGGAAAAGTAAAGTTAGGAATCTTAACTTTACTACTCCTAAATGCCTTTTGTGAATACCGACAGTCATAAAGGTAGGATTTTGTCTCAGATTACTTTTGTGAATCGGGCCCAACGTGTTTGTGTGTGAATGTCATTGCAGCCATGGCAGAACACCTCACTCTTACTGCCATTTAACAGCAGCAACCAAGAAATAGGTGTAAGCAGCAAGAGATCCTCAGCCAGGGCAACCTACATTCCCATACTAACAAACACAAACATGCATTGGCAATGCCAATCAAGCAAAACATATTGCATTGCCAATGCGTGTTTCTATTTCTTTGCCACTAGTTTACCAGAGATGCCAGGATTTATTATCGAGGGTCATATGCAGAGGAATAAAATGGTAAAAACTCAGTTGTACCCTCTGTCAATTGTTTTTTTATTTCAGTATAAGGACAAAATGGGTCTGGTTCTCTAAACCCCTGGAATTTGGAAGTATCAATTTCCATTATGATTAAGTCTTTCACTGATCAAAAAACTAATTTCAGAAGTGGTGCCAGTCATCTGAAATTTGCCTACTCACAATACAGTAATCTTCCGCTTACCTTTTTTTGCTGGGGAAATATGCGATTTAACAATTACAAAATATACTTCTATTATTCCATATTTATTTCTTTAGTTATATCACCATTTGCAACTAAATTATCTCATTGTCTTTATCAGATGAAAACCTCAGTCAGAAATTAGTCAGTGGCCTTAATAAGATTCCAGGTGCCTGCATAGGTATTAGAGTTTGATTTGGTTCCACATCATTTATCAAGACTAAAAGTTGAGGTCTCTGTGACCCAGGTCTCTCCCTTAATTTGTTCATTTTCTCTTTCCTGTCGTTCAAAGTACTACCTGGAAATGCATGTTTGTGTTTCCATGAATTCTGCATGTTTTTACATTGTTCTGTGAAGCAAATCCGCCTTTTCTGCTTGGTCACCTTGGATTGTTTACCTTTGTTGGATCCTATTTTAGTTTTCTGGGATTAGACTTCTGTGCATTTTACCCCTGCTAACCAGTAGTAAAGTACATGTGCTCCCCCTTAAAAATGGTTGAATTGGTATATTCCTAACTGGTATATTTAACTTGCCTACTAATCCCTAGTATATAGCACAGAAAGTAACCAGAGTCTGTATTTTAAATAACACTTCTGGATTGCAGCACATATTGTCCTATCTACTATAGTGTCAGTTCTAACATGGCTTCAGGTCTACCACTGTAGCCTGACTGTAACAGTACAAAACTTGAAAAACGCCCTGTCAAAATAAACTCTTTCAGCAGGTAACAATCTTCCTTTCGAATATTAATAAACTGCCCCTATGTAAGCCTTGTAGCCCAAAAGATAGAGTGCATGGTATTTAAGAGTAGTAATGTAAAGTTAACATGTCCTTACACAGACAAGCACCTAAGAGGTATTTCCACTGTAGGAAGTTTGGCTGGCCATAGAGATATACTGGGGTGCAAGATTAAATACTACCACTATATCTCAAGAATGGGACAAGCTTGAAAAAACCAAAGCACTATTTTTAATGGTTATAACAATTTTAATTCAATGGCAAATTCTACTTTTTAATCAACATTAAGGAAAAATAACTTTTAGAAAGTTACCCTTTACTAGCCTGAGCTGTCAGAAGGCTAAGAAATATATTTCTCTGCCAGGTCCTAGCCTGTGCTCAGCCTTAAATAGGTATGAAAAAGGTAGGAAATGTTACAATCAGCACAGCTACCTGGTTATTGGGTATCTAAGGAGTTATTGTGGGTGGATATGTGTTTATACATATGCATATCTGCATTAATGTGTGTATATATATATACATGTGCATGCTGTGTTGTATGGCTGTATGATTGGCTGGGGTTTGAGGGTAGGGTAATGGTTAGAGGAGCTTCAGCATACTAGTAGCATTGGCATACAAAGGCTCTTAATTTACATGGTGATGGTGGCCCTCCCCTAGTGTAATGGTGATGCGTCCATGTTGTGACACTCCTTGACATATAATTACCACTTACAAAACATGCAATCTTTTTATTAGTATGTGTTGGAACTGGTCCTTTCAGCCAGGCCACCCCACATTTTGTCTTTCTCTTCCTATCTTTGCTGAACCTGTTTTTGTTGGCTTTTAGGACTCTGAGCACTTTACCCATTAGTCTGTATCTAAGCTCATGTATTCCCTCCTTAAACATGATAAAATTGGCCTACTCCTCATTGCCACATTTAATTTACTTGTAAATACCTAGTAAATAGTACTATATGTACCTAGGGCCTGTAAGTTAAATGCTACTAGTAGGCAGCAGCACTCGTAGTGTAACCCGGTAAAGTAGCCTTTTAAAATATGTCTCAGGCCAGACACTGCAGCACGTAGTGTAGTTTTAAACTGCTCCTTTGTCCTGGCAAAATAAGAGCCGAAGCCGACCTTTTTAATACTTATAAATCACACCTAAGAAGCACTAAAGGCTCAAAGGGTACAGTGCATGGTATTTAAAAGTAGGACATGAAAGTTTAACATGTCCTGACAGTGAACAATTCCTTAAGTCGTTTTCACTGTTGTAAGGCCTAGCTGTCCTATGAACTAACACTAGGTTGCCTTATTGCATTTAATTAGCGCTAACTTCAGAATAGGGGTGGATTGATATATGCTGTTTAAACTTAAATAAATTGTAATTTAAAATACTCTTTAATAGTGTAGTTCAATATTAAGTTACAATTTTCAAAAGGCCACTTTTAGAAAGTTGGCATTTTCTTGCCCAACACATCTGTGTCTTCCTGCCAGTGCCCTGGGTCACATGACTGTGATTGGCTCTGCTGTTGGGGTTTGTGTATTGCTTCCAGACAGTGAGACATAGTAAACCTAGCTATGAGGAAAGAGGGTCTTCCTGATAGGATGGCAGGGGAAGAGCTGTACTCTGCCTTGGTTATATTTCAAAGGGCCCTACCTGCAGCACACACAAAGGAACCTGGCACCAAGCCTGCTCTGACTTTTGTCCTATAAACAGTTTGAAGCCAGCACCAGGGGATGTTAAATAACTTACCAGAACTAGTTTTGGGGGCAAGCCAGGGGTACACCAAGCATTGGTGATGCATTGGTTTCGCCTATGTAATGAATAAAGAGCTGTTTTCATCAATCATCGCCTGGGAGAGGGAAAGTGCTCCCTGACAGATACCACGGGAGTGGAGAGAATGTGGCGCAGCAGCCAGGGCTGCTGAATCGAGAGCTGGGGATCCTGGTTTGAGTATCGGTGGCGTTGTGCAACATCCTATGATTCTATGCAAATCACTTAGGGGCAGATGTAGATAATCCATAAATACCGAATTCTTAATACCGAATTTTACCGATTCGCTATTAAGAAATCGGTATTTCTTATGTAGCTAATGAATCGGTAAAAAATACCGATTCCTTAATATTCCTTATTGCCGAATCGGTAATACCGATTCGGTAATAAGGAATACCTACCCATTCATTCCTATGGGCTTGGAAGCCCATAGGAATGAATGTAAAGCCATTCTGCATAAGCGATTCCGTATTAGCGATTCGGTAATACCGGGAGGTATTTCAAGGGTGCCAGGGTGTCCAAAGGACACCCTGTTGCGCCCCTGAAATGTGCCTGTGTGCACATGTGGCGCACATACATGCCGTAAGGGCATGGATGTGTGCCGCATGGCACTTAAATAAAAATTCAAAAGTGATTTTTTAAAGGAATTAGTTAATTACCACCAACTTGAAGTTGGTGGTAATTAACGAATTCTTAAAGCACTCTTTTATGTGCTTTCTACATTGCATTTACTGATTCGGTAAATACCGATCACCTACATTAGGAATAGCTAAATACCGGTCGGTAACCCTGAAATTGACCAAATTTCGGGGTTTCCGACTGGTATTTAGCCACCTACATCGGGCCCTTAATCTCTTCGGTGATAAATTGCTACAGAAATATGCTGCAAGAGTAAAAGGCAAAACTTTATGAAAATAAAGCGGATGTTAACAGTGTTTTGGAGGCGGGAAACTGATAAGAGAAGCAGACAAGGAACATGCATTGGTAAATGCAGAAAAATATGCTACAACCAATAGAAATGGAGGAAAGGTAAGTGGCACTCACAGGATTCAATGGGAAGCCAGGAAACAGAGGAGGGGGTATCATTTAAGATTGTATTAAAAACAATAGATTTCTCAAGCACAGCCAAGCGCTCTGCAGGCGAAACCTAAGACTCTGACCTTCAGAGCCACTCATCAGAACATTCCTGGACTTGCGGAAGATTCAGAAGAGGAACTGCCCTACTGCCAGAAGGACTGCCCTGTTGTCTGAAGAAGGACAATTGGACCTGCTTGCTTTGATCTCAGGCTACTTCGAGTGACTCCAAGGGTCAGTTGAATGATCTTCTGTTTGAGCTACAGGGACACAACAAGCTTCTAGATGTCTCTACTTCTCCCCAGCTGACTAGACCCCACTGTACCATGCCTGTTTCCCTTCACTGGCTTCTGCTGGCGTGACTTCTGATTCCAAAGAAGTGCCTCCAAGTCCTGGACCCTTGGCTGGAGTCATAATGTACTCTTCTTGGCGCAACTGAAGGGTTCACCTGAAACAATGCAGTGCGATGCAACCCAGCACAGGAGCTTGTAACGCTGCACCTTGCAGCACTTTATCAGGGGCTTCACCGGAACTGATGCGGCACAACACAATCTGACACAGGACTTCTCATCAAAGTGCCTCACAGCTCCTGCTTGGTAGCTTCACCAGAACCGATGCAGCATGGTGCAGACCAATGCAGGATCTCACATGACAGCACCAAGGACAAAAAGGTACAACTCCCAGCAGGCAGAACTCAGTCTTAAATCCAGCTCACACTCCATTGTAGCCAGCCTGAACTTGTGCCTTTGTCCCAGTCCAGCCTGACCAGATAACCACAGCTGGCGCTTTCTGCTTCTTGGCAATATTATCACTTACAGCTTTAAAATTCAGTATCTCCAGTACTACTGATTGGATTTTTGTCATTCTGGTATCTTTATTTAGAAAACAATACTCTATTTTTCTAAATTGGTTTGGGATTTTTCTTGTGTTGTGTTTTCAGTTTATTACTGTTTGTGTTGCTACAGGAATACTCTACACTTTGTCTCTAAGATAAACCTGGCTGCGTCTGTGCCAAGGGTTAAGCATAGGTTAATTTAGTGAGATAAGATAAGATAATTGTTTATTTGTGCATGATTAATTAAAATCTTTACAAATATTGTAAAACATCAAAAGAGAGAAAAAATGTTTAAAAAGTCATTAATACATTACTTTAAAAGATTATCTAAGATCAGTTAGAAAGGTTTTTTAGTTGTCATCAAGTCTCTTGAGTCTTTTTCCCATTAGATCAAAGAACTTTACAACCTGGCAATTCAGTTTAATGTGCTTCGGGTTAAAACACAGTTTTAAAGCTTGTCGGCAATTCCGCACGCCATGCTGGTTGAAGAATGGACGTAGTAGATGACGCCTTAAATCATTTAGTTTGGTGCAGATGCAGATTACGTGGACATAGTCCTCCTTGCCAGTTTTGCACAGTAGACACTGCTCTAAGGAATTCTTCCTCTCCCAGGGTGGCAAGTGTGGGAGTATAGGGATTACTCCAAGACGTAGTTTCAGAAACCTTTCTTTAGTTTTTATTTTCATGCCAGTACTAAGATATGCTTGTGGTTGTACTGGCCCATAATCACCCAGCGTTGTCCAACCATGGGCTCTTTTCGCTAGATCATTCTTGTCTTCAATTGCTGAAATGATTCGTGCCGATTTCTTTGCGATTTTTTAAAAAGAAAGGTGATCAGTAGGAGTTTCCCATAAGTCAATCAAGCCCAAGACTTGAAGTGATTCGAGTAGATAGTCTCTGGCCAAAGATTTTTGATGTCTAAATAGCTCCCCCCATACATTGGAGCTTAAGGTGCCAGTCTCAGCAGTGCGCATCTTGTGCCAAGTCCCTACATACGGACTCCGCCTTCCTATTGTCTGTTTGATTATACCAAATTCCAGCCGGATCTGAGCAGGAGAAACGTATTCGAGGAGATTGAAAATGGCCCTGTATGCTTTGGCCGTAACTATGTCCAATAGAGTGGCGTCCTTACTATGTAGGGATTCGCTTCCGTAAGTGAGGGTCGTCTGTAATTTTGCGCGTAGTATTTGAAGGAGAGGTTGAAGTGTTAGGTCCGGAAGTTTGGCCTTTAATGATTTGATGGCCAGGTGGATCATAGTTGCTTTCCCTCGTAGGGATTCAAGTTGTGGCTTAGACGTGTTTTTTGCGACCTGGATTACTCCCAGATATTTGTATGTATTTACCAGGTCTATTTTCTCTTCGTTCAGGTACCAACAAACTTCCCTTTTTTTCCTGTAATTCACAGCCATAGCCTTGGTCTTTTTAAAGTTTATTTGGAGGGCGTTTCTTTCAGAATATATATATGCGCCGTCCAGGAGATGTTGAAGCCCCATTGGGGTGCGACTTATTAACACTAAGTCGTCTGCATATAGTAAGTTGGAAAGGGTGACTGACCCCAGTTTGGGCGCATGGTTGGAGGATTTGTCTAGTTCCCCCGGTAGGTCAGCTAGAAAGAGATTAAATAGGAAGGGGGCCAGTACACACCCTTGTTTTAATCCTTTCGTTGTTTTGATAGGCTTCGAAAGGTGTGTTCCTGTGCCAAGTTTAATTTTGATCCATGTATTGGAGTGAAGTAATATTAGAACGTCTAAGAGATGTTTCGGTATTCCCCAATGGCTTAATTTCTGCCAGAGTTTGTTACGATCTATATGGTCAAAAGCGGCTGTGTAGTCAATGAACGTGAGATATAAGGGTGACTTGGTCTCTTTGGCTTGTCCCATCAACAGGGACAATGCCATGATGTTAGTTGTGGTACCTTGGCCTCTGCAGAATCCTGTTTGAGTAATCGGGATAATAGATTTTTCAGCTCCCCATGTTGTTAACTCTTCCAAGATTATGCCTGCAAAGTATTTAGCCTCTACGTCTAGTAATGCAATTAGCCGGTAATTGTTTGGGTGCTTCTTGCTACCATGCTTATCAATTGGGCAAATTACTGACCCATGCCAGGACTCAGGGAGTATCTGGGTGAAAATTAGAGTGTTAAATAAGGGTGCCAATGATTTGCTCCAAAATTCCACGGCTTCCTTGTACAACATGGGAGGAATACCATTTAGGCCCGGAGCTCCCGAAGGTCGTCCTCTTGTTATTTGTCGTTTTATGTCGGCTGGGATAATTAGATTTTGCCATTGTTCGATACTTGTCAACACTTCTGCCGTTGGTACTGGTTTATCAAGTTTTGGTGAGATTGTGAGCCCATTGTTGTACTTTTCGTGGGTCCTTGTGGGTGCGTGACTAATTCCTTTGCCTGTTAATTTAGTGGCTATTTGTGGTTCTCTCTGACAAGGATTATGTTACAGTATGTAGTTACACCCTTGTGAACTGTGGAGTAGACTTGTGTACTGTGGAGTAGACTTTTCTAACAGTTCAGAAATTGCTATCGCAGATCAGAATCTGATTTGACATGTGAAAATCTGCCATCAGTAGCGTGAATGGACATTTTTCTATAGGGAGACTGTGTCAACTTAAACAATTTGTTGGTGTAGGTCAGGAGGTGCACACTATGTCTGGCAGATGTGTATGTATGTGGGTAGTAGTTTGTGTCTTTTGGCACCATATAAGCCAAATAATGGCTTTTGGAATGTCCAGGATGTATAAAACAATAGTCCCCATAAACTGTGCCTCCATTGATTTGGAAATTGTGACTGCAATCGCAGGATGAGGTTATTACCTTTGCTCTCATTTGCAAACACAAGGCCACTAGCGGCCCGGCCCCTGCCAAAGTGGGGGTGGGGGCCGGGCCAGAGGAGGGAGGTGGGGAGGAGGGGGGGTTTAGGTACAAAAAATAAAAAAACTTACCTTAACGCTGTCACCGCCAGGGTCTCCTTCACATCGGCTCTACCTGCTTTTGCTTCTGGGGCTGGGCACAAGCTTCCAGCCTGTCCTGTGGCTAATCCTGAAGCTGCTCTCGCCATGAGAGCAGCTTCATGATTTGCCTGAGCATTGGCAACTTGCGCTCCCAGGCAGACTGGGAGCATGTGCATGCTCTCTCCTGCCCCAGTCATGCAGCTGAGGGTGAAGAGAGCTTCACTGCACATGAGGGGTTTGGCCGGCCTGAGACGGCTGGCCAAACACCTCATGTGCAGTGAAGGGAGTGCCCACCACTTCCCCACCAGCAGTGTCATCCCCTGGACCTGCTGCCAAGACTCGTCAGAGTCCTGGGGGTGTGTCCAAGAGATTAAAATAAAAAGGGTTTAAACCCCGTTTTATTATCGTTTTATGTCCTGGTGGTAGTGGAGGGCGGCGCTTCTCCACTCTAATGGAGCGGCCGCCCCTGCACAAGGTACTTCTTTGCACAACCTTGCACTTGCATGATTAAAATAAATACACCAAAAACAAGTAAAAACAATAGAATTGTCTAGACTTGGAGGAGGCAGAGATTGGGGCGAACCAAGATGGTGACTGCCTGACTCAGCTCTGCACCTCGTTAGGTCGTCTTGCCCCATTCAGCAGGCTATGGCTGTTACTTTGGTGGTGCTGAGTCGGGCTGCTTCTGATACCAAACCTGGCCCTATTGGGCCTTCTGGAGGGACTATGGCCCAGACTTGTCCTGGGTCCAGGTAACCCACTTTTTGCCTTCTTCCTGTGGCAAAGCCACCAGAACGCACCTGACTTTGCCGCTGCCCCAGGCCACCAACTCTGGGGTCACACCATCTGTCCTGCGGCGATGGCTGTAGGACAGGGCTGCCCCATATGCTGCGCAGATTCCTCCTGGGTCTTGACTGGCTACTCCTCTAGAGGCACATCCCTTGGACCAATGCTGGCTGCACAATGTCCCACGGGGGAGACTACAGGTGGGAATAAGGATTGGCCTGCATCGGCCCACATTGGCCCTTTGATACAGCAGCTGTCTCTTGTGGCCCTCCAAAGGGACCTGGGCCCTGCACACGGCCCCTCACCTACCTTGTTGTCACCAAGTGGTGAGAGGAGGGGGCCGAGAAGTTCCCTGACACAGATTCTTTCTCCAGAGGACCGGACCTCAGTATCAGCACGGTGATCCCGCTGTAGCACGCCCCCTTTTGCCTGCCATCATAGGGGTGAGCAGGAACAATTGACCGGACATGGCCGGAGTGCCCGAACCTATTGTGAACCAGCCTTTAATGAAAGGGTGAGCGCTTCCTTCCTGGACAGATCAGCCCCCCTCAATGTATCGCCCTTTTGCCTCTGCATTGCCTCTGGTGAGATTAGTGTGTGGAGGCTAGGCCTGGGCAAAAATTTCGTTCCGTTCGCGGAAATTGCGATAATTTGACATTTTTGCGTTCCGCGGAGAGCGCGAAAATGTCAAAAATTCCGGTTTCCGCAGCTTGGCGATAATTTGTTTCTTGCTCGCGCTGTAAAATGATACATTCTTGCGCGCGCGCGATCGCCTTACCTGAATCCCTGCGTTCGCCGACAAGTTTTCTTGATCCGGTCGCGTTCTCCATGAGATGTTGTATTGTTTTTAGCCATTTGCGCTGTCTCGCGACAGTTCGCGCCCGCAGTGACGTCATGCGTCGCGCGATCACGTCTTTCTTCTCGCGATCATGCACCGCGAGAACAACTCAAAACAAGATGGCCGCGCCCGCAAGCAACCACATGGGTAAGTTGGCGACCCGCAACCATGCAGAAAATCTCGCGAACATGCCGGAAAAAAACTTCCGCATCTTCGCGATATTTCTGCTTGTTTGCGATAATTTTAAACATTCTCGCGATAATTTGCGAAGGTTAATTCCGCAAATTCCGCCCACCCCTAGTGGAGGCCCCCTGCGGTGGGATCCCTCCCACTGCTGCTTCTCTACACTACCTGCCTCGCCCCGCCGTCGCTTACTGTCACTGTGAGCGTGCCTTCTTTACCACCTGCTACCTCCTAACCTAGAGGTCTGGTCATTCATCACAACAAGCTATCACTGAGAGCTGCATCTTTTGGTTCCCCATGTCATTTTTTGCTGTTGTACCAGGGCACTGTGGAGCGTACCTGGATGATTGATATTGATACTGAAAAGATTTATATAGCGCGTGAATGCCCAAAGGGGGTCTTGGCGCTGGTGTCTGCTAAAGACACATTAGCATTGAAGCAGGATCATGTATAGGCGCATATCCCTGGGGGAGAGTACAAATAGGCAAGTCTTGATGTTTCCTAAAGCTAAGCAGGTTAACTTGGTCAGTAGATTGTTCCAAAGATGGCACGTAATGTGGACAAAACTTTTGCCACCCCATGGAATTTTGTTAATTTTAGGAACATTGGCTGTTCTATAGGTGGCTGAGTGCAAGGTTCTTCTGGGAATATAGCAGGGGAACTTCCATTTTAGGTAATCAGGACCTCTGCAGTGCAGAACCTTGTGTGCCAGAGTACCTTGAAAGCGATTCTGTTCTTAACAGGGTGCCAATTAACTCCACCAGAACCTTTGAAACAGACTCAAACTTGAGGACCCTCCAAAGGAGTCAGGCTGCTGCATTCCGCAGAGTTTGAAGTTTTTTAATGCTCGTTGACGAATTACTAAAGATAAGACATTACAACAGTCTAGCCTGGACAAGACCAGTGGTGTAACCACTGACTTCTGTAACTCGTAAGGTAAAAAAGAGAGAACCTTTCGTAAGGTGCGCAAAAAGAAAAAACAAGATGAGAGAAGTTTGTTGATTTGGGCATTAAAAGAGAGACTGGAATCGAAAATCACCCCCATCTTTTGCTGGCGCACCAGGGCGCTGTGGAGCACACCTGGATGATTGACCGATCTGATGGCTGACGAAGGAGTGTCAGGATCCATTAGGACTTCCCTCACTACATTCTGGGTGGTCTGCTCTCTGGGGGTGCACTCTACATTGCACAGGCGGACAGCATAGGACAATAAAATCTCAGATCTCACAGCAGAGTGTACATTGCTTTGGCATGACATGTTGACTATCCACACTGAATGCATGGATTGGACAACCGACTGGATGCAGTCAAAGCCCAATGTAAACGGCTCCAAGTTTGGGGACACAACATAGTGCTTACACTGGAAAGTGACGGATTTGGAGGACAAGGCTGGGAGAGATAACTTTTGGGTCTATGGTGTCCTTGAGGGTGTGGAAAAATCAGACTTTATTGCCTCCCTGATCCTCATTGGTTGCAGTCATGTCCATTATTTAAGACTTTTCAGCGTTGTCAGGCTATAAGGTTTACTGGACGAAAAGCAAGGGCCTCCCAAAGAGTGAGGCTACTAGCTCCGCGTTCATTCATGGATGCAATATGACTGGGGTACTGAATACCTGGGCACTCGATTCAACAGAGGCCTGGGCCACATGGTTGAGAACAATAATACTCCACTAATGGAACTAACATCACAGGATATCCTGAAGTAGTCTCATCTTTACCTGTCCTTGTGGGGGAGAGTATAGATGTTGAAAATAAATGTGTCTCTCCGCTTCCAACATGTCTTTGGCATGCTGCCTCTCTGAGTACCCAAGATACTCCTGACACTCATTTAGCCTGACATCTAGGCCTGAATCTGGAGCTGACACAAGCTCCATCTCTGAGCTTTCCGTCTTTGGGCTGACACAGCAGCAGGAGGCTTTTGACTGGTCTACCTCGCCTACTATAGCCTGGTCTTCCATCTCTTTCCAAGTCGCATCTCATCTGCACCTCAGCCATGACATTCCATTCTGGACACACCTGGACTCCTCTTGTCTATGGCTGAGCTATTGTCCCGGTACTCCTCAGCCAAGGACCCTCAAACCCTACTTCCACGGCTGAGCACTCTTGCGGATTCATTTCTCCTTAATGACTGGGGTCCGTTTGCCACTAACTGTACACAACAGGTCATACTACTGTTCTGATGACCTCAGCCTCTTCTATGCTCTAGACCATTGTGGATGTTTTTCACAGGCATTTTCTGTGTCAGGCATAATTGCTTATGTCCTGATGATGATCCCTACATCCTCTTAGGGGATCGAAACATCAGCCACCATAGTACCATGACTCGAATTGTTGATGTGTAATTGTTCATATGAGCATAGGTACTTGAGACTATATGTGATATAACCATTGTTTTCTTTGTAGTCACATAGAGGAATGTCTGAGCGTAAAGGTTTTTACCTTCTCTTTTGTTTGTTCTCCCACTCTATTAATGTATCTTTATTTTTTTTATTATTATAATTTTTATTTAATTTTGTTAATTACAGTTGCAGTTATGCTTACATTAGTGACGATGCCATTACAATCAGAAGATACATTCGTACATTAACAAGAAAACTGGTTACCTTTAGATATCGTCCATTGCTCGGTCTCCATTCCGCCTCATTTCCAGTTCTCTCGTTGGGGAGATACAGAGATTGCCACGGTATACATTCCATTTGCCCCATTTCCTGTCCCACTTCTTAGGGCATCCCCTAATCATAAAAACTTCCTTTTCTGCAATCATGCATTTATCTACTTCCCGCAGCCATGCTCGTATGGTTGGAGAACTCGCCACCCCCCACCCCTTAGCTATTTCTCTTTTGACCAGGGTATATCCAAGCGTGGCTAGCTGTTGTTCCACCTCTGTAAGATCAGTTTACGCCCAGATATTAAGCAGCCCCAACCCTGGCGTGAGAGTCAATTCTTTCCCTAAGGCCGCTTGGATATGTGTCGTAGCCCCCTCCCACAACTGGAGAAGCTGAGGGCACTCCCATATCGTGTGGAAAAGGGTACCCGTAGTGTTACAACCCCTGAAACAGAGTGAGTCAGTCCTGGCTCCTATCTTTGCTAGTGTTACTCCCGTTAAGTATGATCTATGTAGAATCTTAAATTGTATTAATCGGAAACGGAGGGTGATGGGTGCCTCTCTAGAGGACATCAGAGCCGCCTGCCAATCGTCGTCTTCAAGTGATCCAAGGTCCACCTCCCATTTTTCTCTGAGCTTATGCAATGTGTCAGGTATGTTGTTGCACAGTTTCTTATACGTCAGTGAGATGGCCTTGGAATATAGTGGTCCGTCAAGCAGCCGATCTTCCAACGGCGATGACTCTGGCAGCTCTGCAGGGTTCGGCAGCGCTGTGGTGAGGGCGTGTCGAATTTGCAGATATCGAAACTGCTCCCCTTGTGCCAGTTCATACTGATCCTGAAGCTCCTTAAAACTGAGGATCGACCCCTTTTTGACCAGATCACCGACAACGGAGATCCCGATAGTATCCCACCTATCGAAGCCGGGTTGATGGCAGAGAGAGCCCAACCGTTGGGCATACCATAGTGGTGTTGCCTTTGTGAAGACGTTTGCCCAACCCAATCTTGAGTTAGCCTGATGCCAGATAGCCAATGTATGAGAAAGAGGCCCAAGGTATCGCCCTCGTTTTGCTTTGGAATACAACGCTCCTAGGTAACCCGACCGTCCAGTTTGATATCTGTCTAGCATATATGCTGGGTCGTTAGGAGATCGGTAAATCCAGTGATTTATCACCACTAATTGTGAGGCCCTGTAGTAGAGTCTAAGGTCCGGGATGGCAAAACCTCCGTCGTACCAACCTTTTGTCAGTTTATTGGTGGCAATGGGGGGGCCCTTCCATCCCAGAGTAAGGTACGAATTGCACTCTCCACATCTCTGAAATATGTGTCTGGAACTTGATATGGGCAGTTTTGGAGGATGTATAAAAACCAGGGGAGTGCCAGCATCTTAAACAGGGCCGCACGGCCAATTAGGGACAAGGGCAGGGATCTCCAGTGTTGGACATCTGTTTTGAGCCGGGCCAGTGGGGGGATCAGGTTACGAACGTAAAAAAGGGAAGAGTCAGATGTTGCAAAGATTCCCAAGTACCGAAAGCCAGTCTCTGCAACCTTAATTTCGCAGTTTGGGGGAAGTCGGGGAATCCGCCCCCGGAGCATAAACAGTACAGATTTACTCCAGTTTATTCGATAGCCCGAGTACTTTCCAAAATTCGTGAAGATGTCCAACACCACCCGAATGGATTGATACGGGGAGGCCAGATAAAGCAGGATGTCATCGGCGTAGAGGGATATGTGATCTTCCTTTCCCTCTGCCCATCTCAAGCCCCGCACCATCACGTCCCGCCGAATCCAGGCTGCCAGTGGTTCCAACATTAAGGAAAATATCAATGGGGACAAAGGACAACCCTGTCGGGTTCCTCTTTGTATTTTTATTTTTTAACTAAAAAATATTTTGTTTACCATTTGGACACCTAGCATAGGCTTGATTGTATCTCTATGTATCGATTTCTGTTATTTCGCAACTAGGGACCTATGTTCCTAAAAAAATACTTATACCCTCAGTAACTTAACATACTTAGGTTTCCCCTATTTTTGAAAAAGTATCAAACCTGATCATGACATCATCAACTCGGGCTTGGCGGAAGGCACATCACCTCCCAGGAGTATCTTGCTACTTGCACCAGAAGGCCCCTCTCTAGCACTATTCTGCTCTCTGTATTGGTGGGCATTTGTTTTACCGGGCTATCTGAAATGACTGTGGCATACAGCACCTCAATGAAGTCCTGAATGGTGGTAGATTCAAGAATCATCAGCTTGACGACTCCTAGTATAGCTTCAGGGAGCGAGCACAGCACTTATTACAACGGAGGAAATCAGATGTGCCGTGAACATTGGCGGTAATGCCGTTCTGATCCGGTTGGACCTCTCGGCAGCTTTCGACGCGGTCAACCACTGCCTGCTGATTAGTCATCTTCAAAACCTAGTGATTGTGTTTCGGCTCTATCCCTACTTAAATCCTTTTTAACAGATCGAAGACAAGTAGTGGAAATAGGTAATTCTCAATCTACTCCTTTTCAACTGCCTTGCAGTGTGCACCAGGGCTCCTCCCTTAACCCTTCTCTTTTTAATTTATACGTTACTCAGAAGGCACAACTCATTAAATCTTTTGGTAACCACCAACATTCAAGATACTGCATCCAGGTTCTACAAGTTCATGCAACAGATCAGTAAATGGATGCTGGAAAACTGATTGAGGCTCAACTCGAGAAGACTGTGGTTCTGCTTTTCGGTCCCAATGTCTTGTTTTGGACACCCAACTGGTGGCCCCAAGAACTGGGAAATCTGCTGACTCCAGCCACAAAGGCTGAGAACTTAGGTGTAATATTTACATGAAACTATCATTCAAATTTCACATTAACACGATCTCCTCTTCCATCTTGTTCATCTTAAAAATTGTTAAGAAAATCTGCCCATTCATTCCGGAGACACTGTAGAAAAAGGTGGTCTCCGCCCTCATCCTGTCTTGGCTGGAATACTGCAACACCCTTTTTGTCAGACTGCAGAAGGGTCTGTTGACCAGACTTCAGGTTCTTCAGAATGTGGTTGCCAACTTACTGTTAGAAAATCCCAGGTGGCAGCCCGCAAATCTGGCTCTCTATGAAGAACAGGATTGATTTCAAAGCCCTCTGACTTGCCTTTAGGGCCCTACAAGGGGCTACCCCCGCTTACCTTAAACGCCCTTTTTTCTGGTCCACTCCTCAAAGAAAGCTTTGATACTCCACAGCAAACCTGGTCAAAATTCCAAAGCACAGGCTTGCGAAATGGGTTGGCAGAAGCTTTGTCTCCGCTACCTCCAAACTTTAGAACACACTGCCCTCTCACCTGAAGTCCGCCTCTGATCTGTTAGCTTTTAGGAAAGCACTCAAAACGTGGATTTTCAAACAGTAAGACTGGTAAGTCATGTCCCATTTGCTCATTTCTATCTACCAACACTTCCTAAATAGGGATTTTTCTGTGTTTAGTGTGAGTAGCACCTAGACGCCTCTAGGCATTACAAATATAAAATCAAATCAAACCTTTCAACCTTGTGTGGACTGAATACGACCAACAGAGTCCAGTCAATTGTCTCACTGCCTCTGTGCTGTACTTGGGTCACAGCCTGTAAAGCTGTCACTAACCCCCTTGCTTCAGGATCTCCGGGCCTTTGGTCAGTATAGAGGGCTAGTCTCCGGCCTCTATGTGGTCCTCATCAAAGGACAACACTTTCTCTCATCCTTCACAGCAACCAGAATCTGATGGCAGACACTTCTGGCAAAGGCCTGCTCCCCAGAGGACTGGACATTGCTCCTGCTTGACCATGACAGGGCCCTCTGAGAATCCCAGTTGTAGTTTCTGTACTTTAAACTTCTGTGAAACTGGTATAGGACCTCCTCAAAACTCTATGGGGCAAAACTTCTACCTAATGATCTCTACTGACGATGTAAGGAAGCTCGCTCTGACTTACACCTCATCATTTTGGCCAGCCTGGCTATTGAACCCTACTGGTCACTCATCTGTGATCACTTACGATGCTATAGTGCTCTCCAGATCACTCCTTCATTCCATCTTGCTCTCCTCTACGATTTCTCAGACCTGGCCGACATAACTTTACCTGACTGTTGTTAGCTGGCCACCTCATTGGCCATGGCCAAGTTGTGTGTCCTCTGCCACTGCCACGAGCCTACTGTCCACTCACTCAATGTTTGCTCGAACTGTGTCACTTAGCAGGCTATGAGAAACTCACAAAACAACATTTCTTGACAGACACTCTGTCACGTAAAAGGGGATAGAGTGAGGGTCTGAGCTGCCTGCGGGAGGACTGGCTGACTCTAGGGACACATACTCCACTGTGGGCACTTGAATGCAGGGCCGGCTTTAGCGCTGGTGGCGCCTAGTGCAACAGTCTTTTTTGGCACCCACCCGTGATCTACTTCTTCTAGAATTACCTCACTACCGGTCTCCAACAGTGCCCCTTATCTCTACCTAACCTTTCTCTGACATACATTTCATTTTTTTTTTAAAGCGTTACTCATAGTTCAGTCAGACTTACTTGTGATCTGCATGGAAGACATTCTTTGCAGCAGGCACAGTAACCCTCTGTTCTACTTTATGATGAGTCAAAATGGCTTCTAGTAAAAATTCCGGTATCTCACCAGCAGGAACATTAATCACCACAGTTATCTTGACATTTTTATAGTTGCATGAAAATTGCTGGAGTCACAAGGAAGTTCACATGTTTTTAAACCCATAAGTTATTTTCAAATACAGCTTCCTCCACCAAAGTCAGCGCCAGGTGAGGCTGCATCAGTTTCACCGCCCTAATGCCAGCCCAACTTGTATGCACCTATCCTTTACCTTTGCACCTCCCCCCAATTTCTACAACAGTACCACCCCTGTTACTCCTGCAGTACTCTTTGTGCTCACTGGGAGGTTACAGTTACGAGGCAGGGATCCTCTATGCAGTGTGGAATCGACTATTGTTTATCTGCAGTAGCTTGGGCTTGTTTATCTTGTATAGCTATGATCTGCTATTGGTTCCTCCTGTAAAATCACCTGCTGGCAGTTCCTGCTGCTTTTTGTTATATTTTCTGTACCCCTCGTAATGTGTGCTTCTGAAGGCGCTCTCGATTCTTTCCACGGCGCTGTACTGTTTTTAGGTATGCCTAGGCAGCACTTGCGCTGTCTCTTCAATATATGCTGTATTCAGAATATGTTTTTTATCGCCCCTCCCATTTCCCCGCCCATGTTTTAAATTGGTTCTTTAACTGTGTTTTGGGAATGCTGTTTTTTCTTTGGTGAATTTATTTAGTAGTCCTTCCTCCTTTTTTTTATATAACCAACTTTATTGAAAAGTTTTGCAGCAAGACCCAGCATCACACAATACAAGGTATGGGTTTAAACATGCATGACATAGAAGCAGTCCTAACATCAATAATATATAACATTGCAGTATCAGATCGATACGCCGTAATAGCCACACCATTTTGCCCATATATGTTCATGCTTCTTAGGGCAGCCACGAGCTTCAAAGATTGGCTTCTCCTGATGGTCACACAACTCTACTCCTGCACGTCAACTCCTAATCGTCAGCAGCTTCTGTTGTTTCCATGTGTAGGCCACATCCTGTTTGGCTTCCAAGCAAGCCATCCCCAGAAACACATGTTCTGCTCTGGGGCCCCCTACATACGGCCCCCTACATACTCCATCAACCCAAGTAACGCAGTCTGAGGTGTTAACTCCAGGGAGTGGTCTAGGACTGTTGAAAGGATTTGACTCACCTCCTCCCAAAAGGGCCTCAGCATCGGACATTCCCAGGCTATATGGTAAAAATCCATAGCAGGAAGCGCGCATGCCGCTTGCACATCAGGGAGCGAATGTTGTAGGTGACTCAGAGTAAGGTATGTCACGTGCAAGTAGTTGAATTGTGTTATACACAGCTGAGTCGAAATCACTAGCTCTCTAGGCACCATGCAAGCCTCCCTCCAATCGTCCTTCTCCAAATCTCCCACCGCAAGACGCCCACCTGTTGTACCTTTTTACCGGTCCGTCCGGAGCGTGGATCACTAGTGATCGATAGATCGCTGAAATTGCCCCCTTACCTAGTTTCCCTTGGAAAATCTTCATGTGGCGCAATTGGAGGTACCAAAAGAACTGCGAGTTAGAGAGTACTTGTACCGCAACTCTTGAAATTACATTATGTTCCCCCCTCATAAATGTTTTCCAGCTATAAGATCTCAAGGTAGGAAACCCTCCAGGGTCGAGAGTTGGCCAAGTCAAGTTCCCCCCCATAATGGGGTCATTCCGATCAAGCAGCAGTTCCATCCAGTAAGGCGGAGGGCTGCTCTCCAACAAATGAAGGCAACCTTCGTGGGGGAAGGCAGGGTACTCTGTAAACTCGCTCCATATAGGAGATCAAGCAGGCCATCTATCCCCAATGAATATATTTCCAGTCGATATGCCGGATCATCCCACTCGCCGTGAACCAGTCATTAATCAGTACCATGTGTGCCGCAAGATAATATAAGTAAATGTCAAATAGTCTCAAGCCTCCTTCAAAGGGAGACGTATGCAATGAATTAAACACCACTCTCTGTGTAGGCCTCCAGACCACATAGAATTGGCAACCTTCGCAGTCAAGGAGTGGAACCATTTACAGGGGATGGAATAGGGGTAATTACTCAGCACATACAAATAGCACGGCAGGCACACCATTTAAAAAATAGGCCGTACGCCCCATAGGGTTCAATGGTAGTGTGGCCCAGCAGCCGAGATCGCGATCAAGCTGCAGGTTCAAATCCTGAAAATTAAGGGCCAAAGTCAAATCCAGGAGGGGAGACACGTGTGCACCTAGATCCTTAAAAGAATTATGCCGAGTAGGAATGTTGGGGCACCAAACCCACCCTAGAGAGCCGCCTTTTACATCCACTAAGCAGGACTTCCCTTCATTAACCTGAAGCCCCGGTGGCCTCACCATATAGCCGGAGGAGTTTTAGGCAGCGAAGCTCGGAGCTCTGTGGATCTTTCAAGAAAAGAAGCATGTCATCTGCGTTTAGCGCAACATGGTCTTCCAAGCCAATTATCCACTGCCAGCCACAGACCTTGGCATCACAGCTTATGAGCCGCACCAGAGGCTCTGTCACCAAAGCAAATAGCAATGGAGACAGTGGGCACACCTGGCGTGTGCCGCACTCATTGGAGAAGGCAGGAGACAGGACCCCGTTCACCCAGATCTGAGCTGTCGGGGAATGATATAGGAGCCGAACCATATTACGGAACCCCTCTCCCAGGCCAGCCCGCCGAAGAACCCCATCCATAAAGGCCCACAACACTATCAAACACTTTGGTGAAATCAACCAGCATAGGGGCCAGCGTGCCATCAATGGTGGGAGCCCTAAACAGCACCATGTGGATTCTCCTAATACAGTGGCGCATGCTTCGGCCCGACATAAATCCACATTGTTCCGGGTGGTTTAGTAGGACAGGGCCCTTCCCAACCCTGCAGCTAACACTTTTGAATGAATTTTAATGTCAGTGTTGATCAAAGAAATCGGCTGATACGTGGAACACTGATCCCTAGGGAGATCTTCTTTGGGCAAGACAACGATTGTGGCGCAATCCTGTTCTGGTGGAAAGGACCCCTGCTGTAGAGCAGCATGAAAAAATTCAGAAGATGGGGGCATAGGATCTCCCAGAAGCGTTTGAAATATTCAATAGGACAGCCATCTGGGTCAGCCATCTTCCTAGCTTGCAACCCCAACACCGCAGCATTCACCTCCTCAAGCATCAGGGCTTTGTCCAGCTCCTGAGCCATGACATTGGGTATAGTCGGCAGTGGTATACTATCTAGAAGGGATTTGCGACTTTTGCTGGTGGCGGATAGCATTGCGAATATAACTCCCACTAAAAATCTGCAAAGGTGCGAGCAATTGCAGGAGGCCCCTGGGAGCATTCCACTGAGTCCTGAATCACAGGGACCACTCGGTGGGAGACTCCACAAGTCGCCAGCCAATACAACAATTTACTTATTTATTGCAGTGGTAGAGGTCCTCCAGCATTGTCTGGCCCCCTTCTAAGAAACTTGCCATAGTTCAGTACGGGCTATTGCTAAGACACGACGGGAATGCTTGGTGTCCCGAGGGCAGAAAGTGGCTTCCACTTGTAAGATCTGGGTCTCTAAGTTGGTCAGGCACGCCATCCAGAGTGCCTCGGCCTTACGGACATAGCCTTTAACACAACCTCTGAGCGAAGGCTTACTAGCTGCCCATTTAGTCGCTGCAGAGGCTACTGAGCCCTCATTGAGCTAAAAAACTGCTGTAATTCCTCCTCGACGAAGGCCTGCATTCCGAACTATGCAGGTGCCAAGCATTAAACCACCAGGCCCACAACAACAGGACATGTTCAGAAATACCATGTGGGAGAACGCAAACCGACTGAACCAAGAGAAGATCTGCTGCCGGTAATCACACCAGGTCAATGCGAGATTTCATAGCATGCGCTGCAGATTGAGGAGTGTAAGCCTGTTGGGCGGGATACAAGGAATGCCAGGCATTGCAAAGTCCCAGCAAGTGCGCCCAGGAGGACAAGCAGACTGACTGGAAGTGCCTGGCAGAATAGGTGGCGGACGAGGCTGGATCATGAAGTGTTTTAAAGCCTCCTCTAACCACTGTTTCGCCCTGAGGAAGAATCAAGATGAAGGATGGCAGTGATTGCAATGTAGGCTGCAATAAGGGTAGCGGGACATAACAGGATATGAAATTATAGTGCCATGCTTCCAAACGATCCTTAATACCAATGTAACATCCCTAAGTGTCCGTGTGGTGCGCATTGACTGCCAGGGGGAGATTTGTGCAGCAATATGGCAACTCCTGTGGAGCCACGCGTAACACCTCAGTGGTAAACCCTATCATAACCAAAACGGCCCAGAAAGGGGCAGTTTGTACCTAGTAGGTGAGTCTCCTGCAAGAAAACGACTGCTGGACCTGTGGCGTTTGATATATCGTAACACTGCAGAATGCTTAATATGGTCCAGAAGGCCATTTACATCCCAGGAGAGCTACGTTATCTTAGGGGAGGTCATGACTCACCCAGAGAGAACCAGGAGTAGCCCCCACCCAGAACAGAAAGGGACATTGTACCCCAAAAGCCTGCCGTGTCATACCATAGCAAGAAAACTGCTGTTGTCTGCATAGCCACCTCTATTAACCTAAAAAGGAAAGACAGTAGTAATACAGAACAGTTAAAAAGAACAAACAGATAAACCAGGCTCAACGGTCTGACTAAACTACCCACCCCACACTTCAGCCCGGGAAGCATCTGTCTCCCTTACTAAGGAACCCCAAAAAATCTCTAACTAGAGGGGTAGAAGAGCTCTGTAGCCCATTGGCGCCCACACATGAGGATCCAGCGCCTGGGAAATAAAATTCACTACATAACAAGGCATTGCCCCTCAATACCTAACTGAAGTATTCCCACAAAGAGAGATAGAGTCTTACGGGCTGGGATCCCATTGGAAGGGGGAAGAGATGACGAGGCCAACCATTATTTTTAACAGTCCCACTCAACCTGCCCTCCCAGCCCAACCATCAATGCGATTGCGGAAGGAGTCAAAAGATATGATGGTTCAAAAAGCTGGGAGGAAGAGCCCAGGTCCCCCTCCGCAGACTGGAACACCACTGGAGTGTCTGAGAGGTTCTCAACCTCCCCCAGCGAAGCAGGATTCAAAGGAAGTTCTTTCGGAGCCAAGCCCTCATCATCAGCTCCTCACCCCACCTGGGTCCTCCAGGAGCGGAAACACCTCCCCCCACTGGCGACGGCAGGAGAGCGACCCAGTCCATTCCTTCGTGCTCTAAGACTGCTGTGGCTCGGGAGGGCACCAGCACTCAGTTGCCCACTCCCAAGCCTGGTCTGGTGTGTCAAAGAAGAGAGAGCGGGATTGAAAGAAGACCTTGAGGTTGGCAGGGAACAGGAGCATATAGCGTAGGTCCAGTGCATGGAGTTTTTGCTTTACTTCTGCGAAGGAGTGCTGTCATTGTTACACCACCTTAGTGTAATCAGAGAATAGGATAATCTTTGAATTGTTGAACAGCAGGTCAGGATGGATGTGGGCCTCTTGTAATAACACATCCAGGTCTTTAAAGTTGAGCAGCCTCTGGATCACCGGCAGCAGGGAGGCCCCGGATTGAGGCCACAGGACCAGGGAGCGGTGTGCCCTTTCGATAACAAAAAAGTGAGACAATTTGTTTTCGAGTATCCGTGTTTTAAACTATTTATCCAGCACCCTCGCCAGGCCGCTCTCCTCCAATGTCTCCAGTAAGCCAATAAGTCTAAGAATTTTACGCCATGACCTATTTTCAGCATCCTCCGCCCTCTCGGTCAAGGATGACACTGAAGCGGACAGTCGAGATGTCTGTCTCTTGAGTATTGAAATTTCGTCCTCGGCATCCTCGGAGGATGGAGCCCGGGTTAGGGGGCAGCCCTCCCTGGGGCCCTCAGGGGCCCCAGAGGCTCCCCAGGCACGACGGAACCCCCTCTTGGGCCTTTGACAGAGCTGAAGGCCGGGGGACGTGGCCCCTAGGCCCAGCCACGGCTCCTTGGGCCCAGAGGCACAGGGGAAGCCTCCTGGGGCCCGCGGGACCCCATCCCGGGCACCCTGCCATGCAGCAGTCCTGAGGACGGAGCCCGGGGTTGGGATGCGGCCCTCCCCAGGGCCCTCAGGGGCTCCGGTTGGAGCTCCTGAACCCAGCCAAGCAGGGGGAGGCTCCCCGGGCACGATGGAACCTCATCCCGGGCCCCTGGCGGAGCGGCAGACCGGGAGACAGAGCCCAGGGCAGGAGCCCCTCCCCGGGGCCCGGAGGGGCCCCTGAACCCCGTCAGGGCTCCCGTGCCCAAAGGCACAGGGTGGGGCCTACACAGGCCAGCGGAACCCCATCCCTAGTGCCCTGCCATGCTGCAGGCCAGAGGACAGAACCCGCGGTGGGGAGGGCGCCCTCAGGGGGGGCACTTCAGAGCTTGTGTACCCAGCCAAGCAGGGGCAGGCTCCCCGGTCCCAGCAGAACCCCGCCTCGGGCCCCTGGCAGAGCAGCAGGCCAGGAGAAGGATCCTGGGGCCCCTGGGCAGAGGTGAGGCCTCCATCCTGGGCACCACGCCACACGTTGGGCTGGGGGACGGAACCCCGGGCTGGGGGGGGGCGTCCTGGCCCGTCCGGCTGTGGGGTGAGCACCGCTAGGCCAAGAGGGATTTTGAAGTACCCTGTCTGCAGTAATCCAGAGGAAGGGTACCCCCCTTCCTGGTAACCTGTGCGCACAGCGAGACTGAGGGGACCCAAGGCGCAGACGCACACGACTTCCTGGAGCCGTGGCTGGGATCGGGGAGGCAATTGAGCCCTCATCAGGACGTCCAGGGCAGCCCCGCCATCTGGTCGCCCCATTGGAAAGCATTGCGCGTGACCAGATGGCCGAAGGGGAAGGTGTGACCAGATGGGTGGGCCTGTAGGACGACAATCTGCCCGCATCGAGCCTTCGCAGGAGGGTTCCTGCCTGCCCTTTGGAGGGCTCTGGGCTTGGAGACCCCAGATGGGCCTCAGGCCCGGGGCTGCAGACGGGGGTCCATGACGGACCACCGATCCGGGGTCCCCCAGGCACCTTGATAGGCGGGCGAAGCAGGAGGGAGGCCTGCCTGGGCCCGACGGACCCCCATCCTGGGACCATGGCGGAGCGGGGGGACAGAGCCCGGTCCCCTGGGTCAGGCCAGAGGTCCCGGGCCTGCACGCGCAGGGGAGGCCTCCCCAAGGCCCGAGTCCCAGAAGCCTTGCCACACGGCAGGCCCGAGGACAGAGCCTGGGATGGGGAGGGCATCCTCCACCCTAGGGCCACCAAGGACCCCAGCCGGACCTCCAGAACCCAAGCCGAGCTGGGCCCATAGTGGAGAGGAGGACGGAGTCTAGTGTATGGAGTGCCCGGCCAGAGATCTCGGTCCCGGACACTGAAGGAAGGACCGCCCGGGCCCGATGGAGCCCGTCCCGGGCACTTTACCATGCAACGGGCCAGAGGACAGGATAGGGGGGGAGGTTTCTGCCAGGCCCTAGCCCATCTGGTCGCCAGCTGAGAGCCCCCAGCCTGTTAGGGGTTCCGGCATATCCTGTCCCTAGTAATCCGGAGGAAGTGTACCCCCTTTTCTGGTAACCCGTGCGGCCTGCAAGACTGAGGGGACCCAAGGCTTGGACGCGCCCTAACTCCTGGAGCCCTGGCTGGGTTCTGGGAGGCAAACAAGCCCTCATTGGGGCTTCCAGGGCAGCCAGGCCATCTGGTCGCCCCATTGGAAAGCATTGTGCGCGACCAGATGGCCGAGGGGGGAGGCGCGACCAGATGCCTGGGACCGAAGGACGCCCAACTGCGAACACCGAGCCTTCGCGGAAGGACTCCCGCCTGCCCTTTGGAGGGCTCTGGGGCTGTGCGTCCCGGGCCTCGGAGACCCCGACTGGGCCTCCGGCCCGGGGCTGTGGACAGGGGCCCCCGACGGACCTCGGACAGACGGTCCCCCAAGCACCTTGACAGGTGGGCGAAGCAAGAGGGAGGCCCGCCCGGTCCTGACGGACCCCCATCAAGGGACCATGGCAGAGCAGGGGGATAGGGCCCAGTCCCCTGGGCCCGGCCAGAGGTCCCGGGCCAGCATGTGCAGGGAAGGCCTCCCCAAGGCCCACATTGAGGACGTAGCCCGGGGTGGGGAGGGTACCCTCCACCCCAGGGCCACCAAGGGCCCCTGTTGGTGCTCCTGAAACCAAGCCGAGCTGGGGAACGCCCGACGGGCCCCTGGCCAATCGCGGAGCGGAGGATGGAGCCCAGTGTAGTGAGTGCCCGGCCAGAGCTCTCGAGCCTGGGCGCACAAACTAGTACCCCCTGGCCCGATGGAGCCCGTCCCAGGCACTTTGCCACGGGGAGGGACGGAGAAAGGAGCCCTGGACAGGGGGGGGGGAGGTTTTTGCCTGGCTCTAGCCCATCTGGTCACTGGCTGAGAGCCCCCAGCCCGTGAGGGGTTCCGGCGTACTCTGTCCCTAGTAATCCGGAGGAAGGGTACCCCCTTTTCTGATAACTTGTGCGCACCGCGAGACTGAGGGGACCTAAGGTGCGGACACGCCCGGGTACACGGACCCTCGACTGGCCGCAGGACGTGGGCTCCTGTTCCACTGAGTTTTTTCATAACTCAGTGGAACTCTGCGTAGTGGCACTACGCCAACTCCGCCCACGGTTATCCATTATCCAATACTGTACCAGTCCATAAAACAGTCATCACCAACTGGACAGTCATGTAATAACTGAAGAGCTCTGACACATGCCGCTGACCGGACACCAATTCAGTCCACCACTGCAGGTCCCAACCCTCTACATAGTATGACTGCTATTTAGCATCTCACATTGACATTCAGGTATAGGGTGATCGTAAAAATCTCCATCCCAGCATCTCGCTCCACCCCTTCTCTCTCCAACCATGCCTGCTCATTACCATGAATTTCAACCAAAATAGCAGGTTGAACATCTCAGTGAAGTCATTAGCTAAGTAGGCAGTGATCATAAGAAATACCATAAAGGAACCTGCAGAACTGCTCAAAGCAGCCATACTGCTGAAAACCATTACCTGTGTGCCTCTCTCTCACACCTCTTCATCCGCCATACGCATGACATGGAAATTATTTCCACATATGATGAAAAAAGCAAAGACAACGCCCTTCCAACCACACACCTTACATGGTGTAGAACAAGGCACAAGTCCTAAAAAAAACAACTGGAGGGAATAATTAGCATAAGCAATGCTCATTGGTGTCACATGACATCACAGGAAGTGATGTCACTACCTTGTGAGATTCTTCTTTTTGAAGGGAATGTGCTAAAATGAAACAATTCAGTCATACCAATCCATTCATGTCTCCACTCATACAATCTCATACAATCCAAGCTATATTAAAAACATTGATATTAGTGGCAAAGCTGATCATAATCATTGGTATTCGGTTGTGATCTCCGTAGACAAAAAATGTGGCACGATTTTTATTTGACAGTAGTCTTCTACGCGCGTTTCGTCACAGGGAAATGCCTTCGTCAGGAAAAGAGGGCCACAAAGCTACAACAATGATATCTGTGAAGAAAATACTACATTTGAATGGTTCTTTCTATTAACTTCCAATAAAACAGCACAGAGGCATGTAAAGGAGAATCACATTTTGCATGTGACTACCAGAATGTGGGCGCTACGGTCAAGTAGTCAGAAAGGAAATTAATGATAAAATTTGTGACAAAGATGTTTATATAATGGCTGAAATTTGTAATGCTAATCTCTGGAGTGATATAGAGAATACAGAGTAAAATACAGCCATTCACACTATATACACGTTATTTTGGAAGAAAAATACAGTTAGGTGAAATAAAAATAAAAAGAAGAAAGGGGAAGGCTGAAAAATATTAAAGAAAAAAATCATTAGAATTGGTGCATTTAACAGGTGACGTTGACGATAGAGATAGAACCTTAGCCAAATGTGTGGAAATTTCACCATAAGTGACCTATGGTGTGTTTGCCGGTGAAAGTCGTGAAAGCAAAATAATCTTTTACACGGTTTATATCCAATATCCTCAAGCTGTTTCTACTATTGGTGCAGCACAGTATTTCGTTTTAGGTATAACTGGGAGAGCTGAGGGGTACAAACATACTTTATATTAAAATGCGTTGTTTAAGACTATTGAGGTTAAGTGTAAAAGATTGATAATAGGTACCTATTATGATGTAGCTGTTGGTATCTGGACGTATACTTCAAGTGCGTCAGTGCAATATGTTGTTGACATTATATTATTTATTTAGAACATCCATGACTAGAAACTAAGGAAATAAAGAATGTTATTATAATATTGATAATGTTATCAGCTGTGTCTTTTAGAGCAGGTATGCAAGTGAAGACAGAGACTTTAAATCCCTTTGATATTGTCTAAGTGAGTTTGTACCCATGTATCCTAATTTGTGTTATTATGCAGTGTTCTAGAAACTACTCTATATATAACTGGTCTATATGTATTGTGTTATGTGACCCAGTTTAAATATCACCGTAGTGATTTAAGACGGAATGGATGTTATACTTACATCACGGTGTTGTACTCGATACGTGAAAAACGATTATATCTGTAAAGATGAAAAAGGAGAGCCCACAGTGAAGAAATCTCTGCAATAAATTGGTTGCTCTATGAGAGCTAAGGTATTAAGAATTGGGGCATCATGTAGTTATATAATAGATATGACTCTAAATGGGGTGTACATAAGGATCGTTCTGTCGCTAAGAGTCAGAATGGAAACTACCAAGAGTTCCGCGTTATAGATGGAAAGAGCTTATCACATGACATGTGACAGGCAATCAATGGCGCTCGCAGCACAAAATGTATTTATGCGCAGGCTGAAACCTAAAGAGTGAACTGCATTTTGGGGGTTAGTTTATAAAAAAATACAATGGGACACATGGCGTTAAAGATTCTTATCGAAATACAGACCGAAGGCTGCAAATTCAGTTTACGAAAAAGAGCGTTAAATTTATGTATTACAAAATGTCAAAATGATGCGTGATGGCAGTAGTCATAACGGGATATCAGGGGGCTATCAGTTACTTTCTCCCTGATGCCAGGTGCCGGATGTGGAGTTCTGTCGCACGCCAATACTGCGTGTGAAGTCTAACCGGAACTCAAAGCACTTCCGTATTGTAAACAGGCCGAGACTGTCACATGACATATACCAGCCAATGAATGGCTCCCACTACAAAAAACGTTTTAAGAGACAGTGATTATTAACTAAAGTAACTGAATGAACAATATAAAACAAACTACAATTGGTGATTCTATAATATTCATCTTTACTGAGGTGTATAACTCCTTACTGGGGTGTATAACTCAAGCGCAACAAAAGTGGTTGAGCATTTAATACGGGCTTCTAGTTGCGACTATAAGTTAATTATTTGTACTGAGGTAAAAAAGAATATAACTTCGCAGGTTAGGTGTATCGGTTGTATATACAAGGTTCCTGGTATATTTTACTGAACCATGTGAACAATGTTTCACATGAGGCTGGATGATACCAGATCAATGTGATAAGAGCTATGATGGGAAGGATAAAGAGGTGCAAAGATGATAATTGCATCAATTCTACATATAAATTACCGTTATTTTTGCAAACCATGTGAAAAATGTTTCAAGTGGAATCAGATGATACCGATTGATACCAGATGTTACCAACTATACAGATCAATGCTATCCAATACTATCTAAAATATTCAAAGTATACAAATGAAGAGAAGGGGTAGATGTCATAATGTGGCCAACAAGCTAACTGGTATTGTAACGTATAGCTTGTTCCCATGGGATTTCCTGGTTTAAACCTCGTGAGAATGTGTCTAGGGTAAAAATCCAAAACACTTCCCATCTTTTTCTTACTGCTTCAGGGTCTGTACCTGGTTTATCATTAATTTTTTCCAAGATCAGCCAATGAATTTGTTCATGGCTATGTCCCGCTTCCAAATGATCTTTTGGTGCGTATAGCTGAACGATGTTCAGTAAGCCTGGTTGCCAGCGTTCTTCATGTTTCTCGTACATATCCCATGGAACAGGGACATAGTAAGAGATCGACAATGTTTTTTGTCTCACAGTTGGTAAATGACTTCATTGTTATTATGTAAGAATTGTACGTAAATGTTTTTGTTATTATGGCATTATCACAGGCTTTACATTGTGAGCATTTGGTGTTCCCTAATAAAGCGGTAGAATCATCCAAAGTAAGTTGGAGTGAAGATTTCTTATTGTTCATACGCGAATGTACAATTTGATCTTTCAGATTCCTATTACGTCTATGGGTGAACATAGGACGTGGTAGTTTGTCTTCCTCTTGTAAATTAACATTTAGGATAAGCCAATTTGCTCATACTGCTTACCGTATTTTCTCATTTGCCTTGTGACACATACTAGCTTTGGGGCTGCTGTGTGTGGATGGTTACCGAGTAAATTATCTCTGTCATAATATCTGGCACGCTTGAATGCCTCACGTACCAGTGTGCATGGGTATCCACGAGATATGAATTTGGATTTCATCATTTCTGACTTCTCATCATAGTCAGCAATATTTGTACAATTTGTCCGAAGTGGGAGAAACTGACCGAACGGGATGCTTTCTTTTTGTTTGTTCAGATGGAAACTAGTAAAATGTAGCAAGGTGTTTCTTGCTTACGGTTTAACATAAAGGCCCACTTCCAGAGCTTGATTTTGTACCTTAATCTCAATATCTAGAAATTCGATTTTATTTTGACTAGTGTGGGCAGTGTATTTTAAATTTAGATCACATAGATTGATCCTTAATAGAAATTCAGATAGTACATTTGTCTATATAACGAGCCCAGGTTTTAATCGACTCATAAAAGGGGGCTACTTCGTTATATATGTAGATGTTCTCCAAGTGGGCCATATATATGTTAGCTACAGTGGGAGCGCAGGACGCTCCCATGCTTACTCCCTTTACTTGCCGGTAAAGGTTGCTGTTAAAGTCAAAGGTGTTTTCCTCTAAGACTATTTTCAGGCTTGCGGTCTATGTATCTCGATATCAGCTCAGTGACTGAACCTATTGTAGTCACAATGGCACAATACGGGGGGTCAAGGCTGTTTTTGTGAATCTTAGGCACCCCGTAAATGGCTGCCATTTTAGGGTGTTGGATATTCAAAAATTCTAATTCTTTTTGACAGATGGTACCTGATTCTAATGCTCTCTTTGGTAAGTTAAAGATTTTTCTCTGAACTCTAGATGTTGGATCTGTTTTGACCAGTAAGTAAAAGTTGGTGTCACTTAAAAGAACTTGCATGGTTTAGATATATTTGTTTGTGTCTAATACAACAATCCCTCCCCCTTAACGCAATTTTTTATTGTCACTTCTGGATTGTTTCTGAGGGAAACTAATGCTTCAAGTTCATCTTGAGTAAGATTAGGTTGAGGGTAAAACTTGTGTTGTAAAGATGTTTTGAGGCTTTTCAGAACAGTATTTTCAAAGATTTCAACCTCCGGTCCTAAGTGGTCCAAACTTGGGGTGAAAGTGGATATGGGACTAAGTCTGGAACGATTTTCTGAATATTAAGCTGTGCCTGGATCAGGACTATCAAGTCCGGAGAAATATTTTTTGAGGCATATTTTATGGAAAAATGCCATCATATCTTGATATAATTCGACTATATTAATGCCAGTATTGGGTACAAAGGAGTGTCTCTTAGACAAAAGTGCAACAGTGGATTGGTGTAATGGTTGCTTAGACAAATTAAAGATCGGTATCTTCTTTATGGTCTCCAATACTGAGCATTCCTGGTGACTAGGTATTGCTGATTGTTCTGTTGGTAGTTGCCCCGATTGAAGGTATCGTGATATCTTGGCTGATACCTCGGTCTCCAAGGGCCCCGCCGTGCCTGTCGCCTTCCTAAAAAAGCATTTGTAATGCAATAGGTCTAGCATTTGCGAGAGTTTAAGCTATTGGCAGTGTATATTACAGTGCATTATATTTATCCGTTTTGATAATTAACACATGAATAAAAGGCATCGTCATGTGCAATAGCAATAGCTCAAACTCTTGTGAATGTGAGACCTATTTCATTTTAAAGAAGCGGGCACCTTTGTCCCTGGCTGCTTGGAAAGTGACAGCGCAAATGCCAAGCAGAATGTTGCAGGAAAGCATGTCATGCCTGCAGTAGAATAAACTCATTAAATAAAATAGTGCTTACAGACTAAATAAGACATACTGTGTAACAACCTCATGGGAGGTTACAAATGAAGACAAGGCAGTACTAAGGAGGACTAACAAGCCTATTAAGAGATCAGAAGCCAGCGTTTACAAAACCAATGACAAGTTAATGAAAAATATGGGCGGGGAGTGGGCGGGGCTTCGAAACCAAACTCTAATACTACATGCCTCACAGAGCAACGCATGCGCTGCCCAGGCTAGATCTAAAAATCATTGGTAAAGCCAGTATGTCAAAAAGGTGGGACCTCTTGGCTTTGCCAATACTGGTTGTGAGCAGTCTTTAATTTGATCTCTTAATAGGAAAAGCAGTGGAGGAGCAATGCAGCTCCTTGCAATTTTTTAATCTATAGTGATTTTTTTTCAACTGTTTTAATATAATGCATTCTTTTGTAAGAAATTACAAACTATTTCCTCTAAATAAACATTGATATGGTCACAGAGATGTATTTTTTCCTGGTGAGCATTCCCTCGAGAATCCACGTTATGTGCTGAGATTGTGTATGTTTTATTAATTTAATGAAAGGTCCGTTGAGGGAGAATTAGCTCCTCCCAGAGGTTTTTATGTACTTTGGGGTGCACTTACTTGCCTTTGGGATCTCCAGGAAAGAATCCAAAATTCAGGGCAGGTCTAAAATACAACAAGAACCTTCCACATGTCCACAATACCCATCCCACAATTAGCCTAATGTATATGCAAAGTACCTCTCACACTCAAGTCCCCATTGCCACCCAGCTACCATTAACAGAATCTTCCTTTCCTCTTCTCATTCGGCACCTCTTCCAACTATCAACCTCTCTCCTGTACTCCTTCCAGTTTCTCCCAGGACAGCAGTAGTCTTTTACCCTCTCCTCTGTCTCATATCCAATCCCTTACATGGCAGCACTATTAGTGTGAGCCATCACGTACTCAATCTCCATGTTCAGCAGTTCCACCAGAGCACTGAAAGTGCCAAAATCGAGCAGCAGGAAGATGTTGTAAGTCATCCAGGACTGGGCATCTGCCTTGGAGCTGCAACTCCCGAATGTGCCTGTAAGTGAGGTTATACACACTGTCAGGTAGCATCAAGCAAACTCACTGAAGGAGCTCCTAAGAAAGACATCCAAGCATAAACACTGAAAGAACTGTGCAGTTGATCACTCTGGTTAGACTGTTCTATCAAAGTGAGCCTGCCCACAGTGATTATGCACAGAAGGAAATAAGCAAGTAAACAGCACTGTCTCTGAACGTGCTCTGTAAGTACCACCATTATCGGAGACAACATCATCGCTCCTGATAAGGCAATCGCTACAGAGAGAGTGCTGGAGGGCACATTCTAGCATGTGAACGTACCCAGTGGTCACTGTAGCATGTAAGACAATGCAGGGGACAATATGGTATATAATATCATACAAAGGGGAGAAGGCAGCATTTGAGAACTAAATGAAGCGGCGCAGTTGCCATTACACATCGCACTGGTGCATGAAGGAAACAGTGTGTAAAAGGAGTTTTGCCGAATCCTGTTTCACAAGCCCCAAACTGGACAGTGACTGAAGGTCATGTGTCAAGTTGTTTCTTTGAGCAGCGTATTCTGCTTGCAAACTGGAACAAGCTGGCGGCCGCTGTGAGAGACACTTGCACATCGCCTGTCCGGGAGCGTGCACATCTACTTCATAGACTTTAGCATGCACGCGGTAGAGCAGAGATAAACAAACCCAAAGGTGCACTGTACGGCATGATTATCAGTAGCTCCGGTGTCTCATCTGTGTCTTGTCTGTTGTTCGGAAACCACGGAATAAACAGTGCCGAGCTCGCGCTCCGCGGCTCGAGGCAGGATAGGCAGCGTGCGCCACTAGATGGCCGCAATCAGCTCAGATGAAATGCCCGGATGCGTGCCAACTGAATCAACAAACTGTCGCTGTGAGAGACACGTGCACATCGCCTGTCCGGGCGCGTGCACATCTCCTGTCTCCCTTCCGCCCAAAAAGCGATGACAATAGATCTCACCAAGGCGAGTAGCGCATGCGCTGCGTCACTAGGCGAGACCTAAAAAGGTTGCCCAGAAGGTTGATTTCCTGAATAGTTGGCTCTATTTCCTTCAGAATTAAAGCGGTAGGAACTATCTTCATTATCCGACTCAGATGTGTCAGAGAAGGTGGTCACGGAGATCACAACCGAATACCAATGATTATGATCAGCTTTGCCACTAATATCAATGTTTTTAATAGAACTTGGATTGTATGGGATTGTATGAGTGCAGACATGAATGGATTGGTATGATTGAATGGTTTCATTTTATTTGTGTCAAAAGATTGTCAATAAAATAATTTTTTTATTTTTCTAAGAAAAAACAGCTATGTTGGTTCTTTCTTCCCTTTATCTATTATTCTTATTATATTGATTGTAATATGACTGTTATATATATGTTACCTTAAGTATCTACATTGAAATACATTTATAAACATTCCATTCAACGGAGCCCTAGTGATAGACGTCATAAGAAACATAGCTATGGTTGCAACCCGGGTGGCATATTATCAAGAAACGGCGTTAAAATTATCGACGCTTTAGCGGCAGAAAACTGCCGCTAAAGCGGCGATAATGGGCTTGATAATATGCCGCAGAGAATTCCCATAGAAGCCCATGTTCTGGTGTGAACATGGGATTCTATTGGAATTCTCTAGTGCACATTATCAAACCCATTATCGCCACTTTAGCGGCAGTTTTCTGCCGCTAAAGCAGCGATAATTTTAACGCCGTGCTTGATAATATGCCCCTGTCTGTCTGATAAAGGAGCGCTAAACATACCAGACTGAGGAGATGCGAAAAAGAAGCAGAGGATTCATGAAAGAGAGAAGGCAGAGGTTGAGGGACTTCATGACCTCAGAGTCAGGAGGGTGTAAGAGAAGGATTTATGAGTGATAGTTGGATTTAGGCGAATGTGTGGTGTGAGAGAGGGGAAGATTTATTGAGAGGCTGGTAAGAGAAAGTCATTGTAGGAGTGTGTGTGAGACAGACAGCAAATCAGAGAACACATGGTGATAGAATCATAGAAGGGAATGAAAATCAGAAATAGAAGATGTGGAATATTAATTTTAAGAACGTTTTGAGAAAGGTCTGAATGAGATGAGAGTGAGGAAGAGTGAGGCAAGTGTATGCAGTACAGTGGAGGAAGGAAGATCACTGGCATCAGAAAATATAGAAAAATGAAGGGAGTGTGGAGAAAGTCTAGATAGAAGGCTAAGGGGAGAATATGTGAGACAGAAGAAGGAGATGGGGAGGGTGAGAGTGTGGTGAGCCCGTGTAATGAGAAGGGTGAATCGATGCTGTTGGAGAAGGTGTGTGGAATAAAGAGTGGATAATATGTGACAAAGAGGAGGGCATAGGGACATTTTTGGGGTAAATGCGGTAATAGGCGGCTGCATAAAGGGTCCTACTTTAGGGGATATCCTATTACCAGTGCAAATAGCAAGTGTAGCACCATTACTAGAGGTGATGGTACCTTCTTGATGCACGGCAAAAATCCTTGCCCTCGAAGCTGAAGAGGATGATATAAGTAAGAAGTAGGAGTTTGTAAGAGAGTTTTTATGCCTGGCTAGGAGTTGTAATCACTATATAAATACTATTACAATACAATAAGCAGTCACTTCTCAATGTATACCTGTTTTGAGGGGGAGAGAAACTTGCACCACTAATGCTTAAATTGTACTTCTTCTGTGAAGGAGATAATCCCGTACTCTTGCTATGTTGCTCTTGATCAGTCTGTGATGGAACCTTGTACTACTACTCTTGCTGCTGACACCGGCTGTGTACCATTGTTTGGTTATAGAAGCTTGAGACAGCTGCATGCCATGCAGTTTCTATATTGTGAGTTCATGAAGCTGGATATAAACCTTTCCATTTCATGAGGGCAATATGATAGCCATTTTGAATGCTTGTTTTAATGCATGATTCAAAGACTGAACACTCACAAAATGTGTACCAAGTTTCCCTTTGGTTTTTCATATCAAGCAAGCAAAACAGCTTTCAAAATGGAATTAAGAATTTTGTAATATGTTTTGTCAAGGGGCTGCTTACCTTTATTGACACCTTCAACCAGAATTACCTTTTTAACCACGATCACTCTACACAGCAAAATCTGGAGACCATGGTGGCAGCTTTAAAATCCAAAATATAATTCTCAGAATGCAATAGATTGGTGTGTGAAAAGCCAAGAGAAGCTGACTTGGAGACACTTGGCTGCAATATAGAAAGCAAAATAAAATAAAATGAAACTGGTACATGTTTATTTTCACACCTCCACTGTAATTTTTAAATTTAAGTAGGCAAAACCTTATTTTTTTCATTCTGAAATTAAATTTGAAAGTAATTATGTTAACACTAAGTGACTGTACCCATTTACCGGCTGACGAGAATAATATGGCCCCGTCCTAAAAAGACTCAAATGGTTATGAAAATCGTTCATGTTTATCAGGAAAAGGCGAACATGACCAACCTGGCTTTTGAAATGTGCATGCATCTCACTACTAATGAGCGCACGTTAACAGTTTCAAGAAGCCCTATTTCCCCAGGCAATGTGAGCTTGTTAGAGTTTGAGCGGTGCATATAACACCACCTGCAAACCCTAACATTCTTGTGATAGGCTATGTCTGAAAAGACACGAGAAATTAAAATCAACAATAAACGTGCTTCTCTGCTTCAGAAACGGCCAGTACGCAGTTTGCTGTTTAAGAATCAAAGGGGCACTTCTGAACCTTGCTCGGCCTCTGGCTAAAGGGGACGGTGTCCCCCCTCTAAAATTAGTGGGGGGGGCGGAGCCAAGATGGCGGAGTGAGCAGACGTCCTGCTCGTGGGCTCCGGCTGCGGATCTGCAAAGCACCGGCCCGTAGGCCGTCAATGGCACCGACGACACTTGTGTTACAGCTATTAGAGCCCTGGAACCAAGAGAACTCGCCGCGGTGGTTGGAGCGGCAGCCGAAGCCTGTTCTCGGCGAGAGGGCGGGGCGATCGGCGCAGCGCGGCGCCCGGGCCGCGCCGGAGTGGCCGGAGTCCGGTGTCGCAACGACAGCCTGCTGAGCTGGGGCCGGGCCCTCTGTAACCCGGAGATAGCGGCAGCGGTGAGTGGGAACCCCCGGGGGCAGCCGCGACAACGGAGCTGGCAAGAGGTGGAGGCGGAGCACAAAGAGGCGCCGCGATCGGGCCTGGCCCGCCATATTGGGAGAGCAGTGAGCTGCGCTGGGGCCGGCTCGGCGGGGCCTGGGGGCCACCGGTGTGCCGCGAGGATACGCCCGGGGCCTGAGGTGCCGGCGAGAGCGTGCTGGGCTGGGAGCCTTGCAGTGCGGTGGCGGCGAGTGAATAAGTGAGGAGCGGAGTCTGGAGCGGATCCACGACAGGGAGCGGTCCGCCACCTTTGAGTAGCTGCGCTGAGGACGGGACGTGCGCTTTCCCCCCCAAGGTGGCTGGGCTACTGACTGGAGATTTGCCGCTGCCGAAATTGGCGGCACAGTGGGAAGACGGCGATTGCTGCGTGGATGCGTCCGGGGCCGGGTGTGCCAGTGAGAACAAGAAGAGCAGGTGAGGAGCAGCGACGGAGTCTGGAGCAGCCTGCCATCTCTGCGGCCGGGGCGGCGGCGGTGGGGGGCATGCTGCATGCGTTCCCCTCCCCCCCCAGTGGCTGGGCCACCAACTGGAAATTGATCGCTACCTTAGAGGGGCCTTTGCTATTTGGGGCCCGGGAATCGGCAGTTGAGTGGCTGGGAAGCCGGCGGATCATCGGGAGCAGAGCGCTGTGGCCACGCTTGGACCCTGCTGCATTGGGGGGGGTAGCCTTGTGTGCCTTGAGGACAGAGGTGGTGACGGCTGACGGCGCACCCGCCGCCGGTAGAGGAAAGGACACTGGCCTGCCTGGAATGACGGGGAGGCACACTCCCTGACCTGCAACACTGAAGCTGAAGAAGGGCAACGGTTCTGCCCCTGAAGGAGCGGGCGGTCGGCCCGAGCTGTGTGGCCCGAGTGCACGATACCAGGGGCATTAGCGTTTCGGGCGAGAGCGGTCCATCGGAGAGGCCTGCTGGGAAGTTGGAGACCCGGAGTTTCGCTCCCTCTGTTAGAGATTCCTTTGGGACCTGTCCCCCGGCTGAGAGTTGGTGGGGTGGATAGGAATCTTGCACAAAGCTCTTCAGGCCCATTGAGAGGCGCCATGTCCAACCCCAGGAAGCGGCAAGACAAGACCCTTAAAGACCTGTTCTCCAAGACATCAACCGGACAGATGGCCTCTGGTATGGAGGCGGGTGCCATGGGACAAGGCTCGACTGGGGCCTGGGGTGCGGAACCCATCACCAAGGCATTCCTGGAGTCGATGGTTTCCGCGTTGCGGGACGACATCCACACGCTTAAGCAAGAGTTCACGTCCGAACTTAAAGAGGTCTGTCGCGACATGGATGGCATTGGAGAGCGGGTTGCTGACCTGGAGGGTAAGAGTGACGGAAGGGACATAGAGATAGCGACCTTCCAACAGGAGATCATCAGACTTCATGATCAACAGGTTGATCTCCAGACCCACCTTGAAGACCTGGAAAACCGCTCCCGTCACCACAACATTCGGATCAGGGGGGTTACAATAGATGACGCCTCGAGAGACCTTTTTACCTACACGAGGGAACTTTTCAACCACATCCTAGGGCGATCTCTGGAAACAGATCTGTGTATAGACCGGGCGCACACGGTGGGCCCTCCCAGAGCGCCAACGGCTCCCCCATCGGACATTCTAGTATGCGTGCAGGATTATCGCACCAAGGAACTGATACTGCAAAAAGCACATCAATTGCACTCCCTCTAGTTCCATGATCAAAGGCCGGTGTTGTACCAAGACTTATCTGCTCTCACGCTGCAGAATAGGCGCCTCTTCAAGCCCATTACTGCGCATCTGCAGCAGCTCAACATTCCCTATAGCTGGGGCCACCCCTTTCGCTTGGTATTCCGTAAGGATGACAAACTGTACCAGTTGCGCTCTCTGTCCGAGGCCAGCAAATTATTAGGGGTGGAGCTCCCGGAGGAGGAGGGGGACTCGAAGACTGGATCGGAAGACACCAGGCCTCGCTGTCGGCACCAGGGATGTAAACGCCGTCTCAGGAAACCACCGGCTGCGGAGATCACGAAGGGCCGACAATCGGCGCTGGAGGCGGTGTCCGGTGACCTCTCTGGTTCGACTCTTGGCTGAACTTGAACGCTATGCTGTTCCGAGTGTTTCCGTCTCCAATGTTCAGATCCTTGGCGGGAGAAGGGCTTCCTTTCACTGTTGGTGGATTTACCCCAATGACTTTTTACCGATCACCGACGAGTGATGGACTACATGTTCTCAATCATTATGGTCGACAGTTCCTTTTTTTTTTTTTTGGGGGGAGGGCTGGAGCGGGACTTTAGTGCTTCACGTCCACCTCCCCTTTGAGGTTCGTTCGACCCCCTGTGACTGCGCTTTCCTGGTCCGCCAGCGCACCGGACAATCCGGGGCCGCGCCACTTGACTCCTCCTTATTGCAGGATCCCCCATCTACCACATATCATGCCTCCTACCTCACTTAAGATCTTGACCCTAAATGTACGGGGTCTTAACAACCCAGTAAAGCGCAGGGCGGTCCTATCATGCCTAGAGAATTCACAAGCAGATCTTTGCCTTCTGCAGGAAACTCATCTCCTGCCACGCGATTGTCACCGGATGAGATCCCGGAAGTTTCCCACCCAGTTCTTCTCTTCTGGGCCCACGAAGACAGCGGGGGTGGTGATCCTGGTGGCTCAGAGGTTTCGGGGCAAGGTCTTGCACAAGGTGGCCGAGATTAAGGGACGGCTGTTGACGTATCGCTTTGCACTGGGGGGAATGACGTTCACTATCAGTTCCCTGTATGCTCCAAATGAGTGACAGGAGCGATTCTTACACTCTGCCATCACAGAGGCTACGGCTACAACTGATCGCAATATCATTTTAGGGGGCGACCTCAACCTGGTTTTTGACAATGTTCAGGACAGATCCACTCAGCGCACTCACCAGGCGGGGGCACTTTCTGCGGAGGGACTTGCGCGACTGCAGGACCTGGGGCTATGCGACCTCTGGCGCAGCCTTCACCCTAGAGATAGGGAATACTCCTTTTATTCCAATGCACACAAGACCTATGCTAGATTGGACCATTTCCTAGTAACAGCTCCGGTACGAGTGCTCACGACCGCGGTCGACATTGGGGTGGCCTCTTTGTCAGTCCATGCGCCGGTACTGGCAACCCTCACCCTTCCACCCATGTCGCGACCGGTCAGAGTGTGGCGCCTTAGGGACGCCCTTCTGTACCGGGAGGACGTGGTTAAACGCATCCAGCACTCCATTCACGACTATCTTACACACAACGCAAACTCGGACACCACGCTCGCTACACAATGGGCTGCTCTGAAGGCGGTTAGTAGGGGGGAGTTCATCTCGATTGCAGCAGCAGACAATAAGGAACGAGGGTGCAAAAGGGAAGAGCTCACGCAGCAGGTCCGCGAGTTAGAACGGATGCACCAGCGGACGGGAGCCCCAATAGTGTGGCGGCAACTTCAAGCCGCTCACCAACAGTTATCAGCGCTTGACCAGGATAGGGCAGAATAGGGCAGAATATGCAGCGCTGAGGCTGCGGCATGCCTATTATGCGGGGGGGGGGGTACAGGTGTGGACGCCTCCTAGGACATAAACTGAGAGAGGTTCGCCAGCGACACGGAGTCAGAGTCTGATGGGACGGCATTTTTAGTTTCGGTCACCTTGCCTGTTTTGACCGCGGCACAGGCCGAGCACCTTGACAGAGCCATTCAATTGGAGGAGGTCGTAACCGCCATATCTCGTCTCAAGCTGGGGAAGGCCCCCGGTCCGGATGGCTTTCCCGCTATGTTTTACAAGAAGTTTTGCTCCTTGCTTGCCCCGATTTTCACTCGGGTGTTTAACTCTTTTGCTGTCCCGGGAGCGATCCAGAGTGACCTATTGGAGGCCTCTATAGCGGTCATTCCCAAAACTGGGAAAGACAGTTCACGCTCCGAAGCCTACCGCCCGATATCCCTCCTTAACATAGATTTTAAATTGTACACAGGAATACTGGCCACTCGTTTCGGCCCACAGATGCCATGCCTCATTGACCCGGACCAGGCGGGTTTCATCCCTGAGCGCCAAACGTCGGATAATACGAAACGGATTCTACATCTTATTGAGAAGGCTACCCGGGTCCCGGGGGAATTTATGATGCTGGCCATCGATGCTGAAAAGGTGTTTGACCACGTGCACTGTCCTTATCTAGAACAGGTGCTAGAGAGGGCAGGGTTGAGTGAACGGTTCCGCACGTATGTCCTCAATTGTTATCAGTTTCCTACAGCTACGGTCCGGGTGAATGGTCATACATCCTCTCGCTTCCATATTGAATGTGGCACGAGGCAGGGGTGTCCGCTGTCCCCCCTCCTCTTTGCCCTTTATATGGAGCCTTTAACTCAGAGGATGCGGCAGAACCCGGGGATCATGGGAATAAAATTTGGGGGCTTTGTCCATACGATTAGCCTATACGCAGATGACGTGTTAATCTCGTTAGCGGAACCGGCGTCTGCTCTTCCGGCTTGCTGGGCGGTGTGAGAAGTTGGCCTGATGTATGATGTCACTAGTTCTAGTGTACACCTTATATCAGTCCAAACAACCCTTATGGTGATTGGTTGTAAAGTCAACCTTATAGACCAGCTATCCTAGTGGTAGCATGGACAAGAGCAGTCTTAGGCTAAACTCTGAATGGCATGTGAAGCCAGCTGTGATACCATATATAATCCCTCGAATACCAAATGAAAGGACACCACAACAGATATATATATAAAATAAAGTGTATTTATTCTAGTCAAACACTCAGCACTCTTTATGAGATTCGAGGTAAGTACAACACAGTCTTATTTAAGCATACATTAAGTCACAAAGGTAAGTAATACAGTTAGGCCCTAGGGGCCACGCAAACCATATACTAAAGAAGTGGTATAAGGACCCCTGTCACGGAAATATAATAGGCCTATGCCTAGGGAATCGCTGAGGCTACACTACACTACCAGCAGTTAGGAAGTGGGAGGCCCACGGGATTCAGGTGCAGAGTGGAAACACTCACGCGTAATGCGTAAAAGTCAATAGAATCACTAGCAGTTAGAAATAAGCAGTTTTAGGACACTTCTGGAGTAGCTAGAAAGTCGAGACTCGGAAACTAGACCCTAGAATAGTCACTACCCTTGTGAGCACCGAAGTACCCAAGTTACCTAGCCCACGGGCTGCGGGTGCATAGGTGTGAACTTGCGTCGGGTTTCGTCGTGGACTTCTATGGATGCCTGAAGGAAAGTTGATGACAGGCAGTCAGTGAAGAGTGTCCGGTGGATCCCAAGGCTGGGATCAAGAAGAGAGGATACCTGCAAGCAGAAGGGACAGAGTCTGGGTCACTAGCTAGTGACCACGTGGAACCAGGAAGGAACCAGGCGATGTCGTGAAGAATGCAGGTGAAGAGGTGAAGCTTGTCGCAGCAGCCACGGGTACCAGGAGACGTCGAGGACAACCAGGACCAGGAGGCGAGCTGTCCCACAAAGGCTCTTGCTGTCGGTGGCATCGAAGTCGAACTAGGACTCACCAAGCCTTGGCAAGCGGAACCCACGAAGAATGGAGGACTTGCTTCTGGTGCAGACCAGGAAGGTCTGGGGTGCTTCTCTTTTGCAGAGGAGCGGGAGCCAGTCTGGAGGAGCCAGAGCAGCAGTGAAGATTCAAAGGTGTGTCGTCGTAAAGGCCGCTAGCCAACGGGCAAGCAACCGGACAGACGCGGCAAGCAGGAAAATGCAGAAGGGCCCCACGCAGGACTCGTGGAGTGTGGGGGGCTGATCTTCGGTGCAGATGGTGCTTGGGGTTAGGACTTCTCAATCCCCAGTGCACAACCTCGAGGGTACCTCAGAAGCTGCGCTGGAAGATACTCGCCACTTTTCCCAGGTAGCCGGTCCCACGTCTCTCGTCGCCTCCACGGATCTCAGCTCGGCTGTGGATGTGGATCAGGGGCGGAGAAGTCTGGAAGTCAAGGCTCTGGTCGGGGTCTGCAGTCGGTCCCTCGTAGAACTTCAGCAAAGCAAAGGGTAAGTCTCTTGATGGTGCCTGTTTGCACAGGGTAGCCACTCCTTGGCCACAAGGGAGATTCTTCAGTCTTCTTCTTTCGTCGAATGTCGAAGGTCCAGAGTTTCTGTTCAAGTTGCAGGTTCAGGATAATCTAATCTCCTGGGGCCCAGCTACCACTCTTATACTAATCTGGGGGGCTGGGTTGCCTGCTAGGTCACGCCTTATGGGTGGGACCTGGGAGGGGGGTGGTTACACCCCCTTCCCTTTGTCCAGTTTCGCACCAGGACTGGGGCTGGTGTACCCCAGCACCGGTTTGAACTGGACTATGCATGGGACACCTTGTGTGCCCCAGGCAGTGTCTCGTTTCTTTCATCCCTCCCTGCCCCAATACACTAAGGCCTGTCTGGGGTGGTGCTCGCACCTCCCAAGGCAGGAAACCTATTGTCCAAGCCTCCCGTGCCGGGATCACTCCCAGCAGCAGGAGGTCAGACTTGTGTCGTGGCAGCAGCATCCATTTTGTGATGCTGGGGCTCTGGTTAACTTTAACCGGGTGAGAAGGTTTCAACATGTCTTCTCCCTCTAGAAGGGAGGGATAATATCCTCATCCCCAGAAACGGGATGGGGGTATTATTCCAAAGTGTTAGACACCTTACACGACATGTTTTGATACAGCCAAACCATAGTTACCATAACCGTTTAAGATTATAAGGCACTTTAAGAGTATATGGTAGGCTATATCATAGAACAGCTATAAGGACTTGGTTCGAAAGCTGCAGACAGGCTCAGCTCAGGCTAGAGCACCATCTCACATGTTACCAAGCACTCTGCCTCCAGAATTGTTAAGGCCTGCCATAGGAGTGGCTGATAGGTACACATGTGTCTATATATAAGATAGGTATAGGAATACTACACCTAAGCAAGGGGTGATTACACGACCTTGCCCCAGCTGAGTGATCAGCCAGTTGTGTCATAATGGAAGGCCAGGCCAGAGGTGGCATAATACATGCTGCAGCCCCTGGTTGGCCTAGGGTACACCTATGCCCTGGGTACCTAAGGTACACTGTACAGGGGCCAATAAGGTGATCCTATCCAAATGGGTTATGCACCTAAAGTACATAGTATTAATTTAGAGAGAGGACAGGGTTGTGGGTCTGATTAGCAGGCCCACAGCCACATCTAAGTCGAAAACCAGTAAAGCAAAAGCAAAAAGTGGGGGTGAACATAGAAAGCAGACCCTACTCTCCTACACAACCCCCCCCCAAACTTAGGGACATTAAACTAACCTTGACCAGTTGAGTCTTCATGTTCTAAATGGAAATATCTGGAGAGTCCATCTGCATTGGCATGGTCAGTCCCAGGTCTATGTTCCACTTTGAAGTCCATCCCCTGTAGGGAAATGGAGCACCTAAGAAGTTTGGGATTTTCACCCTTCATCTGATTTAGCCACAAGAGGGGCTTATGGTCTGTCTGAATCTTCAAGTGAGTGCCAAACAAGTATGGCCTCAGTTTCTTCAGGGCCCAAACCACAGCAAAGGCCTCCCGCTCAATAGCTGACCAACGTTTCTCTCTAGGGGTCAGCCTTCTACTTATAAAAGCAATGGGCTGGTCTTGACCATCTATATTAAGTTGTGAAAGAACAGCTCCCACACCCAACTCAGAAGCATCTGTCTGGACAATGAACTCTTTGGAGTAGTCTGGACTTTTCAGAATAGGTGCACTGCACATGGCCTGGTTCAGGTAATCAAATGCTTTTTGACAGCTTACTGTCCACTGAACTTTCTTTGGCATTTTCTTGGAGGTCAAGTCATTAAGTGGTGTCACAATGGACCCATAGTTCTTAACAAACTTTCTGTAGTACCCAGTCAGGCCCAAGAAAGCTCTGACCTCAGTCTGGGTAGTTGGAGGAGTCCAGTCCTTTATGGTCTGGATCTTGCTCTCCAGTGGTTGAACCTGACCCCCACCAACTTGGTGGCCCAGGTATACAACCTTGCTCTGCCCTATCTGGCACTTAGTGGCCTTGATAGTGAGGCCTGCCTTTTGCAGGGCCTCTAAAACATTCCTCAGGTGGACCAGGTGATCCTCCCAGGTGGAGCTAAAGACAGCAATATCATCAAGATAAGCTGCACAGTAATCATCCAACCAAGTAAGGACTTGATTCACCAACCTTTGGAAAGTGGCAGGTGCATTCTTCAAACCAAAGGGCATTACCACAAATTGATAATGTCCTCCTGGGGTCGAGAAAGCAGTTTTGGCCTTTGCATTCTCAGCTTGTCTGATTTGCCAATAGCCTGCTGTCAGGTCAAATGTGCTAAAAAAACTTAGCAGCTGCCAGTCTGTCAATGAGCTCATCTGCCCTAGGTATTGGGTGGGCATCTGTCCTAGTGACAGCATTGATACCTCTGTAATCCACGCAAAACCTCATCTCTCTCTTACCATCTTGGGTGTGAGGTTTTGGCACAAGAACTACAGGACTAGCCCAAGGGCTCTCTGAAGGTTCAATGACTCCCAGCTCCAACATCATTTGTACCTCAACTTTTATGCAGTCCCTGACATGGTCAGGTTGCCTGTAGATTTTACTCTTCACAGACAGACTTTCACCAGTGTCCACCTCATGGGTGCACCAGTTTGTCTGACTTGGGGTCAGAGAGAACATATGTCTGTAGGATTGCAGAACTTGTCTGCAATCCTGTTGCTGATGGACAGTGAGGCTGTCAGAAAAGACCACACCATCAACTGAGCCATCATCAGGGTTCTGAGTCAACAGGTCTGGGAGAGGGTCACTCTCTTCCTCCTGCCCCTCATCTGTAGCCATGAGTAAGCCCATGTCTGCCCTGTCAACATATGCCTTAAATCTGTTGACATGAAGCACCCTGTGGGGGCTTCTGGGAGTCCCAAGGTCCACCAAGTAGGTGACTTCTCCCTTTTTCTCAACAATAGTGTGGGGTCCAGACCATTTGTCTTGGAGTGCTGCTGGGGCCACTGGCTCCAACACCCACACTTTCTGCCCTGGCTGGTAAACAGTCAGCACAGCCTTTTGGTCATGCCAAGCTTTTTGGAGTTCTTGGCTTGCCTCAAGGTTTTTTAGAAGCCTTCTTCATATACTCTGCCATCCTGGAGCGGAGACCAAGTACATAATCCACTATATCAAGTTTGGGTTGTCTGAGAGGTCTCTCCCATCCTTCCCTAAACATAGGGGTCCTCTTACAGGATGCCCAAACAAAAGCTCAAAAGGGCTGTAGCCAACCCCCTTTTGTGGGACCTCTCTGTAAGCAAACAGAAGGCAGGGTAAAAGGATGTCCCATCTTCGCCTAAGCTTGTCTGGTAAACCTTTTATCATTCCCTTTAGGGTCTTGCTGAATCTCTCAACAAGCCCATTGCACTGTGGGTGATAGGGTGTGGTGAACTTGTAGTTCACACCACACTCCTTCCACATTGTAGTCAAATATCCTGACATGAAGTTGGCACCTCTGTCAGAAATGACCTCCTTTGGAAAGCCCACTCTGGAGAATACTCCAAGTAGGGCCCTTGCCACAACAGGAGCTGTTGTGGTCCTCAGGGGAATAGCTTCTGGATACCTGGTGGCATGGTCCACTATCACCAGTATGAATCTGTGCCCAGATGCTGTTTGTGGGTCCATTGGTCCTACAATATCTATGCCCACTCTTTGAAAGGGAACCCCCACCACAGGTAGTGGTATGAGGGGGGCCTTTGTGGTGCCACCTGATTTGCCACTGGCTTGGCAGGTGACACAGGAGCGACATAACTCCTTGGTATCTTCTGACATATGGGGCCAGTGAAAGTGAGGGACAAGCCTATCCCAAGTCTTGTTCTGGCCTAAGTGTCCTGCAAGGGGAATATCATGGGCCAAGGTAAGAAGGAAGCCTCTGAACTTCAGTGGTATGACCAACCTCCTGGATGCACCAGGCTTGGGGTCTCTAGCCTCTGAATACAGCAGCCCTTCATCCCAATACACTCTATGGGCACCTTGAGCATTCCCTGCAGCCTCAGCAGCAGCCTGCTGTCTGAGGGGTTCAAGAGAGGGGCAGTCTAATTGTGCCTGCCTCAGATCTGCCCTTGAAGGTCCCCCTGTCCCAAGAAACTCAACCTGATCAGGTTCAAGTTCTTCTAGGACAGTTCCTTCAGGGCTCTCAGAATCATCCTCCCGTGAGGGCTGATCCAGTGCCTGAGGCAGGGGGGAAGGCACAGCCTTTACCCTACTGCTCTTTCTCTTGGGTTGTGACTGGTCCATAGTTCCAGGATCCAGCACTTGTTCAGTGGTGCACTTTTTGGCCTGTGACCTGGTCACAGCAAGGACATGTGCATCTATCCCTAGCATTTCTGCATGGGTCCTATACTCCACTTCAGACCAAACTGAAGTTTCAAGATCATTACCCAGTAAACACTCTACAGGAAGGTCTGAACTAACAACAACTTTCTTGAGGCCAGTTACCCCTCCCCAGGAGAAGTTAACAATTGCCACACTATGGGAGGTAGTGGCATTGCTAGCGTTGGTCACTAGGTAGTTCTCACCTAGTATGATCTGTCCAGGGTCCACAAAGGCAGGTGTCACCATTGTGACACTAGCCCCAGTGTCCCTGTAGGCCTGAGCCATCCTATCATTGATAAAAGGAGTCTGTCTGTACTTGCCCAGGTTACTGGGGCCTACAGTAGAGGACAAAGCTATGTCCCCATCACAGATCAGAACAGCCTGAGTAGGTATCCTGACTAGGCCAAAATCCTCCTCAGTTCCCAGGGTTAACCCTACTACACCCTCCCTTTTGCTGGGAACCGCCACTTACAGCTGAACTAGGGGGTACAGTTGCCTTAGGGGCAATGGTGACTGGGGGCGTATCCTTTTTGGTGTACTCACTAAACCAATGTGAGTTGGACTTACAATAGTTGTGCCATGGTTTCTTTTGGCCATCTTTCTTTGTATACTTTTTGGGACCACCCTCCCCCTGAGCCTTTTGGGGGCCTGGTGAAGACTTCTGGTCTTTTTGTTTCTGATCATTACCCTTCTGGTCTGCCTTTTTCTGATCACCACCCTGGTTCTGGTTTTTCTGCTTAACTCTAGTCCTGACCCATCTATCTGCCTTCTTTCCCAATTCTTGGGGAGAAGTCAGATCAGAATCAATCAGGTGTTGATGCAGTAGCTGGTTTTGACAGTTGTTAAGGATTTGTTCTCTCATGATCAAATTTTACAATCCTGTATAGTCCTTAACCTTACTTCCCACTAGCCAGCCTTCCAGAGCCTTAGTGGCACAATCTACAAAGTCAGTCCAGTCCTGAGTCTGTGTCTTCTGGGTATCCCTGAACAACAACCTGTATTGTTCAGTGGTTAGGCCAAACCCATCAATTAGAGCACTCTTCAGGACAGTGTAATTGTCTGCATCCTCATCACTAACTATGAGGAGCTTGTCTCTACCTTTCTCAGAGAAGGAGAGCCACAAGATAGCTGCCCACTGACTTTGGGGTACCTGCTGTACTTTGCAAGCCCTCTCCAAAGCAGTTATCCATTTGTGGATGTCATCCCCACACTTGTAGGGAGGGACAATCTTGCTCAGGTTTCTATTATCATAGTGCCTGTCTCTATCCTTAGGGATATTGCTGCCACCAGTGGGTTCTAACCCACTTAACGTTTGCTCTCTAGCCAGAGCAAGCTTTTCCTTGGCAAGGGCAAGTTCTTCCCTCTCAATCCTTAGATTAGCTTCCCTCATTCTGGCTTCATGCTCTTTCCTCTGGAGGGATGTCATTCCCCTGTGAGAAGAGGCATTAGAGATGCTAGAGACATGGGAGTGGATGGATTCCCTTGAAGGGGATCTGTCTCTCCTGCTTCTCTGGTTAAGCCCACTTGGGGGTCTGTATGGGGGGACCCCATGCAAACTCCCATGTAAGCTTAGGTTAGCCTGGCTAAGTCTTCCTACTTGGCCCTGGCTGTCAACCTCCTCATCTGAAGTCCCATCTGACTCATCTGTAGCGGGTAGACCCTTCCCTGTACCTAGGGTACCAGCCTGTGAGGCCCTAAGAGCATCATATTCCTCTAGGATCTGTACTAGCTGAAGGAGGGTAGGGTTTGCACCCTGTTTTAACTTTCTGGTGGTACACAATTGTCTCATCTCCTGAAAAGTTAGGGTATCATATCTAGAGGGGATCTTTCTCAGACCTGCCCCTCCTGAGAGAGAATCTCCCTGATCTCCTCCCAGAGACATGATCTAGTGAGGGTGTGGTGTGTGCTCCTACCTACACTAGTTGTATCTACTAAACCTCTCTAGTAGTTGTAGTTAGGGTGTGTTAGGCCCTTCAACCTACAACAACTAAGTCCAGTAGGACTTAAGTATTATAATCTATGTTATATGTACCTAAACAATATCTGTGTGATCTTTCAATTTAGTATCTCAAGATTACAATGGTATTACAACAGCAAGCTCAGATCCCAACCGCTGCTCACCAATGTGAGAAGTTGGCCTGATGTATGATGTCACTAGTTCTAGTGTACACCTTATATCAGTCCAAACAACCCTTATGGTGATTGGTTGTAAAGTCAACCTTATAGACCAGCTATCCTAGTGGTAGCATGGACAAGAGCAGTCTTAGGCTAAACTCTGAATGGCATGTGAAGCCAGCTGTGATACCATATATAATCCCTTGAATACCAAATGAAAGGACACCACAACAGATATATATATAAAAAAAAGTGTATTTATTCTAGTCAAACCCTCAGCACTCTTTATGAGATTCGAGGTAAGTACAACACTGTCTTATTTAAGCATACATTAAGTCACAAAGGTAAGTAATACAGTTAGGCCCTAGGGGCCACGCAAACCATATACTAAAGAAGTGGTATAAGGACCCCTGTCACGGAAATAGAATAGGCCTAGGCCTAGGGAATCGCTGGGGCTACACTACACTACCAGCAGTTAGGAAGTGGGAGGCCCACGGGACTCAGGTGCAGAGTGGAAACACTTACGCGTAATGCGTAAAAGTCAATAGAATCACTAGCTGTTAGAAATAAGCAGTTTTAGGACACTTCTGGAGTAGCTAGAAAGTCGAGACTCGGAAACTAGACCCTCGGATAGTCACTACCCTTGTGAGCACCGAAGTACCCAAGTTACCTAGCCCACGGGCTGCGGGTGCATAGGTGTGAACTTGCGTCGGGTTTCGCCGTGGACTTCTATGGATGCCTGAAGGAAAGTTGCTGACAGGCAGTCAGTGAAGAGTGTCCGGTGGATCCCAAGGCTGGGATCAAGAAGAGAGGATACCTGCAAGCAGAAGGGACAGAGTCTGGGTCACTAGCTAGTGACCACGCGGAACTAGGAAGGAACTAGGCGATGTCGTGAAGATTGCAGGTGAAGAGGTGAAGCTTGTCGCAGCAGCCACGGGTACCAGGAGACGTCGAGGATGACCAGGACCAGGAGGCGAGCTGTCCCACGAAGGCTCTTGCTGTCGGCGGCGTCGAAGTCGAACTAGGACTCACCAAGCCTTGGCAAGCGGAACCCACGAAGAATGGAGGACTTGCTTCTGGTGCAGATAAGGAAGGTCTGGGGTGCTTCTCTTTTGCAGAGGAGCGGGAGCCAGTCTGGAGGAGCCAAACCAGCAGTGAAGATTCAAAGGTGTGTCGTCGCAAAGGCCGCTAGCCAACGGGCAAGCAACCGGACAGACGCGGCAAGCAGGAAAATGCAGAAGGGCCCCACGCAGGACTCGTGGAGTGTGGGGGGCTGATCTTCGGTGCAGATGGTGCTTGGGGTTGGGGCTTCTCAATCCCCGGTGCACAACCACGAGGGTACCTCAGAAGCTGCGCTGGAAGATACTCGCCACTTTTCCCAGGTAGACGGTCCCACGTCTCTCGTCGCCTCCACGGATCTCAGCTCGGCTGTGGTTGTGGATCAGGGTCGGAGAAGTCTGGAAGTCAAGGCACTGGTCGGGCTCTGCAGTCGGTCCCTCGTAGAACTTCAGCAAAGCAAAGGGTAAGTCTCTTGATGGTGCCTGTTTGCACAGGGTAGCCACTCCTTGGCCACAAGGGAGATTCTTCAGTCTTCTTCTTTCGTCGAATGTCGAAGGTCCAGAGTTTCTGTTCAAGTTGCAGGTTCAGGATAATCTAATCTCTTGGGGCCCAGCTACCACTCTTATACTAATCTGGGGGGCTGGGTTGCCTGCTAGGTCACACCTTCTGGGTGGGACCTGGAAGGGGGGTGGTTACACCCCCTTCCCTTTGTCCAGTTTCGGGCCAGGACTGGGGCTGGTGTGCCCCAGCACCGGTTTGAACTGGACTATGCATGGGACACCTTGTGTGCCCCAGGCAGTGTCTCGTTTCTTTCATCCCTCCCTGCCCCAATACACTAAGGCCTGTCTGGGGTGGTGCTCGCACCTCCCAAGGCAGGAAACCTATTGTCCAAGCCTCCCGTGCCGGGATCACTCCCAGCAGCAGGAGGTCAGACTTGTGTCGTGGCAGCAGCATCCATTTTGTGATGCTGGAGCTCTGGTTAACTTTAACTGGGTGAGTAGGTTTCAACATGTCTTCTCCCTCTAGAAGGGAGGGATAATATCCTCATCCCCAGAAACGGGATGGGGGTATTATTCCAAAGTGTTAGACACCTTACACAACATGTTTTGATACAGCCAAACCATAGTTACCATAACCGTTTAAGATTATAAGGCACTTTAAGAGTATATGGTAGGCTATATCATAGAACAGCTATAAGGACTGGGTTCCGAAAGCTGCAGACAGGCTCAGCTCATGCTAGAGCACCATCTCACATGTTACCAAGCACTCTGCCTCCAGGATTGTTAAGGCCTGCCATAGGAGTGGCTGATAGGTACACATGTGTCTATATAGAAGATAGGTATAGGAATACTACACCTAAGCAAGGGGTGATTACACGACCTTGCCCCAGCTGAGTGATCAGCCAGTTGTGTCATAATGGAAGGCCAGGCCAGGGGTGGCATAATACATGCTGCAGCCCCTGGTAGGCCTAGGGTACACCTATGCCCTGGGTACCTAAGGTACACTGTACATGGGCCAATAAGGTGATCCTATCCAAATGGGTTATGCACCTAAAGTACATAGTATTAATTTAGAGAGAGAACAGCAGGGCTGTGGGTCTGATTAGCAGGCCCACAGCCACATCTAAGTCGAAAACCAGTAAAGCAAAAGCAAAAAGTGGGGGTGAACATAGAAAGCAGACCCTACTCTCCTACAGGCGGAAATGGATGCTTTCGCTCGAGCGGCCGGGTTCAAAGTGAATGCAGAGAAATCCTTAGCTCTGGACCCATCGTTGTCACGTCCCTCGCAGGAAATATTTGCAAACTTTGCTCCCCATTCGTTGGGCGACAGGCACTATACCGTATCTAGGGATTCAGCTAGCCCCCTCTCTTCCTCAGGTGGTTCATACTAATTATTCATTGCTGCACGGCAGAGTCCGACGGGAGCTCGATCGGTGGCAGCACTACCCCCTCTCTTGGTTAGGCAGGGTTGCGGCGGTCAAGATGACCATTCTCCCGCAGATCCTCTACCTTTTTCGCACTATACCTCTCCGACCGCCTGTCGGATGGATCCCGAAAATGCAAGCTGACCTGGCCCGGTTTGTCTGGAGCGGTCGGAAACCGCGAATGCGTCGAGCACTGGTGTCGTTGGCGCCGGAATGTAGAGGACTCGGGGTTCCTGATCTTGGACTTTACTTTCAGGCAGCTCAATTGAGATACCTGGTGGAGTGGAGCAGATGGGAATCAGAGGAGCACTGGTTGTTTCAGAACCAGGCGGTGGCGGCAAGGCCCCTGCAGGAGATCCCCTTCCTGCGCAAACCTCACAGGCCCCCTAATCTGTACGCCTCATATATTACACGAGTCCCCCTAGAAGTGTGGGATGCCACTAACCTTACCCACGAACTCACGACTTTCCCGTCTCCACTTACACCGTTGACTGGCAACCCTGATTTTACTCCTGGGATAGAGGACACCGCCTTCGCGGGTTGGAGGACGGCTGGCTGTCGGTTTCTGTATCATATATATGGGGCAGAAGGGGTAAACTCGTTCACTCAGATGCGGAGGGACTTTGGGCTACCGGAGACGGAGAGGCTACGGTACCTGCAGGTGAGGCACTGAGCGCTTCAACCGCAGGTTCGCTCTGGGGCCAATAGGCGCTGCTCCACATATGAACGATGGCTCATCACACGCACATCGGACAAAAATCACAAGCACTCACACAATCCTAGCAGGGAACGGTGGGAACGGGAATTAGGCAGAACATTGAGTCATAAAGACTGGTATGGTATTTATTATAGGGCCAGACACTCTGCATATCATATGGGGCTTACGGCGACACTTACGAAGATTGTAACATACTGGTACTATACTCCAGAGCGCTTACATGCGATGGACCGCTCTCGTGAGGAGACGTGTTGGAGGGGTTGTGGCCAAGTGGGAAACCTAGTCCACTTGCTCTGGGACTGTACACACATTCAAGCCTATTGGACCCAGGTGCTGGATGAAGTGGACAAACACTTCGAGACCGAGATACCGCGCTTTCCAGCCTATGTACTATTGGGTCTTCCCAATCCTCTGACTTATCCATTGCGATCTCGTAGGGGCAGACAGATGGCCATTGCTCTAGGGTCAGCGACACAAAACATTCTCGCACATTGGCGCACCCCCCAGATCCCCGCCTTCACCAGCTGGTTGCACCGTTTGTGGTATGTTCTGGGTATGGAGAAATTGGCACTGACTATGGCCGGGGAAGGGGATCAATATGGTGAATTGTGGCAGCCCTTTTTATCACTTTTGGCCACTGAGTTTAAGGAAATCACATGCCCCCGATATCTCCGGCTGCTGCGCATCACAGAGGTCCCGGGGGAGGGTTGCCGATAGGAGCACTAGGGATTCGGCAAGGCTTTGGGAAGGACGTGGAGCACGGGGAGGGGGAGGGATGAGGGTAGGGGAGGGGCCTTTTCTGTTTCCTATGTTTTTGGGTTTTCAGTTCTTTCTTTTCATTTAAGAGTTTCTCTTTGTCAAGGTCACTATTCGGCTATGCACACACTGTTCGGATGACGCTTTCACATGACTTCCTCTAGGGTATATCACTGCAGTGTTTGATGACCGTTATACGCATGTAATATTGTTTGACGCATGTGAATTAATAATAAAAACATTTAAACCATAAAATTAGTGGGGGACTCCGTCCACCCGCGTATACCCCCGACTTGTGCCCTGGTGTAGAATGTTACTTCACCGCCTCACATAAGGGTGCTAAGCGCTGTATGAATGCTGCAGTTCAATACAATCTCACTCCTCGTGGGAGGGACGGGCCAGCATTTCTGGGACTTCACTCATGGACTTTAGCCCAAACTACTTGCCAATAATCCCACTGTTGCTACATATTTTATCAGCAAAGGCTGAGTACCGTTCACCGAGTGGCACAGGCTCTTATCTGCATTCTGACTCATTGCAATTGGCCACCTGCCACCACTCAATCTCATTCATAGGCTGCAGCAGATGCTGGCAATTCTGAGACTCGCTTCTCGGGGATGACCAGGGTTAGCCGGCCAGAGGGTCTCTCAATGCACTGACTGCCAGCACTCAATGAATTAATCAATCAGGGGTTTATATAGGTGCTGAGAGGGGTGGGGGGGCAGCTTCGGATCAGTCGAAGAGCCAGGTCTTGAGGTCCTTCCTGAACGTGTGCAGGGTCGGGGAGCGTCTGATGTTCACCGGGAGTTCGTTCCAGGTTTTGGCCGCGATGTGGGAAAAAGCTCTTCCGCCGGTTCTGTTCCTGCGGATGCGGGGGACCTCTGCCAGGGCGAGGTCGGTGGAGCGGAGGTTCCTCTTGGGTACGTGGAAGGATACTCTTTCGTTGATGTATTAGGGTCTGATGTTGTGGAGGGATTTGTAGGCGTGGTTGAGGAGTTTGAAGGTAACCCTGTTCTCGACGGGGAGCCAGTGGAGGCCTCTTAGGTGCTGGGTCATGTGTTCATGGCGTGGAGAACCAAGGACGAGTCTGGCTGCGGCGTTCTGGATGGTCTGGAGTCTGTGTAGAAGAGTTTTGTTGATATCGGTGTAGAGGGTGTTGCCGTAATCCAGTCTGCTGGTAATAAGTGCGTGGGTGAGGGTCCTTCTGCAGTCGGCGGAGATCCACTTGAAGGTCTTAGGAGAATACGAAGGCAGTTGAAACTGGTGGAGGCGATGGCGTTGATCTGGCGGTTCATGGAGAGGGAGGAGTCCAGGATGATGCCGAGGTTCCGAGCGTGGTCTGTGGGGGTGGGTGGGCTCCCAAGGGCAGATGGCCACCAGGTGTTGTCCCAGGCAGAGGTGCAGGGGCCGAGGATGAGGACCTCGGTCCTCTCTGAGTTTAGCTTCAGGCAGCTGTCCTTCATCCAGGCTGCCACGTTCTTCATACCTTCCTGGAAACAGAGTCTGGTGTCTTCGGGATTCTTCGTGAGCAAGAGGATGAGCTGGGTCTCGTACTGATCGTCACAGGTGGTGATTGAACGGACTGACAGCCTCACCTGTTGATATTAGAGGAGGGCACAGAGTGCAGCTCTGCATGCAACATTTGCAGCGTATCAGAATGGGAGCTCTGAACTTTACTCTTACAGGATCGCACTTTTGGTTAACCCGTGTGTCACTCTTGAAAGGTGGCACAGACTGACAGCCCGAGTGTCTCTCAAAGGATACTACAGACTGCAACTCTAATGGCACAGACTAATAGACCCGAGTCTCTCTCAGATGATGGCTCCAGACTGACAGTCTTGGATGCAACTCTTGGAGGATGGCATATGTGGGCATCCCTAGGTTTCACTCAGAGATTGGCACAGACTGGCAGCCCTGAGTGCCTCTCAGGGGATGGCACGTGCTGGCAGTACTAAAGCCATCTGAAGACCATACTTTAAGGATTCTCCAGTAGCCGGTAAGACGGGGACGTGACCTTCTGTGTGTGAAAGGTTGCCACCAGCAACGAAGATCCTCCCAAAAATAGCAGGTGAGCGAGCGAGAGCTCCACTCGCCAGAGACGCTCCCCATTCGTGTCTTCACAGCAGCACTGCAGGACTCAGGTATTTTCCGGCTCAGCGGGATCCTCAGTGTGAGAACAGGTCAAAGGGTCATTATCAGCGACATAATGACACGGTTGGCGAAAATGTCCGGGTTAAAGTCCCCATCTACCCTCTCGACTTCCAAAGGTGAAACGGAGGGTTATGCAACGAAGACGGTCCCCTGCTTGTTTAAGGAGTAAAAGACAGCTATCATTGGGGCCCGCACTCCCCTTTGCCCCGGTGCCTCTGCGCCACAGCTGGACACCTAGCAGCAGGGACGCAACTAGACCAAAACTCCAGGGGCTAAGACTCCCCAGCCAGGGCCAGCTTGGGCACAGGTGGCGGTGATAGAGATCAGGGTGTGTACAATATTCCCACTACCACGGATAGAGTAATCTCACAGTTACACGCACATGCATACATCATACGCTAGGGCCCATTTCACTAACATACGCTCAAATACTCTACCACCAATAAACCTGTGGAAGGAAACACTCCTAAACACCCTGCATCTATACCGAGGTCGATAAGACCTGGTTTTTGTGACTGTCCCTAAGCATAATCTATACAATATATACAACAATAATCAATAACGTAAACCCAATAATTGACAAGAAAGAATATCCAACACCATGTTTAAAATTATATTGCTTTATCTAAAATTAGTCAAAGGAAATCAATCAGAGTAAATCATTTCTCATAGTTACCTATTCTAGCTAAATGTCAGAACGGGTCAGGACAAGTCTCTCGGTAAATGTCTCTCAAGACGAAGTCCCTTCAGCATCAATCCTCAGCAACGCAGATTCGATACGCGGCAAAGGCAAAATGGCAAGTGGCAAAAACCCTCTCTAGGCTAACATCTTATAGTTTCTAAACAATAGAAAGATACATTGGGAACATAGAAAAAAACTATAATGTCCGCCGGACTTGCTGAGCAGAGCGAGAAGGAAAGGATGTAACATTGCTACATTTGAGAATCTCCGCTCAGGAAAAGTACACATAACGAAAACTACGGAACAGGAACCAAGAAAATAAAACATGTATCACAATAATCCTGCTTCTCCTCGGCCATCGAGCCACAGTTCAGAGCTTCTCTCTAAGGCTCCTTTGTTTCCCAAGGCTGCCAAGGACACTTTCACTTCTCTTGGAGACTTCCCAAAAACTGCTGCTGTCCTCATGGAAAGTTTTTCAACAAGGACCATGGTCAGTTAGCTTCAGGACCATTTCCAGCAGGGGTCTCCCTCGTCACAGTTTTCATATTATAAATCACAGCCAGGCTCACAATTCGGCCATCTTTTCTTAGGCCAACATAGGCCTTAATAGACCATCTTAATTAAAAGAGACAAAAACAACATTACTACAGCATAGTGATTAAACAGTGTTAACCCCACTAATACCCTTATGTGTATGCATTTATCTAGCACTTGCAACATGGAAAAGCATTAATTCGGAAAGCGTTTTGTGCTCAAAAATAAACAGCACATAGCAACGTTTAAACATGAAAACACGCACGTTATTTTTTAAAAACAGCACATTTATGCACACTCACGTGTAACTCTCTCTTGTTAGGACAAACGGATTGATTAATATAAACGCACTTGCACAAGACAAATAATTAATTATTAATTATTAATAAATTAATACAACGAATAGACATGCCAGAGCTTCAAAAGCCCCAGAATTTTCAAACTGAAAACTCTGCTCCAGCAATCCCCCCTTTGGTGATTTTATCACCAAATAAACCCAAAAAAAAAATTAGTGAAAATTTAGTCCCATTTTAGGAGAAATCGGAAATGTCTTTTCCCCTTTACACAACATTAAACACCAGTCACTCTTTCATCATCCCTTTTTGTCTCTAAGTAAACACTCTCCCTCAATTCTTCTAGTTCAATTTCTTGAGGTTCTCTCTTCAACCTCTTGTTTTTCTTTTCTTTATTCAATTTCTTCCTCCCTCCCCTGTTTTTACAACACAAACACACCAATCTTATTATTAATAAAGCAACAATTATACAAGTTAAGGGAAACAGTATTCTACCTATAATAGTACTACCTATCTTTGCAATAAAATCCTTAACAGCTATCATTCTATTAGCTATTTTAGTCCATAAACTCTCAGCTTCAAGTGGTACCAATTCTTCATGCAAATCAGTAATATTTTTGATATAGACCTTTAGGTCTCTGCTTTTGTCTGGAATGTAAGTGCAACAATGTTGAACTTTCAGCATTCCACAGACTCCACCCTCCTTGGCCAATAGAATATCAAGGGCAAGTCGATTTTGCATAGACATGGCACGTACGGCACTTAATTCCGTATTCACCAAAAGAAACCCTCCAGCGGTATTTGTCGATAAGCGATCAACCACTGTGGACAGTTTCCGAATTCCATAAGCATTCAAAGAAATTCCCACTGCTGGGATCAAAACCCCAAAAATATCACCCACTATTTCAGACCAAGTTTCTCTCTTAAAACGCATTAGTAAGTTAATATGCTCTACATCTGTTATTTTATCTATATGAAAAATCTTTGGAAAAACTCGGCCCACATAACACGTGCCATACCAATGGTCAGGCAACTTGTAATAAGCCTTATTCCCACAAACATAATATACTCCTGGAAAAATTGTATCTTCTCCACCTCTGAAACCCCAACCTGTTGCAATGAAGTATGTATCATGGCACTCACTAGTCCCGACAAAATATGTATCATATTGGGATTTCCTTCTTGTAATACAAAGTTTACCCTTCTGTGGTGCATCTAGAGCTAAAGTTGGACTAGCCCCATTCTTCAACTCTTTTCCCATCTCAATGTCCCAAATTGTCTCACTCACTTTATATTTTCCTGCTTTCTCATGCATGTTCAATCTCCTTTCTTCTACCATATCCAGGAAAGCTTTCTCCTCTCCTTTCAAACTGCAAGTTAAATTATTCTTAAAAATGTAATCTAATGTTAATCCTTTTTCTTCAATAAAAATCTCACCAAAAGTGTTAGCTTCTTTAGCTGGATTCAGCTCTTTGTTCATTGGCAAGTGCCCAAAAATACTATCTCTGTTAGACATCTTATAATCTACTTTCCCTAACAAATAAAAAACACTACTTAAAATACTACAGGAAATACCATATGTAGCTGGTAAATGATGATAAGTAACACCCTCTGAAACGGATGCAGGTAATTGCATACAGACGTAGCAATCCCTTACTTCCATTGTCTTCACATATTCATATAACAGTTTCGAAAAAACATTACTAGAAAAGTTATTAATTGACCTATCTTTGTGTATGTAAGTATTACTAATTCTAATTGGAACTACTTTTTGTGAATTCTTCTCTATATTTGTCACATTCTCTGTATGCATCTCAAACTCTACTTTAAAAGTAACTAATAAAACTAAAACACCCCATAGAAGCATTAATAATCCAGTACAGCAGCAGCACATCCTACACCACCTTTTAAAGAAGGCACATCTATTTCTATTATCCTCTATGTTAGCCATTTTAGTTTAGCCTCTACTACTCCACTACTGTTTGAACTTTTTCAATTTCAATTCTCCAGCAATTCTTCAGCTTTCAGTTTATCCAAATGATCTCTTTGTTCACTTAATCCAAGTGAATCCTTCTTTTACTCAGTTTGGATACTTGTCATTCTTCACTTCAATTTCTTCAACATCAAATTGTATTAGATCTCCAACATCAAAATCTTCAGTATTCGACTCTTCTCCAATGTCAGTCAAGAGTACTTTCAGAATTTCACCAGTATCTTCCTCAACCACTTCTCTCAAGATCTCTTCCGGATTATCTCGAGTCACTGCTTCTTCTTTTCCTCCTTCAGACAGTGCCACATAAGACCATTCCGGTGATCTGTACTTTTGGTTGGGTTTTCTTACTCTTTTTATTTCCACTGGTTCGTTTGACTCCTTTGATTCTTCTCCTTCAGCTTTTGAACTTTGACTCGAAACTTCATTCACTTGTTCAGCTTTCGATGTATTTGCTCTTATTATTTTGTATCTCAGCCTCTTAACTCTGTTGTTAGGCCAACGGTCTCCTCTTAACACCTTTTTCGGCTTTATTTCTTTATTACTTCTTTCTCCAATCCAAGTTCTCTTTCTCAGAACTCGACCCTCTGTTTGTTCATCCTCATCATCTGTTTCAAGTGCCTCTTGTTTCCGTTTTCCAGCAGCTCTCTTCTTTTCCACAGATTTTTTCACCACTGTTTGAGACTTCCCTACTCCTGTCCCTCCTCGGGTCTCCGACACGCAATCTTCTTGCTGTCTACTTGTCCCTTCACCTGGCTCATCAAGAATGTTCCCTACACCTCCTCGGGGGTCTTCCGCAATCTGTCCCTCTCTATCTTCTTCTGACCCTACTTCTTCAAGTATAATCTCAAGTGGTTCTTCAATCTCCTCCTCTTCTGATTCAGGAGTAGTCTCTGTGTGATTTCTCTTTTCTTTTCTTTTTCCTTCACTGCTGTTTGAAACTTCAGGCTCTTTTACATAATTTGATCTCTTCTCTGATACTCGCAGTGGTTCATTCGAAGCTTTTCCTACTTCTTTCCCCACTGATTCTGTATCTTCATCATCACTGGAATCTGACTCTTCAAAATACTCTTTACCAGTCCCTTCTTTCGGGTTTGGAACTCTCAGAGTATGACTTGCATGTACCCAGTGCTTCACTCCAGCACACTTTACTGCAGTCGTCGTAGTCAGAATAACTTGTCTTGGCCTTCCCCACCTTGGAATCAAGCAATTTCTTCTTCTGTGAACTTTTATTCTCACCCAGTCTCCTGGACTCAGATCATGGGCTTGCTTCTTCTCAAGTGTGGTAGCTTCTTCTCCAACCTGGTGAAACACAGAATGAACTGCGTCAGCCAGGCCTTTACAGTAATCCAAAATCATGTCATCAGTTATTGTCACCAATTTATTGACAGGCACGAATGCATGGCGCATAGCACGTCCCATGATTATCTCGTGCGGACTCAAACCAGTAGTTCTATCTGGAGTAGATCTCATTGTCATCAGAACTAGAGGCAAAACATCTGGCCATTTCATGCCAGTGGCTAAGCACATTTTCCCAATCCTATTCTTGATTGTGCCATTAATCTGTTCAACCACACCAGAAGCCTCTGGTCGGTATGCACAATGTAGCTTCTGCTGTATTTTCAATGCTTCACAAATCAAAGCCATGAGCTCATTTTGAAAATGTCCACCTCTATCAGACTCAACTGTTACTGGAAACCCGTACCTAGGAATCAACTCCCTTAACAGTAACTTTGCCACTGTTAATCCATCATTTCTTCTAGTCGGGTAAGCTTCCACCCACCTTGAAAACAAACAGACTACCACTAGAACATACCTCAGTCTGTTTACTTGGGGCATTTCAATGAAATCAATCTGCATTCTTGTAAAAGGACCTCCTTCTCTGCCTATTGTTCCCAGACTCACCACTGTCTTTTTCCCAGCGTTAAATTGCTGACAAACTAAACACCTCTGACAGATGCTTTCTGCAATTGTCCTGAACTTTGCATTGTACCAGGTCTGCTTGAACGACCTAACCATCGCGTCCCTCCCCAAATGTCCCTGGCCATGATACATCCTTGCCATTGACGACAAGATGGAGTTGGGCATCACTGGTCTGCCATCTCTGTAGACCCAAACATGGTCTGTTTCTCTTGGAGCACATCCTGCCTTAATCCAATCTTTTTTCTCTTCCTCTCCTGCCTCATCTTGCAACTGTTTCACTTCATCCCAGGTCTCTAGGACATTAGTAAACATCACAGAGAGTAAAGACATTTCCCCTTCTCTGTCCCTGTTGATGGACTGATTTGTTTTTGCACAATACTGTGCAACATCGTTAGCATAACGGTTTCCGACCGTTATAAAATCCTCCCCTAGTCCATGGGCAGCACATTTTACAACTGCTAACTCCTTAGGCAGCTGTATCGCCTCAAGCAATTTACCAATCATTTCAGCATTCTTTATTGGAGTTCCACTCGATGTCAAGAAACCTCTTTGTAGCCAAAGTTGGCCAAAATCATGCACCACTCCAAATCCATACTGACTATCAGTCAACACAGTCGTCCTCAAATCTTTCCCAATTTTGCAAGCTTTTGTCAATGCTATCAATTCAGCAACTTGCGCAGATTTCACCCCTTTCAATGGTGATGCTTCCATGACCTCTGAAACTTTGCATACCGCATATGCTGCACATAGCACACCATCATCATTTCTCAGGCATGATCCATCCACAAACAACACATGATCACTCTCATTCAAGGGTAGATCTCTTATGTCTGGTCTTGGTTTTGTACAGTACTCAAGCACATCCAAACAATCATGATCATCTTCCATTTTCACACCCACATTTTCAATGTCTGGCAAAAGCGTCGCTGGATTCACATTCACACATCTCTCGAGAGTCACATTTGATGCTCCCAGTATCACTTTTTCATATTTAGTCAATCGACTATGTGACATGTACTGAGTTCTGCTTCTTGTCAGAAGAATTGCCACATTGTGAGGTACGAATACCCTTACAGGATATCCCATTATGATTCTCTCACTCTGTTCCAGGCTCTTGCATGTTGCAGCCACAGATTTCAGACAACCTGGTAAACCCACAGCTACAGGGTCAAGTGTCGATGAGAAGTACGCAATAGGCCTTCTCAGTAATCCATGTTTCTGAACTAACACTGAAAGTGCACACCCATTTCTTTCACTGCAGTACAGCTCAAATTCTTTCTCATAGTCAGGCATACCCAAAGCTGGAGCCTCACATATTTTACTTTTGAGCTCTTCAAATGCTGCTATTTGTTCTGCATCTAGATCCAATGGATCTGTCATTTCACTTTTTGTCAATTTAATCAGTGGCTTTGCTATCAAGGAAAAATTAATTATACACTGACGACAATAACCCACCATACCCAGGAACATTCTCACTTCTCTCTGGGTCTTTGGAGCTTTCATTTCTCTGATTATTCTGATCCTGTCAGTAGTCACTTTTCTCAGACCCTTTTCAATATTGTGTCCAAGATAATGCACCTCTTTCTTGCAAAACTGTAATTTGGCTGGAGATACCTTTAACCCTCCATCTGCCAGATGATTCAGTAAAGCTATGGTATCTACTTCACAAGCTTCACGTGTCTTTGATGCCACCAGTAGGTCATCAATATACTGCACTAGCACTGAACTCTCGGGCATGATCAAACTTTCCAACGATTTCTTCAATAACTGATTGAATATCGAAGGACTCTCCGTATACCCCTGTGGGATTCGACACCATGCTAAGATACGCTGGCCAAACCTAAATGCAAAAATCGGCTGGCTATCATGATGCAATGGAATTGAAAAGAACGCATGACACAAATCAATCACTGTATACCACTCAGCATCGTGTGGAATTTGATACAGGATCACTGATGGATTTGGCACAATAGGACAACATGCCACCACAATTTGATTAACTTTTCTCAAATCCTGTACGATCCTAAATTTCCCATTGGGCTTTTTTAGTCCCATTATCGGTGAATTACACGGACTACTCAGTAGTTCTCTCAGGACTCCTTGCTGAATCATTTTCTCAATTATAGGAGTTATTCCTTCAATTATTTCTGGTGTCATTTTGTATTGAGGAATGTTAGGATATGTGATTCCCTCTTTTACTGCAATTTTCACTGGATCTACATTATTCATCAATCCCACATCCTCTCCAGTAAAATCCCAAACTGTCCTTTTCACTGTGTCTCTCAGCTCTTGAGGCAAATCTTCCGGATTAAACACAGCAAATGCACCAATTAACTCACTTTCTCTATTTTCTAGAGTCACTCGGTACAAAACATCTTCATCTGGTGTCTCAAAGGCTATTCCATCCGGTGTACAAAAAATTGTGCAGTTCATCTTGCACAACAAGTCCCTACCCAATAGGTTCACTGGATCGTGTCACAGACAATGAATCTATGCATGTCTGAAAATTTCCCTATCTGTACTCTTACAGGTTCAGTAAGACGTGTTTTGATTTGTGTATTGGCCACACCAACTACTTGGATTGCTTCATCCGAGAGAGGAAGATTTCTAACATCTGTTGACCTGACAGTTGATCTTGTCGTACCAAAAAAGTAACACTCTCCTCATTTATTTTCCCATCCACAAATGGTCCTGCCTGGTCTATTTCTAGAGTTGCACCAAGTATGCACTCTTCTTCCTCTCCTCGGCACCGTCAATAATCACCCTCAGACTCACTCCCTTCACTCTTTAACAAGTACTGCTGTACTTTGTTAGAACGTCTTGGTTTGTTTACCTGCTCATCATTGTAGAATCCTGAATCCTGATTATACTTTTGTAACCCTCTATTCTGCGGCAAGGGCGGTTTTGGCTCTTGACTCTGCTGTCTCACAACTTTCTGTTGTTGCTGCTGTTGATTATTTCCTTCGTTCTGCACCTGTTGATTTAAATTTTTATTTTCATTACTCACTAATGGTGGATTAGGACACTCCGATCTCCAATGCCCCAATTGGCCACAGTTGTGACAAGGGAACTTTTTCTTCGCTTCCTCAAGACTTCCTTTTCCTTTCCCTGCATATCTAGGTCTATTCCCTGCATTGTTTCCTGGATTATTCGCCTGTTCCACTAACTGTGCTTCCTGTCTCTCCGCAACTTTCACTTGTGCCCACATTGCTTTCTCTTTCAGCTTTCTTTGTTTTGCTTCAATTTCATCACTGAAGTATTTTGCATGTCTCAGGATCTCATCTACTTTCTTACTCTGCCAATCCACTGTGTGCTCACGAATTCTCTCACCAATTTCAGGTCTAAGGCCATATACAAATCTGTATACAAAATGACTCAAATCTTTGTCACCCAGGTGTTCATCTCCACTGAATTGTTTAAATGCCAGTATCAGCCTCTCATAAAAAGCATGAACTGATTCTTTCGCTTCCTGTTGTGTTCGATCTATCTTTACCCAGTCTGTCTCTTTTGCAGGTACTTTACTCTTCAGGTATACCATCACCTGATCATACTTCCTCATTACCTCTGGATCTGGTGCCCCTGTTCTTGGGTCTCTTGGATATTCCTCAGTAGGCCAACTCACAACTATTTTACACTCAGTCCACAAGTCTGCTGGAACAATTATATCAAACAGACTATTCAGGTCAACCCACAGCACTTTTGACAATTTCACAAACCTATCTACCTGCCTATACCACTCGACGGGCTTTTCTCTCAATCGAGGGAAATCATTCGTAAATGATAAAATATCCTGTCTGGTCCATGGAACATGTACATATCCTCCTCCAGGTATTTCTCTCATAGGATAATTATCCACTGGTTTCTCCTTTTCTCTCACTGGAAATGCTGAATAAGTTGTTCTATCTTCAATCTCATCTCTTTTCTTGTACCACCTATCCTTCCACTTTTCAACATCACCCCATCTTCGCAATAATGCTACCATTTCCTTAATCTGTCCTGTTCTACCAGTAGCATTCAAATTTTCAATATCCTTCTCTGTAAAATCCATCCTGTAAGTTCTTTGTAAAGCTTTCACTTTATCAATGTCAACTCCCTGTTCATTTGCTATTGCTCTTAGCCTGTCATGTGTTTTCCTTGCTCTCCAGGTAACACTTTTACACATAAACATTAGTTCACCATCATGATGACTCTTCAGAATCTCCGTTGGAACTGTTCCTGTGACAAGCTCTTCTAGTTCTACACGTAACTTAGCTACATCGATTACTTGTGAATCTTTATCTTTTTTCTGTAGAACCTTCATCCAATCATTCAAATCATCAACTGTTATTTCAGCAGTTTTTCTCACTGGAACCACTCTCTTTTGCGGTTCTAAAATCGGCATCCCTGAACAACTAGCTTCACTAGCATCCAATATTTCACTACATGTGTCATGTCTTGATTGTCTCAGGTCATTTCTTTCTGCTCTTTTGCCTGAATCTCCTGAAGGACCAACTGAATTTGTCAGATTATTCCCAACATATGGAATCACCAGTCCATTCTCACCTGTCCTCTGTTTGTCAAACACAGGCATAACTGGACCTATTGTTACAGGCACCGTAACAGCTTCTAGATTCTTCGTTAACTCCCTAATCTTCTCAGTCAACTCTGTTGTAGTTCTGGCTAATTGTCTGGCATTCTCATCAAGGTAATGATCACTTCTCACTTCAGGTGTCTCATTTTCCGTCTCACTAACACAAACTGTATCTCTTATCGGAGAAACAACTGGTGTACTTTTGTCCGGTTCTGGTCTATATGGAGGTGGTCTTTTGTAAATCATGTCATTTAAGACCTCATCCTCATACTCATTAAATCCATATTTTCTTATTTCTGACTCAGGAACCCTTTCTGCTCCTCCTTCAACTGTTCTCATCGGATATAATCCCTCTGACATACTAACATCTCGCCACCTTTTCATTCGATCATGATGAGTCTCACGATCATGTCTCCTCCCAAACATATACCTATAGTACCCTCCAGATCTTTGTTTCTCTCTCTCATGTACTTCCTCTTCCCATTCCACTAAAGCCTCGAACTGTGTAGGTCTCGGTTTCGGGTCAAGACATAGCATCTTTTCCCGTAAATTTCTCAACACGGCCAGATTAAATGAACCATGTTCTGGAAATGCTAGAACACCATCTTCTTTAGTATACCTAACCCAATTCTCCAACCATATACAGGTATGAAACCCATGTCTTGCAGCCATAAAGGATGCAGGTGTTTTCGGTGGAGGTAACAATTCGCCCTCTCTTGTTTTAACATCTTTATCCTTGCTAAACCACTTTTTAATTTTACCAAAAAATGTTTTCTTCTTTTTCTCTTCTTGGTAATACATTTTAGCGTTTACAAAGAACTCTCTACTCTTTCCGTATTATAAATATACAATACGAATTTTCAACCAATTGCAACGCGACTCACACTAACGCACCAATCCTGAAACGTCTACGTCACTAATTAGCTCTTCCAATCCTTGCGCGGCTCACACTAACGCACCAATTCTAGCGCGAGCACTATTCTGATCTACCATCCAATCAGAGCGCGGTCTTTCTGACGTCAACAGTCGCTGCAGTTTGTCTCTTGTCTTCTGTCACTCGTCTACCCCTCCTTTACAAATCTTTTCAGTAGACTTCGTGTCAAAATTTCTACAAAATCTATTAGTTACAACATAAAAACATCTCCATTGTCTGCTTCGCTAACCACAGAATAGTAAAAGAGAGTCTATTTCATAAGAAACCTTTCATTGACACAGTAGCACTTCTTCTACTCTGCCCTACTAACATACATTCATTAACTGTTTCCTCTAGGACTTGTCCAAAGAGTCTTACAATCAACTAAATGTACAAACATTCACGCACATTTATACAAAGGAAATATAGTACATACACACAGAATCCTGCTTCCCGAGAACAGACAATCTGCTCCACTACAGAATTATAACATACACCAACTAAGCAAGCTTTCTTTGCCCAGTTCTTCAAATAAGCTCAGAGAATACCTATTACTCCTCCCGCGATAAGCTTTAACGGAAATCCTTACGGATCCCTGGGACTTAAGACCAGAGTTTCACAGATAACTTTCACTATCATACACACTCCTTATATACCAGAAATATCTAATAGTAACATACGACGATGTCACTGATTCCGAACCCAGACAATGTGACGCGCAACTTCAATTGTCACACGTTATTCCTTACAATTCCGTCTTTCCCGAGAGCAGCATTTACTTCCCTCTGCCCTACTACGGAACTACCACAGCTTCCAAGTTCCAGAAGCACTACATATAACTCAACATTACGACTCCAACATATAGTATTAGTACATATACCAACATGAACCAATAATCAATAAAAACAATCTTATCTAATCAAGACAATCATCAAAAACCATCAATCTCTGCTACCAGGAAATTGATAGAGATCAGGGTGTGTACAATATTCCCACTACCACGGATAGAGTAATCTCACAGTTACACGCACATGCATACATCATACGCTAGGGCCCATTTCACTAACATATGCTCAAATACTCTACCACCAATAAACCTGTGGAAGGAAACACTCCTAAACACCCTGCATCTATACCGAGGTCGATAAGACCTGGTTTTTGTGACTGTCCCTAAGCATAATCTATACAATATATACAACAATAATCAATAACGTAAACCCAATAATTGACAAGAAAGAATATCCAACACCATGTTTAAAATTATATTGCTTTATCTAAAATTAGTCAAAGGAAATCAATCAGAGTAAATCATTTCTCATAGTTACCTATTCTAGCTAAATGTCAGAACGGGTCAGGACAAGTCTCTCGGTAAATGTCTCTCAAGACGAAGTCCCTTCAGCATCAATCCTCAGCAACGCAGATTCGATACGCGGGAAAGGCAAAATGGCAAGTGGCAAAAACCCTCTCTAGGCTAACATCTTATAGTTTCTAAACAATAGAAAGATACATTGGGAACATAGAAAAAAACTATAATGTCCGCCGGACTTGCTGAGCAGAGCGAGAAGGAAAGGATGTAACATTGCTACATTTGAGAATCTCCGCTCAGGAAAAGTACACATAACGAAAACTACGGAACAGGAACCAAGAAAATAAAACATGTATCACAATAATCCTGCTTCTCCTCGGCCATCGAGCCACAGTTCAGAGCTTCTCTCTAAGGCTCCTTTGTTTCCCAAGGCTGCCAAGGACACTTTCACTTCTCTTGGAGACTTCCCAAAAACTGCTGCTGTCCTCATGGAAAGTTTTTCAACAAGGACCATGGTCAGTTAGCTTCAGGACCATTTCCAGCAGGGGTCTCCCTCGTCACAGTTTTCATATTATAAATCACAGCCAGGCTCACAATTCGGCCATCTTTTCTTAGGCCAACATAGGCCTTAATAGACCATCTTAATTAAAAGAGACAAAAACAACATTACTACAGCATAGTGATTAAACAGTGTTAACCCCACTAATACCCTTATGTGTATGCATTTATCTAGCACTTGCAACATGGAAAAGCATTAATTCGGAAAGCGTTTTGTGCTCAAAAATAAACAGCACATAGCAACGTTTAAACATGAAAACACGCACGTTATTTTTTAAAAACAGCACATTTATGCACACTCACGTGTAACTCTCTCTTGTTAGGACAAACGGATTGATTATTATAAACGCACTTGCACAAGACAAATAATTAATTATTAATTATTAATAAATTAATACAACGAATAGACATGCCAGAGCTTCAAAAGCCCCAGAATTTTCTAACTGAAAACTCTGCTCCAGCAGCGGCTGTTATGACAGTCTTTTTTGGCGCTCTCCTCCCCGATAATCTTCTCCATTAATTCCCTCATTACCACTCTCCAACAGTGCACCTCATCTCTCCGTAGCCTCTCTCTGACGTACATTTAATTTAGTGCCACTCATAGTTCACTCACACTCAGTTCTGTGATCTGCATGGTACACGTTTTTTTACAGCAGGCACATTAACCCTCCGTCTATGTTGAGCCTAAACTGCAACTAGACAAAGTTCTGAACTCTCACTAGTAGGAAGATTAATCACCAGTTATCTTGACATTGTTATTGTTGCCTGAAAACTGCCTACAGCACAAGGAAGTTCATGTGCTTTTAAATCAAAGATTATTTTTAAAACATAGCACCCTCCCTCCCAAAGTGAAAGCCAGATGCGGCTGTACCGGTCGCAGTGCCCTAAAGTCAATTTTGCTTCCAGCAAAGGAGCAGGACAAGCATTTGCAAAAATGGGGTCAGAGCTTACCTCATAGCCATTATATGAGGAAAAAGATCTATGTAAGTGGTGTGATACTTCCTCTAAATTAGAGCAAGCAAAACACTTTAACAGGTTTCTTGTAGATGATTTAAGGGAGAGTAGACTTCTCTCCTGAGAATTTTTTTAAATTTGGGATCAAATTTCAAAAACGCTGCAGACCCCCTAGGGCATTCATGAAATATGCTAGTACTTTCATCGTGCACCAGGGAAGCCTGGCATTTCATAGGAGTAGATCTCTCTTTTTTTAAATGTCTTAAGTCCGAAATTAATTCCACTATACCAAGGTCATAATTTTTTCTTGAGTGAGCCCTTTATGCCAAGGAGTTCATTCAATATGACAGTGCCAAATATTTACCATGGACACTTCAGCCACAGTCATGGGTACCTCTAGAAATTCCCTTTGGTATACAAGGCACAGTGTTTTGCCATTGACACCTCCTATAAAATGAGTACAGGAAATCTTATGACAAGAGTTACCTCAACTATCAGTTCCAACATTTTGCTATGGATCCACCCCACATGCTAATAATTACCTGCATCATGTCAGGGCCTTCGGCCAGGTGTGATGGCGCGTGTTCTGGGTCCCTGCCACTGGGTATGGCTGGGTTAGTGACTTTCTAAGTTAGATAGTTTGAGTCCCCACAGCCAATGATGGTATCTGCATAGAAGCATGTCAGGGCCTGTGATTTGCTATAGGTAACACCTCCCATCCATATGCTACTAGTGCCCTTGTCCATAAGGCAAGAATAACCTCCAGTATGCCAGACCAGCAGCGCACTTGCATGCATAGCACACATACACTCACACACACGTTCTCTCACACACATATTCTCACTATATTTCTTGCACTCTTTCGTACCTTTGAACTCTGTCACACACAGACACACCGCCACTCACACTTCCATCAGTCAATCTGCTTTTATTGTGTTAGAAGAACTTGCCCTGCTGCTTCTGCTATCCCAGTCTTGCCTTTTAGTGAAACTCAATAAAAACATATTCTCTATACGCTATTAAAAAAAGGATAGTGTATTGCCTTGTCAATGCTTGTTACAAGTAGAATGTGAAAAAAGTGCACTTTCCTAAAATAGCTGTACAGGGCTTATATTTGGTTTCACATGTGGATCAAGCAGTTACAGCATTGGAAATTAACTAATCCACGTTCTAACCTGTAATATCACAGCATTCACATGATTTTATGAAATGCTTGACTTCTTCAGCAACCATGGATTTCATCCAGTAACACTTTGCATTTTGGGGTTTTTGAGACCCAACTTACAATGTAAAAAAACATATGTGTCCTGGAATAAAGCATTGTGTTGAATGGAAAGCCAGGAATGGCTGAAGGTGTCACACAATCCTCAATCCAGTACCATACACCAAAGCATCAGCCCTTGTCTTCCTCTTTGTGCCATCCCACATTCTCAGTCCTCTCTCCCTTCTTGCACCAGCCCCATTGTTGAAGATGGAATTAAGCAGGCATCTAGTACCACGGAAGAAGCAGGTATTCTGTGGGTGCTTTTATAGAAATGTGTGTATATTCACAAGAGTTGTGTAATTTTTATATGTTCAGAGTAAGAGGTGTGCTTATGTAAGTGCTGGGTGATGGTGAATAGTAAGAGTGAGTGTAGCGTGAGTGGTGCAAGTGTAGGGTGAAAAATGTGCTGATGTGTCAGGTGAGCTGCATGAATGCAATTTGAGAGGAGGGCCCATGCCACTGTTGGGTGAAAGGAGTACATGCAGAGTGAGAGGACTGAGTGCAGGATGATGTCAGCAGTGTAAATTCAGGCTGAGTGGTGTGCCTGTGTGTGGTGCAGGATGAGCGGCGAGAGTGACTGGTGAGAGCATGGTTAGAGGAGTTAGTGTAGAGTGAGTGGTATGTCCCTATGAGTTCTGGCAGACTATGGTCCCTGTGTGAACAGAGTACATGTATGAATGCAGGGTGAGAGGTTTGTCCGTGGGAGTGCAGGGTGAGAGGAGGAAGTGCAGGGTGAGTGGTGTGACTCCAGTGTGAGCGATGTGCTTGTTTGCATGGTGTAAGTGCAGGGTGAGTGTTGTGCCCATGTGAGTGAAGATGTGAGTGAAGGGTGAGCTGTGTGAGTGACAGGAGTGTCTATGCGAGTGTGTAGTGAGCAATGCGACATTGTGAGAGTACGGTGAGAGGAGTGACTGCAGGGTGAGTGATGTGACATGAGTTTCGGTGTGGGTGAAAGTGCAGAGTGGGAGGAATGAATGCATGGTGAGTGATGTGCTTGTTTGAGTGAGATTGCAAAGTGAGCAGTGAGAGGGACAGGTGAGTGAAGTGTCACCTGAGTGCAGGGTGAGTAGTTTGCTCCTGTAAGTGCAGGGTTAAAAGTGTCAGTGCATGGTGAATGGTGTGAGTGCTGTGTGGTTACTGTGAGTGCAGGTTGAGCGGTGTGCTCATGTGACCACAGAGTAAGTGGAGGTACAACGGCATGAGTTCATGACGAGGGGATTGAGTGCAGTGCGGTCTCTGTGAGTGCAAGGTGAGCAGTGTGCTCCTGTCAGCGCAGGGTAAGAGGAGGATGAACAGTGTGAGTGTAGGGTAAAAGCGTGAGTGCAGTGTGATCACTGTGAGTGTAGGGTGAGCGGTGAAAAGTGACAAGGGAATGGAGTGTCATGTGCCTGCAGGGCGAGCAGTGTGCTGATGTGAGTGCAGGGTAGAAGGAGGGTGAATGGTGTGTGTGCATGGTGAGCAGTGTGATCGCTGTGAGTACAGGATGAGAGTGAAAGTGAAGGGTGAGGGAGGAGAATGCGGAGTGAGTTGCCTCCAGGCAGGATGTATACCCAGACACCTGGAGTAACTCAGCATTGTATTGACGGCTGGTGTAGGGATTTAGATATGGCAAACTATTGCTATTATGGCAACAATCAGGGATGGAGGGTGGAGGAAATAAATAATGTGCTGGTCCTTCAATAAACTTTCAGTCTCCTGACTAGGGTAGCTAGCTGATTAGATTTCTACACCACCTGTATTTTTATGTCCCAACCAGGACAAAAATAAGCAAACTCACCGGTATTTTTAGCACTTATCTATGCATATTTCAAATACAAATAGAAAGCATGTTTAAATGTGTTCTTCGCTGCATCAACGATTCATGACTAATAATTACAATTTAAGTGCAACTAAACAAAAGGAAACAAAGACAGAAAAGTTGTATTACAAATGAATATATACCATTTTATTTACAGCCCTATTTAGTTTCAAGGCGAGGCCTTTGCAGACTTTTTAGACAACAATAAATGGCCAGTATTTTTCTTTTGGAAGGGTGGCATCCCTACTTTTGCGATGCCTTTTTACTAAATGCATTCTCCCACTGTGGCAGTAAAAATAAAATATAAATGGAAGGAATAGCGAATAGGCAGAGTGGGGTACAAAGGGTAATGGAACCTGTGAGCAAAATAAACAAAGCCTTGTTAACAAGTTCCAAAGGGATGTAAATGGTCTTTTAAAGACCTGTGAAAACTCGGGTGTGGCAGAGATAAGACTCCAAACACTGCCCAGCCGAACAAACAGCAGCTCAAGCTACAGCAATGTTGCGCGCCTGCCTAGCAGACTTGAGAGGAAGAGAGACAGAGGCTTAAAACTGACAGAACTGGTAGATGACAGAAATCAGATCTTTATCAGGTAACTGTTGTCATAGCCTTTGGAACTGCTCTGCTGTCTGAGACCTGGGGCCCTATTATGTAAACGGCACACTTTCCCTGTTTGTGTACGGTGCACCTTAAATTAGGTGTGCCCGGCGGAAACAGGGAAAGTGTGCCTTATTATATGGAATGCGCTGCCCCCAGGGCAGCTGCGAACTCACGCTGCCCCCAGGGCAGCACATCTATGTAAAAAACGGAATTAAAGATCCCCTTGCATGCGGGTGCAGTGAGTGACTGCACCCGCCAGCAAAGGGGTCCATGAGATCCCCTTCATCCCCTCCAGAGGGCTGCCATCAGAGGGCACACTGACAATGCGCCACCGAAAAGGTGGTGCACTGTCAGGGCACCTCCTGACAGCTTCTTTGCCTCTGCATCTATAATACGACACAGGCTCAGAGGCAAAGGGATTTCTCATGTGAATGCAAATGAGGGAACGCCCTCTGAAGATGGTGCTGGAGCTTTCTGTGCCCCAGCGCTATCCGTATTACAGAAGGGGGCACACAAGTGTCTGCAGCCCCTTCTGTAATACCAAAGTGCCTCAGGGGAGTGCAAAGTAAGCGCAAACGCCCATTGGCCCCTCCGGGCACTTCCGTAATATGGCTCCTTCTAAATTCTATGGCAGATAGCTCTGCTGCCTGAGGCCTAGGCCCGTCAATTCTGCAGCGTCCGGTAGACAGCTGTGCAGGCGCAGACTGTGTCTTCTAAGTTCTAAAACACCCGGCAGATAGGTCTGCTATCCGAGACTTGGAGGCATATGTACAAGGGGATTGCGCCACCGGAACGTCACTTTTTTTTTACGTTCCGCTGGTAGAGTGCACTACACCATATTTACAAATAGGCGTTAAGCCACTTTGCATGGCTTAACGCTGCTTTGTCAATATGGTACCCTTTCACACAGGTATCTGTGTGAAAGGGGCGTGCAATTAGTGTTGTTGTGGGCATTCCACCGCAACACCCATTGCTTTTTGACGCTACCCCAGAGTTACAAGGATCTAATGCTATGCAAAAGTAGGCATTAGATTGGCCCAACGAGGATAAATACTTTTATTTCTCCTCGTTTTTGCTTTTTCTCTGTATGCTGCATTCGGCAACACACTTAGAATGAGCAAAACACCATTAATGATTGATTAATGGCAATTTGCTACTTCTATGGGCACAGCAGAATGCAGCAAACATAGAAGTAGCAAATTGTCATTATTAATTTTTTATTTGCAGGATGGTAGACCTTCTAAACAATGATCCCTGCAACACTATGGCGCAAGGGTGTCTTTGTTGGCGCTAGGCATCCATTTTTAGCGCAAGAGAAAACACAGGGGTGAGCCATATTCTTGTAAATACTGCACATCCCTGCATTCTTTAAATGATGCAGCACAGCACTGCAAAATTTGTCACAGCGCTGCACTGCGCCATTTCCTTGTAGATATGCCCGCTGGACTTGCAAATTGTGTGCTGGAGAGAGAGCTCTGCGTTTCCAAAGCCTGCATGTTCAATGACAGCTGAATTATACTGCTGCTGTCAGAAGTATGCACCAGTAATATTTGTACTAACTGACAAATAGCTGTACCATCTGAAGCCAAAGCCTGTTTCTGTAGAGGGATAGCTCTGCTTTTTAGGTTTTGCCTGCAAAGTGCTTACATTGAGCTTGGAAGTCTTTTTTAGGTTTCGCCTGCAAATCACTTGGCTGAGCTTGTGAAGTCTTTTGTACTTTTAATTAGTTAGTCTGCTTATCACTCTGTCTTCCTTGTTTTCTGTTGGTTGCAGCATGCTATTTCCTGTTATGTTCCTCTTTCTTTTCTTATCAGTGGAGTTTGGACCAAGTACTCCCTTTGAACTTTTCCACCACCTTTAATGGCACTAGATTTTTTTGATGCTCATGCGTGTTTGGCGACTGCATTTTATTTGTGTAGCTCACCCGATCTCATGCCTAACAACACTTGATGGGCGGAGCTGGAGCCGGGTGGATGCCAGTCACTTCGGCTCCGGCACCCAAGAGCTGTTCGAAGTGCTTTCACTGTGCGTTCTCGACCCTAAACCGGAGAGGAGTGAAAGGGGGAGACAGGCGATGAAGTAGATACCTGATCGAGAAGGTGAGCGGTACCAGAACTGAGGCATCAGGCAAATTCGGAGCACAAGAAGGGAGTTGCGCGATCCTCAAAATGGCGGCGGCATTCAGGGCTCAATTTAATATTTGCTGTCTCGCCCGCCGGCTGCCCCGACTTGCGAGGAGGGTCCCCTCTGCAGATTTGGAATAGCAGTGGAGGGCGGTGAGGAGAAATCAAGGAATCCGGAGGTGCGGGCGGCAGAATGACTGTGTTGGTGTTCGCTCCCGCCTGATGCCTCGTGACTGCTGCTGATAGGAGCTTGCAGATTGCCAGCGCGAGCAGCCCCCCTTTTAGTGACGAGGACAGCCTGGAGGCAAAACGCCCATTATGGGGGCTGAGAAGTGCAGTGGGGGCGCCCAGACACGATCTGCCTGACTTAAACATGGTGCCCACCGCTAACAATGCCTATATGCGGTTTTGGAACGCTGGGCCTGCCGGGGCCTCACTGCGGGTGCTTGAGCCAGGCGGGAGACCTGACTTCGTGGCACAGTTCCGCCTGCCTTTGAGCGCCCTCCTCTATCCACAAGATGGAGCCCAGCATGACCTCAAGTTCAGCCCGGGGATCCAGCATGCTGCTTCCCCCACCACTATCCGGCCTTCTACCCCTATGGACATCTCCAACACAGGGACCCCTCCAGACCCAAGACCACCACCCTTGAATGCAACACCACCTGAGAACCTGGCTGAAGGATGGCAAGAATTTCCTGCTCTGTAAATATTTACTATATAATTGTCCAAGCCTAATCGCTGTTAAAATGTAATCCTGAGTAAATTTGCTATTTGTGTGTTTGTATATATATATATATATCTACATCTCTAACCACTAGTATATGTTGTAGACCTTTGTACTTACTACCATTCCTATGTGATTTTAGAGTTTATCTGTTTGTATCTCTTCCTTGAGTGACTTTACAACTTGTACATTTGCAATTTTTTCTGTTTGTATCTCTTATGTTACTCATGTAATCCAAAGTCCTTATGTAACGCAACTGGTTCTTTTGTAAAGCGCTCTGACACCTTCGGGTAATGTTCGCGCTATATAAAATTGTATTAAATAAATAAAAAATGTTTTAAAAACTCCTGCTTGTCCTCTCCTCCCCCGGTCCCCTTATTCAGCACAGCAGCTTGACCCCCTGTGCCGCTCCTCCCACAGATTCTTATCATCTTGGACACTCATTTAATTTTAGTCTTACACTCCTAAAGAATGCATTTGCCTGCAGTCTGTCTGGTCTGTATTTACATGCCGCCTGGGTGCAGCTGCTAGGTTCCTGTACTCTCAGCAGGATGTTTTAACACACCTCTCACCGGCTCTCCACCGTTGTTTTTAACTCACCCCACCTTTGTTCTTTTTATTGCACCAAGCGCCTCCTCTTCATTGCTTCATTCATCCAAATGGTCTCCACACCCCGCCACGAGTTGTCTGTTATTTCTTCCCCGCCTCCTTCTGTCCGTTGTTTGTGCTTCCTTACCCCCCTTCTTCTCCTAACTTTCCAAAACAATAATAAAACAACCCCATCAAAAATGCTGCACACGCACCAGAATTCCATTGAAGCTCTTCTAATTTAGAGGCACAGAGAGATGATCAGCAAGAGCAGTGGAGTGTAGATCTTCCATGCCTTACCCTTTAGGAGCTGGGATGTTGGTTCCAGGCTGGGGGCTCTTTAACGATTGCTCGTGGGAGGAGACGCATGTTTTAGAAGTGGTTGCAGTGAAAATGTAGTGTGTGGACGTGTGAGTATCGCATCTGCAGCTTGCACTGTTGCTGGAGCAGGATTTTCTAAATGAAATCTATAGGGTTTTGAAGCTCTGGTTTGTCTATTTGTCATGATTACAATTAATAATCATTAATTAATAATTAATTGTTTTGTGTAAGTGTGTGTTTAAACTTACCAACATACTAATGAGAAGAAAACCGACACGTGGGAACGCTTTTGTATTGCTATTAATAAATGTGCATGTTTTATTAAATAAACGTTGCTGAGTGCTGTTTATTTTAAGCACGAAACGCTTTTGAATTAATGCTTTTCTGTGTTGCTAAAGCTAGATAATTACATACACATAAGGGTATTAGTGGGGTTAACACTGTTCAATCACTATGCTGTGGTAACGTTATTTTTGTCTCTTTTAATTAAGATGGTCCATTTTGGCCTAACCAAAAATGTCCGCAGTTTGCAGCCTGGCCTCGAGTGAGAATTTGTGATGAGAAGGCCTTGCTGAACACATTTGATCACAGTCCTTGCCTGGTTAAAACTTTCCGTGAGGACAGCAGCAGTTCTGGGCAGGTTTCCAGCTGTATTGGACAGCCTTGGAGGACAAAGGAACTGTTAAGAAAGAACTCTGAGCATTGTGTCATCGCTGAGGAAATGTGGACTGTGAAGAGATACATTTTTTATTTTTGGTTCCTGTTCTGTCTTTTTATTTTTGTGAATTTCCTGAGCGGAGATTTTCCAAATGTAGCGATGCGACATCCTTTCCTTCTCGCTTTGCTCAGAGGTTCAGCGGATGCGATGAATACTTTTTGTAGCTTTCTTTTGTTTAAAATATTATAAAAATTGTTAGCCTAGAGAGGGTTATTGCCACTTTGCCATTTTCTTCCCAAACCTGCGTTGGTGAGGATCGATGCTGTGAGGACGGTGACTTGGGAGATTTCTACTGAGAGACTTGTCCTGATGACCCATTCTGACATTTAGCTAGAATAGGTAATTATGAGAAAATGATTTATTCTGATTAATTTCTTTTGACTAATTTTAGATAAAGAATCATAATTTTAAATACGGTGTTGGTGATTATTTCTTGTCAATTATTGAGTACTCTATTTGATTATTAATGTATAGATTGTTTAGATTATGACAATTGCAATAGCTAGGTCTTATCGACCTCGGTGTAGATGTGGGGTTTAGGAGTTTTAGAAGGTTTCTTTCCACAGGTTCAATGCTGGTAGAGTATTTGAGTGTATGTTAGTGAAATGGGCCCTAGTGTATGGTGAGTGTATGTGCGTGTAACTGTGAAATTACTCTATCCGTGGAAGTAGGGAGATTTTGTACACCCCAATCTGCATCAAGTTCCTGGTAGCAGAGGATGGTTATTGATGATTGTCTTGATCTGATTAGATTGCTTGTACATTAGCTTATTGATTATTGATTATTGATTGATGTTGGTATATGTACTAATACTATATGTTGGAGTCGTCATGTTGAGTTATATGTAGTGCTTCTGGAACTTGGGAGCTAGTAGCAGTTCCGTAGTAGGGCAGAGGGAAGTATATGCTGCTCTCGGGAAAGACGGGATTGTTGGTCCTGTATGTATGCAGGAAAATTCACATTGTCTGGATTCGGAATCAGTGACATTGTTGTATGTTACTATTAGAGATATTTCTGGTATATAAGGAGAGCAGATGGTAGTGAAGGTTATCTGAGAAACTCTGGTTTTAAGTCCCAGGGATCCGTAAGGTTCGCCGTTAAAGCTTATCGCGGGAGAAGTAATAGGTATTCTCTGAGCTTGTTTGAGAAACTGGGTAGAAGTAAGCTGCTTGGTTGATGTGTGTTATAATTCTGTAGTGGAACAGATTGTTCGCTGTTCTCGGGAAAAGCAGGATTCTGTGTGTATGTACTATATTTTCTTGTATGAATGTGCGTGAATGTTCGTATATTTAGTTGACTGTAAGACTCTTTGGACAAGTCCTAGAGGAAACAGTTAATGAATGTATGTTAGAAGGGCAGAGTAGAGGGATGTGCTACTGTGTCAACGAGAGGTTTCTTGTGAAATAGATTTTCTTTACTATTCTTTGGTTAGCGAAGCAGACAATGGAGATGTTTATATGTTGTAACTAATAGATTTTGTAGAAATTCGACACGAAGTCTACTGAGAAATTTTGTAAAGGAGGGGTAGACGACTGACAGGAGACAGGAGCGAGAAACTGCAGCGACTGCTGACGTCAAACAGACCGCGCTCTGATTGGATATTAGATCAGAATAGTGCTCGCGCTGAGATTGGTGCGTTGGTGTGAGCCGCGCAAGGATTGGTGGAGCTATTCTAGTGACGTAACGTTCCAGGATTGGTGCGTTAGTGTGAGTCGCGCTGTTATTGGTTGAAAAATCATATTGTGTAGTTGTATTATGGAAGGGATTAGAAAGTTTTGGTAAGCGTTAAAATGTATTACCAAGAAGAGAAAAAGAAAAAATCTTTGTTCAGAAAGATTAAAAATTGGTTCGACAAGGATAAAGATGTTAAAACGAGAGAAGGTGAATTGTTACCTCCATCGAAAACGCCTGCATCCTTCATGGCTGCGAGATATGGATATCATACCTGTATATGGTTGGAGAATTGGGTTAGGTATACCAAAGAAGATGGAGTTTTAGCATTTCCAGAACATGGTTCATTTAATCTGGCCGTGTTGAAAAATTTACGGGAAAAGATGTTATGTCTTGACCCAAGACCAAGGCCGACACAGTTCGAGGCTTTAGTGGAATGGGAAGAGGAAGTACATGAGCGAGAGAAACAGAGGTCTGGAGGCAACTATAGGTATATGTTCGGGAGGAGACATGGTCGTGAAACTCATCATGATCGAATGACGAGATGGCGAGATGCTAGTATGTCAGAAGGATTATATCCTGTGAGAACAGTTGAAGAGGGAGCAGAAAGAGTTCCTGAGGCAGAAGTGAGAAGATATGGAGTTAATGAATATGAGGATGAGGTTTTAAATGACATGATTTACAAAAGACCACCTCCATATAGACCGGAACCAGAAGAGAGTACACCAATTGTTTCTCCGAAAAGAGATACGCATCGTATCATTGAGACAGAAAATGTGACACCTGAGTTAAGAAGTGGTAATCCTTTCAGGGAGAGAGAGAGTAGAAGCAGTGGCGAAAATACGAGAGAATTAGCCAGAACTACAACGGAGCTGACTGAAAGGATCAAGGAGCTGACAAAAAATCTAGACGCTGTTACGGTACCCGTAACCATAGGTCCGGTTATGCCTGTTTTTGATAAGCAGAGGAAGAGTGAGAATGGTTTGGTTATTCCATATGTTGGGAATAGATTGACAAGTTTGGCTGGTCCTTCAGGAGATTCAGGAAAAAGGGCAGGAAAATTCAGACATGACACATGTAATGAAGGATTAGAGGAGACTAATTCAGGACTGGATGCTGGTGAAGCTAGTTGTTCAGGGATGCCAATTTTAGAACCGCAGAAGAAAGTGGTTCCAGTGAGAAAATCTACTGAAATAACAGCTGAGGATCTGAATGAATGGATGAAAGTTCTTCAAAAGAGGGATAAAGATTCACAAGCAATTGATGTTGCTAGGTTACGTGTAGAATTAGAAGAGCTTGTTGCAGGGACAGTTCCAACCGAAATTCTAAAAAATCATCATGATGGTGAATTATTGTTTATGTGTAAGAATATCACCTGGAGAGCGAGAAATACACATGACAGATTAAGAGCAATAGCAAATGACTATGGAGTTGACATTGATAAAGTGAAAGTTTTGCAAAAGTCTTACAGGATGGATTTCACAGACAAAGACATAGAAAATTTGAATGGTACTGGTAGAACAGGACAGATTAAAGAGATGATCGCTTTATTGCGAAAATGGGGTGATGTTGAAAAGTGGAAGGATAGATGGTACAAAAGGAGAAGAATCAGGGGATAGGACTTATTCAGCATTTCCTGTGAGAGAAAAGGAAAAACCAGTGGATACTTATCCTATGAGAGAAATACCTGGAGGAGGATATGTACATGTTCCATGGACCAGACAGGATATTTTATCATTTACGAATGATTTCCCTCGATTGAGAGAAAAGCCCGTCGAGTGGTACAGGCAGGTAGACAGGTTTGTGAAATTGTCAAAAGTGCTGTGGATTGACCTGAATAGTCTGTTTGATATAATTGTTCCAGCAGACTTGTGGGCTGAGTGTAAAATAGTTGTGAGTTGGCCTACTGAGGAATATCCAAGAGATCAGAGAACAGGAGCACCAGATCCAGAAGTAATGAGAAAGTATGAGCAGGTGATTGTATACCTGAAAAATAAAGTACCTCCAAAAGAAACAGACTGGGTTAAAATAGATCGAACACATCAGGAAGCAAAAGAATCAGTTCATGCTTTTTACGAGAGGCTGATACTGGCATTTAAACAATTCAGTGGAGATGAACACCTGGGTGACAAGGATTTGAGTCATTTTGTATACAGATTTGTATATGGCCTGAGACCTGAGATTAGTGAAAGAATTCGTGAGCATACTGTGGATTGGCAGAGTAAGAAAATAGATGAGATTCTGAGACATGCGAAATACTTCAGTGATGAAATTGAAGCAAAACAGAGAAAGCTGAAAGAGAAAGCAATGTGGGCACAGGTGAAAGTTGCGGAAAGACAGGAAGCACAGTTGGTGGAACAAGCGAATAATGCAGGAAATAATGCAGGGAATAGACCTAGGTATGCAGGGAAAGGAAAGGGGAATCTTGAGGAAGCTAAAAAAAAGTTCCCATGTCACAACTGTGGCCAACTGGGACATTGGAGATCAGAATGTACCAATCCACCATTAGTGAATAATGAGGGAAAATCCTTAAATCAACAGGTGCAGAACGAGGGGAATAATCAACAGCAGCAACAGCAGAAAGTTGTGAGACAGCAGAGTCAAGAGCCAAAACCGCCCTTGCCGCAGAATAGAGGAGCACAAAAGTATAATCCGGATTCGGGATTCTACAATGATGAGCAGGTAAACAAACCAAGGCGTTCTAACCAGGTACAACAGTACCTGTTAAAGAATGAAGGGAGTGAGTCTGAGGGTGATTATTGACGGTGCCGAAGAGAGGAGGAAGAGTGCATACTTGGTGCAACTCTAGAAATAGACAAGGCAGGACCATTTGTGGATGGAAAAATAAATGAAGAAGGTGTTACTTTTTTAGTAGACACAGGTGCGACAAGATCAACTGTCAGGTCAACAGAGATTAGAAATCTTCCTCTCTCGGATGAAGCAATCCAAGTAGTTGGTGTAGCCAATACACAAATCAGAACACGTCTTACTGAACCAGTAAGAGTACAAATAGGGAAATTCTCAGATATGCACAGATTTATCGTTTGTGACACAAGTCCAGTGAACCTGTTAGGTAGGGATCTACTCTGTAAAATGAACTGTACAATTTTTTGTACACCAGATGGAATAGCTTTTGAAACACCAGATGAGGATGTTTTGTACCGAATTACTCTAGAAAATAGAGAGAGTGAGTTAATTGGTGCATATGCTGTGTTTGATCCGGAGGATTTGCCTCAAGAGCTGAGAGACACAGTGAAAAGGACAGTTTGGGATTTTACTGGAGAGGATGTGGGATTGATGAATAATGTAGATCCTGTGAAAATTTCAGTGAAAGAGGGAATTACTTATCCTAACATTCCTCAGTACAAAATGACACCAGAAATAATTGAGGGAATAACTCCTATAATTGAGAAAATGATTCAGCAGGGAGTTCTGAGAGAACTACTGAGTAGTCCGTGTAATTCACCGATAGTGGGGCTAAAGAAGCCTAATGGGAAATTCAGGATCGTACAGGATTTGAGAAAAGTTAATCAAATTGTGGTGGCATGTTGTCCTATTGTGCCAAATCCATCAGTGATTTTGTATCAGATTCCACATGATGCTGAGTGGTATACAGTGATTGATTTGTGTCATGCTTTCTTTTCAATTCCATTGCATCATGACAGCCAGCCGATTTTTGCATTTAGATTTGGCCAGCGTATCTTAGCATGGTGTCGTATCCCACAGGGGTATACGGAGAGTCCTTCAATATTCAATCAGTTATTGAAAAAGTCATTGGAGAGTTTGATCATGCCTGAAAACTCAGTATTAGTGAAGTATATTGATGACCTACTTGTGGCATCAAAGACACGTGAAGCTTGTGAAGTAGATACTATAGCTTTACTGAATCATCTGGCAGATGGAGGGTTAAAAGTATCTCCAGCTAAATTGCAATTCTGCAAGAAAGAGGTGCATTATCTTGGACACAATATTGAGAAAGGTCTGAGAAAAGTGACTGATGACAGGATCAAAATTATCAGGGAAATGAAAGCCCCAAAGACCCAGAGAGAAGTGAGAATGTTCCTGGGAATGGTGGGTTATTGTCGTCAGTGGATAATTAATTTTTCGCTGATAGCAAAGCCACTGATTAAGCTGACTAAAAGTGAGATGACAGACCCTTGGAACTAGATGGAGAACAAATGGCAGCATTCGAAGAGCTGAAAAGCAGAATGTGTGAAGCCCCTGCTTTGGGTATGCCAGATTATGAAAAAGAATTTGAATTGTACTGCAGTGAGAGAAATGGATGTGCACTTTCAGTGTTAATTCAGAAGCATGGTTTACTGAGAAGGCCTATTGCGTACTTCTCATCGACACTTGACCGTGTAGCTGTGGGTTTACCAGGTTGTCTGAAATCTGTGGCTGCAACATGCAGAAGCCTAGAACAGAGTGAGGGAATCATAATGGGATATCCTGTAAGGGTATTCGTACCTCATAATGTGGCAATTCTTTTGACGAGAAGCAGAACTCAGTACACGTCACATAGTCGGTTGACTAAATATGAAAAAGTCATTCTGGGAGCATCAAATGTGACTCTTGAGAGATGTGTGAATGTGAATCCAGCGACATTGTTGCCGGATATTGAAAATGTGGGTGTGAAAACAGAAGATGATCACAATTGTTTGGATGTGCTTGATTACTGTACAAAACCGAGACCAGACATAAGGGATCTTCCCTTGCATGAGAGTGATCATGTGTTGTTTGTGGATGGATCATGCTTGAGGAATGATGAGGGTGTGCTGAGTGCAGCATATGCAGTGTGTAAGGTGTCAGAAGTAATGGAAGCATCATCATTGAAAGGAGTGAAATCTGCGCAAGTTGCTGAATTAATTGCATTGACAAAAGCTTGTGAAATTGGCAAAGATTTGAGAACGACTGTGATGACTGATAGTCAGTATGGATTTGGAGTTGTGCATGACTTTGGCCAACTTTGGCTACAAAGAGGTTTCTTGACGTCGAGTGGGACTCCAATAAAGAATGCTGAAGTGATTGGGAAATTGCTTGAGGCGATACAGCTGCCTAAAGAATTAGCAGTTGTGAAATGTGCTGCTCATGGACAAGGAGATGATTTTGTGACAGTTGGCAATAGATATGCTAACGACATTGCACAATATTGTGCCAAAAATAACCAATCTATTAATCGGGAACGAGAGGGTGAAATGTCTTTTTGTTCTGTGATGTTTACTAATGTCTTAGAGACATGGGATGAAGTGAAACAGTTGCAGGATGAGGCAGAGGAGGAAGAAAAGAAAGATTGGATTAAGGCAGGTTGTGCCCCAAGAGAGACAGACCATGTTTGGGTCTATAGAGATGGCAGACCAGTAATGCCGAACTCCATGCTGTCAGCAATGGCAAGGATGTATCATGGCCAGGGACATTTGGGAAGGGATTCAATGATTAGGTCTTTTAAGCAGACCTGGTACAATGCAAAGTTCAGGGCAATTGCAGAAAGTATCTGTCAAAGATGTTTGATTTGCCAGCAATTTAACACTGGGAAGAAGACAGTGGTGAGTCTGGGAACAATAGGCAGAGAAGGAGGTCCTTTTACAAGAATGCAGATTGATTTCATTGAAATGCCCCAAGTGAACAGACTGAGATATGTACTAGTGGTAGTCTGTTTGTTTTCAAGATGGGTTGAGGCCTATCCGACTAGGAGAAATGATGGAGTAACAGTGGCAAAGTTACTGTTAAGAGAGTTGATTCCTAGGTACGGATTTCCGGTAACGATTGAGTCTGATAGAGGTGGACACTTCTATAATGAACTCATGAGTTTGATTTGTGAAGCATTAAGCATACAGCAGAAGCTACATTGTGCATACAGACCAGAGGCTTCTGGTGTTGTTGAGCAGATAAACGGCACAATCAAGAACAGGATTGGTAAGATGTGTTTAGCCACTGGCATGAAATGGCCAGATGTCTTGCCTCTAGTGCTAATGACTATTAGATCTACTCCAGATAGAACTACTGGTTTAAGTCCGCACGAAATCATAATGGGACGTGCAATGCGACATGCATATGTACCTGTCAATAAGTTGATGACAATAACTGATGACATGATTTTGGATTACTGTAAAGGCCTGGCTGACGCAGTTCATTCTGTGTTTCACCAGATTGGAGAAGAAGCTACTACACTTGAGAAGAAGCAAGCTCATGATCTGAGTCCAGGAGACCGGGTGAGGATTAAAGTTCACAGAAGAAGAAATTGCTTGGTTCCAAGGTGGGGAAGACCAAGACAAGTCATTCTAACTACGACGACTGCAGTGAAGTGTGCTGGTGTGAAAAACTGGGTGCATGCGAGTCATACTCTGAGAGTTCCAAACCCAAAGGATGGGACTGGTAGAGAGTATTTTGAAGAGTCAGATTCCAGTGATGATGAAGACCCAGAACCAGTGAGAAAGAATCAAAGTTCAGGAAAAGAAGCAGAAAAGGCTTCAAGTTCAAGAGAACCATTGAGAATTTCAGAAAGGAGATCTGATTCTGAAAGAGAGCCTGAAGTTCCAAAAAGCAGTGGAGGAAAAAGAAAAGAAAAGAGCAGTTCCACAGAAATTACTCCTTAATCAGAAGAGGAGGAGATTGAAGAACCACTTGAGATTATATCTGAAGAAGTAGGGTCAGAAGAAGATAGAGAGGGGCAGATTGCGGAAGACCCCCGAGGAGGTGTAGGGAACACTTCTAATAAGCTAGGTGAAGGGACAAGTAGACAGCAAGAAGATTGCGTGTCGGAGACCCGAGGAGGGAAAGAAGTAGGGAAGTCTCAAATAGTGGTGAAAAAGACTGTGGAGCGAAAGAAAACTGCTGAAGAACAAGAGCGAAAGAAAACTGCTGAAGAACAAGAGGCATTTGAAACAGAATCGGATGAAAGTGAAAGTGGAAAATCAGAGGGTCGAGTTCTGAGAAAGAGAACTTGGATTGGAGAAAGAAATAATACAGAAATAAGACCGAAAAAGGTCGTAAGAGGAGATTTTTGGCCTAACAACAGAGTAAAGAGGCTGAGATACAGACTGATAAGAGGAAATACATCGAAAGCTGAACAAGTGAATGAAGTATCGAGTCAAAACGAAATAAAAAGGAAGGAGCAAAAGGAGTCAAGAGAACCTGAGGAAATAAAGAGAATTAGAAGACCCAACCAAAAGTACAGATCACCGGAATGGTCTTATGTGGCACTGTCTGAAGAAGGAGAAGAAGAAACAGTGACTCTAGATAATCCGGAGGGGATCTTGAGAAAAGTGGTTGAGGAAAAGGAAGAATCTGTTGGAATCTTAAAAGTTATTCTGACTGACATTGGAGAAGAGTCAGATGCACAGGATGTTGTTGATGATCTGATACAATTTGATGTTGCTGAAGAAGAAGGAGTGAAAAGTGATGAATATCCAAATTGAGTGAACTGAAGAAATCACTTGGAAAAAGTGAAAAGGAGAAAGTCTGAAACTCAGCTGTCTGAAGTAATCCAAAGTTTGAGAAATTACAGTAGTGGAGTAGTAGAGGCTAAGTCAAAAGACAAGGTCAAAGTAGTAAAATGGCTAACATAGAGAATAATCAAAGTAGATGTGCCTTCTTAAGAAGATGGTGTAGAATGTGCTGCTGCTGTACTGGATTATTAATGCTACTATGGGGTATTTTAGCTTTATTAGTTACATTTAGAGTTTCAATAGGTACATTTGAAATACATACTGAGAATGAGACAAATGTAGAAAAGAATTCGCAAAAAGTAGTTCCAACTAGAATTAGTAATACTTACATGCATAAAGATAGGTCAATTAATGATTTTTCTAGTAATGTTTTTTCAAAGTTGTTATAAACAATGGAAGTAAGGGATTGCTACGTTTGTATGCAATTACCTGCATCTGTTTCAGAGGGTGTTACTTATCACCATTTACCAGCTACGTATGGAATTTCTTGTAGTATATTAAGTAGTGTTTTTTATTTGTTAGGGAAAATAGATTATAAGATGTCTAACAAAGATAGTATTTTTGGTCACTTGCCAATGAACAAAGAGCTGAATCCAGCTAAAGAAGCTAACATTTTTGGTGAGATTTTTATTGAGAAAGAAGAATTAACATTAGATTACATTTTTAAGAATAATTTAACTTGTAGTTTGGAAGAAGAGGAGAAAGCTTTCCTGAACATGGTGGAGGAAAGGAGATTGAGTATGTATGAAAAGGCAGGGAAATATAAAGTGAGTGAGACAATTTGGGACATTGAGATGGGAAAAGAATTGAGAAATGGAGCTAGTCCAACTTTAGCTTTAGATGCACCACAGAAGGGTAAGCTGTGCATTACAAGAGGGAAATCCCAATATGATACATATTTTGTTGGGACTAGTGAATGTCATGATACATACTTCATTGCAACAGGATGGGGTTTCAGAGGTGGAGAAGATACAATTTTTCCAGGAGTGTATTATGTTTGTGGGAACAAGGCTTATTACAAGTTGCCTGACCACTGGTATGGCACGTGTTATGTGGGCCTGGTTTTTCCAAAGATTTTTCATATAGATAGAATAGAAGATGTAGAACATATTAATTTACTAATGCGCTTCAAGAGGGAAACTTGGTTTGAAATTGTGGGTGACATTTTTGGAGCTTTAATTCCAGCAGTGGGAATTTCTTTAAATGCTAATGGGATTCGGAAACTGTCAACAGTGGTGGATCGCTTATCGACAAATACCGCTGGAGGGTTTCTTTTGGTGAATACGGAACTAATTGCCGTGCGTGCTATGTCTATGCAAAATAGACTTGCTCTTGATATTTTATTGGCTAAGGAGGGTGGAGTTTGTGGAATGCTGAAAGTTCAACATTGTTGCACTTACATTCCAGACGAAAGCAAAGACCTGAAGGTCTATATCAAAAATATTACTGATTTGCATGAAGAATTAGTACCACTTGAAGCTGAAAGTATCTGGACTAAAATAGCTAATAAGGTGATAGCTGTTAAGAGTTTTATTGCAAAAATAGGTAGTACTATTATAGGTAAGATATTGTTTCCTTTGACTTGTATAATTGTTGCTTTATTGATATTGAGATTGGTGTGTTTGTGTTGTAAAAACAGGGGAGGGAAAAAGAAATTAATTAAAGGAAATAATGAAAAGAGAAATAAAAGGTTGAAAAGAGAACCACAAGAAATTGAATTAGAAGAATTAAGGGAGAGTGTCTACTTAGAAACAAAGAGGGATGATGAAAGAGTGTCTGGTGTGTAGTGTTGTGTATGGAGGAAAAAGACATTTCAAATTTCTCCTAAAATGGGACTAAATTTCACTAAATTTTTTTTTGGGGTTATTTGGTCATAAAATCACCAAAGGGGGGATTGCTGGAGCAGGATTTTCTAAATGAAATCTATAGGGTTTTGAAGCTCTGGTTTGTCTATTTGTCATGATTACAATTAATAATCATTAATTAATAATTATTTGTTTTGTGTAAGTGTGTGTTTAAACTTACCAACATACTAATGAGAAGAAAACCGACACGTGGGAACGCTTTTGTATTGCTATTAATAAATGTGCATGTTTTATTAAATAAACGTTGCTGAGTGCTGTTTATTTTAAGCACGAAACGCTTTTGAATTAATGCTTTTCTGTGTTGCTAAAGCTAGATAATTACATACACATAAGGGTATTAGTGGGGTTAACACTGTTCAATCACTATGCTGTGGTAACGTTATTTTTGTCTCTTTTAATTAAGATGGTCCATTTTGGCCTAACCAAAAATGTCCGCCGTTTGCAGCCTGGCCTCGAGTGAGAATTTGTGATGAGAAGGCCTTGCTGAACACATTTGATCACAGTCCTTGCCTGGTTAAAACTTTCCGTGAGGACAGCAGCAGTTCTGGGCAGGTTTCCAGCTGTATTGGACAGCCTTGGAGGACAAAGGAACTGTTAAGAAAGAACTCTGAGCATTGTGTCATCGCTGAGGAAATGTGGACTGTGAAGAGATACATTTTTTATTTTTGGTTCCTGTTCTGTCTTTTTATTTTTGTGAATTTCCTGAGCGGAGATTTTCCAAATGTAGCGATGCGACATCCTTTCCTTCTCGCTTTGCTCAGAGGTTCAGCGGATGCGATGAATACTTTTTGTAGCTTTCTTTTGTTTAAAATATTATAAAAATTGTTAGCCTAGAGAGGGTTATTGCCACTTTGCCATTTTCTTCCCAAACCTGCGTTGGTGAGGATCGATGCTGTGAGGACGGTGACTTGGGAGATTTCTACTGAGAGACTTGTCCTGATGACCCATTCTGACATTTAGCTAGAATAGGTAATTATGAGAAAATGATTTATTCTGATTAATTTCTTTTGACTAATTTTAGATAAAGAATCATAATTTTAAATACGGTGTTGGTGATTATTTCTTGTCAATTATTGAGTACTCTATTTGATTATTAATGTATAGATTGTTTAGATTATGACAATTGCAATAGCTAGGTCTTATCGACCTCGGTGTAGATGTGGGGTTTAGGAGTTTTAGAAGGTTTCTTTCCACAGGTTCAATGCTGGTAGAGTATTTGAGTGTATGTTAGTGAAATGGGCCCTAGTGTATGGTGAGTGTATGTGCGTGTAACTGTGAAATTACTCTATCCGTGGAAGTAGGGAGATTTTGTACACCCCAATCTGCATCACTGTGTCCCTAGCACCTCCAAACACCACAAACAATGCCCATGTTGTGGAAACTGGAGTGCATTCAAGGAAAGCATCTAAGGAAAGCTCTTTCTGGCTTCTATCGGATGTTTTTACTACCAGACGCTACACTTACAGATCTTACGGCTTGGAGTCAGAAATGCTCAGTTCTAACCACTCGTTGATCTCATTCCAAACAGTTCCCAATAGGGGTGGCGCCTTCTCTATGAGCTCCCTTTAAAATACCCCCCTTGGCATCTGCTCCCTTTAAAATACCTCCCCTTGGCATCTTTCATAGCACCTGTTCATTGCGTCCCACTTCAATCATTTAAGAAATGTAATTTATTTGGAGGGGTATTTCGCTGCAACAGGAAACATTACAGTAAACCATCAGAGTCCGACTTTTCACTCAACAGCTGCAACTCAGCCTGAGGTGAGGGTTGTAGCGCAGATCTCGGCTCCACAGCCTTGAGGGAACTGGAATGATGAAGAGTCCGTCAGCCGCGTGCGCCTACCACTCTTCTAACTCAGAGCCGAGTTTTGCCGAACACTGCTATAAGTGTTCACATAGTGGGCATATCACGTGCGATGTGCCCCTGCACCTTAGACCCACTGTCCCCTCTCCCTTACTCTTTTACCCCCAAAAACACACCAGGCAAGTGTTTGGTCTTCACTGCGTAGTATTTATTAACTTATTAGATACCGCAATCGTTATTGTTGATGCACTGTCAATACTTGACCACTTTTATTACCAAAAGCCACACACATTGAAACAAGCAATAAGTTTGCAAAATATACATTTGCGCCACAGGTTGAGATTGAATTCACATTTTGGCTCTCCAGAGCCGCTCTTGTTGCGTGTTGTACCAGCAGGCCACAACCAATTTTCCACTGCTCCCATTTGGGATAACTACCTGTCGTCTACCCCCTAGACGCGGCCACCAGATCACTGCCTTGCGCCTATCATGCGCACCAGCTCTCACCAAGTTCTTACTACAGACGCCGGCATCTCGGTAGGGCTGGAGAGCCAAGAACCACCAGCAGGTCAGCCCCCTCTCCCGCCAGCCCGGAGCCCCATTGACTACCCGCCCTGTTCCAGGATCAGCCAGTCCCCACCAGAAAGAAGTCCCCACCATTTCTCTTGCCCGGGACCCCGCCACAGGACGAGGAGCTTACTGGCACTCTCACCCTCCCCCAAATGCCGATTGACCTTCCTGCTCAAATGCCACGGCCCTCAAAATGGTTTGGATGAACAATTCCAAACCTGCGTTGGACAGATGCACCACATCCGCCAAATACAATTGTGACTTTGAGGCCTGTATCAGGTTATGCCTGATGCAATGTATTGGTGACCCTGCCAAAAGCTCTGCCTCCGCCTGGTTCATTTTTTTCACGGACCTGTTTATTGCGCTTGCTGGTGCATTGTTAGCCCAGACCTGGCGTGGAATCACCTCCGACCAAAATATAGATCTGCCCGGCAGAGCCTTCCTCACCCTTGAGAGCATAAAGAAGATTGCATCCTTCACCCCCCGCCGGGATCATGTCATTGCCCCCCAAATGAATCACCAGCACATCCGGGATAGGCATGCCCCTATCTAGCGCGATCTTTAACTGGGCCGCGAACTCCTCCAACCGCTGCCCTCCAATCCCTATCCAGTGGTGATCGATCCCCTTTTCCTTCTGCGCTTTTTCCTCCCTGGAGTTGCCGAAAAATTGCCCTGCTCTGCATATAAAAGAATGGCCACACCAGCATACCTGCGTCCGACGCCTCAAGACCCCTGCATGACGTTAAAGAAAATAAAATGAAAAAGAGGATTCATTATGCATTCGCCGCTGTGACCCGGTAGCTGTTATGCTAGCTGTGGTCTCACATAGCGCTCAAAACAGGATGACTTCCATCTGCCCACCCTCTTGATGGTTTCCGAAGAGAGGCCTAATGTGGCTGCTGTCGTGGCAGCCCCAATGCGAAAGGGATGAGAGGTAAACAGGGCCGTTTTTTCCCCCAGCAATACCAGGAAACGCTTGCATATTCGGGTGAACTGAAATTTTGGCAGAGGAGTTCCGTCTGTATGTAACAACAGCCTATCATCCCCCTCCCTTGGCCTTATTCACACGAAGTTCTGCATCAGAGTCACGGGACAGTATCCAGCCCCATGTACTGCCCTGAGCTGGACCCAAACTCCTTTCCCTAAAGGGTCTGTCTTTGACCTCCTCACTCTGACTTGCAACATGTCCTCTGACATTATCACATCCACCATGCTAATTCCCCCCTCTATATTCCCCTTCGAGGCTGGTACGAGCTCAGATATCCGGAAAGCCCCCAAAAAAGCTAAGGAATACGCTAGTCTCAGTAGCTGTGTTTCGTAAAGGGACCTGCATACCTGCGATAGCACCTCCAAAATCCTTTATAGCCTACTGGTGTCTATGGGTCTCCTGTGGTCTTTCAACCCCGGGGCTAACCGTTCCCAACCCTTCACCCCGTCTGACTCTTGGGTCCTTGGTAGGGTCCGCCACCCCTTCCAAGCATGCGAAGATGGCAATTGCTGACAACTGTCTCCTAACCAGGGACAGTGACTTCCCCTTCTCTTTCTGCTGTACTATGAATAGAAGCACCCCGTGGTGTAAATTATTTTGTTCTCCCAACTCCCTTTAAGGCTGCTAGGTATACCTGCCATGCCCTCTCATACGTACTCTTAGTCTTGGGTGCAATAGAAGCTATCAAGTCAGGGGCAATGGGGCACCGAGTTTCCATAGCTTTTCCAGGAAATACAACATCTGCTTGTCCGCTTGCAGCCATCGAGCTCTGAATTCTGTTAACTTAAAACGAGACAGGGCATCAGCTACTGCGTTGTCCACCCCTGGCACGAGCTTGAAAATAAAGTATACATTGCGCTTGAGGCAACCCCAAACCAATGATTTTAGCAGGTGGAGCACCCATGGGCATTTTGCCCTCTTATTGTTCACTGTCATCACTGCCGACATACTGTCAGATGAAAACACAATGCGCTTATTTTCCAAGAAGGTGCCCCAAAGATGTAGTGCCACAATGATAGGGAATAGTTCTAAGAATGTGATGTTGCGAGTCAACCCCGTCTTGACCCATTCTGCCGGCCAGTGTTTCATGCACCACTTTGGGCCCAACACTACCCAAACCCAACGCTGCCCACTGCATCTGTGTACAGCTCTAACTCCGCATTCGCTTGCGTTGGTTGCTGCAAAATCACTGACCCATTGAAACTCATAAAAAATTCCTTCCAAGTGTCTAAGTCGTCTTTCACCTCTGCAGACAACTTAGTGTGGTGGTGTTTTTCCCTTAAGCCGGACATTGCCCTGGAGATGTTCCTAGAAAAGGCCCTGCCCATGGGTATCACCCGGAGCGCAAAATTCAGCTGTCCCACCAAGACCTGTAACTGGTGCAACGTAACCTTGCGTGCCGCTAGACAATCCTCTATGGATGCTTACTTTCTCCTGAGACAGTCTTCCTACTCCCGCTCTGGTGTCTATTTCAATGCCTAAGAATGTTAAGCAAGTCGCTGGGCCTTCGGTTTTTTCTTCTGCCAGGGGTACCCCCAATCCTTCTGCTAACCGCTGGAAATCCAGCAGGGCCTTCCCGCAGGCTGGTAAGCCTGGTGGACCGAGGAAAAGGAAATCATCTAGATAGTGCACCACATCCGGTGTAGCTGGGGCCTCCTTGCCGCCCGTGTCCGCTTTGGTGGCATCCTGCTCAACTAGAGGAAACAAAAGAGAGTTATCCATTGGCCAATACCTCTTTCCCTATGCTCTCTTGACGGGCCTAGTGATTTGCGCGCACCCACCTTGCGCTCCCTCATGTTCGCCTTGTCGCTCGACCTGCCTGGGCAGCGGGAATACTCACAACCCTAGTGTCCCGGGGTCAGCATCGACATCACCCCCCCCCCATCCCCCCTGCCCCTGGGATACTCAGCCTACTCACTTAGCCAAGTGCCCCCCCTGGGTTTGCCATGCTTCTAAACCTCCAACTCCACATGCACTTTATGTCATACAGGCAGAGAGTGCCAGAACGATCCTACCTGCCAAATGCTGCCAATGCGGGAAAACTCATGCCCCCAACTCCACATGCACTTTATGTCATTATTGATATACTGTTGGCCTTGTGCAATTAACATTCCTGTGCACAAATACTCAGCATGTGCTCTCAAGATGATTAAATGCCCCCCTGCCTTGTGGTTGATGGTTCCTAATCGTGTGTATTACTCCTCCCTTGTTTATCTAGTGAGTGGCCTTGTGCTCACAGCAGTGCCTTTTTACCTTCCTTTTTGTTTTACTTCACTTGAGCTGCATATCCGAGTACTCGAGAGAGAGAGAAAAAGGATCCCCTTTACAAGCTGCGCACTTGCCTGTCCATAGCAGCGCTTTACTCTACCCGCCGACCACGCACTTGTAGGTGCGGGCCATGTTCCGTCGATGCATCCGGTTCGACCCGGCTGGTGCCTACATATTGCTCGCATTCCCCTCCTAGCGGGCCATGATGCGTACGACTCTCAGCATGCTCCGCTCCGATTGCCGCATGTTAATGTGGGGAGCTAAACCCCCGCCCCTCCATTCCCAATTCACTGGGCCTGCATTTCCTCATTCACTAGGGGTAGGCTTGAATCAGCGAGCTAAACCAGCGCGCAGCGCCATGCCATATGGTCACACCCGCAATACATAAAATGGCTTACTCCTTCCATCAGAACGTGCAGCGCCATGCCATACGGCCGCCCCTGCGGCTCACAACCCAGATACCCTGGCACTGCACGCTACATAAAAATGCTTATTCCTTCATCCTACTAACCTTTCCCTTCTGATTTCTACGCAGAGAGGCCCTCTCACTTCGGCGTGCGCCCGTAACTTGCTGGCGGCTCCAATGCGCCGGCCACCTGTGGCGTCCCATTTGTATGTCTTGTTTTCGTCTGTCAGATGCCTTCTGACAGTGGTGAGTTTTTGGATACCGAGGCAATTTCCCAGAGTTAAGCTCTCCTAGAGCTGAGCCCAGCTCCTCTTCTGTAAGCGGAAGGTCTAGCTCTGCCCGAGCCTCATAGATTTAGCAATATTCACTGATTTCTGACCAGTTTGGCAGTTGGCTACTGGATTTAACTTAGTTCTGGCTATACTCATAAAGCGGATCAGCCTACAGGCTAACTGAATGTCTCCTCCTTGGAAATAAGCTTTCGATGCCTGTCTACATGTTCGAATTTGTCTTTCATTCAAGAGTGGTTTTAATAATAGTCTTTGTTCTTTGTCTAGACCCTTACAAATACACAGTAAATGCAGAACATCCTCTTTAGGGTCACCACAAAGTCTGCAGTTTGTTGTTATGTCTAAACGTTTACATGATGGAAGGTGCTGCTTTGCCGGTAGAATTCCCAACCTCAGATGCAGATAACTTTCCTTTATAGCTCTCGAGAAACTTGTTCGCAAATAAGTTTGCGGCAGGCACCTTGAATACCTATGGATAACAAAACATCCGTGGGCCCTCCTGGTTAATGTGGCTTTATCTTCTTCCAGATACAGTATATTTACTGAATTGTTTACAAGCTCCTTGAAACATTTATGGGGCCCTATAGTTTCCCAGAGGCCATGCAAAGCAAGAGAACTTGATGCCAATTGAAGGTAGGCCATGACTGGACTGTCTTTTTTCCTTTTCAGCTCTTTCCATAAGTATGAGTTCAGCATGACAGACTCAGCTCCCTTTATTTTGTGCCAGCATTTGGCATAGTCACCCTTTCGTGTTATTTGCTGCTTTTGGAGGCCAAACTCTAGCCTTATTTGTGTCGTCGAGATGTTGTGAGAGGTTGAATATTATTCTCAAAGCTTTGGACACTACTTTGTCCAGGGTGGTCTCATCTCTCCCTCTCATGTATTCACTGTCTTAGGAGATTGTTGGTAAAAGCCTTGCTCGAAGCACCTCTAATAGAGGGGCTGAGTTTGGGCCCGTTATTTTGTGCTTGATATTCTTTAGTGCAACAGCCTATGTAGTCCCTCTAGCTCTAATAGCTGCTTTTTGTTGCAGGAACAAGCCCTTCCTGTCAAAGATTATACCCAGGTACTTATATTCTTTGACTGTTTCCAACTGCTGACACCGCAGCTCCCACCGAGGTTGGTGGTTTTTACTCCTTTGATTTAGTACCATTACTTTGGATTTTTCTAGGTTTATACATAACCTATTCTTATCTGAAAAGTTACTCGTGGTGCTTATAAGGTGTTGCAAGCGGACTGGGGTTCGGCTAATCAATATTAGATGGTCAGCGTACAGCAAGTTCGACAGTGTTAGACCCCCCCAGATTCGAGGCATGATGGTTACAACTGTCTAGCTCTGTTGAAAGATCAGACATAAAGAGATTAAACAAGGTCGGGGCAAGGACGCAACCCTGCTTCAACCCCTTAGCGGTCGGTATTTTCCTTGGTAGGCAGTCACCTGCCTCCAGCTTTTTTTTAAACCATGTCTTGGAATGGAGTAAAATTAACTGATTCAGGAGTTTCTTGGTTATTTCCTAACCATATAAAGCAAATAAATAATGGCTTGTTGATGTTTTTGGTAGCATCTATTAGGAGTGAAAGAGCTAGGAGTTTTGTTGTCCCTATACATTTTTGGAAACCTGTTTGGTTAATGGGAATTAAGGCTTTCCCCAGTGCCCACTCTGTAAGTTCATCCAGTAGGAGACCCGCAAAGTATTTGGCATCGACATCAATTAATGCAATGAGCCTATAGTTCTTTGCGTCATTCCTACTGCCTTTTTTATAGATTGGCAAGACGATTGACCCATTCTAGGAATCTGGAATTCTTTCAACTTCAAATATGTTACTGAAGAGAGGCAATAGTCCTTCAGCCCAGTAATTTGAATCCTGCTTATATAAGATTGGTGGAATGCCGTTGGGCCGGGCGCCCCCTCCTTTCTGCCTTTCACTATTCTGTTCTCAATCTGTTTTATTGTGAATGAATAGTGGATCTCCGAGGCTTGGCATTTTAGGGCCGGCCGGTCACATTGGCAAACCACAGTGTCTTGTTCGATTTCATCCACTTTCTCATTAAAGTGATGCAGTAGGTACTTAACCCAGGCTTCCTCAGTTATGTGGGAGTTGATTTCTGGATTCCTTGGGTTCTCTATGTTGTTCACTGTGTTCCACAACCTGGCACTATTGTTGGTTTTTGCATCATATAACAATTTAGCCCATATCTTATCTGTGTTCACCTGTTTTGCTTGCTAAATGATTTTATTCCTACTGGACTTTAGCCTCCTCAATTCTGTCTGTATGTAGTTAACAAGGCCCTTTTGACGGAGACTGCAAATAGCTCTGTTAATGTCCCTCTTTATTTGCCTTAGTTTAGCAGTTTGGATTGTTGAAAGATGGATTTTTTGGTTACTTGTGTGCCCGAAATAAGTTTCCTGTTGGTCCTTCGACCCTACAATTGCTTTCGTTGGTTTTGGTTTAGAATTGACTAGACTAAAGCTTTTCGTAAAGTTCTCTCAGGCTTTCAGACTATTGCCATTCAGCAATTTATTTTCTTCCCACCAAATATTTTCCTATGCCAAAAGCTTTTCTGGATTACTCGTTTTGCATTTAATTCTCTTGCAGTTTGATGTGAGCAGTAAATTTGGATCTGCAGTTGGAAAAATAAGTGCTGTTCCATGTACGACAAGTGTAAGCTCTTGTGGCAAATGGTCACTGTGATCAGATGTTCCAAGCCTAAAATCTTTAATTGATTTAAAAAGTGTTAAAGATTAGAAAGTATAGTCTATTGCAGTACTTGCCACAGTATTGTGAAAAGTTTCTGCTTGAGGGCAATCGCCCGTAAATCGACCATTTAATGCTACCAGGCTCAAACGTTCTAACTCCTTCAGCAGGTATTTGGATACCCTAGTTTGTTTGCCCGATTTGCTTTCATCCTGGGGTGGGACCCCCCATGCCGACAATAGCTCTTCTGCTGGCTGGTCATTGTCAGCACTCCCTGAAAGGAACATATTGAGGTCTCCTGAGACAATATAATTAGAAGTTGCCTCTTCAGTAATTAGCCTTTTCAATTCTGCCACCAGTAGTTTTGCGCCAGTTTTTTCCTCGCTCGGATGTAAATAAATATTTACAAGTATTAGCTGTTGTTTATTTTTGGGGCCTGCTATCTCCATCTGTATTGTTTTTATTCTGTTAGTTGATGTGTTTTGGCTCGTCAATTCTTTAGCTGTCCAACCCCAGCTCCAACACCAACGACATCCCACCGTCACAAGACCTGTGTGACTCGCTGGCCACCTTCCTCCATCGCAAGATCGCATAAATCCACGACCGCTTTGACGCCGTCACCCACAAAGACTCCTGCTCCCACGACGACCACCAACCGCCTGCTCGCCTGGACCAACATCAACGACGACAACACCATCAAGATCATGAACACCATCCACTCCGGATCCCCGGAAGACCACACCACATCTTCAACAAAGCCAGCAGCACCATCGCACCCCATCTCCGGAAAACCATCAACATCTCCTTTGAGACAGCGACCTTCCCGGAGAGCTGGAAGCACGCAGAAATCAACGCCTTACTCAAGAAACCCAAGGCGGACCCCAAGGACCTCAAGAACTTCCGACCCATCTCCCTGCTTCTGTTCCCGGCAAAGGTCATTGAAAGGCTGTCAACAAACAACTGACCAGCTTCCTTGAAGAGAACAACATCCTGGACCAGTTCCAGTCCGGGTTTCGCAGCAACCACAGCACTGAAACTGCCCTCATCACCGCCACCGACGACATCAGGACCCTGTTTGACAATGGAGAAACCACTGCCCTCATCCTCCTGGACCTGTCAGCCGCCTTCGACACGGTCTGCCACCGCACACTAAGAACACCCCTCCACGACGCCGGAATCCACGAGAAGGCATTGGACTGGACCACCCTTTCCTCTCCAGCAGAACTCAGAGTGTCCGCCTCCCCCCCTTCTGCTCCAAAGCCACCGAGATCATCTGCGGCGTACCCCAAGGCTCATCCCTCAGCCCAAAGTTGTTCAACGTCTACATGGCACCGCTCGTCCACGTCGCACGACGGCATGACCTCAACATCATCTCATACGCTGACGACACCCAGCTGATCCTCTCCCTCACCAAAGACCCCCACATCGCCAAAACCGACCTTCACGAAGGAATGAAGGCCGTCGCCGACTGGATGAGAAATAGCCGACTGAAGCTGAACTCGGACAAGACGGAGGTCCTCATCCTCGGACCCTCGGCCTGGGACGACTCCTGGTGGCGGACCACACTAGGGGCACCCCCTACACCCACCGACCACGCACACAACCTAGGGGTCATCCTCGACTCCACCCTCTCCTTGACGAAGCAGGTCAACGCCGTCTCCTCCTCCTGCTTCAACACCCTCCGCATGCTTAGCAGGATCTTCAAGTGGATCCCCACCGAAACCATAAGGACGGTCACCCAAGCCCTCATCAGCAGTAGACTGGACTACGGCAACGCACTCTACACAGGAGCCCCAGACAAACTCCTGAAACGGCTCCAACGCATCCAGAACGCCTCCGCACGCCTGATCCTCGACATCCCTCGCTGCAGCCACATCACACCCCACCTGAGAGACCTGTACTGGCTCCCCATCAACAAGAGGATAACCTTCAAACTCCTCACACAAGCCACTCCACGACACCAGACCAGCGAATCTCAACAGCTGACTCTGCACCCCCACCCGCCAGCTCCGATCCACCGATCGCGCCCTCACCACCGTCCCCTGCATCCGAAGAGTGACCGGCGGCGGCAGATCATTCTCCCACCTCGCCACCAAGACGTGGAACACCCTCTCCATCCGCCTACGGCAGACCGAAGACCTTCTGACCTTCAGAAAACTTCTCGAGACCTGGCTCTTCGAACAGTAGCAGCGCCCCCCCCCCCAGCGCCTTGAGACCCTCACGGGTATGTAGTGCGCTTTACGAATGCTATCACCGATTGATTGATCGAGCTGTCTTTATGGTCTTTATTGAGGCATGCGTAGTGAAAACTCCTTTCATGTGACCGAATTTCGAACTTCTGCTGGCTGGAATATGGTGTGACTTGTAGCCTTGCAAGTGTAACAGCTCTTCCAACCAGGTTTCTTGGAGTAATATTAAATCAAATTGTTGGAAGTCCATCAATAGATCTTTGTCCATGATTTTGGATCCTAGACCATTTATATTCCAAGAACAAAGCTTTAGCTGTGGAACATTCTTTTCCTGTTCCATGATCTGTCATGGGCCTTCGGGCCTGGTGTCTATTGCTTTTGCTATCCAGGTCCAATCTTTTGTTGTATCGTTTTTGCCTCTGTCCCAAAGACTCGGAGTGCTACTGTCCAAGACCTCCACAGAAATACTTCGGGTCCCTTTAAGCAAAGATTTGGTAGGCCCAGGGGACCTCGTATTTCTTGACTTTTTATTGTTATGCTCTTGGTGGTGCCTTAGTAGTGGCTCTGCGTAACCGACATTGTGATGGAGCTTTAGTCGGATCCCCCAGGCTTCTAATTGATGTTTCTCCTTTAGAAATTTCTCCACTATTTCCCATGTGGCCCACATTGTTGTTGTTACCTCTTGTTTGGACTGGTGTTTAAACATTTCGAATTCTACGGATTCCAGGTCTTGAGAGTCTTTGCCGGCCAGATTACTGATGGAAGTTAGCAATCAGAGAATATTGCTTCTATTTAGGATATCTCCTAAACCTTTTTATTTAAACTCTGGAATTATCAGAATTATCTTGGAATCCTCCCATCGGAAGCTGTTTTGAGGTATTTCAATTCTTGACTCTGTTTCCTTCCTCCACAATATTCGGGGTGGTTGGGTCTCGGTACCCGCCTTGTTTGCTATTTCCACTTTTAATTTAATATCGGCTACTTCTGTTGCTTGGTGGGCACTTTTATGGCTGCGGCTTCTTGGAAGTCAATTTTCCCCGCTTTTGCCAGTTCCACGTTGTCTGCAGCCAGTTCTGTTGGACTGTTGGCTTCTGAGGTCTTACATTCACTCAGGGGTGTCTTTCCTGCATCTCCTGACCCCATTGGATAAGATTAATTGGTGATTGTCTGCTTCACCTGAGTGATTGGTGGATCACCATTTTCTCTTTGATATATTTGAATTCCTGTCAACGTCTTACTCACTAATTGAAAGAAAGACTTTATAGGTGAGTTTTTGTTCCTCCCTTTACTCCTCTGTTTCCTGCGTTGTTTCATCGATTGCCTTTTATTAATCAGTGTATCCCCTTCTTCTGGATTTCTTGTCTGCTTGGTGAAGCTACTAAGATGCGGCTCTTCTTGTCGAGAGTTGTCGGGAACCCTGTTTGAACAGGGCCCAAAAACGTACTCCCCTTGAAGTTGCCTTTATCCCAAGGTTCTTCTTGTTGTACCGACCCTAGGACGACTCCTTCTTCTTTCCACAGATCTTTTCCATCCTCAGAGGAGGAGTCGTCTAAAATATTTTCATTCTTATTGGATTCAGAGTGGTGCAGTGCCCCTTCTATTGGGTTATTACAGGGTTCTCTTTCTGGTATGATTTCTGATCTATTTCCATCTGTGTTGAAATTTCCTATATTTTTGGTGTTGTTTGTGTTTTTTATGTCCACTAGAAGATCTACCATCACTGCTGGTAGAGTAGCGAGTTTATCTATAATTGAATAGCAAGCGCTGCTCGGAGGGCTTATTGCCGTTTCGGATTGAACTCTCTTAATCAAATTGTTCAATTCTGACAGCTTGATGACACAGATAACAAGTAACACATTTGTCTGCTTGATTTCCATAATGGGCATTACTCTTTTTAGGTCTCTCCTAGCATTGCTGCGCGAATTCGCTGCCATCACTTTGCGAGGCATGCAGTATATACTGTAGTGTGGAAGCTTCGTGGAAGCTCCGCCCACTCTCTGCCCATTGGCTTTAGTCTTAAATGCTGCCTTCCGATTAGTTTGAGGCTTCTTAGTCCCTCCTCATTCATAATTTGTATCCTTCCACGGCTATTGGCCCCTTTACTCCTAACACTATTTTCTTCCCTGTCTCCCCACCCTCACTATCCCCTCCCTCAGTCTGTGACTTCTCACCCTCCCCCGCTCCCCCCACTCCCGCTCATGTTTTCTTGCCTTTATTATTGCCACCTTGAAATATGCAAGTTCAAGATGCGTGCTGTATAAAAACCTCTCGTGTTTAATGAACTAGATTTTAATGTTACTCTAAATATAATAAGACTCCAGGCAACATTCAGGTTATGCATGACAACTGACGCCACAAATGGCATTGTTGTCGGGCGGAAGGAGCTGCAGTGTTTTAACTCATGCTTAAAACGAGCACTTTTAATAACTTTCTCTCAATTCAGTGCTATAATCTTGTGTACTGAGGTGACGCGCTAAATAAATACACTTTTTTGAATTCTGAAGAGACATTATCGCACATTTACATCATGTTTACTGCATGATTAACATGCCGATCATTTTCACGGCTCGCCCACTGGCTCATAGACGCTTGGCTCGTCTCTGGCTGGCTCTACCTGTTAATTAATATATTGGCTCGCGCACCTCTAACAAAGAGAGATGAATGGATACATAACAGTGAGCCCGGTAGATGGTGGAGAAATAGACTGGTGCAGACAAACAGACAAAGTCAGTCTCCAATGCCTCACGTCAGAATCATCACTTTCAATAACCTGGAAATCTGCCGGCAACTCCCGCATGCCCCAACCTCATCCTCCTCACCTATTCTTAGCAGAAGCGGCAGATTCTGAGCTGTGCCCTGCTGGTGCAGAGGAGCACGGCAGAGTCTGTAGAAGCGATGGGATCCATAGCCTCTCCGGGCGGGCACCTAAGCCTTCCGAGTGCCTTCACACTCAGGATAAATGAATACATTTTGTTCTGTGCTTTAGTCGCCCCTCTGTGAGAACTGTCTGGTAGATGAAGCTCTGTATTAATAAACACATTCAGAGAGGTGGTTGTGTACAAACAAACAACAACCACAATACCGTACGTTTTGAACGTGTAGTTAAATACCTGCTCATCGAGTACCTCATTGGCTGATCATTCCATGGCACTACCAAAATTACATTTGGACTTATTTGCTCAACTGTAAAACACTCCCTTCTATGGGTCATTTAGCAACTCGGGGCTTTGGGGTTAGGTAACCTACTTTGGATGCTGTGTAAAAGAGTAAATACAAAAATGAATGCAATGAAACTAAGCAACCAGTACTGTGTAAAACACTGTGAAAACTGACACGCATTCTGGCATTTTGTTTAGTTAATGTCAATTTTCACATTGATGCGAGTAAAGTACTCTTAATATCTTAATGAAATCTGCACACTTTTTACTAATAGCACCGGGCGACCTTTGACAACTAGGCAATGAATACATTTTCATGTACCCCCGAAGCCCCCCTGCCCCCGCCCCCTTGGCAAACTTCATTGCCTCCCAGTGTTTGGGGGATAACCAAGACGCAGGAGAGTGAGTCAAATAGTCAAGAAAATGAAAGAGAATCGGGGATTCGGATTCACATGCTCCGATTCCGATCGCATTGGTTAGTCTGTAAGCACTACTTTTATTAATGAGTTTCGCATTAGTAAAGCACCACGGTGTGCATGTGTGGCGACACTTCACCCATGAGGTACGTGCCAAGCAATTGTTGACACAATCCACACTTTACGTCTTTTTCAATATATTTATTAAGAAGTGCAGGACCTTTCCAAGGGATTTTGCACACTACATACATTCACTCCAAAAATAAAACGTGTAGGTAAAAAACATTGCCATTTACAATGTCAATAGCTCTAACTCACAAATGCGAGACCTATTTGCATTGCAAATGCTTGTTTATGTAACTGAGCCTGAAGAGCCTCCTGTTTGATAAGGAGCCTACGTCAAAAACTGGAAGTGTAGGTCTGTATGCAACTAGAAATACACCTTCCTAAGGCAAAAGGGATATTGTTTGTCACATAGTTTTATAACTTTATATATACGTATATTCAATACCTTTTGGTTCATTGTGCAGGCTTGTGTCTTTTTCCATTTTGATGGGAGCAATGCCATGTTCATCAGAGTCTCCAAGTGAGTGCTCATGAGCTTTAATCAAATTCCCATACTGCTGTATGACTGGTTGCAGGGGCACATTCTTTGACTATTACCCATTAACCTATCAATTGTGATGGAAGAGGCGGTTGGCATAGAATGGTACCTCCACCGCTTGTGATATCACAAGGCAATATAAGATGCCATGTTGTGTACTAACTTCAGTTCCTTTTCTCCTCTCCATCCAGATCCAGGGCTTCTCTTTTTGTTTTTTTTCCAAATTCTTGGAAGTTATTACTTTTGGCAGTGTACTTTCCGGACCATGCCTCCTAACTAAGAACACAAGCGTTAAGCAGTGCCATTCCTATCTCAAGCGGAATCCCCACAACATCAGTCTTTGGTTTCTAGGTCCCAAGTCGGGGTGGGTGGAACTTGAGGAGTTTCACTCCATGGAATTTTGCGGAGTATCATGAAAACTCCGCAAGTTTCCGCAGAGTTTTGCAAACAGGCTGAATTAGGCACATCATGTTGCTCCCACTGATGTTTAATGGTGAAAGCCCGTTCCTTGACCAAAGTCAGCGCGAACGGCACCACACAGCATGCCAGAGGGTGCTCCTTTTTTAGTTGACTTTGCTGCTGCTCAAGTTGATTTTCTACTTGAGTGCCAGCTTTCTGACTGCGAACGGTCACAAACACCCCTAAGGAGGTAATCTCACCAGGTGCCCTCCTAGTGACCGAAAATCACGCAAGGGGCTGCCAAATCTCATTGGCACTCGCCAACTTACCGTTTGCGAGCCACGCATCAGAAAAAATTCCCCCAGGCAGCAGTTGACAAAATTTGGCTGGAACTGCGCATTACATGCGTAAAGCGGAGTGGCCAAAACTGTGCGATCTTTGCCAGCAGAGCGGAATTTATCACCCACCCCTAGTCCTAAGCATAATTCCAATTCTTGTGATAAGTGAGGCGTTATGCAGGCCAAGGCGGTTAAGGAGTGGAAAGCCAAGCTTTTTATGGCACAGACCCAAAGAACTTTCCACTCTTTCCACAACTAAGTCCCTCATGAATGAGTTCTCTAAGGAGAAATCCTCTCATAAGAAGCACAGCAAAATTGCAAACAAGAATTCTCCTCCTGGCATTATTCCTGTTCCAGGGACAGGTTTGAGAGTTTGCATCATTCGAAGACTCCATCCTCAACATTGTCCTCTGATTGACAGTGCCAGCTTTGTAAAATTTAGACTCAAAGTTTAGAACACTATTGGCTGAACCTTAGAAGGTGATACCTTTTATTCAAGCCATGTTTCAGATCTTCTGTTCCCTTCTGTCTACTGAGGTGCACCTTGTAGGCACAAAGAGCTATTCGATCCTTCGACTTACAATATATATCAATGAACCACCCTAGATGAGGGTGGACCTCGTTTGTAGCTGCCCCTAATCCAATCTGAAGCTATTGGATCCTTCAACTTCTCATATATCGAGGAAGCCCCCTCCCTCTTGAAGAAGGTGTTCCCCTTTGAAGCAGTCCCTAAGCCAATCTGGCTCCAGAAGCACCCTCTGTAAAGGCCATGCCAGTTGCTTCAGCTCTGGTGCCAGTGTTGGCACTGCATTCAATGCTGCTGACGCTGACTCTAGTTTTAATTGTACGCAAAACACATGCTATACTGGCCATGATGTGGGAGAAAGTCAAGGCCTCATTCAAAGATGCCCTCTTGGGCAATTCTCTGACACACACCCAACAGTTTTCCAGGATAGATTATCTCTTTGGCTCAAATTCGGATGCCATGCAGATATCATCCATTATACCGCATGCTGATAACAAAGGCAGTGAGGTATATAATTTGCTCCCCTCATCGTATTGATGATGGCCTTTATATTGATGTACAAAATGCTAGTAGGTGAGCATCTCTCCTATGGTGGAACTATAAAGTCTGTTGGGTTTTCCATCAAAGGAGGTTGCCTCTTTCATTGGAATGATCCTTGAAGTGCCAAAGATAGCTTGTCAACTGACATTCTTCTACTCTGGTGATTCTGTTACCTTTTTTGATGAAGCACTTGGGAACACAGTGGCTACTACTGTCCCTCCTCTGTTCCTGTTATTAACCGAAGGGGACTAGGTACCTTTGCCAGGGTCTAGAAATCTAAAATTCCACTTTACGCTTTTTCACTGGAGTTTAGTGATGCAACCATCTTCCAAACCAAACCCCAATGCTTTTCCCTTCATTCATTCTGAAAGAGAGTCTAAGTGCAATGATGCTATAGGGAAAAGGTCTTCTCTTCTGGGAGTGTGTCCTTGTGTTCCTCCAGTGCCACTTGCTTGCTGCTGCACTACATCCACACCCTTTGGGAGATGGCTCAACTGGCAATACATAATTTCCCGGACAGTATGTGGGCCCTCCTTTGTTGAATGAGGAAAAGATCACCAGGAAGCAGACAAACAGATTCTGCTGTCTGGCTTGGACATGACCGATTTCATGGTCAAGCCAACATCTGCTGCAGCATTTGCAGAATCTCTTTTTCAATATGTACATTATATCTTATTTGTAATATCACTGTGGTATGATCTTAAAGTTACTGCTTCCTCTGAGTGCGGATTAAATTTTTTGATATTTCTCCACATATGCGTTCACCTAATATTTTTCGCTTTTTAACCCTTGAGTTGATCAACTGACCTGGATGGATCGGTTGTCTAGCAGTAGCCAAGCAGCATAGAGACCCGTTTACCTGATTTTAGTACCTATCAAAATACCCAATATAGCACTATCCTTACAAGTAAATGATGTTATTTCTGCCTACATTCATGCATCCTCAAACTGAATGCTGTCACAAATATATTCTCTATATCCCTTAAATCCAGCTTGAAAAACTGACCTTTGTTTAAAACTTCTAGTTGTCACCTCTCCTTTTTTCTTCACTTTAAAACGCCCCTCTCTTTCCCTTCCATCCTCTGCATGCCTCCTATGTGCATAACTACTCTGACAAATTAATGTTTGTTCTCTGTTATTTTAATTCTTCAAATTGCCCACAACTCATTTAAAAGATCCCATTCTCTCCTTCTTCTTTTGAAAGTCCTATCTCTGCAACCTAACAATACCTAATCTCTTCTGACCCATCCATTTATCCCACCAACCATGTGCATGACTAACCCTGGGCGTAGTTCGCGTAGTCGCGCTTCGCGAAGCTACGCGAAGATGTACTTGCACTACGTGAGCTACGCGTAGCTTCCCGAGCTTGCGTAGTTGCTTGGGGCCCCAGTTCGCGATGGCTTTTTCTTGTTCGGGAGCACGGTGAGCGTGTTCGGGGAGCTGTTTGCATGCTCGAGGGATAATATCTCGCGATCTTGCCCATGCAGTTGCCAACGGGCGCGGCCATCTTGTTTTTCAATTGTCCCGCCCGCTCGCGATGCCTTATTTCCTGTTCCGGGTCACGGATAGCGCGTTCGGGAGCGGATTTTACTTGTTCGCGACGAATAGTGCATGTTTGCGAGAAATATCGCGCAAACTTACCCACGCGGTCGCGAATGGGCGCGGCCATCTTGTTTTTCACTCTATGCTATGGTTCTGGGCCTACTTTTCTATCCTCTCTTAATCTTTCTCTCTCTTTCCCTAAGTTTATATTTTGCATTTTATTTCTACTTTTAATGTGTTTTTTTTACTTTTATAAAGCTCTTTCTTTCTTCTTCCCCCCAACTTTTTTTTCCCCTTCTAACTTTTCTTTTCCGCCTCCCACCCACCCCAGAACCATGGCCAAGGGCACACCTAGTGCCAAGGGCAAGGGACCTGCAGGAGCAGACAAGGGCCGCCTGCCTTGCGGCAGAATGCGTCCTCCAGGAGCGTCACCGTTGGTGGGTGAAGGTGCGCCGGGCAGTGTTCCGGTGCTCTGGGGTCCGGCGCACCCATAATCAGCTGGCCCACCGGTGGTCCGACATCCTGGACCGGGAGCAGGACCTGTTGGACCTGCTAGGTGTAGAGGTCGTCGGGCTTGGTGAGTAACTCATTGTGTATAAATTCAATTTGACGAATAACAAGATTACTGCTGCGTGCTACACGTTGCTGGTAAATTATGTTCCAAAAAAGCAAAATCTTCTGTGATTGTAGGACCCAGGTGCTCGGTGGTACTCTTACTTGTTTGCAACTTAGTTTGCGCTAGCTTGTGCTGATTATGTAAGAGTATATTTTAGAGAACTGAAGTTAGGTATTGCGATTTGCTAGAGAGACTCTAGCCCTTCCATTGTCCTACTGTGAAATAGTGGTTGATGGATATTGGATAATAGGTTTAGTTTGTTAGTATTAGTTAATAATTGTTTTATGCGGTCTGCGTGACGCCTCCTCTGTCACTGGGTACTGCTTACTCCAGTCCGCGGTAGAACCTTTTGTACATTGTTTAGTGAGTGGTAGGCTTAGCATGGTCAGTTAGTAGCAGAACTAGATCAGAATCATGCAACCAGCCCACAATTTGTTGTATGTATGCACAAATGTATGCATGTGTCCTCCAACTCATCTATGCATTTGATGGCTGAAAAAATGGAAATGCAGGCTTAGTGAACAATTGACCCGTCTGGAATAGGTGGTGTAGGTCAGGTGGTACTTACTAGGCTTCGTTAGTATTTGTAATCAGAATGATTATGGGACACTGGAGTGTTTATAAATAAGTAGACGATCCATGAATGCAGGAAGCAGCCAGTGGTCGATCCATCTGATTAGATAGGTCAATTTTATTGCAATTGTTGTTTCCTAGAATGTTGTTTGACTTATTTTTCCAAATGATTTATTATTATTTGTTTCACAGCACTCCTTAATGTTTGTCTCTTTCTTTATTATATTTTACATGATCATCAGCACCACCCAGGGGCAAGAAGACTGGGTCGGAGTCGGCGGGGAAACCACAGGACCGCTCCTCTACCGAGGCTCCTGCTGCTGGCCCCAGTAAGTCCTCCAGTGGTTTTATTGACAGTTATATTTCCCTAACTTTTACTGCATCTTTTGTTTCCGAACTATAAATTATGGTTCCACTTTCTAATTCTATTTTTTACAAAAGCTTCTTTGACCTTGACTATCTGTTTCCAAATTCTGTTTTTCCCTGCCTCTAAGTTCCTTCTAACTGCCTCTGCTATGACTCTCTGTACTACTACTACTACTACTATTATTCTGTCTGTAGCGAAGCTTGCACAGTTGCCCACTCTTTATTGAAGGTTTTCTTTGGAATAATAAAACTCTGATTGACCGATAGCTCTAGCCACTGTGTCCTGTCCTTTGGGTTGTCCTGTTCTAGTCTTCTCAATGTTGAGGCTTTGACAATTACCACAAACAAAATGGCCAACCAGATATTTGACTAGTATTTTGGATCGGATAGTACATGATACTACTATTGTTGTAGTGATTCTGCAGAGCCACATACAGAACTATGCACAACAAAATAGGATGTTGGTGATGGGAGGTTGGACCTTACTGATCACACCTCAGTCCGAAGAACCCACGATCCCCTGACCGACTAGCTATAGTGTCTCACATTAGGGTCCCACTCCCGACCCCCCCCACGAAGAAGATACACAATGGGGATGATGACTGAGACAGACAACCCAGAACATAACACCATTTTCCTCACTCACTTGTGTAAGTCCACCCCACCACACCAAATACCACAGAGCCTATGTGTAAGTTCAAAAGGCTTATTTGAAACAAGTAACAAGCTCTGTACGTCGTTATATGAAATGTAATTTACTACAGCAATCGTCAATAAGCCAGCAAAAAGCATAAGATTAAAACAGTAAACATTTACAAGTGCATGACAACAAGAACAAGAGACAAGATCTTTTGAATTCTGGAAGACCCCTCACCGTAGAACGTAGAAATACTGGTTACATCATGCATCATAAGCTCTGTAAATCTCTGGTTTGTAGAAGAGAATCTTCCGCCTATTATATGAGAAAAATGCTGCGCGTTAGCCGCTAGATAGTGTACTGGTGAATGCAAGCATTTTGCAGTCATGGCAAAAAGTGTAACATGTATGTGATGGCTAAGCAATACGGACTAACCAAACTCAATAACAAAGTGGCTTGTTTTTCGACATCTTCACTTGTACGCAACAGTCATGTGGCCTCAAAGGCGTCTACTGCACATGTCAATAAGCTGCCAGGTATAATTAAATATGCGCCAAAAGAGTAGTAGTCGACATGATGAATCTAAAAGGGTTACACATGGCTCAGTCTAACTTTCAAATGAGTAGAGTAGGACTAGATGACCCTAGGAACCATATCACTACTAGTGTCTGTCTACTGACTGTACTTACTACTCTAGTGCTGATGTATGTTGTATTAACTTTTTTTTCAATGTTCCAAGTGAACACTAATAAAATAGGGGGAGGTTTCCAGGCATCTAAAAATTTGTGATGTTTTTTTCTAGGCACACTACCAACCACCAGTGCCGGCGGGGCCAGCGGCGAGGCGGCCATTCCGGAGGGGGCAGGAGAACTGGCGGCACCTGCAGGAGCGACAGGAAGGGGGAGCCAGCAGCAGTGGCCGGCGGTGGTAAGTTATATTCATTACTTCTTGACATTACTACTAGATGGAAGTGTGTTCACTACTTCACTGTACTGTGCGACTTATTAAGTTGTAGTAAACATTATACAAAGTTTGAAGAAGACACCCTTTACTTAGCATTAGCAGCGTTAGTTGAGTAACCAATAGCCTCTTCTATTTGACTCCAAAATCAGCTGTGAAGGTTTTATGGAGAAGACAACTCAGATCAGATGACCTTGATGGATGTGTTGAACAAAGAGGGAAAGAAGGGTGGAAGGACGGGCGAGATAAATAATATGACTGACTGGCAAAGAAGGATATGTTGGAAGCATGCATAGGTGGCTGATAGTAATCAGATCAGATGCTTGGGTTGTGGAAGGATGGGTGGAAGGTGAAAGAGAATGCCTGCCTGGGTGAGCGACACAGTATGGGTCGATAGTACTAGATAGCAAGAATCAGCGGTGTTTGGTTCAAACTCAAAGCCAAGGCAAGCAAGGAAGGAGCGGAAGCATGGGTGGTTGTTGGTGAAACCAACTAAGGTTTGTTATGAGATATATAAAAAAGAGGGATAAACGTTTACTTTATTGGCTGTATGCCTGGATGTACTATCATCATTAGACAGCATAGTTTGAAAGCACGTCATATATATATATATATATATATATCCACACCAAGTGCTCACCTTAACAATCAAGCAAGCGGGACACAGCTCCGGGCACAGACAAAGAATTTATTGGAGAAAATCACAGCGCAGTCCTTGCAGTCCGTGAAACGATTGGGCAGACGCGTTTCTAGCCACATTGGCCGTCATCAGTGCCGGTCTCACAGGTTGATGAAATTATCCTGGACTTGACTCGGAGACCACTCCCTATGAAGCAGCCTCTCGACTCCTCCTCCTTGATGCAGGTGTGTTATTACCGCTTGTGACTGTGGGTGAACTGCATGATGGTTAACGTAGTCCGTCGTGGTGCCTCATTCAGTAATGAGAGACTCCAAACATCAGGTGATGCCCCAATTTGCTGGCGCTAGACTGTGTCCCACCTCAGAACTCCCAGGTAAGTTGATCCAACTCTCATCTATGTCTGTGCCCTTATCAGGCAGCACCGTGCTGCCTCCTCTCTCCCCTCACTTGAGATAACCACCAAATGGCAATGACTTCGCTCGGGGGGGCGCTGCGTATGTACTCCTCGCACTGAAACAAAGCTTTTGCTGATATGCGCGGAGCTCCAGACCGAGAGTGCGTGTCCCAGGCCGGTTTCAGCGTACCCGGCTATAACTCCACACCAAGTGCTCACCTTAAAAATCAAGCAAGCGGGACACAGCTCCGGGCACAGACAAAGAATTTATTGGAGAAAATCACAGCGCAGTCCTTGCAGTCCATGAAACGATTGGGCAGACGCGTTTCTAGCCACATTGGCCGTCATCAGTGCCGGTCTCACAGGTTGATGAAATTATCCTGGACTTGACTCGGAGACCACTCCCTATAAAGCAGCCTCTCGACTCCTCCTCCTTGATGCAGGTGTGTTATTACCGCTTGTGACTGTGGGTGAACTGCATGATGGTTAACGTAGTCCGTCGTATATATATATATATATATATATATATTATCTACTGGTTGGTCGCCAGTAGATAGTTATAGTTAGAACCGTGTTTCCATAGGAAATCTGAAAATTCTATTTTGAATAACTTTGGCGCCGGTTACCGAATCCTCGCGAAATTTTCAAAACTAATGGGGTGCTCCGCTCAGCTCCTACCCTGAAAGTCTCGGGGTGATTCATCAAGCGGGGGCCGAGAAAAAAGGGGGGTCCCAAAACGCATTTTCCCCATGCATTTTCCCATAGGACCTTTAGTCGAAGGTACAGCCCGAACAGCTGAACAGAATTATTTGAAATTTGGCAGAGAGGTAGTCCTCAGGTCAGGCATGTGCCTTTTGCATGTATGGAGTCAATCTGTTCAGTATTTCCTGAGAAAATTGCAGTTAAAAGTGCATCAATATCTATAGGCGCGCACCGTGCGCGCGCGGTGCGCACACCCTAACGTGTGCGAGCGTAATTCTGATTGGTAGTTACATGTCAGTCAACGTTCGAATCGGTCGAAATCAGGAAGTGTCGTCCGCCATTTTGTTTGTTGTGGGTGCGAGAGTGAAAAAGAGAGGTGGCGAACGTGAAAAGGGTGCAGGGTAGAGAGTTCCTGACCCCCTAGCCTTTGTCAGGGGGTCCCTAAAGGACCCCGAAGGGTGAAAAAACATATATATATTTTTTTTAAATCGCAGGTGAAAAACCTTAAAATAATAAATTAAAAAAACATACCTAACTTAGCATTTAAAAAAACGTACAAATTCACTTAGACCGCCACTCTATTACAAGGATGATGTCATCAGTGATGTCATGAGTAAGCCACTGATCATGTCATGAGTGATGTAATATGTGACGTCATGAGAAGTGGATTGCGGGCGTGCGAGTTATAGTTATCTGAACTAACTATAAGGGGGGAATTTCATTGTTTTTTTACGAGTGAAATGTCCACCTAACTATAACATGTGTGAAACCTATGGTTTTTTAAGTGAATTTGCAAGGTTTTTTAAATGCTAATTCCTAACTATAACGTGTGTGAAACCTATGTTTTTTTAAGTGAATATATATATATATATATATATATATACATATATATATATATATATATATATATATTATCAAGCGGAAGTCCCTTCCTCCGACTCCGGGGACCACTCCCTACCTATTAATGTATTTTCGATTGGGTCAGCCAGCCTGCAAAGGGTGGCCTATCTGTTGGTTATGGTTACACAATCAATGAAATCAAAGTACTCTATGCAGTAGCGGTTGGTGGTGGGAGTGCTGGTGGGCAGTGACATGGGGAGGGGCAGGGTAGGTGGCACTGTAAACTATGTATTATGGCCAAATACAGGTAATCAACATAAAAATAAATAAAATGATTTTCATTGTGCGCACTGCACCGCCGAATGCTATGCAGTGCATGCAAGGAATTTTTTTATTTTTTTGTATGTATTGTTTAATTACCTGTGATTGTCCGGAATCCATAGTTTACTACCCCCACCCTGCACCTTCCCACATCACCGCCCGGCAGCACTCCCACCACCGACTGCTACTGACCTGATGTCGTATTACCATCTATAATATAAATTTAAGCAATGATCATTGGATCAGATACATAATCAGCCTTTTTATAGTACCCAGGGCAGGGTGTAAGTGAAATTGATCATTTGCCCTCATGTAACAGACAGAGTATGGCCAGTGCCACCGGCCGTAAGGCATAATACAAAAATATGAGCTTCCCCACCTGCAGACAGTAGTAGTAAATAAAACTAACGTGAGTCTGCATCATGTGACTCATATCTGTTTCTCTTGGGTGCAAGCTTAGCTGACTGAGCTGGCATGCCGGCTACAACAAGGTTATGTAATTGCGCTAAACTAGAGATAAGACCAACACGACTGGTGTACCGGAGTACATAGTACGAGTATAATGTCGGAAACTCCCACAAATGTTAGAGTCCAAGGAAGTAGGAGTATAGATACTTACCACAAAATCATCACAAATGTTATGTACTGTGCTTGCTAGTGATACTGTGACACTATGTGTTGAATGATTTTAGTGTTTCTGTTTTGCTAAGAGTATTGACTACAACATGTTCTTTTTCTTTCTTGATATAGATACTCCTTCCACACCAAAACCATCTAGGAAGGAGTTGGCCGCCAGGGCCCGGTGCCGTAAACTGGAGGCCATTTGCGAAGAATATCGCCGGCTGGTGGCCCCGGGCCCCAGTCAGACCCTACCTCCAGGTTTACGGCGCCGTGGTCCGGCAGCCGCCCACCGCCGCGTCTCCATCTCAACCACTGCTGCCCCCCACCCTGCATGTAACTGCAGGGCATTTCGCCGCCAGTTGCTCCGCCGGATGGCCCACTTGGAGGAGAACCTAGAGGAGCGTGTAAAAATACTGGTGGATAAACACCTGAAGGCCCGCCGACTATAAAGAACCTTGTCATTTGCCCCTTTTTTAATTCCTTTTGTTGGTGGGTGGGTTTTTGGGCGTTGAGGATTCACTTTCGGACATTGGGACTTGGAGTTTCGTTGTGGACATTGGTTGGGGTTAGGGAGGGGGGTGTGTTAGGTCAGAGTGGGATAGTTTATTTTTGTTACGGTCTATTAAATTTTATATTATTTACTTAAACATACGATGTTAATGTTTTGTGGTGGGTTACTGTTTTCCGAATTCAATCTAAGTTACATGGTTTGTTACTTTGTTTCCTTGCTGCTGCATGCCCGCAGCCAGTGTTTGATTTAAAAGGTCTGCCGATTTTGTAACACACAAACCGATAGATGCAGTACCCCTCACGGAGTTATTTTTAATTGTCATAATAGTACTGTCAGTCTCTCCTCCTAGTCCATTATACCTCCCACCAAACGTATCTTACCTGCGATTTCTGATGATGAAGTTCGGCACACTGATGGCTGCATGGTTGGTTTCCCAAATAAACGGAGAAGATGCCATTATTGTGGTGGTAGTAGTAGACACTGGCAATAGCATTTGAAAAAAAAAAGAGAAAGTCACTTGAATGAGAGACTGTGGGAGGAGTAGTAGAACAAAGTAAACTACAGCATGGGTGGGCAATCAGAAGAAGATCCTTGCCCTGCCTTAGTTGAAATTCAATTAGTGTTGCTTTCACCACATCTGCCCCAGCAAGCGTGTGATCAATTGTTGGTGTACATTTAATGTAGTCACATCACACCTCAATATAAATCACACAGCCCGGGGGAAGAGGGTTAGGGATTGACGAATGGATGGGAAATGGGGTTTTGGGAAAGGTTTGAGAAAGAAAAACAGACAGTATGCATGGACACAACAAAAGTAAAACAAAATCTTGTAAGACGACCATGATCCATCATCAAAGAAATCAAAATATAAAGTGAGAAAAAGGAAATGCATGCATGCTGAGGAAGAGAACTTGATGGTTAATGATAATGAGTTGTACTTACTAACTACTACTACACAATTAGACAGTACAGGGCAGAAATTATTAATATGAAATTTGCATTGCCTGTCTTCCGCCCTCAGAGCTCAGACCGAACCAAATTACATGCTGTACCGGGCTTACTTTTATTTTTCAAGCTAGCAAAGGAAATGAAAAAATAGTTGTAGGGATCAATTACCAAACAAACCACAACACACAGTCGTAATGATTGAAGGGAAAAAAGGAATCAAATAAATTTAAAGACGAATGATGAATAATTCTAAAGTTACTGTATTATCCTGGTCCAAATGTGGAGTTGCATCATTCTCGTCATTCCTCTTGGTCCTCCCTTCTATGGACACTCCGCACATCAATCTTGGGTACCACTGCCTGCCTGATGCGGATTGTTAAGGTAAGTGTGAGTTGTTTCTCCCACTATAGCACAGGTTAAAGGCCGGCCTGTAAGTGTAGATGGATAAACAAAAGGGGTATTGATAATTAACTGAATTAAAACAAATAAACTCAATTACAGTGGAGTGCAAGAAGAGAAGACAAGACTCTTGAGAGAACACTTTCAGACTGAGGCAGCTTGGATAGGATACATAGTGTCTACTCTACAGCATTAAGGTACAACAACAACGGGACAGGAGCCAGCACAGCCACAGAACAGGACAACCGCGGAACAGGCCAGGCACCCTACCCCTTACCTTACATTTTGACCGAGCCAGACAAATGGCATATGCACTGCAGCAACCTAGCATTTTCCAAATGAAGTGACTAAATCAATGCGCCACTGTCCCTCATACCACTACACTCTACTCCAGTCCACACCACTACACGGACATGTAGCCTAGGTCTGCTGTGGTTCTTGTTGAAACTGTTTACCTTTTAAGGCAGTCCATGAAACACAGTTGTTCCATCAATTATCTCCGATCCAACTGACTGACTGTGTGCAAAGATAGTATGCTCAGCAGCATCATGATGACCTTGTGGTACGTGTTCTCCAACACCAACTCAGTCTGTAGTGACTGATTAAGTTTATAATATATTCCATATTACAAAATTGCAACGGAAATTGGGCGGCACCTGCAGTGGTAGGAGTACAATGTGGTTATTAAACAACAAGGAAACATTGACTGTCACCTGACCTGAGTCACTTTTACTTTGTCGATAAACTAGTATAGTTCGACTTCATGCACATTCATTCGTAGTCAGCAAGCATCCAACGCAATGCATGCCATCATTCACAATAATCACTCATTACCTGTCTTGCTGTTCTCTTTGGCTGTCAGATCTGATGCCTGCCTAGCCTTCTGACAGTCAGTGATGAGTTTCTTTCGGCTTGGAAACAAAACAGAATATAGCTGGAGTCACGTTTCACTTCTTATGGAGGGACTGTTAGAGGCTACATGTATTGTACTATTCTCCATCTCCATCCAATGTCTGACTTGCTTGAAATGTATTTAGGGAGAGTAAGGAAGATGGAGCAGGACTCTGAGGATTGGAGTGGACAGTTATGCACAGACGTGCAACTCCAATAGGGAAATAAAAAGAGGAGACTGTTGATGGATTTGTTGTGATTAGATTTTGAACCAGAAAAAAAGATACACAGTCACACACAAATAAAGGAAAGGAGAACAGTTTGAAAGCCTAGTTGTCAGGGAAGAGGAGCTCATCCTCAAACTCTGGTGGTTCGGACAGAAGTACGTCATGTAAGAACCCACTACTTATGTCATCGAAGTTGCTCTCCTCTTCCTGCTGTGATTCACGTATTTTGTACTCCGGTGGTATAAAGTGCTGATTCCTTTTGATCATGGTTAACCTCTCCACACTTTTGGGCGAGAGACTGGTCCTTTTCACAGTAACAATGGCACCAGCAGCACTGAAAACACTCTCTGAAGAGACACTTGCAACTGGGCAAGCCACATACTTTATCGCCAGCCTGCTGAGCACTGGCCATTGGCTTCTTTTCCCATACCAATACACCAATGGGCTTTGCTCCATGAAGACCTCTGTTGTGTCATCTAAATAGGCCTGAACCATCCGTTCAATGTTCAGGGGTGCTCCGATTTGCTTGGCCTCTTTTGCCTTTGCATCAGTCATGGACGTACAAAACCCTTTCCGTAGAAACCAATCACCTGCCGTTTTTTTTAATGCGGCTGATGATCCTGTTGGTGCTGTTGATGTTATTGCTGGCAGTGTTGTTGACTGCTGGGAGGCAAACGCACTGCTCTCGGCCTCTGAAATAGAATTTGACTCTGGGTGCCCTGCAGTACTTTTTCTGCCTTGGGGTGGCGGGCCTCTAATTAAGATCTGTTCGTTTTCAAAGTCAGTGGCTTCCTCAGCTATCAAAGTTTTGTACTTGGCTACATCCACTTCTGAAAAAGGAATTACTTCATTACTGCTCAGCAATAATTTGTAACGTGGATCCAAAATTGAGGCCGTAATGTAATGTCGATGTGACACAATGTTATTTTGAATCCTTGTATTGTCAGATAAGCGAGCGGCTAAGGTGTCCGCCCAATAATATGCATCTACATTGTCATCCACACCTGCGTACATTTCTGACACCTCCTTCAGCTCTTGCTCTAGCATGTACAACAATGGGATAGCTTGGCCCATAGTACAGTCCTCCCTGCTGACTTCACGTGTGAAGACCTCAAAAGGAAGTAGCATCTCTGTCAGGCATTTAACGAGGTCCCATTGGGCCATCTCAATGGTCATTCCTTTCACAGTAGGATCTCCTGACCTTTTCATGACATAAGCATTGAGTGGTATGTACTGCTCAAACAGACGCTCAAGCATGTAATAAGTTGAGTTCCAACGTGTTGGCACCTCCTGGATGAGTGCTTTGACTGGCATTTTATGCTCACGTTGAATGACCCTCAGCTGCTTCCGGGCTTTAAAAGAATGGTTGAAATGTGTGCATATTCTTCTGCAGGTGGTCAGTAAGCTGCTGACTTTGCTTTCATATTTCAGAAAGTCTTGAACAACAATGTTAATGCATTGTGCCAAACACGGGACCCTGAAATATCCACCATCTTTCATGGCCCTACCTACATTACTGCCATTGTCCATGGCAACAAAACCAATGGTAAGCCCTCTTGGTCGCAGCCACTCAAACACCTTGCTGTTAAAGTCATCCAAAATGTTTGCAGCAGTATGAGATTTCTCCATAGCAAACATGGCTACAGTTGCATGTTTGCGAGTGTCTTAAAAAATCTCAGCGGTGTCAACAACACCGTCAGATATCTTATCTTTAACACCCGAAAAAGAGACTCAGTGTGCAGTGATGCACATGTAATCAGTGGCTTGGCAACTGGTCCACATGCCTGTTGTCAGCACTCTGTTTTAAGGCTTTTCCAAGCAATTCCAGCACGTCGTGATGTAGTGCTGGAACAGCAACTCTTGCGAAATAGTAGCGGCTGGGAACTTTCCATTTTGGGCAGATGGTGGTCACAAATTCAAGAAAACCCACCCCTTCAACAAAAGAAAAAGGGAGAAGGTCCAGTGCTAACATTTTAGCCAGCTTCGCATTGTACAAACGTGCTATTGGGTGGTTGCGTTTGTACTGCCCCTCCGGCCTAGTAAACATGCTAAGAATGGTAGGCTGCGTGGTATTCTTTCCTGTGCTCAACGTCGCACTTTTTTTTAAAGCAATACTCCTTGGTGTCTCAGGTTGACTCTTACTCTTGTGCCACTGAGATGTGGCTGAGGATTTGGGCATTACCACTGCAGTGCTGGGGACAGGGCTACTTTGTGTACCACTACCACAGAGAATGTCTCCCTCTTCTTCCTGTTCCACCGTGAGCGGACTTTCTACTTGTTTATCCCCAACAGCAATGGTTCCAGTTTTTATGCGACTACGGTGCTCCTCCCACTGGATTGCGTGGTGTTTTTTCAAATGGGTCATTTGGCCTCCGGTACCATAGTTTGTACCAAGCTTACCACGACTACCAGAATTATGACAAACGGAGCATATAGCAATGTTCTCCTCCTTTCCGCTAACCGTAAAGAAGTCCCACACTGGGGAGCTTAACTTTTGTCTCCTGCTGGAGGTGCCACTTCCAATGCCGGATGAACTGGAGAGTGTGTGTTAAATTTGACTCTGTGCAGTACCACTACCTACTTCTGCTGAGGTGGTGCTTGTGCTGGATGTAGGACGCTGCCGGCCTTTTGTTAATGTAAATATGGAAGCTGGAGGTTGTGTTGGTGTTACCTGTGTTGGAGGTATGCGTGCTACTTCCCTCGCAGCCATTTTGGATAGTGCAAAAATGTTGGTCTCCGTCTCCTCAGGCCCGGGAGTGATGTTCGTGATGACTGGCTCATCATCATCATCATCATCCTGCTCTTCTACATCAACCTCCATAAGTGTAAGGCTTTCTGGAACCTTCCTTTTCCCATGCCTGCTCTTGTGACGTGTTTTCCTCTCAGACTCAGTTTGTGGCTTCCAAGTGGCATCTAGATCATCAGAAGGGGGGCTTGGTGAAGAACTTGATGTACTAACCCTCCTTTTCCTTGCAGGGGATTTGGAAGACAATGGAACTTCTGAAGGAGTGGCTTCCTCTTCTTCCTCTGCATGAGGCTCAATTTCCTGAACTACCCCTACTTCGGGAGGAACTACAGCTACTATTGTGGGCGGTGGTTGCTGCTGTGTTCCCTCCTGTGTTGATTGTGTACTACTTTGAGATAGCGATAGGTTTAGTTCAGACTCAGCATCACTGCTTTCCACCATAAGGCTGGCTACATCTTCCACACTCATCTGCTTGGGCTTGGGTTGGTGGGTTGGGCCCACTGATGCGGAGGTGCTGCCCCCAGCTTGGCCCCCGTACACCGTTGCTGCAGGCGTCATTTTTGGTGTCCCAAAAAAGGTTTTGGGAGGCACACCAGACTTAAGTGACACTTCCTTCTTCTTCTGTTCCTTCTTCTCCATGGCAACTTTCTTGGTACCGGAGGACCTGCTACCTGCTTTCTTTAGGGGCATCTTCTTCAGATGTCAAAACAGCACTCAGTTGCACAAGTTGCAGAGATGCCTGGTCAGGTCACTCACACGTCACGTCGTGTACAGCAGCAGGACGTCGGTCTGACACCACAACGGTCGATGATGATGACACACCTCCTCCGTCTTTTGTGCACCTAAAAGCAAAAAAGCCAGAAGAACATCAGTCAAAAGATCAATAATATAATATATAACTTCTTAGTGTCTGGTGGGTGGTCACAATTATTAAATTTTATGAAGTCAGTGAACAACAACAGTATAGCCGTTAATGAGACTGACAAGGCCAGGGCTCCTGGTGTACTTGTACTGTGTACACTCAGGAAGAAGAATAGCAAAGAACAAAAACATAAATGTAGTGTATCCTGTTTGCCCTAAAAAGAAATGTGTGCATCTTATGGGATGGATGCAGCATCAGGGAGCAACAACAACGAACATATACGCATAAAAACTAAAGGCATTTATTTACAACACCCAAAAAGTGAAATATACCCCCGAAAAAAAGTAAAGCCCACATTTTACAATTCAATCCAAAGCCATACATGATGTTGAAATTTATTGCAAAACACAAAAGCAGTTGTTTAACTTCCATGCACCAGTGATGATTGATGAGTAGTACCCCTGGGCCTACTGTACGACTAGGCCACAAGCTTGGAGGCCTATGGAAAAAGCACAGTGGCTGGTACCACAAAATGGCCGCCACCACATGGCCAGGCCACTCACAAAAACAAGAAAAGGTCAGGAATACAAGACAGACAATGCAGGCCTATTGCAAAAGCACAATGCCTGCCTCCACAAAATGGCCGCCACAGATGCTCATGCCACCCACCACAATAATAACAAAAAAAGTGATTACAAAGGACAGGAACAGGAAGTTGTAGTCTCTGTGGAACTTACTTCCTCTCCTAAATATTAAAAAAAAAAAGAAAAGTGACTCCGTGCTCCAAAACGACAGCAGAATGACAACCTGAGGAGTTTTTTTAGCAAAATGCACAAAATCAGCGTTTTCGAGAAGGATTTATGTTGCTCGCGAGATATTGTTTGCCAGATTGCAAATGCTGCGTGTTCGGGATCGCGAACTGTACAAAAAGGCTTTATCGCGTGCGCGAACACGCATATTGATAGCGCGAAAATGACAAAAACTGTAAGTCTGCGTTGTCACGCTATGCAGAGTTACCGAAACTACGCGAGCTGAATCCCTAGGGTTACCTACTGGCTGAAAAGCCCTATTTATTTAACACACACCCAAAAACGGCTATTGCACCCCAAAAAACACCTTTTGCAATTCAATCCAAAGCCATCCATGGTGTAAGAATAATTCAACAGACAACACAAACTGTAAATTTAAATAATAATCCAAAGATTTGAGGATGACTACCTCTGGGCCTACTGGCAGACTAGGCCACAAGCTTGGAACAGAATGGCAAAAGCAATCGCACTGCTTGGATGGCTCCACAAAATGGCCGCTACACACCCACAACAACAAGAAATGGAAGACAGACAATGTAAGCCTATGGCAAAAGCACAATGCCTGCCTTCACAAAATGGCCGCCACACACATGGCCAGGACACAACAACAAGCATAAGCCAAGGGGAACAAAGAAAAGAAATGCAGGCCTTTATGGAAAAAGAAGCACACACTACTAAACTACCACCACAAAATTGCCTCAAGCCACATGGCCACTCACAGTCACAACAGGCCATGGAAAACAATGAACTGAAGCAGGCCTATATATGACTGGACAAAGGAGGCCTGCTGAACAACACGGCTTTAATACAAAAATGAAAATCAAGAGGGCTATGAAAGGATTGGAAAGAAGTTACACATCAAGCACACACATCCAACAAAGGTATTTCACACACACACAAACAGTGAAGTACACCACAGCCACATTTAGCATTTCAATCCTATGCCATCCATGCCCTACATGATGTTGAAATTCAACAGACACCAAGAAACATGGACCCATGGGTACCCTACTGGCTGAAATTGCAGAGAAAAACAACTAAGCCCCTATTGAAAGTACAGGCCACCCACAAGAATAATTTTTTAAAACAATGAAAATCCCAGAAAAATGTATTTACCAACAATCCCCAATGAAACAAACACACCAATTCTCTAACTTACTTGTAGTAAATTAAATCTCAAATCAAAAAGTCCTCAAATAAATCCAATCCAATGGTATGATGCAGCAGACAGACACAAAAAGTAATCCTTCCAGCTCCAAATCCAAATGAAAGTCAACAGCACATGGACAAAGCACTGGGAGGAGCCAGCTGGACAGGAACAGGAAGTTGGAGACTCAGGGGCACTTCCTTCCTCTTGAAAAAAAGAGTTACAAAAATTAAAGGACTCCTTACACAAAAGACTACAGCAAAATCACAATCTGAGGAGTTTTTCTGAGCAAAATTATCCTTTTAGAGAAGGTTTTATGAAGCTCGAGGGATATTCTTCGCCAGATTGTAGTTTTTGCATGTTCGGGATCGCGATCTTACCAAGACAGCCGCCGGAAGTCAGCTCGCTCGCCCGAATGACGTGTTCGCGTTCGCACACTCTCGCGGGCTTGGGCAGCCATATTACAAATCTCATGGCGCACGCGAACGGACAGAAAAGCGAGTTGGCGAATGCAGAATCACAGTAAGACGTGCGCGAGAATGAATATTGAGCGTGCGAGGAAGCAAAACTACTACGCTACGCGGTAGATTGCGTAGCAATCTGCAACTTCGTGCTCTACGCAAATCGCGAAGTTGCCTAAACTTCGCAAGCTCCGCGAACGGAGCGAAGTTCAACGCCCAGGCTTATGCATGACCTTACATATTGCCACTAATGACCACAACTATCTCTTATTAATTTAGTCCACTGTAAAGAAACGAGAATGACTGCATGGAATGGTTTAGTTGAATGCTCAAGACTTATCCCAATAACTAACAGTTACCAATAACACAGGACTAACCACAAAACTTAGGTTTTGGAGCAGCGTGCTGCCTGGCACAAAACACTTCAATTATTTGTCCGGGGTAGTAAGCCCTATATAAATGCAAATATTATATTGAGACCCGGCCTCGGGGTTGTAGTGATGGGTTGTCACCATATGTACTGGCTAGCCAAGTAAAACATAAACCCTCTTTTGATGTGTTGGTTGTCGGGAGGAAACATTTAAGGGCACTATGTTTGATTGCTATCTGTTCATAAACATCCACACACATACAGGCCCACAGATTGAGTCAAACAAACTTTCTGTTCAGTGACATCACTGCGCAATCACTGGTATTTAACCCATTACACTGTAGACACCGGGTTATTCCTTTGGAATTGTCATCTTTTAAGATCCCGGTTAAGAACCGAGCCCTTTCTTAAAGGGCCTCAGCGTTAGGGATCACCAGTGTGAACTGACAATCTCACAAGGACTGCACTCCTAGGGACAGAATGTATTCTTCAGTGCATTACAGGTCCTATGCTAATTAGTGTTTGTTGCTGTAATTAATATTTAGTTTTCCGGCATACTGTAAGAAATTGAGGTGTTGGTTAACTGAGATTTGAGCCATGGTCAAACAACAACAACAATACTTGTCAGGGTGAAGTACAAGCCAACCCTGAATTAATTTGTGCTAAACCGTCTGGTAGTTTGGCACAGAGAAATCAGGCTTAACTTTGTGGTAATGTGTAAAGTATTCATGCAACACTTCAAACAGTAATAATGTGAAAAACACTACACAAAAAGAATCCCACTCCAAGTCAGAAAAATAGTGATTTTTAATAAATAAACAAAGACCAAAATGACATAAATCCAAACAGTAGACTTGGAGATATGCAATTTTAAAGATTTTGGTGAAAATAACACTAAAAAGAGCAAAGCAACATCTGTGGCTATCTGTTTGTGCAGGATTGGAACAAAGTCACAAGTTCAGTCCGACTGTGCTGGGGCACGGGCCAGCTACAGGAACCTAGTTAGCTCCATTGAGTGCTGTACATAAAATCTTGCTTTGCGATGCGATATCGAAGATCTGCATCAAAGATACGTTGTGCAGCCGAAGGGAGGCGTTGGATCCGAGCCGCAGTGAGGCTGAGGTGAGAGGCTCTTTATCGTCATCGAGGATCCCATCAAAGAGGGCTTGCTATGCGAAGTTTGGCATCAAGAATGCGTTGTACAGTCAGGGTCATCATAGAGGCTGTCGTTGACGAGGGATTCTAGTGCCTGCACCAAGGTTGCGGGTCTTTATGATGGGTCCAATCCATGCAGCAGCAGACATGTGTTGGTTCTGCTCGGGATTGAATCACGCACCAGAGGATATGTGTCGTTGCGCTGGATCCACAGAGGCTGGTAGGGCACCTTAGGCCCACTTCCAAGGGTCCACAGATGGCAGAGTCTAGGTGCAGTTGCAAGGTTGTTGGAAGCCTGTTATGTCTGCAAGGCTTCAGATCAGGAGGACCAGCCAACTGGCCATTGGAGTCACTCTGGGGTTCTGGGTTCAAGAGATGAAGGTCTAGTCCTTCTCACCCAGGCAAGAGGGCAGCAGGGCAGCACTGTAGGGCAGCAGTCCGTAGGATCAGCAGTACAGCAGAGTGGCAGTCCTTTCAGCAGCACAACAGTCCTTCTTCCTGGCAAAGTATCCACAGGTCCAGAAGTGTACTGAAGAGTTGGTGTCTGAGCTCCAATATTTATACACAGTTTGCGGTTTGAGGTAGAGAAGCTTCTAGATGTATGCCTTTGAAATGCACAGGTGCCCTGCCCTCCCTACCCTGGATCCAGACTAAATATAGGGGGGGTGCAGCCCTTTGTGTGGAGACAGGACACAGCCTATTCAAGTGTAAGTGGGACTGTGTCCATCTCCTCCCTCCCATCTTGCCAGTGAAGGCCCAGCCAGGCACACCTAAGCTCCCTATTGTGAGTGGCTCTATAGGAGGAATACACAAATCACAACTGTCAATTACACCCAGTCATATGACCCAGCAGAAGGCTGCAGACACCAAATGGCTAAGGCAGGAAAATGCCAACTTTCAAAAAGTGTCATTTTCAAAATTGTAATTTAAAATCTAACTTCACAATAAGTTTGGCTTTTTCATTACAATTCCAAAGGCACCAAACATGAACTGGTTAATGGCTCCCATTTGGAAATTACAGCTTATTAAATAAAATAAAGAAACTCCAGTGTTATCCTAGTGGTGAGTTAGGTCTTACAGTTGTAAAAAATAAATTTGAGAGTTTTTCACTACCCGGGCAGGTAAAACTTTAAAGCACATGTACTACTTTTTAAATACATTGCACCCTTCTATCTGGGCAGTCCAGGGCATAGTTTAGGGGTGACTCAAATGTATTAAAAAGGAAGGTTTGGGCATGACAAAAGGTTTATTTTGCCAGGTCAAAAAACTGCTCACACGTAGGCTGCAATGGAAGGCCTGAGGCAAGTTTAAAATGCTTCTTAAGTGGGTGGCACAATCAGTGCTTTAGGTCCACAAGTAGCATTTGATTCATAGACCTTAGGCACAGGCCGTGCTACTTTACTAGGGGCTTACAAGTGAATTAAATATGCCGATTGGGTCTAAGCTAATTCTACAATGTTTTAAGGACAGAGCACAAGCACTTTGGCATTGTTTAGCAGTGGTAAAGTGTGCATAGTCCTAAAACCAGCAAAAATGAAGGCAGCAAACAGGAGGGTTGAAGGCTAAAAGTTAGTGGGGAAGCCACACCAAGGAAGTCAGATCTAACACATATGACTAGGGTTTGTGGTTATATCAGGTGCATAGGATTTCAGGTCCCATATATTCATGACACTGGTATGGGAATGTTGATCTACATTGTTAGTTACAGATACATTTGTACATTTGGCTCCAACTCATATGCAATGGACAAGTGTGGGGAACACTGTACAATCTCTCCTCAAAGCAGTTTAAATCAACATGAGTTCCACCACTTAAGTAGTCTCTGCCCCACATTGAGAGTATTGTCCCCTAAAAGTGGGTGGCAAATAAGGACTCAGAGTAATGGAATTACCGATACGTAATTTTAACATTTCATCCACTTAGTAACTGAGTGACAAAGCAAACAGAACCCTCATTGTTTGCTGGAAGCCATTATACAGGCATTCTTATCTCTTGGGATGTAAATGAACCCCACTCAAACCTATGCTGCTATAAACTACTTGGATTCTCTCTGCTGGAGTTCATTATATTTTTTTTATTTTCATGTGTGGCCAGACACAGGTGGGCTCTCATGCATCATCAAATTGTAAATATCGTGGAAAAGGAACAATGTTTACTTGTTAATGCTCCATAGACAATACACAGTTCTCTGTGTTAGGTTGTTATTAGGGATGCACCCTTTTTCAGGGTCTGAGCTCAGTTTACTACCTTGTCCTGTCCGCCATATCAAGCTGAGCTTGAATTGCTAGGTACATTTTTGGGCAATGTCCACTTTGCAATAATCCTCCTCTGCGCCCCTCCCACTCTCCCTGCCGTCTGGCATCCCAAGGCTCATGGATTAAGACATGACCTCCCTCTTTTGGTCATCCGTAAGACCAGGGCCCTAACAATTTATACTATCCAAGGCCCCAACGGTAGAAGAACTTCTGTTGTGCTCATCTCTAAATTAGACAAACTGTGCCACCATGTGGCAGACTGTCCTCAGGGCCGAGCACCAGAAACCACTGGCTCAAAGAATCACTGGGGATCTGCAACAACCTCCTCCCTGCCTCTTCTCCAGTTGTGGGTGAGTGGCTCAGCTCTACAGCAGAACAATGTCATTTGGACATGTGGTTCCACTTTCTGAACCTGGGCTTTCACCTTTATAAGTTAATTTGAACTCTGATACTTACTCCGGTAATCGTTCTCTTGAGCCCTCTTGTTTTGGCACCCCCTGGTGGCCTTTTTGAAGGTTTCTTTGTGCCATCGAAAGGTGTGGTCCCTGCCATCCTCCCAGCTGGTTCTGCTTCCTTTAGACTGGGGTGGGGGAGTGGGTGTTATTTTGCTAATTGGCCCTGAGCACCAGTTTTTTTGTTTGTTGTAAAAGCACCTCATACCATGCTTTCAATATTTTGGTGGCCTCGACCCTTTCATCAGAATTAGCTCACTGTAACCTGAATACGATGAGCAGCGTCTCAAAAAGTGGCACGGCCACCATTAAAGTGGTCTCACAATTGCAAGAGTTTGAGATATTGGCATTCTAAATGACAATGGGGCATATTCACAAGGACTTATCTACGAATTATCTCCACCTTAACGCATCAAAAGTGGTGATAGATCTAACACCCCATTCACAAGCTGGTGCAAACTGCAGACATCACCAGTATTCCCGAGACAACTGCCCCAAAAAATATCATCATGGCGGACACCACCAACTAACCTTAATGAGATGCAGAGTAGGCGTTCCCATGCAAAAACACACGAAAAAACCACAACACCACTTTCACAACGAACTGACAGAACTGTGAAGCAAACCAAAAACAGGCTATAAGCTGCAGTAGCCGCAGGTATTTAACACCTGCCTCAAGCAGGTGTAAAGACGGACGACTACCTGCAGTAAGCAACGGCGCCCCGCATACAGCTACACCTGAAGAACAAACTACGCCATGGAGCTACTCATCATGCAGCTCAGAGCCCCAACAGGGCCACAACACCCCTCGCCACCACCCCAGGACCTGGACCACCACAGAGGCAGTGCAGAGTAAGACAGCGGACCTACCGAAAACGCACCACTCTCACAGACCTAAAGCCCGAGGAAGTCATTGCCCACTACAGGCTCGAAAGGACAACCATCCCCCATATCATGACCCACATCGCTCACAGGCTGATGGTCCCAACACAGCGGAGAACCAACATCCCTCCGCAGACAAAGTTGCTGGCTGTGCTTCACCTGTTGGCCTCTGGTACCTTCCAACCAACAACTGACTGAGTCGGAGGGGTCTCACAGCCAGCCCTATCAAAGTTCATCACACCTGTCCTGGATGCCATCTCAGCTTCATACCCCAGTACCATCACTTCCTCAACACTGCGCAGGAACAGCTGGAGACAAGGCAAGGCTTCTACGCCATAGCCAGATTCCCGGCCGTGTTGGGTGCAATCAACTGCACACATGTCCCACTTGTGCCCCCTGAGGATACTGCACACCACTACAGCATCCAAAAGCATCAGCATTCCATCAAAGTGCAGGCAATAGTGGACCACCGGGGACTCTTCACCAATGTCGTCGCCAACTGCCCAGGCAGTGTGCATGATTCCTTCATCTTCCGACAGTCTATCATCAACCAGCGCTTCCAGGATGGCACCTATGGAACGGGACTGCTCGTTGGTAAGTGCCAAATCAACACATCACACACCCCAAAGTCATCAACACACAACGCACTGTGGGAATGCACATGTGACCAAACAACATACAACATGTCAAACTACAGGACCACCTACCAGACACGATTACACCACTCCATGGTCATCCTGGGCTACCCCTGCACCCACTACAGACATTACATGGCACCACAGCCACACAACAGCTGAACGTGTGGAGATGCGAATGCAGCCATGTGCGAGTATGCAAGTGACCCGTGAATGGGAATGTACACAATGAGAAGTGAGGCATGGATGTGCAGGACAGACATGGGAATGCAAACAACTGAAATGTCCATGCAGACCACAACTGATGGTGACTGGAGAATGGTGAGCAGTGGACACAACCATGTCACCCCAGGCCATGGGACAGATAGCGGAAGTGTCGCACTCAGCGTTCCCCCCCCCTGTGTGCGTGAGCGCTGTGGGTTGGCCCTGAGTACACCAGGGCTGCGCAGGGGTGTGGAAAAAAACCCCGTTGCACAGAGCGTGGTTCACTCCCAGGAAGGCCAACGCCACTGACAGTGAGGCGCCTCACGGCCTGCCACAAGCCCAACGCTGTGAGCAGCGGGGCCTGCGACCCTGTGCGCCTGCTGCACCCCAGGACGCTGATACCCAGACCAGGCCTGCCCGCCCCAGTGCCGCACTGCTCACCTGCCGACACTGTCGTGTGTCAAAGAGGGCCCAAAACGTGCCAGTGCAAGCACCAAGCCCGAGTTCCGCGACTTCCTCAGCCTCCGCAGACCCTAGCTGGCCCTGCCGACGCTGTTCCACATCACTCTTTACTAATTTACATGCTCCACCCGCATCCTCTTCGGCCCAGTAGGTCACACATGTGGAACAGTGTCCTGAGTCCTGAATGGCAGTGACCCCAAGTTCGTGGCAACAGACACAGCACAAGAATCCCTTCAATCATTAAGGCATAATCCCATATCGCAGGCCTTCGAGACGTGGTGCTACTGACCCTGTGTGCCATGAGTGACCGTCATCCTCCGGAGGTACATCGTTGGTGTCTGAGCCTGTGGGCTGGGGGTTGTCATCAGCAACGGACAGGTACGGATTAGGTGGCTGGCCTGAGTCTGTGTCATTCATATCCGCCATGTTGCCGGACACAGCTAGCATGTGCCCTCTGCATCATGCCCTGGGGGTAGACGTCCCATTCTCCTCCGTGACACTCCGCGGACGGCACCCATGACACATGTGAGGCCCTGCTCTGCCCTCATGACCCTACCACTGTCTCCTGCAGGTCAGCGTCCTGTGGTGGTGGTCCTGTGTCGGCCGCTGTGCATCTGGGTCCACTAGCCCTGTGCAACTCGGGTCAATCCCCTTTGTAGTTCTGACATTGCATTTCTGAGTGCCTGATGACTGTTGGAGATGTTGCCAGCACCAGCTACTCCCTGAGGGCTGCGTTACACTCACACCACACACAGCCAGCACAGGCGTCCCTGTATTAGTGAGCCTGCCATCACATCCTGCCAAACCAAGTATTGACTCTTTTCTCCCTGCACTGTCACAGGTGACCAAGGATATGCACTCTGCCCTTTGATGATGACACCCCTCCGAGATCCGAACACACCCACCCAGAGGCAGTACAATGCGGCCCACATATGCACCAGGGGCATTGTTGAACGCACATTTGGAGTGTTGAAGTCACATTTCAGGTGCCTGGACGTCACAGGTGGAATGCTCCTGTAGAGCCCAGACATCATGTGCAAGATGATCGTTGCATGTTGTGTGTTGCACGACATCTGTGTTCGCAGCAATGCCCCATGGATCCCAGTTCTAGAGGTATCGGACGATGATGGGGACGATGGGGCAAGTGGCCCACATCCCACTGCAGCTGCGGCAGGAATGGCCCATAGAAACACCATCATTGACACTTACTTCTCATGAGCACGTCACATTGTGGCCGTCCATGGCAATCATGGGACAATAGAAGATATCCAATTGCACTGCATGTGTGATTAAAACATATTTGCAGGTTACAGGTTGTACTTGTACATTTTCATGTTACATTTACCTGCGGTTACAGATGTGATTTGCCATGTTGTGCACATTTGCAAAACCAGTTGTGTCCTGTGTTCAGTTGTGGAGGTGTTGCTGTTTGTACCGAGATGTTGTCAATGTCGAGGTGCACTTCTGATTATGTGCGTATGCTGCACGGTGGGCGAGTCGCTCCTGCGGCTCTGATTGGTCTGCCACTGGTCTCTTTCATGCGGTGTGGCTGTCGATTCTGTTCTTCCACGGTGCTTGAAAGTTGTGGTGTACGTGTTGTCCTCTGCAGTCGGTCAGGGTGCATCCGTAGTACTCTGCTGTTGATGTATTTTGTTCTGTGGCATTTTCCGTATGCTGTTCTTGTGCTTTTTCCCGCATTACGCGTGGGTATTGCTGCCCTTGCGCTGGTTGTCACTGTTTTCTTCTCGCGCTTTGGTCCATCGCAGGTTTTTTGGCGTTGGGGTTTGTGTTTTTATCTCCATCGAAGGTGGTTGTATCACAGGCATTGTCCTCGGTTTCGGTAAACTATCGCATGGGGCCGCCTTGTTGTGAATTCCACGTTGACACGGGGTTATTTTCCCATGATGGGCCGCGATGTGTAAAGTTGCATTAGCAATTTTTGGTGATGTTTATCACACATTCTTGTGAATATACCCCAATGTCTTTTATATGTGTGTTGGTTTTCAAAAACACATAAATAAATAGAAAAAGACATTGTAATTTTTAATGCTAATAGCTTAAACTCTGGCAAATGCAAGTCCTATTGCATTGCAAATGCTTGTTCTCTATTGCAGCTTCTGATTGGGCAAGAGGGTGTTATTGACAAGCCCTGAAGCTCCATTATCTGACATGCTGCACTGCATGATGCTAGTGGAGCATGTCAGATACGTATGTGTTATACCTGCCAACTTCAGGAACAAGCTCATTGTGTGAGAAGGGGGCTGGCCTTAAAGGGGCATGGCCTCATGCAAGAAGTACCTACAAGGAACTTTTAAATCTCTCCCCGCCCCCAAACCCCCTCCTCCCCCCAACAGACATGCACTGAAGATTTGTGTCTTAACCCCATCAAATCTCACACCTTGACAGCTCTGGTGGGTCTTGCCTAAGAGCATGGGTGGCTGTGACTTCACCTGTGGAGTTGAAAGCAGGGTTGGACTGGGACGGATAATAGGTCAAGCACCAAATCAAAAGGGGCCCCATTAGCTAATCAGATAGCTAAAAATGTGGCCCCATTTGCAAATCATGGCTTTTTAGGTCGAGCCTGCAGGCAGCGGATATGTGCTGTCTCTTGGCAACATCCTATTGTATCTGGGGGAAAAAACTGTCTAATAAAGGGCATACCATTCGTTGCCATCCCTATAACTCTTCTTTTCTGCCTTCTATTTTGGGAAAAGACACAATTTCAGCAGTACTTGCAAGGCGTCACTTACTGCGTGGCTTCCTTGTGTTTGTGTGGAGCAAGGACAAAGTACAGAGTGATTCAACTTATTTAGTGCCTGTCCTCTGCAAATTGCAGTACTATTTATTTTTAGCATTTTTATATAGCCCAAACTCGACTTGACCCGAATGTATTTGGAGCTTTAAATGACCACCAGTTACACTACACAAGTTCATATTTTTTTATGCAAATTAGAGATGAGATTAAGTGATTTGCCCAGAATCACAGGATGTTAAACCCATGCTACTTGTGTGTTTCTCAGACAAGTTCTCCAGTGTTGCAATTTTTGATCCACTAGTGTGCCACTGTAAGTGGGCTTCAGGTATGGCAGCTTTCAGTCAGCAACAGTAGACACGCTCCCTGTGTACTTTCATCCTTCCAATTACAAATCCCGGCATTGAGACTGCATTGCACGGGCTTAAAAACAACAGGGTGGCTGGAAGGCACTCAGTTGGTAGGATAAGCTGCATCTATTTGACATGGTCATTTCATGCAGTTTAAACTGTTAAAAAGAACATGGCCCATTTGCATGTTCCACAGTGACGGCTGCTGCTTTGTAATCTACCTCACTCCAATGTACCCCAATCCACCCCACCCCAATCTATCCCACTCCACCCTTCCCCATTCTACCACACTCAAATCTAACACAATCTACCGTACTCCAATATACCCCACTTCAATCTACCCATTCCACTCCATTATAATCTAGCCCACCCAAATCTATTCCACTCCACCCTACTCAACTCTACCCCACTCTATCCAGTTCTACCACAATCTACCCTCTTCCAGTCTACCCTACTCTATTACACTCCAATCTACCCATCTACCTCACTCCAATCTACCCTACTCAATTACAATCTCTCCCACTCCACCCCTATTTACCCCACTATACCCCAATCAACTTCACTCCATTCTGCCCCAATCTACCCCATTTTACCTCGCTCCACCGCACACAAATCTACCCCAGTCTATCCCACTCTACCCTACCCACTCCAATGTACCCCACCCAAATCTACCCAGATCTACCCCGCTCCAGCCCACTCAACTCTACTCCACTTTATCCAACTCTATACCAGTCTACCCCACTCAAGTCTACCCTAAACTGTCACACTCCAGTCTACCCCACCCAAAGCTACCCAACTCATCTACACTCCAATCTACCCTAATCCACCCTATTACACTTTCCCCCAATCTACCCTACTCCAATGTACCCAACTCCACTTGAATCTACCTCACATCAATTTACTCCACTCTATCCAAATCTACCCCACTCTACTTTGGTCTACACCTCTCCAATTTACCCCACTCCACACTACTCTACTCCACTCAACCCCGAACTGCATGTACCTCACTCCACTCTACCCCAATCTACACTACTCTACTCTAACCCAATCTACCTCACCTCAATCTACCCCACTCTGCCCTACTCTACCCCATCCACTCTACATCACTCTACACCACTCTACTCTACCCCAATCTACCCCACTTCACTGTACTGCACTCAATCTACCCCAATTTACTCCACTTCAATTTACCCCACCCCATTCTACTCCAATCTGCCCCACTCCAGTGTATTCTAATCTACCGCACTCCAATCTACCCCTTTCCATTCCAATCTACCCCAATCCAGCCTACCCGACTCCAATCTACCCCAATTTACATCACTTCAGTCTACCCCACTCTACCCCAATCCACTCTGCTCCAATCTACCCCACTCAACTCTACCCCAATCTATCATTCTCTACCAAACTCTAACCCACTCCTCCCTTAGCTACCCCACTTTGTTCTCCCCAATCTACCCTACTCTACTCCAATATACCCCACTCCAGTCTATCCTAATCTACCACACTCCAATGTATCACAATCTACCCCAGTCCAATTTACCCCACACCACTCCAATCTACCCCAATCCAGTCTACCCCAATTTACACCACTTCAATCTACCCCACTCAACTCCACTCCACCTCTGCCTCACTCCAATCTACCCCACTCCACTATACCCCAATCTACCCTAATCTGCTTTAGTCTACCCCACTCCACTCTACCCCAGTCTACACCACTTTACCCCACTCCGCCCTGTCCATTCTACCCCAATCAACCCCACTCAGTTCTACCCAAATCTACCCACTCCAGTGTACCCATGTCCACCACAATCTACTCTACTCCAATCAACCCCTCTCCATTACAATCTACCCCAATCTATTCCACACCAATCTACCCCAATCTACTCAACCCCAAACCTACCTTACCCCACTCTACCCCATATCACTCTATACCAATCTACCCTTGTTCAATCTACCCCACTTTACTCCAGTGTGCCCCAGTCTACCTCAATCCAGTCTACCCCAATATGCACCACTCCAGTCTCTCCCAATCAACCCCATTCCAATTTACCCCACTCAAACTCTACCCCAATCCAATCAACCCACTCTACCTCAATCCATCCCACTCCACTCTACCTCAATCTACTCCACTCTACCCCACTCCACTCTACCCCAGTCTACCTCAATCAACCCATTTTACCCCTCACTTTCCCCACTCCACTCTTACGCAATCTACCCCACTCCAGTCTACCCCTAATCTATCACACTCAAATCTACCCCACTCCAATCGACCCAACTCCACTACACTCCAGTGTACCCCCAATTCATCCTATTCAATCTACCTCACTCCAATCTACCTCACTCTACCCCAATCTACCCCACTCCACTATAACCTAATCTGCTTCATTCTACCCCACTCCACTCTACCCCAATCTATGCCACTTTACACCACTCAACCATGTCCATTACACCCCAATCTACCACACTCAGCTCTACCCAAATATACCCACTGCAGTGAACCTATGTCCACCACAACCTACTGTGCTCCAATCAACCCCACTCAATTCTACCCCAATCTACCCCACTCTACACATTACGATCTACCCCACCCCAATCTGCTCCTCTCTACCTCACGCCACTCTATCCCAATCTAACCCATTCTACTTTACCCCAAATCTACCTTACCCATCTCTACCTAATCTACCCCAGTCCAATCTATCCAACTCCACTACACTCCAGTCTACCTCAATCCAGTCTACCACAATCTACACCACTGCAATCTGCCCCAATCAACCCCATTCCCAATTACCCCAATCCAATCTATCCACTCTACCTCAATCTATCCTGCTCTAACCCAATCCACTCTGTTTCAATCTACCCTACACTACTCCACTCTACCCCAATCTACCCCACTCCACTCTACCCCATTCGACCCCACTCAACTCTACCTAAATCTACCCCACTCTAATGTACCCCGATCCACCACAATCTACCCCACTCCAATCAAAACATTCCATTCTACCCCAATCTATCCCACTATGCCCCACTACACTCTACCTCAGTATATCCCACCCAAATCTAGTCCAGTCTACCCCACCCCACTCTACTGTAATCTACCCCACTCCAATCTACCCACTCTACCCCATTTTACCCCTCACTTCCCCACTCCACTCTTCCCCAATCCACCCCACTCTACTCCACTCTACCCCAATCAACCCCACTCCACCCTATTCAACCCACTCATCTCTACCTAAATCTATCCCACTCAAATGTACCTCAATCCACCACAAATTACCCCATTCCAATTAACCCCTTTCCATTCAGCCGCAATCTATCCCACTGTGGAAATGAGCCTTTTTAAGGGCTCACCGGTGCAGGGGTTCACCCTTATATGTCCACAGGCCTTAAACCAACAAAGAAGAGATTGGCACTGAAGCTGGAATTCAAAATAACAAGTTTATTAATCACTCATGAGTGGGACTACATCAATACAACACCCTCAGGCACTGTAGGAGGTAGTACATAGACTACAGAAACCATGGGCCTTTTATACCAAGTTTGTTGCACAGTAAGCATGGAGACTCAAATAGACAGTACAGGCAGACACAGGAATAGCTATTGACTAACATGGTCAGACAAATATTACTTAGTCAGCAAAGTGAGAGGGGAGACAGAACTGTTTACATCAGTTGAAATAACCTGACAGTTACATTCTTGAACAGGTGCATTCTAGCAGCTACAGGCCTTTCGGAGCTTACACAGTGCTCTGGCTCAGTACTGAAGGAGTTAACTACAGTTTATGACTCAAGCAGAATAGAAAGGCAAGCAACAGTGGAGACGGAAGATTCACATGGCTAACAAAATGGATGCCACAACCAAAATGGCTTCAGCTCATGCTAACAGCAATTTCTGTCGATTCCCACACCACTATACCCCTCTACACTCTACCTCTCTCTACCCCAGTATACCTCACCCAAATCTGGTCCAATCTGCCCCACTGCACTCTACCCCAATCTATCTCACTCAAGTTTACCCACTTTACCCCACTCCACTCTAATACAGTCTACCTCAATTGACCCTTTCCCATTTTAACCCTCACTTCCTCCACTCCACTCTTCCCCAATCTACCCCTCTCCAGTCTACTCTAATCTATCACACTCCAATCCAACCCACTCCAATGGACCCAACTCTGCTACACTCCAATGTACCCCAATTCATCCTACTCCAAATCTACCCCACTCCGATTTACCCCACTGTACCCTAATCTACCCCACTCTACTTCACACTACACCACTTCAAGCTACCCAACTCCAATTTACCCCACTCTACCCCAATCTACTCCACCCCAATCTACCCCACTCCACTCTACCCCAATCTACCTCATTCCACTCTACCCCAAATCTACTCCAATCTACCCCACTCTACCCCATCTAGCCCACTCTACGGTGCCCCAATCTACCTCACCCCACTCTAGCCCAGTCTACCCTACTCCACCCCACTCCAATCCACCCCGAATGTACTCTACTCTTATCTCAATCTATTTTACTAAATTCTACCCCAGTGTACCCTACTCCAATCAACCCTAACCTACCTCACTCCAATCTACACCCATCCACTGTTTTTCTGCAATCTACCCCACTCAACTCTACCTCAATCTACCCTCTCCAATCTACTTCACTCCAATTGACTCCACCCCATTTTACCCCAGTCTACCCCTTCTACTCTACCCCAAGCTTCCCCAATCCAGTCTATCCTAATCTACCATTCTTCAATCTACCCCACTCCACTCTACCCAATTCAACCCCACCGACTCTACCTAGCTCTATCCTACTCTAATGTACCCCACTCCAATTAACACATTTCCATTCTACCTCAATCTATCCCACTATACCAGACTACACTGTACCTCACTCTACTCTACCCCGGTATACCTCACACAAATCTAGTTCAATCTACCCCACTCCACTCTACCCCAATCCACCTCACTCAGGTTTACCCACTCCACTCTACCCCAGTCTACCTCAACTGACCTTTTCCCATGTTATTCCTCACTTCCCAAACTCCACTCTTTCCCAATCTACCCCACACCAGTCTACCCTAATCTATCACACTCCAAACTACCCCACTCAAATTGACCCAACTCTACTACACTCCAATATACCCCAATTCATCCCACTTTAATCTACCCCACTCCAATGTACCCAACTCTACCCCTATCTACCCCACTCTACTTCAATCTACACCACTCCAAGCTACCCCACTCCAATTTACCACAGTCTACCCCAATCTCCTCTACTCCAATCTACTCCACTCCACTCTACCGCAATCTACCTCATTCCACTATACTCCAAATCTTCTCCAATCTACCCCATCTATCCCACTCTACTGTACCCCAATCTACCTCACCCCACTCTACCCCAGTCTATCCCACTCTACCATACTCCACCCCACTCCACTCTACCCCTAATCTACTCCACTATTTCTCAATCTATTTTACTCAACTCTAATTCAGTCTACTCTACTCCAACCAACCCTAATCTACCTCACTGCAACCTACACCCATATACTTTTTCCCCAATCTACCCCATTCAACTCTACCTTAAGCTACCCCCTCCAATCGATTCCACTGCAATTGACTCCACCCCATTTGACCCCAGTCTACTCCTTCTACTCTACCACAATCGTCCCCACTTCAGTCTATCCTAATCTACCATTCTCAAATCTACCCCATTCCACTGTACTCCAAACCACCCCAATCAACCCCATGACAATTTACCTTATTTCACTCCAATCTACCCCACTCCAACCTACCATAATCTACCCCATTCCACTATACTCTAATCTACCCCTCTCTACTACACTCTACCCCATCCCACCCTAAGCCACCCCACTTTACTCTACCCCATTCTACTCCCCTCTACCCTACCCCAATGTACCCCACCCAGACTACCAGAATCTACCACACTTCAATCTACCCGAGACCAATCTACCCCACTCCACTCTACCCCAATCTACCTCAGCCCACTCTACCATACTCCCCTCCACTTCGCTCCAATCTAACACACCCCAATCTCCCCACACCACACAGCTCAGTCTACCCAATTCTACCCACTCAGCTCTAATCAAATCTACCCCACTGCAGTGTACCCCAATCCACCACAATCTACCCCACTCTAATCATCCCCACTCCATTCCACCCCAATCTATCCCACTCAACCCCACTAGTCTCTACCCCACTAGACTCTACCCCAATCTAATCCACTCTACTCTACTCCAAATCTGCCTCACTCCACCCCACTCCACTTTATGCCAATCTACCCTGTCCCTTCTACTCCACTCTACTCCTCTCCAGTCTACCCCAATCTAGTCTACTCCAATCTACCACACTCCACTCCAATCTATCTCACTCTAATCTACCCCAATGTACCCACTCTACCCCAATCTACCCCACTCCAATCTACCCCAATCTACCCCACTCTCTACCCCACCCACCCCAATCCACCCTACCCAGTCTACCCCACTCCATTCTACCCCACCCTACCCCACTTCAGTCTACCGCACTCTAACCCACCTCACCCCACTCCACTTTACCTCAATCTACCCCACTCCATTCTACTCCAATCTACCCCACTCATATCTACCAAAATCTACCCCACTCCAATAAACCCCACGCCATTCTTCCCCAATCTGCTCTACCCCACTATATTCTAGCCCACTATACTCTAGCCCAATCTATTCCACTTCACTCCACCCCACTCCACTCCAATCAACCCCACTCCATGCCAATCTACCCCACTCCAATCTAGCTACTCTACACCACTCCACTGTACCCCAGCCCAGGAGCGGCCCATGCAGGTAAGAGCGGTGGGGTGGGGGACTCGACAGACGATGAGGTAAAAGTAATTATTTATTTAATTTTCCCGCCTTGTCATCTGCTGAGTCCCCCACCCTGCCCCACAGCCCCAAAGCTCTTACCTGCACGAGCCGCTCCTGCCCCAGTCTACCCTAATTGACCCAACTTTACCTCTCATTTCTCCCAGTGTACCCCACTCTATCACGCTCTACCCCACTCAAGCTCACCCCAAGCTACCAGCACTTTACTGTACCCCAACCTACCCCACTCCACTATACCCAAATCTACCCCACTACAGTCTACCCTAATCTACCACACTCCAATCAACTGATTACAACATTCTACAGCACCAGCAGTGAAAGGAAGGCTGTGTATGCGCAGAGCAAACCCCAGGAAAACAAACAGAATTGGCCTTTATGACCATCCCATTGTGTGTCAGCAAAATTGGTGGGTGGGGGTAGATGCTTTTCTTAGAATAGCCTGCAGTGAACAATCATGGACAAATATGTGCAGGCAGAACTATTGGGTAACTTACCTTACATTTAAAGAATTCATAAAGAAGCTGCTAATGACCACTCAATCCTAGCAAAATGTCTGAAACAAATGGGAACAAGTCCTCGCTTGTTGCTGGAGAGAGGATTCTAGAAGTCTACAAAAGGGATAGAAACCAGAGAGTCTACTGCAGTTTTGAAAGAGAGGTGTAGCAGCCGCCAGTCTTCAAACCAAAGTTCATCATCAAGTTCCTAAGAAATATTTACAATCGTGATCCAAAAAAGCTCATCCCACTGTTCAAAGGGAAGATTTCTTATCCGCTAAGAACACTCTGACTTCCAACTCGCACCTACATACAGGAGGAACATTCCTAAACCAAGTGTTCATTAGCCAGCATTTCCAATTGAACGTGTTATCCTTTGGGTAAAAAATGGCACTGTGAATTGTCATGATATGCCTGGATCTATGAAGAGCTGTTTACAATGTCTCAACGTACCTTGGCAAATGGCTAGCATGGGCGGCATCACTACACACCACAGTAGATCTGCTATTCTCATTAAGATTTTCCACAACTGCAAGCAACAGATGCATTGTACCAACTCAAGAAATGGAAACTTTCGGAGCTCACTTAAGCAAGTAAAAATAATTGGCAACGCTACATGAAAAAAAACGTATACTTATTTTGATTTAATGTCCAATTCGAGTTAAAATGAGTGTGCACAAACTGGAATTACATGTCCTTTTAAGTATACTGTGCGTGGCAGCTATCATGGGCATGAGCCTTACGGAGCACACATAAAATAGCATCCTGCTAGTGCTTCTTGCAGGTGGCAAATGTGACCAGCACATGAATAACTGACAAGCCATTGTACAACTGATAACTGGGAAGGCAAGGTTTAGCTCACTATGAAATGCAAAATAACCCTGGAGTGGTGGAAAAACATCTCTTTGAAACAGTGGTGCTCTGGAACTAGCATGCCATTTAAAGAAGATGACTTTGTATTCAACATCGATTGAGACACCCCTTCAGAGCATGGGAGCCCAAATGGGCACAACACAGTTTAAACATTATTATATATAAACATATTGCTCCTTTGAGTTTCAAAAAATAAGTTTATTAAGTACATAAAAATAAACAACAATGTTTCTAACAACTAAACATTAAAAATTATACGAAATGTAAAATGTAAAATACATATAGGCTGGTCATAAAAGTCGTAGTTATAGCAAGGGATAAAAAAGGAAAGACTTAATGCATTAAAAGGCATATATTTGAACCTAAAGTGGAAAGGAGAAAAGAGAAAAAAATATGACAGATAATGATAATCAAGATATAACAGAATTCAAGTAGGTTGAGCAACTTCTTGTACAGAGGGAATGGGAGCAAAACATTTTTTAGCACAATCATCTAAAATGTGCGCAATGGGAGACCATAGTTGTAAACGTTTCTTGGCAAGAGGCATAGAAAATACTAAAGTTATGTCCATCCTATGATTATGACAAACAGCGTACCACCAAGCTAAATATGAGAGTTTAAATGCATCCTTCCAATTTTTCGTAATCGGTGAAAGGCCGCTGCTAGTAATAAGTCGATAATTTGTATTTGAACATTCTTCACATTCCAACCTGTAGACAGGCAACCAAGGAAAATGTTGACAGGTGAAAGGGGAACGTTTGTGTGAAATATGGTATTAATCTGCGACCAGACTTGTTTCCAAAAGTTAACTACACGTGGGCATGTGAATCGTAGATGCTCTAAATCAGTGTGTGCAAGGGAGCAAGACCAACAACTATCAGGGGTTCCGATATGCATTTTATGTAGAATTATCGAGGTAAAGTGAAGTCTATTATAAATGAAAAAAAGAGTTTGTGTGGTATTTGGTGCTCTAGATAATTTTCTGATTTTCACCCAAATTCTATTCCATATTGAGATAGACCATTGTATACCCAGGTCAGATTCCCAGGAAAGCTCTGTTTTCGTTTTATCTGTCTCTAAGGGAGGTTGTGAAATGGGAGAGTAAATAGTAGAGGCTTTTGGTGATATTCGGAGAAGGTTATACCAAGTAGAGTCTGATAGCGTAGATGGAGAGGTTGCAGATTTAAATTGAGAGTAAGCCTCAACTATTGCGGAACGCAAAATTGAAATCTTGTGATGAAATAAAGGAGGCAGTTGAAAGAGAAAGCTTGCAACTGAGAATGTAAAAAGGTATCTTTATCCATCAGTTGATGGACCCATAGAATACCTTTATCTCTCCACGATTTCCAATAAATAGGTTTATTTTTAATGCGTATGTGTTTATTATGCCATATGGCGGAAGAGAGAAATTACTCAATATTATGTGGGATGGTAGGGTGAACAGTAGTCAACACTTTACATGAATGCTTGATGACTGGTGTGGATAGTTTTTGTGGTTTGCGTGTGAAGGCCAGATATTCCTGGAAGGAGAAGGGAGAAAGGAAGGATCTCTCAAGATCAACCGATAATGGTGTATCCAGAGATACGTCAGACACCCATTTGGATAAATGTCTTAATAGAAAGGCTTTGTGATATTTAGGGAAATCAGGAAAATTAACACCACCTTCAGATTTGGGACGTGACAGTTTTTGACATCACATTCTAGATGTTTTGTTAGACCATAGAAAGGATATAAGGAAGGAGTTAACTTTATGAAAGAACCTTAATGGTATGGGCATTGGAATGTTGGAGATAATATAAAACACAATAGGAGTCAACATCATTTTGATAGTGTCAAGGCGACCCCACCAGGAAAGATATAGGGAGTGCCATTTAGTTGTGAGAGGAGACAGTTTTCCTACACACTTTTCAACATTTAGGGAAATTGACGATGTATTAGAAGGAGTGAACCATAAGCCAAGGTATTTAATCAACACTGCTTGTGTATTACATCAGGAGGCATGGTGGAACCAGATCACAACATCTCTCAAGAGAAGCCCTGTGGCACTATCTTTGAAATAAGGACTCTGACTGACAATAAAAAAAAATCATGAGTGCAAGACGCTACATCTTAAGAGCTCAGCTTAGAATTTAAGCAAGAGCTCGAGAGGGTCAGGCCTGTCTTTAAAGAAATCTTTGCAGCATGGTCTTTTTCAGGGTTTAGCTTTTCTTCTGGTGTTAGGCAATACAAAATACACAAACTTTCTTTCTGTTTTCAAGAACATATGCTTTATCTTCCCAATTTCGCTAATTTAGATATTCAAAGTTCAGTGCTTGGATGTAAAAAATTGGGTCATTAGTTGAGGGGGGTAAGTACCCACATCAAGTACTAACCACAGTCCATGTCTGGGTGAACCCTTCAAGTTACCAAATCAACCTGAACTGAACCCCCTGGCAGCTTTGGCACAGAGCAAATAGGGTTAACTTAGAGGCAATGTGTAATGGATTTATGCAGTGCCAAAATAGTTAAAATGTAAAATAATAAAAATCCCACACTCATTTAGAAAATGAGAGTAAAATTTAAAAAACAAAGCACAAAAACCCAATAAGGGGAACAAGAGATATGATTTTTCAAAGATTTTAGTGGAAATAGCACCACAAACCACAAAGTGCCAATGATAGTCAATGGTCGTGATAGTGCAATTTGATGCTGCCCAAGATAGGACCAACTGTGGCACTTCCAGGCACCCACGAACACCAACCTGTTTTGTCATGGGTAAACAGATTTTTCATTCTGCCTTTGGTCCTTGATGTTCCTATCCATCACAGCAGTACTTCAGGAGAGGCACTTGGAAACTCACAGGGAGTAAGGTAGAGTCCAATCCAGGTCTTTTTGCCACTGAGCAGCTAGGCATGTGCAGGGAAGGCCTCTTGAAGCTTGGTTATCACTGTAGCTCGAACATGTGGGAATTCTTATGACCCAAGGGGTCAACTTCTTTGCCCTGGGTACAAGTGAGAGAGCAGGTTAAGTCCTCTTCTGATCGTCCTCAACTCCAGGAGTGTTCTGAAGTGGGTGCCTGGAAGTGCAACATTTGAGCCTGGCATGAGCTAGTGTAAGGGAGTGACTCCTAGGGAGGGCTAAACCAATTGGGTAAAGGTTCCCAGGGTTTAGCTCTACCCACTTTGGATATTTTTAAGATGACGGAAGTCTTCGGCCACATTAAACATGGGCTCTAAAAGTTGTAAGGGTGTCAGGGGTTTGTTATGTAATTCTAGTGTTCTCCGACATATAAAATGAAATTCTAGTTTCAGAATGGTCCTGTACCCACAACCACCTCAGAGACCGACATCTGTTAGAATAAAGGCTGAGTTTTCAGCAACAAGACAGTTGATAAACACAAATTTTATAGGGGAGAGGAGTTGGCCTAACAGCTAGGGCGTTCGACCTCGGACCTGGAGAACTGGGTTCGAGTCTCGGTAGTGACGCTGAACATCCTGTGATTCTGTGCAAATCACTTAATCTCCCTGTGCCTAACAAAAATTCATGTGTGTCCTCATGTAACGTAACTGGTGCTCTGTAAAGCGCACTGATACCCGATTCGGTTGCGGGTCTAGTTCGCGCTATATAAAACTATGAAAAAAAGATAAAAATTGTTTTGGCATCCTGTTTCAGTCACTTGAAGTGTGCCCCAAATATAAATGCAGCAGACCTGTCGAACATGTTTTTGACAGTGTAGTGTCAAAAAGTGGCCCATTGTAACTGGTTGGAGAGGCAAAAAAGGCTAAGGGTACAGCTATCATTTACCTGTGAAAGTGGAGGCCTCTTTGAAGTGCACCCCAAGTGTCATATGATTAACCCCTGCAGATTTGTTATGCGACATTAAAGCATGGTTTGAAACTTTAATGTCAAAGGATCCTCACGGTCCCATTCTGCGTAGTCTGTCAGGTTCAGATAGGTCATTAATGCCCATCCAGGTAAGCCTCTTATTTGCTCCTGGGAAGAAGTTCATGCCTATTTAAATGCTAATTACTGCTGGCAAAAGTGGGACCGCAAAATGCAGTTTTAGGTTCCAGGGACTTCAGGCAGGGCAACAGTAACTGTCCAAACTATTTATTGCAAATCTTCACCAGTGAGTTGGCAATGTAATTAATATTTCAAAAATCAAAAAAGCAAATTTCTAGGTGCTCCCTAGCCAGAGATAACATCTATTAAACTTAATATTGTATTTCAATGCTTTTCTGTGGCATATCCAACCCTACTACAGTAAAATAGCTTTTAGGGCCTTTTCATTGTAAGGAAGTTTAACATTCAACTTTTAAATTTTAGGACCTTTTCATTGTAAGGACATTTAACATTCAACTTTTAAATGTCCTGATTTCAAACACCATGCAGTCTGCCTTTTGGAAAATGAGACCTATTTAGATGACTTAATAATATTTAAAAGGAAGGTTAGGCCTGTCAAAAAGGTGTTATTTTGATAGGTTGAATGTGTAGTTTAAAACTGTGCAGCCAGGCTACAGTAGTAGGCCTGGGGGCATGCTTTACTGTGCCATTGCAGTGGATGGCACAATAAGTGCTGGAATCCACTGGAAGCATTTAATTTCCTGGCCCTAGGTACACTTGGTACAACATACTAAGCATGTCTAGGCAAATGAAATAAACCAATCAGGAGTATACCAATTTCACAGTTTTAAAAGGAGGTTAGGTAAGTAATTTATTGTATTTGATTAATTATAACCATTACAAAAATACACGTTAAAAAATACGTACTTATTAAGACAAGAGAAATACATTTCTAAAAGCTTAAAAGTCTCTATTGTGAGAGCACCTTGCTCGGCTTCTTCTCAGGAGGTTCAAATGTCTGTGCTAAAAGTTTCCAATTGAGTAAGTTAAAACTTCCTTATGCATTTTTTGCATTTGAACGGGGCACAGCACTTCCTTGCTTAGATTCTACTAGTGACAAGAATTTCACTAGCTTCCCATTTAGCTGTGGGTCATTGGAGTCGAAGCATGCAATCACGGCCTGTCTCCAAGTTCGATTCCCTCATTCGTTAAGGTGCACTTTGAGTAAACCTACCCATTCCTCCTTTAGTTTAGAGCAGGAGCAGATAAGGTGTTCCATATCCACAGTACCGTTCCCACATAGTCTGCATGTGTTGCCACATTTCTCCCTTAGCCAAGGAGGGAGGTGTGGAACGGCTGGCAGGATTCCTAGCCTGTATTTTAAGAATTGTTCTTTGGTCTTCCTGCAATACCCCAGATTGAAGTATGCCTGAGACCCAAGTGATTTGTAGCCATTCTGTGCCATCCATGCATGGCTCCTGTGGGTAAAGGCAGCTTTGTCTTCGACAAGGGAGATTGTCTTGATTACCTTTTTTACTACTTGCTTAAAGAATGAATGTGTAGTTTGAGATTCCCATAGATCGACAATCCCGGTAGTGGCAAGTGAGTTCTCCTAATACTTTCTGGCCGGCAAATTGGATATGTTGCAAAGTTCTTGCCAGGGCTGGTGGTTCAGTGTATTCTGTGGAGAGTTCTTGATTTTATGCCAACACATTATGTAGGAACCTTGCCTTTCCAGAAGTTGTTTGGTTAGGCTGAACTCCAGTCGAACCTGAGCAGGTGAGGCGTAAGTTGGAAGGTTAAACATAACTCTGTAGGCCCTGGCCATGGTGGAATCCAACAGTTTTACGTCCCTGCCCCTAAGTGCTTGGCTGCCATTGGTGATGGGGGGTAGAATTTTAGCTTGTGCTACCCGGAGCAGAGGAGAAAAGATAGGCCCTGTAAGTTTTCTATTTAATTGCCTTAGTGTAGTTGATATTGCCATCCCCTTCCTCCTGATAGCTTCAAGTTGGATGGCGGATTGGCCGCCCACGTCAATGGTTACCCCTGAGTATTTGTAGGCAGTGGTGTTTGCTATTTGGGTTTTTTCCAAGTACCAAATGTGGAGCAGTCATTTGCCATTGATTGTCAGGGTTTTTGTTTTATTGATGTTTAATTCTAGGTGATTTTCCACTGTGTACTCATGCATTTTGTTGAGTAAGTGTTGCAAGCCTACTTGAGTGTGGCTTACCAGGACAACATTGTCGGCATACAAGATACTGGTGATGGCTCTGCCACAGAGTTTGGTGCGTGCCCATTGCAGGTGCCCAGTAATGATGTCATATCTGCTGTGTACAGGTTGAACAGTGTTGGTACAAGCACAAATCCCTGTTTAAGTCATTTGGTAGTTGATATGCTCCTCGAGAGATGGGTGCCATTTCCTAATTTTACCCGTATTTCATGTGTTGGTGTGCAGATGTAGTAGGAGGTTCAAGAGAGATGGCGGAATTCTCCAGAGCGCCAGTTTTTTCCACAGTCTTGTTCGGTTAACATTGTCAAAGTCTGCCTTGAAGTCGATGAAACAAAAGTGAATTGCCTGTTTGGAAATGATAGAGCCCTTCCATGAAGCGGGTAGGAGCCTGGTCTGTCTAACGGTATAAAAGAGGGGGGCCAGTATTTCTGACCCGTACTCAGGGTCTTGTTTAAAGAGAGCTGGTGGTAACCCATTTGGCCCCAGGGCCCCTTCCCTCCTTCCTTTTGAGATTTGGTTCTTAATTGTTAGTATCTCAATTCTCTTTTCCTCTTCCTCTGGGTTCCGTTCAGTTTGGGTGGGATGGATCAGTTGGTTATCCAGGGTTGCTTGAAATCCAGATGTTGGCTAATTAAAATGGGATTCTAGAAAGGTTGTCCATGAATCCTCTGTATTGTATGATGTTAAGCCTCCCTGTGCCGGTTGTAGGATTTTGTTAACGGTAGCCCAGAAGCGCGTGCTGTTAGGTGCTTGGGAGTCATCGTAGAGTTTTGCCCAGAATGCAGTTTCATTGGACCTTTTGATGTCCTAATTGAGATTTTTTATTAGGGCTTTCCTTTGACGGAGTAGGTGGTTTATGTTTTCATCTCCGGGGTACAGCCTCAATGATCTGAGAATTTGGTTTACAGATATTTAAAGTCATTTCAGTTCGGAGCGCTGTCCACTCGTGGCCCTCTCTACAACCGTTGGATCATTTGGGTTGGCATATCTGGCTATAGTTGAAAAAGATCTTGCAAGTGTGACTGTGAAGGTTTCCCATATCCTAATCGGAGTGTAAATGGAATTGCTGTATTCATGTAGCAGTGTTTTTGCCGCCAGGAGAACCTCCTCGGAGTTTACTAGGGATGACTTGATTTTTTACAAGTTTACTGTGTGGCATGCATGCCCGCCGACTGGGTTAAGCATCAGTTTGTGCGGAATAACTTGGATTGAAACTTTCGGGGGCCGATGATCACTGTTCCCTTTGTCTACTAAGCGGAATCCTGATTTGTGTTGAAAAAGTGAAAGGGAGACTAGAGTATAGTCTATGGTAGAGTTTGCAGCTTCCGAGTAGAAAGAGGCGGCCAGGGGGGCTGTCTTCAATAAATCTTCTGTTTAGTACCCTTAGATTGATGGCTCCAGGTCTTCTAGCAGCTCTCTCCCTGTCTGTTTGCCTAGGATTTCTTGGTTTAGAGCCCTTGAGAGAATGAGGTTAGAGGTATTATGTGAACTTATAATTGAGAGCAGGTGTTCAATTACGTGTTTTGACTCTTGTTTTTTCTGTTTTGGGTTTATATACATATTGACCACCAGCACCTTGTCCTTAGAGCCATAAAGGCTGAGGTGGATCTTGACTGCGTTTACTGATGGTAGTGGAGATAGAATTTCTTGAGCGAGATCAAATTTTGTTATGGCGACGTAGGTGGCTAGGCCCCCTGATAGGTGACCATATTTGGATTTCCTCAGTGCTGGAGTGTGGAAGCAAATGTACCCCTGTAGTTGGTGTGGATCCATTGACCACGTTTCCTGCAGAAGGACGATGGCAAACATTTTTTAATATATGAGGAATTCAGCATCCGCTACCTTGCTGTTCTGCCCATTGATGTTCCATGAGCATAGTCTCAGGGGTGTTTTGTGTTGAAAGGAGGAACACAAGCACTTAACCACTGGTTAGCTGGGGGTCTACAGCCAGCAAAAATAGGCTTCAACAAAAGACATTGGATGTTTCCGGTCACCTCATTGGCCTTGCTAAGTGGTTGGAAGCAGACTTTCTTTCTCAGTTGGATCACACAATATATAACAATGTTGTCCAGCCCGACACCTAAAGTCCTCCTCTAAATGGGCACCTAGAACTGGTCAAGAGTGCATGCAGATTTTAAATGAATAATCCATCTAAGAAAAAGTGATGCATTACAGGTAGAGGTTCTGTACAAAGTGCACACAAAAGAACACAATATTTTTTAGTAATAAAAAGCTGTATTTATGTCTTCACTATTTAATCTAACTAGGTCTGGTCTTTGATTTTTTTTTTAGAGTTATGTTATCTACCAATCTATTATAGTTGTCATCAATTACTTTTTTGAATTTTCCTCCAAAATTGTGCTTTCTATTTTTAGGAGACCTTCCCTTGCCCCTGACATTGTATTCGCTATCTTTTTGCATCTCGTTTTGAAAAACCAAGGGTGGTACATCTTTCTCTGTTCAAGCAGCCAAACTATGGTAGTCATTACCCCCAAACATAATATCCTCCACTAAATATCTTATCTTCATAAGACTATTCCAAAGTAGGCTCTTTCCTACATGACCACCATATCAAAACACAAATGTTCAGCATGTGCATATTTGTATGTCAACATGTATAATGTGATTATCTGTATGCTAGATAAGTGCATATCTTTGTACAAATGTATATACTACTTATTGTTTAAAAATATATAGATATTCTTTAAGGTCTGCTTAACAAATGTATATATTACTTACGGTTCGATATATATATATATATAAATATGCCTGTTTGTTTTTTAAATGTTATCTACCACAATGTGTAAATTGGATCATAACAATTGCATTTATAAGGCCTTCACTCTTGAAATATTGGACAAAAATATAAAATTTAAATAAAAATAAATTAATGAACAAATACATTGAAATAAAAATAAAAAATTAAATTAAATTACCAAAAATAAAAATAAATTACCTTTATGTACAGCAACGCTAGAAATTCTGAGTTTCAAAATATTTATCCATGCATGTACATATGTGTCTTTATATAATGCAATGTTGTATCTCTTTGTTTTCCATATACATGCATACCTTTTCTTGTAGTTATGTGTCTATATATTTATTACTTTACTCCCACTATAGAAAAAAAATTCCTCTTCTCTCCCCAATTCACTACTCTGACTCATCCTGTGTCCTCTTTCAATATATCCTCTACCGCCACTCTGTGACTCACTCCAAACCTCATTTTATTACTATAATCTCCTAAATAACCCTTTCTGGATTCTTCTCTCCTCTATCTCTCGTTTGACTCAACCCAAATCTCATTTTGCTATGATCTCCCAAATAACCCTTTCTAGACTTTTTACTCCTCTATCCCTCCTTTGACTCATCCCAAACCTCAGTTTAGTGCTTTGATCTCCCAAATAACCCTAACTAGTCTCTTCCATCCTCTATCCCTCCTTTGACTCATCCCAAACCACATTTTACTACTATGATCTCCCAAATAGCACTTTATAGACTCTTCCCTCCTTTATACTATTAAATCCAACTAACAGACTCACATGTCCACTACTCCAATTAACAACTTATTTTTCCCTATACTAATCCACTTTGGGTCCCGGAGTGGAGTGCTACTAGCCGAAATTGCTTCAACGCCTCATCAGAAGTAGTAAGCGCTATATAAATACAATTACAATCTACCCTCCTCCAATCTACCCTAGTCCGTTATACCCCAGTCTACCCTATTCTAATTTACCCCGCTCTTCCCCCACTCCACTGTACCCCAATGTACCTCACCCCATACTACCCCACTCCACTCTATCCCAACTTACCCCACTCTAGCCCAACCTACCCCACTCCCCTCTACCCCAATCTATCCCACTCTACATTACCCCAATCTACCCCACTCCAGTCTACCCCACTTCACTCCACTACAATCTACACAAAATACGTGTGTTTTTTTTTCACAAAGTTTGAGGTTTGCAGGGGATTCTGGGTAACCAAACATCGTGAGAGCCTCACAAGTCACCCCATCCTGGATTTCCCTGGGTGTCTAGTTTTCAAAAATATATGGTTTGCTAAGTTTCCCTAGGTGCCGGCTGAGCTAGGATTCAAAATCCACAGCTAGGCACTTTGCAAAAAAAGGGTCAGTTTTCACTGGATAAATGTAATGTGTCCACATTGCGTTTTGGGCTGTTTCCTGTCGCGGGCATTAGGCCTTCCCACACAAGTGAAGTACCATTTTTATCGAGAGACTTTGGGGAATGCGGGTTGCATGGAAGTTTGTGAATCCGCACAGATTCTTGAACTTTCCATCACAGAAATTTGAGGAAAATGTTAGTTTTTACATTGCAAGGGATTCCGAGTAACAGAACCTGGTGAGAGTCACACAAGTCACCCCATCCCTGGGTGTCTAGTTTAAAAAAATGCATAGGTTTGCTAGGTTTCACTAGGTGCCAGCTGAACTAAGGGTCACAATTCACAGCTAGGCACATTGCAAAAAAAGGGTCAGTTTTCAGTGGAAAAATGTGATGTGTCCACGTTGCGTTTTGGGCTGTTTCCTGTCACAGGCACTAGGCCTACCCACACAAGTGAGGTACCATTTTTATCAGGACACTTTGGGAAATGCGGGGTGGGTGAAAGTTTGTGGATGCACGCAGATTCCAAAACTTTCAATCGCAGAGATATGAGGAAAATATATATATATTTTTTTTTTACATAGTTTGAGGTTTGCAAGGGATGCTGGGTAACAGAACCTGGTGAGAGCCACACAAGTCACCCGATCCTGGATTACTCTGAGTGTCTAATTTTAAAAACTGTACAAGTTTGCTAGGTTTCCCCAGGTGCCAGCTGAGCTATGGTCCGGCTGAGTTAAGGTCCAAAATCCACAACTTGGCACATTGCGAAAAAGGGTCAGTTTTCACGAGAAAAATGTGATATGTCCATGTTGCGTATCGGGCCGTTTCTTCTCACAGGCACTAGGCCTACCAACACATGTGAGGTGCCATTTTTATCAGGAGACTTAGGGGAACACAGAATTGTAGAACAACTGTTATTACGTATTGACTGTCTATGCATTACTGCCTTCCAAATGTAAGACAATGTGTAAAAAAGAAGTCACTTTGAAAAATATCCTATGCTAGTATGGGTACCCACAATTTTGGAGATGTGCAAATAACTTCTGCTTATAAACTCTATATTTTGTTCCCATTTCAGAAATACACAGGTGTCCTTGATACCTATTTTTCATTTTTTATATTTTACCAAATGAATTGATATATACCCTGTACACAATGAAAAAACATTGCAATACGCAGCTCAGTTATTGGCTCTGGGTTCCTCGGGTTCTTGGTGAACCTACAAGTCCTAAATATCACCACAACCAGAAGGGTCCAGTGAATGTAACAGTATATTACTTTAAAAAATCTGTCATACTTAGAAGTTCCAGGTGAAAATGATGGTTGTTTTTTTCAACTCATTTTCAATATCTCTTATTTTCAACTGTTAGTTTCTAAAATCATTGAAGGATTTATACAAATGACTCCTTGCTGAATTTAGCATTTTATGTGCTTCTCAGAAATGTATAACTTTCCGGGATCCATTATTGCTTTCACACCCATTTCTACCAATAACTGGAAGGAGGTTGATAGCACAAAAAGTAGCAAAAATAGGCTATGTCCCAGTAAAACGCCAAAACTGTGTAAAAAATGTAGGTTTTCTGACAAAAGTCTGCCTGTCCATGAAAGCTGGGAAGATGGTGATTTCAGCACCACAAACCATCTGTTGATACCATTTGCAGGGGGAAAAAAAGATGCTTTCTTCTGCAGCACTTTTTCCCCATTTAAAAAAAAACACACAATTTAGCTGTATTTTGACTAATTTCTGGGTTTCCTCCAGGGGAATCCACAAACTCTGGGTACTTTTAAATCCCCATGATGTTGGATGAAAGGGATGCAAATTTGGCGTGGATACCTTATGTGGACAAAATGTTATAGGGGCCTAAGCGCAAACTACCCCAAATAGCCAAAAAAAGGCTTTGCAGGGGGTTGTGGGGGAGGTCTAGCAGCAAAAGGGTTAAGGGAGAGTAATGCAAGGCAGCGACTTGTGTTGCCTTGCGTAACACCACATTTACCAAGCCTTGCATGGCTTGATAAATGTCATCCTAAGTTTTGCATCACTGTTGTGCCTCCTTTCGTGGCTCAAGGGTGATGCAAACCCCTGAAAAATATGGGCTGGAGCTTCTGCTGTGAACGGATGCGTAATCACACTGCCTGAGCCCTGCTTAAAGGGTGACAGTTCCTGGGGGAGAACGCAAAACCAAACTACACTCAGGGGGCTATTTATGACCCTTGTTTGCGTCGCTCTTGCACCACGCAACATGGTAGAAGAGCGATGCAAAGCTTAAGTCAGATTTTTGAAGACACGCAAAGCCACTTTGCGTGGCTTAAAAAAGTCTGTAGTAACGCAATGCACAGCAGCACACATAGAAAGAGGAATATGCCTTCCAGGATTGTTTTTGTGCAGGAAGGTGCCTCTTCCTGCACAGAAAACAATCCTGCCTGCAACTCAGGCACCCTTGCACCAGGGTGCAAAGAGGTCTGCATTGGCACCGGGCAGCCCATTGTGCCCCAGCGCATGGGTAAGGACAGGGATGCACCATACTCCATTAAATACGGTGCATTGCTGCCCTTTCCCTGTCACACAGTGCAGCACATCACCGTGGCTGTTATGTGAAACCTCAGTGCATGTAGCAAATCTGTATAGCTTTGATGTATGAGAGGCTGAGACCTCTATGGAAGTCACAGTACTATGGCACCAGGGGGCGATGCAAGCCATGGTAGAGGTGCACAGTGAGAGCTGTTTTGATGTCTTGCTGGCAGGCTAGATGCACATCACACGTCATAAAAGGTGCCGTGTAAAAGGTCTGCACTTTTCAAAATACTAAGTGGTGACTTCATAATGGAGGCAGCAAGAGAGAGGCATTATTAGAGTTCTGTGGGCGTCTGATGAGTGGGAACTGGTAGGCATCAGAAAAGGAGCGCTGCAAGGGCCATGTGAATTGTTGGATACAGAGATTTCACCACTGTATGGACAGGTCAGAAAATAGGTCATTTTCGCTGTCTTGATGTCTCTCTAGGGAAACGTTCGTGTATTTTACTCCTTATCAGAATAGATATCTATTAAGAGAACCCTATACATGTCTCAAAACTTCAAGGGATATTGTGGATTGTCCTTGACAATAAAGCTACTGAGAATAGCTGCTTAAAAACACGATCCCTCATTATTTCTTATTGGGCGTAGCCTAAGAACAGATTTAGTTTTTTTTGCCAGCCTCATGTTTTCCCAAAAAATCGTAAAAAAAAAAAAATAGATAAAAAGATTTCCATGGGCCCTCTACATCCAATGTTCTGTTTAAGAGACATTCCTATGTTGCTTCCCTCCACCACAGCACACAGCATCACACAAAGGGTGATTCCTCCCTTCAGCCAGTGGATATTTTTCCTGTGAGTGGTGGTATTTTGTTTGTACACGTTCGCATTACGCAAGTTTTGGAAAAGGGGTGGGCGGTTGTGGCCCTGTAAATCCCCCTCCTTGCTTCGCCAAGGTGGGGAATATGACTACACCCCAGGGTAATGTCTTTTGACAAAATTCTCCCACCCTGTTTCCCCACAGTAGAAGTTAGGAAATGCTAAAGCTACAGACCGCTAGCTCTCAGACTTTAAACATGCAACAAGCATTGGCAATGCCAACAGATCGCCTTTTCGGAGCTATTAGATTTGCCATTGCAGTCTACTGATGCTGTGCGGCATCTAGAAAAAGCAAAAGGCCTGGTGCGTGAGGGCCTTGCAATTCCCAGTATCATATCTGTCCCAATATGGCAATCTCAGGTATGACCAGCCCTATTGTTCGAGTAATGGGTGTTTATTGCCGACTAGGGAGAATGAAAGATTAGACCTCCAGGACCTCTCTCCCCTTTTGTGTGTTTAAGTAGAAGGGTATTGGGAGACCGGAGATGCAGCCAAATTAGTGCAATGTTTAACAGCAAAATCATGAACTTTATACTATATCCAATAGGTTGTGGCCTGTCAGAGCTGCCGACCTTGGAAATGGGGAGCCAGGTTCGAGTCTCGGAGTAGGCTCAACATTCTGGGCACATCTCTTAATCTTCCCGTGACTTCAGAAAAATGAATGTATTCTTGAGTAACATAAGAGGTGCTCTTGTAAAGCGCTCCAAAACCTCTGGGTCGAGTTCGTGCTATATAAAACTGCAAAGAAAAGAAATAGGAGCTGGCAAACTGACTGAATTGTTAGCCAGACTTTCTGAAGCAGTACAGGTTACATACATGTGAATTGCTGTAATGTACAGAAATTAACTACTTGAGATGGTGGGTGTGGAGATAGGTGTACACAATGTACCCAATTTTTGTACAGTAAATTGTGTCAATGTGAACTGTATACTTTGTGCATATACCTTTACTAGTGCATTGTGTAACAGTACACATGCTCTGAAGTTATATTTATAAAGAGTCAGTTGAAATAGTAACATAACGTGTATTTGTAAAGCGCAGGATCACCCAAGGGTATTTTGGTGCTGAATAACAGATGTTTGTTGGTATCCAACTGTACTCATCAACCTCAGAAGGGTGAAAGGATGAGTGGACCACTGCGATTTGAACCGGTGGCCATGAGATCGAACACAGACCTCCACAGTGGACGCATTAGTCCACTAAGCGCCCAGAACTAACTTATTAAATAGTATTATTGGAATTTTCTAACCTACGATTGTTGGTGTAAAAAGTATCTGCAGCAGTGACATCAATGATGTACCAAGTATTGAAGGCCCCCGTTGGAAGCGTGAAGAACATGCAAAAACTCATCTCTGAAGGGACAACCAACCCATGGCAAATCTATATGCAGAAAGCGGCAGAAACATTGCATCTAGCAACACAGAATTGGGGTCAAGAGGAAATAGACTATCCGGCTATCAAAAAAGTACTCAACAAACAAATTTACCAACTGTCACGTAAAACAGACAAAGCACATTACGAAATGGGAGGAGGTCATTCTGGGCTAATCTCAACATATATGGAGCATAAAACACAGCCCTACTTAAGCCCAGCATTGGGGAGGAAGGCTCTAAAAAATATTCAGTGGGCCAGATTAGTGCCCCTTCCAATCAAAGAATTAAATCCCAGGTAGAAATCCCTTGATCTTATAATCAACCGTAGAATTTGTAATTATAGAACAGAATCCCTGCTACACTTGATGTGCTGTTGCCCCGGCCTGTTACAGTGTCGTCAGAAGCTGCTAAAGCCAAAGTGGCTATGCAAAGGAGCTTGGACAGTGAAAGACGCAGCTTTGGTTCTGTTCTCTTGCACCGTACCGACAGACTTGGCCAGATTTGGGAAATTTATAGACTAGCTGCGCAGCAGACTTATTGAAGAAGAAGGTCCTGACAACACTGGAGGAATCTTGAATAACAGCAAGCCAGTAAATAGAAAACAGATTTGTTGTCAATTTGTCTAAAGCATAGTTTCAAACGATACATGGAACTCTGTCGCAACTATGTTTATATAACAGTTTTTATTACAAATAGTATTTTCCTCACAACTGCAAACGGTTAGAATTTTAATCATCTGAATTTTTTTAGATGTAAGATATACTGTGAAGGATTTTAAGGAATCATGCTTTCCATTCTTATTGATGTAAGATATATTGCAAATGGTTTTAAGCAATTGTGCAATAAAACTTTTCATTCATTCAGTGACATCAATGATGACATTGGTGAGATCACATGTGTCACATGTGATCTCATAATTGAGATGCAGGAATTAGTCGTCTTCAGTCTGTTTCTATTGTGTATTGAAATGTCCTTGCAAATTACGTTTTTGTAGCATTTTGTTTCTTACTCTCTTTCAATTTCTTTCTTTTTTACAGCTTATGACATGGTTTCCTTTACAAGAAAATTGCTCTGCCAGAGATTACACATCTGGATCTTTCTCCAAATTCTCATCAGTACTTCCCTGATCTTGTACATCCAGTGGTTCTGGAATGCTTCACCTGAAGTACTGTGCCCCATTCTGGACACCAAAGTCTCGCCGGTGCACCGCCCTTTCATCATCCTGCTCTGGACCTTACCTTTCAGAGAGGAGTTTCCCCTCAATCAGTGTGCGGAGCGTTTTGATATCACTGGTTGCTTCTACACAGCTGACCGAAGGTTTTACAAAAACGCTGACGCCGTCATCTTGCACCACTCAGATATCATGTACAACACATTTAGTTTGCCCAGACAACCAAGGCCATTCAACCAGCGATGGGTCTGGTTCAATTTAGAGCCTCCAAGCAAAATTTTAAATATAGACATGCTGGAGAACCTGATAAATGTCAGTATGACATACAGACGTGATTCAGATATCTTCACCCCATACGGGTGGACTTTATTGACCGACAAACCTCAGAACTTTAGCATTCCAGTCAAGTCTAGGCTAGTGGCATGGGCTGCTAGTAATTGGGACCCAACAATTCGGAGAGTTCAATATTATGAGGAGCTAAAGAAACACCTTCATGTGGATGTATTCGGACCAGGCCATCAGCCATTAGGTAGAGGCGAGGAACATTCGGTCCTCTCCCAGTACAAATTCTACCTTGCTTTTGAAAACTCTGACAATCAGGATTACATCACTGAGAAGCTTTGGTACAATGCTCTGTTGTCAGGGACAGTGCCTGTAGTTCTAGGCCCTCCCCGTCAGAACTATGAACTCTTTCTTCCCAGCGAAGCCTTCATCCACGTCGATGATTTCCCCAGTGCCAAGTCCCTTGCTGAATACCTCCTAGCACTGGACAAGGATGACAAGAAATATAAGAGTTATTTCACATGGAGATATCGATATGAAGTAGTGGGAAGAATGAACTGGCCAACACACTACTGCAAGGCATGCCTTTACCTCAAAAACCACCCAACCTACAGGACTATTCCTAGTGTGGCCAAGTGGTTTACATCATGATCACAAGATGCATAAAACTAGAAATACAAAAGGAAAACACAGCAGAGAGATCAGGGTACAGATAGGAAGAAGGAAATGTGACAAATGCGAAGCTGGAGGGAAAGACGGGGGAGACAAAGTGCCAAAGACAGGGTGGGTGGCAGTGCTTCATTTGAGCCAGTGTTTTCCAGGGATCGGTACTAGCACTAAATTGTCAGCACCGGCACTTATGACAGTCTGCCACATGGTGGCACTTGTACATTAGAGGTGAACACAACAAGAGTTGTTTATTAATTCAATATACATTTAAATTTACTAATACTTGCCGCTCAAGCCATTCTTATAGCTTTGCGGGCCACGAATAGTCTGAATTGTTACACCTGTAGGGTGTGATGTTTAGTAGCTGTGTTGGTTCTTTCATTGGCTGCGCTGGCAAGGGCAGCGGGTAAAGTGGCCTCCTGTCAAGGGCCCTGGCACCTAATTAAGCCCTGGTGTGAAACAGAAGGAAGTAGGGATCCATGAATAAAAGGAGGCTTTGACAATTAGCAACTGGGGGTGAATGGGATAGAACATCAAAATGGGAAGGAGAGAGTTGCTGTGAGAAAGAGTACTTATTTCAAATAACATATTTGACTTGAATCTGAATGGCAAACAAAACACCATAATAGAGACAAAGGCACAAAGGAGTCACTGATGCACAGTGCTTAATTTGAGGTGGTAGATGCAAGTGGAGATCCACAGGTATACCTGGGGCTATCCTTGGTAGTGGGGGAATTTTCTAAGCTACCCCCACATCTAGTTCTGCAAAGTTCTTCCCTTGCCAAGGCTCAAAAAAGTCTTTTAATTTTACAATTCATTTTAGTCCAAACATGACATTTCTACCTGTTCCCAATAAGAAGGTAGCACTTGTTAAATGTTATATGGTAACCCATAGTTATCCAATGGGAGGGGTAAGCCTTACAGCAGTAAAAAGCGAATGTAGGAGTTTTTCACTTACCGGACCTGCAAATCCTATAAACAACTTTTTAAATATAATGTGTCCTGCCCTATGGCCATGTAGGCCCTACTTTCGTGGTGACTTATATGTATTAAAAAGGAAGGTTTAGGACTGGAAAAGGTTTATTTTGCCATGTCAAACTGGTAGTTAAAAACTGCATTACAAGGTAAGGCATGTTTTAAAGTGCTACTTTAGTGAGTGGCACAATGAGTGCTTCAGGCCCACTATTAGCATTTCATTTACACGCCCAGTGTACATATGGTACAAATTTGTTAGAAATTGGGTTTCTGTTTGGCAGAGGTATGCACCCTGTCCAAGTAGGAACCACAATCCTAGTCAGGGTAAGTCACAATACACCTTCAATTAGTCTGTGCTCACCATGTGGCAGCAGGCATAGAACAGTCAGGCTTAACTTAAGAGGCAATGTGTAAAGTATTTGTACAAAACTTTAAACAGCAACGCAGTGAAAACACCACAAATTACTCCACACCGGTTTAGAAAAACAGATACTTTTATGAATCAAAAAAGAACAAAATGACAAATATACCAACATGTAGAAAGTCGAAACATGAATTTTTCAAGAATAAAGGTAAATGGCGCCTAGAAGCAAATCTTAGATGCGATATCTGGTCACGCTGAACCGGGACACATTTAAAAGTTCAGGCCGACGCGGAGGAGTGCGAGCCAGATAGAGGGAACCACTTGTGTCCACTTAACCAAAGTACCTTGAGCCGGAATGCATTGATGACGACGAATATGCAAGGTTCAGCTGAAGTGATGCGTCGGTTTCGAGCCACGCAGTGGGCGAGATACGTCGATTTTCTCCACGCAACTTTGAGCAAAGTCCAGGTGCTGTAGCAGGATGAGTTGAAGTCTTTGCTGTCCCTGAGACTTAGAACCGTAGGCAAACCAGCAAGCCCTTGGAGTCACTCTGGTTTCAAGTGATGCAGGTCCCGTCCTTCTCACCCAAGCAGGAGAACAGAAGGGCAGCAAGGCAAAGCACAAGTCCAGCAAAGAAGAAGTCCAGCAAAGTGGCAGTCCTTTCATCAGCACAGCAGTTCTACTTACTGGCAAAGTATTCACAGGTCCAAAAGTGTACTGAAGTTATGGTGTCAGAAGTCCAGTACTTATACCCAGTTGTGCCTTTGAAGTGGGGAAGACTTCAAAGAAAGCTTTGAAGTGCAGCACAGAGGTCCTCCCTTCCTTCCCTGGCTGCAGACTCACTACAGGGGGTTATGCAGCCATTTGTGTGTGGACAGAACACAGCCTATTCAGGTGTAAGTGTGAGGCTGTACCCAGCTCCTCCCTCCCATCTCACAGGATGGCCCATCAAGACACTTAAGCTCCCTTTGTGTGTGGCTGTCTAGAGTGAATACACAAAGCCCAGCTGTCACCCAACCTAGACTGACCAGAGACAGGCAGCAGGCACCAAATGGTTAAAGTAAGTTAATGCCAGCTCTAAAAGTAGCATGTGCTAAACTGTGATTTAAAATCCAACTGTACCAAAAGTTATGATTTTAAATTGTGAGTCCAGTTATACCAAACTCGAAAAGTTCATCTCTGCACAATTGAGAATTACACTTAAAGATGTCATACGGTAAACCCAATGTTATTCTGTGGAAGAGATAGGCCTTGTAGTAGTAAAAAAGAAAATTGGGATTTTTTCACTACCAGGATGCGTAAACATTTCAAAAGTACATGTCCTGCCTTTACAATACATTTATCATGTCCTGAGGGTCAAACAGAGCCCACCTTAGGGGTGACTTATATGTAAAAAAAGGGAATGTTTAGGCCTGGCAAGAGGTTTAACATGTCAGGTCGAAGTGGCAGTGTAAAACTGCACATACAGGCTCTGCAATGGCAGGCCTAAGCCATGGTCAGAGGGCTACTTAAGTGGGTGGCACAATGGGTTCTGCGGGCCCAGTAGGAGCATTTATTTTACAGACCCTGGGCACATGTAGGGCACTTTACTAGGAACTTATAAGTACATTTAATATGCCAATTGGGGTTTAGCCAATATTGCCATCTTTAGAGGAGAGAGCACAAGCACGTTGGCACAGGTCAGCAGTGGTCAAGTGCACAAAGTCCTAAAGCCAGCAAAGACCACCCTAAGGCTGTCACATCAACACATTTACTAGCGACTTATAAGTAAACTAAATGTGTCAGTCAGGTGTAGGCCAATTTTACCATGTTTTAAGAAGAGAGCACAGGCACTTTCACACTTTTTGAAGTCTTAGGGCCATATGTAGGTAGCTTCACATTTACCGACTCATAAATACCGAATTTTACTGATTCGGTATTTATGAATCGGTAATTTTACCGATTCGCTAATTTTACCGATTCGGTAAATTACCGAATCCTGAAATATGCCCCCTACATCTCAAATAGCTAAATACCGGTCGGTAACGGGATATTTACCGAATTTCGGCCGTTACCGTCCGGTATTTAGCTACCTACATATGGCCCTTAATGCTTAAAAAAACGAATTCTGAAAAATAGGTGGGGTGAAGGCAAAAGGTTTGGGGGTGGCCCTGCAGAGAGGGCCAAGTCCAACAGTTGCCTTGTACCAGTGAATCTCATTTTCAGAAATGGAGAAAAGAAAGCCTCTGAACTAGTTTCATTTTATAGCTGACTCACTGGTTTAAAAGTTTGCTTCCTTGAACAATAGTTTGAGTGGTTGGTTGAGTCCAGGGCATTTAATTATCTCCACTCTTTCACTCCAGTCTCAAGGATTTTATGCATCATTCTGGATTTCAGTGGGAGTCTATGAAATCTCTAGGTTTTTGCGACTATCGAGAGAATCAGGTCACCCAGACTTGAACCACTCTGTAGGATTATGTTTCACAAGTTGATTTCAAAATGGGTTAAAACTAAGAGGCGTGAAACAGTTCTCCTTCCTCAAGCACCCTGAAAAACCAATGTTTATCCATAGGAAATGCAAGGGTTTAAAGGAAAAGTTACAGTTGAGATTATACCAACTAGATATAACAGATAAACATTGTGTGTCAGGGTCAGGCCACTCTCACTTTTTGTCTGGCATCTCTGAGGAATTTAAAAGTAATTTTTTTATATTGAGATAGAAGAGGAATGCTCGGACGCTAGAATTTGGGGGGCGGTTGATGGATAGCTACACCCCCAGTTGTAGCAGTACAGGGAAGGGACACAACAATGGAAGGTGGTACAAGAGGGGTGGGAGCAGTGACGTAACGCACAGCAATAGGCCCACCTTCAGAATGTAACGAGTGTCCCAGAGTTGCCCATTTCTACAGACATTTATTGGCTTTGGGACGAATAGGCTTCATGAAGCGCTTGGGGATTCCTGAAGGGTTGGGGTGGGCCTGTGCCGCAGGGACCTGTGTCCTATGTTACATACCTCGGTGGGAGGCTTTAGAAACAGATGTAAGGTGGATTAACATATATGACAGTTGTTAAGAGTTTAATACGGATCACTGATACAACATTGACTCCTATAATATCAAGCTACAAAATTCTCGAGTCACTAATATCGTATACAAAAATATCAACACCCTATACACAAAACTAAAATAACACAAACATCGATAAAAAAATATTGTTAAAAAAAATCTCAATGACAAAAATATCGACAACAAAAAAAGAACACAAACATTTTGATAAAATTAAAATAACATATATCACAACAAAAACATCGATATGCATAATCTTTTGCCACCAATAGATTTAAACTACACCAACACAAACCAATAGAAAACTCTAACTAATTAAATAAACACTACAAAAGGAATCAATTAACACAAAATTTACTGTGAAATGGCCAAACACTTGCGAAGCACGAACGTTTGTGAGACAGAAAACTGAACGAAAAAGATCTACACAAACAACTAATCAGAAAAACTCTCATTAAAGCTAAGGACAAAGCTTTTTAAATATATAAATAAAATTAACTTAAAAGAAAAACAATTATAAACTAATTACTAAAACTATAACATGTTTCCCTTTATAATTCAGACTAAACTTCACTAAACCTTCACCTAGAAAATTCAAAACAATTTACTTCCAAAACAACTACAAAATCAACAATAACGAAAAATATAAAACAAGTAAATATCTTAACCAACAGAGTTAACAAATGAAAATTAAAAAATGTATTAAAAAAGCAAAACGTAACTAACAAATACTTTTGTTTTAATAGCTGTTACAGACTTCAACAAAACAACAACATCAACGAAATAGTATACATAAACTAAAAATAGTAAGTCATTTTTTTAACAATGAAATAAAATTATAGACTAAGAGGGTCATTAGTATGGTGGGCGGACTTTGTCCGCCCGCCATACACCGGGAAACGGGATCACCCGCAATGCATGCGGCGGTCCCGCATCTACAATTAGGATGCGCCCACCACACTGGCGGGCGCATCCCACATTCATGACATTGTGGCGGGCGGTGCTTTCAGCGCCACCCGCCACAATGCCACAAAAGCAAGTTGTGCCTTCCAATGCACAACATTGAAATGCAGAGGGGTGGTACCCCCATGTGCACCCCCCACCACCCAGAATCCCGGGGCGCCCGCTACGGGCCCCCAATGTGGAAGACCCCACTGGCATCATAATATGGATGGCGGTGTCTATTAGACACCGCCACCATATTAACTGCTTTTCCGCCCGGTAGGCAATCGGGCAGAAAACCAGCAGACGGTCTTTCCATCCGCCGGGGTCCCCCCGCCATAGTAATATGGCGGTGGGGAATTGGCATGCGGGCGGGAGGAAATGTCGAGCGGATCTCCACCGCTATGCGGGCAGTGGCGATCCGCCCGACATACTAATGGGCCTCTAAATAAATGAAATAAACAAACTAAATGTGACACTTGAATACAAATATTATTTTCCTTTTTAACCAACAGAAAAAAAGAAACCAGTGAATAAACCACAAACATCGAAAATAAATCCGACAAGAAAAGCAAAACAAGATATATGTAAGTATATTTTGAAATGTAATAATTATGTAAACATGTTTACTCTTCAATACTTAGGGGCCGATTAGGATGGTGGAAGGACCACCATCGTAAGGCCAGCGGTGCCGGCCCTTCCGCCATCACACAGCGTTTTACCCACTGCCCAATTAGGATGGCGGTGGGTACCACGGCAGACGCAGAGTCCGTCCGCCACTTCACCGCCAACAGCAATCGATCCGATTGCCTGGCGGATGGTGCAGCGTGCCTAAAATGGTGGCGGTGCCTAGCAAACCAAACCAACAAAGCAGAACTAACACCCGTGCTTGACTACTTTGAAGACACCTGGGTAGGAAGACTACATAGGTCAGGACACCAAAGAGAATCAAGGAGCCGATTATGATTGCGGGCGGACTTGAGTCCGCTCGCCATCGTAGTGGGGATTGGGACCGCCTGCCATTCATGCAGCGGTCCCGCACTCCAAATTACGATGCGACCACCACCATAGCGGTCGTATCTTACACTTTAACGTTGCAGTGGGTGTCATGCATTTCACTGCACTACGTAGCAGGCACCACGTTGTGCAGTGAAATGATAGGGCGTACCAAGGGTACCCGCTCAGTGCACAACACCTCCTCCCAACACAAGGGGGCCCTCAACGGGCCCCCAAAACCAATCCTTGCCAGAAAGGCTGGCTACAGACAGCATCAGAATTTGGCAGACGGTGCCTGATAGGCACCACCACCATTTTACCCATCATGACCGCTCTGCTAGGTGATCGAAACGATTGCCTGTGGCTAATCCATGGCGTACGTTCTTTGCGCCCGCCACGATCGCGTTCCGGATCCCCTTGCCATCATTATTCGGCGGGCGTAGAATCGTCGTTTGATGGCGCTGGGCTCTCCACCGCACTGTTGATGGTGGCGGGCCTTCCGCCATCGTAATCAGCCCCCAAAGTTCCAAAGCCCCTGGTGGAACGTCTATGATAGCACCCTAGCACAAAAAGCTAAGACAAATAATGCAGTGGAAGGATGGCATAATGCCTTCCAAGCATCAATAGGAAGAGGACGACCAACTTTACACAAACTAATAGAAGCCATCAAAAAAGAACAGAGCTAGCAAGAACTAAGACTAGAACAATCTCTCACTAAAATAGGTCCTAAATTTAGTAAGCATACAAAAACAATGTGTGAATACCTACAACACAAAGCTCGACTCTACCAAAGGACTAGAATACCTAGAGAAAATATCCATATCTAACGAAAAACAATAGCAAACACTATGCAGCATTTTAAAATTACAAAACATTTAAACAACATATTTCTACTCTATTTTTAAATTAATAATTATAATTATGTCATTAAAATATATGACATAATTATTAAAATAAACAAGAAACAAGCAAACCAGATATTACCAAAAGCATTTCCCACCTATAATAATAAAATAATACTTACAGTTGTGTCGCAGTAGATGGTCTTCAAAAATGAACAAATCCATGGTAGATAAATCGAAACACAAATCCATTCACAAGGAAAGCCCTAAAAAAATGCAAAAATACAACTGTAGAAAAAAGGCTCCAACGACGCAATCCTCTCAATAACGAAAGCCCCGAAAAAATTAAAAAATACAACTATAGAAAAAAGGCTCCAATGACGCAATCCTCTCAATAACAAAACCCTCAAAAAACAAAAATAAGCTTAAAAAAAACGCCAACAAACTGAAAAATAAACGGAAATATAAAAAAGTAACTTGTTTCAAAGAAACAAAATATATTTTCCTAAAAAGAAAGAGTGTCTTCTGCACCATCCCTAAACAAAACGGGAAACCTGCAAAAAAAAATACACCCTCTTACAATAATATACAAACTCACACACAATTGCAACATTAAATACAACAAAACATAATTAAGCATCACATAACTAACACTATAGAAGACTCTTCAAAACTATGTTAAACACATCAAACACTAAACTACCAAAATAGCAGCAAACTACACAAAAAGTGAACATTTAACACCCTAACAAGTCTAACTACACTACTACTAACTCCTCTATGCACTAAAACTACCTTAAAACTAAATTAAATCAAACTTACCTTAACCGATGAAACACAGCTCCCAACCGCGAGGTTCCGTATTCCAAAATGACCTAAAACCGAAACAAATAGACAGAAGAGTGAGGAATTTGAAAAGAATGCCTGTGTAATAAAAATGAAAAAAAGGCTACCACCCCATAGAAAATCTTATGTTTTGGAGAAAAAAAATATATATAACACAAATGTACAAAAAATATTGTATTATTACAATACATAAAATATAGTATATAATATATATTAAAATATATATTTCTTTGATGTACTCAGCTTTAACATATAAAATTACAAGAAGACTATTGTAAATGTGCAAACAATATAACAATTTTTAAGAACCAAAATATGATACAAAAATATATTTGTGGAGCAAATTTGTAAATTATTCAATATATTAAATATTACTTTTTAAATTAATATTTAGGTGCCGATTCCGATCCTGTAAAACCAGGGTACGAATCGTCATACGGAGCGTTTTCTCCGTACGACTCGTAGCCGGGGAATGCACTTTACAAACCAGCAAGTACGATTCGTACAGAAATACCATTTCCGTACGAATCGTAAAAAACACTGTGCTACTAAAAAATACATACAAGTCCGATCCGGGACAGCGCGTACACGACATTCGCACGGAGTCAGGCAGCGTTTTACGGACCAGCAAGTACGATTCGTACCCACAGCACTTCGCACGGGAATATTTTTACGAGAGCCAAAAAGTGTCGGAAAAACTAAGTACGTTGCGATGCATGAGGAAAAGGGGGCCCGGTACGCACCGTACCCCCATCCCTACACGTCCGCACCATACCCCCAGCCCCACCCCCGCATGTACGTACCGTACCCCCACCCCCGTATGTATGGCGCGAACCCCACACCTGTATGTACGGAGCGTACCCCACCCCCGTATGTACGGCACGTACCCCACCCCCCTATGTACGGTGCGTACCCCACCCCCGTATGTACGGCGTGTACCCCACCCCGTATGTATGGCACGTACCCCACCCCCATATGTACGGTGCATACCCCACCCCCGTATGTATGGCGCGTACCCCACCCCCGTATGTACGGTGCATACTCCACCCCTGTATGTACGGCGTGTACCCAACCCCCGTATGTACGGCACGTACCCCGCCCCATATGTACGGCGCGTACCCCACCCCCGTATGTACGGCGCGTACCCCACCCCGCATGTATGCACCGTACCCCCAGCGCTACAAACGTACATACAGGTGGGGGTACGGTGCGTACATGCGGGGGTGGGGTGGGAGGCTGGGAGGGCCGTACGACTCGTACCCCTCGCCCAGGTGTACCCGGGGTAGGGGTGGTACACAGTTCGCACCATACACGACGTTTTACATACAAATGTGTATTCGGAACGCCGGTACGGATCGTACTTGTGCGCTCGGACTTCAGTTTTACGAATCGTACGTAAAACTGTCCGGGGACGTGTCGTAGACTTTTCCCAAGGTCATTCGTATGTATTTTCCACGTACGAATCGTACTTGGCCGTTTGTACGGGACTTGTACAGATACGAGTCGTAAGGGAATTTTTTTGAACGGATCGGAATCGACACCTTAATGTACTAAATAATAAAAACAAAGGGGCCGATTCCGATCCTGGAGAAACCGGGTACGAACCGTCGGACGGAGCGTTTTCTCCGTCCGACCAGTACCCGGTAGAAATACCTTACAAACATGCAAGTACGATTCGCACGCAAACACCATTTGCGTACGAATCATAAAAAACACCGACCCAACAAAAAATACCCACAATTCTGATCCGGGACACCGCGGACGTGACGTCCGGACGGAGTCAGGCAGCTTTTCACGAACCAGCAAGTACGATTCGTGCCGACGTCACTCCGCACGGACAATATTTTACGGGCGCCAAAAACTGCCGGGAAATCAGGACGATGCGCACAAGGAGCACCTGTACGCGACGGACAGCCATGGACCCCAACCTACGTGTCATCCCGGCCCTCATTGCAGTCCACCTGGTGTACAGGAACCGACACAGACGCCGCAGATGGTCAGAACAACACCCAGGGGCAAAGGGGGGGGGCAGGAAACATAACCCCCACCCAAGTCCAAAATCAAACATGCCCTGTACATACCTGACCCCCAGGGCCTGGTCACTTTGGGGGTGGGGGCGTCTCCACCAAGGCCTGCGTCCGCCACAACGGAAGTCAACATGGACGCGAACCGGCAACACAACAATTGTGGGGCGCACCGGACCCACGCCTTAAGAGCGTGGGTAAGGGTCGTACCACGCCCACCCCTACGTCACCCCAACAATGGCGGGACGGCCCGTACCCACGTCCCAAAGGCATGGGTACGGGCCATACCGCCATTCTTAAGGTGACGTAGGGGTGGGCGTGGTACGACCCGTACCCACGTCCTAAAGGCATGGGTACGGGCCGTACCGCCATTCTTGGGGTGACGTAGGGGTGGGCGTGGTACGAACCGTACCCACGTCCTAAAGGCATGGGTACGGGCCGTACCGCCATTCTTGGGGTGACGTAGGGGTGGGCGTAGTACGACCCGTACTCACGTCCTAAATTAATATTTAGGTGCCGATTCCGATCCTGTAAAACCAGGGTACGAATCGTCATACGGAGCGTTTTCTCCGTACGACTCGTAGCCGGGGAATGCACTTTACAAACCAGCAAGTACGATTCGTACAGAAATACCATTTCCGTACGAATCGTAAAAAACACTGTGCTACTAAAAAATACATACAAGTCCGATCCGGGACAGCGCGTACACGACATTCGCACGGAGTCAGGCAGCGTTTTACGGACCAGCAAGTACGATTCGTACCCACAGCACTTCGCACGGGAATATTTTTACGAGAGCCAAAAAGTGTCGGAAAAACTAAGTACGTTGCGATGCATGAGGAAAAGGGGGCCCGGTACGCACCGTACCCCCATCCCTACATGTCCGCACCGTACCCCCAGCCCCACCCCCGCATGTACGTACCGTACCCCCACCCCCGTATGTATGGCACGAACCCCACACCTGTATGTACGGAGCGTACCCCACCCCCGTATGTACGGCACGTACCCCACCCCCGTATGTACGGTGCGTACCCCACCCCCGTATGTACGGCGTGTACCCCACCCCCGTATGTATGGCACGTACCCCACCCCCGTATGTACGGTGCATACCCCACCCTCGTATGTATGGCGCGTACCCCACCCCCGTATGTACGGTGCGTACCCCACCCCTGTATGTACGGCGTGTACCCAACCCCCGTATGTACGGCACGTACCCCGCCCCATATGTACGGCGCGTACCCCACCCCCGTATGTACGGCGCGTACCCCACCCCGCATGTATGCACCGTACCCCCAGCGCTACAAACGTACATACAGGTGGGGGTACGGTGCGTACATGCGGGGGTGGGGTGGGAGGCTGGGGGGGCCGTACGACTCGTACCCCTCGCCCAGGTGTACCCGGGGTAGGGGTGGTACACAGTTCGCACCATACACGACGTTTTACATACAAATGTGTATTCGGAACGCCGGTACGGATCGTACTTGTGCGCTCGGACTTCAGTTTTACGAATCGTACGTAAAACTGTCCGGGGACGTGTCGTAGACTTTTCCCAAGGTCATTCGTATGTATTTTCCACGTACGAATCGTACTTGGCCGTTTGTACGGGACTTGTACAGATACGAGTCGTAAGGGAATTTTTTTGAACGGATCGGAATCGACACCTTAATGTACTAAATAATAAAAACAAAGGGGCCGATTCCGATCCTGGAGAAACCGGGTACGAACCGTCGGACGGAGCGTTTTCTCCGTCCGACCAGTACCCGGTAGAAATACCTTACAAACATGCAAGTACGATTCGCACGCAAACACCATTTGCGTACGAATCATAAAAAACACCGACCCAACAAAAAATACCCACAATTCTGATCCGGGACACCGCGGACGTGACGTCCGGACGGAGTCAGGCAGCTTTTCACGAACCAGCAAGTACGATTCGTGCCGACGTCACTCCGCACGGACAATATTTTACGGGCGCCAAAAACTGCCGGGAAATCAGGACGATGCGCACAAGGAGCACCTGTATGCGACGGACAGCCATGGACCCCAACCTACGTGTCATCCCGGCCCTCATTGCAGTCCACCTGGTGTACAGGAACCGACACAGACGCCGCAGAAGGTCAGAACAACACCCAGGGGCAAAGGGGGGGGGCAGGAAACATAACCCCCACCCAAGTCCAAAATCAAACATGCCCTGTACATACCTGACCCCCAGGGCCTGGTCACTTTGGGGGTGGGGGCGTCTCCACCAAGGCCTGCGTCCGCCACAACGGAAGTCAACATGGACGCGAACCGGCAACACAACAATTGTGGGGCGCACCGGACCCACGCCTTAAGAGCGTGGGTAAGGGTCGTACCACGCCCACCCCTACGTCACCCCAACAATGGCGGGACGGCCCGTACCCACGTCCCAAAGGCATGGGTACGGGCCATACCGCCATTCTTAAGGTGACGTAGGGGTGGGCGTGGTACGACCCGTACCCACGTCCTAAAGGCATGGGTATGGTGCGTACCCCTACGGCACCCCAACAATGGCGGTACGGCCCGTACTCACGTCCCAAAGGCATGGGTACGGGCCGTATTGACATTCTTGGGGTGACGTAGGGGTGGGCGTGGTACGACCCGTACCCACGTCCTAAAGGCATGGGTACGGGCCGTACCGCCATTCTTGGGGTGACGTAGGGGTGGGCATGGTACGAACCGTACCCACGTCCTAAAGGCATGGGTACGGGCCGTACCGCCATTCTTGGGGTGACGTAGGGGTGGGCGTAGTACGACCCGTACTCACGTCCTAAAGGCATGGGTACGGGCCGTACCGCCATTCTTGGGGTGACGTAGGGGTGGGCGTGGATGACCCGTACCCACGTCCTAAAGGCATGGGTACGGTGCGTACCCCTACGGCACCCCAACAATGGTGGTATGGCCCATACCCACGCCCCCAGAGCGTGAGTACGGCCCGTACCACACGTACCCCTACATCACCACTGCAATGGTGGTACGGGCCGTACCCAGGCCGTAGGATGTAGGTACGGGTCGTACCACGCCAGAGGACAGACACATAGGGGTGTGTGGCCACTAGCCCCAGCAGTGCCCAGAGATAGGAGGGGTGGGGGCCTAACACTCCCAGCAGTTCCCAGACATAGGAGGGGTGGGTGCAGAGTCCCCCTCAGCAGTGCCCAGACACAGGAGGGGTGGGTGCAGAGTCCCCCCAGCAGTGCCCAAACACAGGAGGGGTGGGTGCAGAGTCCTCCCAGCAGTGCCCAGACACAGGAGGGGTGGGTGCTTATCACTCCCAGCAGTGCCCAGACATAGGAGGGGTGGGTGCAGAGTCCTCCCAGCAGTGCCCAGACACAGGAGAGGTGGGTGCCTATCACTCCCAGCAGTGCCCAGACATAGGAGGGGTGGGCGCAGAGTCCCCCCAGCAGTGCCCAGACACAGGAGGGGTGGGTGCAGAGTCCCCCAGCAGTGCCCATACACAGGAGGGGTGGGTGCCTATCACTCCCAGCAGTGCCCAGACATAGGAGGGGTGGGTGCAGAGTCCTCCCAGCAGTGCCCAGACACAGGAGGGGTGGGTGCCTATCACTCCCAGCAGTGCCCAGACATAGGAGGGGTGGGTGCAGAGTCCCCCCAGCAGTGCCCAGACACAGGAGGGGTGGGTGCAGAGTCCCCCAGCAGTGCCCAGACACAGGAGGGGTGGGTGCAGAGTCCTCCCAGCAGTGCCCAGACACAGGAGGGGTGGGTGCCTATCACTCCCAGCACTGCCCAGACATAGGAGGGGTGGGTGCAGAGTCCTCCCAGCAGTGCCCAGACACAGGAGGGGTGGGTGCAGAGTCCCCCAGCAGTGCCCAGACACAGGAGGGGTGGGTGCAGAGTCCTCCCAGCAGTGCCCAGACACAGGAGGGGTGGGTGCCTATCACTCCCAGCAGTGCCCAGACATAGGAGGGGTGGGTACAGAGTCCTCCCAGCAGTGCCCAGACACAGGAGGGGTGGGTGCCTATCACTCCCAGCAGTGCCCAGACATATGAGGGGTGGGTGCAGAGTCCTCCCAGCAGTGCCCAGACACAGGAGGGGTGGGTGCCTATCACTCCCAGCAGTGCCCAGACATAGGAGGGGTGGGTGCAGAGTCCTCCCAGCAGTGCCCAGACACAGGAGGGGTGGGTGCAGAGTCCCCCCAGCAGTGCCCAGACACAGGAGGGGTGGGTGCAGAGTCCTCCCAGCAGTGCCCAGACACAGCAGGGGTGGGTGCCTATCACTCCCAGCAGTGCCCAGACATAGGAGGGGTGTGTGCAGAGTCCTCCCAGCAGTGCCCAGACACAGGAGGGGTGGGTGCAGAGTCCCCCCAGCAGTGCCCAGCCACAGGAGGGGTGGGTGCAGAGTCTCCCCAGCAGTGCCCAGACACAGGAGGGGTGGGTGCAGAGTCCCCCAGCAGTGCCCAGACACAGGAGGGGTGGGTGCAGAGTCCTCCCAGCAGTGCCCAGACACAGGAGGGGTGGGTGCCTATCACTCCCAGCAGTGCCCAGACATAGGAGGGGTGGGTACAGAGTCCTCCCAGCAGTGCCCAGACACAGGAGGGGTGGGTGCCTATCACTCCCAGCAGTGCCCAGACATATGAGGGGTGGGTGCAGAGTCCTCCCAGCAGTGCCCAGACACAGGAGGGGTGGGTGCCTATCACTCCCAGCAGTGCCCAGACATAGGAGGGGTGGGTGCAGAGTCCTCCCAGCAGTGCCCAGACACAGGAGGGGTGGGTGCAGAGTCCCCCCAGCAGTGCCCAGACACAGGAGGGGTGGGTGCAGAGTCCTCCCAGCAGTGCCCAGACACAGCAGGGGTGGGTGCCTATCACTCCCAGCAGTGCCCAGACATAGGAGGGGTGTGTGCAGAGTCCTCCCAGCAGTGCCCAGACACAGGAGGGGTGGGTGCAGAGTCCCCCCAGCAGTGCCCAGACACAGGAGGGGTGGGTGCAGAGTCTCCCCAGCAGTGCCCAGACACAGGAGGGGTGGGTGCAGAGTCCTCCCAGCAGTGCCCAGACACAGGAGGGGTGGGTGCCTATCACTCCCAGCAGTGCCCAGACATAGGAGGGGTGGGTGCAGAGTCCTCCCAGCAGTACCCAGACACAGGAGGGGTGGGTGCCTATCACTCCCAGCAGTGCCCAGACATAGGAGGGGTGGGTGCAAAGTCCTCCCAGCAGTGCCCAGACACAGGAGGGGTGGGTGCCTATCACTCCCAGCAGTGCCCAGACACAGGAGGGGTGGGTGCAGAGTGCCCCCAGCAGTGCCCAGACACAGGAGGGGTGGGTGCAGAGTCCTCCCAGCAGTGCCCAGACACAGGAGGGGTGGGTGCAGAGTCCCCCCAGCAGTGCTCAGACACAGGAGGGGTGGGTGCAGAGTCCTCCCAGCAGTGCCCAGACACAGGAGGGGTGGGTGCCTATCACTCCCAGCAGTGCCCAGACATAGGAGGGGTGGGTGCAGAGTCTTCCCAGCAGTGCCCATCCACAGGAGGGGTGGGTGCCTATCACTCCCAGCAGTGCCCAGACATAGGAAGGGTGGGTGCCTATCACTCCCAGCAGTGCCCAGACATAGGAGGGGTGGGTGCAGAGTCCTCCCAGCAGTGCCCAGACACAGGAGGGGTGGGTGCCTATCACTCCCAGCAGTGCCCAGACATAGGAGGGGTGTGTTCTCACAGTCCTCCCAGCAGTGCCCAGACACAGGAGGGGTAGGTGCCTATCACTCCCAGCAGTGCCCAGACATAGGAGGGGTGGGTGCAGAGTCCTCCCAGCAGTGCCCAGACACAGGAGGGGTGGGTGCAGAGTCCTCCCAGCAGTGCCCAGACACAGGAGGGGTGGGTGCAGAGTCCCCCCAGCAGTGCCCAGACACAGGAGGGGTGGGTGCAGAGTTCCCCCAGCAATGCCCATGGAAAGAAAAGGGTGCAGTACCCACAGATACAATGCCCACAATTGTCAGTCAGGTGCTCAAAGACCCTGCAGAACACGTAACACATGTGTGCGAGGCTGGGAGTACACACATGCATAGTGTGTAAATGGGAACATGTCCACATGAAGTGATGTCAATATACTCCATACACAAGTACAGTGACCACAAAGGATGCCACTAATGATGCAGGTGGAGAAATTGCGCAGCACGCATGGGCAAAGTTGAACGGATCTGTCACACACCAAGGAAATGTAGACACAGCTCAGCACAACATTTAGGAAAAACCCTGCAGGGAAGATGTCAGGGGCCACAGAGGAAGGAACACACCTTGGGACAATGTCACCATGCAGTAAGAGCTGACATGAAGAAAGAGATTTTGCAAATACCTTGTGATGGCACACAGATACCAGGGTCCACCCCATGAGCAGCACACCACTACATTTCCCAGACACCTAACACATTATCACCACCCCAAAATCATGGAGCAGCACCAACAACAGCAATACCAGAAAAGCAGTAGTGTTCAAAGGAAAAAAACCATTGCTTTATTCAGCATGAAAAGAAATGGTTAATAAAAGTTCAATATGTACAAGGCCCATAGGGCAGTCCATAGTCCAATTCCTGGTGGGGGACACATAGGGACGCGTGTCCCCTAGCTTGCCTGCACAGTTCATACCTCCTTAGCTTCCACAGGGGGGGGCATCATGTGGGGGGAAGGACCAGGCACCGCAGGGACAGGAGGGACAAGGGTAGGTGTTGTGAGTGCAGGGACGGAGGACTCCACCAGAGAGGGTGGGGCAGCGCCAAAGGTGGTGGTGAGAATGGCGCTGCACACGGTTGCAAGGTCCCCCAGCGTCTCCCCTGCACCCGAAGGAACCACAGGCCCCAAGGAGGGGGGGGGTCGGAGGGATGGGTCGCAGCGCTACTGGGGGAGGGTGTGGACAGGGGGGGGGACTCAACTACCCTGACCGGGGACTCCTTTGACCACTTGCAGGGTGGTGACACACTGGGGCTCAGGGACAGAGCGGCAATGAAGGAATCTTTGTTTGAATCTTGGCCAGGAGAGCTGAGGGGAGTGGATTTGGAGGGAGTGGGTTGTGAGGAATGTGGACTCCCACTGTGGCTGCGTGTCTTCCATTTGCCCCCCGACCCAGTGGGTGTGCCTACTTCACCCTATGTGTGCGTGACAGGAGGTGTGCGCTTGGCCTTCCCTGGTGGTGTTGTGCCTGTGTCTGGTGGGGTGTGTGCATGGGGACGTCTGGGTGTGCTTGGGACAGGCATGGGAGTGGGAAGTGTGGATGGTGCAGGGGTAGGGGGGGACGCAGCGCTGCAGGAGACCCACTTCTGCAGTCAGTGTCGAGTCTATGGACCTCAGCAACTGGCATTGGTCAGACTGCGCAGCTGAGATGCCCTCCATGTATGCCTCCATCTGGGTGGGCACACGGGTGTGGCCATGGAGGACATTAAGCATCGCAATCTGACCAACCTGCAACGGGTGCAGGATGTCCACAGACTCGGCATTCGCGGCAGCAGTGGAGACAGGGGCAGGGGGTGCGGTGCCTGGCAAGAAGGAGACACGTGGTGACCTAGCACGGCGGGAAGGGACCCGAGCAAGTGGGAGGCCAGTGATGGTAATGGAGGGGGCGGGCAGAGATTGAGTGCTGCTTTCAGCTGTGAGAGCTGCCTCCGCCCCCTCTGGGAGCTCAGCCTCGGACCCGTCAGCGTCATAGTCGGTGGTGGGACTGGACAGGTCCTCCGCCGTACTCCCCTCGTCCTCCGTGCCACTTGATTCGCCAGACAAGACAGCACTGGTGCTCGATCCCTTCTCACGGTCCGTGCCAGTGTCTCCCTCGGAGTCCCCCGACGATGCTGTGGGCAAGGTGAAGAGACAGGAAATAATCAGACACCTGGATACATATGTCACATGAGTCAAATCTACATAGGTCACAGTGCATAGCCTGAAAAGCAACATGAGGTACATCTACAATACAAGGTACATATGTAGGCCCTGCAACACACAGTTGGTTGACCCACCATGCCACTGAGAAACAATGGAGAGCATGACACAACAGCAAATTACTTGATATCAAATTGGACAGAGGAGCCAGGCTCTGGGGACAATCGTGCACAGCATCTGCACCACACAGCGTTGCCAAAAAAGGGATGAGCAGGAACCATGTCTATTAACTTTTTGCACATGCTGCAAAGCTAATACATTAAACCATGCCCAACATGACTGGGTCACTGCACCTTGAGTGTATGTCCAGACAAACATCACACACAGGCCAGACCTAGCAAGGAGACTTCAGATTTTTACATGTAGGCCTTGCCCGCACAAACCACCCCCTACCTGAGACAATGTGATTGAGACAGAGGAAGTACTTACACCTCTTACTCTGGGATAAAAACACATGGCCTGCACTAAATCCTGATTGTACACAAACTACCCCGGGTGCGCCTGTCCACATATATCATTGACAATAAACCATCATCAGATTGTCGTACCAAGACACACAGGCACTGCCCACTGTGAGTATGCACAAGCAAAATTGGGTCACACTGTACAGTGGACACATGTAGCACAGTTTACGTAAATACAGATGAGGCCAGGGTACAATGCCACAGAGCCCAACCTATGCCGAAGACACAGAGAATGTCCACATTGTTGGATGCCACACATGATACCTAGGAAAAGGTGCCCCAGGGCACGGTAGTGGCCACACTCCTCCATGGTCCTGGATGGATATGACTGCAACTGAAGCAACCGTCCCGGCACTATGCATTACTCCCACTCATGCATATCATGTCAGAGGGCACAACATTAGACATGCATGCTGTAAGGCAGTACACTTTTAAGACACACTCCTATGTCGGGACTCACCATCAGTGCCAACTGACATGGACCCCACAATGACTGAACTGGCCAGGGCACAAGCAAGGTCCCAAAACCTGTTACACACCACCCCCACACATGATGCTGCAAGCATTGGGCACTTGGATTAACTGGCAGCCTAGATAACCTTGTGCAAGAGTGACTACACACAGACCAGGGAACACATGGCAAGGAGGGGAAGGGAGGAAGAGCAGCACCGGTGTACTTTGGGGAACAGGTCATGCACTGTACATTTAAACCCTGGCAGTGTATCCATGCAACAGCGCACTTCCAAAAGCTGGTGACACACAACAAACACACATGTACCTACCCCCTTCCTGCTGCTGCTTCTCCAGTAAGCGCCTATCCAAGTCGGGGAAGACCACCGCCAGCACACGCTTATGGATGTGGGTCAGACGCCGGCGCCCACGGTTCTTGTGGCTCTCAGGTGAGTCACCCAGCAGGACCCGTGCGATCCTCCTCGTCCAGCACCGGATATCCTGCCAGCGTTTCCTCACCTGGGCTAGGTGCCGCTTCCGACCCTCCGTCTTCCTCACGGCACTGACGGCTTGCTTCCATATCTCCCCCTTGGCATGGACACCTACCTTTGAGGATGCAAAAGTGAGAATACTTTAATACACCTGAGCAAAGACACAGAGACACACATATTAATAACTTGTCTTGTTTGAACAGGCCATGGTATGCAGGCAACTCATTGCACCTTTGTGATAGGGACATTATCCTCTGGGGAAGGCCAAATGCACTACGTGGCATTGAATGTACACAGGTAGCATGAGGGGTGCCACACAATCAATGATCCTGGATCACACTGTGCCTCACAAGCTACACCAGGATTATGTACAGCACCTCAAAGCAGTCACATGCCCCAGCCCACTGACGCAACCTCAGCAGAGTACACAGACACACACAGGCACAGGACAATCACCTGCCATTGCCAACTGTGGGTACAAACCTCACTCTGCCCATGTGCCACTATACTGGGGGGTGTCACAGGTGTGGGGCTGGCTCAGCACGGCAGTCACACAGCACTGCTCCCTGCTCACATCAGATGGCCAGAGTAAATCCATCCCTCATGCAGCTGGTGTGCAACACTCCCCATATGCACTCACCCACATGACAGGGGACTTACACACACACACACCAATGTCCAGGGGACAAACACATCATTTGGACACTCACAGCACAGGTACACTAAACAAACACACATCTATGGGTACTGTCACCTGTCACACTGGGGGGACCACAGAATCACATCAGGACTGTAGAAACAACATTCCCAGGAGGAGTAGCCAGGCAGAATGTGGCATGCACCATGCATTGATTGTCACAGTAAGCACTATGCAAGTGAGGAGTGCACACAGGAACTACAGCATGCTCTGCATGGGAGACATGAGGCCTTCCCCACCCTGGGGCCCACTCTAAACAACATTGCATGTCTGTCACACATGGACACAATGCCAGAAGTCACAGTCACAAAAAGGTGCACAGTCTAAGCTAGTGGAGTCTGCACTCACCTGCTCCCCTGGTCGACCATACAGCATGGTGTACTGTGGGAGGATCACATCCACCAACGCCATATTCTCCTCCATGGTGAATGGCTGGGCCCTCTCCACAGACCTGGACATGGTGCCAGAGGAATCACAAGCAGCAGCAGTGTTGTGGAATGAAAGGATGTGCAGGCAAGTGCTCTCTCATGGGACCTGGCTGCCTTATATCTGCCTTGCTGGCCTGTTTCATTTACAGGAGTACAGAGTGATTGGTCAGTCACATTAGCATCCTACGTTTCCTTCAATCCCTTTAAACCTACCCCAGTGAGTGTCTTTGCATGGTTTAAAAATTGAGCATGATGTCAAGTCAACAACCACTTTGCAACAAAGTATATTGTTTCCAACCGACTTCTGCTGGCCACCTGATGGAAAAATTCAAACTTTATACTCGGTCTCCATGACAACCAGCATGCATTTAGGCCCTTATACTTGTCTCTCATGTGTCCCCTATGGTATTTTAATATTCACACACAGGTATGGTGCGTTCCACGGCCCTAGGGCACCCCAAATGCAGTGAAACGGACCGTACATGCGTGTGTACGATCCCTATCACTATGGGAGTGCTCGCGTATGCGTACGCCATAGTAATACGGACCGTACACGCGTGTGTACGGTCCCTATCACTATGGGAGTGCTCGCGTATGCGTACGCCATAGTAATACGGACCGTACACGCGTGTGTACGGTCCCTATCACTATGGGAGTGCTCGCGTATGCGTACGCTATAGTAATACAGACCGTACACGCGTGTGTACGGTCACTATCACTATGGGAGTGCTCGCGTATGCGTATGCCATGGTGGTACGGACCCTACACACGCGGGTACGGACCGTATCACCATGGCGTATGCCTAGGGCTGCACAACCATGGTGGTACGGACCCTACACACGCGGGTACGGACCGTATCATCATGGTGTACGCCTAGGGCTGCACAACCATGGTGGTACGGACCCTACACACGCGGGTACGGACCGTATCATCATGGCGTACGCCTAGGCTGCACAACCATGGTGGTACGGACCCTACACACTCGGGTACGGACCGTATCACCATGGCATACGCCTAGGGCTGCACAACCATGGTGGTACGGACCCTACACACGCTCTCAGAGCGTGTACAGTGCATTTCACACCTTACACTGGTGACAGGCGGCACACAGAAAAGGAATTGAGCTGTCATACTTGGCCAAGGCTGGACATCAAGTCATTGTCAGTGCAGTCCTACATGTCTCTGGCCTAGGTGTGTCAGGCTGTGATGTGGCACAAATCTCCTCATGTTAGAACCCAGTAGATGTGTGATGAGCTGTGTACACATGTCATGTGTCAAGCTGCACTACGTGCCACACATCCCCTTCACACCTTTGACATGTGTGCATGTAGTACAGACTTGTTGAGCACTGCGTCGCTGGCATGGCACTGTCACCAACACCCGCAACTGTCCCCTGATGCAAGGTACACGGATAATGACACCTGACATGTGACTACCGGCTTTGCACGATATGAGTATGTCATGTGTGTGTCATGTGTTCCCAGAAGCTTGCTGTTGGTGTTCCGTCAAATGCATCTGCAGTTGCTGCATCCAACATGTGCATGTGTGTGGATGGGCATGGCACACTATTATGCACACCAGGACACATGTGGAATCAGACGTAACGGGTGTATGTATGCATCGAACATGGACTTGCGAGACAAGGACATATCTGCGTAGTATCAATGTATGTGTGATCAATTTTGACATGTACCCCTTCATGGCAAGGTGTGTGGTCTGTCCTTATTTCAGGGACATGTGAGCTGTGCCTCTAGTGTTCCGCAACCTGTCTGTATGATAAACATCCTTCTTCTGCACACATGTGGATGTCTGTCACTCCTGTAATGCGTCTGCCTGTTCACTTACACTGGCCCACAGCTAGTCTCATGCCGTGTCATGTTGAGCTTGTGAATCCACGTTTGTAGATGGCTCTTGGTAGGAGTGTCACCTGCCTGGCATACGTGTCCAGGGTATATTGCACAGACCTGACTCTGCATGTAGCATATGTGTATTGGCTGTTCAACATGTGCTCAGCACATTGACAGTGTTGTTGTACTGTACTCACTCTTCGTTGTCCCTTCCTAATTGCTGCAGGGCTCCGCCTCTCCCCCGACCAATCCCAGACTTGGCTGCCCTGAGGGAACGTGACAGTATACGCCGCTACCGCTTCCCCCAACGGTTGATTCTGAACTTGACAGCAAGGCTGGCACCACACCTCCAACCGCTACACAGGTATCCTACTGCAGTGACACCCAAGATGAAGGTGATGGCAGCCCTACATTTCTTTGCCACGGGTACGTTCCAACATACCATTGCTCATGTTGGTGGCATGTCCCAAACCATGTTCAGCCGTGTCCTGCATGATTTTCTAGAGGCCATGTTGGTTCACCTGGATGAGTTTATACATTTCCCAACTCCTGAGCAGTTGACAGGTGTCAAGGGTGACTTCTATGCCCTGGGAGGGATGCCCCATGTCATTGGGTCTATTGATGGGACACATGTGGCTTTAGTACCACCACAGGCACATGAGGTAGCCTATAGGAACAGGAAACATTACCACTCCATTAATCCCCTTGTGGTGTGTCTTGCTAACATGGTGATTTCCCATGTCTGTGCTCGTTTTCCAGGATCATCACACGATGCCTACATCATGAGGCGTAGCAAGGTGCCTGAAATGATGCTGCATCTGCGCAACGAACGAGCATGTCTTGTTGGTGGGTATACTCTGTTACTCCTGTATTTAGCGTCATCTTTCTGTCTTACTGCTTCTCCTGACCCACTTCTGTCCATGATGTTTCCATGTAGGGGACTCTGGCTATCCCAACATGCCATGGCTGATCACACCTCTCCGCAACCCCAGAACGGCTGCCGATCACCGGTACAACAACGCCCATGGGCAGACCAGGCGAGTGATAGAGAGGACCTTGGGCCTCCTGAAGAGCCGATTCCGGTGCCTCGACAAGACCGGCGGCGCACTCCCATATGCACCGGTGAAGGCCTGCAAAATCTTCCTCGTGTGCGGCATGCTGCACAACATGGCAGTGAAGAAAGCTGTGCCACTCATCCTGGATCCGGATGATCAGGAACATCCACCCGTGGAGGACGAGGGGCTTGGTGATGAGGCAAGTGATGTTGAGGAGGAGGAGGAAGAGGACATCCGGAGTCGGCTCATACGCAACTTCTTTGCTTAGTGGTGAGTTGCAGTGTCTGAGTGTACACGCATTGAGCCTTGTGTGGCATGTGTTGCAATGTGTGGGTTCATCTGCATGTATGGCAAGTGAGTCAGAGGTGTGTATGGATGTGTCACTCGAGTGATGGTGTAATGACTGTATGTCTTACCTGAGACACTATTTTCACCTAGCATGTTGACAACCTTATACTTGTCGAGTACATGCCCATGCATGTGGATGTGCTTCTTTTGGCTCACTTCTTGTGTGTCTCTCATCCCCAGGTATTTGTGCATGCTGTCTGCTGGTGGCATTGTTGTGCTCCTGCTATTCCTCATGAATACAGCAACGTGTGCTGAATCAGCGTAACATGCACTGACATGTCGAAAAATCACCTTAGGGTAAGGGATGCACCATGGCTTTTTGGGTGTGCTATGTGTTTGGAATGTGTGTGCACTGCTCCTGTTCATGTTTGGTTACTTAGCATACATGTAGAATCACCCTGGGGCACATGACATGGAGCTGGATTCACCGGAATTGATAGTCACACTTGGTGACAGTCATCTGTAATGTGATTGTGGATTGTGAGGAAGGCATCAATGTGTGTGACACTGCCCTCGGACACATACAGGATGCACCGGCTTGACATAGTGTGGGACATCCCCATTAGTGGTTCAATGGTGAATTGCAGCCTCTCCGTGAGCAGCACGGGGTGTCTGCCTCACACCTGTCACTTGTGTGCCAGTTCTATGGGTTTCCTGCATCTGTGGTGCAAAGGGGGGTGCCAGTGTAGGTTCCACATGTTCATCCACATGACCTGTGCATCTGTTAATATAGATGCATTTGCCTTCCGGCAAACATGACTAATAAAGGTGTCCCTCAGCCTCCAATGTGCCTCATCTCTGTCAATGCAGTTCTCTTGCCACTGTGCATGCGGCATGTCTGGCATAGTTGTCACAGATTGTGCATATGAGTCTATGTGTAGAGTAGCAAGATGCAAGCTGTTTGTCAGGGATTATGATATGTATTGTGCATGATGTACATGGCTGTGTAGGTATTTTGCCATCTCAGTCCCCACAATGGCCACTTAGCTGCATGTGTATCCATTGTCTGTGTGTGTGCCATGTTGGACCAGACACTCCTCCCTTCTCATACTCCTTTTGTAGTGGTCCATTCTGACATGCTTGCGTTAGTGTGCAACTTCTGGCATGGTTTCCAGGACATGGCGCCTGCTGCTGCAGGCCCTGCAGCAAGGGCACACAGAGTATATAGATTGGCCCTCCCACACACGCCTCTAAGACGCAACTCCCTTCCTCCCTCCACCCATTCATTTTGGTGTAATCTGCTTGTGTGTGACACAGTTGCGGTGGCAAAGGCTGGACCGTCTGCACATGCCACGTGCACGTTGCATGTGCCTCATGTCCTTGCATGTGCCACATCACGCTACACCATGATGTTGAGGCCACCCACCAAGCAATGTCCATCCAATACATCTGTTGCATGCACTCAGGCATGCACTCATCGGCCACACGACACCTTTGCATAATGAGTGTGCAACTCCAACTGCCTACACAGCGCTGGCACGCCTTCCAGGCCCTGTCACACCGACCAGGTCATGTCCCTCCTACTCCCCACAGGCTCTGTACCCCAACAAGGCCATGGGAGTGGTACTCCAGTCCTCTGCATGTAGTATGGTGTCGTTGTGGGACACATGGCACAGGTATAATGTCTCAGCTTGTCAGTCTACAATGTGTCCAGGATACCCCTCTACACCATGACATGCGCACTGCATCTCATCCTCATCTGGTGTCCCATTGCCAGCCAGGTGCTCCTCACCGTCCCCAAAGACGCAGTCCTTGCCAGTTCCCATATTGAATGATGCATGGTAATCATTGGCAGATGGCTGCACGTTGGCCACCTGATGCTGGACTTGAACACGACTGAGGTGTTCATCTGCGGATTGTCCCCTTACAGCTGGGTCAACTGCTTGTGTCCCACCTGCAAGGGCCCTGCACAGGCACACAGTGTCCACGCACACGAGCTGGTGTGCATCATGGAAAGCTTGCCCACATGTGCTATGCTGATCACCAGCATCTGTACCTCAGGCCTCAGCACACTCTGCATTATGCACAAGGTCCACTGTTCGACCCACCTCAAGGCAAGACAGACCATCCCCCCGTTAACTTCGACATCCATGTCAAATCCTACCCTGCACTCTAGGGAGAAGTACCTTACGACTCCCATGACACTTGTACACATCCAGGATGCATCTGCGCAGCTCTGCTTCAACATCCGGCAACCCAGCCACATCACCATCCAACAGGGATGGCGGCAATGGATCACTGTCATCTGCAGGATGACCTTCACAATCCACGTCCACACTCAGGATGCAGCCCACGAGCACGCCCCCAACACAACCATGTGACACTGTCGTCCAAGACCCCATTGTGCCATCTCCATGCATCCAACCTTGGCCTGGCCACCATTCTCCACATCCACCTGACTCCTGCTTGCAGGACATAGTTCTCCCACCTGGCTTCACATACCTGGGACTCCCACCCCAGGACACTCCACATGATCCCTGACCTCTGCGCATGACTGTTGCTCTTCGAAATTGGTCTGTCCGCACAGTTGTGCAGGCACCTCCTCAGCTGGTTGGGGCCATCACGGGTGATTATAGTACTCCAGGTCTGTATTGGATGATACATTGTGACCCATGTGTGTCCTGTGCCTGACTCAGACCCCAGGATATGCATGGTTGGAGTTACTTCAAAATTCAGGCATGGATTGACTTGCCAACACACACATGTAGTTGAATAATGCTAAATGACGGCATCATCTCGTGAATTGTACTGTTTTTATTGGTGGTGGGGTACGTGTTGGGGGGATGCAATTAGGTGCTGTACCAGGGGTATAGAATCCAAAGTTCACAGGGGGAGATGGTATCCTTGCCATTGAAAGTCATCAGAGTCCATGCCACAGTCTTTGTCAACATTGGTCAGACAGTGACCAGCAAGTCCATGTGGCAGAGAATGTCATAGGATGAGGTGCTGCTGTTGCGCCAGGGTGCCAGGTGCCAGGCCAGGTGACCTCGGAGATGGTGATGGTCCGCTGACTCTCACGGTCTTTTGCGTGGACGACCCACCTTCCTCCGGGGACCCTCAGATGCAGGCCTTGACGATGCTGGGGACGCTCCGTCAGATGAATCTTCCTCCTCCTCCCTCCCTGTGTCTGGTGCTGGTCTACGCCTGGTGGCACAGGGAGGGTTTGCCAGGCTTTGGGCGATCTGACGGAGTGATTGGCTCACGTCCCTGTGCACCGCCAGGAGCTCAGCCAGTCTTGCCTCCATCCGTCCATGCTGTTGTAGATGACTGGCATGATGCTCGACCTGCATGTTCTTGATCTCATTGAGTTTCTCCACTACCTGGTCCATGCCTCTGGAGTCACGCCGGTATGTGTCCAGGATGTTGTGGACGTGTGACATAACCGGGTCCTCAGCTGCCTGGTCAGGCTCGCGCCTCCGCCGTCCTCCACTCCCACCACCCCTGCCCACTTGAGCCCGGCCTGCCCTTGTGGGCATGTCGGGTCTCCGGGACCCCTGAGGGATGGCATTTGCGGGGTCGCCTGCCTCCTCCTGGGTGCCCGGGAGCCCTCGTCCCTCCTGGTCAGACTGGCTGTGTTGTGTGTGAGCAGGGCTCCTGTGTGTATCCTGGGATGTGGCAGGAATGGGGGTGGTGGTTGGCACAGTTGTACCTGACGCAGGTGCTGCAGGTGCTTGGGCACCAGAGGGGCCAGGTTGGTCGGGGTCATCCACGGTGTGTTGAGAGTCGTCGCTGCCGGTGGGATCTTCGTAATGCCGAGCCTGGTCCTGTGTGTCTTCCCCCCCCAGTGTTGGGGGGAGATCGACGACGTTGCCCTGTGTGTGAGAGAGAGACAATGTTAATGGTGTTACATGTGTCATCCATGTTTCATACATATTCAAGTTGGCACAGTTGCTCTTGGTAGTTGGATATGTCTAGCCTTCCTCTCACAGTGCACTTGTGGATGGGTATGTTGCGGGGGTCAGATTGATATGAACTCCTGGTCCTTTGGCCTGTCTGATGAATGTTGGGATGCTTAGTTGGCTATCGATTGGTCTTGTTGTGTCACATATCCATTGTGGGAGTGCAAATTTGCGTTGTGTGGGACCGGCCTCGTGGCGTGGGCCACCCTGACCATTAGTCCCTCCAACCCGACTCATGCCACCCCCCCTGATCCCTGGTTATAGACCCCCGACCACCATGTCCCGATGTTCCGATGGCCGACCCAGGGCCCCAGCGAAACCTAGACCTTAGACGCGCCAGGCCCGGCCAAGGGAGAGGGAACCCCCCCAAGCAGGACAGGGAGGAGTAGTCTCTGTCGCACCTCTGACCTCCTCGCAATGGAGGGTTTCGATCGCCCTCCGGGCCCCCAGGGAGCTGGCTCCCCGCATGCTGGGTGTCTGGAGTCCCTCCCGGCCCTACTTCAAAGGATCAAAGAGCCGAGCGACACACCACCCCCCGACGCCAAGACCCCTCTCTGTGAGGATGCTGGACTTCAAAGGCAAGAAGGCGTATAACAGAGGGTGCTGAGGGGACTGGGGGAGAGAAGACCTGGAACTACGAGAGCCCTGAGGACCTGGTCGCGGCTCGAGAGCACAGTGGTCCGGATGGACCGGAGACTGCACCGTGTCCCCCGGCTCGAGGATTGAGAGCTGTGCGAAGGATACTCGGCAGTGACTCTGAACCAAGAACTGTCCCGCTACCCCAACCACCCTGTGCAAGAATTACCAAGCATATTGTACCGACCAAAGACTACCTTGCAGATCATAAAGGTCCAACGAATCTTAGATAAAGATCTACGTCTACTGAAACCTACTGTGTGGTGTCTCTTTGTCACGTAGTGCAAGCTCAGCACGTGCGAGGCCAAGTACGAGAATTCCCTTCCTGAAGGGGCCTCACCGCCGGTGCTCGGCCTGGTTCTGGGAGAGGCGGGTCACAGGGTGGTCAGGAACGTGTTCTGTAACCCCCCTGGGATCACCCTTCCAACACGTTGGCTGCCCCGGGGGTGTGTGCTTGTGTAAGGGGGGGGTGATCGGGCATGCTGTTGGGTGTGGTGTGATTTGTCATTGGGTCTACCAGGTGATGTGTCTATCCCCTCATGGTGCCTGCTGGCATGACAGTGACCCTCCTCCCTCCCTCTGTCTGTCACCCTCTGTCGCCCTCTGTCTCCCTCCCTCTCCCTCTCCCTCCGTCTGTCTGTCACCCTCTGTCACCCTCTGTCACCCTCTGTCTCTCTCCCTCTCCCTCTCTCTCCCTCTCCCTCCGTCTGTCTGTCACCCTCTGTCACCCTCTGTCTCCCTCTCTCTCCCTCTCTCTCCCTCTCCCTCCGTCTGTCTGTCACCCTCTGTCACCCTCTGTCTCCCTCTGTCTCCCTCCCTCTCCCTCCGTCTGTCTGTCACCCTCTGTCACCCTCTGTCTCCCTCCCTCTCCCTCCGTCTGTCTGTCACCCTCTGTTGCCCTCTGTCTCCCTCTGTCTCCCTCCCTCTCCCTCTCCCTCCATCTGTCTGTCACCCACTGTCACCCTCTGTCTCCCTCTGTCTCCCTCCCTCTCCCTCCGTCTGTCACCCTCTGTCACCCTATGTCTCCCTCTCCCTCCCTCTCCCTCTCCCTCCCTCTGTCTGTCACCCTCTGTCACCCTCTGTCGCCCTCTGTCTCCCTCCCTCTCCCTCCGTCTGTCTGTCACCCTCTGTCACCCTCTGTCGCCCTCTGTCTCCCTCCCTCTCCCTCTCCCTCCGTCAGTCTGTCACCCTCTGTCACCCTCTGTCGCCCTCTGTCTCCCTCCCTCTCCCTCCCTCTCCCTCTCCCTCCGTCTGTCTGTCACCCTCTGTCGCCCTCTGTCTCCCTCTGTCTCCCTCCCTCTCCCTCTCCCTCCGTCTGTCTGTCACCCTCTGTCACCCTCTGTCTCCCTCCCTCTCTCTCTCTCTCCCTCTCCCTCCGTCTGTCTGTCGCCCTCTGTCTCCCTCCCTCTCCCTCTCCCTCCGTCTGTCTGTCACCCTCTGTCTCCCTCCCTCTCCCTCTCCCTCCGTCTGTCTGGCACCCTCTGTTTGGCTGTTGCAGGTCAGTGTATTGGGTGTCTTTGGGCTTGTTGGACGTGTTTTGTGGTGTTGTGCGATTCGAATTGACTCTCCTTGTGGTGTTTTGCAGTGTCCTGGTTCAGTACGTGTGTTTTTCGCGTCTGTGCGGTGCGTACATTGGCTATGTTGTTGTACAGTGCTCACATTTGCTATGGCTTGGTACGACTCGTACATGCGCAGGGCTGGGTGAGGGTACTGGTGTCGGGGCCTCGGGTAGGCTGCGTACAGGCACGGGCAGGGTGTGGGGGCCTGGGGGTACATGCCGTACATACGTGAACCCAGGGTACGAGGCGTTCATGGGGAGGGCTGGGGGTACGGTGCGTACATACCGGGTGCTGGGGGTACGGTGTGTGCCCCCACCCCCGTATGGACGGTGCGTACCCCCACCTCCGTATGTACGGTGCATACCCCCAGCCCACATATGTAGGCACCGTCCCCCAGCACATACCCCCAGCCCCGTATGTACGCGCAGACCGTATGTACGCGCCGTACACCCTGCCCCCCCTATGTACGTGCCGTACCCCCAGCCCCCCCTATGGACGGTGCGTACCCCCACCCTCCCCCGTAGGTACGGAGCGTACCACCACCCCCCGTTGGTACGCTGTGGCCCCCTGGGGGTCCGCACCGTACATAGGGGGGGTGCGCTCCATGCCTAGGGGGGGTGGGGGTACGGCGCGGACATGGGGGGGTGCTGGGGTACGGTGCGTACATGGGGGGCTGCTGGGGGGGGTGTTCGGCGCGTATGCGGGCACATATTTGGGCGTCTCCATAGTTGCTATGGGAGTTCGCACCGTACAGAGTTTTTTACATACGGTTGTGCATTCGGACGGACGGGACGGATCGTACTTGCGCGCTCGGACTTGAGTTTCCCGATTCGTAGGTGAAACCGTCCGGGGACGTGTCGGACACTATTTCCGACCCGAGGACGTGTGGGGGAATTTTCCCAATGCGATTCGTTTGGATTTTTTAACATACGAATCGTACTTGTCAGTTTGTACGGGACTTGTACGAATCGTACGGTAAAAAATCCGGATACGATTCGTACGGGGAAAATTTTTCGAGGATCGGAATCGGCCCCAAAATGTACAAACTATAAGTATAAAATACATATTATATAATTTTATGACAAAAAAATTAAATTATCTAAAATGTATTAAAAAACGTAAAAACAAATGTATTAAAATGTTTAGTTTTCTTTAAAAGATATAATAATGAAAAATCAAAAAGTCTATAATGGAAGAACTGAAATATACTTTACTACAACATGACTATGCTTCATAAAAATTTACCGTTTTCAAAACTGTTAAAAAAATATGTATGTAAAAATATATTTATAACGTTGCAAATGTACATTAAAAATATATGTTAAGATGGTTTATGCTTTATAAGGAATTCTGAACAGCATCACAATTTGTTAATCATGTTTTTCAATATTTTCAAAAATTGTGTAACAAAACTGAATAAAAACATTTTAATTGTGAACAAATAAAATAAATACAGGTTTTGTGAAAAAAAATGTTAACAATAAAAACTGACATACGTCTCCTTTGTTATGTTTAATTTACACATAATGTCTACGAAAATGCTATGTAATAAACCATGAAAAATTACTAGTCCAACTCCAAACCAACTAAACTCAAGGAAAGTGCTGGATAAAAGAACATAAAAAAATTACTATTCCAAATACAAACCAACTAAACTCAGGGAAAAGTGCTGGATAATAAACCATAATAAATTACTATTACAACTCCAAACCAACTAAACTCAAGGAAAGTGCTGAATAATAAACTAAAACAAATAATTATTCAAACTCCAAAACAAATAAACTAATGGAAAGTGCTAAATAATGTAAAAGATTTAACATAAAAAAATTCAAAACTATGAAAAAAACATACATTTATGAAAATAAACAATTTTTTATCTTAAAATCTAACACAAACATTTCCTAAAAATTGTTAAAAACATTTTTAAAAACCAAAACATTTTTAGAAAACTACATATGATAGATTACAATATTGCCCATTTTTTTAAAATTGTCAATAAAATTTTAATTTGTCTCTTACAAAACAGAAATACATTTAAATTTTATTTCTAAATTTCCATTGATTTTTTATAAAAAAATGAATTTTCTACATTTTCCAAATTATACATATTTAAAACATTACAAATATTTTAAACATTTGTGAAACAAATGCAATAAAAACACATGTATACATAACAATAAACATATATTTTTACTAACCTATATTCATTTTAATAATTTATTTTATTTAAATAAAATATTTTAAGTATTTTTTAGATAATTTATATTCAAAATTGCACACCTAAATAACGTACATTTGTTTGAAAAATTGTATTTTAATTTTTTTTATCTAAAAAAACTATTTACATTTTTTTTATAAACAAATTTTGATTGATTTCACAGAAAGCACCAGCCAATAATCACAACACCACCATACCATAGAGATATATACAATGTTCTGAGTAGCCCATTCAACAAGGGTGGACAAATTTAAGATGATATACATGTGAACATTCCCTGCAAGACTAAACCATCCCTCCCAACCACTTCCCCCAGACGCTTCGGTATTTCTTGGGACAGCCACGTGCCTCATACATAATCTTCTCCTGCGTGGCGTACCAGTCGACCCCAGTCCTCCACCGCCCAACGTTGGTGGGGTCAGGGCATTTACAGGCAGTCGCTATATCCCTTTTGGCCACCACTATTGCTGTAGTGCAAAACAAATTCTTATTCCTAGACCCGTCCAGACCATCTCTGATGCCTAAAATTGCATGTTTTGAATTGTTTGGGATTTCTCACCCCAGTACTTCGGTGAGTTCCTCATCAATGTCGCCCCAGAACTGCGCCAAGCGTGGAGGCCCATACCATATGGAAAAAGTCAGCAGGTTCATGACCCCATCTAGCACAGGCAGGGGTCGTGTGAAGTCCTGCACAGTGAAGGTGCGCAGAGGTCAGGTAGGTAGCATGTAAATAATAAAGTTGTACTATGCGCAACTTGGAGACGGTAACTGTCCTGGGAGCCATAAGGGCATCACGCCAGTCCTCTTCCTCCAGGGTACCCACCCAGTACTCCCATTGAACCCGTAGCCAATCTAAATATGTTGGGGTATTGTTGATCAGTGTCCGATAGATGCGAGAGATGCCCCCCTTTCCCAGGTCCCCAAGCATGATCTGTGCCTCGGGAGGGCTATGGTCAGGAAGCCGTGTACCTGCTGTGAGGTGCGCTTGAAGAGCATGGCGCAGATGTAGATATCTGTAAAACTGTGACTGGTGTAGGGAGTGTCTAGTTTGAAGGTCTTGGAAAGAGCGCATGTGATCGCCCACCCAAACATCACCCAGTTGAGAAATAGCTATAAGGTCCCAAGACCAAAATCCCTGCAGTCCGGTGACCCCCCTGAACCAAGTGCCCTGCCACAGGGGCGTGCACTGGGTCAATGTGTGTGTCCACTTGGTGTGTCGCAACGTGGCTCGCCAGGCCAGCAGCACCGAGCGTGTCACCTCAGGCAATCGAGACGAAATAGGCTCCCCATACATCATCGACTGAACTCTGGTGAATCCCAGCTCACTAAGCTCCAGCTTATATGCCGGATCAGACCATTCCCCATTAAACCAGTCGTGCAAAGATAGCAGACGGTGGCCAAGAAGTATAGGTATAACTGGGTCATCCCCATGCCCCCATCGAAGGAAGGGATCCTGCAGATGTTCAAGGCTAGGCGCGCCCTCCCTTTCACCCAGAGGAACCTAGAAGTCATGCTTTTAAGGTCCTGAAACCAGGCTCTCGGGAAGTTGAAAAGTGTTACTCTCCCCATGGGGTTCAGAGCAATGCCTGCCATTTCCGGAGGTCAGCCCTGGCCCTCTTCGCCAGGGGAGTAACATTAAGACCCCAGCTAAGTTCAGGGAGTAAAGTCACCCATATCCCGAGATATTTGAAGGATTGGCGGCGGAGCGGTATGTTGGACTGCCAATCGAAACATTCTCTAGACACGTGGAGGGGGACCAGGACCGACTTATCGGGGTTGAGCCGGTAGGCCAGAAGCCCGTTCGAAGAGATGGAGGATCTGGAGGCAGTGAGGGCCCGATCGCGAGGGGTCCGCTAAGTAGATGAGGACATTGTCCATGTAAAGGGGGATTTTGTCTGGTTCCGTATTGGGCCACTCCCAACCCTGCACTTGTCCGCTCGAGCGTATCAGGGCAGCAAAGGGCTCCATCACCAAAGCGAAGAGCAGGGGGGGAGAGGGGACATCCCTGCCTCGTTCCCCTGCCGATCAAGAATGGTTCCGATAGGGCTCTGTTCACCAGGACACGCGCCCTCGGACGGGCATATAGCACGCGGACTAAACCCCGAAAGCGGTGCCCGAAGCCCATCCCGACAAGGACATACTCCAAGAACCCCCAATCCACCGAATCGAAGGCTATTTCAAAGTCTACAAGAAGGAGCGCTAAGTAGGGGTGATCAAGTGATGATGGGCCAGGGCCAAATGAAGCCGCCTGAGGCAGTGTTGGGTACCACGCAAAGGCATGAATCCTCATTGGTCTGAGTGGAGCAGCCTGGGTAAGAGGGGTTTGAGTCGCTGTGCAAGCACCATGGCAAACTACTTCAGCTCCGTGTTGATAAGGGAGATGGGACGGTAGTCCGTGCACCGGGGCGAGGGTGACTGGGATTTGGGAAGGACCACTATGGTGGCCATATCCGTCTCAGCGGGGAAGGAGCCCTTTTGAGCCACCTCCCGGAATAGATTAGCTAGGTGTGGAATGAGGGTCTCACGGTACAGAGCATAATATTCCTGGGGGAGGCCATCCGGGCCCGGTGTCTTGCCGGAGGAGGCGAGGGTGATCGCCTCTCCAATTTCTTCTTGGGTGATGGGACGGTCCAGGTCGTCCTGAACAATGGAATCCAGGCGAGGTAGGTAGCCATTTCCAGCCCCCAGCAAGCCAGAGAGAGACAAAGTGGGAGTTTTGGGCGTATATAGTTGGGGATAGTATGAAGCGAAGGCGCAGGCCATCTCCGCCGGGGAGTGGCACACCGATCCTTCCTAAGTTATGATTTCAGGGATTATGCGGTTCGCCCTAGGGTAGGTGGCTAACCTGTGGAGGAGTGAGCCGTTGTTGTCGTCCCAGCCATACACCCTGGCGACGGATGAATGCCAGAGGAGTTTGGCCACATCCAGTGACAGCTGTTGGATCTCCTCGCGGATATGAGCAAGGAGCCTCACTTCTGAGGCATCTGGATTCTGAGCGGTGGATTGTTCAAGACATAGAGCCTGCGCCTCTCGTGAAGTTATTTGTTCCAATTGCACCTGCCGTTGGAGCTTGAGTTGGCCCTTGGTAATTCCCCTAATCGTGGCCTTGCCAGCCTCCCATAGGGTGCCTGGTGAAGATACCGATCCCTCATTGGTCTGAAAATAAAGTTTCAGTTCTTGCCCCACCACCTTCCGGAATTCCCTGTCTTGAAGGAACCACGCGTTTAGCCTCCACGTCTGACGCATTGAGGCAGGGGGGCGTAGTGAGTATTACGGGGGAGTGATCGGATAAACCTCAAGGGAGGATGGAGACGTCTTGGATCGTGAGACAATCATTCGAGGGAACGAAAATCGCGTTGATGCGTGCATGTGTGTGGTGGGCTGCTGAGGTGTGTGTAAATTGCTTTGACCATGGATGCCAGGTGTGCTATGCGTTGCAAAGGCCTAGGGATTCAGACCAGTTCGTTAGATGTCTCGCTTGCGCAAGTCTACTGTAAGATGGGGATCTGTGTCCAAATCAGGGGAGGAGACTGCATTAAAGTCGCCCCCCAGGAAGGTGGAGCCCAGGGGCAAGGAGGCCAGGAGTGAGGCGGAGGTGGCTAAAGTCGCCGTCAACATCGATGGAGGAGAATAGAGTGATACCAGGTTGAGGGGGTCGCCATTCAGAGCATTGGAGAGGGCCACAAAGGTGCCCTGAGCATCATGAATGCCACAAAAGGAAGGGAACGTTTCACCAAGATTGCCACCGCACGGGATCCCCGGGTGAAGCACGAATGCCAAACCCTGCCATACCCATATCTCGCTAAAAAGGGGCATTGGTTGCCCAACAAATGTGTCTCTTATAGCAGTAATACCTCCATCCCAAGGCGTTGTGCGTATCACAATACAGCCATTCATTTGAAGCTGTCCAGAAGGCCGTTAACAATCCAGGACAGAACGCGCAGGGAGGAGCCTAGGTGCTGTGTATCAGACATAGTGGCAAATGGTCACAGTGGCGGGGTAAAGTCTCGCAGGGAAGCCCGGCCTGATGCAGGGTCGCCAGGGGGCGTGAATGGGTACCCAGATAGCAAGCAGTGTGTCCCATAGGGAGTAGAACCGGACGTCATGTGAGTGCTGGTGTGGCAAAACAAAAAAACAACAAAAAACAGAAAATAGAACTTGGGACAACGTTCCCCCCACTCTAACCCAACCCCCACCCTATACTTCAGGAAATGAAGCATCTGTCACCCTAACAAAGGAAGAATGAACACAAGACCAAACTAAAACGCTTGGGAACGGGGAAAGCATGGAGGACCCCTCCTCATGGCAGAATGTACATAGTCAAGTCCATCAAGAGTGAAAGCAATGATGAGCCAACACGCTGCCTCCGGCCGCTGAGCCAGGCCCGAGAGGCAGAGACGAATTCAAGTGGGATCCCTAAGAAGTGTCGGGCTACATGAAAGATCAGAGTCCGGTAGGTCAAGCAAGGAATGGTGGGGCGAGGCGCCCCCACGGCTCAGACGGCCAGAGGAGCCAGACCACCGCACAACCGGAGGATCACCATGCGGCGGTGTGGACTGCCGAGAGGGGTCCATCGGGGAGTCGGAGCAGGCTTGCCTCTGGCCACGGAGCTGACGTGAGCGGTTGTGCCGAGGCTGGGGAACGGGAGCCTCTGGGCGGGCGGGGCCACCCTCCGCACCACCCGGCGGTGAGCCCCAATTGTTAGTCCGAAGGGGACGCTCCTCCATGGCCCAAGTCCAAGCCTCCTCAGGAGAGTCAAAGAATAGGGTCTTGTTGGAGAACACCACCCGCAAACGTGCCGGGAAGAGGAGCCTATATTGGATGTTGAGGGCACGTAGCTTTTGCTTGGCCTCACCAAACGAACGCCATTGACCCTGAACCTCACGCGTATAGTCCGGGAAAATCATGATCATGTGACTTTCATATCGAAGACGTTGCTGTTTGCGGGCTTCAGCCAAGATGGAGTCTTGATCCTTGTAGTTGAGAATCAGCATTATGACCGGTCTGGGTGTCGCTCCCGTCGGTTGTTTAGGGGCAAGAGAGGGGTGGGTCCGCTCGATTGCGAACTATGGGGAGAGGGAGCCCTCAGGGACCCATGATCTCAACCACTTCTGTATGAAGTCCGAGGCACGGCCCCGTTCACCCCCCTCCGGAAACCCCACCATACGGAGGTTGTTGCGGTGGAATCTGTTTTCTGCATCTTCGGCCCGCCAGTGGAGTTCCTGGGTGTGCAATTGGAGACACGCCACCTGCCCCTTAAGTTGTTGGACGTCATCTTCCACGGTAGAAATGCGGGATTCGGTCTCTTTGATCCGGGCAGTGGCGTTTCGGAGGTCCTGCCGGATGTGTGCCATATCCACCTGGACCTCCGCGATCTTGCCCTCCACGGAGGATTGCGAGGTGTGGATAGCTTAGAGGATGGTAGACAGATCCGTTGCCGGTGGTGCATCCATGTCCGCCACTCCCCCGGTTGACCCAGTTTTAGTGGTGGTAAAGCGATCCAGTTTGGTCTGGGTGGCCGGGTCTTGGCTGGTCTGTCTCGGCCCATAGTGCCCCTCAGCAGGGCAGGGGATCCCAAGAAGTGTCTCGAAAGGGTGTCTCAGTAGGTGGGCCGCTGGGCGACTCAGGGAGGCAACCTGGGACGGAGGAGGAGGCCCCCCCGGTCGAATGTTTGGTCCCAAGGCGGCAGCAGGACCTCTGCGTCTGGGGTCCAAGACCGCCTCCCTGCACCATGTAAGCAGGACAGAGGCCGGGGGGCCAATGGAGGTGGCACCCACCAGGCCTCCCGCCGCACCGTGTTCGCAGCTGATTCTGCTTCCACGGGGTTCATCCCTCAACCAGAGGCGGCATGGCAGGAGGCTGATCACAGATTTGCAGTGGGCCTCTTAGGGAGAGTTCCCAGCAGTTGCCGCAGGGTCAGACCAGGGGGGCGGAGAAGGTGACCACCACACAGTTCCGCAAGCCGTCCGATAGGCACCGCCGAACACCCTCCTCCAGCAACATCTTCACCGGGGGCGGAGCGGTCAGAGCTGGGCCCTCAAGGCCAGTCCGGGGGGGATTGCCACCCCACTAGGCCTCGGGACCGCTCCGAGTAGGACCAAGGTGGGCTAGGGGGGCCAAGGGCGGTGGAGGGGTCCCAACCAAGGTTTTCTCCCATTGCTCGATGTACGTGACCGACACCCCCCTCCGGTCCTCCCCCAAGCTGGAGATCTGATTCTTCTCTCACACAGCAACCACAAGCAGGTCCAGGGCCTGAGAGACACCAAGGACAAAGGGACACAGCGTGCAGGCAACAGGTAGCACCACCCAGGGCCCGGATCCACCCAACAGCAGGCCACCCACGTGTGTGGGGGGGCCCCTCAACTGGCCTGAGGCCCCCTCCGCCTCCAGGACTTACCAGTCGTCAGGGTCGATGAACGTCAGGTTCCCAAACACCGTCCGCCATCAGTCTCTGGCCAACGGTCACCCAGAGCAATAATTAACACCACAGCTGCCACGCCGGGGTGCCGAGGATCGGCAGAGGGAGCCCCCAATAGGCGCAGGTAGAGGGCGACCCCGGGCCGGGCGCGATGTCGTTAGCGTCGGCAGCCAGGAGAAAGTCCTCCAATCACCCGGATGGAAGCCGGTCGTCCCCAGCCCCCATCACCCGAGGTGGAGTTCGATGATGCAGCAGCCCCGCTGGGGCACTGGGGAGCGGCAGTGGGTGTCCCTGTCAATTGCGGGCAGGGAGACAGCCTCGCGCCGGTCACTGCGTTTTGCAGTGCCAAGGACAGGATAAGGCCTTCACAATTGCCCACACCGGATTAGCCGCTGCAGGGAGGGGGGCACAGGCAGCGACCCAGACCTCCAGAAGCCCTGAACCCAGGGGAGGCCCCCTCCGATCTCTCAGGCAGAAAACCAAGCATCAAGGTCCAGAGGCCGCAGGCAGTGCCGATCAGCGGGAAGAGGCTGCCATCTTAGGTGCGGGCTCCGGCCGGCCAGCCGAGCCCGGTGCATAGTGGCCCACTGGGATTTTCGCAGCTGGGGACACAGCTGGAGGTGCAGCGATGGCTCTCTAGATGGGCAGATTACGGGCAGATGGCGGAGGGGTCCGGGAGCACACTTAAGGTGCGTCCACCATCATGGCTCGCCAAGCCACGCCCTCAACTATTTACATTTTTAATATTATATTTTTTTTTAATTTTAAAATTATTTTAAACCAACATTTTTAAATTACTCCCCACCCTTATCCCCTATAAACCCAACATACTGCTTCTTAAATTCTAAATAAAATTAAAAAAATAATTAATACTTTAAACAAACATTTTTAAATTACTCTCCACCCTTATCCCATATAAACCCACCATTCCTCTCCTAAAAATAAGTGAAAAAACTATAAAAAACATACATATTAACATTACAAAATAAATGTAAACATAAAACAAAAAATACAAATAGTCGATGTTATCTACAGCAATATTTTTGACATCGATATTCTCATTATCAATATTTCTAAAATACACAAAAGAATTATATTTTTAACAACAAAAAAACATACCTCGATATTTTACCCCATCGATATTCTTGACTCGATATTTATGCAACTCGATATTTCTCCATCGGTATTCTGTCTCTTCACCGTTTAATACATGATAAAGAGGCAGGAATTAACGAAGCAAATCCCCAGATGAGCAGGACTGGGCAAAGCAGGCAGGAAACTTTACTCACGCTTTTGATTGTACATGTCTGTGTTGGTTAATGCATTTACTACATAGATGTGCCTGCAGGATTAAAAATTGCAGCCTGGAATGATAATGGGCTAAATAATGGATTAAAACAAATCGCAATTTCCAAAGTTATGAGATTGTCCAATTGATATTGCATGCTGATCAACAGAATTTTCTATCCTGTAGCCTAAAGGTAACTTCACAAAATACCAATACATGACCTCATTTGAAGAAGGCCTTATTTCTGTGCAGATTTTGATGTGACACTAGAACCTTTATTAGATCGCGACACAAACATTCAGAAAAGAAGGGCATGTTTGTTTTTATGGATGTTTTAGCGGGATTGCTTTCTGACTGTCGAGAATATACTCTCTGTTCTGTACCGCACTCTTACTATTCACACTTTGACTATTTCTTTGTCTCATCAACTATGATTGTGGGTGTTAGGAGCCCGGACTCGCCAACAGATCATGGAATACATGACCTTGGAGTTCAAATCCCTCCGTTTAGGTTCAAGAAACAGAGATGGGCTTTAGTTTATCAGCTGTCAACTGATCAGGAGTTCACATCACAGGGTCTTTCTCAATCAACAAAAATCTGGAAAATCATACACATCTTTTATATGCGATTCAATAAAATCACTCTTGGCGGCCTCATATCATCATTTGTGAAGTGCAGGCAGGATGAGATTAAACAAAAGAAGAAGTTTATGAAAGAAATAGCAAGACTGCAGGAATTACATCACAAAGCTATTTTTATGTACGGCTCTGGTTCAGAGTCAATAGCGCAGGTTTCTCTGACAGTAGCTTGTGAGCTACTGGTACCTCTCCAGTACCCGTAGTTAGCTCTCCTGTGTGCAAACAGCTTACTACAGTAGAAGCTTTTGCTTAGTTGAAGTATTATATGTTTACCAAAATTGAAAAGCATGTAATCAAGAAGAAAGTGTATGTTTTCAAATTTTTGGGAGAAAAATTTTTGAATTTCAAAAATATATTTTGAACTGACATTTCAGTGATAAATCGTGTGGTGTTGGGGAGATTGTTTTTCTTTGCTTATTTATTGGAAGATTTTACATAGGAGGAAGAAAAAGTAGACTTACGTTAATCTAATAGCATAGCAGCAAGCTCATTTAAAATATTTCTTACTTCAGAGCATAATACAAAGTGTTTTAAAACATCTCAGCAAACGCATTCTTCATTTCCCACAGGTTTGCTATAAAATCGTTTACACACAGTCCAAAACATATAAAATGGTCAGCAATTTACTATAGGCCTTTTCCACAGCCTCGAAACTTTCTTCTGTGAGCCTGTCACCAACGCACAGAGCCATTCTAAACCCATTGGGCCTTATTTACAAGCCCCTTGCACTGTGGTATGTCACTTTTTCCCCATATTAGAAGTGGCACACCGACGGCGCCAGTGGCTTGTAAATAAGCCCCTGTATTCTTAGCATTTTGGCCCACCAGTGTTTGAATGTGGGTATTTGTTTGGTTATCCAGTTTTGCAAAATTATAGATCTGGTAATAAGAGTAATCAAAAAAGGTTTTTTCCTATGATCAGAATTTAGCTTCACTTCGGGAGAATAGCCCAATAATATTAAAATTGGCTCATTGGGAAAGTCGTTCTGTACTGTTGGTCCACAATTCTCCTGTATAAAAGTCCAAAATGCCATTATCTTAGGACACTGCCAAAAGAAATGGATCCAGCTCCCTAGAGCTTCCGTCAGGCACCTAAAGTAATTAGTTAATATCTGAGGATTGTTTTTATGCAAAAAGGCCAGCGTCCTATAGAGCAACCACTTAGTATAGAGTTGCATACAGCAAAAAGTCTCCTCCTTTAGCAGAGAGAAATGTTATGACTTTATCTTATACCGGGAGGGTGTGGCTTGTGAGGCCAACATGGCTGCCACTCTTTAATGAAGCTCCGTGCTGAAACCCCCTAAATCCTGAAATAACCCTGTCCTGCACTTACCATTGACTACTATATAGCAGCCCTGAAAATATAAATATTGAAACGGAGGTACATCCATACCAATACCACCGTGGACGTGCTGGAGAGCAGCGGACGAGCTGAGGTGGCTAGACTGTGCAGACTTAAAGGGGAACGTTGCTTTGCAGGGGGAGTCATTCACTCTGAGAGATTCTGCCTGAACCTGAAATGTGTGCAATGCTGTGGGAGTAGTCTTCTCCCTCCTTTTGGTCGCACGGTGATAACGTCACCCAGGGAGAGGGCCCTGATCACCCCCGCCATCGCTGATAAGTAGGCCCTTGGCATAAGTGCCACGTGGTGTTGCTTGATCCACCTTCCTCTTGGCAGGCATGCTGCCAGTGACTTGTCCCTAGTGGTGGGGAGGCTCACCCCTCATACTTCTGCCTTTGCAGGACGGTCTCTGGGGACGTCCAGGACAGTAGAGCACCATTTCGCCAACACGGCTGAGGGAGCCCGAGCTATGCCATGCGTGACGAGTTGCCCCAGCCTGTGAGATCTGAGATGCGAGGCCGTCTTGCTCCTGTGGGGGTGGGACGAATGTTGTAGCCCTTTCCCTACCGTGACCCTGTGCCTCCCATGCGACCAGCGCCTGGGTCATTGGTGGGGTGTGAGGATGTGTGCACCCCCACTGAGTCGGAGGAGGTGCCGGCAGGTGGGCTGCCTGCCCGGGCTGAATTCGCTGCCGAAGATTGGAGAGGTGAGGAGAAAGCCTTAAGACTGGATGTGGGCACTGCTGATTTACTGGTGTTTCTGTTGTGGCCCGAGCACTTGCCCTCCCCTCTCCTCCACTGCTGCTTTGGACCTTGGACAAATGGGCCTCCTTCCCTAGCTCTTCGGTTTCCCTGGAGCTCTAGACTTGTATATGGTTGCTGTCACGGCTGGCCTTATTGAGGTATACCATGCCTACTACCAGGAACTGCAACACAACTGGCACATAGCGTGTGCTTACTGCTTAAGGCTGCTCATGCTGCACAACGTGTAGGGAGACTTCTGTGTGTGTGCAAGGGGCCCTGCCTCTCGCTGACTCTTTTGGTGATTGGGACAACTTGATGGCTTATAGAATACTGCTACAGAGATTCTTAACTATGACTCTTGCTGCAGCCCGGTCACAATGTTTTCACTAGATGTCCTGCTGTCCTGATGCATGCTAACTGACTTATATACCTGTCCACTTAAAGACATCTCTGCCTACCTTTTAACTACTCCCTTTTTTTATATACTACTCACCCATTGAATTGCCTTCTCTGCGGAGGGGACGAGGAGGTGTAGCAGCCTCTGGAGCTGCACGTGCTTTGTAGTCTCTGGTGTGCAAGGGGGCGCCGGCTGTCCCTCAACTCTGGCTGTGATCCCTCACCACCAATCCTTCCATTTCACAATAAAACAACCGTCTTGAGACTCTTGAGGGTGCACACAGCCCTGGGACGACCACCCCAAAGCCTCTAAGGAATGCCACACTAGAAGCCCTCAAAAGACTGTGGAGACACGCACAGAAGAGTTAGGTTTGTTACCCTTGCGGAGCACCCCACAGGATTCCTCCTGCGCTCCTCAGTGAAGTGAAGAATGGTGACCACTGTGCGATAAGCCATGGTCAATGGTAAAGATTCTAAACCTTCTAGACAGGGAAAATTAGACTGCTTCATGAAGGTGATGGTGCCCCCTCCAGAGACAGAGTCGGCTCCCCAGAGGTGCCCAAAATGCAGCCCTACTATTGGCTATTCAGTTGTCTCAGGAAGACATAGAGGGGCGGATTGGAGAAGTCCGATCTGCAATATCCCTCTTGTGACAAGATTTACAGAAGGTGTCAGAGAGTGTCAATACGGTGGAGGCGAGAATCTCGGAGGTGGAAGACATAATCCATAGTTTGTGAAAAGAAGTATCAGTTATTGATGTTGCAGTAAAAGATTTAACTTGGAGAGTGGACAACGCATAAAATCGCGTCAGGAGGAACAACTTGCGATTTGTGGGCTTTCCAGAGGGAGTTGAAGTCCCTGACAACAGTGGCCTTCCTGGGTGACTGGCTGCGGACTTCCGTTCCGCCTATATAGCTCTCCTCCTGTTTTGTAATAGAACACGCACAAAGGGCATTAGCTCCTAAGCTACCTCAGGGTGTTTCACCATATCTGGTGATAGCCTGTTTCTTGAACTTCTTGAACAGGTACATGATATTGTTAGAATTCCGATGTCTAGGAGAGGTCTGTCATAAAAACACAAAAAATTATGGTATTTTCCCATTATTCCCACGAGATGCAAAAACAGATGTGCACTTTTGACTATGTTCAAGTTAAACTGAGAGCCTCCAAATGAAATACATGCTACTGTCTCCTGCAAAGCTCAAGCTTACATTTGAGGGCAAAATGTTCTTTTTTCATTCACCAGAGTAGGCTTGGACCTGGCTTGAGGAATGCCCACCCCTACAAAATATTAGGGGTGGCTGGGATGGTGGAGCTACTCCTCGTCCGGAGGGGACACGACCAAAGACACGCCGATAGAACAGAAGGAAAAAAAATGGACGTCCACCCAGAGTTCTCAGAGGCCTCTGGGTGCTGTTAGTATTTACTGTATTGTTACTGTTTTTATTTCTTGGAAAAATAATTTTATTTTTTTCCCCTGCCGTAGCGTTAACATCGAGTACAGTGTGAGAGTATGAATCAGCGAACCCTTTTTCCTGTACTTTTGAGTATATTTGTGGAAGTCTGAGTGTGAGATGTGACAGAGGCACCTGGGGATTGCAGTATAGTGCCAACACTTATAAAGAAAGTGTGGGAGACTGCTGTGTGTATGGGATTAATGAGAAGAAGTGGATGAATGGTACATGGGTTACATATAGTTCAAGCTATCACTTATTGTTGAATTGTTTGGGAGGGGTGCTAGAACTCCTACTGTCATCCCAGTGCTCTGATTGCCACAATAGACATGTGGATGTTTACACTTGGGGTGGGAGGAGGTGGGGGGAGTAAACAGGATATTATTAGATGGTTATAGTGTTGTTATTAGAGGTGTTTTCTCTACAGTCACAAGAGTTGTGCTATGTTTAGTGATGATATATTCTGATGGGGATCAGGGAAGTTGGACATACATGTTTAGCGTCCAGGAATGACAGCTGCTGAGAGACTAGATCAGTGGGAGCTCTCCATATTGTCATGGAACTTCAATGGACTAGGCAACACAGTAAAGAGAGGATTGGTAACCACCTGTGAAAGGAGGCTTAAAACAGATGCCGTCTTGTTACAAGAGACACATGTAATGGGGTCCCGAAGGAGCCTATACCACTCTGGCGCAAGCCAACTTTACCTACGGGTCTCGGGGAGTAGGGATCCTGATTCATAAATCATCCCCCTTCAAAATACATAGGCAATGGGTGGACCCAGATGGGAAGCTTGTGGCAGTGTGGGGTATGTGGGGTCGGCGGGGTTGTCACGCTTATGAGCATCTATGCCCCCCACGGCTACAGCAAGGTACCCTAGTCAAGATCACAGAGATATGCTATGTGCCCTGATTTAGATACGTCGAGGCCTACCCCAAGCTTTTTAAGGGAGACTCAGCTAGCTTGCTTTGCACGCAACCTAGGACTAGTGGACCTCTGACGGAAGCGTCACCCGAACAGTCATAAATACTCATATTTTTCCGGCACTCATCAACTCTTTTCCTGATTGGATTATGTCTTAGCCCTAGCGGGCTAGAAAGCCATAGTGATGAAAGCCAAATATAGATCTAGGAGGATCACTGACCACCCACCACCGTGGCTTACGCTGGGACTCCAATCCCTTCCATCCGGTACGGGGTGGAGATTAAACACTTGAGAGCTACGAGATCCCCAAGTATCCAGAGAACTGAGAGTAGAACTGAAATATATTTGAAGGAAAATGAAGAATCAGCGGTTATACTGTGGGAAGCACATAAAACTATACTCCGAGGTAGGGCACAAAACATCTTAGCAGATAAACGTAAGAAAAAAACACAAGACATGGATGAAATAGAAGACCACCTGTTGACACTGGAGGAACCAGCAGGATCTGAGCAGAGCCCCTTAACTCTTCGTACTATGGCGCTCCTCCGAGAGGAACATTGCCTCCTAGCTAGCAAAGAAGTTAGAACTCAGATACTGGCTACACAACATAGACCATATGATGTGGGCAACAAGGCTGGCAGTTTGTTAACCTGGCAGGGGCATAGAGAGCTGGAGGCGTGCTGGTTGGATACCATCATACGACATGGGTAATATATATAATACTGACAAAGAGGTTGCTCATTCGCTTGCACGGCACGCTACTATGCAGCTTTTTAGGAAGTGTGACCGTTAGCAGCTGCAGCACGCATAGAAGCATATCTGGCAGAGCTCCAAATGCCGACCCTCCTACTGGAGGATCGAATGACATTGGAAGAGGGACATTGGAAGAGGACATCACTCACAGAAATACGCAAATCATCTCCCAACTCAAACCAGGCAAAGTCCCCAGACCTAATGGGATACCGGCTGAGTTCTTTAAGAGTACGGCTCACCTTCTCAGTCCTCACCACCTTTGGCTCTATCAAACAACCAAACACGAGACAAGGTTACCGTTAGACCTCTGAAAAGCATAGATAGTGGTAATTCATAAACCAGGGAAACTGCCCACACATTGCAGCTCCTACTGCCCAAATTCTCTGTTGAATGTGAAGACCAAAATCCTGGAGTCCATATTGGCCTCCAGACTGGTAAAACGTATTCCCCCCCTTAATCCACAGTGACCATTCTGGCTTCATACCTGGGAGGTCGACCAGATTTAACCACCACAGATTATACAATTGGTTAGAGCCGGTCTGGCACAGACAAGATCCACATATCTTCCTCTCGCTGGATGCTGAAAAATCCTTTGACACAGTTTATTGCCCCTTTTTAATGACAAAACTTTCTAGTTTTGGCTTTGGCCATGAATTCCAGTCCTGGATAAGCTGGCTCTACAAGGATCCAATTGCTGCAGTGTGGGTCAAAGGAATTCTGTCAGAGGAATTCCCAAATGGGGGAAGGACCAGGCAGGGGTGCTCCCTGCACCCCCTCCTATTTGTACTGGTCCTGGAACCCTTGGCTTACCCAATTTAGTCATACCCTGAAGTTTGTGGGATTCCAAGTGGGAGAGGGGTCAGGATAGAGTGAGAGGATCTCGCTCTACACCAACAACATCCTTCTGTATATCAGTCTGACATTCCGGGTATTCAAGTAACTGGTATAAGTTTAGCCTCTAATACACAGGCAAAATACTTGATCTACACACCCTGCCTCGGAGACGGAGAGTAGGACAGGGGCGTAGGAGACACAAAATTTCTGGGGGGAACAAGGATAAACTTTTGAACTTACCAGTGACCCAATACAAATCGCCCATTGTATGAGAGCCGTACGCTATGTTAACCGAATACAGTTGCATAGTTTTGTAGTGAAACATTGATAAAGGCAGGCATGTAGTCACAGTTTGCAAGTATGCTTTAATTGTTAGTAGCACTTACAAAGCAATTAGACCAAATCAGAAAAAACATGTTTTTGAATCTTACATCTTCATGCATCAAGCAAACAAAGGTGGGATGAAAAAAAGGAAGAATAACCTGAATGCTCTTCATGACATTTCTGTAAGATGTGAGTCCAGCCACTCACCTGAAATCCAGGTCCGTACGCAGGGGCAATGACTGTTCCTCAACCCCCCCTGAACACCTCTCAGCGCTGCTGAGAAACACAGGAGCCCTGGCAGGTGTCCAAAGAGGGAAGGGCATTTGGGATGAGAGACAAAGAAAAAAGAGAGACTGCTACGCTTCACCGCCTGGGCCAGCCAGGATCCGGAATCCGGTACAGCAAAAGCAATCTTGACTATACCTAAAAATATATAAAGAGCATTTTACTTATACAGATCCTAACTCCTATTCTAATATAAATATCGTGTACTACGTTGTCCTAATTACTTTTCTTTATGTTGGGACGTTTTCAATATTCATACAATATGTTCTCTCAATAAGCACAATGACGTTAAAACAAGAGTCTATGAAATATAAAACATTTATATGTATTAGACCTTGTATTCTTTATCCTGATTTACACTCAGTATACCGTACACGCCGTATATCTCACGTGATTATGTGTTTGTAGTAATGCATAACTAGGCGCCTGCATAAACTATGCACCTGGATATGTCCTCAGAAGATTCTGGTCAAATTACTATCAAAAGCCTGTCAGCTGCTTACAAATAGTCACTGAATATAAGGATCAATTGCGCTTTAAATGCAGCCAGAAAAGCATGAATCAAATGTCAAGCATAATGTGCAGAAAATGCAAAAGGTACAATGTAGTCACTTTTAAATGCTGCCAGAAAACATTGATGCCAAAAATCCAAAGTTATTGTCAACTAGTAAAGAGTTAGCATTGCAGTCACACACACTGCTGATGTGAAATGTCAAGATTAAGCCTCAAAATGAAGGGTTAACACTCTAAATATTCCAAAAGAAGGGTTAACACTCTAAATACACAAGCGCACGCAAGCAGATTAAGTGATAACCAGTTTTTTTAACACTTAGCTCTTGCACATGATGTCCTTGGATACTTGGAATGTCCTTGTTGTCTTGAGCCGGCTCGAAGACATGGAGGAAATCCTTGCAGACAGCTCCAGTTACGGAAGAAGAGGCTCTGGTGAGTTCCTTTCAGGCAGTGATGAGGAAAGGCTCTGGGGAATTACCTCCTCGAGTCAGGAAGCAAAAAGCCAAGCAATGCTTAACAGATGGATGTGGCTATTTATAGCTAAATCCTGGGCGTGTCTGGGGTGTAACACAAGGTGTGCAATTATGACTCATTGCCACCTGTTTACAATGAGAAGCTGCAGTTGCCTAGAGACATAATTGCAATGTCAACAGGCTCAGTGCATTTAAATGCCATGACTCACGTTTTCAGACCCCCGGTTCTCCAAAGTTCAAAGTTGTTAAGAATGTAATAACAAGCATTGGCACAAGCAATAAACAAGGCAATAAACAAGCATAGGAAAAATCAATAAACAAGCATAGGCAAAATCATCACAAAATAAAACATAATAATTTAAGATGCCTGTTTTTTCACCTGTTGTTGATATGACTCTAGATGTTTTTTAGCTTGTGTCTGGATCTGTACTAAGTGGTTGTGATGATCATGGACGGCCGGAACCTGACTCATAGTAGATGTCTACACTATTGGGAGCATTCTAGGATGATAACCGAATACACAATAAAAAGGTGATATTCCTGTAGCAGAATGGGCTGAATCATTATACACAAATTCTGCTAATGGTAAAGCTTTATCCCATTCTGTGGTTAAAGTAGTAAGAAAACAACCTAATTTTGTTCAAGGGTTTTATTAAGTCATTCAGTCTGTCCATCCGTTTGAGGATGGTAAGGGGAGGAAAGACAGACATCAATTTTCATGGAGGAACAAAAACTTCGCCAAACCTAGAAACAAACTGTGATCCCCTACCGGATACAATACTTGTTGGTAATCCATGTAGTTTGACCACATGTTGTAAAAACAGGTCAGTTAACTCCTTTGCCGACGGCATGTGTTTCAACGGGACAAAGTGTGCCATTTTAGTTAAATAATCAACTACTACCCATACAGTGGAAAATCCATTGGATGTGGGTAGACCAGTAATAAAATCCATACTTAATGTATGCCAAGGTGCAGGTGGAATGGGCATTGATTGTAGTAATCCAGCAGGCACAACATGAGGGATTTTAGATTACACACAGGTTGGACAGGTTTTTACGTAGTTTTCGACATAAGGTATTAATGTGGGCCACCAGAAATCTCTCTGACCTAATTCTACAGTTTTCTTTGATCCTGAATGACCGGCTAACGCCGCGTCATGATGCTAGTATAAAATAGTATCATGCAACTCCTGTGTGGGGATATATAAACATCTATCATGATACAATAATTCCCCCCTTTTTACTGTTTGAGAAGGTTTGGATTCTCTTTGTTGTGCTACTTGAACCTGAGCTAAGAAATCTTTTGGAGCACAAATGGCAATGATTTTATCTTCTGGAATAATCATAGTAGGTGTCTCAGTAGCTTTGTCAGGAGTAGGAAAATGTAATTGTGACAGTGTGTCTGCTTTCTGCTGTTCTTTTCCAGGTCTATATGTAATCACAACATCAAATTCGTTGAAAAACAAAAGCCAATGAAGTTGGCGTGGTGTTAGTGTTTTGACATTTTGATAGAACTGCAAATTACGGTGATCAGTGTAAATTGTTATTGTGTGACGAGCTCCGAGCAAATGATGTCGCCACTCGTGAAATACAAGTTTGATGGCTAATAATTCACGCTCAGCCACCGTATAATTCTGCTCAGCAGGCAGGAGTTTTTTTAGAAAAGTAGGCAACCAGATACAAAAGGCCTGATATAGGATCTCTCTGGGATAGAATACCGCCAACAGCAATTTGAGATGCGTCGGCCTCCACATAGAAAGGTTGCGATGGATCAGGATGATGTACCAGTGGAGCTTCTGTGAAGGCCTGCTTGAGTTTCTGAAATGATTCTTCTGCTGCTGGGGACCAATGAAATGTAACTCCCTTCTGGAGTAAGTGCGTAATGGGTGACACAACTGTAGGAAACTGAGGAATAAAACGCCGATAAAAATTGGCAAAACCCAGAAAGCGTTGAATATCTTTCGGGATCTGGGTGTTGCCCATTTTAAAATGGGCTGTACCTTAGAATCATCCATAGCAATGCCATTGGGAGAAATCACATAACCCAAAAATTCAATGCAGGTCGCGTGGAAAACGCATTTCTCTAACTTAACGAATAGTTTATGTTCGCTGTAACACAGTGCAGACATGTTCTATATGTTCTTCGGTTGACGAGGGGAAAATAAGGATATCAAGTTTATCAAGTTTATCAAAAGTTTATTGTTTGATTAATAAAAACCTTACAATATTGCGCAAAAATTCATAACAAAATTATAAAATCAGGCATAAAAACATTTAGGTTTCAGGTTTGTTACATTATTGACATATTATGTACTTCCATCACTACATTCTTTCGATTTTTGGTATTCTAACTTGTTTTTCAATCTTACTAACATTTTTACAAAGGCTGAGTTTAAAATTATATCATCTGTATAAAGGCATCTTATTAATGCTTGTCTACAACTCCTTATTCCACGAATGTTAAAGTGTCTCTTAAGGATAGTTATTCTATCAACTTTCAGCTCTGGACAAGCGCAAAGTAGATGCATGATGTTTTCTTCTCCAAATTTAGATAGCCTGCAAGTCGTAGGACCCGTGTTAGTCAACCATGGCATTAAATGACATGTGCCTGGAAATGCTCCGAAACGGGCTTTTATGAAGATTTGTTTAAATTTTTCAGACCAAGGAGTTTCAAGGTATGGCTGCACTTTAACCTTAGTGTAACCATTCAGGAGTGGCCACGCATGTTTTCTTTTTGAGAGAGTATCTTTATCCAGAAGTAATGATAAGTGCTTTGTTGTACTATTAATTACTTTTTTAAAAGAGTTCAATGTAGTTGGCATTTCCCAAACTGAGTTTGCTGAGTATTCCTCTAATGATGTAAATAGGTATTTCCCTGCCTCAGATTTCCGATTTAAATTTATTTCCTGCCACAATAGTTTGGACAATTGGTTGTCAGTATCCATTCTTATTCTTTTCCATACTTTTATAAATTGGCCTTTTCGTGCAAAGACCTGATTGGCCATCCCAAATTCCATTCGTATCTGCGCAGGTGAAGCATTATGTGGGATTAAAAAAAGGGCTTTAAAAATCTTTGTAGCTGCATTGTTAATTATTACCGAATCTTTTCCACACAATGCTTCGCTACCATATGTCAAGGTTGGAAAGAGTTTTGCTGATATAACTTTCAACAAAGGTCCGTAACTCTGCATTCCTATAGATTTCTGTAAAGTTCGAAATGCCACTAACAATATTTTTGCTTTCCGTTGTATATCCATCTTGTGTGGTTGGTATGATCCGCGTTCGTCAAATAGTACTCCTAAGTATTTATATGTATTTACTTGCTCTAGTTGTGAGTTATCAAGGAACCATTTATAATTATGTTTTAGTCTTGAGTATTTATTAACTTCCATGATTTTTGTCTTTGATTCATTTATAACCATTCGATTTTCTTTGGAGTAGGTAGATATCCTGTTTAGCAAGCGTTGTAGTCCAACCTTTGTTTGGCTAAGTAGAATAACATCGTCTGCATATAACAAGTTTGATATCTTGGTGTTGGCAAGTTTGGGTGGGCAAACTTTCACCCCATCCGAAGCTTGCGTTAAGTCCGCTAAAAATAAATTAAAAAGCAATGGAGCCAGAACACATCCTTGTTTCAAACCTGTTGCTGTTGGGATTTTTTCTGTTACTGTTAGGCCATCTCCCATCCGAACGCTAATCCATGTGTCAGAGTACAGTAGTCGAATTAATTTTAAAAGAGAGGGAGGTATACCTAAATCTATTAACTTTTGCCATAAAAGGACTCTCTGTACATAGTCAAATGCTGCCTTAAAATCTACAAAACACAAAAATAATGATTGTTTCTTACTAATATATTTATCCATTAAAACCGATAAGACGAGGATATTTGTTGTAGTACCTAAGCCTTGTATAAATCCAGTTTGATTTGGAGGGATTATCTGATTTTCTTTTACCCAATCTGTTAGGTTACATAGTAAAACACCAGCAAATAATTTAGCATCCGTATCCTGGAGCGTACTAAGTCGGTAATTTTCTGGCAAAGACCAATCTCCTTTTTTATGAATTGGGGCTATCAGTGATCCCTTCCAGGTATCAGGTATTAATGATAGCTGAACAATTTCATTAAAAACCTTTAACAAGTATCCTGACCATAGTCTGGGGTCCTTTTTATAAAGAGCAAACGGTATACCATTTGGGCCAGGGGCACCATTTTTTTGTTTCTGGATCAATTTATAAATTTGATTTTCTGTTATAATAATGTCTTTTATTTTATCCTTTGTCATTGGCTCTGACATGTTAACCACAGGTTTCAACTGAGTTGTGTCCCTGGCAGGATTTAAATGTATAGACAGAAACCTGATCCACTCATTCTTAGTTAAAGATGATGTTACACCTGTTCTATTTGATCGAGCTAAGCCGTTTATCAACATCCAGAATTTCCTGGAGTTTGTTTGTTTGCTACAGAAGAATACTTTGGCCCAATAATCATGTTTCTTTTTATTCTTTTCATCCCACAATAACTTTTGTAGGTTACAGTTGACCCTTTTTAATTTTATACTCAAGTCCATATCATTAGGATTCATCCTTTTCTGTCTCATCAGTTGATTACGAGCTCTTTTCAACATCCTAGTTGTTATAGTTAGAGTAATTTTGTTCTCTTTTTCTGTTTGCACATTTTCTTTTTTATAATTTTTTTGCTTATAGGTATTAACGAGTTTTTGTATAAAATTAACCCATTGTTCAATTGAAGTTAAGGTGTTATCTTCAAAACATGTTTCTACAATTTTAAGGGCCTTCTTATTAGTATCTTCTTTACGATGCTCCTTCCATATTAATTTCTTATAATTTACTGAGCGTGTCTGGCCTGGCAATGTTCTATATTCAGAATGTTTATTAACGGACAAACTAGTAATAAGTATTTGTTGACTGTGATCACTCTCAGATGTTTTTTCAATTGAAAAAGAGATCATATTGATAAAAATATTCAAAGATACCATAGTGTAGTCAATTCTTGATTTATGGTCCTGTGAATAAAATGTCCAAGCCGGTGGGGAGTCTTGAGGTAACCTTCCGTTCAGGATTCTTAATCCCAGAGCTTCTAAATCATTAAAATAAGGATATCGTCTATGTAAACTATTACGAAGACATCCAGAAAGTCCTGCAGCACATCATTGATAAAAAATTGAAATGCTGCATGAGCATTACACAAACTGAAGGGCATTACTGTATACTCAAAAAGACCGAACTTCGTCCTAAAAGCTGTCTTCCACTCGTCTCCAACTTTAACCCTAATCAGGTGATAAGCACCTCTCAGATCTAACTTGGTAAAGATGGTTGAATGACGTACCTGATCTAATAATACCGGTATCGATGGGAGTGGATATCGATTTTTTTACCGTCACTTTATTTATGGCGCGATAGTCAATACAGGATCGGAGTTCTTTGTTCTTTTTCGGGATGAAAAAGAGCGGAGAACTAACAGGGGATGTAAAATGTCAAATAAACCCCTTTAGTAACAAAACATCCAAATATTCACGCAAATATTTGGTCTCAGGTTCTGACAAGGCATACACACGACTGCATGGCAGGGTAGCTCCAGGAAGTAAATCTATACGGTAGTCGTAGGACTGGTGAGGTGGTAGCTGAGTTGCCTGTTGTTCGGAAAAAACATAATGAAAGTCATTGTATTGTTTGGGTAACGTGATTTCTGACTTTTCCTCTATTGCCAATTCTGGATCCTCTATCACAGAGGCACAGTGTAATGGTGTTATAGGGTGATGTTCAGTTGAATATCATTTCTGCCAACAATGAGCTGAATCCAATGTTACTGTGCGTTTGAGCCAATCTATTTTTGGATTGTGCAATTGAAGCCATGGGATTCCCAATATGGCTCCAAACACAGTAGTGTCAATAAGATCAAAGCAGATCTGTTCAGTCTGTCCGTCAGCGCAGATCATGGTTAAAGGGGAGTTCTGATAATGTATTAAACCCAAAGATAGCTTTGACCCATCAACGGCACGTACAGGTTCAGGGGTTTCTTTCTTGATGGTTGGAATATTTAAGGTTATGGCTAATCCTATATCCATAAAATTACAGATAGCCCCAGAATCTAACAATATAGGAATAACCTTTCGAATCTGGGTAGAAAACAGCAAAGTAACAATCAAAGTTAAATGACGGGGTGCAGATGTCATGGTGTTTCCTAAATAGTGGTAAGAGGCCAAACCGTTGCTTGTGCTCGATAAGGAGGCCTCAATCCTTATCGGGCCAGGAAATTTAGTTTCAACAACGGGAAGCGGGGATTCAATCATGCCAATTGCTTTCTTGGGGGTATTCTTCACCAAACAGTCCCGAACGAAATGTCCGGATTTCCCACAATACAAACAGAGATTTAGACAACGTCTCCTGTCTTTCTCCTCCTTGGACAAAGGTCCGCTAATCCCCCCAATCTGCATAGGTTCTGTATGACCAGAAGAAGCATTGTGATTAGGTGTTTCTCTTTTCTCATTTTTTACCACAACAACTCTGGGCATATCTCCACGAGTTCTTTCAATCTTTCTTTCCCCCAGACGATGATCCAATCGGACCAACAAATCAATAAATTCAACACAATCAGATGGCAGATCAATGATTTGAGCAAGTATATCTTTTAAATCATCCCGAAGGCCACGATCAAAAAGTGATGTTCTTTTCTCATCTGGCCATTCAGTCTCTGCAATCAGCCTATTAAAGGATGTGATGTAGGACAATAGATCCTTATTGCCCTGACGCAGATTCAAAAGCTCGTTGTCGCTTGCTTGGATAATTTGGTGTCTCGCAAAGAGTTTTTGCATTGTTTCTTTAAAGCAACAAAAGTTATGCACTATTGGGTCATCCCTTTCTACAAATGGTATTGACCATGTAGCCGCTGTTCCACCTAGGTAAGATAAAATGAACGCCACCTTTGAGGCATCATCAGTAAATGCTGCAGGCTTGCAAAGGAAGTGTAATTGACACTGGTTCATAAGAATACTAAACTTTGTTTGGTCTCCAAAGAACCATTCCGGGGGAGCTAAAGGTGTAGGAGACGTGACAGTGACGTTCACAGGTGGAGCCCCAGCTGCTTCTGCAGCCATTGGGGTGAAAGTAAAGCGCTGTGGTTGAACCACAGGCTTGATTTTAACCGTTGTGTTATCCCAAGGGTTTTCTCGTGGTTTATATCGTTGTAACTCACAGTGTAGTGTGTGGTTCTCATGTTTTAATGTAGTGACTTCTTGTTGTAATCCTAACACTAACCTAGACAATTCCTGTATGGACATGGTGGTTTCTTCTGTGAGGGAATCCATCGCCCAGGTAGACTTGTATTTTGTGGCTTGGCTTTATGTAAGATATGAGTCCAGCCACTCACCTGAAATCCAGGTCCGTCTGCAGGGGCGATGACTGTTCCTCAACGCCCCCTGAACATCTCTCAGCGCTGCTGAGAAACACAGGAGCCCTGGCAGGTGTCCAAAGAGGGAAGGGGATTTGGGATGAGAGACAAAGAAGAAAGAGAGGCTGCTACACTTCACCACCTGGGCCAGCCAGGATCCGGAATCCGGTACGGCAAAAGCAATCTTGACTATACCTAAAAATATATAAAGAGCATATTACTTATACAGACCCTAACTCCTATTCTAATGCAAATATCTTGTACTACGTTGTCCTAATTGCCTTTCTTTATGTTGGGACATTTTCAATATTCATAAAAGATGTTCTCTCAATAAGCACAATGACGTTAAAACAAGATTCTATGAAATACAAAACATTTATATGTATTAGACCTTGTATTCTTTATCCTGATTTACACTCAGTATACTGTACACGCCGTATATCTCACCTGATTATGTGTTTGTAGTAATGCATAAACTAGGCGCCGGCATAAACTATGCACCTGGATTCTGGTCAAATTACTATCAAAAGTCTGTCAGCTGCTCACAAATAGTCACTGAATATAAGGATCAATTGCGCTTTAAATGCAGCCAGAAAAGCATGAATCAAATGTCAAGCATAATGTGCAGAAAATGCAAAAGGTAAATTGAAGTCACTTTTAAAATGCAGCCAGAAAACACTGATGCCAAAAATCCAAAGTTATTGTCAACTAGTAAAGAGTTAACATTGCAGTCACACACACTGCTGATGTGAAATGTCAAGATTAAGCCTCAAAATGAAGGGTTAACACTCTAAATATTCCAAATGAAGGGTTAACACTCTAAATACACAATCGCGCGCAAGCAGACTAAGTGATAACCAGTTTTTTTAACACTTAGCTCTTGCACATGATGTCCTTGGATCCTTGGAATGTCATTGTTGTCTTGAGCCGGCTCGAAGACATGGAGGAAATGCTTGCAGACAGCTCCAGTCACTGAAGAAGAGGCTCTGGTGAGTTCCTTTCAGGCAGTGATAAGGAAAGGCACTGGGGAATTCCCTCTTCGAGTCAGGAAGCAAAAAGCCAAGCAATGCTTAACAGATAGATGTGGCTATTTATAGCTAATTCCTGGGCGTGTCTAGGGTGTAACACAAGGTGTGCAATTATGACTCATTGCCACCTGTTTACACTGAGAAGCTGCAGTTGCCTAGAGACATAGTTGCAATGTCAACAGGCTCAGTGCATTTAAATGCCATGACTCATGTTTTCAGACCCCCGGTTCTCCATAAGCATTGGCAAAGTTCAAAGTTGTAAACAATGTAATAACAAACATTAACACAAGCAATAAACAAGCATCGGCAAAATCAATAAACAAGCATAGGCAAAATCATCACAAAATAAAACATAATAATATAAGATGCAGTACTATAAACAAACAGCAACATGACTAATTCGACCATCATATGGGTGTTGACAGATAACACAGGGTATACTGTTCCTTTTGAGATGGGGATTCCTGACAATTTCTAAACCTCAAAATGCAATTGGACTAATATTGGAGTGTATTGGAGACAGGGTGCTGGCACACGGAGCTGTAAGAGCAGAGAAATATCCGCTTACTAAAAGTGGCATATATAAAATAGTAATATGAAATCCAACCTTACCATTAAGGAGGATGTATCATTGCCATCACAAAGATAGAAAACATGACACAGCACTCCTTTCTAGCTAGTAAATACAGGTTAAAAGAGTGTATTAAGGAATTCCCAATGTTAATCTATGAAAGGAGTAGGCCTCACAGTAGCGAAAATCGAATGTAGGTGTTTTTCACTACAAGGACATGCAAAACTTAATAGTACATGTCCTACCTTTTAGTAACATAGCGCCCTGCCCTATAGGCTACCTAGGCCCTACCTTCAGGTGACGTGTAATAAAATGGAAGTTTAAGGCTTGGCAAGGGGTTTTTAATCTCAAGATGACATGGCAGTACAATTGCACACACAGGCTCTGCAGTGGCAGGCCTGAGACATGTTTAAAGGGCTACTTGTGTGGGTGGCGCAGTCAGTGCTGCAGACCCACTAGTAGCATTTTATTTTCAGGCCCTGGGTATATGGTATACCACTTTACCAGTGACTTCCAAGTAAATTAAATATGCCAGTTGTGCATACACCAGTGTTACCATGTTTAGGGGAGAAGCACATACACTTTGGCACTGGTCAGAAGTGGTAAAATGCTCAGAGTCCCTAGGCCAACAAAAATAATCAGCTAAAAGAAGAGATAAGCAGGCAAAATATATGGCGGAAGACCACCCTAAGGCTGGCAGGTTTAATAGTATGGTATAGGATTCTGTGTCTCTGAGTTTTGAAGTCAGTCGGATCCTTTTTGGAAACCCCTCGTTTAGCAGGGCACAAGAAGGAGAGCGAGAATAGTTTCTCAAACAGTGTACGTTTATTACCTGCATTCCTCTTGGTGAAGGGTGGAGAAACCCTTAATGCATCGCAAATTATACAACACAATACAGAAACTTTTGCCACTGGAGTCAAGCTATCCTGGCTGATGAGAGGTGAAACTAGCCCTAGGATGCTTGTTTCCAGTCCAGGGAAGACTTGGCCTGGTAGTTCGGGCTGGACTGTTCCCATTGGGGGCAGGGTCAAGACTGATTTGCATATGGCTGGGTTCAAACTGGAATGGCATGGGGAGCAAAAATATTATGCATTTAGGCCGAGAGTCCTGTACTGGGGTGAATGTATGACACTGTTCTGCATTCTGTCCATCAATTGTTCTTTTTGCGATAGTGCTATTAAGGCTCTGGAAGGCTGGTTTCATGGAAGGAACGTGCATGATTATGAAGGACTGTACAAGTAACTTATGAGGGAGCACATCCTTAATAACTGTCAAAATCAGCAATTGCTCCAGTACCTGGTGGACTCGGATATGACCACTCCCCAAGAACTGGGAAAGACGGCAGACAAGTTTGCCTGCACCAGGGCGAAACAAAAGTCTCATGGTGATGGTGACCAGAAGAAGCAAGATTCTTCTAAGGCCCAAGAGAAAGGTGGGGAGAAATCTAAAGAAAAGAAAGAGTCTTCTGAAGGTCCCCAAAAATCTTCCTCTAGGGGGTGGGTTCCAATCCTCTTCCTCCTCTAACAAGAAACATTGGTGCTATTTGTGTAAGAAAAACGTCCATAGGGCAAAGGATGCCAATTTCGCTAAGTCTTACACCAATACTGCTACTACTACTACTACAACTCCTAAACCTCCTAGTGCCCCTAGAAATAGCATTGGTAGTTGTAGATGCCCCAAGAGTTTAGCTGGGTTAACCTTGGGTACTGAATACATTCTGGCCTAGTCAGGGCACCCACTCAGGCTGTTTTAGTCTGTAATGGTGGCACTAAGCTTGCCACCCTTATTTTAAGTCCACTAACTTGGGCAAATACAGACAACAGCTTCTCAAGAATGGTCATGACGCTTTAGCTCACAGAGACACAGGTGCGAGTGTCACTTTGGTGACAGAGAAACTTGTGTGTCCTGAGCAGATTCTACTTGGTCAGATTTACTAAGTGACCAATGTTAGCAATGTCAGGCCAGATAATTCTTTGGCAGTTGTCAATTTCAGCTGGGGAAGGGTAAAAGGCCCAAAGAGAGTTGTGGTATCCTCAGACCCACTTGTGGACTGTCTACTGGGCACTGATATTGAAACTTCAGCCTGGTCTGAAGTGAAGTTCAGGACTCATTCAGAAACTATGGAAATTTCAGCCAGTGTCTTTGCTGTCACTAGGGCTCAGGCGAAAAATGTATGCCCCAAGGGAGCCCTGGATCCTGAAAAAATGGACCAGCCAGCTCCCAAGAGAAGGAGCAGGAAGGGTAAAGATGTATCCTCCTCTCAGACTCCCAGTGAGAATCAGCCTCCTGGGGTAGATGATCTCGGTACCTGTGAAGGAACGGTTCCAGAGGAGCTTGGGCCTGACAAGGCAGAACTACTGTGGCCAGGGAAGACTTCAGTCTGGAGCAGAAGGCCTGCCCCTCTCTTGAACAACCCAGACAGAAAGCTGCTGCTGAGGAAGCGGGGAATGTCAGTGAGTACAACAGGACTTTTTGGGAAAATGAGCACCTGTTTTCTGCAAGTAGGGACCCCGAGCCTGGTGCCACCAGGAGGTTGGTCATACCTCAGAAGTTCAGGGGTTTCCTATTGACCCTGGCTCCGGACATTCCCCTTGCAGGACATTTTGGGTAAAGCAACGACTTGGGACAGCCTTGTCCCTCACTTTCATTGGCCCTACATGTCTGAAGACACCAGTGAGTTTTATCACTTCTGTGTCACCTGCCAAGCCAGTGGTAAGTCAGGTGGCACTATAAAGGCCCCCTTGATCCTACTACCATTGGTTGGGGTTCCCTTTGAGAGGGTAGGGATAGACATTGTAGGTCCCTTAAACCGTCCAACAGCATCTAGAAATAGTTTTATCTTAGTAGTGGTGGACCATGCCACTAGATATCCAGAGGCTATTCCCTCTAGTACCGCTACAGCTCCTGTGGTGGCCAGGGCCCTCCTGGGAATCTTTTCCCGAGTTGGGTTCCATAAGGAGGTCTCGTCAGCCAGCGGTACTTACTTCATGTCTAGCTACATCACTGCTATGTGTGGTGTTAACAGGGCAATGGGCTTGTTGAAAGGTTCAACAAGACCCTCAAAGGTATGATCATTGGTCTCCCAGAAAAGCTGAGGCTAAATGGGATGTCTTACTACCTTGCCTTCTCTTTGCCTACAGAGAGGTTCCCCAGAAGGGGGTGGGCTACAGCCCATTTGAACTTCTGTTTGGACATCCAACTAGGGGTCCATTATGTCTAGTCAAAGAAGGACAGGAGCAATCTCTCAAGCCTCCGAAACAGGACATAGTAGACTATGTACTCGGCCTGGGTTCTTGCATGGCTGAGTATGTGAAGAAGGCCACAAAAATCTTGAGGCCAGTCAGGAGCTTCAGAAAGCTTGGCATGACCAAACGGCTGTACCAGCAGTTTACCAGCCAGGACAAAAAGTGTGGGTGTTGGAGCCTGTGGCCGCAGCAGCTCTCCAAAACAAGTGGAGTGGCCTCCACACTCTAGGGAAAAGAAAGGTGAGGTCACCTACTTAGTTGAACTAGGTACTCTAAGAAGTCCCCATAGAGTCCTTCATGTGAATCACCTGAAACCTTCTGTTGACAGGGCTGACATGACCACTGATTAGAGACAGGAGGAAGAGAGTGACCCTCTCCCTGATCTCCTCTCTCAGGACCCTGTTGAGGGATCAGTTGACGGAGTAGTTTTGGCAGACAGACTGATCAACAGCAAGTTGATTGCAGATAGGTTTTCAATCAGTTTCCTGGTCTATTTTCTCAGACACCCAGTCAAGCCACCTGGTATACCCATGAAGTGGACACAGGTGACAGCTTGCCTGCAAAGAGCAAAATTTACAGATAGCCTGACTATGTCAGGACAGAGGTCCAAAAGATGCAGGAGTTGGGGGTCATTGAGCATTCAGATAGCCTTCGGCTAGTCCTGTAGTCCTTGTACCAAAACCTCACAACCAGGATGGTAAGACAGAGATGAGATTTTGTGTTGACTATAAAGGCCTCAATTCAGTCACTAGGACTTATGCCTATCCAGTTCCAAGGGCAGATGAACCCAATGATACGTTGGCCTCTGCCAAATATCTCAGTGCATTTGACTTGACGGCTGATTATTGCAAATCAGATTCTATGAGGAATGCCAAACCAAAAACAGCATTTCCAGGCCCCAGAGGGCATTATCAATGTATTGTGATGCTTTTTGGTTTATAAAATATACCTATCACATTTCAGAGGCTGGTAAATAAAGTCTTAACAGGTCTGGAAGCCTATAGTGCAGCATATCTAGATGATATAGCTGTGGTTAGCTTCACCTGGCAATATCACCTGGTCCTCCTCAGAAGTGTATTTGAGGCCCTGCAGAAGGCAGGCCTCACTATCAAGGCCACAAAGTGCCAGATAAGGCAGAGAAAGGTTGTGTACTCGAGCCACCTAGTAGGTGGAGGCCAAGTTCAACCACTGAGAGCAAAAGCCAGACCATCATTGACTGGATTGCTCCCACTACCCAGACTCAGGTCAGAGCTTTCTTGGGCCTGACTGTGTACTACCCGAGGTTTGTTAAGGGCTATGGATCCATAGTGACAGCCCTTAATGATCTCACCTCCAAAAGGAGGCCTAAGAGAGTTCAGTGGATAGTTAGTCGTCAGAAGGCATTTGATGACCTGAAGCAAGCCATGTGTTCTGCTCCAATTCTGCAAAGTCCTGACTACTCCAAACCAGTCATTGTCCAGACAGATGCTTCTGAGATACGGATAGGTGCTGTATTATCACAGCCTAATGCAGAGGGTCAGGACCAACCAGTAGCTTTTATAAGCAGATTGTTGACCGCCAGGGAGAAGCATTGGTCAGCTATTTAGAGGGAGGCCTTTGCTGTGGTCTGGACCTTGAAAACATTGAAGCAATACCTGTTTGGCCAAAACTGGACAAAGGACAGGGGAGTATTCTCCCTTCTGTCTAGCCCCTCCTCTTAGAGGGACCCCTGAGTCGTTCCAACCCTTTCCCTAGGGTACTTAATAGCACCCCTATGGGTGGGTCCTCAGATTCATCGTGGAACAAGACTCACCTCTGAAACCAAGCCACTCTTCGACCCTCTGGACACTTGGAATTTGTTGGACTTCGACTCGAACCGAGATTGCAATAAGGAAGACTCCTACCGCTCCTGGTCTCGTCTTCTGCGGCATTTGTGAATGTGCTTTATCCAGGTTCTCCAGAAGGCCTGTGGGCATCAAGCACATCCGAAGTAATCTCCCTTGGAGTGAAAGAGTCACTCTCCTTCATCTGCAAAGAAACTGACCGGTCTGCTGCTCCTGTCGTGCTACGGACTTCCAGAGGCCCAGCTACACAAGTGGTGGTTCTGCATCTCCCTAGAGGCCTGATCTGTCTTCTCTGCTGTTTTGAGGACAGTATCCATCGTCAGATCTGCTGGGAAAAAAAAACCTGTGTACAGTGTTGAATTGCCGTAGCAAAGGCTTGTTGTCTCTGCACCCCAGAGATCTTCGGGCTACAAGAAGTTCCAGCCTTCTGCACCACATTCCTTGAGGATCAGCAGCCTCACTGCATCCTCTGCATCTACATCTTTGGTGAGTTGCCTGAGGTTCTCTTGTGACTCCTGTGCCTTCGGTCTGTGGGTCCTCTGGAGGGTCTTCCTTTACTCCCCTACTTGCTCTGGACCTGCGCTGAATCTCCTGTACTTGGTGAGTCCCTTGGACCTTGCTGGCTCCAACAGTTACAACTTTTTACTTTCCATGGCATTTGCAGCTACCAAGGCTTGTTGGAGCTCCCACCGGACACCGACTACCTAGACACTGACACCCGATGTGGGACAACTCATGCACGGCTCCTGGTCTTCCTCAATATCGCCTGGTCCTCACAGCTGCAGCTGCATTGGGCATTGTGCTTCCGTGCCTCCTGGTCACTTCAGAGTGGCATGGACTCTGTCCCCTCTGCTTTCAGGTCCTCCTCTCTAAGAATCCAGTCTTGGATTCAACCGTACACCTTCACAGGCTTCTCCAGAGGCATCTTCTTTGAAGTCTTCCATTGTCATCTACGGCAGGTTCTGACATCACTTCACCCCCATGCACCCAGCTTCCCTGGTGCAGATAACCTGGTTCCTCGGGCATCCACAGTAGGGGCTGCTCTCCAACCTCCCGTCTTGCAAAGGGTTTCTTCGGGGTCCTCTGGGAAGGGTCCTTCTTCTTTAAAACTGCAACACAACTTCTCCATTGACTTCCATTGGTCACGTAGCTGTATTTCCACTCTGCACACATCCTCAGTGGGATTCCTGGATACTTAGCATGGGTAGTTCCTTGTGTTTCCTGCTCCTATGAGTCTTCTTGTCCATTTCCTGTTCTCCTTTTCAGTTCACATTCCACTTTCTTAGTATATGGTTTGGTCTCCACCTGGTGACCAGTGTATGTTTGTGCTACTTACCTGATTATTTTGAAGAATTCTTGTGTGTAATGTTGATATCTCAGGTAGGAGTGTGCCAATGTGTTAGTGATTGTGTTGCATAATAGACATATTTATAAACACTGTGTGGTTCTTTACACTTAATCTACGGTGTTGACTAAATGTGGTAAAACAAGCAGCTTTGCACTCATTCAAGATAAGCCTGAATGCTGCTCTCCACAGCTACCACTTTGAGAGCTTTCTATGGTTATCAAAGACCACTAAAATCCCCATAAGGGTTGCCTGAATTAGTTCAAGGTGCATCACTCCGGAGAGTGTACACCATATACTAAGCCAGCCTCCTACAACCACCAACACCGGTATTCCATTATACTTCTTCCTCCAGGGCACAAGTTCTAAAATAAGTGGGGCACTAACCAAGTTAGGCAGCATGCAAGTGACATCACAGTGCGTGACATCACAACCTATGACCTCACAGGAAGTGATATTATGTGTTCTAACGGCTAGAGCAGTCGACCTCAAAGCTGGGGAACCGGGTTTGAATCTAGGCACAGAGAGGCTCAATATCCTGTGATTCTGGGCAAATCACTTAATCTCCACATGCCTACCAAAATTTAATGGGGAAACATCGGTTTTACATCGCAGTCTTCACACCGCAATACCTTTACAACGCGGGCATTACAACGCAAGTCATTACAATGACTTGCGCTGGATGGCGCTCTAAGCTAAGGAATAGTATAATTTACTATTCCAACACCTTCCCTACTGTAACGTAGGCTGGAGTTGGAATAGTAAATCATACTATTCTTAAGTCCAGCGCCCTCCAGCGCAAGTCGTTGTAACGACTTGCATTGTAATGCCTGCATTGTAAGGGTATCACGGTGTGAAGACCGCGATGTAACATTGTTTATTCAAATTAATGTTTATGCCTGTAGAGTAACCGGTGCTCATGTAAAGCGCTCCGATACCTTCGGGTCGAGTTCGCACAATATAAAACTCTTTAAAAAAAAAAACCTCACATATGCTAAGCAAGTCTATCATGAGTAGATTTGAGCGCATTACAATATTTAACAAATTAGATTTTGTGTCGCAGTTGTGCCAAAAAAGTGATACAACCTAGGCCTCTACTTATACATTTAGTTATTGAAAGGCTGCCAGAATGAAATTGGCAACAAGGAGAAACATGTCAGTATACCTGTTCTGCCTAATTTGTTGCAAAGTTTGCATTAAAAAGATCTTATGGGGTTAAGGCACCTACCGCATAGGTCTTTATGCACCCAGTAAATCTCAGGAAATAATAATAATGGTAAGATAACTCTGGAGGTTAATGAACTTGCTGGAGAGACAGGTGTTTTGTCTAGTCCCAGTTTTCAATTAAAATAGCATAGAGAGTTAATATGTCTACTGCAAACCACATCATGTCACACACAGATGATGGAATTTTATTTTATGAAGATGGGTAAGTGGGTTTTTACTTTTAACACAGAGATCCTTTAGTTACCTGCAGTTCATAATTTGTGATCCTTCTCATATAGCACAGCAAATTATAAAGGAAAGGACATGTGACTCCTACACCTTGTAACCCTCACTATCTTATGTAACACATCTTGTAAATTGATTACACACAAATGGTTTATTGTCAATGTATAATGTGTATGTGTGGTGTAACGTGCTCCGACACCTTGGATTGGGTTGAGTAGCGCCATAAAAGAATGACAAACTAGTGGTATTTAAATTGTTCTTTGTGTGAATATTAGGACAGACCAACACACCTGACACACTGTTACCCAAGATGTGTGCTTAGATTATGTCTGATGCTAATTTGAGGTTTAACTGCTCAAAATAAACATTTTAACATTAGCCTTTGAGTGGCTGAATTGCACAGTGTGAAGCAGTCAAATAAGGTAGGGTCGGGCTGAGGAGGCGCAGGATGCAGACAGCAATCAACAACCTACCTCAAGACTCTTCCTTTGTCCCGCAGGTGAGAAAAAAATCCTGGAGGTTTGCAGCAGAACAAAAGGGAGGGTTACAGGTCAAGTACAGGGCCATTAGCACATCAAAGCATAAGTGCTTTGACGTGCCAATGTCCCTGCGACTGACAAAAGAGAGGGGAAATTCTTTTGTCCCCTTGGCCCCCCCACCCTTGTCCCCCATTACCAAATTTGGGGGGATATATCCCCTGTGTCCCCCACACTTCCTACGCCCATGGAGTAGAAATAGAAGGTTTTAAATATTTCTTCTTATTTGTCACCTTAGATGGGAAGAAAGACCTAGACCGTAACCTTAATAGAATCATGAAGGACTTCCAAACAGATGTTGATAGATGGAGACACCTTCCTCTGACATTGCTTGGCTGTGCCGCCATGTTCAAGATGCTCACCTAAGTGCCTTTATGTACTCAAAAAAAGCTACTACCCTACCCGACCCGAGATGAATGTTTTGTGAGGATTAAGGGAGAGCTCTGCAAATTATTGTGGGATGGAGGACACACTAGAATAGCACTGTCAGCCCTGCAGAGAAATAAATGTGATGTTGGGATTCCTCTCCCAGACATCTGAGTGTACTATTGGGCTGCCCAGACAATGGTTATCAATAACTCGGAGCATGCACCTGAAACCGCCCCACCTATTTACTCGAATGCACCCAATTTGATTCAAAACCATACATACACCACTTATACGGGGGAGGTGGAGTTGGGAAACTCATACCAGCGACCGAGGTTACTATCGCCGCTTGGAATAAAACGCAGAGATATCTAGGGTGGGAACCACGATACACCCGAGAGACTCCACTATGGTTGGGCAAAAGATTTAAAGAACTGGGTAAATTGAGAGGTTTTAGTCTTCGGCACACAATTTGGTTTCCTAAGTTAGGTGACCTCTTGTAGGGAGGAAAGTTAATTCCATTTAGTTCCTTACAATGGGACTATCACCTTCATGACGCACAATATTAGAAGTATATAGAATTGAAATATGCATGGGACGCTGAGGAGCTTGACATGACGGATATCCCTGAATATGCCCCTATGGAAGGAAGATTACTGCAGGGGTCTCCTGTACTTATAAGGCCATCAATAATAATATGCCCGATACATGAAAAAAAATTGGGTAAGAGACATGGGCAAAATAGATGACAAGGGTTGGGAAGAAGCTAAGATGTATCCAAGGGTGGTGGCGATTTGATCAAGACTGTGATTAGTACAATTCAAGACTCTTCACAGGGTCTACTATGACCGGGTTCTACTAAATAAAATGGAGAGGGCTGATTCACCTCACTACTTGTGGTGTAGGGGGTAAAACGGCACATTCCATCACACATCATGGGAATGTCTAGTTATTACAATATTCTGGAAAATAATAATAGACGAGCTGGCTATAATACTCTCTGCACCCCTTCAGGCCGACCCGTATGTCCTCCGTGACAATCTGAACGAGATGAATCTCCTAGAAACCCAGCTTCTCTTCAACCCGGGCTTGGTAGTGGCTAAAAGAGTCCTGGCCAAGCACTGGGGAGCGCCCACCCTGGAAGGATGGAAAAGAGGAATAGACTTTTACGTGACAGCATGTATATAAGACTATGGGCGGCCCCCAAAGGTTAGCTAACATCTGGTATCCTTAGTGAAAATATCATGGACTAGACGTGGTAGATGGAGAAACTGTACTTTTAGAAGTATGATTATAAACTCACTTCCGTACCTTTCTGCATGCTTACACATATTATATTGATTACTAAAAATGTTGAGAACCACTGTACCTGTGCTGTATTACCTACTAGAATAGTGATTCATTGCCCGCTAACTGTGACTAATTGTTGTGGTTTTCACACGAAAAATAAAAAACAAATTAAACAAATAAAGAATTTATCTTATACCATGACTTTTTCTCTATTTGCAATTTTTCCATGGATAGCCATCTCTGCTGTATTTTACCAAAACCATCAGGTTCTTTATAATTGGCCAGTTTCGCCTTAAAGTACTTCACAGCATACAGGTGTGGGTCTCCATTACATCTTTCACTAAGCCCAAACTCTCCCTAATGGAAATAAGGTCAAGTTGCCTTAAATAATGTGTGATTTGTATAAAAGACGATTGAATAGATGTTTTCACGTATCTGATACCAGGTTCAAAATTGACCCAGATTTTCCAATTCTCAGAGTTTAAATAATCCCCAACGCATGATACCCATTCATCTCCTAACTGTGAACCATTTTTGTATCTAGTAAAGGAATGGGTCCTATTGAAATATTTGTCAATTTTGTTGAACCATTAATTGAAGGGATAGCAAACTATTTGAAAAACACTTCCCCTTCTGCTTCAATAGCCATTGTGAAAGTTTGTAACAGACTTTTTGGGGGGATTTGCTCAAGCGCGGAAAATTATTTATCTTATATTTCTGTAAGATTAAGTCTAAGAAAAAATTATCTATTTTTCCCTCAACACCTGGGAAATTAAAAAATCCATACATCAAACATACATCCACCATCACAGTGTCTCCCCATGATTCATTGGTCCTCCTAAACATAGATCATAAGCTGAATCTCCAACATTCGATGATGCACCTAATCCATCATCTAACCATTGGAAATGATCTCTTTCATCATATTTGAAATCTTTCCATAATTACTTTGAACCCAAATCTACTCTTAAGATTCTGCATTTTCCACTCTTCAATTTGACAGCATTTCGTAAACAGTTCACAGCTTCCACTGGTTCAAAATATTGCCTTTCACCTTTATAAACCTGAAAAGGTTTCTTAACACAAACCCAATCACCAACTGTAACATACACAGGTTTTACACCATGCTTGTCATCATAGAATAACTTGTTTTTCTTCTGCACTTCTACCAGCCTTTTCCAGACCAGCTCAGATGACCATTGTGAGAGGTTGGCCTGGTATATGCTGTCCACTAATTATAGTGGGCAACCTGTACCAGTCCAAACAACCCCTTATTGGTTATAGGTTAAAGACAACCTTTATTGAAAGCTATCCTAGTGGTAGCTATGGAGAGCAGCCTTCAGGCTAAGTCTTGAAGGAATGTAAAGCAGCTTGTCTTACCAGTCTATAATCTCTTGAATGGCAAAATGAAAGACAACCACACGAGGTATAAATATGACATATATGTATTTATTTATGACAGTAAAATAGCACAAATACACGTCAGGCCCCATGGGCGAGCCAAACTATATACTAAAATAGTAGTATAAGAACCATGACTTAACTAGACACAAGGCCTAGAGCCTGTAAAATCACTGGGACCCCAAGGAACCACCCAAGGTAGTGACACAGGGGACCCACGGGGGCCATGTGCAGTGTGAGAACACAGCTCAAGCTCCTGTTAGCTTCTATGGGGAAAGTCGCGGTTAGATTTTTAAAGATTAGGGACACTTAGAAACCCTTTGGGACTTAGGAATTTCTAGGGTCAACACCCACGGGAGCACCAGAGTACTCGTGTTACCTCACCCAGGGAAGTCGGGTGCATAGGTATCAAATGGTGTCGGGTCATGTCGTCGATTTCAATGGGAGCTGGCGAAGAAGTGCTGCTGCCAGGAAGATGCGCAGTGTCCGAAGAGATCAAAGCCTGGATCAAAGTTGAGAGAACCTGAAATCAGAGGGGACAGAGTCTGGGTCACTTGCCAGTGACCAGGAGGACGATAGGCTGATGCCCACCGATGTCGGGTGATTTCAGGTGAAGGAGGTGAAGCTTGACTCTTCTGCCACGAGGACCAGGAGGCATCGAGGACAACCAGGACCTGGATTCGAGCTTTCCCACAAAGGATGTCGAGTTCTGCAGCATCGGTGTCAGGATTGGACACAACAAGCCTTGGCAACAGCAACCCACGCAGAAAGGAGAAAGATGCTTCGGTGCAGACCAGTAAGGTCTGAGGGACTCACCACTTGGTTGGGAGCCAGGGCACGTCTGGAGCAACCAGGGAAGCCCAAGGAAATTCTAAGCTACCCCCTCAGGGACCCACCAGTCGACAGACCAGGGATCGCGAAGGCACCTTGAGCGGAAACACAAAATGGCAGCTCACGGGTCACTCGGGGTGACTAGGCTGACAATCTTTGGTGTATTCTCTGCTCAAGGCAGGGGCTATAAGTAACCCCAAGCACGACTTCAAGAGACGTCGAGAAGTCAATGCACTTGCAAAAGTGCACGGGGACCAGGAGTTCCGGTTCCATGCTACTCACGAGGGCTGCGGGTCTCAGCTTTGCTGTGGACTCGGGTCGGCCTCTGAGATGTCTGGAAATCCTATTCCTGGGCTGCAAATACTTCGGAGTCTGGCGGGAACTTCGGAGATGCAGACTGGCAAAATGCTTTGTTGGTGCCTGCCAAACAGGGGAGTCACTCCTTGTCCCCAAGGGAGATTTCTTCAGTCATCTAGTCTTGAGTAGAGCGTCGAAGTTCCAGAATTCAGCTTCAGAGTTTCGTCCAGGGATATCTAAAGTTCTGGTTACAGAGGTTCCTTACTTATACCTAAGGAAGGAGTTGGACTAGCTCTGTGGACCCACCGTAGGGAGGGTTTGGAAAGAGGGGTGGCTACACCCATTTCCTTTGTCCAGCTTCGCGCCAGAGCAGGGGCTGGAAGCCCCTGAACCAGTTTGAGCTGGACTATGCACAGGGACACCAAATGTGCCCCCAGTGCAGGACTTCAAAGCACTCTGAGAGTGCTCCCAACCAGCCCCAATACACATCATCCTGTCTGGGAGGAGGTCTCCCTGTGACAGGAAACCTATTGTCCAGGCCTCCCCTGCTGGAGTTTCGGTCAGCAGCAGGAGGCCAGACCCGTGTCTGTGGCTGCAGCGTCCATTTTGTGATGCCAGGGCTCTATTAGATTTCTACCGGGTATACCAGTACTGCCGTGTCTCTCTCTCTAGAAGGGTGGGATCATATCCTCACATCAAGAACTGATGTGGGGGTATGATTCCAAGGTGTTTGACACCAAACACGACATGTTTCCGTGCAGCCAGTCCAAAGTTAGCATTAACCGTTTAAGATTTGATGCACTTAAGAGTATATGGTCAGGCAGCACCACTGACAACCACGGAGAAGAGATTCTGTAGGCTGCAGAGGGGCTCAGCTCATGCCTGGGCACTTAAGAGCATATGGTCAGGCTGCACCACTGCAAACCACGGAGAAGAGATTCCGAAGGCTGCAGAGGGGCTCAGCTCAAGCCTGGGCACCCTCTCACATATAACCCTGCCTTCAGGATTGATAAGGCCTGCCATAGGGGTGACTGATAGGTTACTATTTGCAGTGATAGGTGAGGTAAAGTGAATCTATACCTCAGTAAAGCGTGCATGCATCAACTTACCCAGGCTGCAGTAGCAGACCTGTGGAGGGCTTTCCAGGGGTGGCACAATACATGATTCAGCCCCTGGTAGGCATCTGGGGTACCTATGCCCTGGGTACATAGTATACCATATACTGGGGACTCAGAAGGGTACCTCAGGATCCAATCGGTGGTGTACCTAAATGACATGCAATCAATTTAGAGAGGAAGCAGCTAGGCTGGGGCCCTGAATAGCAGGGTCCCAGCCAGACTAAAGTCGAAAAACAGTGAATCACCAGCAAAAAGTGGGGGTAAACATGTGAAGCAGAGCCTATTCTCCTACAACCATTGCTTAACACCAGTGCAACATAACCTACCTAGGTTATACTTAGTTCTGGGATTCCTTCCTCTCATAACTTAAAAAGACTACAAACCTGTGGCTTTATTGTTTATTGCTAGGGTCAGGTGGCAAGCTCTGCCCCGCCGGCAGAGTTCACAGAGTTTTTGCCACTCCGCGCCTCACTGAGGGCATGGAGTTCAGCAAAAAAACTCCGCCTACTGCCAGCGCAGTTTACAGCCGCGCTTGCCATGCACACCTATTTACATGCACATTTGTGCAAGCGTTGCATATTTCCATTCTCAAAATTTCTTTCAGCACAAATGTATCACAGTTCTGTGCAGATTTTGAAATAAATGAGGAGTTTAGAACAACTGATAATCACTGACATCACTGCGCACATGCAGTGTTTGGTGATAGGAGTAACGTGCAAGGAGTCTCCACACCTGCTGGGTTTACAAACCAAGCAGCGGCCCGAAACGAATCCCGAACAAAAAGAGCTGCCATCTTACATTGGCGGCAGTCATCCTACACTCATAATAAATGCGCACACGAGATAAAATAAAGGTCATAACACAAATGAAAATAACTTTGTGATATTTATATTTTGTCATGCAGAGGTAAAAGACGTGTAAGTAAATGACATTCAAAAAAATATAAATATTTACTTTCCAGAATGCTTTGCAAACATTGTCACATTTTAATTATTAAAAAATATAGCAGTTACCAAGAACTATCCTTTGCAGCGTTCACATTTGCAGAATAGTCTTTTCACAATTTCTCATCAGTAGTCTCAATGAAGACACATGCAAAATACTAGAATGCATCGGAGTGAAGGGCAAGTCTTTTAGTTCACAAATCACAATCACCTCTCACTAACTGCACAAGCGCTCCTTGGAGCATGTCGGATTGGAGTGACGTCACATAGGCAGACATCGGTTCGGGATGAGGTGGCCAATGTTGTTACTGACCCACACAAACCCGCCATTCAGCACTAAGGCCCGCCTTCTTAACAGGAAGGGCACCTCTGCATCCAGTGTGGAATTCCCGTCTGGGCTCTGGAGCAAAAAACCGAGCTCACTCCTGATACATGGTCCCGGTTAGCTCACCCCAGTCATGCTGCTGTCCTTGTTGGAGGCTGGCGGCTCCCTGCTCAAGGGCACCATGGAGCATCCAGGCATCCCGGGTACTGCTGCCCTGCACCTTTCTCCTTAACCTGGTGTACCTGACCAGGCTGGCCTTCAGGCATCTGCAGCAGGACAAACAAGAACCATTCAGTGCGTGTTATCAGGTACTTTAACGGAAGTTACGGCGAGAACGATTAAGGCTGCTTGGGATTTTATTTGATGCTTGGGTGGGTGTCGCAGCTCCGTGGTCGTGCTGCGCTTCCTCCAACATGTATCAAGTCCAGACGTGGCTATCCTTTTGCGCTGCATCCTTCCAGGCACATGCCTATACCAAGTATTCCGTGGAGTGCCTGCACATGAGTCCTGGTGAAGGCCTTTTCGAGGTGTTGAGGGCCGACATGCCAAGTCCATAAACAGATAAGCATGTTTACAACAGACAGATGGGCACAGCGCCATATTAAAATAGGGGTGGATGACAGAGCAATGCCCTGCCCACCCACTGAACTCCGTGGAAGTCCGCAGAGTTTTCCAGTGATTCCGCAGAATTCCTCAAGCTCCCCAAAGCCCTATTTTTCACCTCAGAAGCCCAAACACCTTTCAACAACTGAACTTCCCAATCACTGTTACTGGCAATAGTTTATTAAATAACTCCTTTAATCACATGGTTGAATCTTTCAACCATATCATTACCACTATGATTGTAAAGGGATGTAATTGTGTCTGTAACACCAACTTTCTCAAAGTATTTCTTAGATGCATTAGACAACAATTGAACAGCAATATCACTTTAAAGGGTTGCTAGAATAACTTCAAACACAAAAACTCCATCAAAGAATCTCAGAACGGAATCAGTATTGACCTCATCAATAATGTCCACCACAGGCCATCTTGAAATTAAATCCATCATGTAGGAAAATGGGTTCATGTTTGTATGGCCTGCATAAGTAATAGGTCCACAATTACTGGGCACAAAGCACCCCATTATAGTGCTTGACACTCTCAGGGTAGCGAGGCAAAAGAAGTCGTTTTTTTACACACACACACCACTAAATACTATGCAATAATTTACAAATATATACATTGGCAGATGGGAAATACCATACATAACATTGTGTAATTACTCGTAACCCCTTAATGGAGTCACACAAACATATCAAGGGAGTCTGTTGGTTATATCAAGGTTTAAAAGCAACAAACCACATTATCAATGTGTACTTAAATGCAATTGTTAAAAATAATACTCCAGCATGAATGCATGTATTAATAATACTGACAAAACATATATACCGTGAGCAGAAATCATTGACATCATTATGGTGAACCAATAAAGAATTTAGAATGAGTAAATCCTGGATCTGTACACTTTTTTCAAACATTTTTTACCATCAAACTACAATTATAAAAGCAGAGGGCATCACATTGGAATGATACTGCATTGCAACCATACACTTTGCCCCTAGAGGGCGCTTCAATACATGTACTGCTTTTAACCACCATCAGGCCTTTCAGGCCATAATGAAGCAAAATCTCTAGCCTTGGGAGTGCAGAATCCCATGATGGGAGACAGCCCAGGAAGTCCACCACCTGATGCTTCGCCGGCTCCCTGCGCAGGGGCAGCAGCACTCTTCTGGCCTGCCCGCTCCTGCGGGCAGGCGCGATGATGGTGGCTGGCCTCCTGCTCCCCCCAGTCACAGGCCTGGGCAGTGAGGCAGGGTGGCCACTCGGGAGAGTGAAGCGACCCCCCCCCCTCTCAATGGCGCCAGAGACCGGGAATGGGATCCTTGCTCCCTTCTCTCTATCACAGGGGAGTGCAGCAGTGTTCCCTTGCCCGTGCTCTCTCCTGGTGGCATTGGGGTACCCTGGCCCCCTCCAGAATGGAAACACACCCGAGGGATGGGGTCCCCAGGCGAGGATGAAGTGGAGAGGTGCCCCGCACACGTCCTAACTGCAAAGCCAGGAAACATCCTCTGTGCACCTTCCCCAGCTCACCCTAGAGGAATGTTATTGTTTGGGCAGCGGAGCCCCATGTACTTCAAGGAGAAAAAGGTCGCCAAACTTTAAAATGCCATAACTTGGGCCCGTTGGGCCCATTTGCACGATCCTGGGCTCATTGTGCTCTTGGTGGCGATTTCTAACCACCTGTGGCAGTTGAAGCAACCCTCACCACCTTCCTGCGCCAGCTTTCCTCCTGCTCTTGGTTTCTGGGTGCAGAAAAGTCCAAGGCTTTCCCCAAAATGGTCCTCAGGGTGCATAAGGAGGCCAGCCTCACTGGCCCTGGAGCCAACTGGGCAGAGTCCTTGGTGGGTGTCAGGGAGTTCTCCTTCCAGTTCTCCATGGCAGTCCCAGGATTCAGCAGCAAAGTGTAAAACAATCCCCAGGCAAGTGAGAGTCATTCAGGACAAATAGATTTTTTGCTTTTTTGATTACCTGGTTTTGGACTTTTTACTGTGGCTGAGACTCAGTATATGTGTCTCACCCACAGTAATCATATAGCAAATGGACTGCGCGTGTTTACTGCCAGTGTCCCCCTTACCCTTCCTGCATCGCACTGGCCTTATCCTAAAAGGTGGACACTGGTGGTAAACACACGTAGTCCATTTGCCATGTGATTACTGTGGGTGAGACACATGTAGTGAGTCTCACCCACAGTAAAAAGTACAAAACCAGGTGATCAAAAAAGTCAAAAATCAGTTTGTACCGATTGGTCGGAACCCAATTGCAACACATCAGTACAATAATATGCTTCCTCAACTCACCCACAGTTTTGCACAGTACTCTGCCATGTATAAGAATGATCTGATGTCATCCTTAATATGTGCAGGAGTTTCACCAATTGCATTAATTAAAGATGGCTTTGGTTTCACAACACCCTCTCTAATCACATGCCCTAAATATGTTACGCTATTTTCGGCAAACAAGCACCTGAAAAACTCTACGTTTAAGCCCTTGTCTTTCAGAAAACTCAAAACCTTCTGTAACCTGAGATCATGAACACTTCTGTTTTCCCCAAATGCCAAAATGTCATCCTGAAAGAATGCTACTCCTTGTTCTTTTTCGGATAAAATGAACATGTGTCTATGGAAGACAGAAATCAATACTAATCTGAATGGCATTCCCTTGAACTGAAAAACAGCTATATGATTTAATGACAGCTGTAAGTTTTATGGAGTCTGGTGTTAATGATATTTGGTGGTACCCAGATGACTAATCACTGACACACTATTGTGGTAAACAATATTGTTTACAAAATATTGTGTAAACAATATCGTTTACCACAATATCATGATCCTATACTCATAATGGTAAGTACAAAAATATCGTACAAAAAATATCATTGACACTAATATCGTCTAAAACTAGACACAAATTTCAGTTTGTTAATATAAATGGGGTTTAAGGTAGTAAATGTTAAATATTTTAATATAATTTAACATAAGTAATACAAATATTTACATTATATTAATGTTTTTATACATTAACAGGCACATGCATCAAAGGAAAAACCGGTCGTAAATGGGCAGATTCTCAGAATCTGCCCCTTTGCGACCGGTATTTTTGCATTTGGGATGCATCATCCCAAATGCAAAAATCGCAATTTAAGGAATCTCTAAATTGCGATTACTTAAATTGAGATTGCATTTAAGGAATCCCAAATAGAGATTCCTTAAATGCAATGCATTAAAGTTAAACAATTAGCGATTTCGCTAATAGGGGGAGCAAATTACCATGAAGTTGAACTTCATGGTAATTAGCAAAAACTTTGAAAAATGCACTTTTGTGTATTTTTCTAAGTTACATGTTGCACACACACATGCCCTTAGGGCATGTGTGTGTACAACATATGTGCACAGTAAATTTCAGCGGTGCAATAGGGTGTCATTTTGACACCCTTGCACCCTTGAAATTGCATGAGCAATTTGCAAATACCTACTGGTACTCGCAAATTGCTCATGCAATCTCCAATTCATTCCTATGGGCCTGGAGGCCCATAGGAATGAATGGGACGGCATTCCTTAATTGCGACTCGCAATTTGCGAGTTGCAATTAAGGAATGTGTAGGAATTGCTATTTTTATAGCGATTCCTACATGCATAGGCTTTTGCAATTCCTTAATTGCGATTCCTTAATAATCACAATTAAGGAATCGCAAAAGCCTACGTTGATGCATGTGCCAGATAATGTATTACTATGAAAATATTTACATAAAAACACAGTAAAACCAGGACAAGTATAAAAAATGGAATAAGAAAAAATATATTAATACATGTAGACAATAAATAAAATATAAAAAATTTAAATATCAACAAACATATTTACAAACAATACTATAAACATTAAAACAAATTTAAAAATAAAAAATATTGAAAAATATTTTTAAAATGCTGTAAACTGTATTTAACCAACATTACAAAAACTATTGGAGTCTTAGGGCCGGATTACAGGTTCGGTGGTCTGGGATCTGCCATACCCACGGATATTACGAGATTCTCGGATTGCTTTTCCAAAGACCGCGGGTGAACCGCTGACACCGCCAGCACACTGCAGACTGCCGTGCCTGCGGTTGGGGAAAAGCAGCACCATAGGGCAGAACATCAAAGTGTCACCACTTTTCGTATTATGAGTTGGCTTGCCGATGAGTTGACCGCGACAGTGGGACAGCTGGCTTCGAGTCGGCAGAATCGAAGTGTTTGGGGTGCATACTCACCCCTTTCTTGTTCTTCCTATCAAAGTTCAACATGGATCCCTTTCTCCAGGTTCCCCTTAAACAGCAACATCTTTACCCCGAAGAATACAACTCTATTTGCGGCAAAATACAGGTAAGTTAGTTTTGTGTTCTGTACCCCTTGACTGGACTGGCCACGTATGGCCCAGACACTGGCAATGAGTATGTGGTATTTTTTCACATGTATCAAACATATGTGTACATTTGACACATTACTGTCGAAATATACACAAAGGCATCCATACATATGGAAAACTATTGACCAGCTCTGCAAGACCACTGTAGGCACACCGTGGGCCCCATGGTCAACTCGTCATACAGTGGTCAGAAGGCCGCCAGCACTGTCATTTTCTCGAGCCCATAGCCGTGATGTTTCAGTAGTCGGACCGCTAAACTCGTAATCAGGCCCTTGGAATATTAGATATAGTATTCGCACTCTTGTTTATAAAACAGTAGGGAAAGTGCTGGGCTTCGAAAGGGTAAAATTTACTATTACCACTCCAAACAACACAACAGTAGGGAATGTGTGTAGCTTCCTAGGGGTTACATTTACTATTCTCACTCCAAACAAGGCAACAGTAGGGAAAGCACTGGATTTCAGAGGGGTAACATTTTACTATTCCCACTCCAGTCTGTGCAACAGTAGGACAAGAGTTGGATTTCGGAGGGGTGAAATTATCTATTCCCACTCCAATCAGCGCAACAGTACAGAAAGTGTTGGACTTTGGAAGGGTAAAATATAATATTTCCACCCCAGCCTGTAAAACAGTAGACAAAGTGTTGGATTTTGGAGGGGTGACATTTCCTATTCCCACTTCAAACAGAGCAACAGTAGGGAAAGTGTTGAATTGCAAATAGTTTAATTTTACTATTCCTACAACATTCTAAACAACAGTAGGGAAAGTACTTTGCATCAAACACAATACATATATATAAGTAACACCATTAATGTATATATATGTGTGTGTGTGTGTAATACAAAATAAAAAACCTCATCAATAACATTTAATCAATTTACATAATAACTATTCAATAAAATAAATAACTATCAATAAATAATTATTCTTCATTTAATAATTAACTAACCTCCCACACTAAACCCCTGCAAACCTAGCAACCTGCGCCTAAAATATAACTTTAAAAAAAAGTATTCCATAATTTCCATATTTAAAATTAATTGATTAATTAACAATTAATAATTAATTGCTGACTAATTATTACTTACTTAACTTCCCACACTTCACCCCTAGAAACTTAGCTGCACACAACTAAAATATAATTTAAACACATAACTAATTAGTTCATTATGAATATATTAACTTCCTAACGTATATCCAAACAAACCTAACATCCCGCAACTCAAATATTAGTAAAATAAAACAGTATTCCACATTTTACATTTGATATAATCAATTATTACTTAATTAACTTCCCATCTAGACCCCTAGCAATAATAATATAAGCAAAATAAATAATTGTTCCATAAATTACATACTCAAAATCAGTTAAATAATCAATTAAAAATGAATAATTAATTGTTAACTAATTAACACTTAACTTCCCACCCTATACCCCTACAAACCAAACATCCCACAAATAAAAATACTGAAAATAAATCAATATTAAATACTTTGCATAATAAATATCAATCATATAATTAAATAAAATGCATTAAATAATTCATAATTATTATTACGAAAATTAACTCCCCATCCTATCCCTCTACAAACCCAACAACCCACTACAACATTATAAGTTACTATAAAAAATTGAATATAAAAATTCTAAATCACTTAGAATTACAATCTGCAATAAAAAATACCCTATATGTAAGCAATAATAACACGCAACATTAATACACCAAATAAAACACATTAAAATAATTAAAAGCAATATTTTTAACACTATGTTATTGAAAACAATTACTTTTACGTTTGGAATGAAAATAGGATCAATTTTGTGTGCTGCAGAAGTAGCAGATGAAAAATGATAGTGGATGCCGCATTGCTCTTCCTCACCTTGACAGAAGACATTTATAGTTGTAGTAATAGGTTATGAATTTGCGGCACCGCAGACAGTTCACTTTACAAAATTCTGGAACTTTGTAGTCAGAGAAAGATTGGACATGTACGATTGGTCTCTTGTGACGTGCAACATAACATGGCGATGAGAGGAGGAGGGGCGTGCAGGTGAAGCACGAACAGATGTGGAGAGAAGCCACTGTACTGTTAGGGGCTGCCAGGAGTCACCGGGCACGACTGGACACAATTAGAGAAACTAGGCCCGCACCCTGTTCTCATGGATTGCCACCTGAATTCCTGCCTCTGCGGATAGTTGCAGATAGTTACTGATAGCTGATAGCCTCTTTCCACTGCACCGCTACCGCTCATTACTGACATCACCACTAAGTTTCAGCAGATGCCAGCTTGGCAGACGACTGCAGTTGACGCTCTGACAGTGACGTGGAGAGGAGCAATAACTTTGTTATATCCAACTTGGCTCCCATTAGCTGCAGCATGAGGAATGGAAACTGGGCCTGGTAAGGCTGAAAGCGGGGGGTGCATAAGTGGACACAGTAAGCCTAGGTCTAGTTGCAATGGGTTTGCAGAAGCGATCCGTCCAGGTTCAGATGGGGCCCGGGTGTGCTCCCTCTCCACATTGCCCCACATTGATTTTTTTGTGCTTACACTCACTTCACCTTGCCCTTGGCTGCCCCTTGGCCTCCCTGCTATTCTTGTTACTCACTTGAAAGTACTACGAGTTCAACTTTGCTTGCTCCTTATCCATTCTCTTAGTTAACTTGTTGGAGTCTATAGACTTGTGACTGTTAGTTGGGCAAAGGTAGATAAAAGACATGAGCACGAAACCTAAAGGATAAAAATACATAGCTCCCGCACTATATTGCATTGTGCTGCCCAATTATTGACTCATGATCATCAGGGCTCATAGTCCAATGATGACAAACATCTAGAGGTCAACATGACTAATTTTTGAAAATTCGACTCCTTTGGAGTCTACTGCTGTGCCTACTTTTAATGCTCTGGTGCCCGGCTGATTCATACAAGGTGTGGTTTGGCTAGTAAGTGTGTAGCACAGAAATGTGTACTTAGTCGCTCTTCCTGTGCCTGGGTGTTGCTTCCGAGGAGTTCTAGGGAAAACAATGACATTGAAGAAAATACGCTCTGGGTGTGTAATTTCTTCTATACCCTCACAAAATATTCCAAACCAAAGAAGTTCATCTATGGAAATATAAGCGCCCAGCAGCACCTTTGTAAATCTGACTCCTCTATCTCTAGTTTCTTTCAAAGAAAGCCTAGTTATCCCTCATGAAATGGTGGAAGCATCTAGCTCATGTCAACCCATGTTTCCATCTGTGGTTGCTCCTTCTCTGCCCCCAGCCCAGTCACGTGCAAGTTTAAAGCAGGCCAGCAATCCCCCAGGGTCTGCGGCAGTTGTCTAAGCCTATGAGGACATGGACCTTACATCCACAGCACAGTCTTTGGAGTAAATGTCATCTGCAGCTCCCTTAGTTCCTAATTCTGGGAGCAATTCTTTTAATTGTGACATTGAAGAGCACATTCCAACTCCCTCCCAGGAGGGGGGGGGCATTGTAGGGATCTCTGTGCAGAAATAGCAGCTTCTTCTGCAAGTCCAATTTGCAATAAAGTCATTAAAGTTGTGGACAAGTAGGTGTTGTTTGATGAGGATTTGACCTTACTTGACATTGATTTTGACTTTCAAGTGGGGGGAAAGGTAGACATCTCTAATAGCTGTTCTCCCATGAAAGTGGTGGACAATGGGGGTCAACCTAATATAACCCCATAGAGGTATGAAGACAGCAGTGTAGGCAATTAGGGCTGCACCAGTATATTAATTCTTGTATACACATAGAATCAGGATGCTCAGCTTCCTGTGACCCCACCGCTTAGAAGTCACAAATACAAGAGAAAGAACTTCTCTCCAAATGATCAGATATTGAAAATGACCATGCAGTTAAACATAATTCATTTATAAATTATGCACAATTTCTTCAAATCTATGAAATGCAAACAAAATATTTAGCAAGGAGTCTTGAAATCTCTTTTGTAAGTTATTCTTTATTTGCATTCAAATGCATACACCTTCTCGGCATTCATGGCCATCTCTACCTCCCATCTACTGTAGTTCTTCTCCTCAGATAGGGATCCCTCTCTGATGACCATGATTTATTTCCCCCAAGTTTCAATTGAATATAGGCAGTGGCGGTGTGGTGTTCCAGCAGACATTTTTTCTATTGAACACATTTTATTCTCTATAATATCTTTATTACAAAATCTGTGTTAAATTCTGACCATGTATCTGTAATGATGTCAGCAATATTATTGGAGGTGCAGATTGTTAATAAGTCAGGCCTCTGTAATTTAAAACCTGTTGCGAGTTCTTGTAATGAGAATGTAAAACTCATGAGAAAAACAGTTGTAGTCGAGCCCATTGAAGGAGTACAGGATACCTTTGTGAAAGCTGGTAAGCCAATGCAGCATGTGGTGCCCTCTAAAAATGGTTTAATTCTTGATAATGAGGAGCTGTGCTTAAATATGTTGTTTGGGGACTATAATAAACACCCTTCAGAAACAATTATAATAGAGATTTTCCAAAGTTTTGAAAAAGGGATTAGAAAAGGCATCAGAACATCTGGAAAGGAGAATGGAGTGGTGCCTCCGCCTGGAGTAGTGTCTCCACCTGGAGTAGTGTCTGAAGGGGAGTCCAAACTCAATAGCACTTCTATAGTGTTGCAGAACTCTGACCAGGCGACATGTAGCACTAAGATGGAGTCTAAGGTTGAGCCTCCCTTGGTGCTGTTAAGAAAAAGAAGCAAAACACACAAGATGATGGACGGAATGTTGGCAAAACATTCACCCCCAGTCACAGATCTGGGTTTAATCCATCGTTATTAAGAAAAAGAAGAACAAAACAATTAGAAGAATTTCCAAATGTAAACTGAAAAAATTGCACTTCCCCAGTAACCTGAAGTTGGACAGTCTTAAGGAGGAGGTGTCTATGAGGGAGGTAGTGCTTCTACCGCTCCTCCAAAGCAGATGCTCTTGAATGAGTGCATCCTCAGGGTGAAAGAGAGGGTGGGACTAAGTCCAATGGATTGCCCTCTTTATTCTGTTCCCAGCCCCTCTCCCCTTTCAGAGCTCTGTACCAAGCATGTTGTTTGTTCTATCTGGAGTGGGTGGGGAATTTAAAAGCATTGCTTCCTTATCCCTGTTGACTGTAGAGGGGTAAGAAGCACTCTGAGACCTCTTTGTATGGGTGCCCAGAGAAGAAAGAACCCTCTTAGGTAGGGCAAATATGGCAATGTGAAAAATAACTAAGCATTCATATTGCTTCTCTCATCAATTATCATCTCTTGTTTAGCAATGGATCAAAAATTCCTGCTCCTACGGCCCTCAAATCTATGGGCCTTATTATGAGTTGGCGGTCCGCCACCCTCCGTACCCACGGTAGTAGTGCCGTATTACAATTTGGGCGGATTGCTATTACAAATAACGCGGCTGAACTGGCAACACTGCCAGAAGACTACAGACTGCTGGGATTGTGGTCGGGGAAAAGCAGCAACCATAGGGCAGTACAGAGGAGTTTAACTGCATCCGTATTATGAGTAGGCTTTCCGACGAGCTGACAGCAGCAGTGGGAGTGCCAGCTTCAAGTTGGTGGAAACAAAGGATTTGGGATGCATACTCACCCCTTTCCTTTTCTTCCCATCATAGTTCGATATGAATCCGTTTCTTCAGCTCCCCCCTTCACAGCAGCATCTTCACCCCGAGGACTATGACCCTGTTTGTGACGATATACATGAGTCCTTTTTGTGTCATGTAACCATTACCTATGCTGCCCACATATGGGGCAGACTCTGGCAAAGGGTAGATGGAATTTTTCCACATGTATCATGTATATATGTGCATTCAATACATATGTAGTCGAAATGTTCACACAGGCCTCAATACACATGGAAAAGGAATCACCACCACCACAAGATCTCCGCAGTCACATAACCAGCACTAGGGAAAACTCGTAATAGGGCAGTCTTCGGACCACCAGCACTGTGGTCTACTGGCGGCAGCGGCGTCCAGTTGGTCGGACCGCCAAACTTGCAATCAGGACTTATGTCTTTGCCTTAAAATGGCTATTCAAAATGTGTGTGGCTGTCGTTCCTCTTTTCTATTTGCCAATATGTACATTCCTCCTGGGAAGCCCTTTGATTACCTGGTGAGCTCATTCTTCGCTTTTGTTTATGACATTAGTGTTACAGAAGATTGCCCTCTTGTGATAATTATGGGTGACCTGCAAAGGTGTCTAACTCTGCCTCCTCCACTTTTGCTAATGTTGATAAAGTAGAGGTATTAGCTATTCCAGAGATTTTGCTCCCAGAAAACATTAGAACAAATAAGCGAGGTTTCCTATCACTGAACATTCTTGGAAAATATGATTTAGTTATTCTAAATGGAAGATCTCCAGTGGGTGGAGTTACCTCTTATACTTTTCATTCAGCTTCCACACAGAGTCTGCTTGTTCATGTGATAGTGTCCTTTCAAATGTTTGGAGCTTGCAAGAAACTGGCGGTAATCCCAACTGATATAAGTGATCACAGTTTAGTTGGTACAAGCGTAGCCTTTAACCTCCAGGAACTAGTTCCTGGTAATGCCTGTCTGGGAAAGATTGGCTTTAATAAGTCAAATGTTCATTACTTTTGAGTAGCTAAGAATATTGTGACCTTAAGTGCCAAGATTAATGGAGTCTGTGCTCACCTCGAGGAATCTATAGGGGATGACCCTATATCTTTTTATGAATCACATTAGGATAAATTTCGTAAATTGAGCTCTAGGTCTGATGACCTTCGGGAGTTGGGAAAATTTAACCCTAAATTGTAGGCACTAATTAAAGAAAGAAATTGCATGATTAGGAAACAATATTCGCTGGTTTCTTCGATAAGAAATAAAAAGTCGCTTTTGCAGGCAGGAATGTGATCCAAAATAAATTAACTTAAGAGAGGCTGCGAATTCTGGAGATTCAAAGAAATATTGGACATTTGATTGCCAAATATTCTGATGACAGGGTGAATGCTAATGCAATTCTTATTCCAGAAAATGTCTGAGTGGGTTACACCACTGAGTTGTATGCAAGTAATATTGAGGCAGGTGACCCTTTAGTGTTTTAGGTAGGGGAAGAGTTGTTCACTCTGCATCGTGCTCCCTCAGTAGATGAAATTATGGGGTTCATAAAAAATGCTAGATCTTTCAGACCATGGGGCCTGATGAGATTCCCATTGCGGTCATCAAAAAGTAGTCTGTATATTGGGGAGCCTTTCTTGGTTCATTGTTCGTTCATTGTTACTGCTCTGAAAAACAATCTTCAATATGGAATGGTAGTGTTATTGCACTATTGTATAAAAAGAGTCTTAAAACTTCCCTGGCAAGTTTCAGACAGATAGCATTGTTGGATTTGACTGGTAAACTCTTTGGCAGGAATGTGCTATGTCATTTACCACAATGGGCTAACGATCATAACATCATTCCTCTGGAACAAGCTGAGTTAGAAGGAATTATAACACTCTTGCAAACATAGCTTTTCTTCAAGGGATAATTGAAAAATATTCTCTCTCTTGGGGTATACCTGTATATACGGCGTTTATTGACTTCTCCACGGCGTTTGATTAAGTAGATCATCAAACGCTGCAGAGAAAGATCTCTTCTCTGGGTGTTCCGCACCACCTATTAAGGCTTTTTATGAAATTACACTCTAATACCTGGCGTAAAATTTTGAAGGTAGGGACGCAGGGGCTGAGATTTGAGGTTAAAATGCAAAATGGTTTAAAGCAAGGATGTTTGATGCCCTCCCTTGTTGTTTCTCCTGTATATCCATCACCTCCCTAGTACCCTTAGTCTGGCGAAAGGAGATCCTCCAAGAATTAGAATGATGTCCATTAGTTCCTTGTTATATGCCGATGATGTTGCCATAATGTATTTAACTCCAATTGCCTTACAAAGCAGCTTTACAGCATTGACGAAGTATGCAGAGGCTCACTTCCTGAACATAAATATATCTAAAGTAAAAATGTTTTAAGAACGAAGTGGAAGTTTAATTGGTACCTAGGCATGCATTAATTAGAAATAGTTGACTCGTATCTTTATCTTGGTAAGTTTTCTCTATGAGTGGGCGGGATAATGATCATTTAACATTTTGTTCAAGTAGGACCCTCTCTCAGTAAAAAAGCCTTAATAGATTTTATAACACTTGTGGGAGGCGTAATTTTGGGCATATATCGTCAATTTACAGGGCTAAAATTCCCCTTACACTTTGCTATGCTAGCAAAGTGTTGGATATGAGACTTTTGGACTACATTGAGGGGATTGAAGGATGAATTTTTTGATAAATAATTAATTTGAATACTCTGGCAGTCCCTCACACTCTTTACTTAGAATTGGGTTTATTGTCTTCTTATTCTTTATCTTTGGATACTGTCCTGAGGTGGGTAAACTCGCTCCTGGAGGGGAGGGAATTCTGCAGGCAGCCTTGAAATGTGAAATGTTCTCCCTTCAGGCTAAAGAAATTGTTGGGGTTGATTTGAATGTAGACTCCCCTTTGCCTAAATCTATTTTAAATAAGTATATTAAAACACTTTGGGGCCGACTACTACCCTGCTAACATGTCTTCTACCATGGCGGTAGTGTCAGTGGCGGCCCATAGAATGCGGTGCCAGCATTTTCACTACCGGGCTGATCATGACCTGCCTGTCTGCTGACCTTTTCATGGCGGGGACACCGCCATGAAAAGGTAGGCGGAAAGGCAGGTTTTGGGGTGCAAGCATGCCTCCAGGGTGAGTGGTCTCTTGAGACTTGTGGCTGGTGGCAGCTGTGTTTGACCCCATGCCATCTGCACTGTTTCTCCAGTAGATGGGGCTGCGTGGAAACAGTGCGCCCAAGCGCCTAGGGGCATTGCAGCATGACTGACATTGGCTGCAGGCTCTTTCCTAGAGCCACAGCATGCCGCCGCCTTGACTGCGCCACAGAGACACACACCAGCCCCACTGTAATGTGGCGGTACGGATGCCGTTGGCTTGGCAGCTGTTCCTGACCACCGCCACAGCGGGCTGGCGGTGTGTTCACCAGGTTCATAATTGGGCCTTTTTGTTTCAAATAAGTCAGGGCAGAGAAATGTTCTTCATGCCAGTCAAACCCGTGTAATTTAGTGGTTCACAAGAGATCCTTGGGGATTACACCTCAATTTTATTTAATCTGGAGTTTACCTGTTTTGCTACGAGTATTGGTTACAATTGTCTTTTTTATTTCTTGATATAGCTACTCCTTCCCAACCCACCAGGCAGGAGACAGCAGCCAAGATCAGGCAAAGGAAGCTGGAGGCCATCAGGGCAGAATATTGGCAGCTGGTGGCTCTGGAGGAGGCGGAGGAGGAGGCGGTAGCAGCTGTAGCCTCCAATGCCCTAGGCCCCAGCCAGGTCCCCGCAGTGCATACAGTGGTACAGCGCCATGACCGGCACCCGCCTGCTGCAAGTCAACCATTGATGTTCATGTAAAACCTTTCAGCGCTGCATGCTTCTCCGGAAGACACGCGTAGAGGCCAGGAAGGAGTGCTTCGATCATCTTGAGCAAAAGAGCCAGCTCCTAGCCCGCCAGTAGATGATAGACCTCTCTTGCCCCTTTTTTAATCTTTTTTTGGTGGGTGGGATTTGTTGGGGAGAGGGTGGGAAATGTGGGAGTTGGGGAAACTTGGGTGTTTTTTGTTTTATGGACATTTGGATTTTTGGGAAAATTTGACTTTTTACTGGACATTGGTTGGGGTTAGGGAGAGGGGTGGGTCAGGTGTTGTGGCTTTCTTTCATTCTAGTTTATTTGTTAGGGGAATACATTTATAATTTTACATATAATCTAAATCTTTTTTGTTGGGTCATTCTTTTACTCCTCACTGTTTCCTTTGCTGCAGGGCCAAAGCCATTTCTTGAAGTCTGCCGATAGTGTAACACACCAACAGATAGATCCGGTACCCTCACTAGTCCTACTACTGTCATTATCTCCTAATCTATGCAGTCTGCAACTAAAACCCCCATGGACTCGGAAGGGGTGTGGGTGTGTGAATTAATTTCCATAGTATGTACATAATGGCATGTTGAATGAATCCCCTATACTTTTTCTCTCTTACCTGTCATTAGGCGAAGCGATAGCTGCATGCTGATGGTTTACCAAGGTGCCATGGTGGTGGTAGTAGTAGACAGTGGGAGCATGCTAGTGGACTAGCCGAATACTAGAAGCACCAGATTCTGCAGCGCGGTTCTACTCCCTCCTAGTCGAACTCAAACTGTAGAGTGAGGAATATTCATCACAGGGAACTAAATAATTACATTTACAAACTGAGTTAATGCAGTTTGATATGCAAGCTTTGTAAAACAAATGAGGCAGTCACCTGAGGGAGACCAGATAGACTGAGTAGAGTACGACTAGCAGTACACAAGAAGAAGACTGCCAAACAAAAAAACATGGTAAGTGTTAAATGGTAGCGGCAGTCGTAGTCGATAACCTTTCAAGTTTTGCCCGGCGGTAATCGCCTCTTATACCATTCGATGCTAAACCAACAAAGCGGCAGGCGCCGGAGACTGGAAGGCAGGAAACAAAGTTTTATTCTCTCCGGAGGAGAACACATCAGATCAGACAGCGAGGTATCGTCACGAGGTGCTCTAACTGCATCTCTGAGGCCTGGCCTCTTATACACAGGTTTATGACTTTATTGCAGGTTTATCATACATGGCACATTCTTGAGATCGCTTTGATACATGAAAAGAACATCCTCAGAATCCCCACTTCAAGCTCGTTCCCACACATATTTACAGTGGAAGTCCCCACCCCACCCACAGTAGGAGATGGCTATCACACAGCTGGACATTCCGCCAATTCCCGGGGGTGTGTGCGACCGGTCGGGTCTCAGGGGGTGGGGGGCCTTGATCTACTGTAATCCCTTTGATGTGGGGTGTTTCCCTTACAGTAGGGGCAATAAACTGCATCCGCAGGGCTAGGTGATGGCCTGGGATAGGTTCGGACAATTGGGCGCAGAGGAAGGGGGTTATCAAAGAGATGCATGACCATGTATGGGATGTCGGTCAGGCGTGGGATGTGGTTCCATGGCAGGGTCGCGCAGAAGGAGAGGGTTTATGGCCCGTGTATGAGAGAGCGGGGGGGTGGCCGGCACGCGGGGGAATGCTCGCAGCGCCAGGGGGACGCGCTGGTGATCGGCAATGAGCAGGGAGAGAGACCAGGGTGCCTAAAATGGCTGTCGTGCGTATTCCTGTGTGTTGCGCTGGGGAGAGACAAGATGGCGCAGATAATGTTCAGTTACGAACTACATTTCCACAGTCCTCCCTTTTAACATATCTCGCCAGCTTGTATAGTTCGGATCTAACCCCATAATGCCGCGAGCTTCTACCTTGTATACAGCTTTCATATGTTCCGCTTCAAAGTTCCGAGTTCTAGGGCGGACGGGAATAACCTGACACATTTGTACATAATTACATGTAGTTGATGGGATAGGCGAGGAGGCAGTGCATACAAAATTACATCAGCTGCGCCACATGTCAGACCCAGAGATAGGAGGAGGGAAGCTTGCTCGAGCACAAACATGATACCGTAAAGTAAAAATGTTTCTGGCAAAACAAGGGATATTTCGTATATTACTTAAGGCCTAGACTTCGTGTGGATCAAACTAGACAGCATAGTCATGTGCACGGCTGATGTTATACAATTGTCATTATACAAAGTTAATGTTTCTTAAATATCAGTGTACAGTTGGAGGTGACCGATGTAATATCATGAAAACTCGATTGGAAGATAGTCAATACGAAAGTGGTTGGGAGAGGAATTCAACTCAACATGAGTTATAGTCAGGGAAGGGAGTTCTTCTTTCCAGTGTCTTATTATAGCGAGCCATCACTGGTAAGCTCTCATTGTTCTTCTTCTTTCGTTGGCACTGTTGAGCACCGGCGGTGGAGCTAAGGTCCAGCTCAAATCCAAGTTTTCACGTAGCAGGGTGTGACCATTCGTTGCTCTTGGATCACAGTCCTGTTCCCTAACTCATCTTATCATAGGTACCTTGAGACTGGGTACCCGCATTTCGTTCTTCTGTTGTCAAGTCAAATTCAAAATCCCATATAAAAGAGAGGGGGGGGAATAGGGGGGGGAATAGGGGCGTGCTTTGGGAGGTCGAGGGAAGAGGGGGTGGAGTGGGATCGGACCAAAAAGCGGACCAAGGAGAGCAGAATCTTTTAGCACAGAGCCCATCAATCGGGCTCGACGGGCTGGGACTTCAGGCACGAGCTGATCAGCGAGCAGGGGGCTTCGGGATAGCCCTTCGTTCTATCGCTTTCCATGCTGAGAATGGTGCCTCGTCTCACGCCCTTTTTGCTTCGTTGCTCCCCCCCTTGGTCGATGCCATAGATGTTCCATGGTCCGCAGCCAGGCTGTGCGTCACGTCCGACCCCTCTCTTCCGATGGCCGCAGGTTATCTTTGAATGAGTACAAGAAACAAAATCTTAGAGAGTTTGCAGGGAAGACATTTACACACTTCATCCTCTCTCCCAACCACCGAGTAGTTGGGGAAACCTTTTTATCGGTCGCTGTATGATTGATGTCTATTAACTCTTATGTCGGTGTGTGTTACTAATTTATTAATCATTGCTGTGGTGCAGGTTTCTGTGGGTGTTCCTGTCCATCGTCTGGCCTGCTAGGTGTCGATTCCTGTGCCCTATAATCGTTGTAGGAAGCCTGATATCTGTCAACTTTCTGGTCTATCAAAAAATTCGAACCGGCTTCTCCGGTAGAGACTCGTTCTTCTTAACACAAGTTCTGTTAATACACATTTTCCTCCGAGGACTGCTAAGTTTATGAAAAAAAAGGAGAAAAGTGCGAGGTGCTACTGTCATGGGTTCACAGGTATCTATTTCGGGGAAGGACACAAGCTAAACATTTTTCTTGCTGGAGACAATAGGTAACCCTCATTAGTTTAGGCGATGTACCTTTAGAAAATAAAGTCATCAGCTGTTTTGTTCGGAATACTCTGGGACGGCTAGTACAGAGCTGGGGTGATTCTGGGAGGACGGGGTGCTTGGACATTCTAGTTCGGAACAATTGGGCGGGGGCAATTCTGGGCGATGGAGATGGTGTCGTAAAAGCTCTAAAAACGAAAACCACTGACATATAGTCCCCGTGATAAGGGCCAGATTTGGGAGACATCAGTCGTCTTACCTGTCCTTTCTTTCTCAGCCAATTAAATTCAACATTTTGCAGAAAGGAGAGATAGTAACGTGGAAGTACGGTTGTTTTTGTTTCTGTCAATTTGTTCGAACACCGCCGTGCTTGAGGCCAATTATACACATACTGAGGAGGTATAGTGCCGTTAATTTATTCAAAAAGAAAGAGGGCAAGAGAGCTTTCAGCGAGGGAGGGAGAGAGAGAGTAAGAGAGAGAGAGAGAGAGAGAGAGAGAGAGAGAGAGAGAGAGAGAGAGAGAGAGAGAGAGAGAGAGAGAGAGAGAGACGTGCGCATCAGGTAGGCTATTTGGCATACGTACGACACAAAACGAGAGAGGCATGTGTACGATAATAGGCTACTTGGTGCACACACAACATGGAGTAGCATGGGTCAGTTCTATGTAAGAAAACACAAGCGGGGGAAAGACATAAATTCGGTGATCACGTACACACAAATACCGGATAGGGCGTGACAGTACATACATCAAACGCAGAAACTTAAGACGGAGCCACAGGGCTACGTTGAGTATGGGGACCTCTCCTTTCCTGTCCTCTTTCCTATGCACGCTGCGTATTTTCAGTACTTTTGTAATTTATTTTGGGGGGGGGGGGTCGGACCTTTTACTCCCCTCCCTTTGATCGATAGACAAGCACTTTAATCATACGATGACGTTCTCTTCATGCGACCCAGGCATATGAAATGCATACACATTTATACCGTATAATCGTAGCACACACGCACAGTCATACCATACAGTTTTTCACGTTCCCAATGGTGGTCTGCACTTCGCGCACTATCCCACAACGTTTGTCTATTTTTTTTTTTTTTTTATACTGAGCACGGTGCGGTCCATGTCCACTCCATTCTTCAGTCGGAACTTCGTTGTGACCTATAGAGAGGGAAAAGAGGGGGGGGGGGGTGTGCAGTATTCAAAGTACGTTAGCGCGTGTAGACACGAAAAAGTTCTACTTACCACGTACCAGGCTAATTGCAGGGGTGGGTAATACCACAGACCTACTATATCCTTCCCTTCGACTATACAAGACGCTCCATTTTATTCGCCTCCTAAATTCGGGTTCCCTTGTCGTGCATTTGTTTCTCAATTGGTTGCATATTATAAGGTAAGGTACCGTACCTTGCATTCGGCAGATACCTTAAGCTATAGTAAACCATTTTCTAACAAGTCTAGACGATCAGGAATGACGCTAATTCCGTAATTCCTTCGAAGAGCCTTTTATTTGAAACAATGTCAGCATACAAATACGGGCCTACAACCGTTACAGGCCGGCCACGGTGTGCGAGGCGTTGGGTATCATGAGCAATTCTACCTTAACATGAAAAAAATTAAAAATGACAATAAAAATGGAAATGCCAGCATTAATAAGGTTGTCTGTATGCTCGATCAGTACCCTCCCCGTCCCTTCGCCCATCATGTGTGAAAACATCGTGTTCATATCCTGTTAACATGAATGTCAAATAACTGAAACGCCATAGGGAGTTGTAGGCCCTTCCTACATCGGCGCCATTTTGGGGCGAGGTCGGGCGGGTCTAGCGTACAGTCTAAGTCCTTCCGCTAACTAGCTGCCAGACCAGAATCCCTTTCGGTAGTTCGAGAACTTTCGTTAGAGCCAATGGAAAGAACAGATAGCATGAATCGTGATTCGGGGGTGGGGAAGCACAGTTTTTTGGTCCTACCGGGTCATGTTGAGGTTCCACCGGAACAGATCCGAGCGGCTGGGCTACAGTGTCTCTTGATAATTCAAACAGAAGCTTGCGTCAGCATGGCTTCACCACAGTCTCGCAGCAATGCCATGATCCATTCTCAGGGCGGGACAGCAGGCGGGTCTCGCTGCCGACGCCTTGAATTGGGGCAAAGACAAGTTAATGTGGAATGATCGAGCAATAGCGGAGGTTGCCCCCACCGGAAGTCCACGGGATTCGAATGTCAATGACTTCCGCAGAATCTGCAAAGTTGAGAGGGTGTTTTTCGAGGGTGGGGCCCACGCCCGAGCAGACAAGCTCCCGAGTCCAGGGCCGTCTTTCGGTGGGCCAGGCCTGGATCTGAAGAACCGACCGCCAGAGTCCAGAGGCAGCAGCAGCAGCAGCTCTTCGTTACAGCCACCGGGGTGGGTCCCCCGATCACTCGGCTGCGGGGACCCACTTCTCGAGTCAAACGCTAATGGCAATCTTAGTGGACCCGCGCCTGAGTGGTTGCTTGGCGGGTGAGACGTGAATGGCTGTCCTGCTGCAGCTGGCCGGTGAGTGCTGGGGCGCCTACTCATCTGGACGGCGAGTGAAACGGCTGGGTGCAACTCAGCTGGCCGGCGAGTGAAACGGCAGGGTGCAACTCAGCTGGCCGGCGAAAGAAACGGCAGGGGTGCCTTCTCTGCTGGCGAGCCTCCACCTGGGGAGGCGGGGGAGGCCCGTCCGCGTCGCTTCCCCCCAGCCAGGGCACCCTTCGCTGCCGGTCGAAGCGGAGAATGGGAAGGCCAGTACAACGTGGTGGACTCCACCTTGGCGCTGCCAGAGCCTCGGCGCTGCGTGTAGCCTCCGGCCTATTCGCACAATCGTCCGCCACTGATGTCGATGGATTTTGCGTGGCTTTTATAGCCCAAAGCCGACTAAAAGGACCACCCAAAGCAGGTTAATGTTGCTATTTCGAAGAAGGAGGGGCGAGGACTGTCATGTAAATAGTTGTTTAAAAACGTGTTTTAATGTGTTTACCCTGTTGGCGTGTTTGTTATACCTATAAGTTATTAAAATGTTATAACTATACTACCTTGTTGGAGTGTTGTACATATTTGCAATCTGGTAACGAGCACAAGGATGTTACTGCGTAATCGGAAAAATGACATAGCCCAATTGTGCGTGTTCTAGCCCAGTTCGGTGACGTCGATGGTGGGTATCAGCAGGCTTCCGGTTGTGCAGGATTTTGTCGTGTTTACTGGGCGGGGTGGGTGGTAGGGCAGATATGTTTAGGCAGCGAGAGTGATGGAGCTGAGCTACCTCGTGGCCATCTTGACCGTGAGCTTGGCTCCTTCCCCTAGTTTCATATTTTTCGCAAAGGGCTATTTCCTAGTGTTTCTTAAAAGATAAAGGGTCCCATCAGTGGTCTACTGGTTTTCAGAGTCCTTCTTTGTATATTTATGCCATAGTTTGCTATAAGCTATAGCGACTAGTCTATATTTAGTGAACATGTCCTTATTAGGGGTGCCTTCTAGTGGAGCCGGATGGTTCACCTCTAATAAGCGGTCCGGGCAGAACCAATTACCAATCATTGGGGAGAAGATAGGCATGACGGGTTACAACGGGGACAAAAGTCAGCACTACCTATCTTTTCACTGCTTGCAAAGACTAGATAGAATATCTCTATTCCTCGTTATTTGTAAGCAGAGAATACCTCCAAAGAACAAATATCGAACAACTAGTGTTCGGACAATAAATCAATCAATGGTGAGAAAGAGATAGGTACGACGGGTTACAATGGGGACAAAAGTCTGCGTTACCTACCCTTCACTATTTGCAAAGACTAGACAGAATATTTCTATTCTACGTTATTTGCAAACAGAGAATATCTCAAAGAGCACTATCCTTCAAAACAATCAATATTCGGACAATCAATCAGTGGGGAGATAAAAATAGGCACGACGGGTTACAATGGGGACAAAAATCTGCGTTACCTACCCTTCACTATCTAAAGGGAGAGAGAGTATTTCTACTCCTCCCCGTTTGTAGACAGCGAATATCTCAAAGAGAACAATCAATAAGCAATACTAGTATTTTCAATCAATCAATCAATCGTTTCGCAATTTGTCGTGTTTCACGACCTTACCCGGACCGCATGGACAGTTTCTCGTCTTCCGCCTCCAGCGCCCGATCGTCCTCTACTCTCCGTATTTGCCGCGGCACTCCTGATGGTTCCCAGTCAGGACCGTAGATTACTCGAGAGAGGTCTGCTCGGAACCAGTGAAGTTCGGATGATCGGCTGCCAGACGAGGGTCTATCGGGCAGGAGCTCTCCCGATCGTTGCAGTCATTCACTCTGTCGTCGGGACCTCTCTCTTTGGATCCACGTGTCGCTGATGGGCCCCACGCTTGGGACGCCAATTGTTAAATGGTAGCGGCAGTCGTAGTCGATAACCTTTCAAGTTTTGCCCGGCGGTAATCGCCTCTTATACCATTCGATGCTAAACCAACAAAGAGGCAGGCGCCGGAGACTGGAAGGCAGGAAACACAGTTTTATTCTCTCCGGAGGAGAACACATCAGATCAGACAGCGAGGTATCGTCACGAGGTGCTCTAACTGCATCTCTGAGGCCTGGCCTCTTATACACAGGTTTATGACTTTATTGCAGGTTTATCATACATGGCACATTCTTGAGATCGCTTTGATACATGAAAAGAACATCCTCAGAATCCCCACTTCAAGCTCGTTCCCACACATATTTACAGTGGAAGTCCCCACCCTACCCACAGTAGGAGATGGCTATCACACAGCTGGACATTCCGCCAATTCCCGGGGGGGTGTGCGACCGGTCGGGTCTCAGGGGGTGGGGGGCCTTGATCTACTGTAATCCCTTTGATGTGGGGTGTTTCCCTTACAGTAGGGGCAATAAACTGCATCCGCAGGGCTAGGTGCTGGCCTGGGATAGGTTCGGACAATTGGGCGCAGAGGAAGGGGGTTATCAAAGAGATGCATGACCATGTATGGGATGTCGGTCAGGCGTGGGATGTGGTTCCATGGCAGGGTCGCACAGAAGGAGAGGGTTTATGGCCCGTGTATGAGAGAGCGGGGGGGTGGCCGGCGCGCGGGGGAATGCTCGCAGCGCCAGGGGGACGCGCTGGCGTTCGGCAATGAGCAGGGAGAGAGACCAGGGTGCCTAAAATGGCTGTTGTGCGTATTCCTGTGTGGTGCGCTGGGGAGAGACAAGATGGCGCAGATAATGTTCAGTTACGAACTAAATTTCCACAGTAAGCAATGCTAAAGTAAAATAAAAAATAATCAAAATGGTGGGCTAATACAAGTTACAAACTGAAGTCGACTCGAGCTATGAAGTGGAGTGGCCAAGTGTAACCTTTAGGGCTAGAAGGATGATGATGCTGGCAATTATGATGAATTAAGTTTTTCAGAAAAAAATTGAATATTGAATACTGTCTGTGCATAGGTGGATAATCTAATATATATATATATATTGCCAGTGTGGGCTATAGTTATACTTAGAGCAGAACATAAGATCCTCGCCCTGCCTGCCCTTCTTGAGTTAGTGTTTCTTTCACCACATCCGCCCCACCAAGTGTGTGATCAATTAATGGTGTAAATTTAATTTAGTCACACCAATAAATCAGACAGCTCGGGGGAAGAGAGTTAGGGATTTGATGAATGGATAGGAAGGGGGATTTGAGGGAAAGGTTTGACAAAGACAAACACTACTACATAAGGACAACACATTCACTTTGGCGTCCGACCATCATAAATCTGTTATGGGAGGAAAAGGAAATGCATGCATGATGATGAGTACTACTAGACTAGTACTGGTAAATACATTTTCCGTCTGCCTCCAGAGAGACCCAAGTTACATTATGTTCGTGTAGCGGGCTTTGAAAGCCAGCAAAAAAAATTAAAATATCTATAGGAGTCAAGTAAACAAACATAAACAACACACACAGTTGTAATGATTGAAGAGAAAAAATGATACTGTATTGCCAAATTGGGAGTTGCATCTCTCTGCACTGCATTCCTCTCGGACTGTCCCTTAGTCTTGGGTGCTTATCAGATGCGGTTCAGTAAAGTAAGTGTGAGTTGTTTCTCCAGTATGGCGCAGGGTAAGGGCCTGTAGATGGGGGAAAAAAAGATATTGAAGAATCAAAGGGAAAAGTTAAACTGCATAAAGAAGTGCAACAAAAGACTTTGTTTCAGAGACAGCATGGCTAAATATCTGCTTCCGGCAGGTATCTCCTTCAACAGGCCCCCCCACCCAACCTCCACTTAACTTTGAATTTGATCCAGACAGCACTGAAAACAGACACACAGTCAGCAACATAGCATTTTCCCAGTTAAGTAACAAAAATCAATGCACCTCGATCATTCAGTCACACCACACTCCCAAGACCAATTAAAGGCACACTGCAAAGATGTGATCAAAGAAAAGGGATTAGAAAAAGTTACTGTTGATGATTTATTTGCAGAAATCACTCCAAAAGGCAGAGACCTACAAAAGTTCCATAACGCTCAATTCGAAGATCAGTTGAAGCCGGCAACCTCTGCAGGAATTAAGGAGAAACCAAAACTTTCCGGCTGGATTTAACAGGACTCTCCATCATGTGTGTCCTTGATCAGCCGGCAACTGCTGAGGCATAACTCTTTTAAAGACTAGATTGTCCTCTATACCTGTGGGTAAATGTTTTTCCCGCGGTCTCTTCATGTGATAGGTAGGTGTTTCCACCTGATCACAGTGTGTAGATAGTTTTCACCATGGTCCTGAAGAATTGCCACTGATCCCCCTGACAATTAGGCATGAAACATGTTGACCTCGATAGCAAGAGTAGGGTGCAAACATTTTTGATCCACGATGGTCATATAGCTGCCATACACTCTCTATTTTTTAATCAGGTAGGGAGCCCAACACGGAAAAGGGTTTTGCACTGGACTTCCTGACCTGTTTTAACCACTGCACTCACTAGCACATCACATCTACACTTTATAAGACCCTCCCCCCACGACACCATACGGCATGGAACAAAAGATCTCCACCAAATAGCCCCTCATTGGGTGCCCGTTGGGTATTGCAGCGCCGACCCGACGAGCAGCAGGCCCAATGATGAAGCATGACACCTGCTGGCTGGGTGTGTGAGGGCCCTAGTTCCAAAGGAAACAATTTTCCTGCGGTATAACATCAGCAGGATTACCTGTATTCATAGTGGCTCTTGTACATAGCACTTTATTCCCCTTCTGTTCTATGACCCATTTCAGGAACAACGTACCTTCTTTTGTTACACACCACACTCCCCACCACCATCAATACACAGACATGTGTAGGTCTGGTGTTGTTTACCTTTAGTCCACTTTAAAGTCATCATCATCCAAATCGTTTAGTTTCAGTGAATTTTAAAACTTCCATCTTCTTCTGGTGGCAGTTCTCGAAGTAGTCACACCCACAACCTGGTTCATTCCATCATCTCTAATCCTCCTGAGTCTGACTCCGACTCTGAGTATGGTGTCCAACTCCGTACCAACAGTGTCCCGAGTGAGTCCAGACTCAATGCAATGGATAAGCCTGTAATAGCACAATTTTGTTATTGAACAACAAGAAGGGAAAGATTGGCTTGACTGAGTCACTTTTTGTGTGTAAAGTGGACTAGATTTTTGTTTGCAAGCTTTGCATTAAATGAGTGACTGATCAGGTCAGAGTCTTTGAGGAGTAGAAGTAAGCATGAAACAATAAAAAAAAAAGCAGTTTGGACAGTGGGGAATGGACCCAGTGAAGGAATCTCACAATCCGATCTTTCAAATGAGAAGGAAAAAAATAACTTTCAGAGGAAAATTATTGATCAGCCGTCGGTAGGCCACCACAACATTGTGAATCTCAATCATCATCATCACTAAAACATTAAGCGTAACAAACAATCACCCAGTCTCTCACTGCCTGCCGCCACCACATGAATCATCTCTTCTTCTCCTCAAGTCCCAACTCAAGCTGACAGACACATGACTAAGGATGATGACAAATCATCAATCATTCACAAGTTGACATCACAACAAACAACAATCACTCAGAGTGCAATGCATGCCATCATTTACCTGTTCTTCCGCTGTGCTCACCGTGATCGATTGGTGGAACATTGCAGAATGCATATCGTCCATTGCTTTGCTGTAAATCAAATTATTAATAACCTCACATGTAGGGCAGTCCCTCTAGGCTAGGAGGAAAGGATAGATAGATAGTTAGGGCCCAGGGTTGGCGGCAGAGGCAGGCACACATTTGTTTGTATTCTCCATCAAATGTTTGGTTTGAGGGAAATGGCTTTAGGACGTGTTGGGACTTCTTCACTGCACACAGTTGCAACTCCAATCTGGCAATAAAATGTGTCTAAGAGTAAAACGGTGGGGATGGATTAATCAACCAGACACACACAAATAATAAGGTAAATAATGTTCCTTAACTATATCTTTTGTTTTTATTAGGGCGTCAAAGAAAGAAAGTAACTAGAAACTAAAGTCTAGTTGTCAGGGAAGTAGAGCTTGTCCTCAAACTCTGGTTGTTCGCACAAAAGTAGGTCACCTAACACCCTTCTTCCATCACCTGAGTCGCCTTCATCATCGTCCTGCTGTGGAACTTCAGGTATGGTGTATTCCAGTGGCATGAAGTGCTGATTTATTTTGATTATGGTTAACCTCTCCACATTTTGCAGGAAAGAGACTGGTCCTTCTCACTGTCAGAAAGGCACCAGTAGCACTGAAAACTTGCTCATCAGAGGCACTTGCTACAGGGCTAGTTTATCGCAAGCCAGCTGAGCACTGGACATTTCTGCCTTTTCCCATACCAATACAGCAATGGATTTTGATCTAAGTAGACCTCAGTTTTTGGGCTGCTAAGGTGCACCTCCCACCTGAATCAAGTGGTGTTTTCTCAGATGGGTTGTTTGGTCTCCAGTACCATAGTTTGTACCAAGCTTACTGAAACTAACACCTATTCCACAAATGGAGCAAACTGGGGAGGTCAACTTTCTGACACTGATGGTGCCCCTTGCAATGTCAGATGAACTGGTAGGTGGGTGTGACGTTTGACTCTCTGCAGTACCTTCTTCTACTGAGGTGGTTGTGGTGGATGTAGGTCACTGTCGGGACTTTGTAAATATAGAAGCTGGAGGTAGTGTTGGTGGTATCTGTGCCACATCCCTCACAGTAATTTGGAATGGGGCAATGTTGGTCTCCACTGGGGCAGGGCTAACATCCATGATGATTGGCTTGTCATGATCCTCCTCTTCTACTTCTACCTCCATAACTCTAAGGCTTTCTGGAACCTTCTTTTTCCCTAGTCTTGTCTCGTGGGCGTGGCGTGTCTCACTCTCAGACTAAGACGGGATCCAAGTGGTGTCTAGATCATCAGAAAGGGGGCTTGGAGAAGAAGTTGATGGACTAACCCTCCTTTTCCTTGCTGCGGATCTGGAGGACAATGGATCTTCTTAAAGAGTGGCTTGCTCTTCTTCCTCAGCAGGAAGCTCGAACACCTGAACTGCCCCTACTTCGGGAGGAGTGACTACTATTGGTGGTGGTTGCGACTTTTATTTCCCACTTATCTGAGTTTCCTGCATTGATTGGGTACTACTTTGTGATAAAGATAAGTCAATTTTAACTTCACTGCTCGTCAGCGTTGTCATGATTAGACTGGCTGCCTCTGCGACAGACATGGGCTTGGGCCTAGGTTGGTGGGGTGAGGCCGCTGATGCAGGGGTGCTGCTCTTAGCTTGCTCCCTGGACACAGCTGCTGCAGGTGCAATTTTTGGTTTCCCAAAAAAGGTACTGGGCGACATACCGGTGATGGTAAGTGGCAGTGCTTTCTTTTTCTTTTTTTTTAACTGAGTTTTATATAGCACAAATTTGACCTGAAGGTATTGGGTATCTGAGCGCTTTACATAGCACCGGTTGCTATGTTTCTTCTTCTCACTGGCAGCTTTGACTTTCTTGGTACTGGTACCTTTCTTTAGTGCCATCTTGAAGTTGTCAGTTAGCACACAGCGGCACTTGTCTTAGATTCACAAGTTGAAGAGCAAATGTCTGTGGTCACACCTCATGTGACATTGTGAGCATGCCTTCTGTCTTGCAGTACAATATGTGCTATTGTTGTCTCCTCCTCCTGTGTACCTAAAATCAAAGAAGCAAGAAGAAAATCAGTGAAATGTGGCATTGTTGTAGATTAATAATTATTACTAGTACAAAAACAAACATAATATATATAATTCAGTGTGTGGTCACACTTGTTAGTGTTACCTCAGTTATTAAAAAAATTAACAATACAGTGTAACCATTTGTGAGACTTTGACAACAACAAGGGCTTTATGGTGTACTGTATAGTACTTAGTACAGTACACTCAGGAAGGATAGGAAAGTAGAAGAACAACAAAAATACAAATGTAACAGTTTGGCATTGTGCATCACATGGAATGTGGCACTCAGAGAGTTGCAGCTGACAAATGACAATTTAATGGAACAATCCATAGACAATGAATACTGTTATGCACGTCATGTAGCAGACATGGGGTTAATATTAATGGTTCCTTGATGCCAAATCATGTTACTTTGAAACTGGAAAAGAAAAGAACTAAAAAGAAAAAAAAGAAAATATAAAAAAAGAAACAAAGAAACAAATATTAAAACAATAAACTGAAAAAAAGATTTTAAAATAAACAAACAAAACATTTTTTTTATTAATATGTAAAAAAATAAAAATTGCCCTCAAGCGTCAAATTATTAATTTATTAAGCCTTAGCTATTATCTCATTGACCAACCATCCATGCAAGCATATGGCAAAGGGGCACACTGGCTGAACATCCAAAATGACTGCCAGCCACATGCCCAGGCCACAACAAGAAGCAATACGCCAAGAGGAACAAAGGGAAGACATGCAGGCCTTTGGCAAAAGCACACCGACTGCCTCCACAAAATGGCTGCCAGCCACATGGTCACTCACAACAACAAGCAGGAGGCCTGGAAAACAATTAATACAAGCAGGCCTATTTTATTTATTTATTTATTTTGAGCATTTATTGAGTGCACGGCTAACTCCAACAGAGTTGTCCCGGCGCTAAGGAGGAAGATTAACACAGCGGTACAAAAAAGGGCTAGTGCGGTTGAATAGCCAGGTCTATAAAGCTTTCCTGATGACTGATTCAGGTTCCATCATACAGAGATGAAGAAGCATGGTATTCCAGAGCTTTGCGGTTCTAACCACAAATGCTCTGCCGCCTATCCTGGCCTTACAAAAGCGAGGAGTAGAGAGCAAATTCAAGTAGTTGGATCTGAGGACCCGCTCGTGTTGGTAGCTTTGCAATCTGAGTCTAAGATATGTCGGGCCACGACCCCTGGTGGCTCTGTATGCCATAGTGAGTGCCTTAAATTCAATTCTTCCACTGACAGGCAGCCAGTGAAGATTTCGCAAATGGGGGAAAATGGAATGACGGAAAGGCACTTTGCAGATCAGTCTGGCCGCAGCATTTTGAACGATTTGTAATCTGTGGATCAGATATAAAGTAGAGACTGTTAGAGTAGTTCAGGCCAGATGTAACCAAAGCATGAACTACAGTCCTCCTGCAATCCATCTGGAGATAAGGGAAGAATTTCCTCAGGGTTCGCAGCTTCCAAAAGCAAGAGGAGGAGACCTGACTAATCTCGGTCTTCCAGGAGAGAACATTGTCAAACTTAAACCCTAGGTTCCTTACCGACTCCCCAGGAAGAGGAGGGGGGTTCAGTTCTGGTGGCCACCACAGCTTGGAGGGAGGTGGGATTGGTTGGTTAAAAAAGAGCTGTGTTCAACTTTAGGCAGTTTAGAGTCATCCAGGCCAAGATGTTACTCAAGCACCGTCTAAAGTTGACAAAAGCAACCTCTGACTGTTCTTTAAAAGAGAACATCAGCTCGGTGTTATCAGCGTAGGAAATCACTTTCACCCCAAGTGTCTCATTCATGGTCGCAAGAGGGGTGAGGTATACGTTGAAGAGTAGAGGGCACAGTGCAGAACCCAGAGGGACCCCACACAGAAGAGGCTTCCGAGCAGAAACAAAGGGGCGCAAGAAGACTGTTGTGTGCGGTTATCCAGGAAGGACTGGAACTAGAACAGAGCAGTATCATGTATTCCCAGATGTTTAAGTCTCTCCAGAAGAAGCAGATGGGCCACGGTATTAATGGCCGCGGACAGGTCGTGCAGCACCAGCATAGCTGCATTGCCCCGATTTATGGTTTCACTGACACTCTCCGCAACTTCCAGGAGTGCGGTCTCTGTGCTGTATCCTGTTCTAAAGCCGGATTGGGAGTCATGGAAACAATTCTTAGATTCCAGAATATCAGACAGTTGAGTCTAAACTACATGCTTCAGAATTTTAGCCGGTGCTGGCAGAAGAGAGATGGGTCAAAAGTTTTTGCGTTCTACAGGGTCGGCATCTGGTTTCTTGAGGATAAGCAGTAGAAATGTTTATTTCCATGCCTCTGGATATATACCTGAACTCAGAGAAGAATAACAAGTCTGGTTCAGGGGGGCATTAAGACAAGGGGCCAGCAATCTGAAGAGCTGATCCAGGCAGGGATTGCAGTTTCTTAAGGGATACATCAAGGGGAAGAGGGTGAAACTCTGGCCAAGTATCAATATAATCAGGAATAAAATTAGGCTTGTTAAATGAGAAAGTGGAGTAGATTCATTAAATCTTATCCTGAAAGAAGTCTGAGAGGCCATCACAGAGGGTAGGGGATGGAGTCACAGAACTATCAAGAGCCACTGATTTGGTGAAGCATTGAACAATTTTGAATAGTGCTTTGGCTGAGTTGTCGGCCGACTTGATCTTATGAGAAAAGTAGACTCGCATAGCATTACGCTTGAGTCTGCGGAACTTTTTTATGGCTTTTCTATATGAACACTTGGCCGCTGGGTCGTTTGAGTGTCTCTAGCAGTGCTCCAGTTTTTTACAAAGACCTTTCGCTGCCCATAGTTCCATTGAAAACTACGGGGCAGGTGTTTTTTTCCTGGAGGATGTCACTAATCTAGGAGGTACCATATTATCTAAGACGTCGGTAACCCAGCTCCTAAAGCTGGCTATATCTTTGTTAAGGTTCCCTGTCAACTGGAGGGGGGTATCTTGAAACAAAGGAGTCATAGCGTCAGTAGTGACCTTGCTCCATTTTCTCCTTATCTCTGGGATGAGCTTGGAGCTATTGCTGCGGTGTGTAACATGAAAGCTGAATGGTATAAGTAGGTGATCCTTCCAAGTCAGAGGTAATGGGGCCTCTACCATGAGGTTGGGGCCATTCGAAAAGAAAAGGTCCAGCATATGGTCGGCATCATGAGTAGGGGAGGTGACACTTTGCGTCAAGTTAAGCGCATCAAGGGTTTCAGGCAGCTGGATAGCTTTAGTGCATTTTTCACTGTCAATATGGATATTAAAGTCACCAAGGATAGTGAAACTGGTGTGTTTCAATGATAGATCAGCGCAGAATGTCGCAGAATTCTGATAAATAGCAGCCTGGAGTGTTGGGAGGTCTGTACACGAAAATCCCGGCCATCGATAGGGAGGACGAGACCATGACACAGAAAGACATAGCCTCCGTGTTTCCTATATTTTCAACCCTTCTACAGGAGAATTCCGAGCCCTCTCTCAGAATGATAGTCACACCGCCTCCAAGCCTGTTGCCTCCCCTATTGGCACAAGTCATACGGAAGCCCGCAGGTATCGGCAACATCAGATCGGGATTAGAACTCTTCTTCAGCCAAGTTTCAGTGAGCAACATTAGGTCCCAAGAGTTGCATTACAGGGAGATCCAAATGTCCTCAGCATGTTTGGGGAGGGATCTACAGTTAATTAAGCAGGCCCTGATATAGGTACCCTGGGCCTGTTTCGGGAAGGGGGTTGTTAGTGTTGATGGACAATCATATGACTTCCCATTGCTCGCAACTAGTTGTAAAAGGCAGGAGTTACAACCAACCCCGCAGTAGGCTAACATGGGGTCTATATGTAACTTATTTACACATGCCTCATTGTTCATCTTAAGCAATTGCTCTCTACACCAAGTAATAGGACTCTCACAGGAAAAACGGGCAGCGTGGCAGGCACTGGTCGCGGTCCAGACAGGGACAGGCTCAGACGGGCTTGCCTTTGGCACGGCCACACCGCAGCCCAGCTTTTATGATCACTCATGGCCGAGGAGTTAGAGTGCTGCGCCAACAATTGCACAGCTTCTGGTGACTCGTGGTGACTTCCTGAAAATGCAAAACACTAAACAGGAAATACTAACTAAATGTATGGCGGCTTCCCTCCCGACGCTTAGTAAAGAGTGAGGTAAGTCAGCCAGAGTCGATGCTAGAGGTTTTAGCTCGGAGCAGGAATAAAAATGCAAATTCAAACGCAAACAGTTGTAAATACAGACAGTTGTATCTAAGTTTCACAAAAGTACAAATATGCACAGCTAAAAGTAAAGTGCATGTGTGCTAATTGGCAGCCTATGGACACAGTGTTTACAAAATGCCCCATGCCACATGGGGAACCAAGGCAAATGCTGGCCTACTATTGCAAAAAAACACACTCACACACTGGCCAGGCAAAGGAGGCATGCATAACAACATATCTATAATACAACAATGCCAAAAGCAAAAATCAGCAGGGCTAAAAAGGTTTGAAAGTTACAACAACACACATCCAACAAAGGCATAACACCCATGAGAAAATTGAAATACCACAAAAAAACACATTTTATATTTCAATTCAATGCCATCTATGCCCTAAATGACGTTTTAATTAAACAGACACCACAGAAACAGTAGTAGTTTCATGCACCCAGGAGTAGCTCTGGGCCTACTGGTTGAAAAAGGCCTATGTAGTGGCAGACTACTGGGCTACATAGTGAATTAAATAAATATTGCAAAATGATCACATGGAGAAAATGAGTGAACTGTGCACCATGTTTCCTTTACAAAAGAAGAAAAAATACTTACAAAGAAACAGCTAGGCTCCTACTGAAACTACAGGCAACCCACCACAATAAATTTAAAGAAAACAATGAAAAGTACAAATAAATCTAAGTGCAAGGCCCCAATCAAACAAACAACACCAGTTTTCCAACTTACTTTTAGAATCTCAAATTCAAAGTCCTCAAATCCAATGATGTATTATGCAGCAGACACAAAGAGTGATCCTTCCAGCTCCAAATCCAAATGAAAGTTGACCAGGAGATGGACAAAGCACTGGGAGGAGCCTGTTGGACAGGAACAGGAATAGGAAGTTGGAGGCACTGGGCTACTTCCTTCCTCTTGAACAAAAAAAGTAAAGTTAGAAGAAGGACTCCTTGCACAAAAAAGTATAGCCAAAGGTCAATTTGAGGAGTATTTTTACTCTAAATGTCATTTCGAGAAGGTTTTGTTGCTGCTCAGGGATAGAACCTTCTTCAGAATGTTGTCGCGGTAGATACTGCGCTTTCGGGATCACGTCCTTCACAAAACCTCTGCTGGAAGTCCGTTGGAGCACTCAAATTACGTGTTAGCGACCGCTAACTTTCGCGGAAACATGCATCCACCTGGCAAATCTCATGGTGCTCGCGACCGGCACGGAAATCTCATCGGCGATCGCAGGCACCCGGTAAGTTACTTCCGCAAAAATATATTTTGGGCACGTGAGCATAAAAATACCTCCGCTCCTTTGCGTAGTGCGCAGGTTTTCGCCAACTCTGCATTCTACGTGGCAAAACTCCACGAGCTGATCGGAGTATTATGCCCAGGGTTACTATTTAACCCTTTTAGTGTCCAAAACCTTCCCTGAGACAAGATTTATTGTACTGGGAATGGACAATGTTGCATCTTTAGTGTCCAGCACCTTCCTAGAGTCAAGTTAGATTAGAGTGTAAATAGTAAATGTTGCAACTTTAGTGTCCAACACCTCCCCTGAATTATTTTATCTTAGAATGGGAATAGTATATTTAACCATTTTAGTGTTAAAAAATTTCCCTGAGATAAGTTTTAGTGCAGTGGGAATGAAGAATATTGCCTGTTTACTGTTAAGTTAGATTGGAGTGGGAATAGTAAATATTGCCCAGTTAGTGTCCAACACCTTCCCTTACTTAATTTATATTGGAGTGGGCATAGTATATTTAACCCTTTTAGTGTCTAAAACCTTCCCTGATGTAAGTATTTAGTGCTACAGATGTGTTTAGTTTGTTTGTACTGAAATGAGAGTAGTATGTGTTATGTTTGTAGTTAAATAAGTTGTTAAAGTACATTTTGCATTGTATGGTAAAAAAGAGTTGCATTTGCAATTTATTATTTTTTTAATACTAGTAAGGGGCCAATTACGAGTGTGGTTGGAGTTCTTCCATCCTGCAGCAGTGGCAGCCCATTAAATGCCGCCAAGCCGGCGGCACCTCACCTGTCGCATCTTGGTCACTGCTGGGCTCCTGGTGTATGACCGGTGGAGTCATGGCGGCAGCACGCTTCAGCTCTGCTACAGAGGCCTGACACCTATGCTGGCCATGCAGGGCAGCCCTCAGCAAGTTGGACGTACTGTTTCTTACAGCACGTATTGCAAGTGAAACAGTGCACGCAAACGACCTGACGTCATAGGAGCAAACAATGCTGACATCTACAACTTATCTCAAGCGCGAATTCGCCCTGGAGACAGTTGTGCCTCCAAAAAAATGCCTTTACACCAAACTTTTCATGGCGGTATCCCCGCATGAAAAGGTTTTGCGGAAAGGAAAGTTGTAATGACCACGTCGGTGCAGATGCTGGCACCGCCTCCAATAACCACCGCAGTCCACTCAATAGTCACGGTGGGAGCTATGATTTTGGTTGTAAAGGCGGTCTGGAGGCGGTCGGACCACCGAGGAGACAGCAGTCGGGCTGCCAATGACATTACAGCGGTCCCAGGACCTCCATACTCGTAATCGGACCGCAAGTATTAAAAGACCACAAAACACATATTGGGCCTGATTACGAATCTGTCAGTCCGTGGACTGACAGACTCATGGGGGAGCAGCGGTGGCAACTGCCCTATTACAATTCATGTACTGCCCCTCTCCAGCCACCAGGGAACCACCATTCCCTGCTGGTGTTGCGGTGGTCAGGAGCCCGCAATATGCTTGGCTGGGCCACTGCGGTCCCGCCAAGCATATTACGAGTTTTCTCTCCACCGGCAGTGTTATGGAGGTTCCTCGTTCATGAACACCGTGGTGGAGAGGAAACAGAAGGGGCCCTGCAGGGCCCCCTGTGCCTCCTCAGCATGGAGATGCATGCAGCTCTCTATGGACTTTTTAGTCCATGCCATGCAGGAACTGCTTTTGGCGTTCCCATTGGGGTACCCATTTTCTGAGGCACCAATGTGGGAATGCCAAAAAAAACAGCCCTCCAGACAGGAAGAAACTCCATATCTGGTGGGTGGTCGGACAATCGCTTTGGCGGTGCAGTGGTGGGGTGGATCCAGCGCCACACCGCAAAAGTCTTAATCAAGCCCATAATGCTTAATTATTTTTATTTTGAAGAAAAAAACACTTAGGGGCTCATTAAAATGCCTGGCGGAAAGCCTCTGTCAGACACTGACTCAGAATCGGGACCGACCGACTTGCGTTAGGTAGTTCCGACTGCCAGATTACGATGCAACTGAACACTGTTCTGTCAGATTCCCATTGTTTCCTATGGGAACTTGTTTTACACCTGACAACCGGCCGTAACACAGGCTCCTACGGGGAAATGGGGTGTGTGCAGAAAATCCTGCACCCTGTCGTAGGCATACCACGGTGCCTGCCACACAGTACAGGGTTTTCCAGGGGGGTCCCTTCGGTACCCCTTCGGACATCAATCGCATGCCGCAAGGACTAGGTGGCCCTGCCAGGGGCCCCCAAATCACTTTCTGCTGGAAAGGTTGATGCGCAAAGGCTTTTGGAAATCGACATCGTCACCCCGAGGGCGGAAACGCTGTCCATAGGGGTGTATGATGCGGTTCCGACTGACAGGAATGACCGCGCGGTTTACGTTCCGACCACGAACATAGTAATCGGGTGGTTGGAATGTAAACCAACCGAGTTGGTGGAGTGGGTTCTGACGTGGTTGAGGAGATTCCGACTGTCGGGAGGAGGCTTTCTGCCCGATATCGTAATGAGCCCCTTATTGTAAAATTTTCATATTTATTATATATATTTATTAGAAAGAATCTTTGTCTAGATTTGTATTTAATATACAGCACACCTTTTAATATTTGTTAAAGAAAAAAATGTTGAAGATGTTTTGAGTAATACACACTTTCATATTTTTTAAACATTGTACGTTTTCAAATATTTTTCACAAACATATTTTACATTCATTTTCATACTGTTATTTAACAGAATTATTTTTAAGATATATTAAATAATGTTGCATATTTTCTATTATTTACTATATAATACTTATTTTTAATTGTTGTTAAACAAATACAGAATAAATGTTTTTGAGTACATTTCAGGAATGTACATTTTTATATTTTTGTAAACATTGTACATTTTTAAATATTTTAACACACACATTTTAGATACATTTTCGTACTGTTATTTAACATAATTATTTTCATATATATTAAATAATGTTATATACTTGATACTATTATTGATTATATACTTTACAATTTCTGTATTATTTTTTGCAACATTGTTATACATGTGTTATATTTGTTAACATTTTTAAACATTTTAATAAACATGTTAATAGTATTTTTCTTATTTACCCATTGATTCCTATGTGGAGATAGTCTTTTTTTCCTTTTATTATGCAGCCATTTTTTTCTACCGCTAACTAACTTTTTTAGTCTTTTGGTGTTATTTTTGGGTCGTTCGTGGAAAAAATAGTCACGGTTAGGTACTGCTGTTCGTCAGTAAAGGTACGTTAATTTTTACTTATTTTTAATGTATTTTTAAGGTAGGCGGGAGGTAGGAGAGTTGTATATATGATATGTGTGGTGCTATTGGTGAGTTTTCGTTTTTTGGATACCCTTTGGTGTTGTGTTCTTTTCTTGTGTTGTAGGAATTGAAGTGTTTTTTAATGTAAGTTTTATGTAGTGCATATATTACTGACTAATTTGTGTACAGTAATATTTAGTATGTATAGTTACGATTGTAGTGTTTAGTGCAGGACATTTTTTATCTCTTTTTTGCAGTTATCATTTTGCCTAACTGTTCTAAGGGAAGTTGGATATCCCTTTTTTTTTGTTTTTTTAAGTAAATCTGAATTTGTTTTTTATAGACTCATTTTTAAAAAAAAAACAGATTTCCTTGTTTTTCGGGTTTCCAGGAACCTTTTTTTTTTTAAACAATTTTTGTTTTTTTCAATGGAAATTACAGACTGGATTGCTACAAAGGATTATTATTTTGTTTTTAAACGACATTTTTCCATTTTTTGGGGGCATTTTACTTAAGTTTAAACAACTTTTTGGTGGATTACCTTTTGAAACCGTGCAGATTTGGACATAGATCTGCAGCAACAAAAACTTAAGTCAATTTTATTTATTTACTGTGGGTAGGAAAGGTTATATATTTATAATTATGTGATGTTGACAGATTATTGTAGAAACTAGGTAGTCGATTAGAATGGCGGGCGGATGACCGCCGCCGGGTAGGCGGTGGCAACGCCGGTCTGGTGGCGGCCATCCGCCCGCTGTCGAAAGCTAGGAAACCGCCGGTTCGATTAGCATTGCGGTCATGACCGCGGCGGTGTGATTTTCCACCCTCCACATATTCGCCGGTTGCAGTCTACCCGCTTGCCTTGCGGGCGGAGCTGGGCCACTAATTGTTGCGGATCAGGGCCAAGCACCACTGGCACGATTAGAATGCCGGCGGTGGCCAGCCTTTCCGCTATGGTGGGACCGCCATTGAGAGGCTGGCAGGGACTGGTTCCGGGGGCCCAATGCGGGCCCCCAATGTGTTTGGTGGTGTGTGGGTGCACTGGGGGCCCTGTACCAGGTGGCAGGCACTGTCTAGTGCCTGCCACCCAGTGCAGGGAATTGCAGGACATGCTCCTTTCACATCGCAGTGGTGCTGCTGGCAGCAGCAACCGCCGCAATGTTAACTGCCGGAACCTGACCGCCGCGGTCGGCTTTCGAATGCAGAGCATACTAATTGGACCAGCGGTTATGCCGCAGTGCTATTGGGCGGTCTTTTCCCGCTACCATGGCGGTCAGAGTGATGTTCCGATGTTCCTAATGGGCCCCTAAGTAATGTATTTTATAAATTATGTGTAGGTAGTTTGTTAGTTTGTTGTATGTATTAAAAAATGGAAATGGTTTTTAAAGAATAGCATTCATATTTTTATCTCAGTGAGTAATGCAAATTACAGAATTATTTTTAACTGACATAATTATATTTTACTACTTTTTCAAAAATTTGTTTAAATTATTTTAGTGTATTATGTTGTAGTTTCTTAAATGCCTGGTACATTTTATGTGTGGTTTGGCGGATAGATTTGGCTATTACTTTTAAGTAATCTAGTTAATTGTTGTGTACAAATAGTCTTACTTTGAATTAGAGATGTTCGTACATTGTTCTAGATTGTTTAATTAGTTTAGGACAGATTTCTATAACAGATTGTTCTAGTCTAAGTTCTTGATAGCTTTGCTCTTTTTGTAAGACTTCTAGTAATTTGTTTAGTGCAGGTTGAGTTCTGCCTAGTTTAGATTGGAAGGCATTATGCCATCCTTCCACTGTGTTGCTTTTTTTGCCTTCTGTGCCAAGGTGCTGTCGTAGATATTCCACTATGGTATGTTGAATTTTGGCTGGCATCTGTGTACTGATCTATGTAGTCTGCCTACCCATGTGTCCTCAAAGTAGTCCATTAGGGGAAGCTTGTTTCTCTTCATTATTTTGGTAATAGGGATTTTCTATTAGGATGTTGTAATGCTTGGCTACTTCTGTCACAGAGACATAGGCTAGTGCAGCGGTACTCAAAGTACGGCCCACGGGCCAGTTGCGGCCCGCCGGGCCTTTCCATGTGGTCCTCGTGTAAAACAACAGACAGTTGGAATCAACTGCAATTCCGCCTGTTGTGATTCCTCGGGGGCCACATTCACTGGGTAAAGGATGAAAGACGCATGCGCAAAATCAGTGTCTCGCAAACTCCCCCGCAAAAGGTCATCCTACTGCAGCTTCCATTAAGAAACAAACTTGATATACATCCGTTGGTAGGTCTATAATATATCTTATTTTGGGCAAGAGCATGAGAAGGAGAAACTTTCTAACTGCCGCATTAAAAAGCCCCCTTGATTTGTTTGCTTTGATGTGGTGGTTAAAGCATACATTCCAACATTTCAAAAGAGCAAAGTGGGCGATTTAAAAAAAAAAAATCAGGGAATGGGGCCATGAATCGGGTTACTGTCATGTATGGGCCTTGGAAGTGTGCTGCTGCAGGATCGGACATTTGAAACGCAAATGCACGTTTTTTACTTACCTTTCAGAAGCATGGAGCGCAATGGCAGGCACAGAGAGGGGGATGCAAGTGTTGTGTATGGCCTGGCAGGTTGCTGGCAGTGCATACCCCCCTCCCCCCCCGTGTGTGGCAGCTCAGGCTGAAACAGCTTCCCGAGCCGCCCCCGAGTACTTCACAGGTCTTTAATAGACCATTCACTTATTAATGGGGCTTTGTCGGTTTTTCACCACTTCTAGAACCCCTGCATGCCATTCTGACGATTGCTGCAAGAATTAGCACTTACACAATACCAAGCCCTGTCACCTGAAGGCTTCCCCTCCTACCCCCCCCCCCGCCCCCCCTTCCCCAGGAATCGGGTTATTGCTTGCAGGAATCGGGAGGCGGGAGACTAGCCTTGAAATCGGTAGTCTCCCGCCTGAATCGGGAGGGTTGGCATGTCTGGTTCAGTGATTGTAAATAGATATTCCTTCTTGCCACATACTGCTCCAAGCAAAATGTGAATAAACATGAGAAATGAAGCATAGTTCAACTGTCCACTGATGTTGCTGGACTGTGCTTGTTTTCCATTTTACAAAAATAAATGACAGTAAAATATTTTTAAAGTACGTTTGGCCCATATTCAGGGGGCTTGTATTTGTGGGCTGGCAACTGACAAAGATCTCCGATGACGCCAGAAATCAACACACAGAATCTAATCTTCAACCAGTTACCACTGACAGGTCAGCATGGCCTGTAGAACTTGGCGCGTTTTAGAATGGTTGCACGTTTAATTTTCGTCACAAGGACAATGAGTTCTCAGACAGAGACAGACAGAGCGGCAGAGAGACAGAGAGACAGAGAGGGAGATCGAGGGAGAGCGAGCGAGGGAGAGAGAGACGTAGAAGACGGAGGGAGATGGAGAGGGAGGGAGGGAGGGAGCGAGACAGAGGGAGGGAGACAGAGGGAGGGAAGAGAGGGAGAGAGGGAGAGAGAGGGAGGGAGGGAGACAGCGAGAGGGAGAGAGACAGCGAGAGGGAGAGAGACAGCGAGAGGGAGAGGGAGACAGAGGGGAGACAGAGAGAGAGGGAGACAGAGAGAGAGGGAGACAGAGAGGGAGGGAGACAGAGAGGGAGGGAGACAGAGGAAGGGAGGGAAACAGGGAGAGAGAGAGGGAGACAGGGAGACAAGGAGAGAGAGAGGGAGACAGGGAGAGAGAGAGGGAGACGGAGAGAGGGAGAGGGAGACGGAGAGAGAGGGAGACGGAGAGAGAGAGAGGGAGACGGAGAGAGAGGGAGACGGAGAGAGAGGGAGACCGAGATAGAGACCGAGAGGGAGACAGAGAGGGAGAGGGAGAGAGGGGGAGACAGAGAGGGAGGGAGACAGAGGGGGAGGGAGACAGAGGGAGGGAGACAGAGGGACACAGAGGGAGACAGACAGAGGGAGACAGAGAGAGAGGGAGACAGGGAGAGAGAGAGGGAGACAGGGAGAGAGAGAGGGAGACAGCGAGAGAGAGGGAGAGAGAGAGAGAGAGAGAGAGAGGGAGACAAAGGGAGACAAAGGGAGGGAGACAGGGAGACAGAGAGAGAGACAGAGAGAGGAAGAGAGAGGGGGAGACAGAGAGAGGGGGAGACAGAGAGAGAGGGAGACAGAGAGAGGGAGACAGAGAGAAGGAGACAGAGAGAGAGGGAGACAGAGAGGGAGGGAGACAGAGAGAGAGAGAGAGAGACAAAGGGACACAGAGGGAGACAGACAGAGGGAGACAGACAGAGAGTGGGAGACCGGGAGAGAGAGAGTCCCTGTTTGGCAGTATATCGTATGCCCAAATGGGCTGCTCTATATGAGACAGCACGTTGCGTACGATATACTTCCAAACAAGGACTCGGGAAACGTTCATTCGCATACTCCTGACTGTGTGAGCCTCTGAGGAAGAGAGTCATCGAAATGCGTTGGGCTCAGTCAGGTGTGAATAATTACAGGCAAGCGCGACGAACCATACCTATTAAAAGCTTATGGGGAAAAGCAGCTTGTGTTCGAGTGCGGTTATTCTGATGGACAAATCCCCAATGAACTGTATAGATATGTGTGTGTGTATGCCGGGTCTGGTGGCTCAGTGGATAAATGCGTCCGCTGCAGGGGCCTGTGTTCAACCTCATGGTCAGGTTTTTTTGTTGCACTAGCCCCGCCCCCCTCCACCACTGACCCCGCCCCCACCGGTGCGGCCCTCGGCCACAAACCACACTGTAAATTTGGCCCCCGAGAGAAAGTTTGTGAGTACCCCTGGGCTAGTGCAATCATTTTTTTGATTTCAAAGACAAATTTGCTCTTGGTGGCATGTTCCACATTAAAGGGCCGATTCCGAGTGCGGCAGTCCTAAGAAAGCTGTGCTTGCGGTGGCGGTCTGACCACCTGATTAAGAGATAGGTGTTTGGACTACAAAAAGCTCAACGCTAGCCCGCCACCACTGCCTGGATCTTGGATCTCGACAACTGTGCATATTCCGACCTGCCTTTTCACTAACCTTTTCATGGTGGGGATCCTGCCATGAAAAGGCAGAGGGAAAGGCAGGGAAGGGCCCCAAACAGGGACCTTGGGTGAGTTTGCCCATGAGGGATATGCAGGGAGGCACATTTTGTTGCCCCCCTCTGCATGCACTGTTGTCTGTGTGCCATGCACAACATGGTGCGACACTGCACAGTCGTGCAAGCAGTGCTGCCAAGGCATACGCTTCAGGATTTTTCTATGAGCCAAAGCATGCTGTGGCACCGCTGACATAACACCGCCAGCCTGGCATGTTCGCAGAATACTCGTAATTGGCCTCTTACTGCAGATTTCTGTAGTTTATTCCATATACCTTGATGAAAATGATAGCAACATTCCAGTACGGCTGTGTAGGGGTATATTCTTTAGTATAGATTGGATCATAGCTTGCTCAAAGTCAATAATACTTTTTGGGGGACAGTAGCTGTTGGTCTGTTGCTTAATGTGGTTTAGCTGTTCCCGTATGTGTTGCCTTGTTTGTTTGGGAGTAATGCATACCCAAAAGGTATTTTAATTTTTTTGAAATTCACCATGGATGGTGTATAGTTGGTGGAATGATTTGGGACAAGTTTTAAATGGGCAATTCAACATCCATATTCGGCATTGGGCTAGTTTGTGTAAGTTTGATGGGGTAGCAAATATAAGTATATGTTGTTCATGGCTTTCATTGTTGTATAACCGTAATTTTTCCTCTATGTGGGTGATTGTTATCTGTGGTGGGATGTCAATCTCTCTGAATGTTTTAGGAGCAGGCGGGGTTTCACTGGTGGTCTTTTAGTTCTAATAATAAGGTGTTTTAAGGTGGGTATTGATGGTAAATGCCCTGTCAAATGTTCTGGTATGTGGGGGCAGTATATCGTTAAGTGTTTGTGCTGTGGGTTCTTGGGTACTAGTGCTTCCTCCCCACATACTTTCTAATACTTCTATCACTTCTATTTCTGTTACATTGGGAGAGTGGTTATGCTCATTTGCATTAATTACTACACATTCTCTGGCAGTTGCCCTTCCATAGCATTGTTTAGAATATTATTTCGTTTATTCCAATTAATATGTTTTTTTAGAAGTATTTTCTTGACTGTACGTGTATACCATGTAACAAAGTTAAAGTTCCCCTTCTGTGATGTTATAAATTTAGCACCTTCTATAAGTATGTCTTTATTTACAGTACTAATATGAATATAGAAAAATAGTTATTAATAAATGTTTTTTATAAATATACAGTTAAATATACATTTCATTTTTTTAAACGTACTTGTATCTTGTATAGCAAAGTTTTGTCTTCCTGAAACCTTTTTTTTCTGCAAGCTTCTTCTTAAAATAGGTGTTTTTTTCTGTTGGTAGAGACAATGGGCCTGATTACAATGGCGGTCTGACCGGTCCGACCGCCATCTCCTGCTGTGGTCTGCCCGATGTATTTCAATGCGTGCAGTTGGAGGCTGCAGTCAGTGGGACCGACCGACGCATTCCGACAGGCCCAAGGAACCTGTTGGTCAGTCGGAAATGCTCAATAATCCCTCAAGGACAGCGTTTCTGCTGTTGGGATTATGATGTCAGTTTCCAACAGCCATTCCATATCGGCCTTTCCGAAACTGAAAGGCAGTTGAAAAGGGACATTGGGGGCCCCTAACAGGGCCCCCTTCCTTCATGGCCCCCTGCATTTGTGCCTGGGGCACTAATGGTGCCCCCCTAAACATCACTGTACCGTGTGCCACTCGGGGCAGGGATGTTTAAAAACATGTATTTTTCAAAGGATGCTTGTGCTGCAGGCCGTTTCCGGCTTCTGCACCAGCTTACATTGAAAAATTGATGTTTCCAAATAATGCGGTCGGAACCGCCGACCTGAGGTTGGGCAGGTCCCAATCCGCAACAGTGTCACGTCCGCCCCACATCGTAATCAGACCCAAAGTAGTATTATTTATTGCATATATTATATTTTTTTATGTTTAAGAACTTTTAGTTTTATTCAGAGTTTTAACTGTTGCTGTTTTAGTGTGTTTAGAGCAGGTTTTTAGATGTATTTAGATATTTACTTATTTTTGTGGTCTTTGATGTGTGCTTGTCAATGAAGTTTAGTTGAAGGTTGAATAATCTGTAGTAAAGGATAGACGTCAAAAACTGTTAATAATTGTTTAATCAGAATTGTTTCTGAAAGTTAAAATTATTTAAATAAAGTAGTTACTTTAAGAAGTGGATGCATGGTTGTAAATGCTGCAAGCTTCTCTTTTGAAGAGGAAAATCCGGCAGTTTTTTCCTCTTCAAATGTTTGGGATTTTCTGAGCTATTTATTCATTAAATTAATGCACCTTTTATATTGTTTGTTTAATTGGTTAAGCTATTTTATTGGTTATAGTTTTGTATAGTTAAATAATACTGTTTGTTTTAGCTTACTTTAAATTATTTTTTCAGTTATGTCCTTTTTTTGGAAAACGCCATGTCACGAAGTTCCCCTTACCGTTGATCATACTGAGATAAAACATGAATGGCGGCATTTTAATAGAAACCACAATCCTCTCCCTTTTCATTCACAGACGGAGGATTCCCCTGATTGGTTCATTCCACAGGTTGGAGACTCATCCAGAGAAAGGAGCGGCTCCTTTAACTGGGAGCAAGGTGCAACAAACCACACTCCCTGGCCTGGCGTCATTAGCCCTAATCCAATTGAGGACGGAGCTCGGGAGGCGACGACGGATGGGGAGAGATGCTTGAACCGGGAAGACGCTGAGTACCGAACCAAGTGTGAGAAGTCGAGAAAGGAGGAGGATACCGTGTGCAGAGCCTGGGAAGAGAAGTCGGGAAAGGAAGAAGGTGCCCCGATTCCAGTGTTGACTGCTGAACGAGGAACCACCGGAACGGCGGAAGAACCAGGAGACCAACGTATTCACGCATCATGCAGCCACACTCCAGGAGGAGTGTGGCTCTCCCAGGTGCGTGCATTGCGGGATTGCGGGGTGGGCTTGGCGGCGGGCGAAGGTCGGCGGTGAGAAAACAGGCTAAAATCCCATAGCTCTACCACCAACCCAATAACCCCCTCCCTTCACTCATACACCTTCCCCAGTGAAAGAGCACCAGGTGTCTCCTCACTCCTTTTTCCCCTATAGTGACGGTGTGAAAGAGAATACATAATCTCACACCATTTTTTTGTTTTTGGTATTTATTCTTTTTTGAGGAAAAAGCCTGAAGCAAGACGGCACTCTCACAACTGAACCAGGATTCGTGGACATTGTAAAAGCCCAAGAAGTGGTGGAGAAGGACACTAATTACGAAGGACAATTCTGGCATAATCAATTAAACGTGTGTAGAAAATAAATCAAATTGAAACCACTCTTGTTGTGGACCTCACTGATTCATCCCGCTAACAAAGTGGTGGAGAATGCGGGCAATTGTCCATTAGATCTGGAATAATGGAAGCATTAATTCAGCATCTTGTGGCAAGTCAAGAGAAGCTAGAATGGCCAGTCCAACAACAGATGGCATTGGCGCAGGCCGATAGAGATCTACTGAAGGAAAGCATAGCTGCACAAATAGAAGGGCTTCAAAAGATCTCAGAGGAAAAAGGGACCTCTGGGACAAGAGAAGCAAGAAACAGCACCTCAGGTCCCCAAGGTAGCTCACTACAAAAGTACGTCGCAGGGGAGGACCCGGACGCGTTCCTCCTTAATTTTGAAAGAGCCGCCCGAGCCTGTGGATGGCTTCCTAGCTCACCTCCTTACAGGCGAAGCACAGGCGGCCTACCAGGTCGCTAATGCTACTGGCAATATGCCATATAATGACAATCATACTAGACCATCTTGGACTAGACGCAGAGGCATACCGTATACGTTTCCGTAAGGAAAAAAGCATACCAGGAGAAAGTCCTAAGACCCTCTTCTTTCGTCTGAAAGCTGCGGCAGATAAGTGGTTGAGGCCAACAGAACATACAAAAGAGGAGATAATGGACATGATTTATCTGGAGAAATTCCTAGAGTCCCTTCCATTTAATACACAGCGTTGGCTACAGCAACATAAACATCTCACCACCATGGAAGCGGTAGAATTGGCCGCAACCTTTTCCCGTGCTCAACCACGAGGGTATATGGGGGATATAGAAAGAATCCACCACCCTGCACCAGGGAAACTAGAGAAAAAGTTACCCCTAAAATCTAGCCATGATCTTCAGCGAGTACGACCCCACAAAGTAGATGTTCCAAAACAACGGAGTCCTCAATGCTTTGATTGTGGAGAGTAGGGCCATATTGCCCGTTTGTGTCCAAATAAAAAGTCCCCAGCGGAACCCATGGACATAGGTTACGCCCCCAAAATGATCTTTTACATGGCGGAGCTTGGAAGTGCATTTTATGTAAGTGTACAGTTAAATGGACAGAGTGTCAAAGCCCTGTTGGACTCGGGCTGCCGACAATCGGTAGTCCAGGAATGGTTGGTCAGAAAAGAACAATATAAGACTGACTCACTCGTACACATACGCTGTGTACATGGAGACATTAAATCCTACCCCCTAGCAATAGTAACCTTAAAAACCCAGCAAGGACCTCCTTATGAAGTCTGCGTAGGAGTGTTGAGGGATCTACCTGAAGAGCTTATCATTGGGACTGATAACCCTGGGTTCCTGAAGCTGTTTATTTCTTCTGTACAGACCCCATGTGGTGAAGAAGGGAAGGATATAGACCACATTACCCCACAAAAGGCCCTTCTGACACCAGAACCCTGGCTCTTAGACAGGAATTTTAAATATGCTCAAAACAATGATCCTACCTTGCGCAATGCCTGGCAAGCCGCCCAAAACCCTGATCCCACTTTAACCCCGAGTTATCCCAGGTTCTTTATAAATAAAGGCCTATTATACCGAGAGGAAAAGAAAGATGCCTCACCTCAATTGCTTCTATCTCTAGCCTTTAGAGAACAAATCCTTTTTTTTGCACACGCACATCTCACTGCAGGGCACACAGGGGTAGAGAAAACCACACAGAATGTACTCCGGCATTTTTATTGGCCTGGATTATATGGAGCTATAAGTTCCTATTGTCGGCAATGTGAGATATGCCAGAAAAGGAATCCCTATCGACCTCCCCCTGTTCCCATTCAACCACTTCCAATAATAAGCCAACCATTCGAAAGAGTCGGAATGGATTTAATAGGCCCCCTACCAAAAAGCAAGAAAGGACATATGTATGCCCTGGTCATAGTGGATTATGCCACTCGCTACCCCGAAGCCTTTCCCCTAAGAGCACCAACAACAAAGAATATCACAGAGAAGCTGATCGAACTCTTCTCCAGGGTTGGTATCCCCAAAGAGATTCTGATGGATCAAGGGACCCCATTCGTATCTCACCTGATGAAGGAAGTCTGCCGTACCCTAGACATTGGACATATCCGAACATCAGTGTACCATCCACAAACTGATGGATTGGTGGAAAGATATAATGGAACCTTGAAACTCACCCTGAAAAAGATGTTACGAAATGAAGGGAAGGACTGGGATCAACTCCTTCCTCTCGCCTTGTATGTCATCCGTGGTCAGGTCCAGAGCAGTCTGGGCTGCTGCTCCTTTGAGTTGCTGTATGGGAGGCAACCCAGAACATTTCTGTAAATGACAAAGGAGGCATGGGAGAAAGAGGAGGAGTATGAGACCAGGGGTTTCCTTGAGTATACACATAATCTCAGGTCCAGGATAGGGAAACTTCGTGACCTCGCCTATTCTAATCTTGAGAAGCAGCAATATAGACAGTGGTATCAGTATGACAAGGGAAAGAAATGGAGAACACTTGCTGTTAATGATTGGGTTTTGGTTCTCCTCCCATCCTCCACAAGTAAGATCAAAGCAGAGTGGATGGGACCCTACAAGGTGGTAGGAGTAATAGGAAAAACAACCTACAAAGTACAAGTACATCCCTCCAAGATCCAAACCTACCAAATCAACATTCTAAAGAAATGGTTGGGTCCCCTCCCTAAAGCAGCCCATTTCCTAACAACAAAGCAAAAAGAGACCCTTGTACCCTGCCTCACCTGATTATAAACCAGTCCCTCTCCCCCCATCAACACCAGTCCCTAAAACAGTTACTTCAACAGTTCTCCCCGATATTTTCGGACAAACCAGGAAGAACAACCCTAGTCGAACATGCCATTTAAACGATCCCTGGCAAGGTCATCAAACAACGACCCTACCGCATTCCGGCGGCCGTACAAAGTGAGATCCAAGCCATGTTGGAAATGGGAGTCATCCGTCCCTCCAAGAGCGAATGGGCCTCTCCTATTGTCTTAGTACCAAAACCGGATGGCTCTATTCGCTTCTGTATAGACTTCAGGGCAGTAAATGCCATCTCCCAGTTTGACTCATACCCCCTACCGAGGGTAGACAATTAATAGAGAGATTGGGGGACACCCAGTACATAACAACCCTTGATTTAACAAAAGGATACTGGCAGGACCCCCTAAGGGAACAAGACCGAGCATAAACCACTTTTGTTACTCGAGATGGACTCTATGAGTTTACGGTTCTACCATTCTGTCTTCATGGAGCACCTGCTACCTTTCAGCGTTTAATGAACACCGTACTCCATGAACACCAGGGGTTTTCGTCAGCCTATCTTGACGATATTGTTATCTTTAGCCCTACCTGGGAAGAACATTTGACTCACTGCAGGTAGGTACTCCTGGCCTTGTCCTAACTAGGTCTACACATTAGCGCAAAGAAGTCCAAAGTGGCCTTCCAAAAAGCTAAATACCTAGGCTTTGTCCTAGGGAACAGAATAATAGAACCCCAGACCGAGAAAGTAAGAGCGATCTTGGACACCCCCTTTCCTTCCACCAAACGGGAAGTCAGGGCCTTTCTTGGGTTGTTGGGGTACTACAGGAGATTTATTACCCACTATTCAGAAATAGCAGGACCCCTCACAGACCTCTTAAAAAAAAGAAGCCAAAACAACCAACCTCTTACACCCCACCGATAAAGTCAAAAAAGCTTTTCTCCTACTTAAGAAAGCCATCACAAGCAGCCCTGTCCTATCTTCACCTGATTTCTCCAAACCCTTTATCCTTCATACAGATGCCTCTGACTCCGGGGTGGGGGCGGTTCCCTCCTAGTTGCCTCCACAAGGCATAGAACATCCTATACTATTCATAAGCAGGAAGCTTTTTCCCTGGGACAAAACCTACCCCATCATAGAAAAGGAATGTCTCGCCATAAAATGGGCAGTGGGAAAGCTACTTTATTACCTAGAGGGGAATTGATTTATCTTATATACCGACCACGCCCCTCTACAATGGATGAGTCGGAATTCTGGGAACAACCCTCGCATACTCAGGTGGTTCCTCTCCCTCAAACCCTATGTTTTTGAGGTACAGCACCGTAAAGGAACAGAGAACAATAATGCCAATTTTCTTTCCCGCATGTTCCCTCTCCCCGAGCGGGACAGGTCCAGGGGTGGGGTATGTCACAAAGTTCCCCTTACCGTTGATCATACTGAGATAAAACATGAATGGTGGCATTTTAATAGAAACCACAATCCTCTCCCTTTTCATTCACAGACGGAGGATTCCCCTGATTGGTTCATTCCACAGGTTTGAGACTCATCCAGAGAAAGGAGCGGCTCCCATAACTGGGAGCATGGTGCAACAAACCACGCCCCCTGGCCTGGCGTCATTAGCCCTAATCCAGTTGAGGACGGAGCTCGGGAGGCGACGACGGATGGGGAGAGACGCTTGAACCGGGAAGACGCCGAGTACCGAACCCAGTGGGAGAAGTCGAGAAAGGAGGAGGATACCGTGTGCAGAGCCCGGGAAGAGAAGTCGGGAAAGGAAGAAGGCGCCCCGATTCCAGTGTTGACTGCTGAACGAGGAACCACCGGAATGGCGGAAGAACCAGGAGACCAACGTATTCACGCATCATCCAGCCACACTCCAGGAGGAGTGTGGCTCTCCCAGGTGCGTGCACGGATTGCTGGGTGGGCTTGGCGGCGGGCGAAGGTCGGCGGTGAGAAAAAAGGCTAAAATCCCATAGCTCTACCACCAACCCAATAGCCCCCTCCCTTTACTCATACACCTTCCCCAGTGAAAGAACACCGGGTGTCTCCTCACTCCTTTTTCCCCTATGGTGACGGTGTGAAAGAAAATACATAATCTCACACCATTTTTTTGTTTTTGGTATTTATTCTTTTTTGAGGAAAAAGCCTGAAGCAAGACGGCACTCTCACAACTGAACCAGGATTCATGGACACTGTAAAAGCCCAAGAAGTGGTGGATAAGCACACTAATTACGAAGGACAATTCTGGCACAATCAATTAAACGTGTGTAGAAAATAAATCCCATTGAAAAAACCTCTTGTTGTGGACCTCACTGATTCATCCCGATCACACGCCAATTAATGCTTTTTTATGCTCATATTAGATACATTTTTATACTAAGGTGCCGATTCCGAACCGTTAAAATTAATTTGCGTACGACCTGTATCCGTATTTTTTTACGTACAAGTCGTACAAGTACCGTACAAACTGCCAAGTACGATTCGTCCGTGAAAAATAACTACGAATAGCGTCGGGAAAAGTCTACGAGAGTGCCTCGGAAAGTTTTTACGTCCGAATATCGTCGGGAAAAGTGTACGAGAGTGAGCCGGACATTTTTACGTGCAAATCGTAAAACACAAGTCCGAGCGCGCAAGTACGATCCCGACCGTCCGTCCGAATACACAATCGCACGAAAACTGGCCCGTACGGAGCCAACGCAGTAGCACACATGTACAGGGGTAAACTTATGCCTGTGTACGAGCCGTACAGCCCCCCCAGCCCCAAATATGTCAGCACCGTACACCACCATGTCTGCACTGTACCCCAGCCCCGCAACAGTACGTGCCGTACCCCACCCATGTATGCGCTGTACCCCGCCATGTACGCGCCTTACCCCCCTGTCCGCACTGTACCCCAGCCCCGCACCTGTACGTGCCATACCCCCCCATGTACGCGCCCTCCCCCCATGTACGTGCCTTACCCCCCCCATGTACGCGCCGTACCTCCGCATGTACGCGCCGTACCCCAGGGCCGCACGTGTACGCACCGTACCCCCACCGCATGTACGCAACGCACTCCAACAATGTTACCCCAGCACCCTCACCCAGCATCGCGTATGTACGGATCGTACCTACGCGAAAAAGACTCTTACAGAACCAGGACACTGTAAAACAGCACAAGGAGGGTCAATTCGACTCGCACAACACCACAAAACACGTCTACATGACAAAATACATCTCAATGACTGACCTGGCACATCCAAACAGGCAAACAGAGGCCCCAAATCACAACCACCTCTTATAACACACCCACCAAAATTCAAACACAGCCACACCCAAAAATGGACCAATAAAAAGGGCCCACACACACAACCCATGAGCCTTTGCAACAGACCCACTGCTGCCAGACCCCACTGAGAAACAACTCCACATTACTCATACCTCCACTACACCTTCACTCACACACCTTCACACAACCTCCTCCACAAACATCCCCCTCTTCACATTCACACACACACTGTCACATTCACACCCACAACCATCCACACCCACACCCACACCCCACACCATGCTCACAGACAAGAATCCAAAGTTCACAACGGCGGAGCTGGACCTCCTTGTCAACGAAGTCATCAGAGTCGAGCCACAGCTGTTTGGAACATTGGTCAGACAGACCAGCATAGCTGAAAAATCTGCCATGTGGCAGGGTATTGTCGATAAGGTGAATGCTGTTGCGCCCATCCGAAGGACCAGGCATGAATGCCAAGCCAGGTGGTACGATCTGCGCAGGGCGGTCAAGAGGAAAATGAACGAAGAGTATGCCCAGAGTAAGAGCACTGGAGGTGGGCCGCACCGCAGACCCGTACACTACCGTCCCTGGGAGGAGAAGGTGATGGCCCTGCTACCGCCGGTGGGAGTACACAGAGTCGAAGGAGTCGCAGAGCCTGGTGAGTACACAAACAACTTACGTAACATGGGGGCAATGGGGTCCACACCACATATACACCAAATGCACACAACTTCCCCCAAGCACTCACCTCACACAACCACACTCAAAAACCACGCTCATGCCACTAACGTCTCCATGCACCCTTCACAAATCAAGGCAAGACCATGTCCAAGGCTAAAACAACCACAAACACAAGACTGGATGTCCTGGAGGCTGGGAGGGTGGGCCCCACACAACACATTGTGAAAATGAGACGCAGACACCAATGCCCTCAGCCCATATGGCATAGGTACATACCCATGCACAATGCACAGGGACTGGCAAAGTTCTGACAAGGTAGCTGACACTTGACCCTGCTGTATGCAGCACAAGGCCCTCCTGGGACCACTGTACACTCAAACACCAACTCCACAAGCACAGGTATCTAGCACAGGAACTCACACTCACTGTCATGCCAGCATGCACCATGAGGGGACAGACACATCACCTGGGAGACCCAATGACAACTCACATTACACACAACAGCAGGCCCGGTCACAACCCCCCCCTAACATAAGCACACACCCCCGGGGCAGGCAACGGATTTACACACTCCCACAATGGACATGTGACACAACAAGACCAATCAAGAGCCAAATAAGCATCAGAGCCAACATTCTACAGGTTAAACACTCAGGAGAACATCCCAATCTGTCCCCCGCAACATACCCATCCCCAAGTGGACATTGAGAGGAATGCTAGGCACATCAAACTACCTGGAGGAACTGTGTCAACTTGAATATGTATGAAACATAGATGTTGCATGAAACACCATTAACATTTGCTCTCTCTCACACACAGGGCAACATCGACGATCTCCCCCCAACACTGGGGGGGAAGAATCACAGTCCCAGGCTCCACGTGAAGATGATCCCACCGGCAGCGACGACTCTCACCACTCCGTGGATGACCCCGACCAACCTGGACCCTCTGGTGCCCAAGCCCCTGCAGCACCTGCGTCAGGTACATCTGTGCCAACCACCACCCCCATTCCTGCCACATCCCAGGACACACCCAGGAGCCCTGCTCGCACTGAACAACAGAGCCAGTCTGACCAGGAGGGACAAGGTTCTCCGGGCACCCAGGAGGAGGCACCCTGCAAATGCCATCCCTCAGGGGTCCCGTAGACCCGATGTGCCCACAAGGGCAGGCCAGGCTCAAGTGGGCAGGGGTGGTGGGAGTGGAGGCAGGCGGAGGCGCTAACCTGACCAGCCAGCTCAGGACACCGGTATGTCACACATACGCAACATCCTGGACTCATACCGGCGTGACACCAGAGGCATCAACCAGGTCGTGTCCAGACTCTCCGAGATGGAGGGGACCCTCAATGAGATTAAGAACCTGCAGGTCGAGCATCATGTCAGTCATCAACAACACCAAGGACGGATGGAGGCAAGACTGGCTGAGCTCCTGGCGGTGCACAGGGACATGAGCAAATCACTCCGTCAGATCGCCCAAAGCATGGGCAACCCTCCCTGTGCCACCAAGCGTAGACCAGCACCAGACACAGGGAGGGAGGAGGAGGAGGAGAATTCATCTGACGGAGCGTCCCCAGCATCGTCAAGGCCTGCATCTGAGGGTCCCCGGAGGAAGGTGGGTCGTACACGGAAAATACCGTGAGAGTCAGCGGACCATCCACATCTCCCAGGTCACCTGGCCTGGCACCTGGCCTCCTGGCGCAACAGCAGCACCTCATCCAATGACATTCTCTGCCACATGGACTTGCTGGTCACAGTCTGACCAATGATGACCAACACTGTGCCCTGGACTCTGATGACTTCCAATGCCAAGGATGCCATCTCCCCCTGTGAACTTTGGATTCTATTCCCCTGGTAGAGCACCTAATTGCATCTACCAAACCACTTACCCCACCGCAAATAAATATATCACTTTGGACATGAGACGTTCCTGTCATTTTGCATTATTCAAAGACATATGTGTGTGGAAATGTAAATATATGCCTGAGTGTTGAACTAACTCCAGCCATCCATACCCTGGGATCAGAGTCTGGTACAGGACACACATGGGTCACAAGGTATCATTCAATGTAGGCATGGAGCACAACACTCACCTGTGATGGCCTCTGGCTGCTGAGGGGGTGCTTGCTAAACTGTGCGGAGAGACCTATTTGGGAGATTATCGTCAAGGCGTAGAGGTCATGGCTCATGTGGAGGTTCCCGGGGAGGGAGTCCCAGGTATTTGTGGCCAGGTGGGAGAACAATGCCCTGTATGCTGGAGTACGGTGGATGTGAAGAACGGTGGCCAGGGCAAGGTTGGATGCACGGAGATGGCCCAACGGGATCTAGGATGACAGACGTACAAGGTTGGTTGGGGTCGGGGTTGTGGACTGCCTCCTGAGTGTGGGTGGGGAGTGTGGAGGTCATCCTGCAGCAGACAGTGATCCATTGCAGCTATCTATGGTGGACGGTGAGGTGGCTGGGGTGCAGGGTGTTGAATCTGAGGTGTGCAGATGCACCCTGGAAGTGGACCAGTTTCCTGGGAGTTTGGATGTACTTGCTCCGTAGAGGGCAGGGCAGTATTTGACACGGATGTTGTCATGGACCTGGGGGATGGTCTGTCTTTTCTTGGAGTGGATCTATCTGTGGATCCTGTGCATAATGCAGAGGGCGTTGCAGCATGAGGTACAGATGGTGTGGACTAGCATGGCATATGTGAGCGAGCCAAACATGATGCACACCATCTTGTGTGTGTGGCCACTGGGTGCTTGTGCATGGCTCTTGAGGGTGGGACACAGGCACTTGACCCAGCTGGAAGGGGACAATCCTCAGATGATCACCTCAGTCCTGTACAAGTCCAGCCTCAGGTGGCTCGTGTTCAGCCATTCCTCAATGGATCTCATGCATACTTGAATGATGGAACTGCCAATGTCTGTGTCTTTGTTGAGGGTGAGGAGCACCTGGCTGTCAATGGCATACGAGCTGATGATCAGGTGCTGTGCGCATGTGATGGTGGAGAGGGGGGTCCTGGACACTCTGTAGATTGACATGCTGAGAGATGATACCTGTGCCATGTCTCAGACGATGACACCATACTACATGCTGAAGCCTTGAGTCCCACTCCCATGCCCTTGCTGGGCTACAGAGCCTGTGGGGAGTATTAGGGACGTGACCTGGTTGGTGTGACAGGGCCTGGAAGGCGGGGCAGCGCAGTGTAGGCAGTTGGAGTTGCACACTCAGCATGCAAAGGTGTCGTGTGTGTGCCCAGGGTATGTCTGACAGCAGGCGTTAGATGTGCGGATGGACATAGCTCGGAGTGTGGCTGTTACATCATGTGATGTGGGTTATGCAAGGACAGGATGGTGGTGCAATGTGCACCTTGCATGTGCTGATGGTCCAGCCTTTGGCACCGCGTGGCGGCAACAGTGGCATAGACAAGCTGAGGACAGCCAAATGAATGGGTGGAGGGAGGAAGTGAGGAGCATCTTGGAGGCGTGTGTGTTGCCAAATCTGGATACTCTTTGGGCCCTTGCTGCAGGGGCCACAGCAGCAGGCGGCATCTCCTTGCAAAATGACAGAATTAGCACACATAGTCTAGGATGTCAGAAGGACAACTGCAACAGGCGCGTGTGTAAAGTAAGGAGTGTCCAGTGTCACATGGCACACCCAGAGACAATGCATGCACAATCGCCAAAGAAGCATGACACCGAATCAGGAAACTGAAGGCCGACCTGCGCACAGGAGACATACCCTCAGCAGCTGTTGATGGCCCATTGTGTGGACCAACATGCCAAAAAACATACACGACCATGTACTTCATGCCCAATAGGGAGCCTAATCCATGAGCAACTGCATGCATGTTGCTAAACTACACATGGACTCCTATGCATAATCTTCCACAACTATGCCAGATATGCCGCATGCAAAGTGGCAAGAGACCTGCATTGACAGAGATGAGGCACCTTGGAGTGTGACGAACACCTTTATTACTCAGCCTCACACTAAGGGAAATGCATCAATTGGAACAGACTCACAGGTCATTTGGCTGACCATGTGTGACCTACACTGGACACCCCCTTCAACACACAGATGTGGTAAATCCTACTGAGCTGGCACACAAGTGAAGGGGTTGAGCCTAACACCCCTTGCTGCACACGGAGAGTCTACAATTCCCCATTGAACCTCAAATGGGGATGTCCCACACTATGTCCACCATTAGCATCCCGTATGTTCCTGAGGGACGTTATACACACATTGATGCCTTCATCAGAATCCACAAACCATTACAGATGACTGTCAGGAAAGGTGACTATCAATTCATGGGAGCCATGCAACACGTCATGTGGCCCATGGTGAGTCGACATGTATGCATGGTAACACAACATGCACAGGAGCAGTCCCCACATATCACAAACACGTACCACCCACAAAATGCCTTGCTGCACTCCTTACCCCAAATGACTTTTCCCCATGTCTGTGCATGTAACTCTGATCCAGCACACGTTGCAATACTCATGAGGAATAGCAGGAGGGCAATGATGACATGAGCAGACGACAGCCGCAAGAACCTGGGGAGGCCAGACACACAACAAGTCAGCGAAGAGCTAGTAATCCTCAGACATGTACATGTACTCTACAGGAATGATGTTGTCACCATGCCCTTAATAAATTTAGTGTCCCAGCTAATATGTGTGGAATGACATCATCACTTGAATGACACATCAGAACACACCTCCAAGTCACTTAGCACACAGTCAGCTTGACACACACATTGCAACACATGCCACACAAGGCTCAAAGCGTGCACACTCAGACACAGGGACTCACCATCATGAGAAGAAGTTGGGGATAAGCTGACTCCGGATGTCCTCATCCTCATCCTCATCCTCACTTGCCCCGTGCCCGAGCCCTTCATCCTCCACGGTTGGATGATCCTGCTCATCCGGATCAAGGATGAGTGGCACGGCCTTCTCCACTGCCATGTTGTGCAGCATGCAGCACACAATGAAGATTTTGCAGACCTTCACTGGGGCATATGGGAGGGCGCCGCCGGTCTTGTGGAGGCACCGGAATCTGCTCTTCAGGAGTCCAAACGTCCTCTCAATCACGCGCCTCGTCTGCCCATGGGTGTCGTTGTACCGGTGTTCTGTGGCTGTTCTGGGGTTGCGGAGAGGCGTCATCAGCCATGGCATGTTGGGATAGCCAGAGTCCCCTACATGGAAACATCATGTGAAGAAGTGGGTCAGGAGATGCCGTAGGATACAAAGATAGCGCTGAACACAGGACTAACAGAGTATACCCACCAACAAGACATGCTCGTTCCGCGTGCAGCTGCAGCATCATTTTTGGCACCCTGCTATGCCTCATGATGTATGCATCGTGTGCGGACCCTGGAAAACGGGAACAGACATGGGAAATCAGCATGTTAGCAAGACACACCACAAGGGCATTAATGGAGTGGTAATGTTTTCTGTTTCTATAGGCTTCCTCCTGTGCCTGTGGTGGTACCAAAGCCACATGTGTCCCATCAATGGCCCCAATTACATGAGGAATCCCTCCCAGGGCATAGAACTCACCCTTGACACCTGTCAACTGCTCACGAGTGGGAAAATGGATGAATTCATCCAGGTGCACCAACATGGCGTATATAACATCATGCAGGACACGGCTGAACATTGTCTGGGACATGCCACCGACATCAGGTATGGTCAATTGAAACGTGCCAGTGGCAAAAAAATGTAGGGCTGCCATCACCTTCATTTGGGGGGTCAGAGCTGTAGGAAACCTGTGTTGTGGTTGGAGGTGTGGTGCAAGCCGGAGGGTCAAGTCCTCTATCAACTCTTGCGAGAAGCGGTATCTGCGTATGCAGTCATGTTCATGCATGGCATCCAGGTCTGGCATTCGTCTGGGCAGAGGCGGTGCCCTGCAGAGATTTGGAAGGAATAACGACGAGTGAGTACATTACCACACCAATGTCACTGAGGTGAGCACATGTTCACCAGCTAATACACATCTGCTTAATACAGAGTCTGTGCTGTGCAATACATCCAGGACACGTGTGCCAGCCAGGTGATACTCCTACGAAGAGCCAGCCACAATAGTTGCATGGCAATGTTGACGTGACATGCCATTAAAATAGCTGTGGGCCAGTGTAAGTGACAAGCCAGACACATTACATGAGTGACAGACATCCACATATCAGCATTTGAAGGATGTCATCTCATACAGACAGCTGGCGGGAGTCTAGACGCACAGGTCACATGTCATCTGGAAAAGAACAGATAACACACATTTCCATGAAGGGGTACATGTCAAAAACTGATGACACAGACATTGAGAGAACGCAGATATTGCCTCATGTCAGGAAGTCATCTTCGAACCATTATGACACATGTAACGTGTGAGTCCACATGTGGCATGGTGTGCGTATATGTGTGTCATGCACATATGCACACAGACACATGTTGGATGCTGCAACAGCAGATGGAGTTGACGGAACACCAACGGAAAGCTCATGTGAACACATGACACACACATGACATAGTCACATCGTGGCACGCTGGGAGTCACATGTCAGGTGTAATTATCCATGTACCTGGCATCAGGGGACAGTTGCAGGTGTTGCTGACTGTGCCATACCAGTGATGCAGTGCTTGACACGTGTGTCGTACATGCACACATGTGTAAAGTGTGAAGGGGAAGTGTGCCACGTAGTGCCCCATCACACATGACATGTGTAAACAGCTCATCACACATCTATTGTGCCACAACATGAGGAGACATGTGCCACATCACTGCCTGATACACCTAGGCCCTGCACATGAAGGACTGCACTGACAATGACTTGATGTACAGCCTTGTGCGAGTCTGACACCTCCATTCCTTTCGTGTGTGCCTCCTATCACCAGTCTAAGCTGTGAAATGCAGTACACACGCTCTGAGGGCGTGTGTAGGGCCCATACTCACGCGTGAGTACCTGCCGTACACGCGTGAGTACGTGCCTATCACTATAGTTGTGTTACTGTAGGTCCGAGTGATACGGCACGTACTCACGCGTGTACGGCCCGTACACACGTGAGTACGTGCCTTATCACTAGCCCCTACGGTACCCCAACCATAGTGATAGGCACGTACTCACGCGTGTACGGCAGGTACTCACGCGTGATAGGCACGTACTCACGTGTGTACGGCACGTACACGCGTGAGTACGTGCCGTATCACTAGGCCCTATGGTACCCCCAACTATAGTGATAGGCACGTACTCACGCGTGTACGGCCTGTACACGCGTGAGTACGTGCCGTATCACTAGGCCCTACGGTACCCCCAACTATAGTGATAGGCACGTACTCACGCGTGTACGGCCCGTACACGCGTGAGTACGTGCCGTATCACTCGGACCTACAGTAACACGACTAGAGTGATTGGCACGTACTCACGCGTGTACGGCCCGTACACGTGTGAGTACGTGCCGTATCACTCGGACCTACAGTAACACGACTATAGTGATAGGCACGTACTCACGTGTGTACGGCCTGTACACGCGTGAGTACGTGCCGTATCACTAGGCCCTACGGTACCCCCAACTATAGTGATAGGCACGTACTCACCTGTGTACGGCCCGTACACGCGTGAGTACGTGCCGTATCACTTGGACCTACAGTAACACGACTATAGTGATAGGCACGCACTCACGCGTGTACGGCCCGTACACGCATGAGTACGTGCCGTATCACTCGGACCTACAGTAACACGACTATAGTGATAGGCACATACTCACGCGTGTATGGGCCGTACACGCGTGAGTATCTGCCGTATCACTAGGCCCTACGGTACCCCCAACTATAGTGATAGGCACGTACTCACACGTGTACGGCCCGTACACGTGTGAGTACGTGACGTATCACTAGGCCCTACGGTACCCCCAACTATAGTGATAGGCACGTACTCACGCGTGTACAGCCCGTACACGCGTGAGTACGTGCCGTATCACTCGGACGTACAGTAACACGACTATGGTGATAGGCACGTACTCACACGTGTACGGCCCGTACACGCATGAGTACGGCCCGTATCACTGTAGTGATGGTGCCCTAGGGGTACGTGTGAAACGCGCCATACCTGTGTGGGGATTTAAGAATTACAATGGGGACACATGAGGGACAGGTATTAGGGCCTAAATGCATGCTGGTTGTCATGGATACCGAGTTTCAAGTTCAAAATGTAACATCATGTGGTCTGGAAAAAGCAGTTGGCCACATTATACATTGTTGCAAAGTGGTTGTTGACTTGACATGATGCTGCAAAATCGAAAGATGCAAAGGCTGTCACTGGTGTATGTTTAAAGGGATTGGAGGAAACGTAGGATGCAAATGAGTCTGACCAATCACTCTGTACTCCTGTTAATGAAATAGGCCAGCAAGGCAGATATAAGGCAGGCAGAACCCATGAGAGGGCACTTGCCTGCACAACATGTCAGTCGATACCACTGCTGCTGTATTGTCTCCCTCTGGCACCATGTCAAGGACTGTGGAGAGGGCCCAGCCTTTCACCCAGTAGGAGAACGAGGCCCTGCTGGATGTGATCCTCCCACGGTACCCCATGCTGTATGGTCGACCAGGGGAGCAGGTGAGTGCTGACTCCACTACCTTTGCCTGTGCACCTTTATTGTGTCTGTCACTTCTGGCATTGTGTCCAGGTGTGACAGACAGGCTCCCGCCTGGACTATGCGAATGCACTTTTTGCAGGCCTACCTAAGTATCTGTTATCCAGACTGCAGATCGTACAGAATTCGGCGGCCAGAGCTATCTATGGGCTGCCCAGGAGAGCTAGTGCCTCTGCGCTTCTGGCTAGGCTGCACTGGCTCCCAATTTCGGGGAGAATTAGATTTAAACTCCTCACTCTGGCTTTTAAAGCCCTTCATGCGATTGGCCCTAACTATCTGAGGAAGCGTATTGTTTTCTATGTGCCGCGGAGGCCGCTGAGGTCGGCGGACCGGGCTAAAATGGAGGTGCCTGTGGTCAAACGTGTTCGGATGGGAGGTCGTTCCTTCCAATACGTGACAGCTTGCTTGTGGAACGAGCTCCCACTCTCCCTTCGGAAAATGAACAACCTCCTGGCTTTCAGGAAGGAGTTGAAGACTGTTGTTCACTAAGTAACCCGCTGTGACTGTAGTAGGTTAGTGCCTTTGGTTTCTTGTTCTCTGGGCCTCTTTGCCAAAGCGCCGGGACACCCTTCTGGGGTAGCCGTGCGCTCAAAAAGTGCGGCCTAACATAACATAACATAACATAACATAACATAACAATATTGGTTGGAGTGGGTCCCGGGGGAGGGATGGCTTATGTCTCTCATGCAGGGCTTGATGTAGTTCATGTGTGCACTCCTCACTTGCATTGTGCTTACTGTGACATTCACTGCATAGTGCATGGCACATTCCGCCAGCCTAATCCTCTTGGGCATTCTTGTTCTATTGTCCTGCGGTGATTCAGTGGTCACCCCGGTGTGACAGGTGACTGCACCCACAGATGTGTGTGAGAGTTGAGTGGAGCTGTGGTGAGAGTGGTGAGCGTGTCCAAATGATGTGTACGCCCCCTGAACATTGATGTGTGTAAATGTTCCTTGTCATGTGGGTGACTGTCTATGTGGAGTGTTGCACCAGAGCTGCATGGAGGAGGCAACTGCTCGACCCATCTGATGTGTGAAGTAAGCCGTGCTGTGTGTCTGACTTGCTGAGCTAGCCCCACACCTGTGACCCCCCCCTGGGAAGTGGCACATGTGCAGAGTGAGGTTTGCATCCGCTGTTGCCAATGGCAGGTGATTGATGTGTGCCTGTGTGTGTCTGTGTACTCTGCTGAGGTTTCGTCAGTGGCCTGGGGCATGTGACTGCTTTGCGGTGCTGTCCATCAGCCTTGTGTTGCTTGGGATGCACAGTGTGTGCCATGATCAGGGATTGTTTCGCACCCCTCATGCCACCTGTGTACTTACTATGCCATGTAGTACATTGGTGCGTCCCAGTGGAAAAAGTCCCTATGACTAAGGTGCTATTACTTGCCAGCATACTATGCCCTGTTCAACAAATCTATGATGTTCAAATGTGTGTCTCTGTGACATGGTGCAGGTGTAGTGATGTTGTCCCACTTTGTCATCCACACAGGCATCCCCCTACCACAAGGGGAAGATCTGGAAGGATGCCGTCAAGGCCGTGCAATCGGTGGAGGGTCGCAGTCGGCGCCTGCCACAAGTGAGGAAGAGATGGCAGGACATCCGGTGCTGGACCCGGAGGATCGTCCGGGTCATGCTGAAGGACTCACCTCCTCGCAAGCATGGCGGGTGCCGGCGCCTGGCGTGTCCTGGTGGTGGTCTTCCCTGACATGGATAGGCAGATACAGGAGTTACAGCAGCAGGAAGGGGGTAGGTACATGTGTGTTTGTTGTGTGTCGCCAGCTTTTGGAGCTGCTCAGTCGCCTGGATACACTGCCAGGCTATATATGTGCAGTGCATATCCTGTACCCCAAAGTCAACCTGTGCTGTTCTTCCTCCCTTCCCCTCCTTGACATGTGTTACCTGGTCTGAGTGTTATCACTATTGCACATGGTCATCTAGGGTGCCAGTTTATCAAGGTTCACACTGCTTTCAGCATCATGTGTGGGGGTGGTCTGCCTGTGCCCTGTCCTGTTCAGTCATTTGGGGGTGCATGAGTGGGATATATGCATAGTGCCGGGACGGTTGCTCCTGTAACAGTCAGCTCATTCCAGGACCATGGAGCAGTGTGCACACTACAGTCCTCTGACACAGCCTGCCCTCCTACTCATGTGTGTCATCCAACACTGTGCACATTCACTGTGGGTTCATCATGGCTCTGCCTCTGTGGCATTGTTCCCTGGCCTAGGTAGTAGTTTTCACATGTGTGATACATTTGCCCACTGGACAGGGATACACCAGTTTGCTTGTGCATACTCACACTGGGCAGTGCCTGTGTGGCTATTCACAACAATCTGTTGATGTTTGTTTGTGACCAATATGTTTTGGCAGCCCTACAAGGTGATGTCGTGTTAATGAAGCTAGTTTTCAAGCACAGTTATTGTAACCCTGAATAAGAGGTGTCACTTCTTGATTGGTATCAGTCACATTGACTCAGGTATGGGTGGATGTGTGCGGGAGGGGCGTACATGTTCAACCCTGATGTTTCATTGCCAGTTCTGACTTGTGTGTGATGATTCGCAGTGCAGAAAGTCATCGTGCAGTGCCCCCGTGATGTTGGCCAGTGCTTAATGTTCGTGCTTCATTGCCTGTGTCAGTTTTTGACAATCATGTATCCTGCTTGTACATTTTTGCCACTTGTGTGTGGTTTAGATGCTACACAGTTGTGACTTTGTGAGCTGACATCTGTGGGTACATTCTGGCTTGCCATGAGGGGGAACCTACAGTACAGCTAGGATTTTTTGCTAAACAATTGCAGGCCCATTAGCTTATGCATTGTCCTGGGTGTGGATATGTGTGCCACTCCAGATGACAGTCAGTAGGTCATATGTGTAGCCAACTGTGTGATGAGGTGACGGATAGCCATGTGACAAATGACATTATTCAAGTTGTTACTCAGAGAAAATGTCCATTGGCACTCACTACACCTGTCAACATGTCTCAATGTTTCATATGCTTGACCTTGTTGTGTGGTTGTGAAGGACAATGATGTGCCTTCATGACAGATGTCTCCCAAGGAAGTGCACAAGACACCACCTTTACACTTTCCAGGGACACGCTGGCACATTTTAAAGTAAGGCACAGTTTGAACAAAACTTGTTTGGAGTTCATACATATACATGTTCCCACAGTGTGCTAGCATTTGGGTTAGTCCTTGGTTGTTGCTGATACCAACTTACGAGTGTCAAGTCATCCAGACCACCCTGGTGCCATGTATATGTACTTACTGACACGCCATTTTTGCCTAACATGGCTGATTTGAATGAGTCGGCAGCTCAGACAATGACTGTGTACATGTAGTTTGGTGTGCACCTCCTTGTGTGACTTCTGCTATACAGACACATGTGTGTTGTGTTCACAGAGTGCCACATTCACACATGCTAGACATGTCCATTGTGTAAAGGGTTGTGATTCTCCAGGAGTCACAATGTATTTCTTTGGGGTGTCAAAAGTACTCACAGGTCTCTGAGTGTGGGGACAATACTGTTTGTTTCACAGTGAACAAGAGGTGGCATGCCTTCATAGTCTTGCTGTGCTCAACTGATCCCAGACACTAGCTTCTCATGATCTTGTTATTTCAAGTTATTTGCTGTTGTGTCCTAATTTTCCTTGTTTCCAAGTGGCATGGTGGGTCAACCAACTGGGGAGTGCAGGGCTTACATATGTGGGGAGTATCCTAGATGTTACTCATGATGCCTTTCCTGATATGCACTATTGCCTATTTAGTTTGGACTCATGTGTCAGATGTATACAGGTGACTGATTTTTTCCTGTCTCTTCACCTTGCCCACAGCATCATCGGAGGACACCGAGGGAGACACCAGCACGGACGTGGAGGAGGGATCGAGCAGTGGTGCCACCACTGCTGAGGAGTCGGTGGAATCTAGTGGCACGGAGGGCGAGGGGAGTGAGGCGGAGGACCTGCCCAGTACCAACACTGACTACGAGGCAGACGGGTCCGAGGCTGAGCTCCCAGAGGGGGCGGAGGCTGCTCCCACAGCTGAAAGCAGCAGTACATCTCTCGCCGCCCCCTCCATTCCCATCACCGCCCTCCCACTTTCTCGGGTCCCTTCTGTCCGTGCTAGGCCACACCGCGTCTCCTTCGTGCCAGGTACCGCACCCTCTGCCCCGTCCCCCCTGCTGCCCTCACTGCCAAGTCTGTGGGCATTCAGCGGCAGTTGCAAGTTGGGCAGACATTGATCCTGACTGTCCTCCATGGCCACACCAGACTGCTGACCCAGATGGTGTCGTACATGGAGGGCATGTCATCAGCGATGTCTGACCAACGGATGTTGCTAAGGTCCCTGGACTCGTCACTGACGGCAGTAGTGAGTCAACTGCAGTGCTGCGTCCCCCCCCTACCCCTGCCCCATCCACAAGTCCCACACCCAGGCCTGTCCCAAGCACACCAAGACATCCACACACACGCACCCCACTAGACAGAAGCAGCACACCACCACGTAAGGGCAAGCGCACTGTGGAAATATGGATTTTTATGATCAGTTATGTCCCCTATCTTGGACCCCAACGGTTTCATGTATAAATCACAAGTACATGTATGTTCCCTCCAGTTCCAGTTATGAAGACGCAAATACATGTGCGTCCACCGTTAACATGTCCTCTTTCAGATCCGCCATGAATGGGCCGGATATTCCATTCCTAAGTACGAAAGGCCACCGGCTTTATATGGTTCACTTATGCTATTTTTCAGTCCAGGCGAGTAGGCCCTGATTCTGTCATCAAGCTTTTCTTGCCTTCTGCCTCTGAAAGCTCCAGTCTGAGCCTGCATCTGTGACCATGAACTTTGTCTCATTCTCTGCGCGGCTCACGGTGCCTGACATCAGCCTGTTGCCTGCCAAAAACTGTATTTCACCTTCGAAATTATCTGCTCCGCTCCCTGCCCAATGCATTCCTGTCTAGTAGTTTAAGTAAACATTCTTCCAGCTACCGAGCAGAGGCCCGGCTTCTCTGTCTTTATGCAAGTAATTCATAGCCCTATTATTATGGAAGACTTCTGCCCTCGCATCTAGTGTAGACACTTAGACGCTTGTACACGCACTAACAGTCAGTATAGTCAGTATAGAATAAGATTCTACTCTAAGAGACCTCTCTTTTGGATAACATAGTTCTTTAAACATAGGATGTTAGATATGATTTGGGATTAGGTTGACTTGACCCTCCAGACATCTGTCGCCACATGTAGAGTTAAATGTCAAATCCCCTTCACCCCCTAGTCGCACGTCAATCATACGTCATGCTGCTGCGCGCGCATTTCTGCCAAGTATTTCTGCTGACATTGCGAAATTCTTTCATGGAACCACCCTATTATGACATCATACCTGATGACGTTCTTTAGTTACACCCAGTTACGCCCACTTTTGCTACGCATGTATGTTTTATCTCTACTATCAATTGTTACGCCTCCTGCATTTGCTTCACTGTAATGCCTATTGTATAAAAGTGATTACTTATCAATAAAGTATGTACTTCACTTCCTGAACCTCCGTGGTGATGGAACCTGGAGTCAACGATTCGAATCGTCCATTGGAATAAAGCCCATTCCGAACCTCTAATATCACGGATTTTGCCTCTTATTTTACTGAGCTATTTTTATTATTTTTCTGTATCAAATTAAGTCCCGGTAATTAAATTATTTACCACATGAATGGCGCCCGAACAGGGACACTTTCTCATCTCACGCGCCGGCGGTGCGTTGCAGGCCCGGTCTCCTGCCACAGCTGGACGGACAACAACGCGTACCAGCAGGATTTCCTGTATCTCCCTCCGGTCAAGCGGGGGCGACTGAGGCTGCGATCAACACCCAGACGAGGCGGTGAGAAGTGCGAAGTATCCCGACCAGAGCCTAGCTGAGAGAGCAAGATCCGAGGTATACAGAGGCCCACCAAGTTCCGAAGTTCCGAAGTTCCGAGGTTTCCGATGTTCCGAAGTTTCCGAAGTTTTCGAGTCGAGTCGAGTCCAGTTCAGTTCAGTTCCGTTCCGAGGCCTTCCGTTCCGAGCTACCCGGTGAGTACCATTATCGGGGAGGCGTTCTGGCGTGCACATAAGTTGTGCCGGTCCAGACGGGTTTGGGTACACAAATCCGGTCTGCACTGTTTTAGCAGTGTATCTGTACTGTTTAGCAGTATATCTAGTATATCAAGTATATAAATTCAGAATAATTCAGTTAATGCCGAGGATTATGTTTTGTGATTAAGTTTTCTCAGATCGTCATCATCATTGTTGCTCATTTGAACGTTAAATGTTAAATGTGTTAATAAGTCCTGCATATTGTGGTGTGAATGACTGTTCATTATTGTGTTTATTGTATTAAGTTTGTTCAAGATCCAGTATCAGATCAGTTCTCAATATGCCGCTCTTCTCGAAACTAAGACAGATCACAACTAGAAAAGGGGTACTCGAAGAAGCTGTTCCTATTCCTCCTAGGGACACTCCAGGGTACTTCATGTATCATAAACACGGCTTAGACGCTATATTATTTCTTGATTTATGGGTAGACTACACCAAGGAATTACCAGAAAGTCAGAGGTGGCCCGCAGCTGGGACCTGGGATGCAGAGTGCATCATGAAAGTAGAGGAAGAGTTATGGAAAAGAAAAGCCAGACAGTCACAGAAAGACGCCGTTGAGTTATGGCGTAAAGAATCTCATAGACGTACAGAAAAAGCACTCAGACAGGAGGAGAAAAATAAGGAGAATTCAAATAAAGTCCGAGAAAATCTATTAATTGAAGAAGGTACACGAGTGAAATCAGAACAAGTAGACAGACAAAGAAATGCCCTTATGAATGGTATGTATCCCCTTCTGGCCGAGGGATTACCTAAGGCTACTCCGGAGATACCAAAAGACTTGCCACCCCCATTGTTCCCAATAAAAATGCATCCTAAGGGGCATCCTAGAACAGCAGAAGATGTTTTCCTTTCCTCATATTTAGATGACGCAGCTCCCGAGTATGCTAACTCCGCCCCACATAGACCGTCTGCCGGGGAGGTTCAACGCCAAGATCCTGTATCTGTATCCCTACAGCATCAAATCCTGACACAAGTTCCGGCAAGCACATCTGTTTCCACATCTGTTCCTACAGCTGCTTCTACAGCTGTGTCCACACCTATAGTTGCTGTATCGCGTTCAACGAATCCTTTCACGCCCGATACCCCAGACGGGGCTACCGGAGGTGCTACCAACATTTTTTCTACGCCACCCAGAATAAATAAACTTACTTTTCAAGAATCAGCGCATCCACGTACGCCCAAACTCATAAATTCCCGCACGCTTAAGGAACTTCTTGTAGATTGTAGATATGACCCTGTGCCCGGCAAAGAGGACAAAATGATCCTGGCATCATTACGTATCAGACGAGCTGCGGTGTATTTAGGGAAGCTACCAGGAATGACTATGCATCTAGATAATATATATCATTTTGTCCAAACAGGGCGAGATTCTGAATGTATTAACAGAGCTATGGAATACCAGAAAGTGGAGATACAGGGGGAACTGTTACGTTTCCTCATAAACTGTGTGATCAGAAATCAAGACCGACCAGGGGTAGATCCGGAAATAATGCAAACTCTTACCAGATGGAGCCAGAATATATCAGAGGGGAGACATGATAGGCAAAAATGTATAATAGCCATGTGCCGAAAGATCCGTAAAGAAATAGAACGCCTACACGAAGAGAGATTAGCGGTAGACCAGTTTGAACAAAACGAGGTAGAGGAAGGATCAGGACTGCCCACAGGACAGTCAGAAACCGTAGCCTATGTAGGTAGAGGAAGATCTTGTAATAGTACTAGATGTTTCACTGACCCGATACGTCCGATATGTCCAGATAATAACAGGAATTTCCAAACACCTATAATAAATATAAGGTCCCCCGAGCATTCGTTCCAAGCCGCTGACAAATTACTCCGAGAACGAAGGGGTTATCATTTACTCGATTCTATGGATGAACAAGAATTAGCCAGGTCAGCCGTTCATTGGGTTGACAGTCCCGGAAAATATGGTGATGATACAGTAGCACACACATTTTTGAACCTCACCCCAGATGAACAGCGTCTAGCTGGGATTTATATGATTCAACAACTTCTTATACTATATAAAAGCCAACATTCCGATCCTGGTCCTTTACCTGATATATTGACTGAATTACTCACGAATAGATGGAGAGGTTCAGGTACTAAGTTAATTAGAGATATACTAGAATCAAGAAAGCAGTACATTCTTTTTGTATGCCCAGAACATGTCTCACTGCCCATCAAGGAAAGAACGACGTATTACATGGACAGACAGAATCCCTTACGAGAAGTACACCCAATAAAGGGCGAGGACAATCAGTTTAAGCGTGTATTTGTATATACGCCCATATCGAAAATAGAATTGTTAGAAATGAAGAAAGTGGTACCCAGTCATGACAAAGACCCAGCGGGTTTTCACCGAGAAATTAAAGACATGTTACTCATGGGAGAGTATACCTATCCCGACATTATGACAATATTAAAGGTATTAATGCCTGCTGGCATTTATGAAAAACTCAAGGAAAAAGAGTGGGAGGTGGGAGACCAAAAAATAGACTGGACAGCATTAGAAAATGAAGAAAAGGCCCGAGGTCCGGGTTCGGGGCTTGGGGATAAAACTAAAGCACTACCAGGTTTACTAGTACAGGTACTGCCACGTTTATTAACCACGAAAAAGGAAGACTGGGGTGCAATCTCAGCCTGTAAACAAAAGCAAGATGAAGACACTAGTGATTTCTATGCCCGATTCGAAAAATGTTTTGGTATAAATAGTGGCATAAAAGCAAGTAGCGAGTCATACCCACATCTGTTTGTGACAAAATTAGTTGAAAATTCCTTGCCTCAAGTGAAGAATAGAGTATTAAAATTCGAGAGTACCTGGCAAGGTAATACCCCATCACAAATGTTACAAATGTTACAGTACCATTACAATAGAATTAGAGAGGAACAAGAACATGAACAGAGACGCATGAAAGACACAAAAATGAAAATGCTAGTCTCCCAGACAGTTCCAGCTGAAGGTCATAAAAAGGGTACGACACAGTCCGGTGATTCAGCAGGACCTGTAAAAGGGACATGCAACTATTGTAAACAACCAGGTCATTACATACACGATTGCCCAGTCCTGAAGCGTAATATCGCCACAGGTAAAACACAAGAAAGACCACGGCCACCTAGACAGGATCAGAATGAACAAGGAGCACCGCAGCATGCACAGTCCATGCCAGCTCCACAACAGTCTATACAGTTTGTGCCAGCCGCACCAGCGCTGCCTGTTGCTGCCACACAAACCACGACACGACAGCTGTACCAGACCGCACAGTATGACTATCCTGATTATCAACGATACGCATGAACCAGCCTAGAGAGGGAAGTTGACTTACCCCTTATCGAGGTCCCTGTAGACCAAGAAGGACCTTATGTACATAGTGAACTATTAGGCCAGGATAGAAAATTTTTACTTGATACAGGGGCAAGTCGAACAACTATAAAACGTAGTGAAGTTCAGGGGCACCCCTCTCAGGCTCACAGAATATTTCCCTTGGTTTTTCAGGAAAACCTATTGTTAATGAAGTATCACAGCCTCTTCCACTTACGATAGGACCCTTTGACCCGAACTACAGATTTATTGCTTACTAAATCATGTCCAGAAAACTTGTTAGGTATAAAAACACTGAAAGCTCTAGGAGCTATAATATGTTGTTCTCCGGAAGGAGTAAGATTGTTTTTACGTGATTTCAAAGGTCACTATGTGTCTCGAGACATGGATCCCCGACTGCAGACTTTACCTACACATTTATGGGCACAAGGCCCTACTGATGTTGGTTGCATGAATATTACACCATACCGAGTTACACTAAAGGCAGGAGTGGTACTACCACGAATGCGACAATACAAGTTACCACCAGATGCTGTAGTGGCTTTACTACAAATCATTGACGAGCTCATTGCCCAAGGAGTGGTTGTGGAAACGGACTCCAATGTATGTAATTCCCCGATAATTCCAATTCTTAAACGAACAGATCCAAAGGCCCCGCCAGTGTATCGATTGGTTATTGATCTGCGCGAATTGAACAAATGCATTGTGCCACAATTCCCTGTGGTCCCAGATATCTCGTCATTACTGACAGCTATTGATTCTGGAGCAACATTCTTTACTGTAATTGATCTCAAGAATGCCTTTTTCAGCGTCCCAATAGATCCGGAAAGCCAATACTTGTTCGGATTTAGTTTAAATGGACGTAGCTTTAAATTCACACGCGCACCTCAAGGATTTACAGAAAGCCCCAGCATCTATAGCCAAGCACTGAAACGAGAACTCGACAGTATCCACATGCCAGTCAACACTGCCCTGCTTCAATATGTCGATGATCTGCTGATCACCGCTAGAAGCGAACCTGAATGTGAGAAAGCATCACTGACAGTTTTACAATGTCTAGCCGAAAAGGGGCACAAGGTGTCCCCTTCCAAGCTGCAATTCTGTGTCCAGCGAGTTGTTTATCTTGGACACTCGCTGTCCAAGGAGGGAAGGCAGCTTACACCCGACCGCATTCAGCTAATAGCTAACATGCCAATACCCAAGACACAAAAGGAGGTGCGGGCGTTCATAGGCCTCACTTCATATTGTAGGCAGTGGATCCCTCAGTATGCATTTCTAGCAAAACCACTCATTCAATTGACAACACAGGAGGCAGCCACATCGACTGTTCTCCCTTGGACTCAGGAACATGCACAAGCTTTTGAAAGCCTAAAGAAAGCTTTATGTCAAGCACCCGTTTTAGCAACACCATGTTACTATAAACATTTTACACTCTTTGTTACAGAACGCGAAGGTACTGCTTTGTCAGTACTCACTCAGGAACAAGCAGGATCACACAAACCGTGTGCTTATTTTTCTAGTACATTAGATCCCGTAGCTCAGGCTCTGCCTGCATGCCTAAAATCAGTGGCAGCAACAGCTTTAGCAATCAGACAAAGCGATGCCATAGTATTAGGACATCCATTGACAGTTCAAGTACCACATGCAGTAGAGGTTCTCTTGAACCGCACACAAACACAACACTTGACTATAGCACGACTCACTGGTTACGAATTAACATTGTTTCAGCCACATATAGAAATCAGACGTTGTAGTACATTGAATCCTGCTACACTGTTACCTGTAAATGGAACAGACCCACTTGCACATGATTGTATTGAAGTTATCACTATCACGACGAAACCCAGACAAGACTTGACAGACGTCCCATTGTCAGACCCAGATCTGACGTTGTATGTAGATGGTTCATGTATGAGAACAGGTACAGGAGAGTTAGTGGCCGCTTATGCAGTCACAACAGACACTGAAATCATTGAAACAAATTGTATAAATACCTTGTCCGCTCAAGCAGCAGAGCTCATGGCTCTGACACAAGCCTGTATTCAAGCCACAAATAAAAAAGTCAACATATACACTGATTCACGTTATGCATTCGGAGTTGTACATGACTTCGGCGTGCTGTGGCGAGAGAGAGGTTATTTAACTTCTCACGGTGCCCACATTCAGCACGGACCCCTCATTCATGCCTTATTAGATGCAATACATCTACCCACTGCAATATCAATTATGAAATGTAAAGCTCATACGAAAGTTACTGATATCATTTCTCAAGGCAATGATCTAGCTGACAGAACAGCTAAACAGACTGCTCAAACTCAAACATCCGACATGACAAAGACAATAGTCCCGACACCAACACATTGCATGATGGTTAAGGATCCCGCTCTTGACGTAATTGACATACAGACACATGCTACTCCAGACGAAATAAAGAAATGGACTGAATTAGGAGGGATCCAAACGGATCAAGGATGGATGACGAAGGAAAAATCTGTGTGGTTCCTTCCTGATTCAATGGTCCAAGTCGTTATTAACACTGTACATAGTCCAGCACATCTAGGAGAAAAAGCTATGCTAGACAGCATCCAACACATTTGGTTCAACAAACATTTACGAGCAGCAGCTAAACAAAAAGTTCGTACCTGTATGATCTGTTGTCAGTTTAACCCAGGAAAAAGCATTCCCGTAGAACAGGGTGGATTTCAGCCTCCTGATCACCCTTTTGAAGTCCTCCAGATGGATTATATCCAGATGGAACGATGTCGAGGATTCAAATATGTTCTCGTAGTTGTCTGTGCTCTTTCCCGTTGGACAGAGGCATACCCAGTTTCAGATTACACTGCCCCGACTACTGCCAAACAGTTAGTTCGAGAATTCTTCCCACGGTACGGTTTACCACGTGTTGTCTACTCAGATAACGGCCAGCCGTTCTCATCCGAACTAATGAAACACGTTTCACTTTTGTTAGGTTATCAGTGGAAGTTTCACTGTGTCCGACACCCCGAGGCAGCAGGTCTCGTGGAAAGACATAATCAGACCCTGAAAATTAGATTGTCCAAAATTTGTAGAGAGAAAGGTGTCGACTGGGTAGTAGCTTTACCCGTTGCACTCTTTTACATGAGAATGGTAGCACACTCTCGAACAGGGCTATCCCCTTATGAGGTGATCTTCGGTAGACCACCAAATATGTGGGGGACGCCTATACCACGCAAAATAACTGATATTGACTGTAATATGCTGACAGATTACTTGGCTTCCTTGATGTCTGCACTACAATCTTGTCGTTCACAGGTAGCTGCAGCTTTTCCCGACAACACTGAGGTGAAACCCCATGACATAATTCCAGGAGATTTGGTCTTAGTGAGGAACTTTGATCGGAAGTCTCAGCTGGATCCTAGGTGGAGGTCGCCTCAGCTCGTATTGCTAACGACGAGGACAGCCGTAAAGATCGAAGGTCGAAAAGGCTGGATACATTCAAGTCATATCAAGAAATTTCATGGACTGTCGTCAGACGTAAACGACACACCTTGCGTGTCTTCCTCGATTGACTCAAAACTTCCTTTGGTTGAACTGAGTAACCACGAACAGTACAAACTAAAACTTAGGTCTAACCAGTCAGGCAATTTGATTGTTTAAGTCCTCTCCAAGGTGAATCGGTCGAATTTGTCTCTGACATGTATCACTTAGACCTGTATAGAGAAAGAAACAGAAGGATAAAACTGAAACGACAGGCGTACTGTAAATCACTGCGTAGTCATTGCACAGTGACGTTATTAATTTTGTTTTTCTTAAGCCTTTTAATAATTACTGCAAGTATATTGTTGCACATATATTATCCTATTTCTAGACATGTTTATAAGGTTACTGCTGAACATTCTTTTAGTGAATTACCTCTGCATGAGTTGTCTTATAGATTTGCGCTGCGCAATAACACGTTTATTAGTATGTTACATCATTCCCATCAGGTTAGCAATGCTACAAATTGTTGGATATGTGGCCGACTCCCTCCCTATCAGAATTATAAAGGAATTTTACCTCTCTTTCCATACCCGTTCACACACAACGGCTCCTGTGGAGCATGGTTTAGTTTAATCAATTCCCTAGATTCGAATTCTGCAGTTTATCAAGACAACTGGGTATGGGGAAATTTGAACTTAGTTTTACTTAAAGTCTGCTACCCTAACAAGGAGGGACTTCCCAAAAGAACAGGAACTGATCTAGAAAACGAAGTGTATGGATTAGGTAATTTTACGCTTAATCTTATGATCCTAAATGTCGAATCCGAAGCTACTCCAATTTTGCCCGCTATGTCAATATTTCCAGTAGAAGGTGAATTATGTGTAAAAAAGAATGGTTCCATACATATGGGCCATAGTAGATGCACCACTGTAATAGAATTTAGTGATCAAGGCAAGTCGACATTTAGAGCTTCCCGCCATTCCTATTTTATATGTGGTCAGACGGCATATATACGTCTGCCTCTAGATTGGGATGGTACCTGCTACATCGGATTCCTTTTGCCACCTGTTTTCCTAGCTCCTCCCGATTATCACAGAAATACTCATTTAGTACACAATAGAGAAAGGAGAGATCTCCCAATAGTCGATTACACTGAAACAGCATGGGAAAAATACACAGATTTCAATAAAGGTCTCTTTCCCTATATAGGTACCGTTACTAATAGTAAGCTGATACGTAGATTAACTAGAACCCTTGAAGCAGTAGTGAACGAAACTATTTCCGCCTTAGGCAATTTAACAGAAGAGCAGTCTGCTATGCGGATTGTTGTGCTTCAAAATCGTCTTGTCCTTGACGTCATCCTGGCCGATAGGGGCGGAGCTTGTAGGGTCATCGGATCAAGTTGTTGCATTTTCATACCAGAAAATTCGCCATCTGTATATAAAGCCATAACTCGCCTTCATAAGATTGTAAGCCAGATACATCAGAATCCAGGCACCTGGACTTGGTCCGGTTGGTTTTGGAGTGTATTATCTACCTTTGGATGGAAGGTCCTATCCTTCCTAGGTATTGGCTTTCTCATACTATTCAGTTGCTGTCTATGTCTACAATGTGGACCAGCGATCTGTGGTCTGTGTGCCACATCGTGTATTCCACCACCAAGATTTCATTCATCCCAGAAGAAAAAAGAAGAACAAATGATGCTATATGAACAGATCAACGGATTGATGAAGATTGATATCTCTTGACGGGCAAGTAGGGGACAAGGAGGGAATGTGGAAATATGGATTTTTATGATCAGTTATGTCCCCTATCTTGGACCCCAACGGTTTCATGTATAAATCACAAGTACATGTATGTTCCCTCCAGTTCCAGTTATGAAGACGCAAATACATGTGCGTCCACCGTTAACATGTCCTCTTTCAGATCCGCCATGAATGGGCCGGATATTCCATTCCTAAGTACGAAAGGCCACCGGCTTTATATGGTTCACTTATGCTATTTTTCAGTCCAGGCGAGTAGGCCCTGATTCTGTCATCAAGCTTTTCTTGCCTTCTGCCTCTGAAAGCTCCAGTCTGAGCCTGCATCTGTGACCATGAACTTTGTCTCATTCTCTGCGCGGCTCACGGTGCCTGACATCAGCCTGTTGCCTGCCAAAAACTGTATTTCACCTTCGAAATTATCTGCTCCGCTCCCTGCCCAATGCATTCCTCTCTAGTAGTTTAAGTAAACATTCTTCCAGCTACCGAGCAGAGGCCCGGCTTCTCTGTATTTATGCAAGTAATTCATAGCCCTATTATTATGGAAGACTTCTGCCCTCGCATCTAGTGTAGACACTTAGACGCTTGTACACGCACTAACAGTCAGTATAGTCAGTATAGAATAAGATTCTACTCTAAGAGACCTCTCTTTTGGATAACATAGTTCTTTAAACATAGGATGTTAGATATGATTTGGGATTAGGTTGACTTGACCCTCCAGACATCTGTCGCCACATGTAGAGTTAAATGTCAAATCCCCTTCACCCCCTAGTCGCACGTCAATCATACGTCATACTGCTGCGCGCGCATTTCTGCCAAGTATTTCTGCTGACATTGCGAAATTCTTTCATGGAACCACCCTATTATGACATCATACCTGATGACGTTCTTTAGTTACACCCAGTTACGCCCACTTTTGCTACGCATGTATGTTTTATCTCTACTATCAATTGCTACGCCTCCTGCATTTGCTTCACTGTAATGCCTATTGTATAAAAGTGATTACTTATCAATAAAGTATGTACTTCACTTCCTGAACCTCCGTGGTGATGGCACCTGGAGTCAACGATTCGAATCGTCCATTGGAATAAAGCCCATTCCGAACCTCTAATATCACGGATTTTGCCTCTTATTTTACTGAGCTATTTTTATTATTTTTCTGTATCAAATTAAGTCCCGGTAATTAAATTATTTACCACAGCACACCTCCTGACACGCACACTCAGGGGGAAGCAGGCACACCCACTGGGTCTGGGGCACACAGGCAGGCACGCAGCCACAGTCCTCGTCCACATGACTCACTCCCCAGTCCCTCCGATGTCACTCCCCTTGGCTCCCCTGCCCCAGATTCGGAGAAGGAGGCCTACTTTGCTGGGCTGGGCCTCAGCCCCACTAGTTCACCTGGACGCAAACGGTCAAGGCACTCCACGGGTAGGGGAGTTAAGTCCCCCAGCCCGTCCACCACCTCCCCCAGTAGCGCTGCAACCCATCCCTCCGACCCCCCCCCCCTTGGGGCCTGTTGTTTCTCCGGGTGCAGGGGAGACGCTTAAAGAACTGTCAGACATGTGCAGCACTGAGCTCGCCTCCACCTTTGGTGCTGCCCCACCCCCTGTGGTGGAGTCGTCCGTCCCTGCACCCACCACACCTACCCTTCCCCTTCCTGTCCCTGCGGTGCCTGGTCCTTCCCCACATGATGCCCCCCCCCCCAGTCGACGACACAGTCTTGTGATGTGCAGGCAAGCTAGGGGAGACGCATGGCCATGTGTCCCCCCCCCAAGGACTGATGATATGGACTGGCCATTGGCCTTTGTGAATAGTCTCGTTTACACATTATTATTTTCATGCTGAATAAAGCATTTTCTTTTTCGTTTGAAAAGTCTTGCATTTCAGGTATTGATGTAGATGCTGATGCTACAGGAGTTGTGGTTGTGGGCATGTGTTATGTTTCAGGGAAATGTTGTTGTCTGCTGCTCATGGGGTGGGACCTGGTGTCTGCGTGCCATCACAAGGTCTCTGCAAAGTTTTTTGTCGTGTATGCTCTTTGTGTTTGGAGACATTGTCCCAAGGAGTGTTCCTTCCTCTGTGGCACCTGCCATCTCCCCTGCAGAGAGGTGCACAATTGTTGTGTTGCCCTGTGTCTACATTTCTTTTGTTGGTGATGGATCCCTTCAACTCTGGCCATGCCTGCTCAGCAATGTCTCCGGCTGCATCGTCTGTGCCATCCTTGGTACTCACTGTACTTGTGTATAGAGTATTTTGCCATGCCTTCATGGATAAATTGTCCCTTTTCCGCATAATGCATGTGTGTAATCCCAGCCTAGTACACATATGGTACTTGTTCTGCTGGATATTTGAACACCTGACTCACAATTGTGGCCATTGTATCTGTGGGAACTCCACCCTATTCCTTCCATGACAGACAACATCTTGGTGGCTAACCCAGCACCTGAACATTCCTATCAGTCCTGGGATGTGTGTGACAGTGTGTGTTCTCTTTGGCTCTCTTAGTTTATTAGGCAGTGACATGACTATACAGTCTGAAGGGTTTGGTTGAGTTTGAGGAAGGGTGGCGCTCAAGCGTGTGTGACGTTAGTGTCACTGAGTTCGAGTGTTTCCGGTGCTACCAGGTCAGGGGGAACAAACCCAAGGAAATAACCCCTGAAAGTGAGTGGGTTAAGGCCCACATCAATAAATTTAGAAATGAAGTCCTGTGCACACGTATGAAAGTTACGTTTTGGGTGTGCCCATTAAAGATCAAATGGATATCAAAAATCTCCTGTTTTATGAAATCACATAGGTCGACATCAGTTGTGTCATGAGCAAAACTTCTTTATATATGTGAGTTCAGAACAATACAAAATGAATACAAATCAGCCGACACGTGTTTCGTCACAACGTGTACCAATTGTGACTCATCAGGGGTGAGAAGGACAAAAGAACAAAGGAGATAAGAAAAAGTAAATTTGTAAAACCAAGGTAAAATAGGGCCACTGTGTGAACACTGTTTAAAGTAATGGAAGAAAAGACAACCTGTGGACACAAATGATAAGTGAAAGATGCATGTAATTCGTGACTAATTTATAAGAAAGCAACTGAGAGAGATGAATAGTCTGTAGCTGTCAGAAAAAATACACCAGGGTGAAGAGCGCAAAGTGAACACAGCAAGGAAAGACTGTGGATGTGAATCAAGGAAGAGAACCACGATCATCAGAGTACATAAAGTAGTTTGTAGCTGTCAGAAAACTACACCAGGGTGAAGAGCGCAAAGTGAACACAGCAAGGAAAGACTGTGGATGTGAATCAAGGAAGAGAACCACGATCATCAGAGTACATAAAGCATGGAAGTTATCAGACAGATAATGAAAGCCTGAGACGTCTGGTAAACAAAGGGGAATAAAAGATATATGACATCATGAGGTTCAAATTTAAGAAAGAAAGTAAAATGTAAGTCATAAAGGGGCATATGTATCAAACGATTTTTTAATCGCAAACGCTGCGATTCGCAAAATAACAACGTTTGCGATTAAAAAATCGGTAATCGGGATGTATGAGCCAAATCCCATCGCAAAATTAAGGAATTGCTAATTTAGCGATTTCTTAATTTTGCGTAAGCATTTAAGAAATCGCAAATTGCGATTTCTTAAATGATATGTAAAAAGCACCCAAGTTGTGCGAATTATCCTTAAGAAATCGCAAATTACCACCAACTTCCAGTTGGTGGTAATTTGCGATTTCCTTTCTAAATGCACTTTTTTGAATTTTACAAAGTGCCACGTGGTGCTCATACATGCCCTTAGGGCATGTATGTGCGCCATATGCACACACATACTCATTTCAGGGGTGCATCAGGGTGTCATCATGACACCCTTGCACCTTTGAAATTATTCTCAAATTGCGATTAGCAAATTGCGATTCGCTATTTGAGAATTACTTCTCATTCATTCCTATGGGTCTTCTGGCCCATAGAAATGAATGGGCAGGTATTCCTTAATTGCGATTTCGCAATTTGCTAATCGCAATTAATGAATTTTAAGAAATCGCAAAAAATTTGCAATTTTTTAAATACATCCCGTTTTGCAATTCTCAAATAGCGATTCTTTAAAAATCGCTATTTGAGAATCGCAAATGGTGATGTTGATACATATGCCCCAAAGTACATAAACAGCAGAATGACAGTGCACTCTAGCAAAGGAAAATATGAGCCATTTAAATTATGCAAAGTCTGATAACCAGGTCTCAGGCAACACACGTATTTCGGCAGGAAAAAAGTATGCATAGTAATCTGCATTGTGACATATTAGTGAACCGGCATATCTAAATATCATGGGTGCTTCTAATGTACAGTGATTTGAGAGAAAAAACATTATAAAATAACAGTAACCAGGAGAAGAACATCAGCTGTGAATAAAACGAAAAGCTAGTGGTAACACGATTGAAATAAATGAAATAAAGTTGGAAGGAGCTACCTGTTAGAGGATAAGGCAACTGTGAGGAGCCGGGTAGCGACACGGGTTGCCAGATCGCAGCGTAGGGAGGTGTCTAAATCCCAGCGGGAAAACTAACAAGGCGGTAAGCCAAAGCCCGACGTATAAGTTACGCTTCAAGCGAGAGTCTGGAAAAAGGGTAGAAATGGTGGGGATATAATTGGTAATAGAGCGCAAGAAAAGGGTAACTAACAACGGGCGAGTGGAGCGCTGGCTTACCGGTATGGTTGGGATCTCGGATCAGCGTGTTCTCCAAGGTGCGGGACACGAATCTCAGTAAGAACCGGAAGTTTAAGTAAGGTGAGCGAGGGTCGGTAAAAAAGACTAGAGTGTGTGGCGGTTGTTCCGGTGCGGGAAACCGGAAGTGAGGACAACTGAACGTTGCTGGGGTGATATTGACATCGAACTATACATTAAGGATGACACTTTACATAGTAAGCTCTACCGCAAGGAGACTTCTTGCAATGCGATCCTACACGCTAGCAGCGCACATCCTCTGCACCAAATACAAACAATTCCCTATGGAGAATTCACAAGGGCCAGGAGAAATTGCAGTGAGGATACTGAATTTAAGAGTTGCATAAACGACATGCAACACAGACTTACCCAGCGTGGTTACAAACCACAGATCATTATGAAAGCGACTAACAGAGTAAACAACATCCAAAGAGAAACAACTCTGCAACCAAAAACCCACAAAGAAATGGACAAACAAACTGTGAGACTCATCACGGATTACAATGCCATCAGCACCACCATGCGAAAAAGTTTCAATAAGCACTGGGGAACTTTATTGACCGACAAATCATTGAAAGACAACATAACTGCTCGACCACAAATCACCTTCAGAAGAGGAAGAACTCTTGGCAGCACTCTGTCCCACAATACCACGCTCTGTAGCTATCTCGTCATGGTTGACGAACCACACTGTTGGTTTTTTCAAATGTGGATGCTGTGGAATCTGCAAATGGGCTATGAATGGCACCAAAGAATTCAGTGGCTGGAACGGTAAAAAATACAATATCACCTGCAACATCAACTGCAACTCCAATTTCGTTGTATACATCCTACAATGTACTTGCAAACAACAATATGTGGGCAGCACAATCAGATCTCTGAAAGAATGTATCAGTGAACATGTCAGGGCTATGCACAATGAGGATGCCAAGTACCCTATGGCCTCGCACATAGCGACATGCAACACACAAGGACCACGCAAGAGTCTATCCTTCTTTGGAATAGACATCGCCAAGAACAGTGTTAGAGGCGGAAATCGTGAATTGAGACTGAGAAGACAAGAGGCGTCATGGATCATGCGTCTACAATCAGCCAAACACGGTCTCAACATCAACCAGGAGCTACAGTACTTTTTGGGATCCTGATCCCTTCGACCTAGTTCTTTGTCACTATGCACGTACATATGTGTCTTTCTCTTCCCTTTGTTTTTTTTCCAGGTCTGCAAGGTCTCAATCGTCGATTCTGAATTGATTTGAATATTGTTTTCTTACCCGTTATTTAGGTTAACCCTAACATACGTTACTGACCTATTACATTTTTTTGATACTGCACGTGGCATGCCTTCATCATTTGTATATTTCCCAGACGCTAAAGTCTTTGTGTTTGTTTTTCTTAAAATTCCTCTACATTACAGTACTCCATTTATTGTATATTTAGTTCACATATTTTCCGCAGTAACCAAATGCAAGTCTTTCTTCCTTTGCCACTTTGTCACTTTTTACTACTACTCCTGTGAAATTTCACCACTTTTACTCTTCCCTTTGCTAACCTTTCTGTTTATTTCGAGGCTCCATACCCAGATACATCTTAAACCCTCTTTCATTGCGTTTGGCAATGAGTCAGCCCGCACCCTCAGTTCTCCTACGTATTTCTTGTTGTTTTGCTACATGCTTTCTGTCCGTGCCCGGCATCAATATCACCCCAGCAACGTTCAGTTGTCCTCACTTCCGGTTTCCCGCACCAGAACAACCGCCACACACTCTAGTCTTTTTTACCGACCCTCACTCACCTTACTTAAACTTCCGGTTCTTACTGAGATTCGTGTCCCGCACCTTGGAGAACACGCTGATCCCGCATCCGAGATCCCAACCATACCGGTGAGCCAGCGCTCCACTCGCCCGTTGTTAGTTACCCTTTTCTTGAGCTCTATTACCAATTATTTCCCCACCATTTCTACCCTTTTTCCAGACTCTCGCTTGAAGCCTAACTTATACGTCGGGCTTTGGCTTACCGCCTTGTTAGTTTTCCAGCTGGGATTTAGACACCTCCCTACGCCGCGATCTGGCCACCCGTGCCGCTACCCGGCTACTCACAGTTGCCTTTTCCTCTAACAGGTAGCTCCTTCCAACTTTATTTCATTTATTTCAATCGTGTTACCACTAGTTTTTCGTTTTATTCACAGCTGATGTTCTTCTTCTGGTTACTGTTATTTTATAATGTCTTTTCTCTCAAATCACGGTACATTAGAAGCACCCATGATATTTAGATATGCCGGTTCACTAATATGTCACAATGCAGATTACTATGCCGAAATACGTGTGTTGCCTGAGACCTGGTTATCAGACTTTGCATAATTTAATTGGCTCATATTTTCCTTTGCTAGAGTGCACTGTCATTCTGCTGTTTATGTACTTTACGACTTACATTTTACTTTCTTTCTTAAATTTTAACCTCATGATGTCATACATCTTTTATCCCCTTCGTTTACCAGAAGTCTCAGGCTTTCATTATCTGTCTGATAACTTCCATGCTTTATGTACTCTGATGATCGTGGTTCTCTTCCTTGATTCACATCCACAGTCTTTCCTTGCTGTGTTCACTTTGCGCTCTTCACCCTGGTGTAGTTTTCTGACAGCTACAAACTACTTTATGTACTCTGATGATCGTGGTTCTCTTCCTCGATTCACATCCACAGTCTTTCCTTGCTGTGTTCACTTTGCGCTCTTCACCCTGGTGTATTTTTTCTGACAGCTACAGACTATTCACCTCTCTCAGTTGCTTTCTTATAAATTAATCACAAATTACATGCATCCTTCACTTATCATTTGTGTCCAGAGGTTGTCTTTTCTTCCATTACTTTAAACAGTGTTCATACAGTGGCCCTATTTTACCTTGGTTTTACAAATTTACTTTTTCTTATCTCCTTTGTTCTTTTGTCCTTCTCAGCCCTGATGAGTCACAATTGGTACACGTTGTGACGAAACACGTGTCGGCTGATTTGTATTCATTTTGTATTGTTCTGAACTCACATATATAAAGAAGTTTTGCTCATGACACAACTGATGTCGACCTATGTGATTTCATAAAACAGGAGATTTTTGATATCCATTTGATCTTTAATGGGCACACCCAAAACGTAACTTTCATACGTGTGCACAGGACTTCATTTCTGACTATACAGTCTTGTGGCATGATCTCAGTGTGTGTATTGTGCTGCATCTGCCAGGGGTGGGTATGCATGTGTTATTTGTCCTCACACCCACATGTGGTGTGTCATGTAGTGGGGGAAAGACATCCATCCTCCTGGGAGTGGGACACTGCTGTCAGTGATGTGTTGTTATGGCACTATCATCATTGTCCAAAGTTAGGGATACGTACATTCACCCATGGAGTTGTGGTCATCTGATAATGTAGTCCACTGCTGGCAGTCCTCTGCACCCACCCCCATGTCTCTGTCCACTGCTGGGAGTGATGGGCACCCACCCCTCACATGTCTGTCCCCTGCTGGGAGTCCTCTGCACCCACCCCATGTCTCTGTCCACTACTGGGAGTCCTCTGCACCCACCCCAATGTCTCTGTCCACTGCTGGGAGTCCTCTGCACCCACCCCCATGTCTCTGTCCACTGCTGGGAGTGATGGGCACCCACCCCTCACATGTCCCTGTCCACTGGTGGTATTCCTCTGCACCCACCCCCATGTCTCTGTCCACTGCTGGGAGTCCTCTGCACCCACCCCCATGTCTCTGTCCACTGCTAGGAGTCCTCTGCACCCACCCCCATGTCTCTGACCACTGCTGGGAGTGATGGGCACCCACCCCTCACATGTCTCTGTCCACTGCTGGGAGTCCTCTGCACCCACCCCCATGTCTCTGTCCACTGCTGGGAGTCCTCTGCACCCGCCCCCATGTCTCTATCCACTGCTGGGAGTCCTCTGCACCCCCCCATGTCTCTGTCCACTGCTGGGAGTCCTCTGCACCCACCCCCATGTCTCTGTCCACTGCTGGGAGTGATGGGCACCCACCCCTCACATGTCCCTGTCCACTGGTGGTATTCCTCTGCACCCACCCCCATGTCTCTGTCCACTGCTGGGAGTCCTCAGCACCCACCCCCATGTCTCTGTCCACTGCTGGGAGTCCTCTGCGCCCACCCCCATGTCTCTGTCCACTGCTGGGAGTCCTCTGCGCCCACCCCCATGTCTCTGACCACTGCTGGGAGTGATGGGCACCCACCCCTCACATGTCTCTGTCCACTGCTGGGAGTCCTCTGCACCCACCCCCCACATGTCTCTGTCCACTGCTGGGAGTCCTCTGCACCCACCCCCATGTCTCTGTCCACTGCTGGGAGTCCTCTGCACCCACCCCCATGTCTCTGACCACTGCTGGGAGTGATGGGTACCCACCTCTCACATGTCTCTGTCCACTGCTGGGAGTCCTCTGCACCCACCCCCATGTCTCTGTCCACTGCTGGGAGTCCTCTGCACCCACCCCCATGTCTATGTCCACTGCTGGGAGTCCTCTGCACCGCCCCCCCATGTCTCTGTCCACTGCTGGGAGTCCTCTGCACCCACCCCCATGTCTCTGTCCACTGCTGGGAGTGATGGGCACCCACCCCTCACATGTCCCTGTCCACTGGTGGTATTCCTCTTCACCCACCCCCATGTCTCTGTCCACTGCTGAGAGTCCTCTGCACCCACCCCCATGTCTCTGTCCACTGCTGGGAGTCCTCTGCGCCCACCCCCATGTCTCTGTCCACTGCTGGGAGTCCTCTGCACCCACCCCCATGTCTCTGACCACTGCTGGGAGTGATGGGCACCCACCCCTCATATGTCTCTGTCCACTGCTGGGAGTCCTCTGCACCCACCCCCATGTCTCTGTCCACTGCTGGGAGTCCTCTGCACTCCCCCATGTCTCTGTCCACTGCTGGGAGTCCTTTGCACCCACCCCATGTCTCTGTCCACTGCTGGGAGTCCTCTGCACCCACCCCCATGTCTCTGTCCACTGCTGGGAGTCCTCTGCACCCACCCCCATGTCTCTGTCCACTGCTGGGAGTGATGGGCACCCACCCCTCACATGTCCCTGTCCACTGGTGGTATTCCTCTGCACCCACCCCATGTCTCTGTCCACTGCTGGGAGTCCTCTGCACCTACCCCCATGTCTCTGTCCACTGCTGGGAGTCCTCTGCACCCACCCACATGTCTCTGTCCACTGCTGGGAGTGATGGGCACCCACCCCTCACATGTCTCTGTCCACTGCTGGGAGTCCTCTGCATCCACCCCCATGTCTCTGTCCACTGCTGGGAGTCCTCTGCACCCACCCCCATGTCTCTGTCCACTGCTGGGAGTCCTCTGCACCCACCCCCATGTCTCTGTCCACTGCTGGGAGTCCTCTGCACCCACCCCCATGTCTCTGTCCACTGCTGGGAGTCCTCTGCACCCACCCCCATGTCTCTGTCCACTGCTGGGAGTGATGGGCACCCACCTCTCACATGTCCCTGTCCACTGGTGGTATTCCTCTGCACCCACCCCCATGTCTCTGTCCACTGCTGGGTGTCCTCTGCACCCACCCCCATGTCTCTGTCCACTGCTGGGAGTCCTCTGCGCCCACCCCCATGTCTCTGTCCACTGCTGGGAGTCCTCTGCACCCACCCCCATGTCTCTGACCACTGCTGGGAGTGATGGGCACCCACCCCTCACATGTCTCTGTCCACTGCTGGGAGTCCTCTGCACCCACCCCCATGTCTCTGTCCACTGCTGGGAGTCCTCTGCACCCACCCCCATGTCTCTGTCCACTGCTGGGAGTGATGGGCACCCACCCCTCACATGTCCCTGTCCACTGGTGGTATTCCTCTGCACCCACCCCATGTCTCTGTCCACTGCTGGGAGTCCTCTGCACCTACCCCCATGTCTCTGTCCACTGCTGGGAGTCCTCTGCACCCACCCACATGTCTCTGTCCACTGCTGGGAGTGATGGGCACCCACCCCTCACATGTCCCTGTCCACTGGTGGTATTCCTCTGCACCCCCATGTCTCTGTCCACTGCTGGGAGTCCTCTGCACCCACCCCCATGTCTCTGTCTACTGCTGAGAGTTCTCTGCACCCACCCCTATGTCTCTGACCACTGCTGGGAGTGATGGGCACCCACCCCTCACATGTCTCTGTCCACTGCTGGGAGTCCTCTGCACCCACCCCCATGTCTCTGTCCACTGCTGGGAGTCCTCTGCACCCACCCCCATGTCTCTGTCCACTGCTGGGAGTCCTCTGCACCCACCCCCATGTCTCTGTCCACTGCTGGGAGTGATGGGCACCCACCTCTTACATGTCCCTGTCCACTGGTGGTATTCCTCTGCACCCACCCCCATGTCTCTGTCCACTGCTGGGAGTCCTCTGCACCCACCCCCATGTCTCTGTCCACTGCTGGGAGTGATGGGCACCCACCCCTCACATGTCCCTGTCCACTGGTGGTATTCCTCTGCACCCACCTCCATGTCTCTGTCCACTGCTGGGAGTCCTCTGCACCCACCCCCATGTCTCTGTCCACTGCTGGGAGTCCTCTGCACCCACCCCCATGTCTCTGTCCACTGCTGGGAGTCCTCTGCACCCACCCCCATATGTCTTTCCACTGCTGGGAGTGATATGCACCCACCCCTCACATGTCCCTGTCCACTGCACCCACCCACCCACCTGCGCCCTTGCTGTGGTACACTGCTGTCCTGGGCATACACCACCCCCAATTTAAAGCTGATGTGCTGCACCAAGCCGTACACCTACATCCGTGGCGTGTGTATGCCTTGTATCCATCTTGTAATGGGGATGTAGGGGTATGCGTGGTATGGCCCGTACCCACGCTCTGGGGAGCATGGGTACCGGCCGTACCACCATTGTGGCGGTGACGTAGGGGTACGCGTGGTATGGCCCGTACCCACGCCCCCAGAGCGTGGGTACGGGCCGTACCACCATTGTGGCGGTGACGTAGGGGTACGCGTGGTACGGCCCGTACCCACGCTCTGGGGGGGGTGGGTACCTGCCGTACCACCATTCGGGCGGTGACGTAGGGGTACGCGTGGTACGGTCCATACCCACGCTCTGGGGAGCGTGGGTACGGGCCATACCACCATTGTGGCGGTGACGTAGGTGTACGCGTGGTACGGCCCGTACCCACGCTCTGGGGGGCGTGGGTACGGTCCGTACCACCATTGTAGTGGTGATGTAGAGGTACGCGTGTACGTACCATACCCACGCTCTGGGGGCGTGGGTACGGGCCGTACACGCGTACCCCTACATCATCACTGCAATTGTGGTACGGACTGTACCCACGCTCTGGGGGCGAGGGTACGTCCCGTACCACCATTGTGGTGGTGACGGGTACGCATCCACGTCCACTTCCGTTGTGGCGGGACGTAGGATTGGTGGACACGCCCCCCGAAGTGACCAGACCATGGAGGTAATTAATGTGCAGGATGTATTAGTATTTTGTGGGGTGTGGGTTATGTGTCCTGCCCCTTGCACCCCCCCTTTGCCCCTGGGGGTTGTTCTGACCTTCTGCGGCGTCTGCGGCGGTTTCTGAACACGAGGTCGTAGGCTATGAGGGCCGGGATGACGCGTAGGTTGGGTCCCATCGCTGTCCGTCGCGTACCGGTGCTCCTTGTTCGCGTCGTCCTCAATTACCCGGCAGTTTTTGGCTCCCGTAAAAAATGCTACGTGCGGAGTGACGTCGGCACGAATTGTACTTGCTGGTCCGTAAAACGCTGCCTGACTCCGTCCGGACGTCGCGTATGCGCTGTCCAGAATCAGATTTGTATGTATTTTTTTGCCGGTCGGTGTTTTTAACGACTCGTACGGAAATGGTATTTCTGTGCGAATCGTACTTGCGAGTTTGTAAGGTGTTTTTCCCGGGTACGAGTCGGACGGAGAAAACGCTCCGTACGACCATTTGTACCCGGGTTTTACAGGATCGGAATCGGCACCTTAATATTATATGTATTTATTCCAAATAAAGAAATTATAATTTTCATAAATATAAATATGTGTTGTACGTAAGTCGGATGTATATATCTGTAATATATAATTTTGAAGAGTTTTATGTTGATAGATTTCAAATGTATTATTTTGGTGAAGTAAAATGTCATATTTTATTTATAAATTGCAATCATTAATATGGGATATATCTGGTGTTGATTGTTTAAATAATATGTTTTAAACATTTCAAAATGCTATTTATTACTTGTTTTAACAATATTAATGTAGTCAATATTTTTTATTTTGATATTTTTGACAAAATCTATGTTTAGTTATAAGTGGCGATATTTTTATTTCCCATTTGTGTTAGTTTAGATATGTTGATGTCGCTATTTATTTTTCAATATTAGTGACTTTAAAATTAAATGCAGGGTCTCAGTATTTTTGTTAACAATATTTAGGCTTCGATAATTCAGTAACTTGATATTTGTGGTCTCGATATTATGTCAGTGAACCGCCCTATGTGTGTCACCCTTTTCTAAGGTCAGTGTTGTACTCTGAAAAATACATGTGGCCTTTGAAACAGATTGTACGTTGTCACTTTCTAAGACCTCTGATTCTTAAATATAGCTTATGCACTGCCTGGGAGGTCCGCAAGTCAGTAATGCTCCCATCCAATTGAATATTTTGTATTAAGATCTATCAACTCGTTAAAATCTTCCTAAACATTTATTAGTGATTCTGGGTTCATCTAATGGTTTTATCTTCATGTTAGGCCGGGGTTTTGTTAGTTAAGTATGGATGTGATAAGACTTTAAACTTGCATATTTGCGCACCTTATGTTACACTATGTATGACATCCTTCTCTGTGGTCAGGACTATATATTGAACAATACATGTCCCCAGATCTTCAGGTCCCTGTTGTTCAGATGCTATGGGTCTTGTTCTCTCCGTTATTGCTGTATTTTAAATATGAATTATTTGTACATTTCATTTTGCACTATGCACTATGTCACTTTTTAAGTATGCAATGTTTCTGCCTAATGAAGTGTTTTGTAGTAAGATCTATCAACTCTGTAATTACTTCTTAAACTCTTTAGCAACTTTATTTTATAATGCCAATTTCCTTGCTACGTAGAGATTTCCTCTACAACATAAATTTATATCTGGGAGGAATATGATTTACCACATGAACGTGATTGTTTGTGTCCTAGATACTCCTGAACAAGAAATGTGTTATGAGCAATCATCTTCCTGGACGTGGAGAAGACATTCAACCATGTGTAGAGGGCCTTGTGCTGGCTTGTTCTGGAGAAGATGAGCGTTCCAAAAATATTTATCAACTGTTTGCTCATTATACAGTTCATCCTATAGACCTGGCAATGTAGATAGCAAGATATTCTTTTTCTCTCACTTTAGTATCCATGGGGAACCAGACAGGGTTGCCCGATTATTTGAGCGTTGTCTTTATTATACTTGAAACCTTGTTTTGAGGAAACTGCAGTAATAAAATAGTGGCCTCCTCTATATGTGGACTGTTTGCTTGCCATGTAGCAGTGTTTGCCATTCAACATAGCTAGATTCTCTTGCAATCCACAAGTTTCCCTGCTGTTATAATGCATGTACAAAGATTTGGTGAGGCATCTGGCTACTTAATAAATGTCATCAATATTAAAATATTAGCTTCTGCTCTCACCTAGTTTAGTACTCATTATATATGTAAGAAGGTTGCCTTTCCTGGCATCAGATTTACCACAGGGCTAGCTGAATTATTCTCTTCTAATTAACAACATTTTCTTACTGAATCCACTACATTTCTCATTGTATATGGCCCGTAAATGGGTGGGATTCTTCCTACCTCCACAGTTATCGATACCGGGGTAACCAGTAACTTTGGGGGTGGAGAGCATTCTGCCCATTAGAAGTTGAATCCTCAGGGTCCACAAAGAAATTAGAAATAACAAGGGGAATCAGTTATTTTGGATCCTTTTCCTTCACTTATTCCACATTTTACCCCACTTCTAAAATGAGATTTTGGCTATAATCAGTAGCTGAAATCTCCGTGTGAAAGTAAGGAGATCTGTGGTGTTTCAATGGATTTTGTAATTTCATGGAGGCCAATAACTGTTGATACCGTTGAAATGAAGAGAACACTCTCAATGAGGGAGTAAGATATTAAAAACATAGAAAAGCGTAACATTGTCATTAATAGGCTGCATCGGTGCAATCAAAATGCATCTTCTTCCATGATTTTCATACCTATCAAAGGCAGTTCTAAGATATGGACCCATATATTTTTTCACTGTCTCAATTCTACTTTAATTTCATTCATTTGAGGTAACAAACAATCAAGACAAGCTTCACAATGGCTACAGCTATCCATGGGGAAACGTAGGGCCTGATTATGACTTTTGGCGGAGCTGGGGCGGCACCACACCACCGCTGCACCCCCACACAGCCAAGAGTCACTGCCAGATTGCAATTTGAAAGTTGTCTGGCGGGTGGCGTGGCAGTCCCGCGGTGGTGCCTCTTTCAAAGGCACCGGCTCCTTTGAAAACAGCACAGCAGGTTCCTGCATGGCATGTACTGTAACGACCATGCCATGCAGGAACTGGGGGCGCATGTACACAGGGGGGCACATGTTCCCCTTATGTGTTATGTTATGTTATGTTATGTTATGTTATGTTATGTTAACGAGTTTTCTAGAGCGTGACAGCTGCCTCGGCAAAGAGGCGTCCCGGCGCTAAGTAACAAAAAGAGCCGTGTGCAAGTAACGCCAAAGTTTACAAGGAGGGGAACAAAAATGTCTTCATAGCCTTCCTGAAATTAAAATAATTGGAGAGCCCACGAATATGAGCCGGCAGAGAGTTCCACAGAATAGCAGCTCTGTTACGAAACGAGCGCCCACCAGCTCTCACTCTTCTCACCCGGGGAACCACCACCAAGCATTGTCCCATAGATCGAAGTGATCGTGTAGGGATATAAGGTAGAAGAAGGTCAGACAGAATATGAGGAGATGCCAATTTCAGGATTTTAAAGGCAATACACAGTGCCTTAAACTCAATTCGCCTGGCCACAGGCAACCAATGAAGATGGCGAATAGCACTGGCACTGCACCACCACATGTGTGCATCCACATGGCGTGAGGGCATGTAAACGGTGACAGAGAGGAAACTTGTAACATGCTTGGTGGTACCACTGGGGTCCCACCAGGCATATTGTGGTCTCATTATCGCTGCGGCACTGCGAGGGGACTGCAGTTCGCTGGCGGGTTTCCCATGGCGGTCTGACCACCCAAGTCATTATGGGGCGGTTGGACCGTCGGTGCGGCAGTGGTTAGATAGCCACTGCTGCGGCACCACGAGGATGGCAGTGCTTGGACCACCAGACCCATAATTGGGCCCTTACTCTGTCCGGTTTTAAATTATAATACTGGGAAGCAAAGCACAGGAGTCTGACAGATAAAATCTTTAAAAATACTCCCCAGGCCCGGGGCCAGGCAGATCCTGAGAACAAGCACATCTGACGCACAGGCACTGTTTCCTCATTGTGTCACAATAATTCTAACACGGGAAGGCTATTATTATCACACTCTACAAGAGCTAGTACAGCCACGGGAGGTTAACACGAACAGTGATATGGAGGGGCAGGTCCCTTACCCAAATGATCACATTACCGGCATCACCTACTTGTTTGATCATTGCAGAGGAGAAGCAAACTCTACGAAAGCCTGAGCCCAAAAAGAAACTGAGACTATTGTCCTGGAATCTAGCGGGCCTCAGATCTAAGATTGCAGACAAAGAGTGGGGGAAGCTGATAGATAGTTATGATATATGTATTTTTCAGGAGACATGGGCCGTTGACAAAACATTCAGAGTGGGTTTTACCAATTATAGTGCTGAAGCTGTACCATCAAAGAAGGGTCGCCCAGTAGGTGGTCTCATTATTTGGATCAAAATCAATTTGGGGTTTGCATAAAAAAATATGACATAGATTCTACTAACATATTGGCCCTGAACATCAAAGGTATCACTAATAATAGGTCAGTACTCCTGGTTAACATTTATAATAGATTTCCTTCCCAACATCATGATTCTCCCACATTTGTTGCTCTTGATGAGTTTCTCTAAAAGGAAGGGGCATCACATAACATAATTATTGAGGGGGACCTCAATATAACTTTTGAGCCCCTTGAAGTAACCAAAAATATAACCAACGAAGAGGATGCTGAATTAGGCATCCCACGCCAAGTCAAGGAAAGTCAGCCAAGAATGTGAAGGTAGCCTTCCAAGTATCCTCTCTCACCTTCACATATGGGTTGAGGGCTGTCAAAAGGCCTCTCTATTTCTGATCAAAAGCTTGAACACACATATAAAAGGGTCAACTGCAAAACTGGGATCGACTATTTCTTGCTCGATGTGCAACTCTGGCCAAATTTGGTCGATATGCAGGTAATTGAGAGATTCGATAACGACCACAACGCCCTATCCCTAGAATTATTGTACGTGTTTAATTTCCTTCAGTCATCTTTAGAGGCCATTTTACTCACTCTAACTGTCCTTGTAACTACTAAAGGAGGGTCAAATGGCCCTCAATTGAAAGTAGTGCTGATACCCTGGTACACATTTATAACATAGTTGATATCTAAAGGGTCAAAAAGCCTAATTACAGAGTAAAATTTCCATATACTGCCATAGATATGCAAAGACCATTATGCCCAATTATATTCAGGACCAAAAGACAGTAGTCGAGTTACCATGGAGCTCCAGAAATTGAAATAGACCAACATCCCTTCACTGTAGAAGAAACTATGGACACAATTGCAACCTTGCAATGGGGTAAGGCACCCAGCTTGGATAAAATCACATGGGGATCTTTATCTTTCTGAACCCAAAATTTGAAGTGTGATTCTAAATTACTCCTTTAACGCTATATTAAAAGGGGTAGAAATTCCGGATTCTTGACTAGGTGCAAAAGTTGTATACATATATAAAAAAAAGAGAAAAGCAACTCTGCGAAATATAGGCCCATCAGTCTTATTGACAACGCTCAGAAAATATTCTGCTGGCACTTGCTGGAGAGACTCCTTGATTGGATGAGGGCTAGGAACCTATTATCACCTTTGCAGGCAGGATTTAGAGGTAATACAAGCACTATGGACCAGTTGATTCACTTCTTACTGATCCTATGGAAATACACCCTGCGGAGTTGGCCTAATGGCTAGGGTGGTTGGCCAGGAATATGGGGAACTGGGTTTGAGTCTCGGCAATGACGCTGAACATCCTGTGATTCTGGGCAATTCACTTAATCTCCCCATGCCTAACAAAAATGAATGTGTCCTCATGTAATGCAACTGGTGCTATGTAAAATGTTCTGATACCCGTATAGGGTCAAGTTCGCGCTATAAAAAACTCTGTAAAATAAAAAACGTGACAATCAAAAAGGATCACCTGGGGGCGTGGCTTGACCGCCGAGCGCCATGGCTGCAATGCGGTGAGGCTCCTGACGCGGTTGGACTAAAACCGCCCTAATATCCGCATAATGATCCGACCTAACCCCAAACGTGCAGCAGAGTGCCAGTAATACACCAGCTGCAGCTCTACACTCCAACAATTACTGGCACAGAAGCTCCGAGGAGAGGAGGAGCCGTGGAGAGATCGGGCCAGGATTCCCCAGGCTCGAGTTTGTCAGCAGCCAGCTGGGACTTCCGTGAGGGGCGGCCGCGGCTGTTGGGTCTTGGCGGCACCCAGGAGGACTCTGACCATCATTGTACAGCCGGACCTTCGGAGGCAAGTGGTTCAAAGATGACATCCCTCCCACTTCCCTCCCACCTGGATTGCGGAAGGCAAAGCTGCTGCAGAGACCAGGAGCGCACCAGTGAGTTGTTTGCGGTGCAGCACCAAAATACTCCAGCGGGAATATCGGCGGCCTGAAAAATACAGCTGCGGGGTGAATACCCAGTGGAATTGAAGGCTGAGATCCCGCCTACATGAACAGACCCGGAGGGGGGAGGCTGAGACCGAGAAAACCGGCAATCCGTCCTGAAGCTGAGGCGAAGTGGCATACAACAGGTACATTGGACCATAGCGAAGCGGGATTAAAAGTCATGGGGGCAAATAATCCCGGTTTTTAATGCAATGCTATTCTAAGCATATGAAGGGCACTGATTCCACACCACAGTGTATACAGGGCACAGTAAACGGCAACTGTGATTCACAACCAGTGGTTTACGGTCCACATATCCTTCACTAAAGGGAAGTGCATTCTGGAACCAAGGCGTCTCTGGAGCATGTAGGATAGTGTGATTAACGTATGGTAACCCTAGCGAGAAGGTGATTTGGGAACGTCCAGTGTGCCCTAAGTGAGAAGCATACAAGATACCAGGACAGAGTACCAGAGTGGGAGACTCCGCTTGAGATACGGCACCATGTCTGGGCCAAAATGATAAAGAAATACACTCAAGACCAAGCTGGATAAATACACCACCCAAAAGGCAAGTGAGATGGAGGAAGCAAACAAAGGGTAGATGGAGAAGATGCCGAATGCATCTAAGGAGGAACCAATGTTGGTGGATGTTATGGCAGCCATTGCAGGGGTGCGTTCCTCGCTGGAACACAGAATGGACACTATCTCAATTGAAATGGTGCTGATTAAAACTGATCTACAAAAAAAGATCGTGAAAGTGAAAACCATAGAAGTGGTAACGAAGGAATTCAGTGGCGAAACCCAATGAATGCATAAAGAGATCAAGGAAGTTCAAACTGCACAGAAAAGGCTTGATGCCCTGCTGGATGATTACGAAGGTCGCGTGAGATGTAACAACGTCAGAATTATTGGGGTCCCTGAGCGAGCCGAGGGACCGGCCGCTGACCTATCCGTGGAAGATTTAATCATGAATCACCTCTGACCCAAAACCCTATTTTTTTCAGTTGAAAGAGCACACAGAGTGCCGGGGGGATCCCCAAGCCGGGAGCCCCTCCAAGACCCATTCTGGCAAAACTCCTCAACTTCAGAGACCGAGACAGCATTTTGAAAACGGCTCATGCTAACCTGCCTCTAAAAATTGAAAACAGTGAACTGTCCTTTTTTCCAGACTTCATCATCGCGGTTCAACGCCAGTGGCGCACCTTCCTGGGTGTAAAAAAATTGCTAAGAGACAAAGGCATTCGATATGCGATGTTATTGCCAGCAAAGTTGAGAGTAGAAGCTGAAGGCAAGACCTGGTTCTTTGATATGCCGGAAGCGGCGCAAGAATGGCTAGAGGGCTGGAGACCGGCGAAAGATCACAATGCATGTTGATATTCAGACATTCGAACCACCACGTAAAGCGTCTTACCACAACAAGAACTGTTGACTGCGAAGTCCAGCGCCGAACTCAACTCTCACAGCATCGGAAGCAACAAGAGAACACACCGAACAGGCCAAATGGACATTATATGCGCTAAGTGATTGTGTTTGTATACGATGCATGTTCAGATACTGTTAATTGGGGACACATAGTGACAGAGTGGGGTCCATTGGGTGGGAGTCTGCAACCCCTTCCCCTCCAACTTCTAGTTAGTTTCGTAGTTAGGGAGACAGGCACTCTGCACTATCAGAGTTATGGGCAGTTTCGAGCCCAGAGCGCGGGGGAGCAGGGAGGGTCACAGGGTGGGGGGTATTGTAGGTTCTGTTCATGTGTGTTTTTTTTTATTTTGTCACAGATTCACATACAGCGAATCTAGGCATGGGAAATACAGTGACTGGGAAGCTGGGATCGAAATCATAGTAGATAGAAAACAATTCTCTTGGGAAATGGCTGGTGTTAAATGGGACACAGCTGGGAAGCCCCCCCCCAGTAGTGGATACTGCATAACGTCATGTGCGTCACAAGTGAGAAAAAAATTAAGTTATTATCCTGGAATGTAAATTGATTGTGGGATAAACTTAAAAGAGGAATCATATTGCAATTTCGTAAACGACATGCTCCAGAGGTGGTCTTGCTACAAGAGACACACCTTCTAGGAAACATGTGTAAAGCCCTAGCTAGATGGGGCTATCAATTAGTGGAGTACTCTGGGTTCACGACGGGCTCAAGGGGACTACCAGGTTTACACTGATAATTTAGGGAGATATGCTGCGGTGTCTGGCCAATGGGAGGGCAAAGCGCTGACAATAATGTCATTTTACTTACTGCCGGGATTACAGGAAATTACATTCAGAGATTTAGGTAGAGTGCTGCTCGCGTTTACCAGTGGTAGAATGGTGATAGGGGGATACTTAAATTATGTTGTTTCAGGGACTTTAGATTGCGACCCCCCCCAGAGATATACTTCCATCGCAGCAACGACTCCCACATTTCGTGGCTGCTATGGGACTGGTTGATGTATGGAGGGTGCACCACCCTGTAGAGGCACAATATACATTTCACTCTGGGGCCCACAAAAGCCTCTCCTGCATAGACATATCCTCGCCCCAGCGACGCATGTTGGGAATGTTAAAGAAATTAGACACCTAGCGAGAGGAATATCGGACCACTCCCCAATATGGATGCAAATGGAGTATGAGAGGGGCGGCTGCACCAGGGTGGCCCAATTAGCCCCTGGCATCTCCAAAACCCCACAATTAAATTGAAAATAGAGCAGGAAATGAACATTAGTTTAATGAGAATGAAGGCACAGTTGAATCGGCACAGATACTTTGAGAAGCCTTTAAAACTGTGATAAGGGGACAGGCGATCTCTCAGATCTCCAGGGGAAAAAAAGAGAAACATGCTAGACTTCTCCAATTAGAAGAGGAAATATTGAAATTGTAAGAGGGAATCACTACATCCACAGAGCAAGATACAACACACATTCTTAATTTGACAGAGAGGAATATAGAACTGAGGCAAGAGAAACAGTCAAAACCATGATCAGTCACAAGCTGGGGAGTGTGTACGAACTGGGGGACAAAGTAGGGAAACTATTGGCTTGGTTAGAAAGGAGGGAAGTAGAGAGCCAATTGGTTCAGAGCTATGGACGGATACTGGGAAAAGACTTACTGACCCTCAGAACATTATGGACTAATTTGGTAGATATTGTGAACTACTGGCAGAAATTTGCATGCCTATTTTGGCAGAGAGAGGGGAAAATTTGCTGGAGGGAGACATCGTACCAGACTAAATAGCCCAGGCCCTTCGTTCTCTCCAGACGGGAAAGGCGATGGGCCCTAACAGCCTTCCAATAGTGCTATACAAACTACGACCAGATAAAATAGCCCCTCATCTCAGGGCAATGTTCATGGAGTGTTTTGAGAAGGGACTCCTTCCACAAGACCAAAGACTAGCCACTCTGGTAGTGATACCCAAAGAGGGGAAGCCCAAAAATAGTTGCAAGTCGTATCAACCCATATCGCTGCTGAATGCAGAGGTCAAAATACTTGCCCAATTGCTAGCCACCCGCTTGATTCAAATTCTCCCTAAGCTGGTCCATTCAGACCAGTCTGGATTCATGCCGTCGAGAAACACGTCCCTGAACTTAAGGAGAGTGCATGGGGTGATGGTAAGGGTGGACACCATCATGGAAGACGCAGTGGTGGTATCCCTGGATGCCACCATGGTGTTTGACACCATAGAGTGGTCATATCTTTTTGCTGTATTAAAGAGGTTGGGATTCAGTCCTAAATGTATTAACTGAGTCTGACTTTTAGATACTGACCCGCTAGTGCAAGTTGTAGTTAACAACAAAAAATCTGCTATATTTCATCTCCATAGGGGGACGAGACAGGGGTGCCCGTTGTCCCCACTGCTGTTTGCACTCACAGTAGCCTGTTGGATGCAGAGGGACCCCATAATACGAGGGCTATGCTAGACAGAAGATTGGGAGGACCGTATATCGCTCTACACAGATGATATTTTGTTGTATTTGGCCTCCCCAAATAGATCCCTGCATAGAGTTCTTAACTAATTTTGGTACGTACTCCGGGTACACTATCATTTGGACAAAATCGCTTTATTTTTGTGCTAAAGGGAAAATCACCAACCCTGCCAAAAGAATATCAACTCAGAATAACAACGGAGGGGCTCAAATATTAGGAATTCTTATCACCACAGATCCCAAATTATTTTATGAGTTTAACCTGCTACCACCATTACAGCGGCTGAAGTGTGATGTTGAACACTGGAAGTCTCTTCCATTGTCGCTCTTGGGGAGAGCCGCATTGTTTAAGATGATGATGTCGCTGCCTCGTTTTTTATATATTCTACAGAATTCACCCGTTCTAGTCCCCACATCATACTTCAGACAGGTGGAAAGTGCACAGAGAACGCTACTAGGGGAAATAGTCAGCCAAGAATCTCATTCCCAAAACTAGTGAAAAGCTGGTACGATGGAGGAATCGGTTTCCCAAACATCAAAAAATACTACTGGGTGGCACAACTAGCGGCCATTATTCACTGTATATATATCGACCCCTTAATGATCCAGGCTATGCCATGGATAGGTGGCTACTCCTCGGTAGCACCCACACACGAGCACTATACTCAAAGCCCGCAAAATTCCTCTTGACGGGACCCACAAAGCACTCTGTCCAGTTGTGGCACTTGGTCCAGAAAAGTACGGGATGGGCAAAGACCATAACACAGATCACCCCATTATGGGATGCAGAACTATTGGGGGACCTCTGGAAAACTAAAGGATTTGATAAATGTAATATGATAGGATATCTCAGGTGGGCGATCTCTGGATAAAGGGAGAGGTGATACCCTTCACAACCCTCCAACAAAAATACGAACTTGCCGACACTGAAAGATTCCGATATCTGCAGGTGCTGCATGCTCTACAGGCAGCCATTCCGATGGGAGAGAACCCCCCCCCCGAGGTCTCTCCTCTCGAAGATAGGCTTTTGGACGGATAAATGTCCAAGAAGGCAATTTTCCTGACATACTTAAAATTGATAAATCCTCTTCCACAACTCCGTGCAAAGTGGGAAAGTGACTTAGCAGAGTTCGACGAGGAGGAATGGATGGAAGCGCTAGCATCCCCAAGGGAGGGGGAGACATCCTCTAAGCTAAAACTGGTACAGCTGAACATACTGCACAGAATTTATGTTATGGGGCCAACATTGGTCAAGATGGAATATAGAGATGAGTCAAGTTGTAGATGACTATGTGGTCGAAAGGGCACATTTTTTCATGTAATATGGGAATGCCCTTCTATTAGTAGATATTGGAGAGCGGTTACCTCATGTATGGGGGAAGTAATGGGAAAGGCAATAACAATGCAAACCAAGCGGTGTTTATTAAATATATGCAAGCCAACGGACTTGGGTAGCAAAGGGAAAACTTGGATGACGCTAGGATTTATGGTCACTAAGAGGAACATTGCAAGGTAATGGAGAGTGCACTCAGCCCCGACACTGAGGGAATGGGAAGGTGACATGGATTGGCGCATGTTTCGAGAAAAAACAGGATACATATTAGGGGGATGCCCTAAAAAATGGATGAAAATATCGGGAAAATTGAACTAATATAGAGATAATATATGTGAGCCACTCACATTACCGACACAGCCACCCCAGCCACATTAGCATGCTAACGTTCACTGCAAATAAATTTTCACATACCAATATGGAACAGTATGTAATGTGTCATTAACTATCATGCTATTTGACCTATAATACATGTAAATTGTGATATTGTTTTTGGTTTACAATAAAAAGAATTTTATAAAAAAGGATTACCTATATGTTGTGCTTGTAGACCTTCGTGCTGATTTTGACCTAGTCCCACCTGAAAAACTCTGGCCAGCTCTTACCAAAATGGGGATCTTGAGAAACCTCCTCCAGATTATTGCTAGACTTCACAAGGATAATTATGCTTCTTGGATCTGCACTTGGTCAAATGACTCACCATTACCCATGAAAGAATCACGTCTTAATGTTTTATTACTAGAGGGCGCGTCCAATGGTTTAATTTCATCAAGGGCTGGCTGGTTAAATTGGGCATGAGTGCTCTCTGGACTAACCCCAATAGCATTCAAAAAAGGTTTCTGTCCATTCTCAAAAAGAGATAATGGAGTCATGTCAATGGCACAAGGTGAAATAAAAGGACCGCAGGGGAACTGACAAGTTGCTTCCTGAGTTTTAAAGATAATATGCAGCAGGAAGAATTCTTGAACCGTATAGAACCTCCACTAGCGAAATCACTATACCTAAAATTTAGGTATAGCATCCTCCCAATCAACAGTTTTTGCAGTAACTGGTAGGGTGATAATACCTCATCCAGCTGTGCCGCATGTAAGGCTGAATCTGAAACTGAAGCACATTTGTATTCCTCTGCCCTAAATACATGCAGATTAGAAGAATTTGGCTAATTCCGATATGCCGGATTTTAGCTGCTAATCGGCTTAATGAGATCATTAGGATCCTACAAAGAGATTGCACAGGGTACCTCATTTTCAGTGTGTCCAGATACTTGTTAGATGCATGGAGACTGAGAATCAGGATGCTGAAATCTTCGAGTACTAATTGAACCAATTACGAATTACTGTATGTGTTTGTCTTGTCTATATTTTGTTCACGGAATAGTTAGATTAATTTGCAAGATCCAGGATTTTTATGAGATCTTAAGTAATGATAACATCATACCCATCCTTTTAGGAATTTTTATGCAGGAAATCGATGATGAAATTTTATTAACCATACTCTGCTAAGCTTATTAGTGATATTAATATACCTGCACATGAATCTGGATATAGCTTACCAAGAGTACAGATGAGGTTTATCCTTTTTAGTTGGACTATATTTAGAAGTATTCATGTTTTTAAATCTTGTTTTTTTAATGTATACAGTAGGGACACTTTTAAATTGTTGGCGGAACTGTATTTACTTTTATATTGAAACTATTATATAGCAACCATACTGATGACATTTTGCATATGGCACTTTACTAGACTCCAGAACGCATCCAGTTACTATTACACAAGCACAGTTGTGATACAACCCTGGATTTAGCCCAATACTAAACAGTCTTTGAGGGGGACAGTGTCTACTGAGACTAAGTTATATGCTATATTTATGCTTGGGATTTTATTACCCTACCTTTTGGATACGGAGCTGGGAATTTTCTTAACTTTATTTGTATGCTGATGTGCTTTTATGGTTTTTATAAAATAGAATAAATATATTTCTACTACTACTATTACTATTACTGGTTAGTGCTCAGTGATTGATTAGGCATTGTTTAGAACTATCAGGGAAACAGACACTCCCGCTGTTGTTCCTAGAACTAGTGTTTGGTTACCATGATAAACACCACAACTTTCTCTTCAAGTTTAATAACTAGGATTTTGGGGGAAAAAAGAGTCTATCTGAAGACTTCTGTTGCATTGCTTCCTATTTGGAATAAGGTTTCTGTCTGTTCACTTCCCACATTGCAGGTCTTATCCATGGCTCAATTTTGCAGAAAAGGATTACAAAAAGACATTGACGCTGTTACAAAATTGATTGGGCTAACGTGTATCAAGTTTTTGACAAATTCATTCAATTTGTGCAGTATTTTGAACAGACTTTATAGCTAGCTGCAAGTTCTTTTTATACTTTTGTGCCTATTGCCAAGTAATAGCACAATATTTAATGTCCCAGATTCTGGGCCTTCTCTTACTTTCGTACACCCTAAATAAATACATAAATGATTATTATCAAGCTTTATTGACATTAGTCAAGAACAGCAGTCAGATAAGGTGAGACAAACGAACGCAGGAAGTAGGCATAATTATACAACCTACATCTAAGAGCAAGTAAATGATATTCATGACCCAGGCCCTTATACCCTCTATTCTATGGCTCCAATTCTCTTTTAGGGGCCGATTACGATGTCGTTCGGAAAGCATTTGACCGGATTGTTCTCGGAACGGTTTCCGAACGAATCAGATTCAATTATTATGTTTTCGGACACCGTTCGGTCGGACTCCCATTGACTTCAATGGGAGCCAGTGTTTCGACCGACTACACAGGCTTCCATTGAAAAAAAGGTGGGTGGGGAAAATCGTGCACCCTTTGGCGGGCACCACATGGTGCCTGCCAAACTGTGCATGGTTGGGAAGAGGGGTCCCATGGGTATCCCCAGGGGCACTATTTGGAAGGCTTCTGGTGAAGGGCGGCCTGCTACGTTCCCCCAAAGTCAGATTTCATCAGCCGATCCATGTCATAACAACCGATTCAGATAGGCTGTCCAAATCTGATGTTGCAATTCCTCGGTCAGAAACGCGCTCCGTAGACCCGTACGAGTCGGCTCCAAATGACTCGGTTATGCCCAATGCCGTTCGGAACCGAGTCGGACAGTCTAAATGGATTCCGACTATCGTAATCAGGCGGTCGGAAGGCTTTCCAAATCGGTCGGAAAGACGGGTTCAGAATCGGATTCGGACAGAGCCAATGCCATTCAGAGCCTTTTCTGACCGCATCGTAATCGACCCCTTAAAGTGATGTATTTTACACTAGAGAAATTTGGTAAATATGGTTGTAAATAAAAGGCACGGGGACATATTTACTATTATTTCATTCAGCATGGTTACCTAACTAGTCTCTAAAGTTGTAATATAAAATATGTGCTGGGGAGTGTAACGTTGCATATGCACTGGTCCAAAGATATGGATCCCATATTGTAATATGTATGGCATAGCGCTGTGCGTTATAACATAGGCATCGAGGAAGGCACGTTAGATGGGGCAATATAACCCGTACGAAGGCAAGTGTGGCATGACATATTCACGGGGTGGTGTTACAGTGCACATGGGCTAGAGAGTGTCATAGCATACGCACTAGCTGGTGGAATACAACACAGAGGTGTGTGGCACTCGGCGTGCACTGGTGGGTGTAACACAGCATTGGGCTCGGCCAGGAGCACGCTGGGACTCTTAAGTGAGGTTTGTCTTCTTTCCAGAGAGTAAAATAAAAAGTATTACACATCCGGCGGTGGATGCGTGTTTTATTAACCGTGAGGGGGGTTTCTTGCATAGTTTGGTCGAATTTTTGTCGAATCCCCTTTGAATGGTTTGGTGTGCGTGTGTATTAAATATGCCCGTCAATAGCTACCCATGTTTGAATAAATAAACAAAAAGGGTGTCCACTTAGAGAGTACCCACCGGCGGGGGTGCCGGGATTAGGCACGGTAGGGCGTCAGACACGTCAGAGCTTCACTAGCGGTGTAAATACATTCCACGTGGATTCATTGTATGCATAATCGGCATGGGGATAGGTTAATACGGTTTGTCCAGCATGTCCTAAGTGTTTCTATAACTATATATTTTTTTAAAATAATAAAAAACAAAGGCCGTTCCCAGGGGATGGGGTTCCCGGGGCCATAAGTGGCCTGAGGAGGGTGGCAACGCAGACCCCCTCCTAAAGATTTTTTTTTTAAAAAGGCCATGACCCGGGGGTTGGGGTCCCCAGGGCCGATTAGGCCTTGGGAGGGGGGCCATGCGGCCCCCTTCCAAATTTATTTTTTTCAACAAAAAACATTAGGGTGCAGGCCCTGGGGGATGGGGTCCCCAGGGCCAATAAATTAGAAAAAGAAGGGGGGCCACACAGCCCTCCTTCTTAAAAAGATAAAATAAATAAAAGACCGGCATCGCGCCGGAGGCCACGGCCCCTCCTTGCAGCACTCTGCAAACGCGCCCCCTGGCCAGTTGTAAGTTGGGGAATTAATTCCCCTTCAATACTGAGGGTCCCTGAGGGCCAACTAGCCCAACAGGTATCTCCAGTATGCGCCAGGGAGCTGCGTTGCAGACAGGTGTTCTGAGGCCACGCCCCTTTTTACACCTCTATGCAACGCAGCTCTGTGGCGCTTACTGGAGGTACCTAGTGGGCTAGGTTGACCCTAGGGACCCTTAGGATTCAAGGAGACTTAATCTCTCAACTTAGAACGGCCACAGGGCGCGTTTACACAGTGGTGAAGGGAGGGGACGGGGCCTGAGGTGACGTGTGCAAACACGCCCTGTGGTGCGTTTTAAGTTGGGGAAATAATTCCCTTCCAATCCTGAGGGACCCTGGGGGCCAACTAGCCCACCAGGTGCTTCCAGTAAGCGCCACTACTCTGCGTTGCAGAGAGGTGGTGCAGGCCGTGCCCCTTTTTACACCTCTCTGCAATGGCGCTTACTGGACGTACCTAGTGGGCTATTTTGCCCCTAGGGACCCTCCGGATTCAAGGGGACTCAATCTCCCAACTTACAATGGCCACAGGGCGTGTTTACACAGTGGGGAAGGGAGGGGATGGGGCCTGAGGTGACGTGTGCAAACACGCCCTATGGCGCGTTTTAAGTTGGGGAAATAATTCCCCTTCAATCCTGAGGGCCCCTGGCGGCTAACTAGCCCACCAGGTGCTTCCAGTAAGCGCCACTGAGCTGCGTTGCAGAGAGGTGGTCCAGACTGTGCCACTTTTTACACTTCTCTGCAACGCAGTTCTGTGGCGCTTACTGAAGGTACCTAGTGGGCTACTTGGACCCTAGGAACCCTCAGGATTCAAATGAACTTAATCTCCTGTGGCGCGTTTTAAGAGGTAGTTTTAATCCCCTGCCCTATTATATACTAGGGGCTTACAGAGGAGGTCGTGCTAATCACAGGGGGACCCCAACGCATAGTGTTCCGTAGTGTATGTAGGTGTTTTCACTGTATTCTGAGTGTCTTTTAACATAGCACTGGCTCTAGGGCTGGTTAGCCAGACTCAGTTACCACCAGTATCCGTCTGAAAAAGTTGAGGGTACAGGATGATTTTGCAACAAGACTTCTTTCTGCTCTTCTGTTTGTTCTTTCTGCACGTTATCCTTCTTCCTGCACTTTTCTTCGTCTTTGAGGACTTCTGTTGCTTCTTTATGCATTTCTTTTTTTTCTTTCTGTGCGTTTTTTCTTCTTTCTTCACATGTCCTTTCTCTGTAGCCATAGTTAGAAATTAGCATTTAAAAAACCTTTGAAATTCACTGAAAAAACCATAGGTTTCAGGCACGTTATAGTTAGGAATTAGCATTTAAAAAACCTTAGAAATTCACTGAAGAAACCATAGGTTTCAGGGGCGTTATAGTTAGCTGGACTTTTCACTCGTACAAAACCATTGAAATTCCCCCGTTATAGTTAGTTCAGCTAACTATAACTTGCACGCCCGTAAATGCACTGCTGGTGACGTCACATATTACATCACTCATGACATGGTCAGTGACATCACTCATGACATCACTGATGACATCTCAAATGACATCACTGATGACATCTCAAATGACATCACTGATGATATGGGCGTTGAACTTGGTTGCCCATTGGACTTAAGCTGTATGCTTCACTCGATGATTCACTCGCTGCTTCCGCCTTGAGTGATCGCTCCCCTCGCTGCTCCTCACAGCGTGGTATCGTATTGCTGCATTGTAACCAAGTTGTGATATCTGCATAGCTCCATTTTTAGTAAGCTTCGTAATTTCATAGCGCTATTATCCCACAGCGCTTACATTGCTTTGATTGCATTGTTGTGTGTGATTTCCCCCGGCGCCCTGCTCTGACCTCCCCTCCATTTTGATCCTGCTGTTGTTGTGTTCCCCTGAGCCCGCCACGCCTCCCAGCTGAGCCGCCCTCCCACAAGCACCCAAAAGCATTCCCCAAACCTCGCAGCGCTGTGATTCACTCGCTGCTTCCGCCTTGAGTGATCGCTCCCCTCGCTGCTCCTCACAGCGTGGTATCGTATTGCTGCATTGTAACCAAGTTGTGATATCTGCATAGCTCCATTTTTAGTAAGCTTCGTAATTTCATAGCGCTATTATCCCACAGCGCTTACATTGCTTTGATTGCATTGTTGTGTGTGATTTCCCCCGGCGCCCTGCTCTGACCTCCCCTCCATTTTGATCCTGCTGTTGTTGTGTTCCCCTGAGCCCGCCACGCCTCCCAGCTGAGCCGCCCTCCCACAAGCACCCAAAAGCATTCCCCAAACCTCGCAGCGCTGTGATTCACTCGCTGCTTCCGCCTTGAGTGATCGCTCCCCTCGCTGCTCCTCACAGCGTGGTATCGTATTGCTGCATTGTAACCAAGTTGTGATATCTGCATAGCTCCATTTTTAGTAAGCTTCGTAATTTCATAGCGCTATTATCCCACAGCGCTTACATTGCTTTGATTGCATTGTTGTGTGTGATTTCCCCCGGCGCCCTGCTCTGACCTCCCCTCCATTTTGATCCTGCTGTTGTTGTGTTCCCCTGAGCCCGCCACGCCTCCCAGCTGAGCCGCCCTCCCACAAGCACCCAAAAGCATTCCCCAAACCTCGCAGCGCTGTGATTCACTCTCTGCTTCCGCCTTGAGTGATCGCTCCCCTCGCTGCTCCTCACAGCGTGGTATCGTATTGCTGCATTGTAACCAAGTTGTGATATCTGCATAGCTCCATTTTTAGTAAGCTTCGTAATTTCATAGCGCTATTATCCCACAGCGCTTACATTGCTTTGATTGCATTGTTGTGTGTGATTTCCCCCCGGCGCCCTGCTCTGACCTCCCCTCCATTTTGATCCTGCTGTTGTTGTGTTCCCCTGAGCCCGCCACGCCTCCCAGCTGAGCCGCCCTCGCCCCTCCCCCGCCGCTATCCATATATGACAGTAGTTCCCACGCGCAGCGTTTACGCGCAGCGCCCGCGCCCAACCCGCGCCGAAGGTGCGCCAAAGGTAAGCCCGTCTACGCCCGTCCGCGCCTGGACCGCGCCCAGCGCCAGACCCCCTGCCCCTCGAGCTGCCCAGCCCTCCCGCATTACCTACGATGCCGCCTCCCTCCTAGCCCTCGACCCCGGTCGCGCCCCCAACTGCGTCCATGCCGCTCCTGGACACACCCATGGCCCTTTCTCCTGCTACTCCTGCAAATTCAGCAGCACCGACAACATCTCTGCTACGTCCACACCACAGATTCCCGACCCCAACCACCTACAATGCATCCTTCTCAACACCCGATCGGTCCATAGGCATGCCATTGACCTATGGAATCTACTAGACACCCTTTCCCCGGACATCGCCTTCCTTACGGAAACATGGATGAATGCTTCCTCCGCACCAGACATCACCATTGCCATCCCTGAAGACTATAAGATCACCCGCAAAGACCATACCAGCCACACAGGAGGAGGAATCGCCATCGTCCACAAGAAATCTATCCGCATCTCAACCAGCTCTGACGTCAATCTCGCCAACTCCGAACATCTTCACTTCCAGATCCACATCGACCCCAAAACAACACTCAGAGGCACTCTCCTCTACAGACCACCAGGACCCCGCGCAAAATTCAGTGAAGACATCACGGACTTCATCACCCCACACGCGCTCCCCTCCAAAGATTACATCCTTCTGGGAGACCTCAACTTTCACCTTGAAAAGACCAACGACCACAACACCTCCACCCTCGTGGACAACCTCGCCAACCTCGGACTTAAACAACTAGTCACTTCCCCCACCCACATCGCAGGTCACACACTCGACCCCATCTTCACATCCAGCAATCATATCTCCTTCTGCCACACTACGGATCTCCTCTGGACCGACCACAGCTGCGTTCACTTCATCTACAACAAGCCGAAACCCATCATCCACTCCCAACCTACCCTGCAAAGAAACTGGAACAAAATCACCACGGACCAAATCTCCGCATCGCTCCTTCGAAACTCCCCAGCCCTCTCTTCTAACGCCAACGAAGCCGCCGCCAACCTCACCCTATGGTTATCCAACACCGCCGACACCTTAGCTCCACTGAAAAAACGTCAAAGCAAACCTGGCAGCAAGAAAGCCTCATGGTTCAACGATGATCTCAAGAAGTCCAAGAAACTCTGCCGCTCCCTTGAAAAGGCCTGGAAAAAAGACCCAACCACCAGCACCAAGGACGCCTTCAAAAGCGCCACCCGCACCCACCACCAACTGATCCGAAAAGCCAAGAAAACAGCTTTCAAGGATCGACTTGACAACAACGCCCACAACAGCAAGGAACTTTTCAACATCGTCAAGGAATTTTCCAATCCCTCGGCCAACTCCAACGACATCACCCCCTCTCAAACCCTCTGCGACTCCCTAGCCTCTTTTTTCCACAACAAGATTGCAGACATCCACAACAGCTTTGACAACCAACCCGGAAACCAACCCACCCTACCATCTGCTGACCACCTTCCCCCCGTGAACACCCTTAACGCTTGGAACCCAATCTCCACTGAGGACACCATCCGCCTGATGAATTCCATCCACTCAGGATCCCCACAGACCCATGCCCTCACCACATCTTCAACAAAGCAGACTCCGTCATAGCACCGCACCTCCGAGACGTCATCAACTGCTCCTTCAACTCCGCTACCTTCCCAGAAGACTGGAAACACGCCGAACTCACTGCCCTTCTGAAAAAACCAACAGCGGACCCCACCGAACTCAAAAATTACCGCCCCATCTCGCTTCTTCCATTCCCGGCAAAAGTCATCGAGAAAGCCGTCAACAACCAGCTCGCCGCTTTCCTCGAAGCCAACAAATCCCTCGACTCCTCACAGTCCGGCTTCCGAGCCAAACACAGCACTGAGACCGCCCTCATCGCAGCAACAGACGACATTCGAACTCTACTGGACAACGGAGACACAGTCGCCCTCATCCTCCTCGACCTCTCTGCAGCATTCGATACAGTCTGCCACAGCACCCTTCTACAACGCCTCAATAACATCGGAATCCAAGGAAAAGCACTTGAATGGATCACCTCGTTCCTCACCGGAAGAACCCAGAGAGTCCGCCTTCCTCCATTCAAGTCCGAGGCCTCTGAAGTCATCTGCGGCGTCCCTCAAGGATCCTCACTCAGTCCCACCCTCTTCAACGTATACATGAGCCCCCTCGCGGCCATCGCACGCCGACACAACCTCAACATCATCTCCTACGCGGACGACACTCAACTAATCCTTTCTCTCACCAATGACCCTAGCACCGCCAAAACCAACCTACACGAAGGAATGAAAGAAGTTGCCGAATGGATGAAACAAAGCCGTCTGAAACTGAACTCAGACAAAACTGAAGTCCTCATCTTAGGTACATCCCCCTCTGCATGGGACGATTCCTGGTGGCCTGAAGCCCTCGGAAAAGCACCCATCCCGACAGACCACGCACGGAACCTAGGCGTCATCCTGGATTCTTCACTCTCAATGAACAGACAAGTCAGCGCCGTATCCTCTTCCTGCTTCAACATTCTTCGCATGCTCAGAAAAACATTTCGCTGGATCCCCCTCGAAACAAGGAAAACAGTTACCCACGCTCTAGTCACGAGCCGACTGGACTACGGAAACACCCTCTACGCGGGTACTACCGCAAAGCTCCAGAAGAAACTCCAACGAATCCAAAACGCATCAGCCAGGCTCATATTAGACATCCCTCGCAACGAACACATCTCTGATCACCTTAAAGACCTCCACTGGCTACCCGTCAATAAGAGGATCACCTTCCGACTGCTTACCCACGCACACAAATCACTCTACGACATCGGACCAGATTGCCTCAACTCTCGACTGTCCTTCTACACCCCCTCCCGCCAACTACGATCTTCCAGCCAAGCCCTCGCCACTATACCTCGCATCAACAAGACCACCATGGGAGGCAGATCCTTTGCATACCTGGCTGCTAAAACATGGAACTCACTCCCCGCCTACCTTCGCCTCACCCAGAACCACCTAGCGTTCAGAAAGCAGCTTAAAACGTGGATATTTGACAAATAATCCTCCTCCCCTTCCTAAGCGCCTTGAAACCCTCTGGGTACGTAGTGCGCTATACAAATCTTATGACTTGACTTGACTTATGCAGAACGAATGGATTATGCAATCTTATGGATGCTACACTTAAACAAAGCCCACTTGGGCTGTACCAGAGTGAAGTACCAGCATTTTAAGTTAATGAGCCAAAGAAACAAGCACATAGAGACGCAAATAGTTAAAATAGTTTTGAACTCTCGCCAGCACAGGCTGATTTGGCAAAAAGCAGGACGGTTATTTTCCGCAATTGTGTGCATAAATTTAAAAATTAGGTTTAATTGTAACCCAGTTACTTTGACCTTGTGTGAACAAGGTCAAAGTAACTTGACCGAAACGCATAGGGCATGGCAGACTTTGAATAAATCCGCTTATTACTTCTGAAAAAACGAGTGAGTGCGTTCTTTACCTTGCTGAAAAGCAAGACTTGTTTCATTAATACCGGCGGGGCTCTACCGGAAGAAACGCACCGCCCCTTACACTTGCAGCGCCAGCGTCAAACACTTGGGCCAAAGTCCTTCAATTCGTCTTTTAGGTTTTTTCCCATCATACATTTTCATGTTACTCGCAAAACCCGGACTGAATTCCTACAGGGTTAAAAAAACGGCATTTTAATCATGTCTCTCTTTTTAAAAAACCAAACAGTCACGCATTTTCTGTCTTTTTAGACAGAATTCTTTCCAGCGCAGTCGCCCCATCCTTGTTATTAGCTCCTTCCCTGTACTTCCGTATCCAAGTGCGTTTCACTCGGAGAACCACTAGCTTGTACAGTGCAAAATATCGAAATATCAGGGAAGAGGACTTAAAGTGGCGACTTTCTACTGCTGAAACTTCAATCCGTGTGTTTAGAGCAAACAGTCTAAATAAGCAGTAGTAAGGTCCCATGATACCACCGCTTCCTCGGCCAGTGCCTTGCGGTGCCCCGCTCCTTTGAAGGGTGGTTATACCAGGGTGAGGATGTGCATATGAGCAGACGGTTTCCAGTCCCCGCCACGGGAGCCTTACCTCCCAGCGTTTGAATCTTCCCCTCCGCGTACGCTTTCTCCTCTTCTCCATTGCCATAGTCCTTCAAAGGGGGCATGCCAGTCTTAACATCCAAATCCAAATTGCGGTAAACTGGTGTGCTACCTTATTGCTGATGGTGCACAACAGGTAGCGCTAAAAATGTAAGAAAAACAATTCCCCAATCTCCTGTGATTGAAGAGCCGGCACTCGTAATCATGGGTATTCTCCAGCTTATTGCATGGTTACACCCCACACACGGACACTACAGGGACGCGTTTCGGCAGTCTTGCTGCCGTTCTCGACTCATGTCAATCATGAATCTCAGCCGTGATCGCCTTGACAGTGATAAGATCAAGGCGGCAGCTAGATTCAGTCAAGAAGCTGCCAATAAATCAATAATGAAGTAGAGTGCCCGAGGTGTAGCTCTCCTGACTGAGTGCTCCCAACTTGGTTCCCGACTATCTCTCTTCACGACCACTCCCTTCCTTGTGTGCAACCAACAATGGCCTGCACGCACGAAGAGGGGAGGGGGAGGGAGAGAGCGGCTGAGTAGGGCAGCAATGACCAAACACTGCACGGCTTCACAATAAAGCCATGCAGTGATTGGTACTGATGCTCCCCATGCTCCTGCTGGACACGCCCAGTCACAGGCTCCACATTCTCTGCCTAGAGACGCAAGCAGCCAATCCAGGCGCAGCTAAATCAGTGCTTGGATTGGCTTGGGCAAGACAACTCGCTGCTCCTTAGGAGACCGGGGGGCTGCAGCTTCGATCCCGCCCGGCTCCTTAAATTGTACTGGTAAGATTATAGATTGCGCATGTCGGGCTGGCCAGGGAAAAAGGCACCTGGCCAACCCGCCATGCGCATTTTGCAATTCTAGGACTGCTCTAGCCAGACTGAGCCCGACTTCCCTAACCCCGCCCCCCCTAAGCCTGTCGCAGGCAGGCAGACTAATTACAGTGAGGTCACTGATGGTAACCGGCCTGTGGCTGGGACAGCTGACTGCCGCAGGCTGAGATTTTCTGTAAAGTAATATTTTAATCTGCATGACGCCTCAGGCAAAATAATCAGTGAGGCGACACCCAAACGCCTACACAAAAAAACCGCCCCTGGCCCTCACCCACTAGATAGTGGCATGCTTCATCATTGGGCCGCTAACATACCTGACGCAGACCAACACTCAGGGTGAAGTGCATATTCTTTTGTTTTAAAAACAAAATGTTTCTCTTTGATAGGGATCCCAAATGCAGAGTAAGAAAACATGTTTACAATTGTCTAATAGGAGTTCCCTAACTAAATTTATTCTGGGCCACCATTGGCAGGATTAAAAATTAAGGATGGTATATTGGAGAGTTTATGTCTCGATTTCCCTTACTGCCAGAATCAACATGTTTCAGCCTCTATCTACTGCCTCTATGGGTCATAGGCCTTCTGGTACCCTTGTGTCATGTCTCGCTTTATAAAACTCTCTAAATAAATTATTGACTAGGATACCAGTTTAGTGTTCATCCTATATCCAAAAACGACCATCTCATAAACACTTGTTTCATATGGACCCAAAGCTAATCAGTTTCTATCAGTTTCTAAAAAGGGCCATTCAGTCAATACTCTGAGCTGGGACGCCTGTTAGTATAGCTTAAAGTTTGGCATTGCAATGTAGCGTTTATGCACCAATTCATTCCCTGTTGTGGGTTGCTGAAGCCCATTTTCAGGCATGTAACATGCTACACCACGGGGATCTACGTGGTTTGTAGAGACTTGTGTTTTTAGTGATCCTTTTCGCGCTCGCACTTGAGCCTTTGGCCTGTAAATTGCGCCAGCGGCATGCTCAGGCAGCGTTACGGTTCCGTCAACGTCCGTTGGTGGTCTTGTTGTATGCAGACGATATGTTGTTACATGTCCGGGAGCAGGCCACCTATTTATCTGAACTGCTTCGAGAGTATGTAAAGTTTGAACGGTATTCGGGCCTGGGTATCAATTGGGCAAAATTGATGCTGTTCCCACTGATGGCTAGTACCCGTGAGGTGGACTTGGAATTTCCCCTTGCGTGGTCCACTGAACCGGTTCGGTATCTGGGTGTGTGGCTGCATAGAGACCCCGAAATGGTCATTGCCATGAATTATGGTCGTGCTATCACTAAAATCACTGATCATGCGGCGAGGTGGGCCGCACTTGCCGCTTTCCTTAGCTGATCGAATAGCAGTCGTCAAGATGACGATCCTGCCAAAGCTTCTCTATCTGTTTATTAATATCCCTATTCGCCTAAACATTGCAGTATTTAACATGCTTCAACCAGCTTTGCTCTCCTTTGTATGGAGCTGTAAGAAACCCCGTTGCAGCTGGGAGGTGCTGGTGCATCCGTTTGAGAGAGGAGGCTTTGAAGCCCCTGATCTGCGGCTTTACTATTTGTGCGCTCAGGTGCAATTTGTGCATTTTTTGTTTTATCTGCAGTGGTTCCAGCTGCATATAGTGGTGGAGGCAGATTCAGTCCTCCCTGTGCCGCTGGTGGCGGCCGCCGTGATGGGTGGACATGGCGGACCAAGGACCTAGATCAGTTCGTTACTGGCAGGCCCTGTCAAAACGGGCACAGTTGGGCTACCTATATGCCCCGACGCTACCAATTGTGGCACACTCAGACATCTCCGCTGTCCAGGAGCAGGCAGCGCTGCGCACACTGGCAGGCGCAGGAATTGCGAAACTAGGTGACCTGTATCAACAAGGCCAGTTCATATCCCTTTCAGATATACAGGAAGGGTGTGGTCCGGATCTGATGTTAGGATTCACTTATGTGCGTGTGAGGCAGACTGTCCATGCAGTATGTCCTGACTATCCAGCTGAGCCGAAAACGTTACTGGCACTGCAGGCGATGCTAGCAAGCGACTCCCAACGTGGCCTGATCACCAGACTCTATAATGCTTCTCTGAGGGACCGGGACCCTCAAGACAATCCCTCATACAATAAATGGAACACAGCGCTGGGGGACACCCTCCCCTTGGATGCTTGGAAATTTTGCTGCAACCTAACGGGACGCCTGACTGCGAACTGTAATCTCTGCATCATACACCCCAAATATTTGCATCAGATCTATTATACCCCTGTTCAATTGCGAGATTTGGGTTGCGGGACAGCGCTAGTTGTGTACGGTGTGGACAGGAGGATGCGGACGTCTTGCATCTTGCATGGGGTTGTGCTGCCATACAGGCCTTCTGGGTCAAGGTTGCGAATGTGCTCACGGAGGTGGTGCTGGAGTCCGTGCCGTGTATTCCTGATGTTTGCATTTTGCAATGGGTGAAAAACCTTAAGCCATGCAATAGACGAATGGTGGCTATTTCCACGCTGTTTGCCAAACGGGCGATTGCGCAATGCATGGGGGCCAAAACTCTACCAACAGTAAAAAGATGGATCCGAAAATTGCTATACTTCAGGGACCAGCTGGGGATCTATGTAGAGGAATTGCCCGAAGCCTCGCACCCCAAGGATTTTTGGGCCCCACTAACGGGGTACCTATTAGGCAATCCAGTCTTAGAGTAGGGAACTGTAATACTGTACTACTTACTTGAAGTGGTGGGTGGGGGGTCGACCTAGCGATCAGTGTTCATGTCTTCACTTATCTGTATCAATGGGTTCCACTGATTCATTAAAGTGCCAGGTTTAGGGGGTGAGGCAGAGGGATGTGTTTACATTGCCGAAATGTTTTTGTTTAAATTGAATGTGAATTGCTTGTACTGCATATATAACCTAGCTGAACTGCTGTGCCCCATACTGGGGTTGTATATTTCTACTGTCTACTGTTACAAGCTGCACAATAAAAAGATTAAAAATATATATATATATTTTAATAATGCTGTGGGCCATTGGGGCTATTTCCCAATTAAGATATTAGTCCCCATTATAGGCAGTGCTGTTTGATGCTACTATACCCAGTACACCGCTTTGCTGTTTTTTGACTAGGTGTGCTCTATACAAATAGAGCATACATATATTCAATGGAAATACAATGAAATTAATTGAAAACAAAACTTTTAGTTGAGGTTTAGTGAAGGTTGCCTGAGGTAAATAATGCATATATTAACAATTGCATTGTCTCTCTGTGTTTTGTGTTGTAGGCACTATTCACAAATCATCAACCTTAATATAATATCAGTGTGATGCAGCTGTAAGGATCAAAACAGCAGTAAAACCATGTTACACATACAGGGTGATATCACAATCGTGTGAACATCTGGTGTGGTTATGGAGGATATTTTGACAAAGGCCCCTAAGTAGCAAACCTGTAAATACAGGATTTTAATAAGTCGGCGCATCTTAGCACACGTTAATTAATGTATGTTACTGAAGAGAATGTATGTGATTGAAAAGTGGGACAGTAAGGAGTGTATGCTTAGTGTCATGAAAAAAGTGAAGAGGCTCAGTGAAAACCTTCACTTTCTTCGGTCCATGATCTCATCAGAGGGAAACTGGTAAAAACAAGGGAGCGGAGGTGGCACTGCTGGCCTCAGTGGAATGATGACCTGTTGGGACGGGAAAGTTCCCTGTGAGGTGATGGATGTCCACCCCTGCTCTGAGTGCCACAGCTGCAGCGATAGCTGGATTCTGGTACCGATTTTTCATCATATGAAAATACGAATTATGCATGTGCATAATGGCCTAGGCCTGTCTCCCAGATTGTGGTCGTGTCAGACCGAGAGGGGTGCCCTACCCAGGAGGTTTGTGGTAAAGAGCTACTGCCCTTACTAAGAGTTAAGTTGCACAAGGGCAATAGTGACAGCATACCGTTTTTAGGTCTTGCCTGAGCCAGCGCATGCGCTGCTCTGGCGAAACATTTAGTAAGTGGGCATTCAAAAATCCAACCACAGCTTTCTGTGTGACCTCGAGCGTGCGGTTACGCGCACAGTTACGAACAGAGGCACCATTTGGCTTTCCTCTCTCGTCATGGGCTCGTGTGCTTGTTCATTCATGCACCTTTAAAGGTGTTGGCTCGAAAATACAGTAAAGTATTTTGGCTCTACACTCTGTCATGAAAACATTCAGCAGTATGTGTCTCCCATACAAGACAGAAATTTAGACTTGGCGGACGTCGTCCAATTTGCCCTTTAATGCAGATATAATATTAAAAGACTCTTTCTTGCAGGTCGAGCGATAATGACGGGAAGGTTTCAGCTCTTGGTCTTCAAATTCACAGAGTAACACATCCTCTTATGCATGACAAACCCCAAAAATAATACAGCAAAGTCAAACATTTTTAGGTCTAGAGACAGTGCCTCTGGACAGACTGGAAAAGGGCTGACTGAGCTTGCAACTGTAAACAGACACACGTGGAAAGCAAGTGGGTACTCTGGGTCGTATTTTTGCAGCAGCTGTTCTCCTGTTTGGCAACGTGCACTTTCCCATTGAAAGAAAAGGCCAAAGTCACTCACCTCCAGGGTTTTCACCAAAATCCTAATGTACAGTTCCGAGATCCCCAGCGAGAAGCCAAACATGGAGGGCACCATTATGAGAACTAACATCACTGGCACCCACACTGGCAGTGCGTGCAGGATCACAGCCACGAAGGTCTCCATGGCTCGTGCTCACAGGTCGACCCCGCACCACGAGAACCCGACCGCCCCGCTGACTCCACTGACGGCTCGCATCCAACGCGCAGCGAGTTTTCCCTGATCTTTGACTCTTACATCCTAGCACTACCACGTTCAGATTCTCTATATTTATAACTGCAAGCAAAGGACTGAAGATAAACAACATATCTGCAATGAGGACCCACGCATGGTACGTGTGGCACTGGCACCTTTAGCCAGCTCTCGCTTTTCATGCTGAGTTTTGAGGATCTAGTTGCAGTTTTAAAAGTGAGCCTACAAGTCCCAGAACACACTATGAGAATAGCTTAAAAAGCTAGGACGTTCTGCCTGATGTGCCACTAGTGTTCCGACAAATGCACAATTACCACCTTTTAACTCTTTCTTTAAAAAGCGTGGGTAATTCTTAACTTTCCCCCACAATATTCCAGGTCTAGGACAGGAGTTAAAATAGTAAATATGCTGCCTGGACTATTTTGGGGAAAGTTACACATTCCCTACGTCTGAAGTTAGAACTAGTAAATTTGAATTCCCAGTGCCCAGCGTCAGACTCACCTTATAGGGCATTCAGGAAGTTCCCAATGGACTGTTCTGACAAATCAATAGGTCTCGCCTTTGGGACCTTATAAGTGTTTAACCATGCAACAGTTAATGTTGTTGCACCAAGGATATTGTGCTGCATAACTAAATACTTATAAGGTCCCAAAAGCGAGACCTATTGGCTATGTCAATGCTTGTTCTAATATTGATCAGTGGAGTGAGCAGGTTTTTTCACCTGTGTCACTGGAGTAAGGCCTACTGGCCCACTCATGTATAGTTCCTTTGGTGTGTACTTAACTTGCCCTTGGTCTAAATCAATTTCGTATGACAAGAATAATATTGTCGTTCTTACTTTAGGAGCAGCATCAATTAAATAATCCTCACAAAACAAGAATGTGAAAGTATATTAAAGACACAGTATAAACAGTAGAAGCACAAAACTTCCAGCACTTAGACCGCCATTGAAAGAGAAACAAATCTTCAGCTATATGGTAACAGCGTAAAGGCAGCTATGACAAAAATTCGAGCTGCCAAATGGCAGTAGATTCAAGAGTCAGCTGCTCGATGACTTCCGTATGGCTTCATGGGGAGAGTACAGCACTAAGTTGGCACTTATTACCATGACGGAGGAAATCAGATGTGCCATGGACGGTGAAAGTAACGTGGTTCTGATCCTAGTGGACCTCTCTGCAGTGTTCGACATTGTCAGGCACCGCCTTCTGGTTAGTCGTCTTCAAAACCTTGGGGTTGGTGGTTATGCTCTATCCCTATTTAAATCCTTTTTAACAGATTGAGAATAAGTAGTGGACATAGGTAATTGTGAATCTACACCTTTTCAGCTGCCTTGTGGGGTGCCCCACGGCTCCTCCCTTAGCCCTTCTCTTTTTAATCTATACGTTACTCCAAAGGCACAGCTCATTCAATCTTTTGGTTTTGCTATGTTGTTATATGCTGACAACTCAGAGATTATTGTCTCAACAACCAGCAACATTCAAGATACTGCATTCAGGTTTTACAAGTGCGTGTAACCTTCCATAAGGACTGCCCCTGTTACAAGTGACCTTACTCTGATTGTTTTATTTTCAATTTGTGAGCACTATTTTGTTCTATACTTTTTGTTATCTGGAGTTGCAGGCTGACATCTACCAACTTCACCAACTTCCCCAACTTCCCAATCACAACGTATTTGCCAGCACGATAGCTAAACACTTCACAGCATTTTTTAATTATTATTATTAGCTGTTGTTGCAGGCAGACCAGCTCAAAACTTTAGCAGGCGTATTTCCATGAGCATAAGCGTCCCAATAGTTACGGACTCCACAGCATTTACATCATCCTCATTTTCTAGCTACTGTTGCAGGCAAGACAGCAACGGACTGTAATGAGCGCTTTTTTATGAGTATAATCGACTTTTTTCTATTTCTTATTTCCCCATAGGCCACCGCTCCCTGCTCTCCTGCAAGCAGCCGACACTGCCTCAGAGCCCCGCCAGGGCCACAGCTGTTAGGAACAGCATGCCCATGCAGACTCGACTCGCCAAACCCCCAGTTCTGGTTCGGACAACCTAGGAGCAAGTTTTTAAGTTTGTTTGCCGGCGGAATTTGCTTCTTGCCCCAAGCCTGCATCCTGGCTGGGACTGCCTGTTTCATTAAAAAGTGGGCATATTTACTTTTTAGCAACTGTGTTTGCACAACACACACACAGCACTGCAGTGCTGGCAGCAAAGTGTTTCCTTTTGTGGCAATGCGACAATACTTCACACACACAGCACTGCAGTGCTGGCAGCAAAGGGTTTCCTTTTGTGGCGACGTGACAATACTTCACACACATAGCCATGCAGTGCTGGCAGCAAAGCATTTCATTTTGCGGCAACACAGCAATACTTCACTGTCGAGTAACAAAGAGCGCCCGGGTATGTGGTGCTAGTGCCCAATTTTATGTTTCAAAGCAAACTTTCTTTTTTAACTAGATTAATATAATGTATTAAAATATCACTGAATGGAGCTTACCATATGTTGTATTTTACAAATTTCGCACAGCACGTTTGTTATGTTTAGGGACTGGCTTGTGCTCTTCGCACACAAGTACATTATTTCCTACTGCTTTTAATGTTTACATACCGTACTTTTTGTTTAATGATTTTATCCCTAATATCTACTTAGCTTCGTGGCCATGCCCCATATACCCATATTGTTGTGTTGTGGCTAAGCCAAATCTATTTATTTTTGAAAGTACGGTAATGCCTGGTATAAATATTACTTGTGTAAAAAAACACTGATACCTTTGTTACGCTACACTTAGGGGCTCATCATGATGACACAGAAAATCCATCTGACCGCCGTGCCTGCGGGAAAAAAACGTACGATTGTACTGCGGTATTTCCGCCGGTCATATTACGTTGGAAAGCACGTAAAGTGTGTCCGCGGCGGACGGAATTCACAAAATGTCCACCCGCCACGGTCAGAAATGCTGCAAATTCGACCGCTGCGGTCGGGGAAAGCTGATCAATGGACCAAAAAGGCCGCACCTCCCACGGAATGACCGCACGGCTAATTACGATGAGAAAGTGGAGCTGGTGTAACGATCATGGCAGTTCCGACGCCCGCGGCCGCGCTCAGGCCAAATGAATGGCGGACGGAACAAACTTCACTACAATGCTGAAAGGGTGACTGTATTATCCGCGGCCCTCAAAAACATCAGACACGCACCAATGGCACACCACACATTCATTCCTGAAATGAAAGCCATGGTCAGCATGGAAGATACACCTGGTGGTAATCACTCATGTGGACACAGCCACATACCACATTATTTAAACCAACCTCTTCCTGGACCAGCATCCTTTGCAAAATAGGCACTGAGAGAGGCAGAGACACAGAGAGAGACAGGACACCATTTGGCACACAGCACACCATTGCACCCACACAGCTTTACACACCACCACTTCACATTTACACACCTGACACACCTGACACATCCTCATCACCACCTTGCACCCTGCACTTTTCATTTATTTGCCCCATGGCTAATCCCAAAATGCCCAAATTCTCAGACACAGAGTTGAAAGTGCTGGTAGATGAGATAATCAGGGTAGAACCACATTTGTATGGGATCAAATAATCTACCCTGAGCACACTTTTTGTATTTCAATTAATTAAGTTCTTACTTATGCCCTCAGGTACATATGAATCGGTGTCTTTTTGGGAGGACTTATCCATGTGTATTTCAGTTATTACTCATCAGGTGACCTGCACTTCATATAATCTTTAGAGAGCTCTACTTCCGTTGTATTTCAGTCTCGTACACTATCCGGGCTTAAGGTCATTTAGCAGATAATCCTTTATAAAAACTTTGGGTGAGACAGTGTATCTGCTCTCTTTTCCATCTATTCACTTACTCCTTTCCTTTGGTGATGGAGTTTTTAGGCCCTTATCATTGGTGGTGGCTAAACTCAGCTTGCAATAAAACTGTACAATTTAATAATTATGTTCTTACTTTCTCTGGGGTTTGCAGCCCTAAAGAAGTCACTTGTGTGTAACTGCACACGGCGAAACAAGTGTTGGCTGTTTTGTGTGAAGAATTGTACTACAAGGTTGTTTTTATGAAGAACTGTACTACGATAAGCTGTGGAAACACTACCTGAACCATTTGAAATAAAGAATATGGACTTTTTGAACAACGTGTGAAGATCCCGAATTATCTAAGAACTTAATTAATTGAAATAAAATAAGTGTGCTCATGGTAGACTATTTGCTTCTGTTTCATCCCCTATGTTTGAGGATTTATGAGATTGAAGTGGTAACCGACCTCTCTCCCCTTTCAAGCACCACTATAGATTGTATGTCTGTATTAATATAGCCCGATATGTCTGTTGAGCGCCCGTTTCCCTATTTCCATACCTGGTTACCAATTAGCATTTCACAGTTGTATGGGAACCTGGTTCAACAGACACCCATTGTGCACAAAAATCAGATGTGGGCTAGGATCTACAACAACATCAATGCAGTAGGGATCACCCTACGCACACTGCCTGAGATCAAAAGGCAGTAGACTGACTTCAAGGCCCGGGTAAAGGCTCGAGCACAGAGGAACCACGAGGCGGCCCAAAGAACTGGTGGTGGCCCTCCCATTCCACCACTAAAATTGACTGAATGGGAGGAGAAGGTGCTTGCCATACTGCATCCCAAGAGTCTCACCGGAATCGAGGGGGAAGTGGAGGCTGGTAAGTACAAACAAAATGACCACATCCCACTGTAATGTACTGTTGTGCACAACAAGTGAGCCTAAATTACCAGTCCAAATCAAACTCATGTAGAATGCACACTTTCAATATGAATGTCTCACAAGGCTAGCATTTCATCACACTGACTCACCTAACAGGTAGGAAGTCAGCTCATTCACCCTGGCCTCCCTCACAAACAGCATGGAGAACCCTCCCCACCCCACAACCATGTGGCAGCCATCACCGTTGACAGTGCCTCCTAACAGGTAGGTCGCCATCTCTCTGGGGTGGGGGTTGTTGAGACCTGCCTGCAAGACCACAACTCCCACAAGGCCCTCTGTACTCCCTCCCAAACAGCATGGAGCACCCTCCCCACCCTACAGCCATGTGGCAGCCATCACCCTCCTCTGCTTCACTTAACAGGTAGGTAGTCAGCTCATGCACGCTGTACTCTCTCCAAAACAGCATGGATCTACATGACCACCATATCCAGCACTTGTCAGCCAACTCGGTAAAGCTCCTTAAGTTGTATCCTGTGCACACACGGATAATGCCATTGAGAGGTCACATGAATCACAGTGTCATTGATAAAGTCAATAGTAACTGCAAAGAAAATCCCCGAATCACAATGGCCAAAATCCAATGTACAAGTCACATTGTCTCAAAGCATAAAGGCGCACATCAAAACAACACATGCATGGAGACTCAGTCACATATCACTAAATACAGGAGGTCAGTACAAAAAGCACAACAGAAATCTTGGATTTGCCACATAGAAGATAGATACTCATAGAAAAGTCACAAATATCCGAGCATAAACTGAAGTAGATGAGCAACAACTTGCTACCAGAGGACATGTCCTTGGAAATACAATATCGTTACATATGGAATTGTTGCTTTCGCCATGTCACATTGCTAGTGAGCAATGTATGGACCTCTACATCATGGCCGACTGCTGACAAATTGTTATGAATGCCAAGTAATGTCAATTTCAAATGAAAAGTGCAAAATATGATCCTTCAATTGGGGCCAACGCCAATTGGGGCCAACGCCGCTCCCCGCAGTGGCGGAGCATGCCATGTACTCACTCATGTACAAATAAACACTATTTACCGTGAGTTTAAAAAATGTAAGCCTCTGGCGGTTCCCATTGGCTGATGGCTATTCCTCATAGGCGGTGACACACCGTGGAGGTCAGGAAGCAGCAAAGGCAAACCTGTATCATTCAATTGGGGCCAACGCTGGTCTGCGCAATGGCGGGTCACGCTTACTGCAAGTTTGGCAAACCTGTATCATTCAATTGGGGCCAACGCTGGTCTGCGCAGTGGCGGGGCACGCTTACTGCAAGTTTAAAAAATGTAAGCCGCTGGCAGTTCCCATTAGCTAATGGCTATTCCTCATAGGCGGTGACGCACCGCGGAGGTCAGGAAGCAGCAAACGCAATCCTGCATCATTCAATTGGAGCCAATGCCAGTCCCCGCAGTGGTAAAGCTCGCCAACTGTGAGAGTCAGTAAAAAAACGAACAACAGAAAACATGAAGAGGCGGCATAGCAGACAGATACTCATAACAAAAGTCACAAATATCCTTGCATAAACTAAAGTAGATGAGCAACAAGTTGCTACAAGAGGATATGTCCTTGTAAATACAAGACCACCTCATATGAAATTGTTGCTTACGCTATGTCACATTGCTAACGAGCAATGTATGTGCCTCTACATCATGTTTGACTGCTGACAAACTGTAATGAATGGCAAGTAATGTCAATGTCAAGAGTCATGTCATCTCAAATGAAAAGTGCAAAACATGAACATCGAAGTTGTGCTGTGTACTCAATATGCTGACAATATAACCTCGGTTCAACTGGTGATTCACTATCAACAGCAGGTGAAACTGTGACCAACGAGCCGAGCCAGTCTCCCACCCCGGAGGGTGACCTCTCGGATGCTGATTCTCCCCGTTTCTTAACGAGGACGACCAACCTGGCCCCTCAGGTGTTGCCGTGCAAGATCAGTCTAAGGGCCTCACTGTCCCTACCACCACCACGACTCCCATAACAGCAGCAACAACACTGACCCCTGCAACAACGACCTGTGTGGCAGCCACCTCCAACATCACTACCGCTGCCTCCAACACTGTCCCCGTGGCAGTTGCCAACAATACCACCAGCCGGCATTGAAGCACTGGAGACAGTGTGCGGGGGTGTCGACAGGCAACACCATAGGTCCGTGTCTGCCGGGCAGGTGGGAGGGCAACTGGGGGACAGTCACATGAGAACACTGAGAATGAGGCCCTGGCCACCGTTAACACAGTCCTTGGTGCATACCAACAAAACCAGGGACAGATGGGCCAGGTTGTAGAAGAACTGCGGGAACTCCACCTGCTGCAAAGGTCCATGAACCTGTGGAGTACATGGGCCAGCTTGTGTGTGTTCTGAGGGACATCCATGCTGCTCAAATAGCGACAACCCCTCCCAGTGGCCAGCCTGATGACACTCACAACACCTCAACAGCGGCCCCAGGGAGGGAGAGTCAGAAAGCACAGACTCCTCAGACACCTATGATCATGCAGCAGGTTCTCCCCCAGCCAAACGGCAGAAGGGACATCCAAGAAAGACCACCGGAGGATCACGTGGCAAAGCACCTTCCAAAACCAGTTCTATGAGCCACCGTTGATGGCACCAGTGTTGCGCAGAGCACTGACTTTGTAGTAGATCCGATCCCACATTGCCACAATGATGGGAGTGTTTTGTTGGACTGTGGAATTCCACCATTGTGTGTTCTACCCAGAGTATACATGTCCCAGCACTCTCAACTTCTTCCCTCAGCTGTCACTCATGTACAAATAAACACTATTTACACCACTATGCCTTTGTGTCAGTACCATGTTTATCATAGTAAGTAGCATGTTAACTCACTTTGCAATATATCACAATCCATTGAGAGAGTGGAGGAACCTAGAACGCCACAAGAAAATAACATTGAGTTGACATAAGATGGCATGATAGCTAAGGCACAGCACTAGGCAACACTGTACAATAAGCATTCCAGATCACACTGGACAACACCATCCCCATGCACAGAAGGGGGATGGGAGCCCACACTTCACCTTCCAGCACAGTTCAACCCTTTTCATCATGGTAAATGCACTTCATTACAAATGCTTACTTGACTTTCCGGCGAAGTGTGTCACCAAGGTTGTTGCAGATTAGGGTTGTGAATCTCTAGTCACATGTGTACCTGGATATTATCCTTCATCTCAGGTCTCTGTACCTCTCCCTGTCCAACTTTGGTGAAACACTTCAGCTACATTTCTAATAAGCAACTTTAACTTAAGTGCATTTACCCAGATGCTAAGGGGAGAACTGTGTTGGAAGGTGAAGCAGTGTCCTACCATCCCCCTACTATGATCAACATGGACATGAAGTTAGTGGTGAAACTCACACAGTGCAGCACAATGTAACCCTTGGCAGTGTGCCAACAAGAGGCAGCTTCCAAATACATACTGTTAAATAGCCATTGGGGACATTGTCGCCTCCACTAAGTCAAGTACAATTACACGGGGCATTTAATGTATCATGTAAGAATTTTGCATGTTGTCCAAAAGGGACACCAGTCCCTACCAACATTCGCACGCTAAATCTCCTTTTTCCCAGAAGTTATCTTATCCTGAATAACCACAACCGCTGCGGTCTATGGGCAGGCACCCCGTATATAGTAACAGTTTCACAACGTGTTGCCTCCTGTAGCAATGTTCTTTTTACTCCCCCATATGGGGTTGTAGATAGTTAGTAGTGGCCTCACATTCCCACTATGAAAGCATAGTTTAAAGAGTTAAGCAGCCTGAAAGCGCTTTTGTTTCTACAAGAAGACGCTCTCACATCAGCCTGTGAGACCTTCAAATTGCAGGTGGCTTGAACGTCCTGCAAGATCCAGTCACTGCTAAACAAGACTCTCCCACTACTTTTTGGGGGAACTGACACACCAAATAACAAAAACTACTGATACAGAAGGCCTTGCACATATCATTTTTAACTTGTGGGCATTGGCCTTGTCACTTCATTTCAGATTATTTTAGGAGTACTACCGGGGGTCATTCATACAATATTTGTAGTGCATTTGGCGGTTTAGCATCATTCTTTTGGCTGTTCTGAAGAGTGCTGGTTCTCCTACAGTTCTTCCGCAATGGCTGCCCGTCCTGTGGTCCAGCCCAACCCCAGTCAGTTGCAACTGTACCATGAATGAATGCAGCATATTTTCGGTTCTTTGCCATTAGCTGTGCTTTGCATCAGTTATAAGCTAACCTTCCAATATGCCTATTTCACATGTGTGAAACCTGTGTTCTTCTGTCGCCGATGCCCCTTTCAGTGGGCCATGAATGTCTGCCTTTCCAACACATCTCTTGCTGATCTGGATTATGACCTGTGGGTGAGTCCTTTGTTGGCCCACAACCAGGACTGTTCCGGGGATAGCCGTTTATGGGTTGCCTTACAACATGGCACATGGGATGCTAGCTGCGTGTGTGCATTTGCGCAACCTCTCCTGTGCCATGCCTACATGGAACCTCTTCCCGCTTGCCCTAAAATGCTCCTTTCATTCACGGGGTGCGAGGAGCACAACTGTTCCTTAATACTACTGGATTGGATGGCGGTCCTGTTTGCTGAAGCTGATTCTGATCATCTATTGGAACTGATTGCCTACGAAGCTGCAAGTGATTTCTTGAATTAGTAACCACTTACCTGCATCCACAAATGATTGGAACTAAATCAATATTGTTTGACCTTTTATCGACTCCTTTTGCAATTGAATCAGATTTATCACAAACTTTGGCTATGTCTGAATTCGCATTGACTATGCTTACCTTTACGGTCTGTTTTGCTTGGTACCACAGACCTGGGCAAGGGGAGTCTGTTATATGCCCATTGTGGACCTTGTTGCCTAGTACAAGCCCGGCTTCCATTACGTAGCTGTAGCGCATGTTAATACATGGCTTTGTTGTTTTGCAAGTAGCTTTGTTTATGTCTCCCACTTGAGAACCGTCCGCAGAGCTTGTTATCTGCGCTGTCCTGGAGTACAGTACATTTCACCATCTATGGACTGAGGAATGGGCTCTGCTGACAAAGCCCAGAGAGCTCTTGGGATACATTACATGACTTCTTCTAGCAAGGGGAGGTGGGATAGGCTTGTAGGTCTTCCTCCTGAGGGCTTATGAATATGACATCTCCCTTCATGACAACTGGACAGGTTTCTATGCTGACTTTTTATATGATGCATTAATCTGCTTGTTGTGGCACGTATACTGGATGTTAGGACACGTTATTCGAAATAAAAATTTAGAAATGTTTCTTCAATTCAACTGCTATCATTGTGGAGAAGTATTACAGTGAGGGAAACAGGGTGTGTCTTGTTACTGCGATTCCAGAGAGATGCAACAGTGTTGTGTTATGTGTTGCTTGTTTCACTGTCAGTGAGTAGGAGAGCTACTGAGGTACGGCAGCTATTTGGTCCTGAGCTAATGGCCACACATGTTGTCGGATGACCCCGTCCCTGCCTGCCTAAGTCCTATAATCCTGCGCATAGTTCTGTACGTGGGCAGAATCCCTGCAACAACCCACAACGTTTGGGAGACAACAGCAAAGCGCAAAGCGCACAGACACAGTCACAGTTGACTTACACTCAATGGAAGTAGTTGGCCATGAGCTGTTCACGCAGGTCAAGACTTTCTTCCTCACCACTATCATCGCCACTGGGCATGTGTGGGTTTGCAGCGGGGAGCTGCTGCTGTTCATCATCATCCTGAATAAGGGGGATATTTCTGCGCAAGGCCAGGTTGTGTAGCATGCAGCAGTCGACTACTATCTGACACAGCTTTGGGGTGAGTATAGAAGTGCACCATAACTCTTGTCCAGACACCTAAATCTAAACTTTAGGAGTCCAAAAGTTTGCCCCACCACACGACATGTCCTCCCATGGGCATCATTGAAGTGGACTTCCTCAGGCGTAGTTGGATCCTGCAGTGAGGAGAAGCAACCACGGACGATTGGGATACCCTGAGTCACCTAGTTGTGAGAAACACAGAAAAACAATGTAACTGTAATATGTGTGGAGAGTAGCATGTCACACATACATCACACTCATTGACACAGCTCACTCAACCACAAATCAGGCACGCTTTGGGTGAAGATTTGCCATCATTTGTGGTGTGCTGCTGTTCTGCAGAATGTAAGAGTCATATGCCGAACCTGGATACTTTGCACACACATGTGAAATGATCTGATCCGCTTGGCATACCACTTGCACATTAATGGAGTGGTAATGCTTGCAATTTCGATATATGTGTTCACGTGCCTGTGGTGGAACTAGGCCAATGTGGGTTCCGTCAATGGCTCCCACAACATGTGGGATGCGTCCAAGTCCATAAAAATCCCCCTTCACAGCTGCCAATTCATTTCTCCTTGGTAAGTGTATGTAGTTGTTCTTGTATATCATCAATGCAGACAGGGTATCCCGAAACACCATGCTGAACATAGGCTGTGACATCCTACCGGCGCTGGACATGGTCTACCGGAAAGACCCAGTGGCAAAGTAATGCAGTGCAGCCATCACTTTGACTGTAGCAGACAATGCAGCAGGATATGTTCTGTTGGGCTTCAAAAGGGGCTCCAACTGAGCACATAACTCTCGCAGTGTGAGGCGATCCAGATGGAATTTCTTAATAATTTCAATGTCCTCCATCATTGCCAGGTCTGGGACAGGGCGATAGATAGGTGGTCTCCTCCTACGTACTATGGCAGGGAACACATGCAAAAGATGAGAAAAAGATTATATATGTGAAACAGCTTAAACAACAGCAAAACAACATTGCCATGACTCTTGAAGACGTTAAATGCACAAGTGACCTGCATACAGACCTTCATTTCCTTCACTCACTCTACATACTAACTACTACAACATCTAAAGAAGTCAATGTGTATGACATGTGGTACACTGCTACATCAAAGTGTGAGAAGCCCTGTGGGTGTATGGCACAGCACATGTGGTTAACAGCATCAATGCTGAGTTGCATTATCTGCTGTCATTGCACGACCTCAAGCTTCAGTCCAACAATAAACATCATCTTTGCGAAATGAGCTGGCATCCATAGCGGTAACATGCATTGGCCCCAATTGAATGATGCAGGATTGCGTGCTCCGCTTCCTGACCTCCGCGGTGCGTCACCGCCTATGAGGAATAGCCATCAGCCAATGGGAACTGCGAGCGGCATGATTTGTTTAAACTTGCGGTAGGCGTGCTCCGCCACTGCGGGGCCTGGCATTGGCCCCAATCGAATGATGCAGGATTGCGTTCACTGCTTTCTGACCTCCGCAGTGCGTCACCGCCTATTAGGAACAGCCATCAGCCAACGGGAACCGCCAGCGGCATGATTTTTTTAAACTCCCGGTAGGCGTGCTCCACCACTGCGGGGCCCGGCATTTACCCCAATTGAATGATGCGAACCAGGCTGGCCAATGTTATCAGCAAAGCCTTATTGGAACGAGCCTAGGGCAACAATATATATTCCTGTGAAATGCCCACACCTTATTAGGAATCAAAGGGAGAGGGAGGAACAGCGGGGCTAGTTCACTTCCCCTGAGGTATATGTATTATCAATAGGAACTAGCCACATGGGGCATAGATATAGTCTGTATTGTGCAGGGGGAAGAAATATTATTTCCTATGAAAGCCCTCACCCACCAACCTAGTTAGTGGCATGCTTCATCATCGGGCTCCACCCGGTGACACCGAATGTCCGGGTGTGCTTCTACGCCTGTTTACTGGTCATGAAGAAAGCCAGATGACAACCAAGGCCTGGCTGAAACATGTTGACCACACATAATGTGGGAGACCATAGATAACTCCACAATGCATCCGCTGCCTTGTTTTTAACACTGCCAGGGCCCGCTAATTACATTACCTACAAGAGGTTTTGGGACCCATGGACAGTTTTTAACCTACACTCACATGCCATCACTGCACACTCACTCACCAAGAAACCAGCTCCGCTGTAAACAGGCGTAGAAGCACACCCGGGACTCATTCGGTGTCACCGGGTGGAGCCCGATGATGAAGCATGCTACCAACTAGGTTGGTGGGTGAAGACTTTCATAAGAAATAATATTTCCTCCCCCTGCACAATACAGACTATATCCATGCCCCCCATGTGGCTAGTTCCTGAAAGAGCCGAAACCTGTGCTTTCTTTACTAATGGAAAACCTGCCTTTGCTTCAGAAATGAAGAACTGCATTTGAAAGGTGACACGCACATTTCTGTGCCATAGAGTGGAAACATGAGCTCTTGAAATTCACAGACTTCAGCCAGACACGTTATTTAGCAATTTATTGTAACCCATGTGCAAGTAATTCATAGTTTGATTTAAATGTGTTTAGTTAGATTTTGTTCTCACTATGAAAATGTGATTCTAACTTGTGAAAGTGTTAAAATGTGCATTAGTAGAAATAACTTGTATTTGAATTAGCACGACCTTTTAAAATGAAGAAACAGAACCAGCTTGTAATTCAGCCCTTCTCTCAGAGTTTCTTTTGACCTTCAAGATAAGCAAAGGAATCCTTTTCTCTCCGTGTGAAGAGAACAATGGCATAATTTACAGCTGTGACCTCGGTCTGAGCTTTATCTCTGTAGTTGCTGGAAATGTTAAACAAAGCCTCATTTAATTCTTTGCTTTAGTGAGAACAGAAAAACACATATTTTAAAAGTGCATTACCATGTCTAATGTTTCTTGCTTAGTTAAAAAAAGGTTCTTTTGCAGCTCATGCTATGTGTGTAGTTAGAAATAAAATGTTTTTTTTTAAAAGGATTGGTTAGGGGATGAAATTGTATTAAATAAGATGCAGAATGTACCGTGGGAAGGATCTTCGCTTGTCTGAGAGATGACGTATGAATCTGCAGATGGTGGAGGCATCCTTTTGGAGAATGCTGGATTCTACTTGGAGGAATAAAAGTAACGTTACATGCTTTGTACCATTATTATTTGATAAACGCGTTCCTGGTTAGGAGTTTCGGGAAGAGAGAGGAGAGAGGACGCTTCTCAGAACACAGGCAGGAAGAATTTAGGAGCCCTTTGAGAGAGACAGACAGGGATAGATTTAGAGATGCAAGGCTGCAGAGGAGTTTCAGACTCCAACGCAGAAATGAAGGGAAGAGGGCAGAAGTGATTTGCAGATGCAGTGCAGGAGAGGGCAGACCTTGATGGAGAGCATAATGTAGGCAGATTAGATGTAGGTTTAGTTCCATTTTGATTTTGCTTTGACTAATTGGCTTTGCCAAGGCTTATTTGCTCTATGCTTGTTTCCCTTCATTGGAGATTCTGCAATTATAATGATTGATTGGCTTATGCTAACTCACTCTTGCTTCTGGGACTTTTCAGGAGTTCTGACTGACATCTTTTGAGCCAGATTGTCTTAGAATAGAAATTATTTCCCTTATGGAACGCGTTGTTTGCAAATTATGATGCTATGTGCTAACTTAATTTTTCTGTTATCAATTCTGTAACCTGATTGATACCTGACTACTGAATGAAGAGTCAGAGATTCTTAAATTTTGATTGGAAAATAAATCCCTTTAAAACTGCTCACAACTCTCTTTAGTGGCTAAAATGTTTATTTGCCTTTATGAATTGCTCATGTTTATGTAGAAGCTTCCTGGTCATAAACAGTGGCAAAGATCCATTGACCTTTAGCGGAAATCAGGGTAACGGTAATTAGAGGTAATGGTGCCACATTTCCTAGATTTTCCAAAGAGAGATTAACATTCCTATTGATAATACATATACCTCAGGGGAAGTGAACTAGCCTCGCTGTTCCTCCCTCTGCCTTTGATTCCTAATAATTGAGCAGCGCACAGCTGTGAGAGTACACACACAAGACTGTCCAAAATGCAGAAGACACTGGCCGAACATTCACTGAAAATGACATCAGTGAACTCCTTGCAGACCCCCCTTTCCTCACAGACTTCAACATATAGCAAACCATATCACAGACCACAGAGTGGGACACACTGAATGAGAAAAAAAGTAACCGCATTCACACAATCCTACATGGGGTAATTCTTACAGAATATCTCCGCACTAACACTGTGCCCAAGGTCTCTTGGTGACCAATGCCCCCAGGATCTTCCTGGAAGATGCTTCTTTCAGGCGGGACTGGGCAAGGATTGCCTGGCACTTCACTGGCTGGTCCTGATAATAAAAACAGCTAAACGATTGTCAGACGCTATGAATATAGATATCCAAGCTAAAGAAAGTCATTTCAATACAACTATGACCTCGTTTAAGAAAAAACTCGACGAGTCTGACAAAGAAATGGCCAAATACAAGGAGTACCTCACACAGGCAAAGATAACTACATTTCAAAAAGACTTAAAAAAATTCTCGTAGGTTAAAATGTATCCCTACACTGCAGATAACTAGATAACTATACTGCTCCAATTCCAGGGCCATAACTATGGACCCCTGCTGTTTGCCCACCCACACCAAAACCCATACCTTGGGTGGCCCCCGATATATCATCTCGGACCTCATCCCTTCTTTCAAAATAACCAAAGACCGCCTTTTTGAAGACGTGGACGAAGACAAAGAGGATGACGAAGGAACCAACAACAGGTCCATTAGGCAGAGGAGCCAGAACCAGTGAGTGCCAATACCAGGCACAAGACGAGGGAACCACAATAAGGGACGAGCGGACATCACTAGGAACACATGATCCGAAGCCCACTTCCCTGGTATTTAACTTATCCTCGATTCTACTCACCAGGAAAGAAGAAGTAATTAACAAAGGATCATCTTTCGTGCCTACCACACAACTGGACAAATTTCAACTGCATACGAATTAGCAGAATTCTTCCGCAAGCTCAAACTGCGAGCTTTTTCTGAAAAACAACCAGCCACAGAATATACTGACAACTCCAACAACAATGAAATGGGCATCAAACGAAAATCAACTTTCTTACCACCACCTACCAATATTCCCGTGTAAATCACCACATCTGAACAAGCACTTTACAATGAGGTTGAGAAGATGGATCAACCCAAGGCCCACAACAATCTTTCCAAAGAAGAAATAGACATCATCCGTAATCTACAAGACAATCCGAACTTGACAATAAAACCAGCCGACAAAGGTGGCGGAATTGTGATCCAGAATAAAAGGGATTACACCAATGAGTGCAGAAGGTTACTCAATGATGCGCCCAATTACAGACGTCTGAAAAATGACCCCACCATTCAACTACAATCAACCATCAAAGCACTAGTTGAAAATGCAGAAGAAATCCAACACATCTCAAAACAGGAGGCAGACTACCTCTATTTAGGGAATCCCAAGGTACCTTACTTCTACAGTGTCCCCAAGAAACACAGAGAGACCATACCACCACCAAGTCGGCCCATCGCTCAGGGATCGGCTCCCTACTTGAACCTCTGTCCAGATATTGTGACTTCTTTCCAATCCCACTGGTCCAAAAAGCAACAACCTACATGAGAGACACCAAACACCTTCCTTACTTGGCTCAATGACCGAGACCCATACCTACGATTTACGAGCACAGCGAGCTCTACTAACATTGCTTTTTTGGATCTCACCATTGAAGCAGAGGCAGGCATGCTAAAAACCACAACATACTACAAACCCACAGCTAGGAACTCTCTGTTGCAATTTGAGAGCTTCCACCCTCGGGCTCTTAAGGAGAATCTTCCCTTCGGCCAATTTCTCCAAATCCGCAGAAATTGGAGCCATGCACTAGACTACCAGAAACAGTCAACACAGCTGGCCACAAAATTGCGTGAGAGAGGATACCCAGAAAGAGTAGCCCAAAAGACAAAAAAACGTGCATGAAATCAAAACAGAGATGCACTCCTGGAAGACAACACACGGGAGGAGACCGCGGCCTCCTTAACATGTGTCACCACTGACAGTGGAGCATCGAGCATGGTCCCTAAAATAATTTTAAAAACTGGCGAATCCTGAACACCGGGAAAAGGAACTGGGAACAACCACTCTTCGCATATAAAAGATCGAGCAGCCTTAAAGACCGACTAGTCTCCACGAGACCAAAAATGACCAAAAAAACCACTACAAACTCAGTACTAAACGCCTGGGGTCTCCCTGAAGTAATCTGACATTACCCATGTGGCGATTGCAGTATCTGCCACTTGGCTCGCCCCACTAAGACACTCAATCTGGAACCAGGAAAAATTTGGAGACAAATAAAGCACACAAACTGCAACTCAACCAACGTAGTCAACTTAATTGAATGCCCATGTGGACTACGCTACATTGGTATGACGACACGCAAAATCAGAACCAGGATAGTGGAGCATCACAGCATCATCAGGTGCAAAAAAATCATTAGCAAACTTACGGACCACTATCTTCAAAAAGGACACACTCCCAACGACATGTCCTGGACTTCTATGGAACATATTGAATGCCACTACACCGACAACAATAAATTCCTGCTCAATAAAGAACAAAGATCGATTTATCGTTTGTCCACCCACCAACAGGGATTAAACGATAATATCCCCTGGCACAGCCTGACTGCTTTAGAAACATATGAATTGCTCACGCAGCTAGCTCTGCATGCCCGAGCTATTCTCTCGGACATTCACCTTCTTGAGACTGCTGGACATAGCGATAAAGTACCTCTCATTGCAGTGTTACTGAACATATATGTAGTCCCACCTTCCTGTATAACCAAGGCACACCCGATCTTTAATCACTCTGGCATGTACCCCCTTGAGATTGCTGAACATAGGGACAATGAACCTTTCATTTCAGTCATCCCACACATAGCGATATTTTTCCTCATTTGTTTATTATTTCTTTATTGAACACATAGTGAGGGCTCATGTCACCTCAGGCATAGCGATAATAAGTCTCTCGCTTCACTATTTCAATCTTTATTGTCCCCTAACTGAACACACAGTCAGGGTACTTGTCCCTCCTCTATGTCTACCCACAGAGCGAGGGACTCCCTCTCTCTTCTATGCCTACCCTTCCTCTCCCCACTGCAGACGCTACTCACACCCATTGAGGTAGAGGTTCCAACCGGCATACTGCGGGCGATATTTAAACTCCAACATACCGAGGGTGTACGTCCACAGAGATCCGACACATACAAAGTAGGTGCTGATGCGGGTACAAGCTTCACCCAAGTAAGTAGGGAATGCGAGGGACTTTGCTTTTTTCGAGGCCACGGGAGATCCTCTATTTGATCTCATGGCGACCGCAATCACATGTTTGTATGTCTCTTTTACTCATTAGAACGCGGTATCTAAACCGACCCCATGCCGGATACTCATGAAGCTTTACTCTGATAATCTCAAGAGTAAGCATTTATAATTCCTTCAATTACTATATAGCATGGCGTGATTCTGCTATTGAATTTATGCACATATTGCTTTTTTCGCCATCACGTCTCAGTCCGTATTGCGCCACTACCTAGCATTATAGCTAATACACACAGACACAACGGCTCTTGTAGCACATACGATATATGTGCAAATTGGGGTGCTAATTCTACATATATGTGTCTTTTTGTCTTGTTTTATATTTTTTTTACAGGTACTAAGCTTAGAGGGAAATACCCTCTTACACATATTGCACCGTAGCAAGTGCAACCCAGAGCGGGTCATACACATCACACTTTGACCCCCCCACCCTTTTAAATCACTTCACATGCACCCTAAAGGGCCTGAAGAAAGCCAGATCACAACCAAGACCTGGTTGAAACATGTTGACCACACAGGATGTGGGAGACCATAGATAACTCCACAATACATCTGCTGCCTTGTTTTTAACACTGCCAGGGTCCGCTAATTAAATTACCTACAAGAGGTTTTGGAACCATGGACAGTTTTCAACCTACACTCACACGCCATCACTGCACACTCACTCACCAAGAAACCAGCTCCGCTGTAAACAGGTCTAGAAGCACACCCGGGACACATTCGGTGTCACCGGGTAGAGCACGATGATGAAGCATGCCACCAACTAGGTTGGTGGGTGAGGGCTTTCATAAGAAATAATATTTCTTCCCCCTGCACAATACAGACTATATCCATGCCCCATGTGGCTAGTTCCTATTGATAATACAAATGTCCACACCTGTCACTTGCCTACAGACACTGCTACCTGCTATTCCTCACCACGAACTGCTGCTGTACCTCATCTCTGGACCAGTCATGGCTCGTACTGAGAACATGAGGTCCCGTCCCTTCACCACAGAAGAGCTGGAGGTCCTTGTGGACGAGGTCCTTGGACAGTACGGCCGGCTCTATGGTTCTCCTGAGGTACTGGTAAGTGAATGCCAAACTTACTTAGGGTGGTCCGAAGGCTCACAACATGTCACTGTACAGTGCTCTGTGCCTCAGACTGTAAGCCTATATTTGTGCTTTCTGATTTAGTCGTCTGCATTTCACATACATGATGTACTACTTGATGCACTTGAGTTTATGGGGAGGATGGCACACTCATCAATGTTGCAACTCCATAGTTGGGAAATATCACACATGTGAATCTCAGGAAAGATGATGTATACGTGTTGGAGTCTGTGTAGCCAAATGAGTTCAAGTGCATGGTGTTGAACCTTGTTCCCCCTGAGCCCTGAGTGCATGCAATGACGATTGAGCCAGAACCTGGTTTATCTGTAGTACAGTTACAATGGTGAGTCCATGGAATCTCTTTTTGGACACACATTCCCTGTGCCATGCCCTCTATGAGTTCATTACGTGTACATATGTACATTAGTGAGATGGTAAGTTTTGATTGGGCAGGGGATAGTGATTATGGGGTGTTCTCATTCTACAAGGATACTATGGAGGTGAGCCCAGTATGCACGAGTGTACAGGGCCTGTCACTGTCTACATTAGTGTTACATTACCTCTCGCATCGGATAAATGTACAGTGGACATGCCATCCTTCGTTTGGTGTCATTATGTGTCGAGTCACTCATGTGTATGCACTATGCACTGACACACAATGCCCCACTAGAAAGTGTTACAAATGTCTCCTCTTGTCTCCCATACCTACAGCTCAAGGTCCATCAGCAGAAGGCAATATGGAGGGCCATCATCCGCAAGGTGTGGGCCCTAGGGGTCTTTAACCATGGACACAACCACTGCCACAAGAGGTGTGATGACATCTGCCGCCTTAGCAAGAATGTCGCCGAAATGACGCTGGGCCTGGTTCCTCGAACTGGTCGTTTGGCGCGCCGGAACATTACCCCACTGTTGACCCACATCCTGGCAGTGACCCAGCCAGAGCTGGACGTGCCCATGAACGCCCAGCAGCAGCAAGTTTAGGTTTAGTATTGTACAAAGTGTGATGTTGCGCATGAAATACTGCCCGAATACCAGCCCAGACCAAGGCAGTAACCTATGAGTTGTCTCTAGTGTGGTGTAATTGCCTCTAAGTTGACTCAGTGGTGAGTGCAGATATTCTGCTCCTGTACAATGTCTGCATTGTCATGTAGCCAGATAACATCAACATAAGTGTCAGTCTCTGTGGCATCAACTGGAAGTGAACATCAGTGGGCATCATGTCAGGGGGATTTTCGAGATTGATGTTGTGCATTTTCATGTAATTGTTAAATCTACAGATTGCTTACCAATGTTCTTGTCTTGCAGTACCTACATTAGTGGATGTAAGGATGTCATGTCACTTAACAATAGTTTTCCTTAACTTACTATGAGTGTGGTTCTCTCACTTTAAACTTCCAGTGTGACATACAGTTAATTCAGATGTGTAGCTCTCTTAGCTGAAGGCATGCCGATGTGCTATCAGACAATAGGATGTGATGTTGAAATGCCAACACATGCCTAGCAATTTGGCAGTATGAAGACAACATGGAGCATGACTGTCCAATAAGCATGTTAACATGCATCAGCTGATCATAGCAATATTTAGACTTATGCAGACAGTACATGAGGAGTCAAATGTATGCCTTGAATTCAAGCTTTTTAGTTTGTATTGCCTGACATGTTTGTGGTCCGGCCACTTCACTGAACAGTGATTCTGTCTCCTACAGAATCTACAGAGGTCAGAGAAGGAAAGGGACATGAAACCGTTGGTGAAGCTACTGGCATCACTACTGCCCATAAGTACAGTGAACACTGAGGGAACCAGCGCATCGGAGGGGGACAGGAGTTCCCTGGAGGAGTCCGCTCCAGAAATGCCTACCTCCACTTCATCACACTCCAGCGGTGACTCCTCGGTGTTGTTGGGCAAAGGAGGATTGACCTCTGCTTCATCGTCCACCACACCCCGTCCTGTGTCCACCCTCTTTGAGGCTCCCCCAAATGTTATCTGTGCCCGCTGCTCTAAGAAGTGTAGGGTATCTTTTCCCTCCAGGCACCACTGCCCCAGCCCCTGCGTCCCCTGCTGCCCTCAGTGTGGAGGCCATAGACATCTTGCATCAGGTGTCTGTGGGGCAGACTTTGCTCCTGAATGCCCTCCAGGATCATGACAACAAGTAGTCACAGGTTGTTGCGTTCATGGAGGGCATCCATTCTGACGTCGGTGGCCTGCACAGGACAGTTCAGTCTTTGGCCTCCACATTGACGGCAGCCATTCTGCAGTCACAGGCTCACAGTCCGGCTCCTGTCCCTTCGGCAACCACCCTGCCAGTGACCCCACCTGACAAGAGAACCCACACACCAGTACACTCAGGCACCAAGTAATCCCCATGCAGCACACGACAACAGGAGTCCAAGTGACAAAGACACAAGACATCATCCCCAAGGCACACAAGGAGCACACATGCCAGCCCCACCACAAAAACATCACAGAGAAGCCGAAACACAAAAAACATGCATCCACATTGCAGACCTCACATTCCTCGCCCTCCAAGAGCCCTCCAAGATCTACAGTTGATCCTGAGTCCGAACAGGAAGTTGCCCTGGCCGCGGTGGGCCTGTTGTGTGCCACAACTGCACCCCCAGTTCAGATGGCTGTGGTGCCCAGGACTTCCACTCCCGCCAAGCCACTCCCTAGGAAGCATGGACAGAGAAGCAGTGAGGTAGTGGTAGCTCCAAAACAGGGGTAGGCAGGGGAGAAGCCCACCCCCCCAAGCATACAAACAGATCCGACAGTTTTTCCCAGAAGGATCCACGAGCACCTGCTCCATTTTCAGGGAAGAAGGAAGCTGTTGTGGCCACCTCACCTATCCCTTGGCTCAAAACACTTGGGGGCTATCGTATCCCCAAGCAAGTGAGGCCCAGTCGTCCACATGCTACATCAGCCACTGAGCCTCCCCAGTACATTTCCCCAACCCCCCGTGCGACGACTCCACCAGATCCAGCCAGCCCTAAGGCTCCCACATCCAGGGATCCCTCTACCCCATACAGTTCTCCCCCTCCCAGGTCCAGTCCTCCGACTACCCCAGACAGTCAACCCCCACTTAGTTGCAGTTCTCCACAAATTTGAAGCAGAGTCCCCCTTCCCATCCCATTCCTCCCTGAGCAGTGCCTGAGCTGCCCATTTGCTGACCCTATCCTGGTGATGTTTCCATGGCTGTGTACTGTGATTCAATCATCTATGTGAAATTTCAAAGCACACCTGTTTTTACTGGCCGTTGCCCTTAATGTTTTGCACTTTACATGCTGATACTGAGTTCATGTTTTAATAAATATATTTATGTTCTGAGCGTTGTCGCTGGCCTTCCTAATGATGATGTACAATGTATGTGTATGTACTCATCGGTTCCATGCACTTAATTCACACTTACCCATTGGCATGTACTTAAGTTGATATTTCATGTGTTACTAGAGGTTACGGCAAATAATGTCCACTTTTGACTCGGAGGATTGATCAATCAATGAATCAATGAATCAATCAGAGAATTGTATGAGCGCTACTCACCTGTGAGGGTCTCAAGGCGCTGAGGGCGGGAGGGAGGGTGGGGGGGGGGCGCAGGTCCGTTCAGCCAAAGAGCCAGGTCTTGAGGGTCTTCCTGAAGGTGTTCTGGTAGGGGGCGCATCTGATTTCTGCCGGTAGCTTTTTCCAGGTCTTGGCTGCAATGTGGGAGAACGATCTTCCGCCTGCTCTGTGGATGCGCAGGGTTTCTGCTAGTGCGAGGTTGGCAGATCGGAGGTTTCTTTTGGGTACGTGGAAGTTTATTCTGTCGTTGAGGTATTTGCGTCCATTGTTGTGTAGGCAATTTGTAGGCATGAGTGAGGGTTTTGTAGGTGACTCTCTTCTCCACTGGGAGCAAGTGGAGTCTCCACAGGTGTTGGCTGATGTGTTCGTGCCGGGGATGCGGAGGACGAGTCTGTTCTGTATTATCTGGAATTTGCGGAGTAGGGACTTGTTGATGCCGGCGTAGAGAGTGTTTCCATAGTCTAGTCTGCTGGTGATGAGTGCGTAGGTGACTGTATTCCTTGACTCAGGGGGATCCATTTGAAGGTCTTGTGAAGGATGCGTAGGGTGTTAAGTCAGCTGCAGGCGACGGCGTTGACCTGTCAGTTCATGGTGAGTGATGATTCGATTATGATGCCGAATTTTTTGGCGCGGCCTGAGGGAGTGGGCGGGCTTCCGAGGGTGGTGGGCTGGGCCACCAGGTGTTGTCCCAAGCTGAAGAGGTGGTTCCAAGGATGAAGACTTCTGTCTTCTCGGCGTTGAGTTTTAGGCAGCTGTTGGTCATCCAGATTGCGACATCTTGCATTGCTCTCTGGAAGTTGAGTTTTGCGGTGGTTGGGTCTCTGGCGAGGGAGGGGATGAGCTGGGTGTCATCGGTGTAGGATACGAGGTTGAGGCCGTGTTGTCAGATGATGGCTGCGAGGAGGGCCATGTAGATGTTGAAGAGGGTTGGGCTCAGAGATGACCCCTGCGGGACTCTGCAGGTGATTTCCGTGGGGGTGGAGAGAAAGGGCAGTAGTCTGATTCTTTGGCTTCTTCCGGTGAGGAACAATCGGATCCAGTCCAGGGCAGTTCCATGTATGCCGGATTCATGCAGTCTGGTGACTAGTGTGCGGTGAGAGACGGTGTCAAAGGCTGCAGACAGGTCGAGGAGGATGAGGACTGTGGAGTGGCCTTGGTCCAGGAGGGTGCGGATGTCATCTGTGGCGGCAAGTGGGGCGGTCTCGGTGCTGTGGTTGCTTCGGAATCTGGATTGGGACAGGTCAAGGATGGCATTTTCTTTTAGGAATCGTGTCAGTTCCCTGTTGACTGCTTTATCTGCCACTTTGGCTAGGAAGGGGAGGAGCGAGATGAGCCGGTAGTTTTTGAGGTTGGTGGGGTCGACTGTGGGCTGCTTGAGCAGGGGCTTGACCACTGCGCGCTTCCAGTCGTCTGGGAAGGTGCCTGTTGTGAAGTGGTGTTGATGGTGCGCTGCAGTTCAGGTGCGATGGTGGCCGTGGCTCTATGGTAGATGTGTGGGGCCCAGGGGTCAGTGGGGGCTCCCGAGTGGATGCCATTCATGGTCGTGGTGGTGTCCTCGGTCGTGATAGGTGTCCATTTGGAGATGGTGGGCTGGCTGGTGTCTCTGGGGGGTGGGGTGCTGGCTGTGGCGTCTTGTGGGTGGTCGACGAAGTTGTCGTAGAGTGTTCTGATCTTGAGGTGGAAGTAGGTTCCAAGCTTGTCGCAGAGGTCTTGGGACGGGGTGATGTCTGTGTGTCAGAGCTCACCTTCAGCTTCTTGCTGGTTTCTGTTGTCTTGCACAGGAACAGAAGTCGCTAGCTTCCCAACTCCCACTTCCAACCACTCAGCCCCAAGTAATACCTTGGCGCTAACTGATTAGTGAGGGGGAAGGGGGAAAGTGGATAAAATAATAAACTTTAAGAAGAGACTGGTTCTGGACCTTCTGGTTTTCTATCTGGATATCTTCTTCAGCTTTCGCACTGCCTACCGAAGACTCCTAAGGAAAACTAAACACACAACAATTTGATTTTTTCCCTTCCTCTACACTATCCTATCTCTTTTCTACATTTCCCTTGAGATATGCTACCTACCCAAAATCCTGAACTCCGTGCCTCTCTTCCTGACCAACTCTATTTTCTTCTTTCCTTGTTATGGATGTCTTTTAATTATCTGTAAAACAGTTACTTTTTGATTATAACCTATTTATTCCTTGAGCGTTTATCTAATAACCTTTTTTTATATATAACCTACCAGCAGTTGGTTTACTGGGGGCTTTCTCTTTTATCACGTCGTCTTTTCTTTTTCTGTTCTTTAAATTCTATACTCTTGTCTTCTTGATTATTTCTTCCTGAGTTTTTAGCCCTTTTTTCTCTGTTCTCTTTCTCTCCTCAGGTTTATGCTGTGCTGGAATAACTCTGGTGAGTCTTTCTCCTCACATCTCTTTCCCCTCCTAGTTTACAGTTTTTTAATTGTTTGTGATTCTGCACCACTCTAACTCTCTTCACAAAAAATCGTTAATGTTCTCTTTTTTCTTTTACAGTACCCAGTATACTTATAAATGCAGTCAACGGTAAGTTTTAATTACTCTCAGCGATATTGCGTCTTTTGGCATTACTTGACATTATTTATATGCCTGAAAACCTTTCCTGTAATTCACTTAGCTTTCTATTTGTTCTCTGTCAGGTGTAGCTGAATCTTCACTCGGAACTGAAGAGACGAGCCGACTCCTATCTCTACTCCGGTAAGTCTTTCACCACGAACTCCAAGCGTCTTCTTTTTTCTTCAAGTAAGTATCGATTCTATGACTAAGAGACAGGTCACGAAGGGGTGGCTCTCTGAAAACTTCGTACTCAAGGGTAATACACTTCAAACTGGGAACACTCGCAAAACAGTCTTCTCTGAGGAAAAGTCTTTAGTGAAGTGCGCAATACTTCAGGCGTGCGCGGGTCACATCAGCCTCTCCGGATTTGCAAACAACTAGACCGCAGACCCCAGCGCCTTAGCGGCCATCTTGGAATTGCGGACATACCACCAACTCGACCATTGATGCCTGTTCAACCCTGTAGCACCACTTGAGTTTAACCCCTTGCGCATCGCTTTGAAACTTGCATTAGGGATCCTGACAGTACCCTCCACCAAAGATGGTCCTCCCACTCTAGGTTTGGTTGGATTGCGCTGATAAAAAAGTTTTATTAGCCTAGGAGCATGAACATCTGAATCTAATTCCCAGGACCGCTCCTCTGGACCATAAACTTTCCAATCAACCAGAAAATACAGTCTTCCTCTAACTAATTTTGAGTCCAGAATTTCTTTTACCTCAAACTCCACTCCTGTATCTAGCTGAATAGGGTTTGGAATCGATTCTTTTCTCAAATTGGGAATTGCCTTCTTCAAGAGAGAAACGTGAAACACTGGGTGAATTTTGAATTTGGAGGGCAAGGTCAATTTATAGGTCACTGGATTAATCTGCTCCACAATAGGGTAAGGACCGATAAATCGTGGCTGGAATTTTCGGTTCCGTTTTAGTCTTACATTTTTTGTATTCAACCAGACTTCATCTCCAATTCCTAAAGGGGGAGGTTTCTTTCTTTTCTTATCTGCATACTTCTTATACTTTTCCTTAGCCTGTCCTAGATTCTTTGATGCTAATTCATGTACAGAATTTAAATGAGTCACCAAATCCTTGACTGCTGGGACTGAGAGCTCCACATCTTGTACTGCGGAATTTGGATGTCTACCATAGTTTAAATAGAACGGAGAGTACCCAGTGGACACATTCTTCGTGTTATTATGAGCGAATTCAGCTGTCCACAAGTAGTCCGGCCATTCCCCATTCTGTTTCAACGAGAACAATCGCAAATATTGCTCCAATTCTTGGTTCACTCTTTCCGTTTGTCCATCCGTCTCCGGATGGAAACTGGTGGACAAAACGAGTTTCTACTCCTAACCCTTTCATAAATGCCTTCCAGAAATGTGAGACAAATTGGGTTCCCCGGTCTGATATTATGACCTTGGGTATTCCGTGCAACCTTACGATCTGTGCACTAAAATGAATTACTAGCTGTTTCGCTGTAGGGATTCCCTTTAAGGCCAAGAAATGTGTCATTTTCGTGTATGCATCTACTATTACTAGGATTGTATTTGTCCCATGACAGGATGGTAAGTCTGTAATTAAGTCTAGAGTGATTGTGTGCCAAGGATGAGGAGGAATGGGCAGGGGTTGCAGCAGTCCCTGAGGAGCGTGCCGTTCTGATTTTCCCTGAGCTCATATCTCACAAGTTTTTACATATTGTTCTATATCTTTACTCATCTGTGGCCACCAATATTTTCTTTTGATCTGATCTGCGGTCTTGAACTCTCCTTTGTGCCCAGCCAACAAATGGTCTTGACATTCCTGCAAGGCTTGCTTCTGCAACGCTGTAGTCGGCAAATACAATGCACCTTCTTTAAATGGTAATTCATCTCGAACTTCTCTTCCAGGCTCTAGTTGCGCCCACTTCTGCATTTCTTCTGGGGTCAAAACTTGGATTACTTTTTCCTTGAAGTTCAGTACATCTGTGGCGCCGATGATCTTGGCTTCTGGAATGATCACTTGAGCACTTAGTGGGTTCCTTTCTTCTCCAGTTCCCATCCTCGACAAGGCATCCGCCTTTCCATTCTGTGTACCCGGTCGATAGGTTATCACGAAATCATAATCAGCAAAATACAATGACCAACGAAGTTGGCGAGGTGTCAAAGTTCTGGCTGACTTCAGGAATTTTAAGTTACGATGGTCCGTGTAAACTGTTCCCACATGGTGAGCGCCCATTAAATAATGTCTCCACTCCTTAAAAGCATCTTTTATAGCCAGCAACTCTTTTTCCGTAATTGTATAGTTAATTTCAGCTGGCGTCAACTTCCTAGATCGATAAGCTACCGGGTGTAATTGGCCAGTTTTCTTATTCCTTTGAGAAAGAACTCCTCCAACCGCAAAGTCAGAGGCATCTGTCTCAACATAAAAGGGCTCCATCGGATCGGCATGAAGGAGGATGGGTGCAGTGGTGAACTCAATCTTCAAATCCTTAAAGGCTAGCTCTGCTTCTTCTGACCATTCGAATCGTGTCCCCTTCTTCAGTAATCGCGTCAAGGGTAATATTCGTCGAGAAAATTCTCCAATAAACCTCCGATAGAAATTTGCAAACCCAATAAACGCTTGGACTTCTTTGACACTGGTGGGTGACTTCCATTCTAGTACAGCCTGAATTTTCCGTCTGTCCATATGAATTCCTGTTGGCGAGATCACAAAGCCCAAGAATTCTACCTGCGAAACTCCAAAAGCACATTTCTCCAACTTGGCAAATAATTTATTCTCTCGCAGTTTTTGTAAGACTCGTCGAACTTGTGTCTGATGCTCCTGCGTATCTTCTGAGTAGATCAGTATGTCATCTATATACACAATTGCGCATTGATCAATGAATTCACTGAGTACATCATTTATAAAGTGTTGGAACGCTGCAGGCACATTACTCAACCCATAGGGCATAACCTGATATTCAAATAGCCCAAAGCGTGTCCTGAAAGCCGTCTTCCACTCGTCTCCTTCTCTAACTCGAATAAGGTTGTAAGCTCCTCTTAAATCCAACTTCGTTAATATCTGTGCTCCTTTGATCTGGTCCAATAAGACGGAGATAAGGGGAAGAGGATACCTGTTCTTCTTTGTTATTCGATTTATGGCTCTATAATCAATACATGTTCTCAACTCGCCCTGCTCCTTCTTAGGCACAAAAAATAGTGGCGAGGACACTGGAGATTGCGAAGGACATATAAATCCACTGGCCGGGTACTTGTTGATATATTCCCTCAGATGATGATTCTCTTGTTCTGTTTGGCATACACCCGACTGCAAGGTAAATTCGCCCCTGGCTCTAGGTCTATCTTGCAGTCGTAAACACGATGAGGCGGCAGTTGTTCAGCTTCCTGTTCGTTGAAAACGTCCTCGAAATCTTGATACCATGGTGGTATTGATTGCTTATTGATTACGCACACGGAGACTTCGGCCGAACATAAGGCGTGAGATGGGTTCAGTTTACTTGTTTCCTTGAGAGCTCCAAAACAGTTCTCTCTACAATATTCTGAGTTCATTTCGATTGTTCTGTCATTCCAATTAATTGAGGGATTATGCTCCGAGAGCCATGGAAGCCCCAATATAAGTTGAAATTGCGGGGCATCAATTAAATGAAAGTGTATAGCTTCTCAATGCCCATCTTCTCGAATCAGCTCTACCAATTCAGTGTGAATCGTGATAGGCCCTGAGGATAGGTTGGTACCATCAATCGCTCTAACTGGTTCTCCTCTTGCCTTGGCGATTGCTTGCAGCCCAATATTTGCCGCGAATTTCAGATCGCAGAAATTACCTGTGGCTCCTGAGTCCACCATCACCGCTACTCCTTTCATTGTTTCTTGACAGAATCGGATTGTCACAGATAGAATCAAATGGGGTGAAGACGACTGTAATGTATTCGCCAACCGATGTTCCTGGGGAGTTGATTTCAGATTCGCATCCACTTGCACAACTCCTTCTACAGGTGGTGCTGCGAGTTTTCCTTCGGTTTAAATGAACCCTTTGGCTTTTTTGGACAATTTCGCACAAAATGCCCACTAGACCCGCAATACATACATAAGTTGCTGACTCGCCTTTTTTCCTTTTCTTCTTTAGTGAGCGGTCCCCGAATTATTCCTATTTGCATAGGTTCGGATCCTGAGAAACCTTCTGTGCCCTTTCCTGTTTCTGTCTTAGCTCTGTCGAAACGTGGGACCATACTTCTGAATTCTCGTCTTCTCTCTCCTCTTCGCTCTCCCTGCCGGAAATCCAATTCTAGAACCAGATCTATTAGGGCGGAAATTTCAGTTGGACGGTTTGGTATTTGAGCCAAACCATCTTTTAGTTCATCTCGCAGGCCTCGATAGAATATTGCTGTCCCCTTGTTCTCCGTCCAATCAGTTTCCATTACAAGCTTGTTGAACTGGGCTAGGTAAGCCACCAAGTCTCTATTTCCCTGCTTCAGCTCCAATAGTTCGTTATGTACAGCTTGAGAGATCCGTCTTCGGTCAAAAATTCTCAGAAATTCTTTCTTGAACTCATCAAAATTCTGCAATAATGGATCATCTCGTGAAACTATCGGCATCGACCATGCCGCAGCATCTCCACTTAAATATGACAAAATGAAGGCTACTTTAGATTGCGCATCAGGAAAGATAGAAGGGCGACACATGAAATGAAGTGAGCATTGAGTAATAAACACCTGCGCCTTTTGTGGGTCCCCACTAAATCTCTCGGGCGCTGCCAACGGTATCACTGGAGATAAGGAATGTATTACTTGTGTTGTTAATTTTTTTGTGTCTCCCATAGATGTGGTGGGACCCTCCCTTCCAGCAGAATACGGTTGTCGTATTCTCTGTGCTAATTCTGCCGTCTCTTTCCTAGAATTCATGACCTCCTGTTTTAGGCTTTGATTCTCTTCTTTAACTCCTATCAGTTCCTTTTGTATCGCCTCTAGTACCGACCCTAAGGTCTGTAAATTAATTCCCTCAACCATTTCTTTTCTGTTCGGGTGCAAGATTTAGGACGTGGGCACTTCACTCTGTCAGAGCTCACCTTCAGCTTCTTGCTGGTTTCTGTTGTCTTGCACAGGAACAGAAGTCGCTAGCTTCCCAACTCCCACTTCCAACCACTCAGCCCCAAGTAATACCTTGGCGCTAACTGATTAGTGAGGGGGAAGGGGGAAAGTGGATAAAATAATAAACTATAAGAAGAGACTGGTTCTGGACCTTCTGGTTTTCTATCTGGATATCTTCTTCAGCTTTCGCACTGCCTACCGAAGACTCCTAAGGCAAACTAAACACACAATTTTATTTTTTCCCTTCCTCTACACTATCCTATCTCTTTTCTACATTTCCCTTGAGATATGCTACCTACCCAAAATCCTGATCACCGTGCCTCTCTTCCTGACCAACTCTATTTTCTTCTTTCCTTGTTATGGATGTCTTTTAATTATCTGTAAAACAGTTACTTTTTGATTATAACCTATTTATTCCTTGAGCGTTTATCTAATAACCTTTTTTTATATATAACCTACCAGCAGTTGGTTTACTGGGGGCTTTCTCTTTTATCACGTCGTCTTTTCTTTTTCTGTTCTTTAAATTCTATACTCTTGTCTTCTTGATTATTTCTTCCTGAGTTTTTAACCCTTTTTTCTCTGTTCTCTTTCTCTCCTCAGGTTTATGCTGTGCTGGAATAACTCTGGTAAGTCTTTCTCCTCACATCTCTTTCCCCTCCTAGTTTACAGTTTTTTAATTGTTTGTGATTCTGCACCACTCTAACTCTCTTCACAAAAAATCGTTAATGTTTTCTTTTTTCTTTTACAGTACCCAGTAGACTTATAAATGCAGTCAACGGTAAGTTTTAATTACTCTCAGCGATATTGCGTCTTTTGGCATTACTTGACATTATTTATATGCCTGAAAACCTTTCCTGTAATTCACTTAGCTTTCTACTTGTTCTCTGTCAGGTGTAGCTGAATCTTCACTCGGAACTGAAGAGACAAGCCGACTCCTATCTCTACCCCCGTAAGTCTTTCACCGCAAACTCCAAGCGTCTTCTTTTTTCTTCAAGTAAGTATCGGTTCTATGACTAAGAGACAGGTCACAAAGGGGTGGCTCTCTGAAAACTTCGTACTCAAGGGTAATACACTTCAAACTTGGAACACTCGCAAAACAGTCTTCTCTAAGGAAAAGTCTTTAGTAAAGTGCACAATACTTGAGGCGTGCGCGCGTAACATCAGCCTCTCCGGATTTGCAAACAACTAGACCGCAGACCCCAGCGCCTTAGCGGCCATCTTGGAATTGCGGACATGCCACCAACTCGACCATTGATGCCTGTTCAACCCTGTAGCACCACTTGAGTTTAACCCCTTGCGCATCGCTTTGAAACTCGCATTAGGGATCCTGACACTATGGCTTCGCTGTGTGGGTTGGTGAATTCCTGGATGAAACTCAAGAGTTCCTTGGAGTTGGTGGAGTTGGCGAGGATTTTGTTGTGCATGAAGTTCCTTTTGGTTGTTCTGATTTGGTTGTGGTAGTCCGTCATGGCGTGCCTGTAGGTGGAGTAGTTGTTGGTTGCCTTGGTGTTCCTCCAGTTTTTCTCTAGGCATCTGCAGGTGCGCCTGGTTTCTTAGAGATCAGTGGGGAACCAGGTGGCTCTCCTGGGGCGCTGTTTGCTGTGGTTGCATAGCAGGCGAGTACGTCTGCGCATTTGGAGATCCAAGTGTGGAGTCCTCTAGCTGCGATGTTTGTTTCGGGTGCCCAGCTGTGGTTGTCTCGGGTGAGGGTGGAGTTCAGTTGCAGTTCCTTCATGGTGGGCTGGTTTTGGTGCCTTGGGTTTGTGGACGTAGACAAAGTGAATGCAGTGGTGGTCGGTCGATGGAGGTTGCCTTGTGTGGCTGAAGTGGATGCTGTTACCTGCAGCGAAGAAGGCGTCGAGGGTATGTCCTGTTCTGTGTGTCGGTGTGGTGACGAGTTGGTTGAGTCCGATCTTGGCGAGGTTGTCACGGAGATGGTGGAGTTGGGTCACTGGGATTGTCTAGGTGGAAGTTAAGGTCTCCAATCAGTACGTAGTTCATTGATGCGATGGCGTGGGGTGCGATGAAGTCAGTGATGGTGGTGGCGAAGGGTGTTCCGGGGCCGGGGGGGTCTGTAGATGAGCGTTCCTCGGAGTGTGGTGTTAGGGCTGGTCTGGATCTGGAAGTGCAGGTGTTCGGCGGAGGGGAAGGTTTCACTGGAGGTGGTGAGGCGGAGGCTGCTCTTGTGGGTGATGGCGAGGCCCCCTCCCGGGCGGTTGGGGCAGTCCTTTCTTTGGATATTGTATCTGTCCGGGATGCCGGTGTTGATGTCGGGGGCGGAGGCAGCGTTGGTTCAGGTCTCGGTGAAGAAAGCAATGTTGGGCGAGAGGGAGTCGAGAAAGTTCCAGAGTTCCATGGCATGTTTGTGTATGGAGCGCATGTTAAGGAGGATGCATCTGAAGGTGTCATCGGTGCTGGCGTCGGTGGTGTTGGAGGCTGGGGTGGGGGTGGTGAAGGTTCAACGGCAGTGGAGGCAGGAAAACTGGCCGTGGATCATGTTCAGTGAGGCCTGTTGGCAGTCTCTGTGAGTTCCGGGATTGAGTGCGTGGAGAGCGGTGGAGTCGTAGCGGTTGAAGGTTGTAGGTCCAGGGTTCCTGGCGCTGGCAGCGGTCGGGTCGCAGATGGGCTTGCCTTTGGCACGCCGGTGGGGCCAGTGGGAGAGGAGAGGCTGGGAGGCAGGAGCAGGGGTTTTCCGGGGGGGGGGGCCGCAGGGGCAGCAGCAGCGAAAGGCAAAGGAAAATAAAAATAAAATAAACAGTGGTGGAATTAGAGCAAGACAGGCACCATAATGGGCACAGTACCAATAACAATAACAGTGGCACAACAGGGAAAATGAAAAAAATGGCTGACAAATGTTATGGTGGATTGCAGGCAGTCTGGTCCCAGTTGGACAGCAGGCGCAGGAGCGGGCAGCAGCCTCGAACCTCCCAAGGAGGAGGTCGGGTCTGGAGGCAAGAGATGACACAGCAGAGCTGCGGGGAGAGAGAGTGGACCTAGTCTTACTCACGCTCCCCCGAAGCAGCCGCCATTAAGTAGGGGAGGTGGGAGGGAGGAGAGGCTGGGAGGCAGGAGCGGGGATTTTCAGGTGGGAGAGGCCGCAGGGGCAGCAGCGGCAAAAGGCAAAGGAAAATAAAAATTAAATGAACAGTGGTGGGATTAGAGCAAGACGGGCACAATAATGGGCACAGTTCCAATACAATGACAATAACAGTGGCACAACAGGGAAAATGAAACAAGCATTTACAATGCAATGGTCTCGGCATTAGTAAAGTTAGAGCTATTGGCATTGTTTATGACATTTTTTTTGGTTAAGTTTTTGTTGTTAAAACATTTAAACAAAAGGTATTGTTATTTCCAATGTTAATACCTTAATAAGTCTTAAATGCAACATTTATTGCCTTTGTACTTACAGACAGAGTTACCTATACATATATTGAGTAAGCTATTGATACAGTAAATACTAATGTTTTTTTTGTACTGTTTTATAAAGATAAGCAAACCATAATGTCATTAGCAATTCGAATAGCTGTAACTTTAATAATAGTAGTATTGTTGGGTGACCTACTGTTTAGATAGTGTACTATTACATGAGTAATAGTTGTGAAGAGAAAGAGAAAGGTTTGAATAGGACGTTCTATATTCTAAATGGAGGAGTAAGTATCCTTATCAGAGTGCAGTAAGTAATATTGAGAAATTATAGATTATTTTTTTTTTAGTAATACTAGTACCCAATTCTCGCCAAATGTATACATAAGTCATTGTGTAATTATTTATCCGAATGGCGCACATAAATACATGCAAGTACATATCAAACATTATTATTTCGTAGAAAAAATAAACAGTAAGTCAAATGTGATTTAAGATTTTTATTAACTAAAATATTTATTTTGTATGTATCCATTTTATTCAAAGTTACAAAAGTAGTTTTCTTTTTGCATATTGCATAATTTAATCTTCGTCGAGAATTTCGACAATGTGTTCATTTTGAAATATTATATTTAGTGTTTTCGGTAGGTGTGGCATAAGAGCCTCTGCAAAGTCCTCAATATCTGCTGGAATTTGTAGGTGGTCCATTAAAAGCGTATTGCTTATTTGTACAGATTTTAAATGTTCATTATCTTGAATTTGTATGGTAATGGTGCTTTTTTCCTGAGTGGTATTTTCGAGTCCATATATAGTTATCTACAGTTGTTCTTGGGGTGGCTCAATTTTCTGCAAAAAGAAAAAAACATCTGTTATGAAACCCATTTTTTACTGTATATCTTTTTTTTTCTATATTTTAACGTGCTTTTCAGAGAAATAAAAAATTTCTATAGATGCTGAAGGAATTTATTCAAGATTTTTCTGTGAATTGCATTTGTTCTGCGCGGTTCAGAGAATGTGAAAAATGTAGTTGAAGGCAAAGACCCAAAGTGCGTACTTATGTGTTCGTACCTATGGCGGTGTTGGATTTTGTTTGATGCAGAGTGTTTCTAAATGTAATGCAAGATGATCTAAAGGTGACAGATATTTATAGAAATGTATGTTTATATAGCACATTATGTGAAAAATAAATTTGCAATAGAATTCGAATATGCACAGGAAAGTATTGAGAGAGTGCAAATAAACTCCAAGTTAAGTAATAGGTAATGTAAAATCGAAAAGTGCATTTAAGGCAGTTTTTGATTAGTATGTATTCCCAAAAGGTGAATATAGACATAGATAGAGAGTTGGATGTTGCTTTGCTTGAGATGTAGTAATGTATGATTCTGGTGCTATTCTGATAGAAAGTTAGTGCTATATATAAAGTAAGATATTTTATGTTTCCATGTGTTCGTAGGTAAGGTGTAGATATGGACTAAAATAGTTAATATGGCATGGTTATGGACTAGCATTTTAAAATGTGTGCAAAATTATTATACCGAAAGGTGTAGTATGATTTGCAATGTATTCACCTACATGTTTTGCAGTTTGTCGTTAGGTGTTGAGCTGTAGGAAAGGTAAACTGAAAAGTTGTTTGTGATATTTCGAGAGTGTTTTGTATGAATGTATATGCATGTATTTAAAGGCGATATAGTATTTTGGTGTTTTATCTATGTGTACGAGAGTTATGTGTAGAATCACAAATTGTATGTTGAAAAAAGAGCAACTGATGTTACTACGCGTGATATAAAAATGGTGAATTTAATGAGTCTTCTGTTCTAGATGTGTAAGTAAGTTCTTTGCAAAGAATACATTTTTTGTGTTTAGCATTGTCTTTTTACTTTGTACTTACTTGCAATTGTGTATTCCGAGTAGAATTCAATATTTTTTCGTTGTTAAATTCATGCACTGTCAGATGGGTTATTTTTATGTAGCTCCCAAGTTCGATGGGAAAGTCCGCTGCGTCTCTCCACAGTGTTATTTTCACTGAGTCTGTTGCATCGTTTACTGTTATTGATTTTAGTTTTGTTTCTTGCCCTCCAATGAATACAGTTTTGGTTTCTTCCTCCTGTTAAATTTGATAAACAATCATTGTTATTGGTTCTTGCATAGATAATATACACTTGTGCTGTATCTTTGTTTATTGGAGAGAACATGCGAGTGAAAAGTTTGTTGATTGGTGTGGTGTATTAGTTGTGTAATAGTGTGTGCTACAGTGTGTATGTTAGAGAGTGTGCGTTAGAGACTTTTGTATGGAAGTATATATATGATATAATTTGTAGGAGAGTGCACATAAAAGAGTAGATGATGATATTTTGTATAGCTATCATTTTTACAAGTGTTTCAAATAAATAGTAAAAATACTTTACATATGTTTGAAACTTGTGGGACTGTTCCATGTAATCAACACTTTACAGTGCATTTATTGTCCGATGTGTATTTTTACAGATTTTAATGTTTTTTTCGTAAATTATATTAGTTAAATATAATTTAGATTGTAAAATGAGCGAATAGAGTTGCTAGGATATTGTATGTGTTGTGCAGTAAGTATAGTGCTATTAGCAGCAATGTTGTGTATTCTATTTGAGTTTCTACATCGATTAGTCCTAAATATAGCCTTTAGATGTTATTTCTCTATAAAAAATTGTTGTATGCTTGTAGTAGATTGTACTACAGAGTATTGGCAAAGTTTAAGTAGCAATGAATGAGATAGAGAGTGTCCGTTTTTAACTATATGTAACCTTGTGGTGTGTGTAAACGGAGTAAGTAACAGCTATTACTTGAAATGTTTGTAGATAGTATGTGTGTTGTAGTGAGTGTTGTATATAGTTTATAGTAAAGTGTGCTGCTAATAGTGTGTGTTTTAAAGAGTTGCAGTTACTAAATGTGTTATAGAATGTATGGTATAGTGGTTTGAAGAATGTTATTACAAAGTGTGTGTGGCAGATAGTGTTGCTGATAGTATGTAAGTTTACAGACTACTACATGCAATAGTTAATAAGCACCTTAATTTTTTTATGATACGTACCTCAGATATTGTCCCTAATATGCTCATCAATGTCCGTAAATTAGCTTTCCTTATAGTTTTTATTGGAGAAACTGGGGGTGCAGGCGGCTGTAGCAAATATACTGCTTCTTGGGTTATTGTTTCCGGGAGCGTTAATGGTGGCATTCTCGAAATCTTTGTTTGTTTCGTTAAGATGATGACATTGTTCTTGTTTATAAAATTCCGAATTATAATTCCATTCCCTTCTTTTGTTAGCTTGAAAAAATCATCATTGTAGCAAGTTCCTTTAATTGACCCACTTTCATCAGCAAGAGCAATGTGGAATAAAATCTTATTTTCTTGCTTAGCGTTTTTGTAATGTGTTTTTGCAGAGCATTTGACTATGTTTGCTCGTATTGCTTTTTGATACGGTTTGCTTTCCTTGTGTTTGGTTTCCTTAATTTCTTGTATAGAAATCATCTGCAACGAGACAAATAATGTAAGTAGACTTTCTGAATCTAGCATGTAAAGAAAGCAAATTCCTAAAGCAAAATAACATACCAATTGATAATTTCAGCTTATTAAATAGCTACCCATAATGCTTTGTGATCGCTATAGTAGGACTCTAGTATACCAAAGTGAGTTATCTCTTCATTAACATATATATGGTCTAAGGTTGAATTGTAGTCTGTTGTGTAGTTTTGTATTTTTTGGTGACATTGAAATTGGTTTTGCATGTATTCTAAAAGTAGTGTTGCATTATGTGATACTTGTGCTAAATCTATGTTGAAGTCGCCCATTATTATATATTTGTAGTTTGGGTAGAAGCTCAATACGCTAGTTAACACTTGAAAAAGTTTTTGTAGTTGTACATGTGGTGGTTTGTATATTATCACAAATAAGTAATCACAATTCTTTATAATTAAAGTAAAATGTAAAATGTCAATTTCATGCTGTGTTTCATAAATTGGCAAAAGGCAAATATTTTTCTTGTAATAAATAGCAATCCCATGCTTGGTATTTTGATTATGGAATTTATCAAATAGCATCAGATGATAGTGGTCAATATATAATGAATGACTGTTCCCTTCCCTAGTTGTGTTTATTTCATTGAGACATATAATATCTGCCTTCATGATATTTGTGTCGGCTTGTATAGCTTTGTGATTTTTTTGTAGTGAACGTATGTTGTGTACAATAACATTAAAGTTTAGCAGATAATTACATAATTGTGGTACTGATATTTCTAATAGCATATCTGTCCTTAAGCGGGCCATTTCTTCATGAACCTTTGGGTGGACAACTATTTTGTCCTGCTGAAAGTTTTTAATATATATGTTTTCTAATGATTTTGCTCTGCTTAAAGCAACATAATGCAAATGATGTATTTTACTATTGTTAAAATGGATGTAAAGTGGTTCAATAGTTTCTCCTTGTGTTCTATGTATAGTACGTGCAGATGATTGGCGTAGTGGGAATTGCTTGCGTATTATTGTTATAAATTTTTGTGTAAATTGAAAATGTCTAGAGATAACATGAATTGGTGTCCAATGAGGTGAAATGTTACTGTGATATATGTGCCTATTTTCCTGTCTTGTTAATTTGCCAACATTTTCTTTATCAAAAAGAATCCATATCACATTTGGAATGCTATTGATAGTTTCTACTAATTCAACTATACCTGTTGCACCATTTGTTAAGCCATCGTTAACATTGATATTGCATGTTAGATCGTATCGTAATTTTAATGCAATATGCAATATAAATGGCAGGCCCATGGTCTTAGTTGCATCTGCAGGTAATTGCATTAGTATTTTTTTTTTACAATTTCGCTTAGGTCAGATGCAACTGTATCTATTGCGGTTGATGTGTATACAGGGTATTTTGTTATATGTTGTAACAAAACTTCATTATTAATATTATTAACCTCTTTGTTTGTTGCCATTATATAAGGGATGGTTTTGGTAATGTTTTGGGGTGGGTCTTGCTCGCCTGTTTGTATTTGTATAATATCGTCATTAGTTTGTTTTCCTTCTCTTAATCTATTTAGTAATTGAGCAAATGGTAAGTCGTTTAGCTGTCTCATAATTTTTGTTAATTCAAACAACTTAAAGTGTGTTTGCCATAAATTTGTACTTACTGGTCTGTATGAATGCCTAGAATTTTCAAATATGTATGTGTCAAATACTGGTTTTAACTGATAAAAATCTCCAATAGCTAATATGGATATCCCACCAAAAGGGAGTTTGGACATTTTAATTTCTTGTAACCTGTTATGTATAAAATTGAAAAGATTTGCCCCTACCATTGATATTTCATCAATTATTAGGAATTTAAGATGCAATAATTCATTTTGAAGTGCACTCCTGTTCTCATGAGTGAGTGGTTTATGAGATAGCGATTGCGAAACTGGTATTTTGAATGTACTATGTAGCGTTTTACCATGGATGTTATGTGCTGCTTTGCCTGTTGGAGCTGTAAGCAATACATAAATGTTATCAGGATTTTCCCCTGCTTTGGTATTGTAATAGCGTAGTAATGTTTGGTCAAGGGCTGTTATAAGGAAGCTTTTCCCTACTCCTGCACCACCTGTGCAAAACGTATAGCAAGGTGTTTCTTTGGTTTTTATCCAATGCAAGTGATGGTATATAAAGTTAAGTTGCTCATTTGTAAGATTTTGCATCAAACTGTGATATTGGTCATCTGGCATTATATTATTGGTTAAAAGTTCATCATTACTTGTACTTCTAATGCCTAAATCAAATGATAAGTCATATAATAGTGGTTCATTTGTTTGAACTTCAGGACAAATGTTTTCGTCAGTTTCTATATCCATTGGAGGTATAAGTAATGCGTCCAATGTACAGTCTCCATTGGCATTAGGTGTTAAAGGGGTATTATGCCTATTATACTTAGTATGATTAGCGTCAACTATATTTTGAAGTTCTAGGTATTTTTCATAATATGTTTCCTTATTACCAATAATTTGATTTTCTACTCTCCAGGGATAATAAAGCATTAGCAATTCTCTGTAATAATTTTCAGGGTCATTTTTTTTTATTAAACCTGCAATATCGAATTATTTTTTGTTTTTGCCGCTTTGTATAATCTGTTTCTGCAGTTTTATTTGGTATATTAATTTCAAGTTCTTCCTCATCCGAGCTATAAAAGTTGTTTTCGGTGGGGAAATTATCATGGTCTGTTGCATTTTTCTGCTTTCTATTTTTATGATTTCCATGATACATAGATGCATAGTCAGCTAATGTACACGTTTCCAAATCTGTAGGACGTTTGCTGTACTTTACTATTACATTATCATATTGTATTTGATTGGATGTATCAGGTAACAAATTTATAGTCTCAATGTCTTTTAATAAGTAGGTACGCTTTTCTGGAGGGCTTGTATTAATGAAAACATACGATCTAGAACTTTTGCGTAAAGGAATTTGAAGTATAAGATAGGCTGCTTCTTGCGCGCTTATTTCTGTACAGTTTAGGAATTTGTTACCTATATGCTTAAGCTGCTCTTTTATGCTTGGATTGTGATAAACTTCTTTTGCTGCTTGTGCAATCAACTTGCTCATTCCACGCTGTGATTTACTAATATATGATACTATATGTACGGCACATGCATATGCGTCTAAGATGTATTGTATATCAATGTTTGCTTGCCATGCTTGTAAAATTGTCGTATTGTAGTTATTAATAAAGCATTCAGCTGGTGTTCTTTTTAGGAAAATTGTATTTTTTTCTATAATGCAGCGTATACATCTAACATATTGACTTAGATCTAGTTTCATTGTATCTAAAAACTGTTCAAAGGAATAATGTGAGAACTCTTGCGTGTTCATAGTTAGGTGGATTAGTTCGATTTTCTGTAAGAGCTCTTGATCAGTTTTGTCTAGTGGTAATGGTTCCAGTATAAAAGTTTCTGGCATTGGATATTTTGGGTACTGGTATTTGCATGTTCTTTTATGTTTAATACGACAATTTTTGGTATGACCATGCTTTTGTAGTGGCAATAAAGGCTCGATATTTGTATCTTGTTGTTTTGCACAGGTTATATATTTATCTATAAAAGCTGTAACAGTAGTAACTTCTGAAGTTTCATACTGTGGAGCTCTTTCAATCCATATTATAGCATGTATATGTGGTGATCCTCTTTGTTGAAATTCTACTCTATAAAAGTAATCTATCACCTTGCCAATTGGGTTACTTTTATGCAGTAATATACAATTAAAGAATTTTCTAACTTGAAAGTCAAAATGTCGGGCACAAGTAATGGGATTTCTCTGTATTAATTTGCATTTTCCCTCCCATGACATTTTTTTTTAATTCTTCTTCTGTGCGTAATAGTATGTTGATTAAATGATACCATTTAGTTTCTGCTGCTGATAATGTTAAAAAAAATGTTGGTATCCCTAATTGTCTTATCATAGCAAATAAGTCTTTTTTGCATTGCTCCCAATATGGTGGTGAGCCACGTATTGTTTTTAGTATTTTATATCCCTCATTAAATTGGAAAATGCTACCTAATTTTTGTTTGATGTCTTTTGCTGTAATAATGTTACCATTGGTAAAATATTTTCTAAGTGAGATGTATATTTTGCTCTGTATTTGCTTAATATGCAACTTTTTCAATTTGAAGAAAACATTTGTCATGGACTTTGCTACTCTTAAATCATAACTTCTTAATTCCCATTGACATATTGTACTGTAATGTATTGGTACATGCCTTTCTTTGTTTGTTGGCCTTCGCTTCCCACAAAAAATAGTGGGGAAAGCTAAATATTCCGAATCTTTGTCTTCATATAGACCCCTTGGTGTGTTATATTCTGCAGGTGCTAAGTTAATAATGTTAATGCTTTCTGTAGTTATAGTTTCATTAGTTAGCATAGTATCTAAATTCCCAGCTGCAATGTTGTCTGATGAATCTGATGTATTGTTTGCATCAGAAGTGTCATTACAAGGTGGCATATTCTCTGGTGTATATTCCCAATCTTTATTAACAGTGACTCCATATTCTTGGAACATACTGCTAGTAGTTGCTAAATATAGAGCTGCACGCTTTACTTTGTTTGGCCTTACATTTTCGAAATGGGTATAGGATTTATAGCTTAATTTGCGTTTTAATTTTATTGGAATCGTCATGTTATCATTAATTTGTCTTGGTAAAACAGTTACAGTTGTCATAACATCGGCAGGAACGTTAACTACTGCACCTGAGAGAGATTTTTGGAAGCCTCGCGGCAGCGTTCTGATTTGTAAAAAAGGTATTCTTGGCAATACTAATCTCTCTTCTAAATTATGCAAGTGTAATTCAGGTGGGATATCAGGAAATGTCATCCCATTATAGAAAGAACATGGTGGTATTTTGTCCTTGGCAATATATTGGTAACATGTCCGGCATATATCTTCTGTTCGATATTGACTAATGTTACATTCTATGAATTTAGCCCTTTTTTTTAACTTGTGCGTTGTTTGCAAACTTTGTTTATGCCATAACTGATTGCAAATAGTGCAAGCATACTCTGGGCCATATTTAATTTGTGCATGGAAAGTACTAATTGTGGCATTTGTCAAAGATGTTATATTTGTGGCATTAAGTGTATTTTCTGTTTCTTGTGCATGCAATCTTTTTCTGTTACAGTTATTTGGTTGTACTTCTATTGCATTTGGTTCATTGTGAATCCCAGCATTATGTGTAAATGTGTTTGTTATTGGATTGGGATTGTTAATAGCGATGATAGATTCAATATGACTTGTGGTTGTGGAATTCTCTGTATGCATTTGCCTATCGCTGTTGAGTGTTTCTGTAATTGTATTTTCTAGTTGTAACTCTATAGGTGTGATATGTATAGAGGCATGTAGAGTTAACTTAGTAGTATGGATATACATGTCTCTTATAGGTGTAACTTTTTTCTCTCTATGTTTTCTTTGTGTTGTCTCAAGTGACAATTTGCTAATTTTGCGTACTGTAACTGGAGTGAAGTATAAAGTAAAACTTAATGAATGTGGCACTTTGTTCTGGAGAGCCAACGTTCTGATGTAATCAATAACCTGCTCAGGTGATTTGATTTGTAAAGCAATAGAGGTCCCCTTAGCAGGAGGTATTAATTCCTCATTTTGGCTATTTGAATTAAATACAAAGTATGCATGAATCGTTTTGAATATTGAAATAGTGTATGCATTAAAACAAATCAATATACCATTGTTAAAATGCATTGAAGTAAGGGTTCTCAAAAGCCTTGCATTTTGCATTTCTGTTTGCTTTTCCTCCATCGTTATGCTCTTTTTTTGCTTAATTGCATATATAACGCTATTGTGCTCTATGTAATTGGGTAAATATTGTGGTTGCATACAATTTTCTTTATTAATTGACTGCATTTCAATATATAGTGCATTTCCAAGTCCCATAATAGATTGCAAGTCTTGACTATCCCAACTATGTGCGGGTTTACAGTAGTTATGTAGAATAGCAAATAGACTATTTTGTATAGATTGTGTACACCTTGATGGTAGTGTAAGATTTGTTTGTGTTTGCTGTTTGTCTGTACTATTTATGACATTTATATGTTGTTGTGTTTGTGGCCAAAAAGTTTGTTCTATGTTGTTCTTGATGTTAATATGCATTTTGGACAATATAGTCTTGGGGTTACTTTTTGGGCTAAGTATTTTGTTACCCTGAGTGTTAGGTTTGTTTGTAGGATGGGAGCTTTGTATATATGCGTTATTATGCAAATCACTTGTTGAGCCTGTGATGTTTTGTGTCTGTATGTTTTTTGTATCACAACTCGTGACTCTTGTGTTGTGTCTAAGTGTATTTCTAAGTATATTTGCGTATGTCGGAGTATTATGTGAGTTACTTGCATATTCTGTTGTATCTATGCTAGTGCAGGTAGGTAGCGTCAGTTGTGCAGTTGTTATAGGCACAATGCAATTTTTTGAGGGGGGAATATGCTGATCAGTAGCTAATGATGTTGATGGCCGAAGAGTACCTGCCTTTGATCTTTGGAGGCAATCTCTTTCATTTTCTATGCGAGTTCTTAATGTGTGTGTGAATAAATCTGTACATGCTTTAGTAGAATGCACATAAATATGCTTGTGTAATATGGCACTTGAATTTTTTTCTGCTATGAGCATTGCCTTATGTAGTGAATCTTTTTTAATTGGAATTATATCTATTGGAGTTAATTCATATGGTAAGTAATTACTATTGGGTCGCTTTAGACTATATGCCAGATTTGTTATGCACTGTATAAGCCCTTCAAATGATATTTGTATGGTAATACATGTCCCATTTGGGTGAGGCATTCCTGTGGTGTCGCGGCTATGCGAGTCAAATACAAAGTATGAATGTTCACTGTGCATAATAGCTATAACATACATATCCATGCAAAGTAAAACACCGCAATGCAAATTGAGTGCAGCTCTCAATACTGTTTGCATATTTGGCGACGATGGGTCAAACTGTTTCAGTATATCCCCATAAGAAGGTTGTTTAAGCTTAAGCGAATAGATAGTGTCATTGTGTTGGATATAATTTGGTAAATCATCAGGATGCAGAAGCTGTTCTTGATTTATGGAATGCATATCTATATATAAAGCATCCCCTAAGTCCATAATGGCATGTAAATCTTCTACAGTCCATGTATTAGCAGGTTTGTAGCTATTGTGTATGATTGCGAATGTGCTGTTTGGCAAACATTGGATGCCCCGCGAAGTAGGAGAAAATTTGTTATGCCCTTGATGATAAGCTGCCTGCAGTATTTCCATGATATTAATAGCGACACAAAAATATTGTTCAAATAAACTGCCGGTATTAAACTACCTATTATAGGTTTGTATTGTAGCGTTCTTTGGATGCTGTATTTTAGTGTTGTAAGTTTCTTGTATGGACTATATATCTGTATGCTTCTATACAAGTATAATGCTAACTAGCATATATTAAAATTTATATACACTTTCTAACTTTTCTGAGTAGTTACTATTTATTTGTATAGCTATACAAGGTTCATGCAACTTCCCTTGTGCTGCTAATAACAGTAAGTAATAAATAGATGCTGTTCAGCAAACTAATTTGTGTGAGATAGGTTAGATGTATACTGCATTAAATTTATGCTATATGCATAGGATTCTAAAATGAATAGAAGTGTTTTCTAAGCATGCATTTGTTGTGTGTTTCTATACGCTTGTAGTGTTTCCATGAAGGTTGTGCTTTAAGCAAAGCTCAGTGTTTCTTAAATAGCCTGTGAATGATGTTTACGGATTTGTAAGCACTAGACTTTCTCAACAGCCTATAGCTATCGCTAACAGAGGTTATGCATGCTGAAAACAATGAGTATGTTTAAAAAAAAATATATATATATTCTAATGATCCCAACTGATTTGTTTTCACCATAGGCTGGTGTATCAACAATAAATTAAGATACTTTCACCTTGATGCCTTGAAAAAGATTGCGCAACTTCTCACAGTTATCTATGGAAGAATAAAAACAAGTATTAATGTTGATTTAGCATAGTAATATACAGTAAGTTGTCAATAGTAACGAAATTAAGTAATTTTTGCATGGCTCATAAAGTTGGTAGATGTAATAGAGGGAAAACACAAGTAGAAATTGTATCCTAAAGAGCAATACAGATGCAATAATATGGAGATGGTTTGTAGTGTAAGGTTTCTGTCGAGTATGGTAGAAAAAGTGTTGTGAAATGTAGCATAGTGTAGACAATGTGTAGCCAAAAAAGTGTACATCGAGAATGTGTAGCCGAATGTGAAGAAAAGAGTAGTAGAGTGTTTTTCTTAGAGTAAAATATTTAAATAGTTTCATTAAAAAAGACAAACAGTACGGTACAAAAACAAAGGCAATAAAACTTGTCAGTGCTTCACATAATTCATCCCATGGTAGTCTGCAGCACGGAATTATGCAACATATTGGTGCATGCGCTAAGGTACAGGGGCTAAGGCAGAGGCGCAAAGTAACACGTGTCATGCCACATGTGTGAAGTCACAGAATGTGTGTGCTGTAAAGAGTAGATGGAAGAGATTGTGAATGAGAATGTATGCTAAAGAGTGTGTGGTACAGAATGTGTAATAGAGAATGCATGGTGTAAAAAGCATTGTGGCCAGTGTGTGCTATTACAGTTGAAAACAGGGACAGCAAACTGAAAAACTTTGAGAAAAAGTTGACAGAGCCTCACGTAAGTAACCCCATTGGAGTTTGCAGATTAGTTCTCACCTGCATGCTCACTTTCTCATCATCAGCTATTGTCAACTTAAAGGTTTAAAGTTTGAAAAAGCTAGGTAAACAAAGAGGAGAGTAAAGAAGAGGCAGTGTGTCATACGTCAAGAAGTAGCGAGAGGAGTAAGAGTAATGTATGTACAGTACAATTTTAAAGGATAGTAGTGAGGATAAAGACAGTAGAGATGTAAGCATTAGCTCTGGTGCATGTTGTGAAGATGTACACAAAAATGCGTGCAACAGGTAGTATGGTAAAGATTATGTATAATTATAGTGCATGAGAGTGTGCAACAGAGCGCGTGCAATAGAGCGCATGCAACAGCATGCATGCAACAGAGCGCATGGCAAAGGAAAGAGGGCGCGTGGAAAGAGGGCGCGTGGAAAAAGGGCGCGTGGAAAGAGGGCGCGTGGAAAGAGGGCGCGGGGAAAGAGGGCGCGGGGAAAGAGGGCGCGGGGAAAGAGGGCGCGGGGAAAGAGGGCGCGGGGAAAGAGGGCGCGGGGAAAGAGGGTGCATAAAGAAATAGTCTATTAATGGTGAAAACACTGAGCTATCTAAAGGAAAAACTGTCCCAAAAATTTGACAGTGCCTTACATAAGTAACATCATTGCATCGTGCAGATTGGTTGTCATGTGCATGCTCACTTTCTCATCATTAGTTATTGCCAACAAACCGGCTGGAAGTGTGAATAATGTAGGGGAAAATAAAGTGAGAATAAAGAAGAGCCAGTATGTAGTATACATGGAGTAGAAAGAGCAGTAAGAGTAGTGTGTGTAGTGTTTGCTTGATAGTAAAGGCTAGGAGGATAATAAAGGTAGTAGAGTTGTAAGCATTAGCTAGGGTGCATGTAGAGGAGATGTGTATTACAATTTGCACAGTAGCTAGTATGTTAAAGTGCATACCAAAAGACAGCGTGTAGGAAAGTGTATTGCATAGAGCGTGTGGCAGAGAGGCTGTGGTAAAGAGCTGGTAGTACAGAGAGTGCCATAGAGGCTGTAAATATAGTGCGTGCTATAGAGTATATGCACCATGTTGTCATATGCGCTAAGTTACACGCGCTAAGTTACCTGCGCTAAGTCACAGTTGCTAAGCCACATGTGTCAAGTTACACAATGAGAGTACTGTAGAGAGTGGCTAAAAGAGTGTGAATGAGAATGTGTGCTAAAGAGTGTGTGGTACAGAATGTATAATAGAGAATGCATGGTGTAAAAAGCAGTGTGTGCTATTACAATTAAAAACAGGGATAGGAAACTGAAAAACTTTGAGAAAAAGTTGACAGAGCCTCACGTAAGTAACCCCATTGGAGTTTGCAGATTGGTTCTCACCTGCATGCTCACTTTCTCATCATCAGCTATTGTCAACTTAAAGGTTCAAAGTTTGAAAAAGCCAGGAAAACAAAGAGGAGAGTAAAGAAGAGGCAGTGTGTCATACGTCAAGGAGTAGCGAGAGGAGTAAGAGTAATGTATGTACAGTACAATTTTAAAGGATAGTAGTGAGGATAAAGACAGTAGAGATGTAAGCATTAGCTGTGGTGCATGTTGAGAAGATGTACCTAAAAATGTGTGCAACAGGTAGTATGCTAAAGATTATGTAAAATCATAGTGCATGAGAGTGTGTGTGGCAGAGAGCATTTAAGAAGTGCATGCAACAGAGTGTGTGCAACAGAGTGTGTGCAACAGAGTGTGTGCAACAGAGTGTGTGCAACAGAGCGCGTGCAACAGAGCGCGTGCAACAGAGCGCGTGCAACAGAGTGCGTGCAATAGAGCGCATGCAACAGCATGCATGCAACAGAGTGCATGGCAAAGGAAAGAGGGCGCATGGAAAGAGGGCGCGTGGAAAGAGGGCGAGTGGAAAGAGGGCGCGTGGAAAGAGGGCGCATGGAAAGAGGGCGCGTGGAAAGAGGGCACGTGGAAAGAGGGCGCGTGGAAAGAGGGCGCGTGGAAAGATGGCGCGTGGAAAGAGGGCGCGGGGAAAGAGGGCGCGGTGAAAGAGGGGGCGGGGAAAGAGGGAAAGGGAAAGAGGGGGCGGGGAAAGAGGGCGCGGGGAAAGAGGGGGCGGGGAAGAGGGGGCGGGGAAGAGGGGGCGGGAAAGAGGGTGCGGGAAAGAGGGCGCGGGAAAAAGGGCGCGAGAAGAGGGCGCGGGGATAGAGGGGGCGGGGAAGAGGGGGCGGGGAAGAGGGGGCGGGGAAGAGGGGGCGGAGAAGAGGGGGCGGAGAAGAGGGGGCGGGGAAGAGGGTGCATAAAGAAATAGTCTATTAATGGTGAAAACACTGAGCTACGTAAAGGAAAAACTTTCCCAAAAAGTTGACAGTGCCTTACATAAGTAACATCATTGCATTGTGCAGATTGGTTGTCATGTGCATGCTCAGTTTCTCATCATTAGTTATTGCCAACAAACCGGCTGGAAGTGTGAATAATGTAGGGGAAAATAAAGTGAGAATAAAGAAGAGCCAGTATGTAGTATACATGGAGTAGAAAGAGCAGTAAGAGTAGTGTGTGTAGTGTTTGCTTGATAGTAAAGGCTAGGAGGATAATAAAGGTAGTAGAGTTGTAAGCATTAGCTAGGGTGCATGTAGAGGAGATGTGTATTACAATTTGCACAGTAGCTAGTATGTTAAAGTGCATACCAAAAGACAGCGTGTAGGAAAGTGTATTGCATAGAGCGTGTGGCAGAGAGGCTGTGGTAAAGAGCTGGTAGTACAGAGAGTGCCATAGAGGCTGTAAATATAGTGCGTGCTATAGAGTATATGCACCATGTTGTCATATGCGCTAAGTTACACGCGCTAAGTTACCTGCGCTAAGTCACAGTTGCTAAGCCACATGTGTCAAGTTACACAATGAGAGTACTGTAGAGAGTGGCTAAAAGAGTGTGAATGAGAATGTGTGCTAAAGAGTGTGTGGTACAGAATGTATAATAGAGAATGCATGGTGTAAAAAGCAGTGTGTGCTATTACAATTAAAAACAGGGATAGGAAACTGAAAAACTTTGAGAAAAAGTTGACAGAGCCTCACGTAAGTAACCCCATTGGAGTTTGCAGATTGGTTCTCACCTGCATGCTCACTTTCTCATCATCAGCTATTGTCAACTTAAAGGTTCAAAGTTTGAAAAAGCCAGGAAAACAAAGAGGAGAGTAAAGAAGAGGCAGTGTGTCATACGTCAAGGAGTAGCGAGAGGAGTAAGAGTAATGTATGTACAGTACAATTTTAAAGGATAGTAGTGAGGATAAAGACAGTAGAGATGTAAGCATTAGCTGTGGTGCATGTTGAGAAGATGTACCTAAAAATGTGTGCAACAGGTAGTATGCTAAAGATTATGTAAAATCATAGTGCATGAGAGTGTGTGTGGCAGAGAGCATTTAAGAAGTGCATGCAACAGAGTGTGTGCAACAGAGTGTGTGCAACAGAGTGTGTGCAACAGAGTGTGTGCAACAGAGCGCGTGCAACAGAGCGCGTGCAACAGAGCGCGTGCAACAGAGTGCGTGCAATAGAGCGCATGCAACAGCATGCATGCAACAGGGTGCATGGCAAAGGAAAGAGGGCGCATGGAAAGAGGGCGCGTGGAAAGAGGGCGCGTGGAAAGAGGGCGCGTGGAAAGAGGGCGCGTGGAAAGAGGGCACGTGGAAAGAGGGCGCGTGGAAAGAGGGCGCGTGGAAAGGTGGCGCGTGGAAAGAGGGCGCGGGGAAAGAGGGCGCGGTGAAAGAGGGGGCGGGGAAAGAGGGAAAGGGAAAGAGGGGGCGGGGAAAGAGGGCGCGGGGAAAGAGGGGGCGGGGAAGAGGGGGCGGGGAAGAGGGGGCGGGAAAGAGGGTGCGGGAAAGAGGGCGCGGGAAAAAGGGCGCGAGAAGAGGGCGCGGGGATAGAGGGGGCGGGGAAGAGGGGGCGGAGAAGAGGGGGCGGGGAAGAGGGTGCATAAAGAAATAGTCTATTAATGGTGAAAACACTGAGCTACGTAAAGGAAAAACTTTCCCAAAAAGTTGACAGTGCCTTACATAAGTAACATCATTGCATTGTGCAGATTGGTTGTCATGTGCATGCTCACTTTCTCATCATTAGTTATTGCCAACAAATAGGCTGAAAGTGTCAAAAATGTAGGGGAAAATAAAGTGAGAATAAAGAAGAGACAGTATGTAGTATACATGGAGTAGAAAGAGCAGTAAGAGTAGTGTGTGTAGTGTTTGCCTGATAGTAAAGGATAGGAGGATAATAAAGGTAGTAGAGTTATAAGCATTAGCTAGGGTGCATGTAGAGGAGATGTGTATTACAATTTGCACAATAGGTAGTATGTTAAAGTGTATGCCAAAAGACAGCGTGTAGGAAAGTGGGTTGCATAGAGCGTGTGGCAGAGAGGCTGTTGTGAAGAGCTGGTAGTACAGATAGTGCCATAGAGGCTGTAAATATAGTGCGTGCTACAGAGTATATGCACCATGTTGTCATATGCGCTAAGTTACACGCGCTAAGTTACCTGCGCTAAGTCACAGTTGCTAAGCCACATGTGTCAAGTTACACAATGAGAGTACTGTGGAGAGTTGCTAAAAGAGTGTGAATGAGAATGTGTGCTAAAGAGTGTGTGTTGTGGAGTGTGTTTTGGAGAATGCATGGTGTAAAATGCATGCTGTGGTGTGTGCGCAATTTCTGTTGAAAAAAGGGGTAGGAAAAGGAAATAATTGTATAAAAAGTTGACAGAGCACCGCGTAAGTAACACCATTGTAGTTTGCACATTGGTTCTCACCTGCATGCTCACTTTCTCATCATCAGGTATTGTAAACGTTTAGGTTTTAAATATGAAAAAGAAACGAAAACAAAGAGGAGAATAAAGAAGAGGCAGTGTGTCTTTTACGTTAAGGAGTAGCGAGAGGAGTAAGAGTAATGTATGTAGTGTACAATTGTAAAGGATAGTGTTGAGGATAAAGGTCAGTAGTGATGTAAGCATTAGATGTGGTGTATGTTGAGGAGATGTTCTTAAAAATGTGTGCAACAGGTAGTATGGTAAAGAGTATGTAAAAGCATAGTGCATGATAGAGCGTATGGCAGAGAGCATTTAAGAAGTGCATGCAACAGAGTGCATGCAACAGAGTGCGTGCAAAAGAGCGCGTGCAATAGAGCGCATGCAACAGTGTGCGTGCAAAAGAGTGTTTGTAGAGGATTAAAGTATATTATTGCTGGAAAAATTGACATAGGCAAAGTCCAAATCCCCTGGTAGTGTTGAGTGTTTAATGTCAGTAACACTATTGAGGTTTGCCAAATACTTTACTTGTATGTTCACTTCTTCATTGTTAAAATTCGGCAGCATATAGCTTGAAAGTTCCCCAAAAAAAGGATTAAAAAGAGGCGCGTCTAACGACCAACAGTAGTCTAAATGTAGGCATTAAGTATGATATATGTAGAGGAGGTGTCTCTAAAAAAGTGCGCTTTAAATTGTATTCTGTAAAATATAGCATGTTAAAGAGTGCATGTTAAAGATTGTCTGGTAAACAGTGCAAACGCAAGACTGTTTGTAGAAATCTAAACTATATTGCTATCTAATAAATTCAACTGCTCTAACGTAAAAGTTGCCAGCGCCTCATGTTATTAACACCATTCGAGTTTTCCGATTGTTTTGCATGTGCATGCTTACTTCCCCATCAACAGCTAATGGCAAATGTGGTTTATATTCACATTTTCACGATGTCACACAGGCATTTACACAAACCTACACATACACACTGCTTCATTCAATCGTGAATTTAAGTACTCCATGCAAACTTCCCATTTTGCTCATTTCTTTAAAAGCAATAATACATTATTTGATTGTGCACAGCCATCTATGTATTGCTTTTTTTGGCCCAACTCTTTTCTCTCCCCTTTCCCATAGCAAGCTTTTGTTGAGGAAGTTTCCCTCAACCTGCCCCACGCTCTTCAGAATCATGGGTGTCTTTTTTTGCAACTTTTCTCTTTTGCCCAGCCGGACCCATATTTGCTGGTGGGGATGTTTCTTCTATTTTATCTTTGCCCTTTTCCGGCTTATGTTTATGGCTGTGAGGCAAATTCTTCCTGAAGCAGTATGGCAAGCAATGTGCTATGTTTTTTGGCTGTTTTGTTGTTTGCTTGCTTTTTATCTAACTTTTTGTTTCTCGAGCTTAAGCGGTGTGGGTCATTCCGGTGCAGCGGCATGCAGGGAGTGCTTTCCTCGGTAAGTATGGTGCTGTTTGTAGGACTTAGGTAAGGCATATTGTAAGTAACTCATTTTTTTTTCTGTTTCGTTACAGGTCTTCAGCAGTGAGGGTCGTTCCAGTGCGGTGGCTTGCAGGGAGGCTTTTCCTTTGTAAGTATGGTGTTGTTTGCGGGACTTAGGTAAGGCATATTGTATGTTTTGTAACTAACTGTGTATCTTTGTTTGTTTACAGGGCTTCATCGTTCTGGGGTGCTACGGTGGAGATGCCTACATGGAGCACTTTCCCCAAATGTATGGTGCTGTTTGGGCTATGCATCTATTAAAAAAAGCTAGCATTAGCTACGATGTTTAAGAGGTGTGCTACAAATGGTGTGCAGTAAAGTATGTGTATTGAGAGTACGTGTGGAAGAGGGCGCGGGGAAGAGGGCGCGGGGAGGAGGGCGCGGGAAAGAGGGCGCGGGAAAGAGGGCGCGGGAAAGAGGGCGCGGGAAAGAGGGCGCGGGAAAAAGTGCACGGGAAAGAGGGCGCGGGAAAAAATGCGCGAGAAAGAGGGCGCGGGAAAGAGGGCGCGGGAAAGAGTGCGCATAAATAAATAGTCTATTAATGGTGAAAACACTGAGCTAGCTAAAGAAAATAGTTGCCCACAAAGTTGACAGTGCGTTACATAAGTAACACCATTGCATTGTGCAGATTGGTTGTCACGTGCATGCTCACTTTCTGTTTATTGTTTTTTTTTGACAAATAGGCTGAAACTGTCCAAAAAGAAGTGGAAAAAAAGGTGAGAATAAAGAAGAGACAGTATGTAGTATACATGAAAAAGTAGTTTTGAGCAGTAAAAGTAGTGTGTGTAGTGTTTGACTGATAGTAAAGGATAGGAGGATAATAAAGGTAGTAGTTGGAAGCATTAGCTATGCAGCATGTAGAGGAGATGTGTATTACAATGTGTACAGTAGGTAGTATGTGAAAGCGCCTGCCAAAAGATAGCATGTACAAAAGTGTGTGGCATACAGTGTGTGGCAGAGAGCCTGTGGTAAAGAGCTGGTAGTACAGAGAGTGCCATAGAGGCTGTAACTAAACTGCGTGCTACAGAGTATATGCACCATGCTGTAATATGCACTAAGTTACATGCGCTAATTTATCTGCGCTAAGTTACCTGCGCTAAGCCACATGTGGTAAGTTACACAATGAGAGTACTGTAGAGAGTGGATAAAAGAGTGTAAATGAGAATGTGTGCTAAAGAGTGTGAGGTGTGAAGTGTGTTTTTGAGAATGCATGGTGCAAAATGCATGGTGTGGAGTGTGAGCAATTACTGTTGAAAACAGGGATAGGAAAATGAAAAAAATTCAGAAAAAGTTGACAGAGCCTCACGTAAGTAACACCATTGGAGTTTGCAGATTGGTTCTCACCTGCATGCTCACTTTCTCATCATCAGCTATTGTCAACTTATAGTTTGAAAGTATGAGAAAAGCAAGGGAAACAAAGAGGAGTATAAAGAAGAGGCATAGTGTAGTATACATAAAGGAGTAGCGACAGGAGCAAGAGTAATGTATGCAGTGTACAAATAATAAAGGATAGTAGTGAAGATAAAGGCATTAGAGATGTAAATTTGCTGTGGTGCATGTTGAGGGGATGTATATAAAAATGTGTACAAAAAGTAGTATGCTAAAGAGTATGTGAAATGATAGTGCATGAGAGCGTGTGACACAGTGAGTGCAACAAAGCGCACGCAACAGACCGCGTGCAACAGAGCGCGTGCAACAGAGCGCGCGCAACAGAGCGCGTGCAACAGAGCGCGTGCAACAGAGCGCGTGCAACAGAGCGCGTGCAACAGAGCGTCACACGCGCTAAGTTACACGCGCTAAGTTACACGCGCTAAGTTACATGCGCTAAGTTACACGCGCTAAGTTACCCGCGCTAAGTTACACGCGCTAAGTTACACGCACTAAGTTACACGCGCTAAGTTACACGCACTAAGTCACACAATGAGTGTACTGTAGAGAGTGGATAGAGGAGAGTGAATTTCAATGTGCGCTAAAGAGTGTGTGGTGTTGCGTGTGTTTTGGAGAATGCATGATGTGAAATGCATGGTGGCGAGTGTGCGCTATTACTGCTGAAAATAGGAATAGCAAAAGGTAAAACTTGTCCAAAAAGTTTGCAGAGCCTCACGTCAGTCACACCATTTGAGTTAGCAGATTGGTTCTCACCTGCATGCTCACTTTCTCATCATTAGCTATTGTCAACTTTTAGTTGTAAATTATGAAAAATCATGGAAAACAAAGAGAAGCTTAAAGAAGATAAAGTGTGTAATAAACATAAAGGAGTAGCGAGAGGAGTAATTTATGTAGTATACAAATATTAAAGGTTAGTATTGAAGATAAAGGCAGTAGAGATGTAAGCATTAGCTGTAGTTCATGTTGAGGAGATGTACATAAAAATGTGTGCAACAGGTAGTATGGTAAAGAGTATGTAAAATCAGTGCATGAGAGAACGTGTGACAGAGCACGTGCAACAGAGGGCATGCAACATAATCTCGACACGTGCTAAGTTATACGCGCCAAGGCACACGCGCGAAGTCACACAAGCAGTGTGTATGTAGAGAGTGAATGGAAAGGGGCATTAAGGAGAAAGTAGGCATAAGAGTGCATGTTATAAAATGTGTAACAGAGAACGCATGGTGTAAACTGGATGAGGAGTGCGTGTGAAAGTCTATAGTTAAGCCGTTAATAAAAAGTGTTGCGCAGTAGGAGCATATATATGTAGTATACCAAAAACTGCCAATGCAGGACTTAATTGCCAAACAGTGCATGACATTTTTAAGCTATGAACCATATGTTCTGAATGAAAAAATGCATTTTTTTCCAACGCGTGATTCCCCAAAAACAATTGCACAGTAGTATCTGCATTACTGCGGGTAATACATACATGAAGGCCAATGTTTGTACAGCAAACACTAAAATTAAGTAACCTTCGAGGAGCGATGAAATAATTTAGAAAAGGATACCTCGTCCCGCTAGCGTACTTTGTGAAACCCCTCCCACCCCCTCCAAAAGTCTAACAAACATCACATGACAAAATGTCACTGCTAGTATAAGCTTAACCCCCCTCCCCCCCTTTTCGCCCCCCTCATCACACACTTGTTTCAGTTGGTTCCATTAGCATAGAAGCCTTAGAGATTTAAGTAAGGTAAAGACGCGTTTTAGACGGTACCTATACGTAAACAATGCACCTTGAAAGCATATGCAAAGAATCCCAACCGGAAGATGGTAAATGTATTCAAATGTCAAGCAAAACGAATAGAAATAAAGCCAAATCTATAGAATGCGCGCACCATAACTGCAATCATAGGCCAAAAGTCAGATCCAAAAGGAGGCATGCACATGAAAACATTTCACATAAATGTTTCGCATCACAAAACACATTTCGCCAACAAAAGTAAAAGAGTCGTAAGACATGTAACGAACAGTATCAAGCGCATTAATATTCCACGGGTGCGAAATTTGTATACTAGCATATAATTGCAGATGACTGGCAACAGTCGCAAATTTGCAATGCAATCGTTGTTAAAGTATCTTATGCATAGAGTGTTTCAGTGAGGATGAAATAAGTGGCAAACTAAAGCCAAACGTTACCGTAATAAGGCTAGCATTAGTGCACATGACAAAATGTCACTGCTAGTATAAGGTTAACCCCCCTCCCCCCCTTTTCGCCCCCCTCATCACACACTTGTTTCAGTTGGTTACATTAGCATAGAAGCGTTAGAGATTTAAGTAAGGTAAAGACGCGTTTTAGACGGTACCTATACGTAAACAATGCACCTTAAAAGCATATGCAAAGAATCCCAACCGGAACATGGTAAATGTATTCAAATGTCAAGCAAAACGAATAGAAATAAAGCCAAATCTATAGAATGCGCGCACCATAACTGCAATCATAGGCCAAAAGTCAGATCCAAAAGGAGGCATCCATATGAAAACATTTCACATAAATGTTTCGCATCACAAAACACATTTTGCCAACAAAAGTAAAACAGTCGTAAGACATGTAAACAGTATCAAGCGCATTAATATTCCGCGGGTGCGAAATTTGTATACTAGCATATAATTGTAGATGACTGGCAACAGTCGCAAATTTGCAATGCAATCGATGTTAAAGTATCTTATGCATAGAGTGTTTCAGTGAGGATGAAATAAGTGGCAAACTAAAGCAAAACGTTACCGTAATAAGGCTAGCATTAGTGGTGCAAGCAAAAAGAGCAAGTCAATGTACTGCGTGTGCATTCGTTAAAGTAGGACTAATATGTTTTGAAAGCTGTTCGGTTTTAAGCTAAAAAACAAATGATGGCATCTAAACGTAACGCTTACAAATCAAAATAAGCAGGATACCCAACGATGGCGAAGCGGTACCGTAATGTATACCGAAATACTGGCGAAAGCCAAAAGCATCCAGGTTATGTGCTGTCTATGTGTGTCCCTTCTAAATTCTGCCCAATCTACGCTCACCAAATATTTTATTGCAAACTTGACAAAAAAGCGCGGCTCGGAAGTTTAAATGCATTCAGATACGAAGCGCACTGTGGTAACTACAAAGCGCCTAACATGTTTCCAAAGGTTGAGATCGCAAAACCACTGCACTTGTCATTAGCCAAACACGACAGAAAACGTTCAGTGAGTTCATTGTGTAAACGGAAATACAATAGAAGCTGCTTACCTTATAGCAATAGAGATCGTTTTGGTCGTACCGGATGACCCACGAAATGTCTTGAATGTCTGCTCTCCCAGTTTAGGTCAAGGAAAAGAGAAATAAAAGGGAGTTAATTCAAATGTCTTCTGAAATCTAGCCATCTATTCGAAAGGCAAATGCATTGTAAGTTGTATTTTAAGTAATAATTGTACGATTTCGGACAACAGAGCAAGTGTGCAATGCAATCCAGGGAAACGTTTGTAATGCAGTGTGCGCCTCACTAAGTATGCAATACACGCGTACCGTAATGTGTATAGTAAGAGTGGCAAGGACACAAAAACTGCAAAATAACGTGGTGTGCGTGCGTGCTCCTTATAAATCGTGTTAAATCTTTCCTAGCAAGTGATTTCTTTTCAAAAGATTGTAATCGCGGCTTCGAAACTTAAAGTCAGCAAGATACCAAACGATGGCGAGCCGGTACCGTAATGTATATATAAATCGCGGCGAAAGGTAAAACATTAATGTAATGTGGTGTGTGTGCGTGTCCCTTCTAAATTCTGCCTAACATATGCTAGTACATCTTTTCGTTGCAGCTTTTAAATAAAAGTGCGGCTTTGAAAATTTAAAGCCATAAAGACACTCAGCGAACTTTGCTAATAAATAAAGCGCATAACATGTTTGCAAAGGTTAACATTGGAAATTTACTGTACTTGTCATTAGCAATCCACGATAGAAAACGTTCGTTGAGTTTATTTTAAAAAGGGCAATACAATTGAAGTTGCTTACCTTTTTGCAATAGAGATAGTATACTTCGTACCGGATGACCCACGTAATGTCTAGAATGGCTGCTGTTCCAGTTCAGGTCGAGGAAAAGAGAAATGAAGCGTATTTAATATAAATGATCTCAAAAATGTAACCATCGATTCGAAAGCAAAAGGCATTCTAAGTTGTATTTTAACTAATAAATGTACGATCCCTGACAACAATAGCAAGTCTGAAATGTAAAGCATGGGAAAGTGTATTATGCAGAGAGCGCTTCACTAAGTATGCAATACACGGGAAACGCTAGCAAATCGGTACCGTAATGTATTTATTAATAGCGGCGAACACAAAAAGCATGCAAGGTAATGTGGTGTGTGTGCGTGGTCCTCACAAATTTCGTCAAATATTTATTAGCAAGTGTTTTTCTTTTTAAAATGCAAGTAATCGCGGCATTGACAATTAAAGGGAGCAAGATACCAAACGATGGCGAAGCGGTCCCGTAATGTATATAATAATCCCGGAAAAAGCATAAAAATTAAGGTTATATGGGGTGCGTGCCCCTTCTAAATCCTGCCCAATATAAGTTAGTCAATTTCCCCGTTGCAGATAGTAAATAAAAGCGCGGTTTTGAAAATTGAAAGGCATCAAGATACTGAGCGGACTTTGCTAACAATAAAAGCGCCCAACATGTTGGCTAAGGTTAACATAGTAAAACACCAGCACTTTACATTAGCAAAACACGATACAAAACGTTCAATGCGTTTATTTACAAAACGGCAATACAAATAAAGTGGCTTACCTTTTCGGAATAGAGATAGTTTAGCTCGTACTGGATGACCTGGAACCAAGCAATGTTTTCGAATGGCTGCTCTTTGAGTTTAAGTACAGTCAAACCGGAGGAAAGGGGAGTTACTTTAAATGAATAACAATAGAGAAGTAACACTTGTTTACGAACAGCACGTGTGTGAAATCTTGTTGTTGTCTAGCCGTATGCTAATGTTTGGGTGGTGGTCTTCCTTGGATGAAAGGAATGTCTGCCTGAGAGTGTGTGCTATCGTTAGCGAGGAGGTGTGAATTCCTGGCGAATTGAATGTGAAAGCATGCATGAGACAGATAGCGATGCAGCAAAAGGAAACGCGGCTCCAACCTGTCTGACCGCGTTCAAAGTTTTTATCAAAGAGAATTCACCGCAAATGCGCTGTAAAGCTAAAACCTCCTTTACGAATACAAAACATTCTAAATACAGGCAAATTACGAAAATAAGTAAACAGACTTACCTTTAGATGCCTTACCTTAGACCCGCCAAAAGATTAATACCTACAGAGTAAAGCTCCTAAAGCACGATGCTGCCCGGGATAGTCAGGCCCGCGGAAGTCCCTGTAAAACCCCCCCAAAAAATGTCTAAGTGAAATACGAATCAGACAAGATGTCTTATTAAAGATCCGCAAACACCAGCATACATACCGGCTGAAGTAATCTTTGCATGACGCTTCCCAAGGACGGATCGGACCGGGGAATCCCTGTGAAAAAAAAGTAAAAATACAAGCGTTAGATAAGGGACAGACAAGATGCTTTACTACAGAGGCGGCAAACGCATTATACATACCCATGGAAAGCAGTGCAAGCACGTTGGTTCCCGGGAACGGGCCAGAGAGAGGCATACCTGGAAAACAAACCGAAAGTAATTTATTCCAATAACAACCTGAGGTAATGCCTACAATTGGTGAACAAACTTCAAGTGACCCGTTTATAACTGCGTAGCACCTACCATGCGATCTGCAAAAGACTGTCACTCTCCCCCAATAGCAGATTCTGTTAAAAAACGTGCCCTTATGATAACTCCCAAGCATTACAAACAAAGTAAACGCAATTTTACATTGAACATATTACGTTTCAAATAATTCAACTTAGCTGTCTGTAGCTGCGTCCGCCTACCGTGAGATCTAGAAAAGAGTGCCACTCCCACCACATCAGATTCAACCCAAAAACGTGCCCCACCCTCACCGTACGCAAATATTGAATTGCACACAATACACGTGACTGTACTTCCGTTACAAATTCTGTATTCCAAAGAAATAAACCGTCTAACATACAACCTTAAAAAAGTGAACACATCCCCACAAATTACAGCATCGATAACTCTCCAACATTCTAATTATCGTAATTTTAGAATGAACCTAAAAAGGAATAAAAGATTCACACTTACCTGTCTGTAGCTGCGTCACTCCTACCGTCCGATCAGAAAAAGGATGACACTCCCAATACAGCAGATTCATCACAAAAACGTGCCCCACCCTGACGTAATCACATATTGAATAACACACAATACACGTGACAGTACTTTCGTGACAAAACCTGTATCACAATCAAATAAACGTTCTAACATCCAGCAATAATTAATTCCCAAGAGAACATAACAGGTATAAAAGATTCGCACTTACCTGTCTGTAGCTGCGTCACTCCTACCGTCCGATCTAGAAAAGGATGACACACTCCCAAAACAGCAGATTCATCACAAAAACGTGCCCCACCCTGACGTAATCACATATTGAAGAACACACAATACACGTGACAGTACTTCCGTTACAAAACCTGTATGACAAGCAACTAAACAGTAACACCGAGCAATAAATTAGATAACCTTGTATTACAAATACATCATCAATAACTCAAACATTATAATCACATTAACATTCTTTCAAATAAAACATAACAAATATAAAAGATTCGCACTTACCTGTCTGTAGCTGCGTCACTCCTACCGTCCGATCTAAAAAAGGATGAGACACTCCCAAACAGCAGATTCCTCACAAAAACGTGCCCCACCCTGACGTACTCACATATTGAATCAAACACAATACACGTGACAGTACTTTCGTCACTAAACCTGTATGACAATTAAATAAACAGTCTAACACCCAGCAATAAATACGAAAAAGCTTTGAACCAAAATACATAATCAATCACACAAACACTATAATCACATTATAAATAATTCAAAATAGAACATAACAGGTATAAAAGATTCGCACTTACCTGACTGTAGCTGCGTCACGCCTACCGTCCGATCGGAAAAAGGATGACACACTCCCAAAACAGCAGATTCATCACAAAAACGTGCCCCACCCTGACGTACTCACATATTGAATAACACACAATACACGTGACAGTACTTTCGTTACAAAACCTGTATCACAATCAAATAAACGTTCTAACATTCAGCAAGAAATACGAATAAACTTAGAATAAAAATACATCAGCAATAACTCACAAACATTCTAATCACAGTAAAAGTAATTTCCAAAAGAACATAACAGGTATAAAAGATTCGCACTTACCTGTCTGTAGCTGCGTCACGCCTACCGTCCGATCGGAAAAAGGATGAGACACTCCCAAAACAGCAGATTCATCACAAAAACGTGCCCCACCCTGACGTACTCACATATTGAATCAAACACAATACACGTGACAGTACTTCCATCACAAAACCTGTTTCACAATCAACTTTGCAGTCTAACACCCAGCAATAAATAAGATAACCTTGTATTACAAATACATCACCAATAACGCAAACATTATAATCACATTAAAAATACTTTCAAATCAAACATAACAGGTATAAAAGATTCGCACTTACCTGTCTGTAGCTGCGTCACTCCTACCGTCCGATCTAGAAAAGGATGACACACTTCCAAAACAGCAGATTCATCACAAAAACGTGCCCCACCCTGACGTACTCACATATTGAATCAAACACAATACACGTGACAGTACTTTCGTCACTAAACCTGTCTCACAATCAACTTTGCAGTCTAACACCCAGCAATAAATAAGATAACCTTGTATTACAAATACATCACCAATAACGCAAAGATTATAATTACATTTAAAATACTTTCAAATAAAACATAACAGGTATAAAAGATTCGCACTTACCTGTCTGTAGCTGCGTCACTCCTACCGTCCGATCTAGAAAAGGATGACACACTTCCAAAACAGCAGATTCATCACAAAAACGTGCCCCACCCTGACGTACTCATATATTTTATAACACACAATACACATGACAGTACTGTCGTCACAAAACACCAGTATTACTATAAAATAAACAGACTAAAAATTAATCCTTGCTAATAAGACCTGTAACTTACCTTGATACGAGACTAAAAAAAACGTATACAAACCATTCACTTACCTGTTTGTAGCTCTCTTCCGCCCAATGTAGCATCTAAAACTCAAATTACAGCCAACAATCGCAGATTCACAAGAAACCGTGTGACGAAAAGAGACATAACAGACAAGTGGAAAACAATCCTCAACATATTATTTTTACCTCCTAATTACTCGCCAAGTTCTACTTTAAACGTATAACATATATACACTTACCTGTTTGTCGCTTCCTTCCACCTGCCGTCGCGCCGTGAAAACAATGAACAGTCAACATCTGCAGATTCGCAACAAACCCGGGCCCAACGTCCCTAAAAATACACAACCCTTTCGACACCCAAAAACCCTATTGCTATACTACAACAATCCATAACAAACAAAACTACTTAAAAACAAATCGTCGAACACTACACCCAAAAGCAATTAAATGAAAAGATGTAAATTTGCGTACTGTTACCTAATAGCCGAAGTGACGCCGCTGCACCGGACCGACCGTACAAAAATGGACACCTAACAAAGAATTAGATATTACGCATAGACATATTATATTTACCTACAAACAACTCTGAAAGTCCAACTTTAAACGTAGATACAAAATGCACTTACCTGTTTCTAGCTGCCTTCCGCCTTCCGTAGCATCGGGAAAACAATGAACAGTAAACATCCGCAGATTCACAACAAACAGCGGTCCAACCCCACCAAAAAGTTCCCCACACTTCCGACGCCAAAAACCCCTATTGCTATCCTACTAAATCCATAAAAAAGAAAACTACATAAAGATAAAACGTCTAACACTACACCAATAAGTTAATGAAGTGATGTAAAATGGCATACTTTTACCTATTCGTTGAAGTTACGCCGCAGCACCGGCACGACCCTACAAAAACAGACACATAACAAAGAATGAGATATAAATCATACCATATTCGATTTACCTCCCACTAACTCTCAAAGTCTATCTCTAAACGTATATTAAACTTTCTCTTACCTGTTTGTAGCTCTGTTCGCCTACCGTAGCATCGGGAAAACAATGAACAGTCAACATCCGCAGATTCACAACAAACCCTGGCCCAACCCCACGAAAACGAGCCCACACTTGCGACGCCAAAAGCCCCTATTGCTATACTACTAAATCTATAACAAAGAAAACGACATAAAGACAAATAATCTAACAGTACCCCAAAAACTATTTAAATAAAACGAGGTAAAATTGCGTTCCCTTACCTAATAGCCGAAGTTACGCCGCTGCACCGGGAAGACCCTACCAAAACAGACACATAACCAACAATTAGATATCAGACATAACATAATCTATGTACCTCCCACTAACTCTCAAAGTGCAACTTTAAACGTAAAATACAAATGCACTTACCTGTTTCTAGCTCTCTTCCGCCGACCGTTGCATCGTGAAAACAATGAACATTCAACATCCGCAGATTCACAACAAACCCTGGGCCAACCCCAGTCAAAATACACAACACTTCCTACGCCCAAAAACCCTCTTGCTATACAACAAATCCATAACAAACAAAACTACCTAAAGTTAAAACGTCTAACAGTACCCCCAAAAAATCGAGAAATGCAATGAAAAAAAATGACGTACTCTTACCTAATCGCCCAAGATACACCGCTGCGACGCCACCAGCCAGACCACTGAAGCCATGTAAATAAACAGAAAACAAAACCTAATTACTTCAAAAACATACAATATGCCTTACCTAACTCCCGCAACCCCCACCATACTTACCGACTAAAGCGCTCCCTGCAGCCGCTGCAGCGGTAAGAACCTCCTAAAACAGAGACATAACAAACACTTTAAAAAAATCACAAACATATTTTATTTGCCTCATAATTACTCTCCAACTGCAACTTGTAACGTATAAAATATGTACACTTACCTGTTTGTCGCTTCCTTCCACCGGCCGTCGCGCAGTGAAAACAATGAACAGTCAACATCTGCAGATTCGCAACAAAGCCTGCCCCAACCCCACTAAAAACACACACTTTCGAGCACCCAAAAGCCTTTTGTTCTACTACAAACCCCATAACAACCAAAGCAACCTAAAAATAAAAAGTCTAACAGTACAATCAAAAATAATTGCATTAAATGCTGTAAAATGGTGTACTCTTACCTAATAGCCGAAGTGACGCCGCTGCACCGGACCGACCTTTCAAAACTGGACACATAACAAAGAATGAAATATTACGCATAGACATATAAAATTTACCTACCAACAACTCACCAAGTCTAACTTAAAACGTATAAGAAAAATGCACTTACCTGTTTCTAGCTGTCTTCCGCCTACCGTAGCATCGGGAAAACAATGAACAGTCAACATCCGCAGAATCACAACAAACCCTGGACCAACCCCACGAAAACGACCCCACACTTGCGACGCCAAAAACCCTATTGCTATACTACGAAATCCATAACAAAGAAAACAACAAAAAGATAAAGTGTCTAACACTACACCAATAAGTTAATGAAGTCATGTAAAATGGCATACTTTTACCTATTCGTTGAAGTTACGCCGCAGCACCGGCACGACCCTACAAAAACAGACACATAACAAAGAATGAGATATAAATCATAACATTTTCTATTTACCTCCCACTAACTCTCAAAGGCTATCTCTAAACGTATACGTATATTAAAACTTTCTCTTACCTGTTTGTAGCTCTGTTCGCCTACCGTAGCATCGGGAAAACAATGAACAGTCAAAATCCGCAGATTCACAACAAACCCTGGCCCAACCCCATGAAAACGACCCCACACTTGCGACGCCAAAAACCCTATTGCTATACTACGAAATCCATAACAAAGAAAACGACATCAAGATAAAACGTCTAACACTACACCAATAAGTTAATGAAGTGATGTAAAATGGCATACTTTTACCTAATCGTTGAAGTTACGCCGCAGCACCGGCACGACCCTACAAAAACAGACACATAACAAAGAATTAGATATCAAACATAACATAATCTATGTACCTCCCACTAACTCTCAAAGTGCAACTTTAAACGTAAAATACAAATGCACTTACCTGTTTCTACCTCTCTTCCGCCGACCGTTGCATCGTGAAAACAATGAACATTCAACATCCGCAGATTCACAACAAACCCTGGGCCAACCCCACGAAAACGACCCCACACTTGCGACGCCAAAAACCCTATTGCTATACTACGAAATCCATAACAAAGAAAACAACAAAAAGATAAAGTGTCTAACACTACACCAATAAGTTAATGAAGTCATGTAAAATGGCATACTTTTACCTATTCGTTGAAGTTACGCCGCAGCACCGGCACGACCCTACAAAAACAGACACATAACAAAGAATGAGATATAAATCATAACATTTTCTATTTACCTCCCACTAACTCTCAAAGGCTATCTCTAAACGTATACGTATATTAAAACTTTCTCTTACCTGTTTGTAGCTCTGTTCGCCTACCGTAGCATCGGGAAAACAATGAACAGTCAAAATCCGCAGATTCACAACAAACCCTGGCCCAACCCAACGAAAACGACCCCACACTTGCAACGCCAAAAACCCCTATTGCTATACTACTAAATCCATAACAAAGAAAACGACATGAAGATAAATCATCTAACAGTACCCCAAAAACGAATTTAATAAAACGATGTAAAATTGCCTACTCTTACCTAATAGCCGAAGTTACGCCGCTGCACCGGAAAGACCCTAGCAAAACAGACACATAACCAAGAATTAGATATCAAACATAACATAATCTATGTACCTCCCACTAACTCTCAAAGTCCAACTTTAAACGTAAAATACAAATGCACTTACCTGTTTCTACCTCTCTGCCGCCGACCGTTGCATCGTGAAAACAATGAACATTCAACATCCGCAGATTCACAACAAACCCTGGGCCAACCCCAGTCAAAATACACAACACTCCCGACGACAAAAAAGCCTATTGCTATACAACAAATCCATAACAAACAAAACTACCTAAAGTTAAAACGTCTAACAGTACCCCCCAAAAACCGAGAAATGCAATGAAAAAAAATGGCGTACTCTTACCTAATCGCCGAAGATACACCGCTGCGACGCCACGAGCCAGACCACTGAAGCCCTGTAAATAAACAGAAAACAAAACCTAATTACTTCAAAAACATACAATATGCCTTACCTAACTCCCGCAACGCCCACCATACTTACCGACTAAAGCGCTCCCTGCAGCCGCTGCACCGGTACGAACCTCCTAAAACAGAGACATAACAAACACTTTAAAAAAATCACAAAAATATTTTATTCCCCTCCGAATTACTCTCGAAGTGCAACTTTTAACGTATAAAATATATACACTTACCTGTTTGTCGCTTCCTTCCACCGGCCGTCGCGCTGTGAAAACAATGAACAGTCAACATCTGCAGATTCGCAACAAAGCCTGCCCCAACCCCACTAAAAACACACACTTTCGAGCACCCAAAAGCCTTTTGTTCTACTACAAACCCCATAACAACCAAAGCAACCTAAAAATAAAAAGTCTAACAGTACAATCAAAAATAATTGCATTAAATGCTGTAAAATGGTGTACTCTTACCTAATAGCCGAAGTGACGCCGCTGCACCGGACCGACCTTTCAAAACTGGACACATAACAAAGAATGAAATATTACGCATAGACATATAAAATTTACCTACCAACAACTCACCAAGTCTAACTTTAAACGTATAAGAAAAATGCACTTACCTGTTTCTAGCTGTCTTCCGCCTACCGTAGCATCGGGAAAACAATGAACAGTCAACATCCGCAGATTCACAACAAACCCTGGCCCAACCCCAGTAAAAATACACAACACTTCCGGCAAGAAAAAACCCTATTGCTATAGAACCAAATCCATAACAAACAAAACTAAAGTTAAAACGTCTAACAGTACCACCCAAAAATTATAGAAATGAAATAAAAAAAGGTCGTACTCTTACCTAATCGCCCAAGATACACCACTGCAACGCCACGACCCAGACCGCTGAAGCCCTGTAAATAAACAAAAAAAAAAATCTAATTACTTAAAATACATACAATATGCCTTCCCTAAGTCCCGCAACCCCCACCATACTTACTGCATAAAGCGCTCCCTGCAGCCGCTGCACCGGAACGACCCACACTGATGAAGACCTGCAAGGAAACATAAAAAAAACACAGTTACTTACAAAACATACAATATACCTTACCAAAGCCCCGCAAACACCACCATACTTACCGAGGAAAGCGCTCCCTGCAGCCGCTGCACCGGAACGACCCACACATTTACCTCCCACTAATTCTCAAAGTCCAACTTTAAACGTAAAATACAAATTCACTTACCTGTTTCTAGCTGTCTTCCGCCGAGCGTTGCATCGTGAAAACAAGAAAAATTCAACATCCGCAGATTCACAACAAACCCTGGCCCAACCCCAGTAAAAATACACAACACTCCCGACGACAAAAAAGCCTATTGCTATACAACAAATCCATAACAAACAAAGCTAACTAAACTTAAAACGTCTAACAGTACCCCCCAAAAATGTAGAAATAAAATAAATAAAAAATGGCGTACTCTTACCTAATCGCCCAAGATACACCACTGCAACGCCACGACCCACACCGCTGAAGCCCTGTAAATACACAGATAAAAAAACTTATTACTTAAAATACATACAATATGCCTTAGCTAACTCCCGCAACCCCCACTATACTTACCAACTAATGCGCTCCCTGCAGCCGCTGCACCGGTACGCCCCACACTGCGGAAGACCTGTAAGGAAACATGAAAAAAACACAGTTACTAACAAAAGCTACAATATACATTACCGAAGCCCCGCAAACCCCACCATACTTACCGAGGAAAGCGCTCCCTGCAGCCGCTGCACCGGTACGCCCCACACTGCTGAAGACCTGTAAGGAAACATAAAAAAAACACAGTTACTTCCTCACATACAATATACATTAACGAAGCCCCACAAACCCCACCATACTTACCGAGGAAAGCGCTCCCTGCAGCCGCTGCACCGGAACGACCCACACTGCTGAAGACCTGTAAGGAAACATAAAAAAAACACAGTTACTTCATCATATACAATATACATTACCGAAGCCCCGCAAACCCCACCATACTTACCGACTAAAGCGCTCCCTGCAGCCGCTGCACCGGAACGACCCACACTACTGAAGACCTGTAAGGAAACATGAAAAAAACACAGTTACTACCAAAAGCTACAATATACATTATCGAAGCCCCGCAAACCCCACCATACTTACCGAGGAAAGCGCTCCCTGCAGCCGCTGCACCGGTACGCCCCACACTGCTGAAGACCTGTAAGGAAACATAAAAAAAACACAGTTACTTCCTCACATACAATATACATTAACGAAGCCCCGCAAACCCCACCATACTTACCGAGGAAAGCGCTCCCTGCAGCCGCTGCACCGGTACGCCCCACACTGCTGAAGACCTGTAAGGAAACATAAAAAAAACACAGTTACTTCCTCACATACAATATACATTAACGAAGCCCCGCAAACCCCACCATACTTACCGAGGAAAGCGCTCCCTGCAGCCGCTGCACCGGAACGACCCACACTGCTGAAGACCTGTAAGGAAACATAAAAAAAACACAGTTACTTCCTCACATACAATATACATTAACGAAGCCCCACAAACCCCACCATACTTACCGAGGAAAGCGCTCCCTGCAGCCGCTGCACCGGAACGACCCACACTGCTGAAGACCTGTAAGGAAACATAAAAAAAACACAGTTACTTCATCATATACAATATACATTACCGAAGCCCCGCAAACCCCACCATACTTACCGACTAAAGCGCTCCCTGCAGCCGCTGCACCGGAACGACCCACACTACTGAAGACCTGTAAGGAAACATGAAAAAAACACAGTTACTACCAAAAGCTACAATATACATTATCGAAGCCCCGCAAACCCCACCATACTTACCGAGGAAAGCGCTCCCTGCAGCCGCTGCACCGGTACGCCCCACACTGCTGAAGACCTGTAAGGAAACATAAAAAAAACACAGTTACTTCCTCACATACAATATACATTAACGAAGCCCCGCAAACCCCACCATACTTACCGAGGAAAGCGCTCCCTGCAGCCGCTGCACCGGTACGCCCAACACTGCTGAAGACCTGTAAGGAAACATAAAAAAAACACAGTTACTTCCTCACATACAATATACATTAACGAAGCCCCGCAAACCCCACCATACTTACCGAGGAAAGCGCTCCCTGCAGCCGCTGCACCGGAACGACCCACACTGCTGAAGACCTGTAAGGAAACATAAAAAAAACACAGTTACTTCATCATATACAATATACATTACCGAAGCCCCGCAAACCCCACCATACTTACCGACTAAAGCGCTCCCTGCAGCCGCTGCACCGGAACGACCCACACTACTGAAGACCTGTAAGGAAACATAAAAAAAACACAGTTACTTACAACACATACGCAAACACCACCATACTTACCGAGGAAAGCGCTCCCTGCAGCCGCTGCACCGGAACGACCCACACTGCTGGAAACCTGTAACAAAACAAAGGTCAAACAGTTAGTTCCCAAACATAAAGGATGCCTTTACCAACCCACCCCCCAAAAAAAAGATCACTTACCACACAGCTCCACGAATGCTTCGCCTCACAGCAACCAACACAAAATGACCTTCCAAACAGGGAATACCAAAAAAAAAAAAACACGCCCATCAGCTGAAAAAGGGGTGAAAAAGGGGACGGCCGGCACGATTGAGACTTCTCGGTAAAACCATGCCCCCCGATCCGAAAAGGACGGGGCATAATCGGAGTGACTGGACCTCTTCTCCAGTGGCTGGCCAGCATTTAAGAGGCCAGCCAATGGAGAACAGGAGAGAAAAGGGGCGGGTGCAAGCCCCTCTTCTCAAACTCATTAAATCTCGCGAGCGAGACTGCGCAAGCGCAGCCTTCGCTAGCCGAGACCTAAAAAAAGGCTGACAAAGGTTACAAAGGATTGCAGGCAGTCTGGTCCCAGTGTAGTGTAGTTCCTATATTCCTGATAAGCCCTGCGCATTGGAATAGTATACACTATAGTTTTGACATAGGGTTGAGGTCAGTATGTCTCTATTGAGTACATTAAACTTAATTACTTGTGTGTGCCAGCTATCACAGAGGTCACTAGAAACCTCTCGAATAAACAAGAAGGAATTAGTTTCTGACAACCGCATAAACATGACAACTTTGTTTTCCTTAGAATCGGAACAATCTCAGAATCGTGGAAACAATAGATAACAGTTTCACTCAGTCAATCGTGCATGCTTCGTTTCTACAGAGTTACACAGAAATATAAAGATGGGCGTTTCAATAAAAAGGGTTTATTGAACAGTCTTATTTCTCGTGCAAGAGATATGAACTGCTACAATTGTAAGACAGAATGCGAAGTAAAATCTGTACAGCGTTAGCAGTAAGATAAAATAATACTGTAATAGCATGGTTTGTAGCTAAGACAGATATTCATAAAAATACATACATAAATAACCCAGGCTAAAATGTTAATACTCACCTGATGCTTCTAGCTAGTTCTACCCCAGTGTACCCTACCTAAGTGTAGTACGAAGTAAGAAGTAGGTGCTGTTTGTCTATAGTCTAGTTTAGCCATAGTTGCCAAGATTTTCCAAAAGTCCCTCTAGGTTCTAGTCCGCTCCATACCTTAGAATGAGTGAGGTTGGAATCTCTTTCCGAGTCTTGATCTCTAACACCCCGTAAGGGGAGTCAGAAACACTGGAGCTGGATTATCTGCGAGGAGGATGACAGCGTCTGGTCAGTGCTTCAGGCGGGGACTTGACTTCCTTCCGAACTTGCCGTGGCGAGCCGCGTTTTGCAAGTAGACAGCCGAACCGTGGTTTGCCATGGTAAGTGAAGGTATATTTATACCTTGAAGGTGTTTAGGAAGGCCAGTATTGACGTATAAATCGGACAGAGGAACATCATGAATGACCCTCTAAGGAATAGATGTTCATGCATAACAATGAGTTTCTGTAGAAATCAATATCCAAGCAAGGGGAAGTCCGAAAGGCTTAAGAGTCCGGTTTTCCAAGAACTCGTTATGACGTAGATGAACGGATGTAGGTGGCCATGCCTGTATTTGGTTAGCATGGAGAAAGCCTAAATAAGGGTAGGATTTCTATGCCTAAATATGGGCAATGCGAATTGTGCCGATATAAGGACATAAATTGGGAAACCTATATACGGTATATATATCGACACACAACACCAGTTAGAGAGGGCAGCAGGTGCAGGAGCGGGCAGCAGCCTCAAACCTCCCAAGGAGGAGGTCGGGTTCTGGAGGCAAGAGACAGCACAGCAGGGCTGCGGGGAGAGAGTGGACCCAGACCGAAGGTCGGAGGTCTTACTCGCGCTCCCCCGCAGCGGCCACCATTAAGTAGGGGAGGTGGGAGGGAGGAGAGGCTGGGAGGCGGGAGCGGAGGTTTAACGGGGGGAGGGGCCGCAGGGGCAGCAGCGGCGAAAGGCAAAGCAAAATAAAAATCAAATAAACAGTGATCGGATTAGAGCAAGATGAGCGGGCAGCAGCCTCGAACCTCCCAAGGAGAAGGTCGGGGTCCGGAGGCAAGAGACAGCACAGCAGAGCTGAGGGGAGAGAGTGGACCCAGACCGAGGGGCGACCTGCGTGTCTGTGATGGTCTACTCTTGTCCTGTTCATTATGTGGGATGAGCTCTACTTATTCACACATGTCAGATTTGTTTGATCTCCTTCATGAGAATCTATTCCAACTTACATGATGACTTGAGGGGTGGACAGGGTATAATATATCTTTGTGAACTATCTTGATGTGTACACACCAGTGTAGGTGTGTTGTCATCTTGAATAGGTAAGGTTTCATAGTTAAATGGATGGATGTACATGTGCTTACTGGAGTTATCAGACAGTGTAAGTGTCCTGCCATTAGCAGAGGTGTTAATATGTGGAGAAGTGTGGCTCAATGGTTAGAGCGGCAGACCTCGATGCAGAGCACTGGTCCGGGACCAGGGTTCGATTCCCGTCGCGGCAGGGTCTCGGGCTATAAATTCCACGGACCGGATATTCTCACCTCAGTGCCTATTCTAATCATGGGTCCCACGCTGCAACTCTGGGCAATAGCTTGCTTTATCTCCACAATGGCCCCACAGCGCTGGGGATGCCTGGCTTCACCCTGGGGATGCCCAGGAGTGGACATTTCACAGGGAAAGCCAGGAAGGGTCCCCTAGCGGTATGAATACAGCGCCGGGAGACCCCGGTCCGGGGTAGCTGTGCGCTATATAAGTACTAGCACATTTACATGTGCCCTTAAGCATTGCCCTTTCACACACGTATGACCCAGTTGATGAGTTCCTGTTTGTTTCCATGATCAAACACCTTGTGGAGTGTTTGTGAACATGTTGGGGTTGTTGCCTGTGCAGTGTTTCCTTGTAACCTCGCAGTCCTAGTGTACACCTACGTCTTATCCACATCATTTGTAAGTATGCAGAGTGTGTCACTGCAATGTCTGTGTTGTGTATCTTGGGATCCAGCCTGGCTTTTGCTTACCTTTGTTCTCACTGTGCTGCATATCTCTGGGATACAAACATGATATGTGAGTTTTAACATGCATTGCTGTCACTTTCCACTTTATGGTCTCCAATGGGTGTTGGTCTGATTCCTAGCAGTCACAGTCATACCATTGAGGCATACACAATGTGAGATACTCCACTATGGCTTTTTGCTCTGTACTCTCCTCACCTGTGCAATTCTCGGTTATACACCACTTCAGTCAAAACATGTGCCACTGCATGCCATGCACATGTTTAACCCTCACCACCACTCCATGGTGTGACACTGTACTGTGTGCAAATGATTTGTATCCAGAAGCATTGTGGCCATGAGCACTGTTTCAGTAGGTGATGTGTGCCACTTGAACCTACTTGATTTCAGTCATGGTTGCTGAGGTACAGTACAGATGGATTGCCAGCACAGTCGTCTTGTCTTGTTCCAGCATGGATGTTTGCCTGGGTTGTGTAGCAGTAGGTGAGAGCAAAAGTGTGTAGCTGTTTGCTGCAACACTGCTGCCCATCCTGGGCACACATCTTCCTCACTGTGCAGTCTGTAGTGTATACACTCCCAGCCCCCAAGCAAATCTGCCACCTTGAGCCTGATCTGAGCTGTGTGAGTGGTGCTTGTAGGTGGGGGAGAGGGGAGCAGCGTGCCAGGAAGAGTCAGCACAGGGCAGCCTTCGGGGCCCTGAAGGTGTCCCAACCCTCTACATAGTCTGGCCGCTATTTGGCATTCCACACTGACATTCAGGTGTAGGATGATCGTAAAAATCTCCATCCCAGCATCTCTTTCCACCCTTTCTCTCTCCAACCATGCGTGGTCATAACCATGAGCTTTAACCAAAATAGTAGGGTGAACATCTCAATGAAGCCATTTGCTAAGTAGGCAGTGATCATAAGGAATACCATAAAGGGGCCTGCAAAACTGCTCAAAGCTGCCATCCTACTGAAAACCATTACCTGCATGCCTGTCTCTCACACCTCTTCATCCGCCACATGCAGGACATGGAAATTATTTCCAAATAGGATGAAAAAGCAAAGCCAACACCCTTCTAACCACACACCGTACATGGTGTAGAATGTTACCTCAGCGCCTCACATACGGGTACTAAGCGCTATATGCATGCTGCAGTTCAATACAATCTCACTCCTGGCGGGAGGGACGGGCCAGCATTTCTCGGACTTCACTCATGGACTTTAGCCCAAACTGCTTGCCAACAATTCCACTGTTACTACATATTTTATCAGCAAAGGCTGAATACCTTTCACCGAGTGGCACAGCCTCTTATCTGCATTCTGACTCATTGAAATTGGCCAACAGCCGCCACCCAATCTCACTCAGATGCTGGCAATTCTGAGACTCGCTTCTAGGGGATAACCAGGGTTAGAAGGCCAGAGGGACTCTCTCACGGCACTGACTGCCAGCACTGATCGTCACAGGTGGGGATTGAACGGACTGCCAGCCACACCTGTTAATTCTGGAGGAGTGCACAGGGTGCAGCTCTGCGTGCAACATTTGCAGCGTAGCAGAATGGCAGCTCTTTACAGGATGGCACTTTTGGGCATCTCGTGTGTCACGCTTGAAAGGTGGCACAGACTGACAGCCCCGGGTGTCTCTCAGATGATGGCCTCAGACTGACAGTCTTCGGTTCAACTCTTGGAGGATGGCATATGTGGGCATCCCTTAGGTTCCATTCAGAGATTGGCATAGACTGGCAGCCCTGAGTGCCGCTTAGGGGATGGCACTTGCTTGCAGTACTAAAGCCATCTGAAGCCTATGCTTTAAGGATTCTTCCGGAGCTGGTAAGACAGGGACGTGGCCTTCCTGGGTGTGACGGTTGCCACCAGCAACGAGGATCCTCCCGAAAAGAGCAGGTGAGCGAGCGAGAGCTCCACTCGCCAGAGACGCTCCCCGTTCGTGTCTTCACAGCAGCACTGCAGGACTCAGGTATGTTCCGGCTCTGCGGGATCTTACATGTGGGAACAGCTCAAAGGGTCACTAGCAGCGCCATAAATACGCAGTTGGCGAAAATGTCTGGGTCAAAGTCCGCATTCGCCCCTCTCGACCATGACCGGACTGGCCAGCCAGGCAAGCGGACAATCCCCCGGGAGGGTGGAGCCCCAGGAGGCCGGTTTTGACACTGTGATGGTGCACGTTACACGATTCCAGCAGCAACTTTAAAAAGTTGCTCTGGTTCTAGCACACATTAGCACGTCTGCACATCGGGGCTGAAGTTAGAATTTTTGGCAGGACTGTTTTAAGATTCCAGTCTGACCTTGCTCTCGACTTATCAAGGGTGAAACGAGAGCAGTGCAACGGAGACGGTCCCCAGTAGCGTGCCCTGCTTGTTTGAGGAGTAAAAGACAGCTATGATTGGGGCCCGTACTCCCCTTTGCCCCGATTTACAAGCCCCTTGCGCCACCTTTGCGTCATTTTTAACATGGGAAAAGTGACGCAAAAGTGGCGCAAGAGGCTTGTAAATCTGCCCCCTAGCAGGAGCAGGGGCGCAACTACACCAACACTTCAGTTGGGGGCTAAGATTCCACAGCCAGGGCCGGTTCGGGCACAGGTGGCGGCCGTTACCACTGTCTTTTTTAATGCTCTCCTCCCCATAACCTCCTCCATGAATTTCCTTATTACCACTCTCCAGCAGTGCACGTCATCTCTCCGTAGCCTCTCTCAGACGTACATTTCATTTTTTTATAGTGCTACTCATGGTTCACTCACACTCAGGTCTGTGATCTGCATGGTACACGTTCTTTGCAGCAGGCACATTAACCATCCGTGCTAGAAGAGCCAAAACTGCCACTTGACAAAATTCTGAACTCTCACTAGTAGGAAAATTAATTACCAGAGTTATTTTGACATTTTTATTGTTGCCTGAAAACTACCTGATGCACAAGGAAGTTCATGTGCTTTTAAGCCAAAAAATATTTTTAAACAAGGCATCCCGCACCAAAATCAAAGCCAGGTGCGGCTGTACCGGTCACACTGCCCTAAAATCAATCCTGCTCCCAGCCATGGAGCAGGCAAGCAGCTAACCTCATAGCTATTATATGAAGAAAAGGATCTATGTAAGTGGTGTGGTGTGATACTTCCCCCAAATTCCATCACACAAAACAATTTAACTGATTTCTTGTAGATGATTTAAAGGAGAGTAGACTTCTTCCCTGAGAATTTTTTTAAAATTTGGAATCAAATTTCTAAAACGCTGCAGACCCTAATAAGGCATTCATGAAATATTCCAGTACTTTCATGGTGCACCAGGGAAGCCTGAACTTTTTTACGAGTAGTTCTAATTTTTTCAAATATCTTAGGTCAGAAATTACGTCCACTATACCAAGTTCAATATTTTCTCTTGGGTGAGCCCCTTATGCCAAGGCGTAGATTCAATATGACAGTGCCAGAAATTTACCATGGATACTTCAGTCACAGTCATGGGTACCTCTAGAAATTCCCTTCTGTATACAAGGGTCAGCAATTTGCCATTGACACCCCTATAAAATGAGTACAGGAAATCTTATAAGAGTTACCTCAAATATCAGTTCCAATATTTTGCTATGGATCCACCCCCTATGCTAATAATTGCAGGCATCATGTCAGGGACTTCGACCAGGTGTCGTGGTGCATTTTCTGTATCCCTGCCGCTGGGTATGACTGGGTTAACGGCTTTCTCAGTTAGACAGTTCGAGTCCCCACAGCCAAAGATGGTGTCTTCATAGAAGATTGTCAGGGCCTGCAGTTTGCCATAGGTAACACCTCCCATCCATATGCTGTTAGTGCCCTTGTCCATAAGGCAAGAATAACTCCTAGTATGCCAGACCAGCAGCCCAGTTGCACGCATAGCATACATACACTCACACACACGTTCTCTCACACACACATTCTCACTTTATTTCTTGCACTCTTTTGTACCTTTGACCTCTGTGTGTGTGTGACAGACACACCGCTACTCACACTTCAATTAGTATATGGGCTTTTATTGTGTTAGAAAAGCTTGCCCTGCTGCTTCTGCTATACCTGTCTTGCCTTTTAGTGAAGCTTAATAAAAACATATTCTCTATAGGCTATTAAAAAATGATAATATATTGCCTTGTCAATGTTTGTTACAAGTATTATGTGAAGGAAAGTGCACTTCCTTAAAATATCTGTACAGGGCTTACATTTGTATTCACATGTGGATCAAGCAGTTACAGTATTGGAAATGAACTATATCCATGTTCTAACTTATGATGTCGCAGCATCCAACTGACCTTATGAAATGCTTGACTTCTTTGGCAACCATGGATTTCATCCCGTAACTCTTCGCATTTTGGGGTTTTTGAGACTCAACTTACAATGTAAAAAAATCGATGTGTCCTGTAATAAAGCATTGTGGTTAATGGAAAGCCAGGAATGGATGAAGGTGTCACACGATCCTCAATCCAGCACCATACACCAACGCCTCAGCCCTTGTCTCCCTCCTTGTGCCATCCCACATTCTGTCCACTCTTCCCTCTTGCACCAGCTCCGTTGTTGAAGTTGGAATTAAGTAGGTATCTAGAACCATGGAAAGAGCAGGTATTCTGTGGGTGCTTTTGTAGAAACATGTGTATGTTCAGGAGAGTTGTGTAATTTTTATACGTGCAGAGTAAGAGGTGTGCTCATGTAAGTGATGGTGAATAGTGTGAGTGAGTGCAGCGTAAGTGGCGCAAGTGCAGGGTGAAAAATGTGTTGATGTGTCAGGTAAGCTGCATGAGTGCAATGTGAGAGGTTGGCCCATGGCAGTGTAGGGTGAGAGGAGTGCATGCAGAGTGAGAGGGCTGAGTGCAGGATGATGTGAGTGATGTTAAATGCAGGGTGAGTGGTGTGCCTGTGTGTGGTGCAGGATGAGTAGCTAGAGTGATTGGTGAGTGCATAGAGGAGAGGAGTTAGTGTAGAGTGAGCAGGGGCGTAACACAGGCCCCCACAGCCCCTGTGGTGCGGGGGGCCCCCACGCTCCCGGGGACCCCTCACTCTCAGTGGAGGGAGACGGCTCTTCAGTCTTCGCAAATAAAATGGTGCTCCTGCGTGCACGGTCTCCCCAAGTCCCCATAAATTAAACTGTGCACGCACACCACGGTGATGGCCTCTAAGCCTCTGAGTCTTCCCTCTCTTTCTGTCTCGCTCCTCAGTTAGTGAAAACCGAGACTTCAAGAAAGGGGTATTACCCTCTCTTTCCTCCTTTCGTTTATTTGCTCCCCTGTGAAATGGATCCAAAAAAGAAAAACATTTTTGCTGGAAACGTTGTCTTTTTCTGACACAAGTGCAGACTCGGGGTGGAGAGAAATAAAACATTCCAAATGTGAAAAATAAATAACTAATTAAAGCAAGACAGAGTGGTTGCAAGGTGGCCAGAGTGATTTATTTTTACACCTAAACACATTAGCACCACTTTATAGTGTTTGCAGTGAAGTGATACTTTTGTTTTCTCCTCTCTCTTTGAACACTATTGCTTACCCTGGGTGGGAAAGTGCACCTTGCCTGGAGGTACTGAAATAGCTGCTTGATGGGTGAATTGGAAAACAAAATGTGTACAGCGACTGTGTGTTTACAAATGTGGTCTTTTTAAACCATACTGCCTATGTTTTGAAAAGATATAAGCAATTGGCACTGAAACGGGTCCCTTCCGGGCCCTGTAGTCATGGCCTTACCTTTTCATGCAAAAGCACTCCCTAATTTAAGAATAATGAGTGTAAAAGGAAAAAGGTAACCATGTTGTTCCTGCTTACATTTCACATGCTTTACTTAATCTTGCATTCCCTATGAGTGTTTGCTTTTTCTAGGATGTTGTTAATTTTTTTTAGGCAGCATATTGCTCTTGTCTAGTGCGTAATTAGAATTGAGTCACATCCAGGTGTTTATAGCGGGTCAGGGCAGTGCAAGTTTCTCTAAGTGGGGCAGTATGGTGTTCAGTGGGGGAGAGGATGTGGCGCTATGGTCAGAGCTGCTGAAGTGGAACTGGGAACCAGGTTCAGCCTCAATGACCAGGCTCCCAGACCACTCTCCTGAGGGAGCACAGGAATGTGCTTCACCTTAGAAGGTGCTGCAAGACTTTAGATGCCCAGGTGTCTTAGCACCAGCAGGTGGACCCTAACGGTAGCAAGTGTGGATTAACCTTGAAGGCATGTCCACCACTATCCATGAAGTTCACCTCCAGTCTTGGTGACAGACCTATGAAGCAGCACACCATAGAGGGGCAGTGACTGTGTCACTGAGGTCACAGGACCCTTGAGCAGGGTGGCTCTAGGGCACTGCGACCGCACCAGGCGCTAGCTTCAGGTGGGGGCATCGTGTTTGTAAGTATAATATGGTTTTAAAAGCACTTGCTGCTTCCTTCCTGGCCACCAACATTTTTGGGCAACAATAAAAATGTCTTGATAACTCCAGTGATCAATTCTCTTAGTAGAGAGAGATGGTGTTTTGTCTAGTGGAAGGGTTGACTCATGAAAAGGAATGGCAGAGGTGTAATGTGCCTGCTGCTAACAACATGTACCATGCAGATCACAAAGTGCACATGATGTAAATAGGTCAGTGGGCCACTACTTTTGTCAGAGAGACCCTATTGTTACTTGCAGTTAATACGTTAAAATCCTAACATAGAACAGTGAGCTATTAACTGTCATGTAAGAGCTGCATGCCAACTCCAAGGTATACATTAGACCGTTATGTTTTTTTCCCCAGTCTTCGATTATCCTAATGTTGCAAAAAGGTTCATTTGGGTAGAAATCAATTCTGATTATTAAAGAGAAATCCCAACCATGGTATTATGTTTTTAATTCTGAGTTTGTGTTTCTGCAGACCAATCACTATTAAACTATGCTGCCTACTAGTATGGTTGTCATGTGACTCCTACACCTTGTAGTCCTTTGTCTTATGTAACATTTCCTACACAGTGATTTACACACATATGAATGATTGTCTCTGTGTAATATGTGTGATGTAAAGTGCTCTGACACACTATTAGTGGTGCTGTAAATTTTCTGATAATTTATTATTTTGAAATTTTTACACATGCTAACAGTCACTGCAAAGATTTTTGCTTATTAGTACTAGAGGAACATACAACTGCAGCAATGAGAAAGGTGACCAGTCAACCTTTGCAAAGGGCCCTCCACTTCACAGCAGCACACATCACATTTTTTTGTAACTTTTGATGTGTTTGAGCTATAAACAATTTATTAGTTAAAATCGTTAGATTATGCAGCAGATGATGTATTATGTGGCAAATATGGCAAAACCATAGTTATGTGGAAAACATTTGCAAACTAGGATATTTTGCCATTCATGTTTGAACTGCTCTTCTGGAAAAAGGAAGGAGAAGTGCTGATGACAGAAACTCCATGGCTGGGAGACAAATGGCTTGCGATTCCACCTTTAAGGATATTTGGGACATTCTGTGATTGGAAACGTATCCCACTTTGTGAATGTATTTTAATGTCAATAACACATATTCAACCTTAAATAAACATGTGTATCTATTGGTTAAATTAAGTAATGTAATAAGCTGTAACCGGTTAGTGAAATGGGAAACGAATACTAAAAATTGGGATATTTTGCTCTTTCTGCCACACCTCTCACTCCGCCCACTGACACAAGCCATTGGTTATTCCCGCCCTCTGATTCTCCTCCCACAGTTCCCCTACTTTTTATCCCCCACTTCGACCACTGCCTGGCACTAACATGCATTAGAGACAACTGTGGGCTTTTACCACCGGGTCTCTTAGAGAATGACACCTCAGGTCCATACACGGGGGCTAAACACAGCACGTTTCTGGGTTCTCCGCACAACGAGTTTGCTATTTGATGCCAGACTTCTGCAGCTTGTGTTGAGGAAATTAAACATCCCTTGTGCTTGTATAAAACATAGCTGCCAAGTGTCGTTGGCACCATGTCGTGTCCATTCGTAGCTTTTATCCAACAACACTTTGCATGTTGGAATGTTTAACCTCTTACTTAGATGGTCACAGCACAACTCCCAGAATGCAAGGCGCTGTTGGCTTAAAATCCAGGCCTGGCTGGCGGTGTCACACGTGACGATAGAGCCATTTGGAGGCAATGGTGAATATGTAATTTAGCAGGCGTGTTTATATTCTTAGTAAATTGTAAATACCGCCAGTGTTGACACACTGAGGTCTGAGGCCTCTGTTTGTTATGAAGTAAGGCCCAGTCTGGTGGTTCAGGTCAGTCCTTGTGAGTGAAGCTGCTGGACTTGTTTTTACCATGCACTTTGAAAGTATTTTCACCTTGATGCAAGAAGAACGCTGGATCGTTTTACAAAACATGCTTGATTTTTGTTGATCGCCGGACTGGTGATTGATTTATTTTGCACTTTGAAAGTATTTGCACTTTTTCTTTTGCTTTACCAGCTACAGTTTGTATAGATTGTCATTAAGTACTTGCTGATATGGTTTGTTTTTATTCTACATGCAGTGTTATTTATGGGGTTGCTTGCACTTGTCTGTAATACGTGTACCTTAAATCTTGTATTTAGCATTGTTTACACTGCAGAAATGATAAATTAAAACAGACAAACATCTGCAGCAATGTTCTGAAGCATCCAAACAGTTTTCTTCCTCAGTATTGTTTGCCTGCCTGTTTTGCAGTGCTTACTAATAAAGACATTATGATTGAAATTGCTTCCTCAGTTCACGTTATTATCATGCACAACCCTTGACAGTCGCTAGTGTGTGTTATGCAGATAATTCACCAGTCTATTTCTCTTGACTTTCACAGGATACTGAGTTATATCTTGTGTACTTCTCATGTATATTGTCAGTCGAGTTTTTATGGAATTGCAGGTTTGGGTTGGTCTTTCAAAGTTTCAAGGTATTGTCAATTCTATTTCAGACCCTTCATAGTTGTTCTTTGTTCTTCAGCCATAGGCAGTTCCTGAAACAATAGGATCGCTCCTTGGCATTGTTCTGATTGCTGCCTCAGTTAAATAATCTGCTTTTGACAGTATTGTTACAAATGGCATAGCTTGTATGTTAAGAGTGTTTCCCACTTTCTCATTAGAACTTAGAGAAAGACAATATAGAGGCATTTCATTTAAATGTTGGAGGTTTCAAATCAAAATATGCTAGATTTCTGGGTGGTAGGGCAAAGTGGTAAATGGTGGGGCGCGCCGCCGAGGTGGGGGGGGCCTCCCTGTGCTTTGCAGGGGGGCCCCCTCAAGGTTCGTTACACCACTGAGAGTGAGTGGTGTGTCCCTATGAGTTCCGGCAGACTATTGTCCCTGTGTGCAGGCAGGATGAACAGAGTGCCTGTATGAATGCAGGCTGAGAGATTTGTCCCTGTGAGTGAAGGAGGAAGTGCAGGGTGAGTGGTGTGACTCCAGTGTGAGTGCAGTGCTTGTTTATGTGGTGTAAGTGCAGGGTGAAGATCTGCCCATGTGAGTGAAGATGTGTGTGAAGGGTGAGCTGTGTGTCTGACTGGGGAGCCTTTTTGCACACGCAGTGAGCTATGTGACAGTGTGAGAGTAGGGTGATAGGAGTGACTTCAGTGTGATTGATGTGACAAATGAGTTTTGGGTGCGGGTGAAAGTGCGAGAGTGGAAGGAATGAATGCATGGTGAGTGATGTGCTTGTTTGAGTGAGATTGCAAAGTGAGCAGTAAGAGTGACAGGTGAGTGAAGTGTCACCTGAGTGCTGGTAAGTAGTGTGCTCTGGCGAGTGCAGGATGAAAATCTTAAGTGCATGGCGATGGGCATTAGTGCATTGTGGTCGCTGTGAGTGCAGGGTGAGCGGTGTGCTCATGGGACCTCAGGGTAAGTGGAGGGAGAACAGTGTGAGTGTAGGGTAAAGGCTTGAGTGCAGTGTGATCACTGTGGAGTGTCACATGCCTACAGGGTGAGCAGTGTGCTTATGTGAGTGCAGGGTAGGAGAACGGCGGATGGTTTGTGTGCATGGTGAGCAGTGTGAGTGCAGTGTGATTGCTTTGAGTGCAGTGTGATTGCTGTGAGTGCAGGGTGAGTGTTGAGAATGAGGAGTGAGTTGCCTGAAGGCAGGATGTATAACGAGACACCTGGATTAACTCAGCATTGTATTGACGGCTGCTATTATGGCAACAATAAGGGATAGAAGGTGGAGGAAATAAATTATGCACTAATCCTGCAACCAACTTTCAGTCTCCTGATGAGTGTTGACAGCTGATTAGTTTTCTACACCACCAGTATTATTATGTCTGTCACCCACACACTCATCACCAGCAGACAGGACGATGGAAACGCACTCTACGCCGGCATCAAAAAATCCCTACTCTGCAAACTCCAGACAATACAGAACACCGCTGCCAGACACGTCCTCGGCATCCCCCGGCACAAACACATCAGCCAACACCTGTGAAGACTCCACTGGCTTCCCGTGGAGAAAAGAGTCACCTTCAGAAGCCTTACCCAAGCCTACGAATGCTTACACAACAACGGACCCAGATGCCTCAAAGACAGAATCAACTTCCACGTACCCAAAACAAACCTCCGATCTTCCATCCTCGCACCTGCCGAAACCCCGTGCATCCACAGAGCCAGAGCAGGCGGAAGATCCTTCTCTCACATTGCAGCCAAGACCTGGAATGAGCTACTGGGGGACATCAGATGCGCCCCCTCCCTGAACACCTTCAGGAAGACCCTCAAGACCTGGCTCTTCGGCTAAACAGTTCTGCTGACCCCCCCCCCCCCCGCTCCCTCCCCTCAGCGCCTTAAGACCCTCACGGGTGAGTAGTGCGCTTACAATTCCCCTGACTGATTGGTTGATGTCCCAGCCAGTACAAAAATAAGCAAAATCACATAGAGGTGTTATTTTTACCACTTACCTATGCATACTTCAAGTACAAAGCACTTTTAAATGTGTTCTAGGGCTACATTACTGATGTATGACTAATAATTGCAATTTAAGTTTAATCAAACAAAAGGAAACAAAGACAGAAAAGTCATGGAACAAATACCGTTTTATTTACATCCCAATTTACTTCCATAATACAGCTCCTGATCTAAATTCTAAGGCGATAGCTCTGCTGCCTGAGGCCTAGGCCTGTAAAATCTGCAGTGTCCGATGGACAGTTGTGCAGGCTCAGACCAGGTCTTATAAGTTCTACAGCACCCGGCGGAATGCTCTGCTGTCCGAGAGCTTGGGGCATAAGTACAAGGGGATTGCGCCACCAGAACGTCACTTTTTTTTCGATGTCCCTGAGGCAGAATTCCCTGCAGCATATTTACAAATCTGTGTTAAGCCACTTTGTATGGCTTAACGCCTCTTTGTAAATATGGTACTCTTTCATGCAGGTATCTGCGTGAAAGGGCATGCAGTTTGTGTTGCTGTGGGCACAACAAGGATAAATACTTTTATTTCTCCTCATTTTTGCTTTTCGTATGTTTGATGCAATCTGCAGCACACACAGAAAGAACAAAATGCCATTAATGGCGATTTGCTACTTCTATGTGTGCCTTTTGTCTGTAATTTTGAGCATTGTGGGGAGCAGCGCTGTTCCCCTGCGAGAAGCCTCAACTCCCTGATGGGGCTGTGTCGCACTCATCCTCTGAGAACAAGAGCAGCCCACCCCGCCCATTGTCATTCTGTCTGCTGGCTGATTGTCACATACAGAATGACAATGGGCCAGTATGGGCTGTTAAAGCTTGTGGTGGGCCTCCTCCAGTCTTGGTCTAGGGCAGGGCATTCTGTTTTAACCTCACATAAAGAAAAATGTTGCACCTCACCAGATGGAAGAAATGTACAGAATCCAGTTCATAAAAAGAAGCCAGGGAAAGAAGTTAAGAAGAAGGGGTTATAGTTCTTTCACAGTCTCATCATTTTAGAACTGAAGCATTTTCAATATTATATACAATGAAGCCATAGTTACTGCTGCTTTATTGTTTTATGCTACTAACAACCATTGGCAAAGCCAATAGTCCTGGCTTGTTGTAGGTGTACTGTTACTTGTTGTATTATGCACCTGGATGCAATAACAGAAGTAGCAGAATACCAGTAGGGCAGCACACTAAGCTAAGCACAGATTTTTAGCTACCGTGTTTTAAGCCACTCCCTTAATTAGATCGGACACGCCCTTTAAATAGACCCCCAAGTTTTTTAACCCACTTAAAACCCTGGAAATAACACCATGTCACAGTCACCTCACGTCCTGGCACTGCGCATCATGCAAGACTTATGACTTTCATGTTTTCATATTGGCTATGTGCAGGTGCATAGTGAGCCTTCCCCCAGCCCACCCCTTGCTTTAGTAACTACAGAGAGGGTGGCGCTCTTGACGGGCCTCCTCTGTCTGCAACTCTGAAGACAAAGGCTCAGCTCATAATTAATGTGAACAGGTGGGTGAGTAAGTGGGTGAAGGAATGGGTGAATGGCTGGATGGATTACTGAAAGGATGAATGGATGAGTAAAAGGGTGAATGGATGAATAATGAGAGGATGGATGGATGGATTAGTGAGTGGAAGGAAATATGGAGGAGAGAAAGGGTAAATAAATAGATGTATGGGTGGAATGGTGGATGGATGGGTAAAAGGGTGGATAGATGGGTAAAAGGGTGGATGGATGAGTGAAAGGATGGATAGATGAGTGAAAGGGTGGATAATTGGCGAGTGAATGGATGGATGGATGAGTGAAATGATGGATGGATTGATGAATTGATAAGTGAAAGGGTGAATGGATGGACGGATGAGTGAAAGGGTAGATGTAAGGATGGATGAGTGAGTGAAAGGGAGGCTACATGGGCAAAAGGATGGATGGATAAGTGATAGGGTAGATGGATGGATGAGAGAAAAGGATGGATGGATTCATGAGTGGATGGGTGGGTGGATGGATGGATGGGTGGGTGATGGGATGGGTGAGTGAAAGGGGGATGAGAGAGAAAGGGAGGATGGATGGATGAGTGAAAGTATGGATGGATGATTGACAGGATGGATGGGTGAATGGGTGTATGGATAAGTAAAAACAAGGATGTAAGGATGGATGAGTGAAAGAATGCATAGATGAGTAAAAAGGAGGGTGAAGAGCTGGATGGATGAGTGAAATGGTGAATGGATGGACAGATGAGTGACTGGGTGATGAGTATGTGAAAGGGTAAATGATTGGATGGGTGGAAGCGTGGATGGATGAATGAAAGGATGGATGGGTGAAAGGGTGCATGGATGGATGATGGATTGATGAGTGAATTGATGGATGGAGGGATGGATGTGTGAAATGATGGATTGAAGGATAGTTGATGGATAGGTTTGGAAACAGTTGAATAGGTTTGGATGTAGATTGGCACACAGATCAAAGGACAGAATGAATGGTGACAGACAAACTGATGGATGAAAGAAGGAATGGATGCCACACACCTGGGTGACTCAACCCACCATCCCATACCAACAAATGATGTCAGGCAGCGAGCGAGGGACTCTGGCTTTACATTCTCCTTCTGCCTGCCACAAAGCAGAAATTAATTCCTTGTATGGCGCTGTGGTACCACAAGAGATGTTCTACTGTTGTGCCGCTATGCGGCGCAGCTCCCATGCTCTGGAAACTGCGCGAGCAGCCCTCCACCTGCCCTGAGGCCATGAGAGATGCATGAGGGCATGACTCCGTGAAGACCTTCTGCCGGGAAAGGCCGGCAACACAACATAGCCTGCACTTACACACAGCAGCACCGACGTGACTCGAGTACTTCCACCACAATTTTTTTTTCTTTTTAAATGTCGCCCCCCCAAGAATATTGCACCCGGAGCAACCACCCCTGTGGCCCTGCCCATGCTATGCCAGTGCCTACCAGTATGGATGACATCTGACTCTTACACCTTGTATTTCTCAATGTCTTAAGTAACATTTCCTATACATTGACTTTCAAATTTGATTCGTTGGCTCTGTATAATATGTGTGTGATGTAACGCACTGCGACACTCTGCCGTACATAAATTAGATGAGTAGCATTGTAAAAGAAATTAAATACACATGAAAGAGGGTCTATGTGAAGATGAGGGGCACCATTGGAGGGTGATAGCAAGGCCAGACTGGCTGGACCTGCATCGGGCGTTTCCCTGGAAGGCTGGAAGGTTGGGGGCAGCTTTGTTACTGGGGGCTGGCACTGCAAAATTCCTTGTATATCCAGCAGTTTTCAGGCAACAATAAAAGTGTCACGATAACTCTGGTGACTGATGTACCTGCTGGAGAGATATAGGAGTTATTTTAATGGCATTTTGAATCATCTAAGGTAGCACAGAGGGTTAATATGCCTGTTGCAAATAATGTGTACCATGCATATCAAAGAACAGGATTTTATGTGCAAAGCTTAGTGTGTTACTGCTTTTGTCACTGAGATTCTTCTGTCACTGTGCAGTTCATAAGTTACATACGTAATCTAGGACAGTGAGCTATGAACTGCCATCAAAGAGCTGCATCCAAGCTGCATGGTACAGGTTTCAAAGTTATGTTTTCTTCCCATTGTTTCATTATCCTGATGTTGCTAAAAAAGGTTTGTTTGGGTAGGAATTCATTCTTATTATTAAAGTCAAAGCTAACCACTGTGTTATGTTCTGAATCCTGAGTTTGAGCTTCTTCAGATGAAGCACTCTTACCAAATGTCTACCAGTATGGGTGACATGCACCCCACACCTTGCAGTCTCCGTTGCCTTATGTAAAATGTTCTATACACTTATTTACACACGTATGATTCATTGTCTCTGTATGTGTGTCTGATGTAAAGTGCTCTGGTACCCTACAGTGGTATGAGTGGCACTATAAAACAAATGAAGTACACTGGCACTGTTGGGGATAGTGAGGGAATCATTGAAGAGCCCATTCAAAGATTGTCATATCCTGGTGCACAGTAAAGTCATAATTTACTTTTCTTTAGACGCTAATACAATTGGTAGATGATGACAAATGTGTTGGAGAATACACAATGTTTTCCCAAATTTTCTTGGAGGTGCGAAAACAAAGGCTGTAAGCTGTCAGTTTGTTTGTAACACAACTTTTACATATCTGCAAATGAAGTGTGTAAATGTTTCAAAACATATCAGCAGTTATGAAACCACAAAAGGACCACTTGTTTGTAATTCAGAAGTGTGCTGTAAACAGAGTTTTAATAGGATCAAAACAATCAAGACTCTTTACTTGGTGATGATCAATTGATACATATTTGCCTAAACCACATTTCCATGCATTAGTATTTGTGCTCTATATAGTTTTATCTGTAAAACTGAATGTTAGCATTTTGCTTCCTTTCAATAGAAAATGTTCTGTATGTAAAAAACAGAGACTCCTTGTGCCGTACAATTATGCTTTACCAGTGTATACAGTTTCTAATCTGTAGCACACTTCTGTGCATTAATGAGAATCTGCAGTTTATAGTGCACATAAATTAAACAGCCCAAGCAGTATACTATTTCCAATATACAGGTAAAAAAAGGAGGGATGATATATAGCTAGCCACTCGCGAGGTCATTATATAGCAATGTCAACTCCTATCTAACCACTCTGACCCACAATAATACTATAACGCTCAGCAGTGTGCAGACAATTATAGGTCATGCAGGCCGGTTGATAACTCCCTTTTCCTGCTTAATGTTCTTACCCTCACGCAAAACCTGTCTTATCTATCGCTCAGTACCGAACCAGCCCCTATGCAAGTAATCCCCAGCCGAACAGAAATGTAATGCTTGAAGCGATTTGACATATAAATCTGGCCATTCGGTGGACTGCATTCTAGTCCAGCACTGAAGGCTCAAATTAGCTACATCCTATGCGTTCCGCTTTATATCTCACAATGGCACTGATGTGTCTGTAAAAATTACCTTTTGTCCTGAATTTTGCTCCTGAATTTTGACCTTCTGTCCTTACTTTTGACCCTATGTCCTTAATTTTTACTCTCACCATCCTGAATTTGCACCCTTGTCAGTTTGTCACCATTTGTGCACAGGTGACGGGCCCCTGGCCTGAGAGCTCCTGACTTTGTCCAGGGGGTGGGGTACCCCCTCCATGTACTTTGCAGTGGGGCCCACACAAGCTTTGTTACTCCTCTGAGGGGTTGCAGTAAAAATGTAGTGTGTGGACATGTGTGATTATGGCATCTGCAACTTGCACTGTGTCCCAAGGACCACCGCCACACACACACTTGCTATGTTGTGGAAATTGGAGTGAATTTAAGGAAAGCTCTTTCTTGCCTCTATCGGTTGTTTTTCACTATCAGACGCGACAATTACAGATCTTACGGCTGTGAATCAGAAAAAGTCAGTTCTGACCATTCGTTGATGTCGTTCCAAACAGTTTCCAATGGAGTTGGCACCTTTTGGATGAGCTTCCTTTAATACCCCCCTTTGCATCTTTCATAGCACCTGTCATTGTGTCGCACTTCAGTCATTTAAAAAAAAAAAAACATAGGGGCGTTAGCAGTCATGGCTTAATGCCTCACTCCGCAACTACTGAAACGCAAGGCTGCACCATATTTACAATATGGTGCAGCCTTGCGTTTCCCCCTGCGCTGGTGCTACACTTAGCAGTGTAGCGCCAACACAGGCACCCTAGTGCTAGGGTGGCTACGTGCAGGGGAGGATTGTTTATGTGTAGGAAGGGGTCCCTTCCTGCACATAAACAATCCTGAAATGCCATTTTGTCACTTTCATGTGTGCTGCTTAATGCAGCACACATGAAAGTCACAAAAATATTTTTTTTGTAAAGATTGTATATGTACAGGAAGGGGGACCTTCCTGTACGTAAAAAATCCATGGCATTTTGCTTTTTCCATGTGTGCTGCACAAGGCAGCACACATGGAAAAAAGCAAAAATGAGGAGAAATAATGCATTCCTCTTTGTTTTGCCAACTTAAGACCTGGTTTTACCTAGTCTTAATTTTGGCGCTGCCTCCTATGTACGCTGCCCCCTATGTACAAGGGGGCAGCGTAAAAATCAATGAGTGTTGTGGTGGAACGCCCGCCGCAACACCCACTGCCCACCCCTTTCACGCTAACCATAGTGAGAAAGGGGGCCTTATTTACAGAGAAGCTTTAAGTGGCTTAACACTGCCTTGTAAATAAGGCTAAGACTCTATCGTCACCACAAGGTCGATAAAAGTGACGTTGTGGTGGCGATAGGGGCTTGTACATGTGGTCCGTCGGCTGCGCTGCCGCCTCTGGTGCAGGAAACCAAGGTTCGAGCCTCGAGGTCGCGTCCACATCATGTGATTCTGGGCAAATCACTTAGGGGCATATCAACAAGGGCTTTATCTCTGCTTTTTTGGCTTTAAAAGCCAAAAAAGGAGAGATAAAACTAGCGCCCTATCAACAACAGCGTGCTAACATGCAAATTTGCATGTTAGCACCCTTTTACTCTACGCTTCCCCTTGCATCTCTAATGATGCAAAGGGGGCGTTCCAGAGTAAAATAATAGGAGAAATGTTGCTAAGCGACATTTCTATTATCAAGAATGTCGCTAACCCTGTTAGAGACAAAAAAAGCAGCGCTAACCGCGGTTAACGCTGCTTTTTTACGTCTGGTATTTTTCTGACTTAGCCATGATATCCTATGGAAGGAGGATATCATGGCTAAGTTTGCCTGTCCCTATCAACAAGCTAACATGAGATTATCGCTGGGTTTCCAGCGATAATCTCACGTTAGCCTGTTAGCGTGAGGATTTTTATCGCTATTGAGATAAGCGTTTCTAATAGCACGCTATCTCAGCGATAAAAATTCACGCTAGCCGGCGATAATTATCCTAGCACTAAGTGCGCTGAGCGATAATTATCGCCGGTTGTTGTTGATATGCCCCGTAATCTCCCCGTGCCTGAATGTGTAATGTAAATACGGTGCTATGTAAAGCGCTCCAATACGTTCGGGTCGAATTCGCGCCATATAAATATGCAACAAAAAAAAAAATATATATATATTTGGAGGGGTGTTTAGCTGCAACAGGAAACATCTCAGTGAACCATCGGGGTCAAGCTTTTCACTCTGCAGCTGCAACTCAGCCTGCATGGCCCAGGGTTTATAGCTCAGATATCGGCTCTAAAGCCTTCAGGGAACTGAAACCATGAATGTCAAGCCCGAGCCCCCAGCATGCACCTACCACTCTGCTAACTCGGAGAAGAGTTTTGTCGAACACTGCTGGACGTGTTCACAGTCTGGCTGGTTGTGATGTGGGGTGGGAGCTCCCCGGTCCTTGCTGAGACGCTTCCTGGCAGATGGGCGTGTTGCTGCGAACCTATTCGAGTGAGAGCGTGGCCTGTCCCTGGCTGCAGAGCGGGTGCGGGGCGGGACAAAGAGAGACTTCAAGAGATACCTGAATGCTCGTGGCTGGAAGGAGGGGGCTGCATGTGAGCACGGGCCTCGCTAGCTCTGCCTCAGCTATCAAAATAGTATTCTGCTGACTTTTTCTAAGCGTGGGATAAATAGGAGAAGCCTGTATCATCTTTTAACTTACCTTGAGCAGCTGGGATGCATAGATGTGGACAGACATATGCTGGCGTGCAAGACACTTAAGGGTTTGTGCCTACAATGATTGATGTTTAAATACAGGAATTTTTCTTTGGGTGGGCCAAGGGTGCATTTGGGTGAGCCACTGCGGGCTCGATTTGTTGCATATATGTTTGGGCAGGCCTGCTTCAGGGCCCTCCTTTATCTCTTCTTAGTCTTACAAGGCCCAGTAAAACGCACTCTGTTCCAAAACTCTTTCTAAATATTATCACTCTCAAAAAGTGTTTTTTCTATGTAATGTTCCTTTGATGGGAAGAGGAGGTTACTGAGGTGGGAGTATCAGGCAAGCGACACTACTCAGGTTCCTTCTGTGCGAGTCTTCAGGGGGAATCCCTCTTCATTACTACCTCCACCTGACCCCGGACTCTGCAACGCACTCCCTTACAGGCTTGATTATCCACTACTCCTCTCCAGTGCACCTTATCTCACAGCTGACCTTGGGCCCCAGCCCCATATCAGGCACCATCGGGCTCCACTTTAATTTTTCCTGGTAAAAACATTGGTAAAATCACCTTCAAACTTAAAACATTGAATATAGCAGTTAATATAATTAGCACGCACTTTAAAGTATGTTCCACAGTAGCCCTTATGACCCGACTGCTAATTAAATAAACAAAAACAGAAAGGCCATGACAGGGCCGGCTTTAGCGCTAATGCGAAAGTCTTTTTTGGCGCCGCACCAATAAACTCTTTCTCCATAAATACCTTTACTACCACCTTCCAACAGTGCCCCTCATCCCTCCATGGCCCCTCTATTGACCTCCTCCTCGGATTCCCTCACTGCCATACGCCACAAGTGCCCCTCATCTTCCCCTAGCCCCTCCCCCTCATGACCTCCTCCTCGGGTTCCCTCACTGCCACCCTCCACCAGTGCCCCTCATCTCTCTGTAGTCCCTCCCCCTCATGACTTCCTCCTCAGACTCCCTCACAACCACCCTCCACCTGTGCCTCTCATCTCTCCCATTCTCCCCCCTCCACCCCATGACTTCTTCCTCAGATTCCCTCACTGCCACCCTCCAACAGTGCCCCTCATCACTCCATAGCCCCTTCCCCTATTGACCTCCTCCTCGGATTCCCTCACTGCCACACGCCACAAGTACCCCTCATCTCCCCATCGCCCCTCCCCCTCATGACCTCTTCCTCGGATTCCCTTCCTGCCATCCTCCACCAGTGCCCCTCATTTCTCTGTAGCCCCTCCCCCTCATGACCTTCTCCTCAGAATCCCTCACTACCACCCTCCACCAGTGCCCCTCATCTCTCCCTAGCTCCTCCCTCCCCCCCTCCACCCCATGACCTCTGTCTCGGATTCCCTCACTGCCACCCTCCAACAGTGCCCCTCATCTTTACGTAGCCCGTCTCTCATATGCATTTCATTTGTTGAGTAGCGCTACTCATATCAGTGTAGTGCGTGTCAGTACCTCACACCACGCACACATTATACAACGAATCATACAAGTATGTAAATCAGTCTACAGGGAATGTCACTTAAGCCAATGAGGATTACAAGGTGTAGGAATCACCTGTAATCCATACTGGGGGGCCGGATATTTTAAGAGGGTTTGGTCTGGAGAAGCACAAACTCAGGATTTAAAGAGTATTCCATGGGGGTCAGCTTTATTGATAAAAATGTATATCTGCCCAAACATACTCATTTTAGCAACATTAGAATAATGAAAGACTGGGGAAGTTCTAACTATATCACAAAACTAAAAAAAGCGAATTTCTAACTATATCATTCATGTTTGTATGCAGCTCTTTGATGACAGTTCATTGGTCACTGTCCTATGTTAGGATTGTAACTTCTGAACTGCAAGTAACACAAGGATATCTGTGACAAACGCAGTAACCTTCCACATAAAATACAGTTCATCTGCACTCAACTACTAACAGAGAAATGATTGCTCTCCAGCAGGATCATTAATCACCAGCGTTATCTGGGCATTTTTTATTGTGTTATTGTTGTCCTGCATCAGCCACGATAATGATAAAAACTGTTTAAATGAAGCGCACAAGAAGTATGTGCCCTGCTGGGCCTGTGCAGATTTTAAAAAGAAAAACAAATAGTGACACATTCTCTTACGTACTCCATTAGTCAAACTTAGTGTCGCAGCCTGATGTGATAAGCAGCTGCAGGGGTTGGGAAAGGTGAATCAAAATAAACAAACTTCTTTTCTCCTGCGCTGCATAGAAAAAGAATATCCACGCAGCAGAACAGTAGGCAAAGGTTACGGGTGCCAAAGATAGGATTTGTCGCATTTCGCCATGCCCCTGGTGGAGATGAAGGGGTGAAAAAATAAACAAAGCCTTGTTAACATGTAAATGGTCTTTTAAAGACCTGTGAAGTACTCAGGTGCGGCTGTGATAATCTCAAAAACTGTCTGTGTGTGTGCGTGCCCAGGAAGCTGTCTCAGACTGGGCTGACACACACGACGGGGGGTTGAAGCACTCTGAACCAAATGGCGTTGCGCCCCTGCCTTCAAGCCCTCACTGCGAGGGCCAAGGCTCCTGTTTGGGTGGGCCAGGCTCATGTTTGGGTGGGCCTGGCCCACCCGGCCCAACCACTAGAACCGGGCCTATTTAAATACATGCAAATAATCTGAAATATTTGTAACTTTTCTTGTATAAAGGAAGATTTTGGTTTACCAGTTACAGTCAAATGCATTAAAACATGGTTCATTCAGAGCTTCTTTTACAAAATGGCTGACTGGACGCACATCGTATTTGTTATTTAAATTGCCCCGCCCTTATTTGACAATAACCTGTGTCATTGAAAGGCCCGCGGTAGATATCTTATCTGTTGCCACCAGGCGCGCAACGCCCATTGGGCTCAAAGAACTTCAGCCCCCACCCCCGTTGTGTGTGGCAGCCCGGGCTGAGGTAGCTTCCCGGACACACACACAGCCACACCTGAGTATTTCACAGGTCTTTAAAAGACCATTTGCATGTTAATGATACTTGTCTTTTTTTTCACCCCTTCTTAGAGCCCCTGCATCTCCACACTTCGTTCTGCTGGAAGAATTAGCCCCCCCAAAATTGTTTCTTAGCCCCCCCTGAAATTTAGCTCTAGTTGTGTCTCTGGTTGTCACCAAGGAAGAGTGCTGCCTCAACAACTGTGCTTTTTAGGTTTTGCTTGCACAGTGCTAGCAAAATCTCAAGTAGTAAAAAAAAATGACAAACCCAATTAATTTTACATATACGAAATCTATTGGTTTTGCCAATGCTTGTTTGAGACCTGAGCTTACTTTCTGAGCCTGCAAGGGTTGTGAAACCTGAGCTCTAGCTCTGCTCTTTGGGAGAGCTGTGTAAACCTAGCTCTGCTCTTTAAGGGCGACAGTAAATCCCTTTCCAGGATTGAAGTGGAAGGGAGCACCGGTACCCCATTTGGCAGGGGATGCAAAGGCTGCACTTCCTTTTCATTTGACCCTTCAAAAGGACTTATTTCTTCCCTTTTCCGAAGTAGGACGTGGTTAGCAAGTTCATTTTGACTTGCTGCTTGTTTTTTTTTTTTTACATGCAAAAATATAGGTTTGCATATTCTCTCATGCAAAATAGTAGTCACAAACAAAGAGAATTGGGACAGTCACAGGTTTCCGGGTGCAACCCGGAAAACATTTGAAAATTGCAAATTGGCAATCCACACCGGTACGATTTCAAGTTTCTGACTTCTCTGCACTCTTTGCCACTGGACTCTACACCACTAACAATCTAGGCCACTCCTGTCTACTCTGCGTAACTCTGCTCTATGCCACTCTACTCTACACTACTCTGCAACACTGCACTCTAAGCCACTGCCCGCTATGCCAATACACTGTAACACTCAACCCTACGGCAATCTACTGTATGCCTCTCTAATCTACTGTACACCATTGCACCCTATGCCACTGCACTCTGTCACTGCACTCTACACCACTTTACTCTATACTCTTAGATTCTGCGCTATTACAGTATGCGCCACTGCACCCTACCCTGCACCACTCCACTCCTCTCTACTCTGAAATAGTCTACTCTATGGCATTGCACACTACGCCGCTGCAATCTATGCCATTGCACGCTACTCTGTAGCACTCTAAATGACTGCATTCTACGACACTCTACTTTACGCCACTGTGCTCTTTGCCAGTGCACTCTACCCCACCACACTCTACAACACTCTACTATGCAGCACTGCACTGTCCGCCACTGAACTCTACACCACTCTGGTCTGCACTACTGAACTCTATTCCAAAGCACTCTACACTGCTCTACTCTGTATCACTGCACTCTATGCCACTGCACCCTGCATCGCTCCACTCTATATCATTGCACTATGTGCCACTCCACTCCGCATCACTCTCCACCTCTGCACTTTCTGCAACTTTACTCTTCGCCTCTCAATTAAACACCACTGCACTCTCCACCCCTGCACTCTATGGCACTCTACTCTATGCCACTGCACTCTATGCCACTTTACTCTGTACCATTGCGCTCAACCATGCACCACTCTAATCTATGCCACTGCATTTTATTCTAAGCTGCTACACTCTACGCATTCTACGCCACCGCACTCTGTTACTATACTCTCCAACACTCAACGCCAATGCACTCTAGACCAGTCCACTCTACTCCACTCCACTCTACTTTATTCTGCAACAGTCTACACCACTGCACTTCACTGTACACTCTTGGGATTTCCCATTCTTGCTTACTTGCACAGCGCACATTTCTCCTGGGTGCTTAAAACAAACGTTGTAATGCTCCAGTCAGTCTGTTTTGATCCATAACCAGGAGACATTCCTCTTTCGCACTTTGCACTTTTCTTCTTTTCACTGCATCGCAATGCATGTCATAATAACTCTGACAGACATGTTATGTGCCTTCTGCATCAGGATTCTCCATGCATGACTGTGCCCCACAAATTGTTCGCCACAGAACACTTTGTGACAGCGACAGAATCAACCTAAAAGTTAATTCAACGAAAGGTGATAATATTTGAAGCATCCTCGGGATAGCCCATGATTAGCCTGTGCACATAATTCTTCTTCTCAGGAGCAACAACAATTGTTAAGATATACTTTTCTTTAAAAGAAAATTGTGTTGCTGCATCGGGCATTTTAGATTGTACTTTCTGTTTCTACAATGGTTTATTTTGTTTTAATTGTTGCTCAGATTATTTATTATGGTTACACTTGATTGTTAAGGTTTTAATTTAACCGTACAATACAAAAATTGTCACCATACTCTGCACCACTCTACTCAATGCCACTGCACTCCATGCAATCTACTCAACATCACTCTACTGTACGCCAATACACTTTACCCCAGTGCACTGACCACCAATCTACACCACTGCACTCTACTTTCCAACACTGAACTCTACGTCATTCTACTCTGCTCTACCGCATTCTATGCCAATGCACTCTACACCACCCCACTCTACACCACTCCACTCTGCAACACTGCACTCTGCAGCACTGCACTCAATGCCACTGCACTTTGCAACACTATATTCTACTCTACATCACTCTATGCCACTGTGCACTGCACCACCCTATGCCACTGCAATCTGTGCCATCTACGCCCCTCTACTCTGCATCACTGTGAGAAAGTGGCTCTGTATATACTGTTCCTTAATAGGTACAGGGTGTACAGAGTCCACAGTCCCCAAGGGTTTTACAGAGGCTAAAGTTAGATATACCTTACTCTCGAAAGTGGTAGCTTGATCGAGCAGTAAGGCAGTATCAGAGGACAGTGTAAGCATTTGTTGTACACACTCAGTCAGCACATGGTCTCACACACTCAGTAACTGAACTCTAGGCCAATGGTTTATATATAACAAATAGATGCTTGTTTTATTTTAGAACCAACACTTGGATTTAAAATATACTTTCTCAGAATGAGATGTTTCATATAAATACTTTTGCAATATGCAATTGACTTTTGTAAACAGTTACAGGTGGTTGCAATAGGCAACTCTATTTTAAACACAACAATGCATTGAGCTCAATGGAAATTTCAAGTTATTTGCAACAGATTACTTTTTGGATTACTTTTGGAATTCCAGGACTGGATCCTAGATTCAGTCCTGGGTCAGTACTCAGAATCAAGTGATGAAAGTCGACTTAATTACTGTAATGATTTTTAAACAATATTTAGCCATTTTAAAAGTTGATACAAAATATTTCAAAGAAAACAGTCAATGATTCCCTATGGAAGAAAATTCAAGTTGCAGGTACAGTATGTTCTCGTTACTTTTGTAATCCAGTACTGGGTGCCTAGACTCAGTACTGGGACCTTTATCCAATACAGGTAAGTAATTACGTTTTCAGATATTATACGATTTTTAAAGAATATTTAAAGATTGCAGAAATTGACACTTAGAAGAAATTTCACAGAAAAACAGTCAATGATTTCCTATGGAAGAAAATTGGGTTACGGATAAGTACAGTTGTAAGTAAGTCAGTGCTGGGCACCAAGATCCAGCACTGGGAGCTCACCTAAGAGCAGGTGAGTAATTTCGTTTTCGTTTCTCGGCTGATTTTTGGTGAATATTTTAAGATTTGAAAAGTCCACACTTAGAAGAAATTTCAGCAAAAAGCCAGTCAATGTTACCCTATGAGGAAAATAGAGTTATCGGTTTAAGGGTAAGTACTCGACTGGCAGAGTTGAGGTTCTGAGCATAGACTCAGGGGTCCCCCAGGGTCAGGTAGGTACAGTTGGTTCACCCTCAGCGACTCTAGGACAGCCGGATGCAGAGTGAGTTAGGCCCAATGTTATCCTATGAGGGATAGGGGGGCCTTGGTTGGTGGCTGCTGACTGGCAAGCCACGCGGCTGTGGGAGCTGGGCTCCTGGTCACTTACTCAGGGCAAAAGGGGAAGTAGGTAGGTGTAGAGGTTTCACTGCCAGGGCCACTCGGGCGGCTGGGTGCAGGGTGCTTTTGAGCCTTCGGGCGCTCAATTGATTTCAATGGGAAATCTCCGGTTTGGAAAAAGGCTGCAAGCTCGGGGACGAGGATTCTTCAGGTGCCACCACCACTTCGAAAGGTAAGTTGGGTAGTTGGAGGATGGGTAGGTACCCCGGGATTGGGCACAGGGGTCCCTGTCCTGGGGTGGGTACACCCCCTATCCTGCCTCTCTCCTGTGGGAGGGAGGCAGTAGCCTAGTCCTGATAGGGTAGGGCACCCCATCTTCAAGATGGCGAGAGCCCGGAGATGTGCTTCACCTCGCCTCTCCCATCTGAGGGGTGGGGTTGGCAGGCTGGCACATCCCCTGTCCTTATTTGGGGTTTCTGGCCAAAGCTTCCCACCAGAGTGGGGGGTTGCAGTGGCCTGGGGAAGCTCACAGAGGTGGCATGCCTTTGAAGCTTCCCCCTGCCCATCCTGGGGGAGGAGATTTAGCACCTCGCCCAGGATGTGCATTGTTGCAGGCCCAGGAGAGCAGGGGCTCTCCTACCCAGGGGTCCAGCAACATGTCTGCTGTGTGGCAGCCTAGGCAGCCTCAGAGCAGACGTGGATTGTAGGTTAGGTTTAAGGGGGCATCTCTAAGATGCCCTCTGGGGTGCTTGGTACATTAAATCCCACACTGGCATCAGTGTGGGTTTAATGCGCTGAGAAGTTTGATACCAAACTTCTCAGTCTTCAGTGTTGCCATTATGGTGCTGTGGAGCTCGTGTTTGATGAGCTCTCAGCACCATGTACTCTTAAATGGCAGCACTGCACTTACAGTGCTCAGGAATGGACCTGGGCACTGTAGGGGCACAAGGCTCCTGCTCCTGTGCCCATACCATTGGCATAAGGCACCCAGCTATAGGGGTGGCTGATGTATGCCATAGCAGTGTAGGTAATGGGCATGGCACACAGGGATGTGTGTCATGTCGACATTGTTTTTGTCTTGCACCCAAACACTCAGCCTGCAAAGGCAGTGTGCGTGTGTAAGGGTACAGGGCCTCTAAGGGTGGCACAATGAGTGCTGCAGCCCTTAGAGGCCTTCCCTGGTCACAAGGCCCTGGGTACCTAGGGTACCATTTACCAGGGGCTGACATGTGGCCAGGGTTTGCCAATTTGGGTTTTGTTTGTTTTAGGGAAGGAACATAGGCCCTGGGCACCTGATTGGCAGGAGTCCAGGGCACACTCAGTCAAAGTACATTCAGCAAAAAGTGGGGGCATACCATGTAGGAAAGATGGCACTTTCTAACATTCACTGCAATTTATGCCACTGCAGTCTGCACCACTCATCTCCACTCTACACCAATCTACTCTACTCTAAGCCAGTCCACTGTGCACCACTCTACACGACTCCACTTTATGTCACCCCAATACATGACACTATGACACTCCACAACACTCTATGCCGCTAACTTTTAGCTACACTGAACAGCAGCCATGCTGGTGTACAACATGGCTAAAACACATTGGCAAAGCCAATAGCTCTCGGATGGGCAAGACCTATTGGCTTTCCCAATGCTCCTTTCCCACAGATGGTAAAACAAGCACTTCTGCAGCAAGCTAAAATCCATGCATTCCAACATACCTTACAAAACTCCTATACGGTGTGTCTTTACAAGTTCAAAATTGGCACAATTTGCAAACATGGGCCCTATTTTTGTAGCTAATTGATTATTAGTGGGCCAGGGCATATTTTCGGTCTCATTCCGACACTGCCACACCCTCTCCATTGGAATATTCCTTGAACCTTACAGCATAGTAACTTTGTCTACCTGAGGCCCTGTTATGTAAAGGGCACGATTGCCATGTTTGCACCGGGTTCCAGGTGCGCCGGGTGCAAACGGGGAAAGTGAGCCCTATTACATGGCATACACTGCCTCCAGGCAGCTGCAAACTATGTGAAAAATGGAGCGGCTGCTTTGAAGCCGCTCCGTGCTTCACTGTGCAGCCGGCTAACTGCCTAAACTTTTAATGGGGATTAGAGATTCCCTTGCATGCGGTGGCAGTGAGTGACTGCATCCGCCTGCAAGGGAATGTCTGGGGGTTCATGGGACCCCCTTAACCCCCTCCAGAGGGCTGCCATTAGGGGGCGCACTCACAGTGCGCCTCCTGACAGCTTCTTTGCCTCCATCTACAATACATTGCAAAACAAGGCAGCCCCGATATTTAAACCTGTGGTAGTCAATAGTATTGTGAGGTAACAGTTGTTCATATAAGGCCAATAAGGTCCTAAAGCAGTGAGAGCTGTTGAATTTAAGAAAGTGCTAATCACTTAGCCTATAGCATATAGCATATAGTATTTAATAAATGCCAGGAGAAGCAACATTAGACAGATTCTAAATGTACGGAGGGACACAGATGGGCATTGACATAGTGAAATATTTATTTCATAAATAATATATCAAAGCTTTTTTTTGGAAATATAGTTCACATGCCCACAAAAAGTATAAAAAAGCGTGATGGGATGAGTGAAGGTGACCTTTAAAATATACATCGCATTGACAACATTAACAGAAACTATTGAAAATAAATGTAAACATTGAAGGAGTTTTTTGTTGTATAAAAGGTCGACAGTGTTTCGATCTCAAGAAATTGAGATCATCATCAGGACGAGAATGTAAGCATGAGAAATCTATAAAGTAATGATTAGGTACATTTGTTTAAAGTTGTCCCTGAATAATTAATTACGTTTGGTCAAGTACATTATTAAATTTGCATGCAATGTTCTCCTAGTTGATATAAGCAGAGAAGTATGTTTAATTAAATCAACATGACAGATATGAACTTAATCTTGTAGTGAATTAGCGTAAACAAAACAAATTCAAAATAATACAGGCAATTGAGTAATTAAAGTAGAGAGTTGAATCAATCGCGAAAGAAAAATAATTTAATGGTGCTCCGTGCCTCAGAAAAACTGTGGCAGCAAGGTGAACTGAATTCAGGCTGATGTGGCATGGCGCTGACAAAATCAAAAACATAAAATAAGGTGTTACTTACCGGGCAACCCGGAGGAAGCCGGTAATGGAATTGAAACCGGAATTTAGAAGGAGTAGATCATGAAGGGAAGGGATCCAGACCCGCAAGCACGTCCTAGAGAAAGTGGGTAAATTGTAGTGAGGACGGAGGCCTGCACAAGTGCCAAAATAGGTTATACGTGTTAAGCGCTTACTGTGCAATAATTGCCAGGGGCCTCCAGGAGCCAGTTAATGAAGCCTTATGTGGAGGCAGCGGGAGTTCATGCAATGTGCTTACTAAGCCGCGATGGCGGTATACATAATCACTTATGAGGTTGGTGAAAACACACTGTGTCGTCGGTGTGAACGTATTTTAAACTAGAAGGGGAGGAAAAAAGATAAGGGGGTATTATAAGAAGGGTTGTGCGAGGCACGGGGGCCTGGCCAGAACCAATTCCGAAACTGGAAGTCACTTATTTGGGTTAGACAGCATTAGTCAGTGGGAGTGTAGAGATGAGCAGCCGCTCCATCTCATGCGTTGGGCAGGTGATTTCTGCTGGGAATGAGAGAATTTTTATTCCTTGATCACTTGCACACACAATGTCCATACTAATCATTCCTACCTATATTGAAGAGTATATTGCTAAAATGATAAGTGGCCCATCTTTGTTCCACACACCCAATCCCACAGTGGTCCCTATGGACACTGCAACAGAGAAAATCGCAACCCTTGAAAGACTCAAGAAAAAACACATACGCACAGAACTACATACACGTATACTCATGAAATACCTGAAAGCAGATATAATTCCCATAGGCTTACAAGTTCGCAACATCCTGGCCATATTCCTTCAGGATAAAAAATTAAAAATCGTTTTTTCACACATTGGCACCACATGCTCTCGCCATTGGATGGTGTTAGGGATTGACACCACTGTAGAACACAGCAAAAGAGAGCTAGAAGAAATACTTGAAATTGAAAAAAACATTCTCGAATTAGGTAGCTTAGCAATGATTGTAACATCACAAAAAATCAACGAAGGTATCCAAAGATATATAAAAAACTATAACAAAGACAGGACATACCCCTAGCTGCAGGATGACTTTTTCACATCCGACCCACAAGATACACAAAGAAATCTTGACGGTACTTGGGACAGATTTAAAAATAGACAGCCCATTACATTTTCATATTCTTCAGCTGATTCTGACATCTCTGACCCCGGAGCAGGACCAAGCACCTCTTCCCACGCCCCCAATTTTTTAGGGAGAGGCCAGCCATTCCTGGGGGAATGAGGCAGGGGCAGAGGCAAGACCAGATAAAACTTCCCACTAGGGGAACGACAGACGAGACGGAAGTTCTATCAATAGAGGTACCAGTACTAAATCCACTGATCGTGGTATCTACGCCCACCACTGAAGAGATTCCCATTTTCAATTTGTCCAAACACCAGTTAGCCTCTACTGAGATCGCTCTACTGAGCAGAGGCCTTTCCTATGTCATGAATGAAAAACCCAAATGGTTCCTAATCCCAAAAGAAATTTTCCAATTGTTTAGGATAATTAGACTGAAATCTTTTTTCCAGGACAAATGTATACCTAACAGAATGGATGTCTCTGGACTACGTCCTAAATCTACTTTTAATCCACCTACTAGCTCTATGCCTCTAGAAGTCCTAACTTTTGAACATCTAGTCCTAAAAGATCTAGACAAATTGCAACACAAATACAGGTTTACTCCCTAGAATGTTAACCTTGATGGAAGAAAGAGCCTCTCAAACTTGAATTCTATGAAGGATATAGTTATAAAACCCTGTTGCAAAGTGATTCAAGACAAGACTGCTTACAACAATGACATTTTTCGCCAACTCAGCAACACATCACACTATGATCCTCTTGCCCATGATCCTCTTCAAGAAATAAAGAATCTAATCCAAACTATCACCAAGGAGGCAGAAGAATTGGGGTTCATCAGCCGTAATGAATTTTTGTTTCTTAAAAACAAGACCCCAGGCACCCCGGTGCTGTACACACTGCCCAAAATACATAAAAACCTAGATGTTCCACCAGGTACACCTATCCTGTCTGGCTGCAGTTCCCATTTGAGAACCTTAGGGAGGTACATTGATTTCTTCATCCATGATCTAGTCCAATGCACAGCATCCTATGTGAAAGACACTACTCACTTCATAAATTTGGATTGAACTAGAATCATTTGACCCTAAGAGCGAATTCCTTGTCACTTTGGACATTGAATCGCTCTATAACAATATTTCGCAAGACAAGGGTATTGAAGTCTACAGAAACCACCTTAACGCACGCCCTTTTTCCCACCAAGTCCCCACTGGTTCCATCATTTCCCTTCTACAAATAGCTCTAACTAAAAACGATTTCTTATTCAACGAAAAATACTACAGACAATGTAAGGGCACTTTCATGGGGCTGCTTTTGCTCCCAATTTCGCCATTTTGTTTGTTGACGATATTGAAAAATCAATCATTCTCAATGCACAAAATCCCCACTTGTCCAAAATCCATATCTGGCGACCATACATCGATGATGTTTTTATGATCTGGATGGGTAATGATACCAAACTATGTGACTTCTGTGGCTGGTTCAACAACTGCCAACCAGATCTAAAGGTTATGTACAATCGTAACAATGCTCAGATTGACTACCTGGATGTGACAGTTAAAACCATTGATGGTGAGCTTTACACCACACTGTTCCGCAAACCAACAGAACGTAATACCCTGTTCCAATACACTAGCTCACACCCCAGAGCACTCAGGGATGGACTTCCCTATGGCCAATTTCTCAGGATTCGCAGGAACTGCAGATTCAAACAGATATCTTTTTTAAGGAAGCAGAGGTCCTGTGTAAAAAACTTGCTGACAAAGGCTACCCTAGACGATTGATAAAACGTTCCTGAAAACGTGCATGGTACTCCCACAGAGAGTTTCTGCTATAACCCAAGCAAAGGGCACCAATGTCAAGAATCATATGCGTCACCACATTCTGTCCACCAGCAATAAATTGACCAAAATGATTTTTTTTTAAACATTTGTCTGTCCTGCTCCAGCCAACATTGTTTTAAAAGAGGCTGCAATATCAAGGACATCTAGTGATAGCTAGACTCCCCCTTGTTCAGGGTCACTTCAAATGCAGCAGCTGCATGGTATGTGTTTCAACCGAAAATACAAAGGTTTTTGGATATGGTAATGTGAAACACACACTCAATTTCTCTTCTAACTGTAATTCGAGAAATATCATATACTCCATTTGTTGTCCCTGTAACCTTTTGAACATAGGCCAAACGACTCAGAAAGTTAAATCGAGGATATGCCAACATAGGAGCAAAATCCGCTGCAAAGTCATCACGGCCCACCTGGTGGAACACTTTCTGGAGGAAGGACATTCAGAAATGGATTTTACGTGGCAAGCTATTGACACTCTATGCCCACATCACAGAGGTGGAGACCATCAAAAGACTCTGAATAGACTTGAGTGCAAATGGATTTTCAACTGACGCTCTATTGAACATGGCTTAAACTCTCTGGAAGATTGGAAAGCAATCCTGTAATTTTTTCCTTCCCTTCGGCTAAATTGTACTCACTTTAATCAATAGAGCTTCCTACTCGCTCTATTCTATAATGTCCTCGCCGTAGCGAGTAATAATAATTTTTCATTTTTCATATTTATAATTATTCATATGTTACCTATAATGTGGTATGCTTAATATGTTTCTCTGTCATCCATTGTCCCCTCTTATTAATTATTTATTCTATCCCTCTATTCACCTCCTTTCCATTGATCATGGTAGGCACTGCCCCATAATTAGGGAATCTATGCATAATTAGGACCGCCAGATACTCCACACTCTCTACCGTGCATGCGCTTATTCGTGCGTTCTAGTTGTTCACATACCTACCGACAGCCGATTTCTATATACTTCTGGCTTCCTTCATTCCCAGCAGAAATCAACTGCCCGACACATGAGATGGAGCGGCTGCTCGTCTCTCCACTCCGACCCACTAATGCGGTTTAACCCAAGTAAGTGACTTCCAGTTTCGAAATTGGTTCTGACTATGCCGCTGTGCCTCGCACAGCCCTCCTTATAATACCCCCTTCTCTTTTTTCTTCCCCTTCTAGTTTAAAATACGTTCACACCGACAACACGGTGTGTTTTCAGCAACGTCATAAGTTATTATGGATACCGCAGCTTAGTTAGCACATTGCTTGAACTCCCGCTGCCTCCACATACAGCTTCATTAATTGGCTCCTGGAGGCCCCTGGCAATTATTGCACAGTAAGTGCTTAACACCTATAACCTATTTTTACCCTTGTGCACACCTATGTCCTCACTACAATTTACCCACTTTTTCTAGGACGTGCTTGCGGGTCTGGATCCCTTCCCGTAACCCTTCATGATCTACTCCTTCTAAATTTCGGTTTCAATTCAATGACCGGATTCCTCCGGGTGGCCCGGTAAGTAACACCTTGTTGCATGTTTTTGATTTAGTCCGCGCCTTGCCACACCAGCCTGAATTCAGTTCACCTTGCTGCCACAGATTTTCTTAGGCTCGCAGCACCGCTAATTTCTTTTTCTTTCGCTTTCGTGATTGATTCATCTCTCTACTTTAATCACTCCCTTGCCTGTATTATTTTGAATTTGTTTTCACTACTTGATTAAGTTCATATCTGTCATGTTGACTTATTTAAATCTTCTTTCTCTGTTTATATAAACTGGGAGAACATTGCATGCACATTTAACGATGTACTTGACCAAACATATTTAATTATTCAGGGACAACCTTTAAACAAATATACCGTATCCTTACCTTATAGATTCCTCATGCTTACATTCTCATCCTGATGATGATCTCAATTCCTTGAGATCGAATCGCCTACGACCTTTTATACAACAAAAAACTCCTTTAATGTTTAAATTTATCGTCAGAAGTTTCTTTTAATGTTGTCAATGCAATGTATATTTTAAAGGTCACCTTCACTCATCCCATCACGCTTTTTTCACTTTTTTGTGAGCATGTGAACTATATTTCCAAAAAAAAGCTTTGATATATTATTTATGAAATACATATTTCACTATGCCAATGCCCATCTGTGTCCCTCCGTACATTTAGAATCTGTCTAATGTTACTCCTCCTGGCATTTATTAAATACTGTATGACATATGCTATAGGCTAAGTGATTAACACTTTCTTAAATGCAACAGCTCTCGCTGCTTTAGGACCTTATTGGCCTTATATGAACTACTGCTACCTCACAATACAATTGCACCTACAATATGGCACAGGCACAGAGGCAAAGGGTTCCCTCATTTGCATGGGGCCATGTCCCCATGCAAATGAGGGAACACCCTCTGAAGATAGTGCTGACGATTTTTGTGTGCCAGCGCTATCAGTATTACAGATGGGTACGCTCAAGCTTCTTCGGCCTGTTCTGTAATAGTAAAGGGCCCTGGGGGCACGCAAAGGGGGCTCAAATGTCCGTTATGCCCTCGGGACACTTCCATAATAAGGCCTCTTATCTCACCTCAAATAAAGGCGAATAATAAGAATAAGGCCTTCTAATTGTTAAAACGTTTTTAAGTAATATCTGTTTAAAATCAAAATACTTACATATTCCGGGACATTAGTTGTAGCCCATTATGAGGTCGATAAATTCAGTGCAACTATGTTGGTTGCTAATTAAACTTGGCTTATACAGAGCTTAGAGCAGGCAGAAGTGTGGTAACAAACGCTAGTAGAACAAGCATTAGCAAAGTCAGTAGGTCTTGCCTTTAGGACCTATTGCATTTTAGCTATGCTGTACAATAAATAACATTTTTAAAAGGCGCAATGGCGAGGCCATGTCATTTTGTAGGTGCCTGCACGGTCTATTTTGCACGCACACCTACATTTTTTTCATTTACCAATCTGAGATGGTTCAATATATAACAAAATAAGAAAAGAAAAAAGATGGAAGTAGCACAAAAGTGCTTTTAAGGTATTTGGGCAGGCAGTAAAAGTGCAACAAGCGGAGATTACAAAAAGGTGAGCGCAACACATAGAGGCAGAGGGATGCAGATTGGCGAGAGAGAGCAACACAGAACATGGCAGATGGGGAAGAGAAGTACACAAGGTAGACTGATGGAAAGCACATGCACTGTCATGGAGTACTTACCCAAAAAGAAAATAGTGTTGTCTGAAAAGTAACTAGTGGAAGGACATACAGGTGATCAAGCAACTGAAAGCTTGAGCCAGGCTTGAGCCCGAAGCCTGGCTTTGGCTTAGCTTGAGAATCTGTTGAAAACTCCAACCCATAACAAGCTGAGCGTTCATGCAGCTTCTGCCTGCCTTCCTCCCGCCTATGGTGTGGTGTTACAGCCAGAGCTGCAGATGGTGTAATTGGGGAAACAGGTTTGAGTCTTGGCATCGGATCAACATCCTGTGATATTTGGCAAATCACTTAATCTCTCCCCATGCCTACAAAACTGCATGCAACCTTGTGTAAAGTATAACTGGTGCTTGTGTAACGTTCTCCAATAGCTTCAGGGGAAGTTTGTGCTATGTGTTGAAATCTGTCGAAAAAAACACTCAGTTAAAAAAAGCAAAGCCCTTACATAAGGTTAGACAAGTAGATACTCATTTACTGCCTGATTTCTGCACAACGAAACCAGATAAGAAGGATAAATCGCAGCTTACACTCTTTAACAGTGTTATCTTAGTGAAATATTTTACTTTTCAAAAATACTTTTTTCTTCATTATCACCCATGAAAGCCCGTTCAAATATGTGAGTTCAGACTACCAGTTGTACAAAGCTATCACTTTTAATAGGTACTTTGCAATGCAGTGCTATAGCGTGCCCTATTAAAGTCAAAGCTTCCACTTGTTAAAGAAATACACTTTTTTCAATTTGAAGAAGACTTTATCCAATTTTACATGTTTTTTTGTATGATTTCATAGCATTATCAGGGCTTGGTTGTGCATGGCCTTCAAGATACGAAGCAAACCCTTGGCTCGCCTCTGGTTCACCTCTATATGTTAATTTGTTCGCTTGCCCAGTTCCAGAAGGACACAATTAATGAGGTTATGCTCCAGAGGAGACACAAACACAAGTAGAGGAAGCATAGACAATACAAACTACCAAATAAAAAAGCAATTAAATGAGAGTAACAATAAAGCCAACCAATGATAAGTAATTGGCGGTCTCCAAGTCCACTGCAAGCTGACAATAGGTCTTTCCACAAGACAGCTTGCGTTCTCTGGTAGGTAAGACCTAAAAAGAATGTATGGTGTTTCCCAGGGGTAACCACTTTCCCCATTTTGTTACTTCCGATTGAAAGAAGCTCTGACTGTCTTGACCATACTGACATAGACTGGGCAATTTCTAGTGCTTAAATATTTCCAATACAAAGGTCCTGTGCTAGTAGCCTAACATTCACTTGATCATACAGTGGCAGGTTACAAAAAGCGAGAAACCTCCAGCTTCATCCAATTCTTTAAGCTACATCAGACAGTGAGCCATTTTCAAGCAGACATGCTCATAGAGGGTCTCCCCTTCCTACAAGAGGAAAATCAGATGGCTTTAATGTCTATGTTGGACTACTGCAACATACTGCAAACAGGACTACCCGATAAACAGACAGTGCTACAGGTGATTCAAACTCGAGCAGCTTCAAGTAGTGAAGAGCGATGACCATGCCACACCAGCCATAAAGCCTCCACTGAGTCTCCCAAAAGAGCATAGAATCAACTGCAAGTTTCTGCACACTACGCAGGGCAGGAGAGTGCCGTAGGAAAAGGCCTTCCTTATGTCCAAACTCGCTACACAGTAGATTTTAGCCAGGATTATCAGGACAAATTTCTCCTGTATTCATCACAGATCCCACATTGAAAGATCAGAGACAGACTTACATACTCAAGGCACAACCTGCATGGGCCTCAGCTGCCAGATCTGAGAGATAAACAAGAGTCATGGAACTCACCAGTAGCCAATGAATAAAGGACACAGCGTGGGGAGGAATTCGGACATGTTATCCAAAACCAGTTGCATACCAATGGGAAGAGCTGTACTTTTATAGTTATTTGGTCATTTTGACATGCCACACTTTCTAGACCAGGTGAGCAGGCATGAGAGGTACACAGATGTCATGGGAAGTAGCCCAACTTACAGTGATTGCCCATCAGGCCAGATTTTTCAAGATTTGATGCAGAACAATGCATCAAATGGAGAGGGCAGGAATTAGGCATATTTGCACCATGGTGCAAGCTTACTTGAGTTGCAGGCAGGATTATTTTTGAGCAGAAACAATCCTCAGAGGTTCTTCCTCTTTCTAAGTATGCTGCAAAATGCAAGAGAAAAACACGAGGAGAAATTAAAGATTTTTCCTTGTTGCGCCTCTATCGGGATGGCGCACAATTAAAACGCCTTCCCAGGTTTACTTGTCTGGGTTAATCTGGGAATGTGCTAAAAAATATGGGTGGATGTATGGGAACACCCACTCTCCACACATGTAACGCCTTCCCAGAGCAGAGCAACGCAAGAAGCAACTTGTGCTGCCTTGCATTATTCCAGATTTATCAAGCCACGCAGGGCACACAAGTTGCCCTTGCTTCGCTTGTTAAATCTGACCTAGGGTTGCGTTGCCCTTGTGATACAAGGGCAACAAAATCCTTTGATGAATCTGGGTGACAGTGTGGCTACCTTCCCGCATGTCAGCAGCCGGACACCATGTATGTATGCTGTTTTTTAGTATACAAATTCTGGTATCACGGATGTTCGATTAAAGCAAACGGAAACCACACGTTCCAGAATGCATTAGGTTACCAAATGAAAGCCTATAGCTTGAAACATTGAGTCCGGCCAATGTAGAGCAAGATAGAAACCCTAAAGCTCCCTTACAAAGGCGTGCCTAGAGGCCCTGCGGTTTGCAGTGTGCGCTACAATGTAGAATTTGCTACCTTATTTGCAAAAAAGCATGTGACGCATTGATCACGTGTGTTTTAGAAACATACTGCCCATTCGACTAGTCAGGCATGGACATATCTGACCCTTTAAGGCCACACTCATGCTTGGTTTGACAGGTAACTGGAGGTTCACGTGCTGGGTATCTAGGAAGGCTACCTTAACGTGTCATCCATCTTACAATGGTAAAAACAAGAACACCTTTGAGATTTGTAATAGCCACTGTTATTAACAACCCCTGAAACTTTCAGGTTGCATTATCCTAATATGGCGAACAATCCTGGTCTTTCAGGCGCACCCTGGCTGAGTGCATTGTGCAGAAAACAAAAACAAAAATGTGTTGTCTTCAGTACAGACGGATACTCGTACCTGCACAGAAGATCCGCAACAATGTAAAATAAACCAGCGATTTCAAACCACCTTTTAAAGGTACTGACTGGCATTTACAGAGGGGACGGAGCAGGGCTTTAACTCGGGCGAGAAAACTTGTGGTGGGGGGGGTCTCTCAGAGGGGCCTGGCCTATGTAATTAAGAGCGTGGCTAAAAACACATTAGCTTGAAAAAAAAAATGAAAATGAAATAAAAATGAAAAAATGCATTGTTCAGTTACGAAACACTTACAATTAAAACATCATTATACAATTCTTCTTACATTTCATACATTATTAAGACCACATAATTAAAAGAAACTTTTTCATCAGTGTATAAAATGTATAAAAACAAATCTAAATAAAACCATCCTCATTGTCCACAATTAAGCAAATTCTTCTCCACTATTTCTATGAACTTCAGAAGTCTACCCGTAAATTGCAAGCTTTCTCCTTGTAAACTGGCTATGACTGCTTGTCGACATGTTTGTATAATTTGACTATTAAAGTCCGACCTTAGCAGCCTCCTACGTTCCTCTATTAGTGCCGGGCAGCTACAGTTGATATGACAAATATCTTCCCTCTTGTAATAACAGAGGCGACACACCCTCTCACTACTCATCAATTTCCATGTAGGGGCGTCTCCAATAAATTGGCTATTCCCAAATCGGAGATTCATCAGCTTCAGCTTTGCCCTTTGACTATTTGAGTCTCCTAAATATCTTTGGGGTTTAAGCATACCATACGAAGTAATAACTGTCCATGCACTGCTTTAGCCCATAAAGATGACAATTTTTTGCTACACCCATTTATAACTTTATTAAAAGCCTCCTGTGAAAGAGGTAAGGCCCATAGTTGTTCCGCATTGAACGTATCTATCGCCAGTTTAAAATATTCATGTGCCTGCTTATATTTATTATCGCATATTGCCTCCCAGACCACTGTCATAAGTGAGGAATTATTATCCTTTCTGATTTTGTGGCAGAATTTTAAATAAGCCCCTAAGCTATTTAGGTTCTGTTGTTTAAGTCCGAACTCAAGTCGGATTTGTGCTGGTGAAGAATGTCGCGGAAGATTAAACAGGCGTCGGTAGGTCCCTGTCACTAGCTTATCTATGGTGTTGTCAGCAGAACCTCTTAAGGTCTCTACTCCATATGCAAGAGTTGGCACATGTTTAATTGACATAATTTGTAATAGTTGGTTAAGGGCAAGCCCTTTTAAGTTATTCTGAAGTATGGAAAATGCAGCAATTAATGAGTTGTTTCTTCTCTGTAGTGCAGCGCACTGGTTCTTACCCGTGCCCCTAGCATCTATTATAACACCCAGATATCTGTATTCAGTGACCGATTCTAATACAATACCTTCCATTCTGAATTTTGGTCTTACAGCCAACCCTCTAGTCACCAGCATTGTTTTTGTCTTTTTTAAGTTAATCTTTAGGCCATAAGTGGAGGTGTACTGTGCACTTTCATTAATTAATCTCTGCAGACCCACCTATGTATAGCTTATTAAAACAATATCGTCAGCATAAAGTAAATGTGAAACATTAAAACCTGCCACAGTCGGAGAGTGAGAATTAATTTCACTAAGCCTTGATAAAATCCAAGCTAAATACAAGTTAAATAGGTTTGGGGCCAAAACACACCCATGCTTCAGCCCGTCCCTTATCACCATTTGTTTTGACAAAACTGTGCCTTGGCCCAACCTTACTCTCGTCCAAGTATTAGTATATAGCAATTGTATTGCTCTCAACAAACTCGGTGAGATTCCCATTTTCGTTAATTTATTCCAAAGAATATTTCTGTGCACTGTGTCAAAAGCTGAACTAAAATCAATAAAACATAAGTGAAGGTTCATTTTACGGCTTCTGGCCATTTCCATTATGAGAACTAGCATTTGAATATTAATAATCGTTCCCATGGAAGGATTAACCGAGGTGGCGCCAGCCAAGATGGCCGCTATGGTGTGAGGCTCCTGGCTGCCGGACCCCTCGTAGTCGCCCCACATCCGCGGATGCTGTCCTAGGCTGGATCCGCTGTCCGCCGAGTGTGGAGGTCCCGGTGCCCGACCCTCGGAGCGAGTTTGGCCTGTCTTGGTGCCTCCGGGGCTGAGTTGGACGGCCCGCAGCCCGCGCCGGCGCGTGGGCGGAATCCTTCAGGCTCCCTGTGCGGCTCCGTCTGCTGCGAGAGGCCCCGGCGCACCGCGAGGGGCGAGGGCCGCACGATCCTCATCGGCTGCTTTGGACCCAGAGGGCGGACGCGTTGCCCGTGCTGCTCCTTCCTGGCATATACTTGGTGGCGGTGAGGCTCCGGTCGGCGGGGAGACCGACCCGCTTCAGCCTCGACGGCCCAGGGCCGCCCGGGGCCTTGTGTTGCTGTTGCCTCTCGGGGGATGGGTCGCCCTGGCCGACCCGTCGTGCTCTCCTGACGACCTCCTGGCTGGCTGCATCTGGTGGTGGCGTAGGCGAAAGGCGGCTGCCCCGTGATCGGAGGAGCTGATCCGCTTCTGAGGTGAGCTGGGAGAGGCGAGGCTCGACGGACGCTGCCCGGGGGTGGTGTGGCCCTTGTCGGCGGGCGGATCGGCCCGGGGCGGAAGCTGCGACCGGCGTGGGATGACCCCTCCTGTGCCCTTGCTGTAGACCGGTGCGGACTGCGGTGGTGGCCCCCCTGGCTCGGGCGCGTGACTGGCTGAGAGGGGCCTCCCCATCGTGCCCTCTCTGGAGCCGCGTCTTGCCCCTTGGACCTGGGGGGGGTTGGGCTGTCGGCCCCTGACCTCCTTCTGCCTCGACCACACCGGCGTCCCGGTGGCCCTCCCCCACAGTTCACCGTTGGGCACCAGTGCGGGCGGACATTCTGGTTGCTGGCCCCCCCCCGCTGTGGCGATAGCGCTCTGACCCGGATCCAACGGAGTGGCCGGGTTGCACCCCTGTTCCTTCCTTTCCCATCGCCCTCTCCCCTCTCCTGCCTGTGTTCCATTGGTCCGCCATGGGCAAGGAGAAGGGCCCTAAGTTGCCGGGCACATCTCATCAGACGCGGATCGACCAGTTCGCCAGCTCGGACCCTCCGGGCGGGGGGGGGGGGCCTCGGCCCCGAATAAGGACCTGACTGTCATCCTCCAAGCCATTGATGCCTCCCGCACCTCCCTTGAGGGGATGGTTGGGGAGGTGAAGGTTGATGTCGCGCTTTTACGGCAAGATCTCCGCAACGCCACAGCCTGCATTACGGAGGCGGAATCCCGAATCTCGGCGGCGGAGGACGACATTCACTTGTTGCAGGATCAGGTCCGGGAGCTCACCACCCACTCCAAGGAACTGCACAGGCGGGCAGAGGATGCCGAAAATCGCGCCCGTCGCAACAACCTTCGCCTGGTGGGCTTTCCGGAGGGAGTGGAGTCTGGCCGTGCCGATGATTTCCTTGAGCAATGGTTCAAGTCCTGGATGCCGGAGAATGGGCTGTCGACTTGGTTCGTGGTGGAGAGGGCGCACCAGTCGCTGGCGGCCAGACCCCCCGTGGGGGCTCCCCCGCGCCCGTTTATCCTTCGGATCCTCAACTTTCGGGACAGGGACGCTATCCTGCGGGAGGCACGAGTGCGTGGGCCTTTGACCTTTAACAACCACACCATTATGGTTTTTCCGGACTACACCCGGGAGGTCCAGGAACAGCGCCGTTCCTACATGGATGTGAAGCAAAAGCTGCGTTCCCTGGGTCTTCAATACCAGCTCCAGTTCCCGGCCCGCCTTCGTGTTGTCTTCCAGGACAAGACACTGTTCTTTGATACCCCCGGGCGGCCTGGACTTGGCTCACTGAGGAACGGCCTCTGCGCCCACCCGCGGGGGTGTCCTCCGCTGCGGGGTCTCGAGGCCGCGAAGCGCCCGTAACCCGACGACCACGGCGCAGGAAGCGCACGCAGTCCCGGCTGCGTCGAGGAGTGGCGACGATCCGGACCCGGTCCGCCAACGCTTCTGAGAGACTTGTGAGGGGCTCGTCGGCATCCTCCGACGCATCGTCTAGGGCGGCAGGGGGACCCCGACGTTGCTTGTCGCCCAGGCCGGGGGGATCTCCTGTCCCTCTCACCGTACAGTCGGACTTGTCTGACCTTTCCCGCAGTCCTGCCCTGTGATGTGTGGTCTGCCCCGGGTATCCACGGGGGGAGACGGACTTGTTCGGGGGCGGGGGGCGGGAGACTCTGCACTCTTACGCTTTCTCGCCACTACCTAGGCTGTATCACTGAAATCCGTACCTCTGGAGGGGTCCACTACGCTCTTATACCCGAGCATCTAAGCTTGGGGTCTTGTACCTGTTGGGGTTTGTTCGGGCGACAGATGCTTCCGTTTTCGAAGTGTAGGGTGGGGGGTGGGGGCCTGGGGTTGGGGGCCTGTTGGTTGTTTCTTTCTGGGGGAATGTTCTGTTTGGGTTGGATTTGTCTTTCTTTGAATGTCTTCTACTACACCACACTCAGTGCATCGCTGTGCCTCTCCACACACCCACCCGCGCATGCCTCACTGCCGCTCGCCCTCATGCGCAGTGCAATGCTCCTCCCCGGTGTGGGGCCCACGGTCCTGGCCCCTCACGGCCACCTCATCTTTAAAATGCTCTGCTCTTACCATTCCCATGGGTGATCTCACCTCCAGGGCCCGCGTGCGCATTCTGTCATGGAACGTGAACGGATTATTGGACAGACTCAAACGTACTGCAGTCCTTAAGTATGCCCAGCGCGCCGAGGTCGATGTCCTCCTTCTCCAGGAGACCCACCTGCTGGGTGAGAGGTGCCCCTTCTTGGCCAGGTACGGGTATGACCGGGTGTGGCACTCTGGATACTCTCGCGGATCTCGGGGAGTCGCCATCCTGCTGCGCCGCTCCGTCCCCTTTGTCCTTTCCCGGGTGATCCGAGACCCCCAGGGGATGGGGATCGCTATTAGCGGTACGCTGGACGGTCGGCCGCTCAATTTACTGTCACTTTACGCGCCACCCATTGAGTTGTCTAGGGCACTATCCCAAGCCGCATCTATGTTGACTGCTCTCCCACCGGGTGCGGTAGTTGTGGGAGGGGATTTTAACGCTGTCTCCGCCCCGCCAATGGATTCCTCCGGTCTGGTATCGGCGCCCCGCGCTGCGCGGGCTAAGCAGCTGGTGGGATGGGCAGAAGCTCAGGGCTTATGCGACGCTTGGCGTATTTGGCACCCGCACACACGGCAGTACACCCACACCTCAGCCGCCCACCACACTCACGCGCGGATCGACGCTATCTTTGTCCCCTCCACCGACTGTGCGGGCATCCAAGACGTCCAAATCTTTCCTAGAGGGATATCCGATCACTCACCTGTCCTCCTGGGGCTGGGCTCCCCGCCCCAGGGGGCCCGTCAGATGTGGCACTTCAACGCCTGGTTTCTCCAGGATCGGAAGCTCTGCAAGGGGGTGGGATCCGCGTTAGTGCAGTACTTTGGCGACAACGACGGGTCAGTCTCATCGGCGGGGACCCTCTGGGAGGCGGGTAAGGCCACCGTCAGGGGGGCCGCCAAGGCGCTGGTGGTGCGCCGCCGTCAGACGCAGCTCCAACAACTCACTGCCTGCGAGGCCCGGGCGTTGCGTTTGGAGCAATCGCTACCCGCGGATGGAGATCCGGCTGTAGATAGACAGCTGCGGCTTTTACGGGAGGAGATTCGCCAGCGGTCGTTAGACACGGCTAAACTCCTCTGGCAGTCCTCGGTGGCATGGGTCTACGGGTGGGATGATAAGAATGGTGCTCTGTTACACCGGCTGGTTACGTACTCGGTGGCGTCGCGTATTATCCCGGCGGTCACTGATTCGGAGGGCCAGCTTCAGTCCTCCTCCGTGGCCATGGCAAACGCCTTTGCTCAATATTATGCGCAGTTATACCGCGCCCGGGCGCCGGAACTGTCCCTAGCTTCGCTACTTGCAGCTCATAATTTAAAGCTTCCTTGCCTTCGGTCCAGTGATTGGGAGAGCCTGGAGGAACCCATCTCTCTAGAGGAGATTGGGGAGGCGATAGGGCGCACATCCGCGGGAAAGATCCCGGGACCGGATGGATTCCCTCAAGAATTTTATGCCGCCTACAAGGACCTTCTGACACCTCGGTTGAACGCCCTGTATGCCGAGGCGGTTAAACACGGCTCCTTTCGTCCAGAGGCCGACATGGCCACGATTGTGGTTTTGCCCAAGTCCACACCACCCTCTTGTGATAGGTCGGCTTATCGGCCGATTTCCCTCATTAATACAGATATCAAAATCTACGCGGCGGTCCTGGCGCAGAGGCTTCGGCCCTTCTTGCCGCACCTGGTCCATCCTGACCAATGTGGCTTCATGCCGGATCGGGGTACTCGCCACTGCCTACGTCGCCTCCATGTGGCTCTGGCTCACCGCCACCGCATATCCCCATATCTCACGCTCCTACTCGCCGACTTCGAGAAGGCTTTTGATTCGGTTGGGTGGCCCTATCTATTCGAAGTCCTGGCTCAGATGGGTTTCGGCCCCAAGTTGGTCGGAATGGTGCGGGTCCTTTACGCGCGTCCTCGTGCTAGAGTGCTAGTTAATGGGGCATTGTCGCAGCCGTTTCGGATCGGCCGGGGGACGCGGCAGGGGTGCCCGCTGTCGCCCCTCCTCTTTGCCCTTGCTATGGAACCCCTTGCCGCCCTGGTCCGCGCAGATCCTCTTCTTCGGGGCTGGGAGTGGCCGAATCCTTGTGCCCGACAAAATAGCCCTTTATGCGGACGATGTGTTGCTGTACCTTAGCGACCCGGCCCAATCTGGTCCCCGTGCGCTCCATCTCCTGGGCCTTTTCGGCCGTGCGTCCGGCCTCTATTTGAACCCACACAAATCGGTCCTAGTGCCTCTGCACCCCTCCCGGGAATGCTTTGACTGGCAGGACAGGATTCCCCTCCGCCGGCTGTCCTTTAAATACCTGGGTATTTGGATCTCTCTTCTCCCAGAGTTGAGCTGGGCCCTTAATGTGGCCCCCTTGGTCAAGAGGGCCAAGGCCGATCTGGCGCGCTGGCACTCGCTCCCGCTTAATCCGCTGGGGAGGGTGGCACTCTACAAAATGATGGTCCTCCCCCGGTTCCTTTACGTGCTACAAAACACCCCCGTGTCCTTTCCGCGGCCTTGGTTCCGCGAGATGGACGGGCTGGCTACCCGATTTCCCTGGGGTGGGGGGAGACCGCGGCTGGCCCTCGCTACGTGTCGCCTGCCCACCTTCGATGGAGGGCTCGGTATGACCAATCTTTACCTCTACTATTTGGCCACTCGCCTCCTCGTCGTTCATGATTGGTTCGGAGGGGGATGGTCCGACCCGGCCTACAGGGTGGAACTAACTGCCTTGGGTTTCCCCTGCATTTTGGATCGTCTGTATGGTGCCCCCATTCCCACTTCCTGCCCCGACATCACTAGAGCGATCTTTTTGGCCTGGCGGGCGGCACTCCGTCACACCCGGTGGACCGGGCGGCTGACTCGCGCCACCCCCCTTTGGCATGGGACGTGGTTGCGGGACGTTGCTGCCCTGGAGGGTTTTCGATCATGGGACCTGCTCGGCATCTCCCTGCTGGGGGACGTCTGGCGGGGGGGACGCATGTGCTCCTACGCGGAGCTGCAGGCGCGCTTCTCTCTACACTCATCACAATTTTACAAGTACCTCCAGCTGCGCCACGCCATCCGCACCTACACTCCCCTGGATGTTCGGTTGCCGGACCATAGTCCCCCGGAAGCTCAGGTCCTGCTGGGGAACCTAGGGAGGGGGGGTATTTCCCGCATACACCGTACTCTTATTAACAACACCCCCGCGGTCCAGGACGGCTTGAGGGGCAGATGGGAGGGGTGGGTGGGGCCCCTGGACGAGGTGGACTGGCGGGACGCCCTTATGGCCCCCCGGCTGGTGACGGCCTCAGCCAAGTTACGGCTGATTCAAATATATTATCTCCACACAGCATACCTTACTCCGGCGCGTCTACACCGTGCGGGCCTCTCAGCTGACGCCTCTTGCCCCCGCTGCGGTTTATGACCTGGCCGACTTCATTCATATGGTGTGGTCCTGTCCGGATCTTGGGGATTACTGGAGGGGCATAGAGACTGATCTCACTGAGGTGCTGGGCTGGGAAGTGCCACACAATCCTAGACACACCCTGTTGGGCATCACTGATGGTCTACAGGGTACCCGCGCAGAGAAACTGTTCCTTATGACTGCGTTCATGGTGGCCAAACAGGATATTGCAGCGGCATGGAAACACTCACAACCGCCTACCTTGGCCAAATGGAGTGCTGGTGTAGACTGGTGCGCGGCCCAGGAACGGACTCTCTACCAGGCGAGGGGTTGCCCCAAGAAAGATCGCAGAGTATGGGGGAAATGGTTGGGCAATGTATTCTGAGTGGGTGTGTTGGGGGGTGGGGGCGGGGGTGGGGCTTTGGGTGGAGATGGGTGGAGATTGGTCTAATTCCGTGTATTTGCACAGTGGTGATTTGTCCGGCTCAATGTTCCTTATTTTTACAAAACCTAATAAAACTTGTTTATCAAAAAATAATCGTTCCGAAGGGAGGAGCCTAGCGCGCATCCAAGATGGTCGCGTGAGCACAGGGCTCCCCGGACCCTCTCTGCTCCTCGGAATTTATCCTGAGAATATCCTGACGTGGCTTATGGAATCTGGGAGATAAAGACCAGCTGAGCGTATATCTCTTTTCAAAACTCAAATCGGACCTGGGAATCCTGAGTTGTCGTCGTCGGAACTTTTGGGACCCACCCGACGGAGGTGACCGGGGTGAAGGTGACCCGAGGGACCGGGCTGCAATTGAACAACAGCGGCTTCAGCGCGGTGCCAGCTGCCGATCCACCACTTTCGGTTTCGGTTTTGCACTTCAGGAGACCGGCAGGGAGGTGCGCTCGGGGTGGAGAGGTGCTTCCTGGGCCTCTGCATGAGGTTTTCTTTCATCTGCCACTAGAGCGCCTATCGCCTCGGACCCCCTATACCGACATTTTGTGGTCTTCTTGCTGGTGCCTTACACCTCTTGATTGGAGGTCCCCTCGGGTGACCGTGTTCACATGGGGGGCAAAGGGGGTCCCGAGGGCCGCAAGACCAAGGCTTCCCTCCGCGGGGGGGCAGTCCAGAGCAATAACATGGACCGCTACACCCAGGGCAGGGGGCCCTCTGGCGCTGCTGGCCTCCCCTCGGATACTGCGGAAGGAGGCGCGACCGCCACTACGGAACTATCCTTGCAGGACATTATGGGCGCCATTGATGGCATCAGGGAAACCATCGCGACGCAATATGAGGCCCTGGCCCGTAAGATTGACACTGTCGCGATCGATGTCACCCTGATCCGGGCCGACCTCTCCAAAACTAACGAGAAGGTCCAGGCTCTCGACGCACGGACCTCCACCCTCGGTGCGGATGTGTCGGATCTGCGGGCCGCGCTTGGAGACATCAGGGTGGTTAACGACCATATGGCCCGGCGGCTTGAGGACTTCGAGGGACGGGCCCGACGCAACAACATCCGCGTCATAGGTGTACCGGAGTCCTCTGACGGCCGCCCGGTTGACCTCGTGGTCGAGGAACTTATCCTGAAACAGTTGTCCTCGGCTGGCCTAAGTAAGTTCTTTGCCGTGGAGCGGGCCCATCGAGTTCCGGGCGGTCGGCCACGGCCGGGGGCCCCCCCGAGGCCTATCGTGGCCAAACTGTTCTACTACAGGGACCGCGACGCTATTCTGCAGGCCTCACGGACCCACGGCCCGGTTCGTCATGAGAACTCGACCATCAATTTTTACCCGGACTTCACGCAACTGGTCCAGAAACAACGGATGGGATTCCAAGGGGTGAAGCGTCGTCTCCGTGAGCTGGGCCTAAAGTATTCGATGCTCTACCCTGCAAAACTCCGAGTGGAACATGGGGATCGGACAGCCTTTTTTGACTCTCCTGTGGCTGCAAGTGACTGGCTGGATTCTCTGCCGGACGGAGGTGGCCGTCCCGGACCCTCTGCGGGCACCGCAGGTGATGGGTCCCCTTTAGAATGACTTTTGGTCCTTGATTTTGCCTTTTTGCACTGTACAGTCGGGTCTTATTTCATTTGCATATCGTGTTTTACCGGGACCAGTGAGGGGGGCGGGCGGGGACGGGTCCCTTACCTCCTCTGGGTTCTTTTCGTAGAATGGGGTTAGTGGGGCGACAGGCACACTGCAAGTTGGGGGGGTTTTTTGGCCCGCAGGGGTGCAGGGTGGGGGGAGTTGGTCCTGGGGTGGGGTGGGGGGGGAGGAGGGTTTGTTTTGCTGTGTGTTTTTTGTTTACAGGGCGAGGTACTGATTTTTGTCCACATTTGGGAACTGTGCTGCAGGCTGGGGGACCCTTGATCTATTGGGGGGGATGGGGGGGGACGGGTTGAGGCTTATGTCATGGAACGTCAATGGGTTGGGGGACCGTATCAAGCGGGGTGTAGTACTGCAATATTTGCGTCGTTTGACTCCTGATGTGGTGTTTCTCCAGGAGACGCATCTGGTTGGCAATGTTTGTCATGCAATGAACAGGGGGGGATACCGCCTCGTGGCCCATTCTGGTTTCACAACTGGTTCCAGGGGGGTGGGCATTCTGCTGCGAACCTCACTTCCGGTGGAGATCACTAAGATAGTCTCGGATGACAGAGGGCGCTATGTGTGTTTGATTGGGAGGTGGGAGGGGCAGCCCCTTGCCCTGGTTTCAGTTTACGTCCCCCCGGGCCTCCAGAACTCCACCTTCACTGACTTGGGTCGAATGCTGCTTGACCTTCCGGACAGCCTCCTGCTCATGGGCGGGGACTTTAATTCTGTGGTTTCGGGTGAACTGGATCGTCACCCACCAAGGACCCTCCCCGCTGCCCAGGCATGGCTGGGTGGGATGCTGGAGACCTTCGGCCTGGTGGATAGTTGGAGATTAATGCATCCGACCCAATGTCAATTCACCTTTCACTCGGGGGCGCATGGGAGTCTCTCTAGGTTAGACTACTTCCTTATGCCCGCGGCGCAGACTGGTCGGATTCGAGAGGTCAGGCACCTGGCGCGGGGTATCTCCGACCATTCTCCGCTGTGGCTTGTTTTTGACACCGGGCCGCGGTCTGCAGGGCGGATCGCTCCCATTAACCCATGGTACCTGCGAGACCCTACGACTCGTGACAGCCTGGTTAAGGCTATGGACCAATACTTCCTGGATAACGAGGGGTCGGTGTCTTCTGCAATGTCCCTGTGGGAAGCCTTTAAAACCGTGATCCGCGGACACGCCCTTTCCCAGATAGTGGTGGCTAAGAGGGTCAAGAGTGAGGCAGTGGTGAGGCTGGAGACTGACATCTTGGGGCTGGAGTCGGCCTTGGAGGCGAATGTTACTCCGGACGGGCTCCATGCCCTCAGCCTGAAACAGTTTGAATATAGGTCCCTGGTCACTGACGCGGCCAAAACTATGTATAGGGAGCAGCAGGGTCGACTGTACGATGCCGGGGACAAGGCGGGAAAGTTGATCGCGTGGCTGGACAGGAAGGAGAGAGTGAATCGTGTGGTCCCGGAGTTGCGTGCTGCGGATGGTGTGTGTGTGACGGAGCCTGACGAGATTGTGGAATGTTTTGCCGACCACCTCCGGGCTGTGTACTCCCCAGTGACTGACAGGGATGAGGACGACTCTCGCCTTCTACTGAGGGATATCGCCTTGCCCTGCCTGTCCGTTGAGGACCGTGAGCGGCTGGACGCCCCCTTGTCGGTGGATGAAATAGCGACCGCGATCCGCTCCCTTCGCTCGGGCAAGGCTATGGGTCCCAACGGTCTGCCCATTGAGCTATATAAATTGCGCCCTGACAAGCTTGCGCCCTTCCTCAGTCGCATGTTCCGTGAGTCTCTGGCGGCGGGTTCCCTCCCGGCCGATCAGCGTTTGGCCACGATAGTCGTTATCCCCAAGGAGGACAAGCCGCGAGATCGCTGTACTTCTTACCGGCCTATTTCACTGCTAAATGCGGAGCCTAAGATCCTGGCGAAAGTCCTTGCCAATCGTCTGTTGAGCGTCGTGTGCGATCTGATTCATCCGGACCAATGCGGATTCATCCCGCACCGTAACACCGCTCTTAACTTGCGGCGTCTTCATGGCGCCCTTGCCAGGGCGGAGCTCCTCTCCGAACCGGCCGTGCTGGTTTCTTTGGATGCCACGATGGCTTTTGACACCATCGAGTGGCCATTCCTCTGGGCTGTCTTGGCTAAATTTGGCTTTGGAGAAGGATTTATTGGCTGGGTGAAGCTTCTGTACACGGGACCCATGGCTCAGGTGGTGGTGAACGGGCGGGTCTCTCGGCCCTTTGCCCTCGGCAGGGGCACGAGGCAGGGATGCCCGTTGTCCCCTTTGCTCTTCGCTCTCGCCCTGGAGCCACTCGCGGCTTGGCTCCGCTGGGAGCCCTCGCTTCGAGGGATCCGGTGGGCCCCGGGCTTTGAAGATCGGGTTTCGCTGTATGCGGACGATATTCTCCTATATCTCACCTCACCGCGGCAGTCGCTCAACGTCCTCTTTGACGTTCTGACTTCCTTTGGGAATAATTCGGGTCTCACGATCAATTGGTCTAAATCCTGCGTCTATCCGATCTCCGGTGGTCCTCCACTCCTACCGCCTCGGCTTCCGATCCAGGTATCACTGAGCGGCTTTAAGTACCTGGGGATATACGTTTCGCTGGACCCGGTGGCTCGCTATGAGCTGAATCTCCTGCGTCCGCTTCGGCGATTGCGAGAGGATACGGCCCGGTGGTGCAGGCTGCCCCTGTCCCCGCTGGGTCGGGCCGCGCTGTTCAAAATGATGTCCCTTCCCAGGTTCCTCTATGCACTCCAGAATTCCTTCGATGTCATCCCAGTGGCCTACTTTCGGGAGGTAGAGAGCCTGCAGAGGAGACTGGTGTGGGACGGGCGGGCGCGTATTGCTCTTGCTAAGCTTACTCTCCCCTGGTATGACGGGGGCATCGCGCTTCCCGACATTCGCAGGTATTATTGGGCCGCGCAGCTTTCGGCCATCAACCATGCCACGTATGCGCCTGGCCTGAACCCGGCGTATGAGATGGACAAGTTCCTGCTTCCCGGCGGGGACTATAACAGGGCGCTGTACTCCCGCTCGGCTGGCCGGACCCTTACGGGTCCTACTAAGATTGCTGTGCGGACCTGGAGGGCCGCCACTGCGGCCACGGGCTGGGGTGAGCGACTGACATGTGCTACTCCTTTGTTTGCCTCCGATCGCCTGGGGAGCCTCTGGACTACGAAGGGGTTTGACCAGTGGGACACGATTGGTATCAGCAAAGTGGGAGACCTGTGGCATAAGGGCGCGGTTAAGACTTTCGCGGCCCTTCAGGCCGAATATGAGCTTACGGACAGGGAGTTCTTCCGCTATGCCCAGGTTCGACACGCCCTTCTCTCGGTCTTTCGAGAGGGGACCACGATCCCGGTTTCCTCGCCCCTCGAGGACCGCATACTTGACGGACATGTCCCGGACAGCACTATTTCTTTAATTTATAAGAAACTGATTAATCATCGGGCTGACCTCTTGGTGCGCCTTCGGGAGGCTTGGACGGGGGATGGGGTGGAATTGGACGACGAGGACTGGCAGTCTGCACTGTCGTCCCCCAAAGAGGTCGCCATTCCAGCCCGTCTCCGGTTGGTACAGCTTAAGATTCTTCACCGGGTGTATGTGACGGGTCCTCGCTTGGTCTCGATGGGATATTCTGACGATGGGCTCTGTAGGCGGGGTTGTGGGCTCAGTGCCACCTTTCTCCATATCCTGTGGGAGTGCCGCGAGGTGGCGGACTACTGGCGCCGGGTACATACGGTTATGGGACAGGTCACTGGGGTTGTGCTGCTGCCGGAGGTGCGTCGCTGTGTCCTGAATGTGTGGGAGCCCAATGATTATAGCGCGGCTCAGACTCGGTGGGCGGCCCTGGGGAACATGATTGCCAAGAGAGATATAGCGCAGCTTTGGGGTGCCCAGCGGCCGCCCACCGTGTCAGTATGGAAGGAGAATATGGACTGGTGTATGTTCAGGGAGAAGACTGTGTATGTTGCCCGTGGTAAGCCGGGGGCATGGGGCAGAATCTGGGGGCAATGGAATGCTTATCGCGGGGGTATCTGTACGCCCCCCCGGGTGGACACCGATATCGCCATGTCCCCCTGACCCTTGACGGTTCCGGGCACCTTTTGGAATGACTACATATGGACGTTCAGTTCCCTTGGCCCCCCCCCCCGTCCCCAGCCTCCCGGTACTCCTTCCTTTCGTGTGCTGCTTAATGGTCTGACCTGGAGTTCCCCGGAGGAAGCCTGACCTGCGCCGTTTGTCTTTATGCCTCGCCTTTTGTTTTTCTTTTAGTTTTCTGTGTTTGTTTGATCTAAGTCTCCTGTGCCTCTAGAACTATCCGGACTCACTACGGGGCCGACCCCCGGGAACCGACTGCAGCTTTGATAAATGTATATTTTATTCTGTACTTAGCGGCCGGCCCTGGTGGTTGTAGGCCCGTGCTTGTAATCGAATTATTGTTCAATAAAAACTTTAAAAAAAAAAAAAAAAAAAAATAATCGTTCCCATGCCTTTAATAAACCCTGTTTGATATTTTGGGAGTAAATTATTGGCAGCAACCCAAGCCGTGAGTTCTGTTAGCAGACACTTTGCAAAAAACTTTGCTTCGCAATCCATTAAAGCTATGAGTCTATAGTTAGCAGGATCCGAGACTTGACCAGCTTTGTAAATCGGAGCCAAAATTGAACCCCTCCGATTGTCTGGTACTTCTTCCTTCCATAAAACATATTTGAAAAAGTTTGACAAGTTCTTTGCCCAGTTTTGTGGATTTTCTTTAAATAGTGCTTGAGGGAGGCCATTTGGCCCTGGTGCACTACTCCGTCTGCTAGAACTTATAATTTTTTTCCACTGTTGTCCGCTGGATCATTTGCTGGGCGGTTTTCCTTTCATTATCATTGACCCTTGTATTCTCTAATGAATTTACTTCTGTTGGCTTTATTGTGTTTCTGGTGTAACCTGTCATTGATCCCAAGTGCTTCTCCCAGACTTCCTCCGATATATTTGTAGTCAGTAGTTGTTGTTTCCCACCTTTGGCTTGATTGACCAATCTCCAGAATTCACGTGCATCTTTACGTTTTGCTGCATGATTAATTTTACTCCAGAACTGATCAAGCTCAGTTTTTGTTTGTTTCCATACTTCTTTTTTAGTAGCGTGACCTCAGTTTTGGTAATATCTTACTCCTGACATTAGAGGATAGTTGATTTCTTAGGACCCTCAGCGCATTGTTCAATTTCCTTTTCGCTATCTTAAGTTAAACAGTCATTTTTTTGGGAAAAGATGTAACCGATGTTACCATGCCTCTCGAACGCACAGCATTTTTCTCCACTAAATTAGTTATGAACTGCTCCCAGAGGGTCAATGGATTTTGATCTATTCTATTTAACTCTTCTTCCCACTGGTCTCTTGCTTGCTGATCGATCTTTTGTGTATTATTTACAGTCCACTTTATCCTTCTATAGGTCAAACCCATAAATTCCTCTAACTCAGGGGCGCTTTGTTCGTGTCGGGTAATATGAAGATTGAGGCTGATCATTTGTGGTTGGTGATCACTTTCCAGTCTATTTCCCAGATTATAGCTTATTATTGATTGATATAATGGGAGAGACACTAAAGTGTAATCAATAACAGCTTTGGATTGTGCCGTAAAATGGGTCGCCTGAGCTGGAATGTCCGGATCCACTCAGCCATTCAAAACTCGAAGGCCGTGATGCTCCAAGTTTATCACTGTATCTTTACCTATTTTGTCTAATCGTTGTTTAGTTGCATCAATTGCCGGGATGTGCCAGAATTGATCAATCTCCTCCAATATTTGAGCCCTAGGCGCCCCATGGAAGAAATTCATATTGAAATCCCCTGTCAAGATTATCCAAGGGACTGGATTAATTGTGCTTAGTGTTATTAATAGGCTCAGTATTGTCTCTATTGTTTCTTTTTTTTTGCTGCCAAGAGGATGAATGTATACATTTATTATCATCAAAGAAGGGATCTTGTTTCTTGTGCTAACCGGCCAGACCTTAATTGCTTGAATGTTTGAGTGGTTGATTACCACTACTTCGATCTTTATTTTTAAGGCCACTGAAACATATATGGCCAAACCTCCTGCTGCTCGCCCCTTCAATTTTGTTTTAATTCTGGTTTACTATAGCATAAGTATGCTGGTAACTTAATTTCCTCCTGTGCCCATGTTTCTTGAAAGAGGATTATCTGATATCTTCCAATGTATGTTAGGAGTTCGTGATCGTCCACTTTTGCTGCCAAACCCTCTATTTTCCATGAGCAGATGTCTACCTTTACTGCCAGACCCTCTAAATTCCATGCACGGGTGTCACCTTTCTTTTTGTGGTCAACGAGACGGTTTGTATCCTGTCATTCTCTGTCACCTTTGTCTCTCCTGACATTCAAGGAACTCAGTAGCCAGGACCAGTCCGTCTTTGAGTAAAGAGTTTTGCTCTCCTTGGCTTCAGTGTAGTTATCAGCCTGAAGGGTAGTATTGTCCCTTAAAGGGGTAATTGAGCTACTCCTTGCCCCTTTCAAGATCATCATTGTGCCCAGTTGCTGATTTTTATTGCCCATTTGTGGACTTTCGTTAGTTTCTGTCCTCCCCTATCACTTTCTTCATTGACCCTCTTAAACTGTTTGTCTCCACCCTTCAGTTTTAGAAACGGTGGATAGGGTTCCTCCTTTTCTCTTATCATCTTAATACCCCATGTTTCAAATTTCTCTTTTTACGCACATTGTTGGTCCGCTACCTCAGCAGTCGTCCATGTGATCATTGTCGCTTCCTCACCTCCCCACGACGGGTTACTTACAAATGTAACTGAATGTATATCCGTGGACTCTATATGTTGTAAAGCCTCTATTTCCTTGGTCATTTGAATCATAGTCCCTCTATTTATTCGATCAAAGTGACCCCTTGATTTATATTTTGGTACAAATGTCATTTTACAATGAATACTAGGCAAGATGTGCCGAGTTGTCCTGTCTTTTTTATCCTGCTGGATTGTGCAGACTATATCCTGCAGAATGTTCTTAACCTGCCCTGTTTAATTTCGGTCGTTGTTTCCCAATTGACGTTCCTCTTTCGATCGTTGCCTCTGTTCCCTTTGGGGCTCATCATCATTCCTTAGTGATTGGTCACATACTTGTTGCATTCTGTTTTCCTTTGCATCTGTCCCCTCCACAACGTTAAGCGATGTTTCCAAAATCTCCACCTTCTTCACTGTTTTAATTTGGTTATATGTTCTTTTTTTACCATTTTTGCTTGGACTAATTCCTGTTGGATCTCTTCCAGTTGTCCGTCCTTTTTCTTCATCCTTTTCCCTTCCGCACTAACTAGTATATTCTCAATTTCCTTCTCCACATTATTTTCCCTTACCTTACCATCACTCTTTTCTTGTTCCGGACGAGTCACTTGTCTTCCCTTATTAGGGCCAAAAATTGGATACACCTTCCCTAGGAGACTGGACCTGGACTCTTCTCCACCTCTTTTTTATTGTGGTTTTTTCTAAGTCTCTTTCTCTGTCTCTTAGAGAGCTTAAATGTATTGACTGCTTCCCCTTGTGCGGGCAATTCTAAGGCTCTCTGCTCAACAGGACCATTGCTACCTAGTATACTAGACGATGCCTGATCACTTAATAGCTTTTCGTGTATGGCAATGGGTTTGTCTAAGTTCTTTCCTGAGTAACTCTCCTGTGTTAAGTCTACATTATTCCACAACTGTATCTTTTCCATACTTAATATTTTCCCCCCGAGGCTCCCCTTCACCAATTCGCGTATGCGCTCGTTTATTTCCCTCTGATATCCCACTGTTGTTAACTCTTTGACCCTCAGGGCTATTCCCTTCTTTTGTAGTAGGTTGTAGTTGCTCCTTGATTTCTGCCAGAACCTGTTCCAGCATCCCTGGCAATGAGGACAATTTATCCAATACTGGGCTACATTCACAGGTATTTTCAGGCTCCACCTGTACTACTGCCTGGGCCTTTACGATCAACTGATTCAATGCCCCAATTTTTTTATCAATCGCTGTAATGTACAATGCAATTGTATTTAAAAGATCCACCTGGATATCCAATTTACTTGACTGATATGTCAATGCATTGACCACCGATTGAAATGAATTAAGTAAAATCCCCCTAGTGTTGTTATTCAGGCTTTTTTCCCCCTTTGTTTCTCTGGTTGGTGATCCAACTTGCATATCATCAGCCAGGGTGCCCATTACCGTGAACCCCGCAGGTTGAGCCCCTGGTAATTCATTTATGTCAATTCTGTCCTCTCTCTGTGTTAAATCTTGTATAAGTATCTCCTTCCTGTCCTCTCTCTCTGTTGAATCATGTTTAATTGCTGATTGTACTTCTATTTTTACTGGTGTTACATTATCTCTAATGTCATAATTTTTCTGAAATACGTCCTGAGAGGGATCACAAATTGAATCGTCCAATGATTCGGATACTTTTTCTGGACGCACTTCTCTCACCACAGGTACTATACTACTCTCCACTGTGTCCAATACCTCCGTTAACTTCATTTCCAATTTTAATTTCCGAACAGGATCAGGATCAGGATCTATTCCTTCTAAATATTCTAATTCATCCCAATTATCCATGTATACCATCTTGTTGTTTACTTGTGGTGCACCTCAGCTTGAATCTGAGTTTCTTTTACCAAACAAGACTGAAGCATTCGATCCTTATACCCTTCTTGCGCCTTACTACTGTTAAGCGGTTCCAGGATCGTTTGTCGATTGCCATTAGCGCCTACTTCTTTCAAGACCTCAAAGACTGGCAACTCCCCTTGCTGGGCCACTGTAATGGAACTTTCCTTCTCACGTTGCCGGTCACTACTTAGACGCCAAGTTTCTCAGTTAAACGAAGGTTTTTTGGTGTTTCTCTTTGTATTTAACCCCTCCATGGTCGAGCAAGATTTCAATTCCTCTTTTTTGATCATGATTTTTCTAGGGGCCGATTTGGAAGGCCCCAATTCCTGTGGTTGAATCGGGCTTTGTAGCTCCCTAGTATGCTGATCTTTTCGATATGTGAGCAGAACATCAACTGGGTTTTTCAAAAAATCTGCCATCGCTATCCCTTTTTTATTTTGGTCACAATTTGGGTTTCTATCAAGGCACTGTGCTGCTAGCCCCTCCGAGCCAGTCTTCTCCATACGAGCCCCATTTGTAACATAATCAATATCATTATCCTCGTCGGCGGAAGCCACCCTGTTTTGAAGTTTTTGTTTCTTCCGCACCACTTCCCGCGCTTCTCTTATTTTCCCTGAGCGCATTACTTTGTTTGCACGTCTTATACTACTTCCCTCCGCTTCCTTCCCTCCTTCCCTCTGTAAGTTAGCAGGGTGTTCAGCCGTTGCTGAGAGCCGGCACAGATTTCACCTCTCTCCTCCGTTCACCTCCACACCTCTCCTTATTCCTCCTTATCACTATTTACTACTTCTGTTGTTACTGTGCCCTGAGAGCTATAGGAGTTATAAGAACTATAAATGCTATAAGCTAGGCGCCAGATTGTGAGAAGGCAATGTGCAAATATTTTCTGGGGTTGGAGCTGGTGTTGTTTGCCCACGCTCTCTTCAAATTTCCTCTTGCTATGCGTGTAGTTTTTTGGTCCACCTCTGACCTCACTCCTTAACTTCCTCTGTACTCTGGCCAGATTCTATTCCTTCTGGGGGTGCAGAAGATCTGAAGCACACACTCCCACACCTTGATAAACTGCTGCTCAATGCTCAATGATCCCTGCAACACTGCCTAGACTCCTAGAGCATACATCACCACACTTCAACCACACTTCAACTACATCCGCCGCTGCACCCACTGCATCCTCCACCGCCGGTACCACCACACCCACCGCTATCCGCTCATGAAAGCGGGGGGGGGGGGGTTGAGCTGCAGTGGCAGGAACAGCAGGCCAGCAGCCGTGCAGGCTAGTGGCAAAAGTGGTAGAATGGCAGCGATAGCAAGAGCCTGGATCAGAGCCTGGATCAGAGCCTGGATCAGAGCGAAGCAATGCAGAGAACAAACGTGGTGTAGGCAGGCAGAATCAGGCAGAGTCTGCGAGTGGCGGACACTCAGCACCACTCAGCACCTCGGCGCCGTAGTCCCAGGAGTCACAATCAATGAGCCCAATACCAGAAGTTTCGTCAGTTAATTGTAGAAAAAATAAATGCAGTGTCTGCTCTATATTAATTGAAGAGCTGAAGGTGTTCCTTTAATTCCTTCCAGTTATATTCAGGGGCATACGTCTGCCTTCTGCAATGAGTCTGGCCTTGAGTTTATAGGAGCACGAAGATAAATCACACGTCATGAGTACAGAGCCTGTGAAATTAATATCCAGCTACTTAGTAGCCGATCCAGAAATTAAGTTTATTTTTACAAAAAACAAAAGCAGACAGCCTCAAATCGAAATGTGTCTTTAAGAGGCAATTATCAAAATCAAAATCAGATTCTCTCAGCTTGGAGAGGCAAGTAGCCTCGGAGTTCAGCGTTTGGTTAAGCTAAGAGAAATGTGCATCAAGGAAGAGATACAACAGCGAGGCAGGCAACCTCGGGCGCGCTTCCACGCTGAAAAGAGGAAACCAGGTTTGCAGGTTTGATGTCAGTTGTTCATAATGAGAGTACGTGCTTACTGGGAAACACGATATCACAATGTTCTTGATGGCCAATAAAGAAGTCACAGCGCAATGTAGATATAGATGTAGATGAGACTCTCGACGAGGGCACTAGATTAATCCTCGCGAGTCTTTAGTCCACAGTGGCTCCACAAGCCCCCAGGCTCCACGCTCAAAATACAAAAAAACGCCAAACCGAGCGCCGAGCTGCCTGCGCTGCTCCACAGCTCCTCTGCTCGAGGTCTCTGGACCAATGGTCAACTACTGCTCCAACACATTAGCTTAAAAATCTGTGTTTAGCATGGTGTGCCGTCCGAATTATATTTTGCTGCCTTTCTCTGTTCCAGATATAATTACTAACATACACATAAAAAAGCCAGGACTAATGGCTTAGTCAATGATCGTTAGCTGCATAAGTTAAACAACAATGGATTTGTGGTGTTGTACAAAATATTGAAAATTCTTCAGTTCTGAAATTATGAAACTGTGAAATAACGATTAACGAGGCCTTTTGAAGTTACATCCATGGCCGGTGAGGGGGGTAATCTGCCAAATTAAAAGACTTTTTTTTTTTCACTCCTAGGGTGAGGGGAAAAATGGAGAGGCCGATAGGGACCCGTCTCAGCACCTGCTTTTTAAAACTGCCGGTGCTCGGCACTGGCAGGACCCGTCCCACTTAAAGCCCAGGGGCGGGGAGTCTTCTGTGGGCAGATGCAGTGTACGGTTGCTCCCCTCTGTTAAGGGGATATGGAGCTCTCTGGGCAGGTCCCCAGAACCTTTGTTGTATCCTTTACTGGAAATTAACAGATCAGGATGAGCCAGTCTGCTTCTTTTTTCAATCAAACTTCCAATCGTGCAGGCATTTTTATTGCTAGTAAATGCTGGGGATAAAAGCAAAAATAATTTTCAAGTGACAACTACAAACAATTCTGCGAGCAAGTGAGCTTCTGTGTTCCCGCAGCCGCCCGACAACTGAAATCAGTCCTTAGCGCGCGGAGTTAGGCGCACATACATTGTCTGAAACAGATGGCTGTCACTGCCCTAGCAACAATCACCTGCGATACATCTTTCCATCTTCAAGATGTTATTGTCTTTTTGTTATGTTTTCTAGCCCTTGCGCTTTGGTTCCTAGCGATAAACAATTTGCTTTTTGGCTTTTGTTGTTTCCGTTTGCTGTGTAAGTCGATAATAGCAGTTTAAGTCAGTGTCAAGACGACCGACCCCAAACACGTACCGGTTTATCGTCTGGATTTCACAGCAGTCTCTTCTCTCCCAGAGGGTGTCCGTTAAACTCCCTGCTACACGCGTCCTCACTTTCTACTGCGGTTTATTCGTTGTTTGTAGGGAACTTGAGATGCCCCCGTTTCTCCACGTGGCTAATGCCGTTTCACACGCAACATTCCTTTCTCTAGCTCGAATTTACCTAAATTATATAAACAACATTTTCACTTGAAAGCAAGACCAGGGTAGGGTTGAATCAAGGCAGAGAGCAGGGAAGCAGACTGACGAGACCCAGCAATATGGAGGGGATGATGGCCAAAGCTGCCGAGTCGGCAGTGCCGACCTGGGAACTGGGGACCCAGCTACCAGTCCCTCGTCGGCTCGCCAGTTTGTGATTATGGGTAAATCCCTTAATCTCTCCATGCCTATGAATATATTTGGTGTTCATGTTAAAAGCCCTTGGGCCGGCTTCGTGTTATGAAAAAAAACCTAAAAAGCGGAGAATGGAGGCACAGAAATACACAGGGGAGAAGGGCAATATGTCTGACGCAGATGAGTGGACACGCTCGCAAGGGAGGCAGTAAAGTGGAGGGCAGGAGTGGACGGAAGCACATGGGGGCATATTATCAAGACAGGCGATACAATTATCGCCGCTTTAGCGATAATGGGCTTGATAATATGCTCTATGGAATTCCAATTGAAGCCCATGTTAGTTGTGAAGGACACATAATTTTATCACCTGTCTTGATAATATGCCCCATGATGCTTGAGAGTGGGGGGGAGAAGCACACAAGGAGATACTGGGGAAAAAACATGGGGGCATATTATCAAGAAACGGCGTTAAAATTATCGCCGCTTTAGCGGCAGAAAACTGCCGCTAAAGCGGTGATAATGGGCGTGATAATATGCCGCAGAGAATTCCCATAGAAGCCCATGTTCTGGTGTCAACATGGGCTTCTATTGGAATTCTCTGCGGCATATTTTCAAGCCCATTATCACTGCTTTAGCGACAGTTTTCTGCCGCTACAGCGGCGATAATTTTAACGCCGTGCATGATAATATGCCCCATGGGGCATATTTACAAGGGCTTTATCTCCGCTTTTTGGGCTTAAAAAGCCAAAAAAGCGAAGATAAAACTATCAACCTATTTACAAGAGGGTGCTAACATGCATAATCGCATGTTAGTACCCTTTTTCCCAATGCCTCCCTTTGCATCTCTAATGAGATGCAAAGTGGGCGTCACTGGGCGTTCCCCCGGATGGACAAACTTGCAAATATCGCTGATGTTCACATCGCAATATTTATAAGGCTGCCCCAGCATTTTAGCACACGTTCGTTTTGGGAGAAAATAGCTGTTTTCTCCAACAACTAACGTTTGCTAAAATGCAGACTTACCTATCCCCAACATTGCGGTGGATTATGCTGATACGACCCTGTGGGTCGTATCAGCAAGGTTATCGCCGTTTTGCAGGGAACATCGCTGGAAAACCAGCGATGTTCCCTGCAAAAGGGCGATAACCTCGCTATCTCTGGAATTTTTATCGCCCTGGAGAAACACGTTGTTAATAACGCGCTACCAGGGCGATAAATTCCAGAGATAGCTTGCGATAATAAAATTATCGCTAAGCACGGCCAGCGATAATTATCGCTGGCCGTTGATAATATGCCCCATGCACTCTAAAGGAGTGCTATTCGGAAACGACAAAAATAGATCCATAAATGGAACACTGGTGGAAGAACAGAGGGGCATATTATCAAGAAACGGCAAAATGGGCTTAATAATATGCCGCAGAGAGTTCCCATATAAGCCCATGTTCTGGTGTCAACATGGGTTTCTATTGGAATTCCCTGTGGCATATTATCAAGCCCATCATCGGCGCTTTAGCGGCGATAATTTTAACGCTGTGCTTGATAATATGCCCCAGAATGAGCCAATCTGGGAGGGAGTAAAAAAGCTATGTTCCACAGGAAGGACAAGAGCATGCTGAATGGGCTAAAATAAATAGAGCCAGCAAATAGAAAGCAAGCAAATTATGTGAGTGATAAAACGTACCGCCAATGGTGAGCCTTACTTAGGTGGTAGGCATTACTCACCACCAGGTACACTGTAACAATGAGCAGACAGCTGTGCATCCATGTGGCAATATCATCATGGACTCCGCTACCTCAGAGCAGAGCTGAATGATTGTTTTTGTGCACCTTAATGCGAAAAGTCAGTTCATTTAACCCAATGCTTCTCCAAGTTAGTGTATTATTTTAAACAGGACAGCTCAGAAAAAGAAAGAGGCAAACTTTTCTTACTGTTTTGAGATGTAGTCTCTGAAAATAAAGAATTAGTATGGAAAACATATCAGATTAAATTAATGGATTTTACGCACTGCAGCCTCATATAAAGAGGAGCTTGGCTCTGGACTAAGGCTGGGGAAGCCATCATGATATGGCCGCTGTTGTTTTATGCTGTTAGTGCATGTGCTTGGGCTTGTGGCAGTTAAACAGTCAGCAGGGGCCTTATTACCTACAGAGCCCTGCTTGTGCAGTGGGAGTGTATGTCTATTTTCTATGCTCTGTCGCACTGTAGTGTTACAGAAGTGGCCCCTTCTGTAGTACATATAACTCTAGCATACATGTATGTCGTGCTAGCACTATCTTAATGGGGCTTCCTCCCATTTACATGGGGCAGGTCTCCATTGAAATGAGGGAAATTCTTTTTATCTGCGCCTGTGCCATAATATGAACCGGTATGCACAGGCAAAGAGGCTGGCAAGAGCTGCACTGACTACATGCTACAAAGAGTTGACCCACATTTAGTGCGCCCCAACAAGGTCTTCTGAAAGGAGATATCCCCCGCAGTTGGATGCAGCCACTCACTGTGGAGTAGAAGTGGATGAATCAACAGGGAGATTTGTGTCAGAGCCGAGCCAAGGGTCTGCATTGGCTCTGAGAGCCCATGCACAGACTGAGCCATGGGAATATTTTGGCATATAGATCGTGCAACAAACAACCTGTAAAATATGATAACGTCTCTTCAAAATCCCAAAAAGAATATGTCTTGAACATGATGAAGTATTTCACCTTACTCCACCAGATTAAGTCACTGCATTGGGAGGTATTTATTAAAAGTGATAGTTTTTAAATATGAACTTGGAAAAATGCATCTCCCATTCCCACCCTGATGACAAACAATGGCATTAGTGAAGTAATAGGCATGTCAGTTGTCATATGCACCCAACATGTGGCCTAGATATTTTTTATACATGGAGCAATATTCTAGGCTATTAATTCAAGCACAAAAAGTGTTTGAACAGCACGCACCCTGGATTCATGTATTTGAAGGTGCTCTCATAAATAATAATGAAGAAAGGGAGGCTCAGTGAAATTATTTGCCTAGGGTCAGAAAATTTTGACAAACTGGAGAAGTCAGGATTGATCTTAGATTATCTGATTTCACATAGCAATGTAGTCACTAGATGGCAGCTCTCTCCGTCTCTTTTTACACCAAACAGACCTGCAAACCAATACAGTGCCACATTGTGTGAAATAATATTGGCTCTCTTTACATAGTCCCCTGGTGAGGAGCCAATGTAACATGGTCACCTGGTGACGAGCTGATAGCACAGGGACGCAGGGAATGCGAACTGGAAATCCCTGCACTGAGTGAGTTTTAGGCTTGTCTATAAACATTCTAAGCAGCCAATGTCTATTAAGGGGTGGCTTTGATTTGATTTATGTCTCATTGAACCATTTGATGTATGCTATTGATTTGTTCATATGATTCATACACAGCATCCATCAAATTACCTTTGAGTTTTACAATAGGTAGTGCTCTCAATGAGTCCTACAGAACTACTGTTTGATTTTTTAGTTCTTCCACCAGCATAGCAAAACTATTTTTGACTGATATATTCCGCTCACATGAATTACCTAAAATCATAGTGTCCAATAAGGGTTCTCAATACGTCTTCTGATTCTGGTGAGCTATTTTTCCTCCGTTGGAGTTCAACAGGCTCTTTCTTCTGTTTTTCATCCACAAACCAATGGGCAGACAGAAAGAGTCAATCAGTGTCTGTGTCCGGAGCAGTACTTACGATGTTTTTGTAAATCAATAAGGTCAAGTACCTCCCTTTGTCTGAATTCTTTCTTCATCATTTCATCCATTTCGCTACCAAAGGCTCTCTTTTTTTCGTTGTTCAGGTGTTTCACCCTCATTATTTTCCTTTTGTTCCTATAACTACTCCCATGGTGCTGACTGCTGACAATTTCTTAGAAAGGATGGACAAAGGACACCAAAATACTGCTCAGAACCTTCTCTGTGCCAAGGCTTCAATGAAATTCAGGTCTAATGCTCACAGACAACTTACCACATCTTTTCACATAGGGCATAAGGTATGACTGTCCTCCAGGGTTCTTACTACCTGTCATCTACCTTATAAATATCATCCTTGTTACTTGGTCCTTTTGTTTTCAAATAGGGCATAAGGTATGACTGTCCTCCAGGGTTCTTATTACCTGTTAAATATCACCTTTGTTACTTGGCCCTTTTATTATCACCAAACAAATAAATCCTCTGCCTTCTGTCTACGCTTACCCACCCGTGGAGTGTTCATCCTACCTTTCAATCTCCAAGTCAATCCTTCGGTCACTGATCCCTATCTTCTGTAGATTTACTGTGGGAAGGACCTAAGCCATCTGTGAACCAAAGCTTTGGAGGAAACTATGTGTGTGGGTGTATGTTGGGATGGAGAGCCCTGTGCATGGTTCTAGAGAGCATGCTCCCATGTCGTTTTTGTTGTTGTACAAGCCATACATTTTTTCCCTCTGGGAGCTGGACAAACAAACAAGCTCACTCGAGATCATGGTGGGTACCTGTTAGACTTGGGGGTCTCTAGTTGGCACTTGTGACAAATAGGGACCTCCTCCTCTAGTCAGGGTAGGGGAGTACACTCCTAAAATAACCCCTGCTCACCCCCTTGGTAGCTTGGCACGAGCAGACAGGCTTATCTCAGAGGCAGTGTGTAAAGCATTTGTGAACACATACAGTAACCAAGTGACAACACTACAGATGGACACCACACAGGTTTTATATAAAAAATAAGTATTCTTTATATAGATTTACCACAAGACCATTAAACGACAAAAACACACAATACTGTTTCTTTAGATGGTAGGATTTTGCTTAGTTCTCTTAAGTTCTTAAATGCGACACTTTAAGTCAATGTACCTTTTTGATGCGACACGCAGGGCAACGAAAGTGTTGCAACGATGTTGATGCGATGAAGTTTTTGGTGCAAAGAAATAAAGACATGAAGATCTTCCAGATGCGGCACGCTTCTCCGATGTTGCGAGAAGACTCGACTCGATGCTTCACATACAGCGGCGACACACTTTACGCGATGCGATGACAGCGGCCTTGGCAGCGACACTTTTCTCCGACGTTTGCGAGACGCTTCCGCTCGATGCGATGTTGCAGAAGCGACACCCCTTTACGCGATGCGACGACAGCAGCTCTGACGGCGGCACGTGGATGCGAGGCACTTTTCTTGATGCGGTGCAATGCGACAACTAAGATGGCTGGGATGGCGACGCACTTCTGCCTCGATGCGAGACTCTTCTCTTGAGTCGGTGCAATGCGTCAGCTACGATGGCTGCGATGGCGACACGCTTCTTCGGCGTTGCGAGACACTTCCTGGATGATGCTAGAGGCTTCCGCTTGATGCGAGGCTGCAGTGGCGACACACTTTACGAGATGCGACGACAACAGCTCCGACGGCGGCACGCTTCTCCTTCTTGAGTCGCTCTTCCAGCTCCTTGCGACATGCAGTCCCTCAGAAGGCCCAACAACAGCAGCAGGCACTTCCAAAGAACTCTGGGGAGCTGGGGGTGAAGTCTGTTGTTCCTGAGACTTCAGCAGGAGGCAAGCTCTGTTCCAAGCCCTTGGAGATCCTTCACAAGTTGAGCAAAAGTACACACAAAGTTCCTTTCTCCTCTCTTTGGCAGTACGGCAACCACTGCAGGCCAATCCCCCAGGTTCAGGGATAATGTCCTCCTCAGCTTCTTCTGGTTCCTCCCTCAGCAGAGGTTCTTCTTGTTTTCCCAAAGTGATCTAAGTTCTTGGGATCAGGGTCCCAATATTTATACCCAGAAATCCATTGTCCTCTGAAGACAGAGGGGCCTTTGCCCAGTCCAAACCAGTTCCTGAGCACTCTGTTTACCAGACTTCTCCTTTCCTTTCAAAGTGCAGGGCAGAAACATTAGACGCCCACAGGAGGTGGAGCCAGCATTGTGGAAGGCAAGTACAGCCCTGGAGCACTTTGTTGACAGGATTCCTTCTCTTCATTCACTGTGCATGGCAGATACATCATTCGCTCCCCAGGAGGTGGAGCCAGCATTGTGGAAGGCAGGCACAGCCCTATTCAGGTCCCAGGTGCAACTCCGTCAACTCATCTAGAGGCAGATCTCTCTATTCACCACTGGGGCACCTCACCCTGGCCCCTTGGAATTCCCCAGCCCTGTCACTCAAACTCCAGACAAAGGAATACACACAGCCTAGCAGAGGCAGGTTTGAATGGTTAGACAAGAAAATGGCTACTTTCTAAAAGTGGCATTTTCAAACACAGAATGTTAAAACCAACTTCACTAAAAGATGTATTTTATCATCCTGAGTTCAGGCATACTAAATTCGAATTTCTACCATGTTCTCTGAGTCAGTTAAGATTATAAAATGTAATAACCAAACTGCCCATTCTGGCCTATGGAGAACAGGTAGCCTTGCAATAGTGAAACACGAAAATGGCTGTAATTCACTATTAGAACATGCCACTCACATCAGGGCATGTCCTACCTTATCCTTACAATGCACCCCGCCCTTGGGCCTACCATAGGGGTGTCTTATATGATGAAAAGGGAAGGTTTAGGGACTGGCAAGTGGGTGCACTTGCTCAGTCAGCATGACAGTACCAGACTGCACGCAGGCTCTGCAATGGCAGACCTTAGACACATGTTTACAGGCTGCTTCTGTGGGTGGCACAACCAGTGCTGCAAGCCCACCAGCAGTATTTGGATTACAAGCCCTGGGCACTCCTGGTTCACTGTACTAGGGTCTGACAAGTAAACCAAACCAACCAATCATGGAATCACAAATTATACATTAATTAACAATAGGGAGCACTTGCACTGTGGCACTGGACAGCAGTGGCACAGTGTCCTGAGCAACTAACACTAGCAAAAAATACATGAGGCACAGTGAAAAATGGAAGGGAGACCCACGCCAATGTGCCAGGTTAACAGTACCTAAAGTGCATCACTCTTAAAATGAGTTGTTACTGTTTTCCTTTACTTGGTTTTCTGCGACAGTCGGTGTGGTCGGCTTGCTATATAGTGAGGGGCCAGGCTTGTTTACATGTCTCCTTCAGGGTGGATATGCCCAGTATCCCTTAACCGAGATCTTTGACTTTCATCTGAGTTAGAATACGATCTTGTGAATCCTTTATACTGTTTGAGTGCAGAAAGGAATCCATTTGGACTACCCCGTGTACAGATAGTAACCGTATATGTGGAAAGGTTTATACAAGGCTTCCCAACATCTCTGCTGAGCTGGGCGCCTGCATAATTGACATTCCTTCCGCATCTCTAGTGGCCCGAGGTAAAAGGTTAGATTCTTGTATTGCTAATTCAAAGGAGATAGAAAAAAACTGATTTTAAAAGCAATAGTAATAATGTCTGTATTAATTAATTGATATAGACTAAATATTGAATATATATACAATGAGCATGAACTGCCTTATTGTCTCAAATTATTCTTTACATTTTGGTTAATGACCATTTGCAAAGTACTGCCAGTTGTGCAAAGCACCCAGGTAAATGTTTTAGTCAAATATATTATTTTTCATGCAATCACATCAAATAAACATGGAACTACTTGCTTTGAAAACGTATCGTATATAGATTTCAGAACGGGAGCACATATTGGGAGTAAACATGCCAAATAGGTAATTAAATCTGGGGGCCACCACCATGTCATTCATTCTCATTAACTTGACTTACTTATCCATTCTCACTTACTCCCTTGCACTCACCCTTACTTTAACACACTCATTAATTTTCAGTCATTTGCACTCACTTCCACTCACCTTTACTCTCACTACCTTTATGTCACTTATTCACACTCACATTGACCCACTAATCTTCACTCACAGCTACACCCGTTCACTGACTATCACCCAGTCTCACTCACACCCATTCTCACTTACTCATTGTCTCTCAAATCCTCTTACTTAGTTGTAGTCACTCTTTTACTCACTCACTCATCCTCACTCACTCCAGATCATTCAAACGCATGTATTCAATCTCACCCATTCTTACTCACTACCTGTCACTCACTCTCACTCTCCCAAACTTTCACTTGCACGCACATGCTCATACGTAGACACGTTCAGTCACACATACGTGCTCTCCCTTATCGAAACACTCTGCTTCACGCATGCACACAACATACATTTAAAGCAATTTTTATTACTTACTTCAGCTGCCAGAGAAGATCATGTATCAGCTCATGGTGTTATGTATTTTTCATTACACCTATAGTGAATAATTGGTTATTCTCTAGTTGTGTAATAAAAATGCCCAGACAACCAGGTGGGTAGAGCACGACACCCATAAGGATAAGCTGCCCCTATGCTCTTGGCACTGATATTGGCAGCATTGAGCCCATGACAGTGCAAGGGGTCATAAGAGGTGCTACACTGCAAACCCTTAAATGCTGTTAATGTGGCTTACTGTTTGGGCTGAATCCACATCTGTACATGTGCTGCTTGATGGGCCTCCTTTTGCCATGGATCAGGCATGACTGTATCATGCAGTAGCCAGGCAGTATTTGATTGGAGGAGCCCCATAATAATTGAACTATGCGAGAGAGCTGATTAGGCAGCTCTTGTGATAAATAGTAGGCAGCCTGAACAGTACTTTGTTCCAGGATCCTCTATAGCCCACATATGAGCTGCACACTCGTGTACCAGAGAGACTTGAGTTCCAGGAGTAACACTCTTCTGGTGGCTGGTGTCCTTAAGAAGTGAAGCAAACACTTTGATACAGGAACTCTTTAACATAGAGCTATTCTTATGAGAAAATATAGTACTTAGTGCGGAGATGCTATAGCAACAGTTGGACCCAGGTTCTTTGCTAATCTTTATTTTGTGTGTAGTATCAATTTTTATCTGTAATAAAGTACTTTCTTTCTTTATAAACTAAAGCATACTTATTTTGAGCTGGTAGTTGCTGTTAGGCACCACCTGAATCAATCTTAGGTGATGTGGATACTTCATTTTTGTCTCACACAGAGCAATCTTGAACGTCAAAGACTAAAAGAAAACAGTCTGGTAAACATGGTCCTGTTATTCTACTGGCTATATTAAATTGCCAACAGCTCTGCATCACCTTGTTACAGAATCACAAACTACAGCTTGCCACTTAAAAAAGATGGTGCTAGACACAAAGCAATAACAATTAGGCATTACCTACTCGTCCGTCTTCCTCGCCACAGAAATCACACATGAGCATTATGCTCCCACAGAAAACTCCAAGTAAAAATCAGTTAGCCTACTAGTCTCCCTATCCCTCCAATATTCCCCCTATTGTCCTCTACCAATCATATAAAAGGATACAACACCATGTCCACAACCTGTTGTTTTGTTTCTGCACTACTCCGAGTGCTGTATCCTGGTTGGAGGTAAGTGGGGATGGCGGTCCTGCTGTAGTGGACTCTGTGTTCCCTGGGGGAGGTTGAGGTGTGGAATGCATGCTGGGGTGACCTCTACAAATGGACTCCCCATGTCCTGCTCTAGCAGACTTCATGGGGAGCTCTTCATTTGCCTTATGTCGCATGTGTTGTGCATGCTGTGTCGGCCAGGTCCTGCTCTAGCGGACTCTGCAATAATGCATGTTGGCTCAGGAGAGTTGCCTGGTCATGTGCTCCTCCCGATTGTGTGGATGGCTCTGTTACATTCCTGCATGAACGAGGGGGGGGGGACTCACTGCCATGTCTTCCTTTGGGTTTCAGTCCATGTGGTCCGTGGCTTCGGATGGAGGCTTGGGGGTGTGGGTCTACGCCGACATCGTTTCCCCGTTCGCCAGCTGTCCTAATCAGCTTGTTTATGCGGCTGAGTGACGTGCACGTACGGACGTGCCAGCGGCCGTCCAGATGCATTGTGTTTTTTTTTACTGGCAACAGGAATGTTTTTAAGCGTCCTGGCTTTGCATAGTGGTTTTGCCTAGCAGTTCTGCATGGGTGTAGTCATACGAGCTGCAATGGAAGGGGGAAAAACCTTGTAAAAATCCCACAATGTGGAGGTGTCTGAACCTGCAGAGCCTTTACCTTCTTTGGCTGTGATTCCACAGATGATCCAAGCTACGGTTGCTACAGTTTTTCAGGACAGGGAGACTGTTCCTCCTTCAAAGAAGCCTAGGTTATGATTCTGGTCCCTCTCATGAGTCTGATGGGGAGGAGGATGTTGAACTTAAGGGGCGTTATGTACAGGGTTCAGACCTGAAAGATGTCCTTTAGCATATTCAATATAATCTGTTGTTCGCTGAGTCTGGAGATGCTGAGGAGGACACAGATTTTTTTCCCAATACCAAAAGAAGGAACCTGAGTCGTTCCCTCTTCACTCATCCATTTTGAAGCTTTTGTAGACAGAGTGGAAGGATGTAGATAGGCATGGATTTCCCAGGTTTCTAGCTAAATGGTACCACTTGCAGGACTTTGCTAATAAGTTTCCTCCCTCGGTGAATGTTGATTCCTTGATGGCTGGCATGTCATCACAGGTGACTATTATTTCAGAGAATGTTTCTTCGGCAGACCCTGTAGATAAAATGGTTGATGAGCTGTAAAGCGCACTTTTGCTGCTTCCAATTTTTCTATTAGGGCTGCTACCTATTCCTCTTATGCGATTCAGTCATTGAGGAAAGACTTCCAGTCGTTGGCGGAATTGATGGACCAGGGCGAGGACATCTGCACCACTCTCGCTCTGATGGAGCAACAGGTGTGGCTAATTTGTGACATTTCTTTTGATGCCTTCGGGGTGGCAGCCTCTACGGCTGGGTCTTTTATTGCGGCTCGCCACCTGAGGTGGTTACATTCCTGGAAGGCGGATGCGGTTCAGAGGGGCTTGCTTATGAAAATTCCTTATTCTGAGGTCAAGCTCTTTGGTTCTCCTTTGGAGGATATGGTAAAAAAAAGTCTGCAGAGGATCACCAGCTTTTGGCCCCTGAGAGATCATCACGTTCACAGTTCTTTGGGGCATGGAGGGCCTTTAGTCTGGCTCCTTCCTCTGACAAGTCCCGGTTCCCTACTGATTCTTCCAACTCTTCTGCCTCCTCAAAACCCTGATTATCTGGCTGTGGACAGGGGGCCAGTGGGAGGTCTCCTGTCTCTGTTTGTGGACAGATGGAAGGGGTTGGTTTCAGATCAATGGGTCCTTCAGGTGGTGTTGGAAAGTTTTCGCATTGGGTTTGTCATGACACCCCCAGACAATTTTCGAGTCACACCCTGTCCCAGGGAGGAATTGAGAAAGAAGGCGCTCCTGGCAGGAATTAGTTGTCTCGGGGACAAAGACGCTGTGGTTCTGGTACCACCAGAGCAGAGGGGGCTCCAGATTTACTCAGTTCTTTTTTTGGTGGAAAAGCACACCGGCGACCTCAGGCCGGTGTTGGATCTGAATTGGTTTATCCTCCTGGTCAAGTTCAAAATGGTATCCCTGCAGGTGATTCTTCCTTTGATCAATGAAGGGGATTTTCTGGCTTCCCTTGACCTGCAGCATGCGTATCTCCACGTCCCTGTCTATTGGGAGTCCCAGAGGTTTCTGCACTTCTGTGTGTTGGGCCATCATTATCAGTTCAAGGTACTGCCTTTTAGGCTGTGTTCCTCTCCTCCAGATGTGTTTAAAAAAGTTCTGGGCCCCCTAATTGGGATTTTGCATGGGCGGGGAATTAAGGTTTTTCCTTACCTGGATGATTAGCTGACTTCTGCTTCTTCTTTCTCTAACGCGGAGTATAATGTCCAGGTGGTTTGCCAGGTACTGGGATGACATGGATTTCTGGTGAATCGGAGGAAGTCTTGCCTGGTTCCCACTCAGGATTTGGCATACATTGGGGCTTGATTCATGACTTTGTTTGGTACAGTGTTTCTACCACAAACTCGGAAAATTACACTGATGTCGGAAATTCGATCCCTGTTGTTTGGGACTTGCCCTCCTGTGAGGTTTTGGTTGAGGGTGCAGGGTCTGATGTCTGTCTCCTTGTTGATGATTCCCTGGACTCAACTCCATATGTATCCTGTTGTGAACCATATTTTGTCATTCTGGCTCCCGTGTGGTCGGGATTTCAATCAAGGGGTTCTGGTGACCGAGGATCTGGGGTGGATGGTTGGACGGGGAGCATCTCTCCAGGGGTCATCAGTTTCTGGTGGTCCCGTCTCGAGTGGTTACTACGGAGGCCAGTCTGGTGGGCTGGGGTGCTACCCTGAACGAGTCCTTGGTGCAGGGCAGGTGGTCCAGGGCTCTGATTTCTTGTTCTTCCAATTGCAGGGAACTGAAAGTGGTTCACTTGGGTCTCTTGGCCATTTCTGCCTTGCTTGAAGGTCACCATGTTCAGATCAGGACGGACAGCCAGGGTATCGTGTTCTACATCAATCATCAGGGGGGGTTGCAGAGTTTGTTCCCTCCATTGCCTCAGTCGTGTCATTTGTCATTTGGAGGAGAAGATGGCGTCCCTATCTGCCATTTACCTGCCTGGCAAGGAGAATGTAGTGGCGGACTGTCTGAGAAGTTTTTCTCTCCATGGGGCCGTTGTCCCTGACCCCGTTGATGTTCCAGATGTTAGGGAGGAAGTTTGGGTGTCCGATGGTGGTCTTGTTTGCATTTCCGGACAATGCCAAAGTCCGTTGTTTCTGCACGATTATGCCTTGCTGGGAGGCTTGGAGAGTAGATGCGATGTCCATCCTTTGGCCTCTGGGTCTGTTGTATGCCTTTCCCCCGATGACCCTGATTCTGGCGATTTTGCAAACGATCAGGAGAGAAGAGATCTTGGTGCTTCTGGTGGTGCCGGGTTGGCGTTGCTGCCCGTGGTGCCCTCTGTTGTTGGAGTTGGCGGTACATCCAGGTTTGACATTGCCATTTCATCCCTATCCTTTGATGGGTCCTCCGGTTCCCCTTCCTGTGTTCTGGTCCATGGGTCTTCAGGCTTGGCTCTTGAATGGAGGCCTCTGATTCAAAGTGGTTGTTTGAAGGAGGTTGCTGGTCTCATTCAGCAGTTCCGGCATCCTTCTCACTTTGAAATCTTATGCTAAGCATTGGGACACTTTTTCCGGTTGGTGTATGTGCCATGGTTGGTCTGTTGATGAATTGGATCTGGCACGTGTTCTGGATTTTTTAAAATAGGGGTTTGATCTGGGCTTGGTCCTTTCTACACTTTGGGCCCAGTAAGCGGCTATTCAGGCTTTCCATGGTTCCCCTTTTGTGGCTATTAAACCCATGGTGGCTCGACTTTTGAAATCTCTGACTTTACAGCAGACTCGTTCTGTGTTGTCTCCACCTCCGTGGGATCTTCCGTTGAAGTCGAAGGCTTTGCAAGGGGCTCCCTTTGAGCCCATGGAATCTGTTGACTTGAAGTTTTTGACCCTGAAAGTGTTTTTTCTGGTGGCGATTGCCTCTGCCAGACGTGTTGGTGAGATGGGGGCTTTCTTGAGGTCGGCCCAATGTTTTGAGGATTTTGGAGGATACGGTTGTCTTACGGTCACACCCTACTTTTGTGCCTAAGGTGGATTCTTTCTTTCATAGGATTGCAGAGGTGGTCCTCCCTGTTTTCTTTCCGGATCCTCGTTCTGAGGAGGAGTCGCTGTTGCATCTTTTGGACGTGAAGTGTGCATTGTTGATTTACTTGTCCCGCACGGCTTCTTTTTGTAAGGTGGACAATCGGTTTGTCACTTTTGGGGTGGCAAGACAGGGCATGAAGCCTTCCCTTTCTACTCTTAGCAGGTGGATTAAGGAGACTATCCTGTCAGCTTATGATGCCCAGTCTGTGGTTCCCTCGCGCCCGATTCAAGGGCGATCTACACGTTCTGTGGCTGTTTCTTGGGCCGCTTTTAAAGGTGTTTCCATGGAGTATATTTGCAGGGCAACCACTTGGTCTTCTCCTCATACCTTTATGTTGCATTACCGTCTCGAGGTTGGGTGTGGTGCTTCCATTGCTTTTGTCTCTTTGGTTCGGGAATCTGTGAATTCTTGAGTTTGATTTTTGTCTCAGGTGTGTTTTTAATAAACTTTTTTGTGCTGCCTTCCGTGTGTGGGTTGTGTTTGATTATCCATGAAGCTGATGATGCTTTGGTATCTGCCCGTGTGTGATTACTACGGCGAGGAAGACGGACAAGGAGGTAATGCCCCGGTTATTTACCGGTAATCTTCATTACTCCGAGTCTTAGTCTTCCTCACCAAAGTACAGTTTCCCTTCCCTCCCGGCCCTCGTTAGTTGCTTCATGTCTATGGCTTTCTTTACAGGTCGTGGATATGGTGTTGTAACCTTTTATATTATTGGTGGAGGACAATGGGGGCCATATTGGAGGGATAGGGAGACTAGTATGCTAACTGATTTTTACTTGGAGTTTCTTTTGGAGCATAATGCTCATGTGTGATTACTGTGGCGAGGAGGACTAGGACTCAGAGTAATGAAGATTACCGGTAAGTAGACGTGGCATTTATAGGAAGCTCATTATTTATTGTGACCTAAATGGTATTGTGGTTGATTGAATTAAGTGTCCTGATGTCAGCCATAACCAAAATACTACTTCGATCACAAGAGAAGGTTTTCATGAATTAGTGGTGCTCTCCAGTGGTGGAAGTGGGTGGAGGCCACCTAAGAAAACTGGGCACTTGCACGTTTTTATTTTGCAAATCATGCACAGGGTGGAATTGTAACCTTATTGAGTCATAATTATGCTTTATTGTGTCCTGAGTTTATCGCTCACAACATGTTTCGTGTAATTCTTGGACTTCTCTGCCTAGTTACCGTTGAGAGTCAAGTGATAAAGGGACAAATTCAGTTTGGGGTTCAGTTGTACTGGACACCAGTCGTTAACACCACCAATTGTTATAGTTAGAGACCAATAACCTATGACTTCTCAGGGACTCCAGCAACCCGATTTCACAGTGCAGTACCATACCTTTATACATCAAGGACTACAGCTTTGTAGGCTGAGCAGTGCAATGTAAAGAACAAGTCAGCTCCAAATTAAAGTTGATGAAGAGAACCAAGAGGAAAGTTATACTTTCAGTAACACTCTTTTTCGTGGACACACTATGTACTCACAGGTTCCTCAACATGTGACTCCACAAGGTAACAGACTGGATCCAGAAACTCTTGCAGTAGCTCTCCAGTGCTGATAGGTGGTGTTGCTAAGCTCCGGTCATAGTTCATGATCCCCACCTGCAAGAGACATCATGGAGCCATACAAGGTGCCTTCCATTAACTGTCCTTTTTTCCATGCCCTTAGGCATGGAGACAAGACTGATAATGATTGACAGTATGATGATGGTGTACACACGGAACTAATTTGGAACCTTGTTAACAACATTTGCACAGCCATTCATCAGAATGGGGAGGCAAATGTGTCAGTAGGGAATTTGCACGTAGCCAGAGCAGTGGCGAAGCAAGGGGGGGGCGCGAGTTTTAGGGGTGGCGGCAGCCAAACCCTCCCCCCGCTGTTCCTTTTGGCCGCTGGAAAGACAGGGCGGTAAAGACAGGAACTGCCACAGTCAGCAAAGTGTGTAGCTACGCCACTGAGTCAGAGTATCCACCAGTATGACTTCTACCAAAAATAAGTAACTCTTTCTTCTGTTTCAGTTTCCTCACTTGTGAATCAGTACAAAAGCAGTATCTCCAAGGAGGTGCTTCTCAAGATGCAATCACACCAACAGGTCTTGTAACACGGATGTGGCAAAATGACTATTCCTGTGGACTTTGGAGTCTTAGTATTAGTGAATCGTGAAAGTGTGGATTGAAACCTATGTAGGAAGGTGGAGTATTATGCAGTGATGCTGGTTAGATGTTACTATGCAATATTCTCACAATATCCCAAAGATGGTCCTTGGATTCACAAAAATATATTTTTAGCTTAGTCCTGGTAGAGTGGCAAAGAGCAGTTAGACTTTACTAGAGTAACATGTGTTAAGACTTTCAGAGTATCGACATGGCGAGTAAGTATTCGAAAAGACTTGAAAGAAACCCAACACCAACTTATAAAAATAAATCAGAATTTCTATAAATTTAGCCACCGAAACAAAGTCAATCGGATAAGTATAACCGGAGTTATGGATTTTAGAAGCAAAAATGAATCAGTGCAAATCAATATTGCTAAATTTTAGCATTGTGGTCAATGGGAAAAGTCACTAGTGACAATCGGTCACTTGTGGATCGAGTTGCGTGGAACACAAAGTAGGTTATGGTGATGCAGGTCCCAGGACCAATCAGTTTGATTGTACCTGGCTCGAGTAGCTCGGGTGCAGAGTTGTCTTGGCTGTCCTTGGTGCAGAGGCAGGAGCTGTGGGGGAGCTGGTTTTACCAGTCACACGGTATTGGTGAGGAAACTGGTCCAATAGGTTGACAACGGGTAATTGCTGTGATCAGCTGAAGGTTTTGCAGTGTTCCCTCGAGTTGCAGTATCTAGTAAAGGTGGTGGTTGCCAGACTGGCACCAACAAGCCTTGGCAGTGGTAAGCTCAGCAAGAAGTTATCTCAACGTTTGTAGGAAAACAGAAGGTGCCTGAAACTCACTGAAGGCCAAGACTACAGTTCCCACAATTCACTGGACCATCTATTTTTTGGTGATCCCTCAATGGGCCCGATGGCCAGCGATTCTTTGGTTCTGGTACATGGTCTTTCCCGTAGACAGCATGGTACTAGGCCACTAGTCCAAGGACGCCTGGAGTTGTCTTTAGCTCTCAAAGGGGCCCCTCTGTCTGGGGTAACCAGTCTTTGGTCCCGGACGAGTCGCAGTCATGCAATTTCAGGATGGTTGCCACAGGTGCCGAGTATCCCACCTTTGGTTTGTGAGGAACCTGTTGTTACAGCCTCAGGTCTCTTCTGTGTTCTTTGTTGCAAGTCAAATGAGAACTGAGGTTCTGGTGCCAAGGGTGCCCCTTAAATCCTAGATATAGGGGCACTAGGGGTGTGGGTGCAAGTGCCCCATGGGCTACTAGCCTCGGCGGCTAATCTGCTCCTGAGGTGTGTCACCTTTTCTACTCAGAACCCTCTATTCTGCCACTTTTAAAAATGGCAGAAACCTTTCTTCGCTGTATAGACCAGGAAGCCCACCCTAGAGGCGTGGCTAGCCTTCTGGCAGAGTACATCTCCTGACTACATAATTTTCCCACCTGCTCAGGTGAAAATATCCCTGGGGCAGGGGAAGGGCTGGCTCCTCCTTTGAGAGGCAGCCTAATTGCATATCACAGGCAGTGTAAGCTTTGAAGCTTAGCACCTTGATGTGCCACCTCACTAGCCATCCTGTCAGGGAAGGAGGTGTGACCTCCTTCCCATCCATGTCACTATTTCTTACTCCTGAGAGAGTTCACACCTCGTGGAAGGGGGTCATATTCCTGTCTTGGCAGCAGAAGCTGCGGGCTGACAGTCAGCGCACAGGAAAGGCTAAGGCAACCAGATGAGAAACCTCTAAAATAGCCACCTGGGTGCAATACGGGAAACATGTCAGGGGTGATAAGGCAAGCGGTTTGATACAAAACATGACATATTTTAACAGTTCCATAATTGAGCTGCCAACCTTGGGGGTGCCCGATTACCAGCTATCCTATGGACTGCTGATCACTTAAAGTACCCCTTAATGGAAAAGGCTACTATAGGGACACATAAGCTTGCACGTATATGTCCTCACCTTTATTATAATGCACCCTGCACCTCATTTATGAGGTTCTGGCGTATGTCAGCACCTCAAGGAATCTATGTGATAGGGCGCATCCCTGTCCTTTTCCCCAGCACCGGCGCACAATGGGCTGCCATGTGCCAATGCTGGCACCCTTGCACTATGGTGCAAGGGTGCCTGCGTTGCGGGGATGATTGATTTTGTGCAGGAAGGCACACCTTCCTGCACAAAATCACTCACAAGAGGCGATTTCCTTTTTCTATGTGTGCTGCAGCAGCACACATAGAAAAGAGAAAGCATGAGGAGAAATAAAAAAATTCTTCTCGTTAAGCCTCCCTAACGCCACCGGTTCTGACATATTCCCAGGTTTCCGATTTCTCGTAAATATGGGAATGTGTCAGATTCCAATGGTGTTGCTTGAGAACACCTACAGCAACAGCCATGGAACACCATTTGATGCAGTTTTTCTGTGTGAAAGGGACACATATTTATAAGGCCATGAAAAGCCAGGTAAAGTGGCTTTATGTGGCCTTATAAATATGCTGAGACATGATGCTCCACGGAACGTAAAAAAAGTGACTTTCTGGCGGCGCAAAAGTGATGGGCCCCATGCCTCCTGGGCCCAGGAGGCCTTCCTTAGAGGTGACTGGCATATATTAAAAATAGTGCATTTACCTTGCCAAATATGGTGAGGGCAAAGTCGAGTTCAAACAGTTTGCACTCCTCCTGCAATCTGCAACGGGAGGACTTGTGTCATCTGTGTACTATGGTCACTCAGAGAGGCACAAACAGTGCTTCAGGCCTTGTTGACCCCTTTAACTCCCATACCCTGGGTACCAGTGGTACCATTTCCCAGGGGGTTAAAGTTCTTGCCAATTGGTGAAAGGACCCACAGCTCACTTATACAATTAGCATTGGCAACAGAAATAAGGAACACCATCTTCAGTGTAAGAAGCTTCAGTGAAAAATTGTGCATTGGGTCAAATGGTGAATACATAAAAAAAGTGAGCAGATGTTAAGGTGTCACTGGGGGAAGATGACTAAAGAAGGTGAGTCACAGCAGATGATCTAAACCAGGGGTCTCCAACCTTTTCTGTAGTGAGAGCTACTTCTGCTCGAGGAAAGTCTTCCCGAGCTACTAGTATATTTTATACCTGTAAAATAGTGACTACACTATGACCACCCAAAGCAAGATTTTCAGTAGTTACCACCCAAGTATACCAAGTGCGGTTACCAGCAGAAATGCTGGGAAAAGTTCTTCAATATTAAATGCCTCCCCTTGACTTATGAAGTAACATTCAAATCGTGACATGCCCAGTGGCACAAAGGACATAACCACAGCAGTACGTCTCCCCAGCTCAGCTTGAATTATCATTCACCACTTTCTGAAAATGCACATTTTTCTATCTAATACTACTTTCCACTGTGGGCAAACAAACTCAATTTTCCAGAAGAAACACCATTTTTGAAAACTAAAACTGCCTTTAAAATATCAGTTTTCAGTTTTTGAGAAATGCACAGTCTCAAAACATCAGCTTGTCATTATCATCATGTACTCCCATGTACAAATGCCTCATATGGACAGACTACTTTGAATTCCCAGGTATTACACTCATATGCCATGGATGCTCACCATTGGTATAGGAAACAATGGTCCTAGACTTCTTTAAAGCTACAATTCACTTATGAAAAACATTCATTAGTCAAAGGGCATCCGGTACATATAGAATTAGCATTGTATCATTAATGTACCACCATTTTCTTTACAATGCAAACAAGTATATCCTCAAAAGACACAAAGGCACAAAATATCGCTCCAATAGTGACTGTTTATTATATAGTTACTTTTGTAACAGATCACCATATTCAATGCTCCAAATAGAAAGAGGTTGCTCCAAGGGGAGTGTGAAAAAGGAAAGTGCTCATGAGGTAGGACAGATATAAAGGAGGGGAATCCAAAAGGCAAATTCAATAACCAATCAATTACACATTCTGGTATCCTTAGTAAAACTGGTCGTGGTTCATAGTGGCACCAGTTTTACAGATAGGCCTGTCCCATATGGATTTACAAATATTCATTTCATGATTTTCTGATGACGCACAGAGAATATTCATCTGTAAAAAGGCAGGGCTGGGATGATATCAGGTACAGGTCCACTGGGGGAAGAGTGTTGACGTTTTGACCCAAGTGCAATGAGGGTAATTTATATCCTCTGCAGGCGGGTCTTCCTCAGTACGGGGGGGAGGGGAGGCAACCTAGGGTGAGGTACAGTCAGGACACATCCCCTGAGGAAGACCCGCCTGCAGAGGATATAAATTACCCTCATTGCACCAGGGTCGAAACGTCGACACTCTACCCCAGTAGACTTGTACCTGATATCATCCCAGCCATCCTTTTCACAGATGAATGTTCTCTGTGCATTATCAGAAAATCATGAAATTAATATTTGTAAATCCATAAGGGACAGGCCTATCTGTAAAACTGGTGCCACCATGAACCACAACCAGTTTTACTAAGGATACCAGAATGTGTAATTGATTGGTTATTGAATTTGCCTTTTGGATTCCCCTCCTTTATATCTGTCCTACCTCACGAGCACTTTCCTTTTTCACACTCCCCTTGGAGCAACCTCTTTATCTATTTGGAGCATTGAATATGGTGATCTGTTACAAAAGTAACTATATAATTAACAGTCACTATGGGAGCGATATTTTGTGCCTTTGTGTCTTTTGAGGATATACTTGTTTGCATTGTAAAGAAAATGGTAGTACATTAATGATACAATGCGAATTCTATATGTACCGGATGCCCTTTGACTAATGAATGTTTTTCATAAGTGAATTGTAGCTTTAAAGAAGTCTAGGACCGTTGTTTCCTATACCTATTGTTACCCAGGTCCATGGACAATTGTGGGTTACCCCATTATATCATAATGGATGCTCACCATAGCACCACGGATGATTGGATTATGCCAGTAATACACCACCATTATATTAGGGCCACAGTTGTGTCAAGGCTGGAAACCAGAATGATCAGGGATAAGACCATATATCAGTCATGACCATTAATATGCCAGGAATAGGTACATATAGGCCAGTCATGCTCAGAGTAGGTCTATGATGGCTGCCAGCATACCACAACTAGACCAACAATACTAAAATAGTTCAGGATGACCATTATTATGCCACTGGCACTATTATGTCAGGAATGGACACAATTATGTCAAGTATAACACTCTTATGATGGGGCTAGCATTTACATTTTGCGGTTCTTGGCACCAGGCATAGTTTCAGGAAGCAATAGTGTTTATTATGGGCACACACATAAATGTTGATGATTCTCTTAATTTTCTCTGGTCTGGATCATACCCTGTTCTCCTCGGGTCGACACTGAGCATTCTGCTGAATAGCAAAGAGGTCTACCTGAGGCATGCCCAAGAGAACAAAAATTGACTGCAACATATCCAGATGCTGTGATCGGCAAGATGACACCTGCTCAGTTACTCTGCCCTGACATTCAGTGAGCCCACCTGGGGGCTCACGAGCAGGCATACGTTGTAAGCTGTAGCTCAGTGGCTCAGCCTCCAAACTTTGAGGCGTATGGACTGAGAGAGCACACTCCCCTGTTTGTTGATGTACCACACAGAAGTGTATTCTCCATGACTAACATGAAACACCCAACTCCAGACAGGGGGTGGAAATGCTTTGAGTACCAACTGCATTCACCCAGATTTTTAGCAGACTGATTTCACTCCTCTGCTCTACAGGAGAACACATGCTCCATAGCATTTCCACCTATGCACAAAACATCAGTTACTGCCGGCAGAGGACAGAATGTCTTGCCACAAATCAGATGAGCCTGCAGGCCCCAGGACACTTTTGGAGAAATCAGAACCTTTTCTAAAACAACCCAGCATTGGGCCGAAACAGATACCAGTAACGGGCCAGCATAGTCCATTGGTGTGCAGAACAATCAGAATGCAGTGAGCCATGTGTCCCACCAGCTGCAAGACTGACAGCGGAAATATGAGCAATCCACCAAAACTTCAGATTCATAACCTGAATGTTTGGCCATTGTTGGTTTTGTCTCACCACTCACCTGAACAACCAGGAAGTCAACAGGAGCGATGCTAGTTCCTCTACTCTCACTGTATACTTCTCAGGGTACTGGATACTTACAGCACCCCTGACAATTATACAAGGCGGGAAGGGGTATTGGGACGAGAAAGAGACAAGAGAAGAGACTGGGTCTGCTTCCACGATCAGATTCCACTATCTGGACCAGCCAGGATGGCACTCGCAGAATCGCCCACGTTGTACTGTAAAGAAATGAGGAAAGAGTAACCTCTAAGCTTATTTACCAATCATGAAACTCATTCATTCATACTCTAAACACTGTGATGTATTCACCTTTTTGTGTTACTCTCTCTTAGTGTGATGACTTTTTAATCTGTATTCTGTATTCAGCACATTCTTAAGCTGTCATCTTTAAAAGACTCTTTCTCTGTGAAAGAAATAGGAGTTCCCTGTAAAAAGCAATTTGGCAGTGAATTATTATATTTTAATATTCTAGAAACACTTTAGCTTTTACTCTTTCTTTGTATTTCTTAAGAGTTTCTCTGTATTCATCTCTTTCTCTTGTTTTCTATTACTCTTCTCTAGTCGGTATAAAACTTTAGGTGGACAAGATAATGCTACAATATGCTATGTTTTTCCAACATTAATAGAAATCATAACATAGTCAAAATAATAATGCTTTCAGGATACATACAAAGCCCAAAGAACTTCTGCAGGGGAAATCACAATAAAGAATTCTTTTATCGCGTTGCTTCTTATTTGCAAAAAGGTCAAGTGTTCCAACACGAAGGAAAATACTTGTCCCGGTAACTCAGTGTTTTTCTGAAGACCTTAATATCGCAACAGTTATTGACTTATTACTGTTGTGATACGATGCGCAAGAATCATTAAAGTTTTCAAAAACAAACTACAAATGCCAGCCTTATGCGCGTAGCTAAGAAACCTCTAAATATCGGCACTTAGCTGACAAGAAACTCCGCCGAATCGGGAACAAGAAGCGGACGTGCAGCGCTGCTCCTTTTCTCGATCGGCTTTCCTTTTTGAAGTTCCGCGCTGCTTTCCCGAAGTCCCGTGTTGCTTTTATCTTAGAAAATCCGTGCCGGAGTCCCTCGGGGATCAGCGCGATGTCCAAGAAGCCGAAGCCGTTCACGCCCGGTGCAGGAACAAATAGAAAGTCAAGCGGGGTTTCCTGGGTAACTTGGCTTTTTATAGGCAGGGATTTTGCCGTTATCAAGCACGTTGTTTCTCTTGGTGACACGACAACGTGATGGCATGGAAGCACGTGCAATACTAATAAAACGTGCTCCTACATCGTGCCAACAATGTGATGCTTTCAATTATGTGCAAAAAACGAAAATAGAAATGCGTGTCTTTTCTATTGCATATACTATGTGCCACCAGACGGTTTAGCAAACATAACATTAACTTTACATACAACTTATACACAAGGGTCCACATGATTAAAAACGTTCCTCTGTGATAGGAGGCAAACAGGGCACAATACTGGACCAGTGTGAGGCTTTTTCCTGACAGTCCTCCCCCGCAAGACCCCCGATACAGGGCGTGGCTTAGTGGGATTTTGTTGATGAAATAACCTAAGCAGTCGAGGGGCATGAACAGAAGCTGCAGGTTCCCAAGAATTATCATCATCACCATACCCTTTCCATTTTAGCAAATAATACAACAGTCCTTTCTCTCTTTTTGAATCCAGAATCTTAGCTATCTCATATTCCCAGTGCCCTTTCACCTTTAATGGAGGAGGAGGGGGACCTGGTCGGGTATTTGTAGCATAAGGTTGTAGGAGCGAAACGTGAAAGACTGGGTGGACTTGATAGTCAGATGGTAGACTAAGCTCTACTGTAACAGGGTTGATGACCTTTTTAATGGAAAAAGGTCCCAAAAAACGGGGCTGTAACTTACGGGAACCGTCTAAATGCAAATTTTTAGATGATAACCAAACTTTATCTCCTTCTACATAGGTAGGGGAATTTCTTCTATGCTTGTCAGCCTGTTTCTTAACCTGTTGCTGGTAAGTAACTAAATGTGCACGAGCCTGTTCTTGTATTGAATGAAGGCAAGAATGGTGGGCAGAGACAGCTGGGACAGAATCATTGTTAACAACTGAAGGAATAGGTAACATTCTTGGGTGATGTCCTAACAAGCAATAAAAAGGGGATACACCTGTTGCTGAATGAATAGAGTTATTGTACACAAATTCTACTAGTGGAAGGTTTTTATCCCATTCCATGGTCATGGTAGAAGAAAAACAACGTAACAGTTGTTCCATGGTTTGGTTCAGGCGTTCAGTCTGTCCATCAGTCTGCGGATGGTAAGCTGAGGATAGACGAACATCTATGTTCATTGATGAACAAAAATTACGCCAAAATTGAGACACAAATTGAGGGCCCCTGTCAGAAACTATGGCCATGGGGAGCCCATGTAATCGGACTATGTGCTGTACAAATAAGGTAGCCATCTCTTTAGCAGAAGGTATTTTTTTAAAGGGACAAAATGGGCCATTTTGGTCAAATAATCGATGATTACCCAAATGACGGTGTAGCCATTAGAAACAAGGAAATCGGTGACAAAATCCATACTGAGTATTTGCCAGGGGGATGACGGTATAGGCATCAGTTGTAAAAGACCAGTTGGGGCTTGATGGGGTGTTTTTGATTGAACGCACACTGAAAACCTTTGAACGTAATTTTTTACATCATCAATGAGCGTAGGCCACCAGAAAAATCTTTGACACAGTTCAATATTCTTTTTCACTCCAGGGTGACCAGCAAAATCAGTATCATGAGTCCAAGATAAAACAGTTTGTTGCAAATCCTGAGTAGGGACATATAATTGTTCATTATGAAACAAATAATCTCCTTTTTTAATCAAATCAGGTAATACGGGAGAGTCGTGTTGTTCCTTTTGTATTTGAGGGAAAAATTCTTGAGGGATACAGAGTCCAATTAACTTGTTGTCTGGAATGACCGATTGAGTTTTTTCATTAATTAACTCATCATCATGATAGCTTAAGCGGGATAGAGTGTCAGCTTTTTGTTGTTCCTTACTGGGTCTGTATGTGATAATAAAATCAAATTCGTTAAAAAAGAGGAGCCAACGTAACTGGCGAGGAGTTAAGGCATTAACACTTTGGTAGAACTGTAAATTGCGGTGATCAGAATAAATGGTTACTGTATGATGGGCTCCCAGTAAATGATGCCGCCACTCTTGAAAGGCTAGTTTGATAGCCAACAATTCACGTTCTGCCACCATGTAGTTTCGTTCTGCTGGTAATAAACTCTTTGAAAAATAGGCAACAGGATGGAGCACGCCAGTTTTTGGATCTCTTTGTGATAGAATAGCTCCAACCGCAATTAAAGAGGCATCTGCCTCAACATAAAAAGGTTGTGTAGGATCAGGGTGATGTAAAATGGGTGCCTCTGTAAAAGTCTTTTTTAGGAGCTGAAAGATGTTCTCTGCTTTGTCTGACCAAACAAAACGGACCCCCTTTTTTAACAACTGTGTGATGGGGGAGACAGTGGCAGAGAAATTCGGAATAAAACGCCGATAAAAATTGGCGAATCCCCAAAAAGTTTGAATGTCCTTAACAGATTTTGGTGTCTCCCATCTAAGAACAGCCTGTACTTTGGATTGATCCATGGCTATTCCGTGAGGTGAAATGACATAGCCTAAAAAGTCAACTGTTGTAGTATGGAAGATACATTTGTCTAATTTGACAAACAAGTGATTTTCTCGATGGCGCTGTAAAACAGCTCTAACATGTTCTACATGATCATTAGTGGAGGAAGAATAAATTAGGATATCATCAATGTAACCGATGACACAAATGTCCAAAAAATCTTGCAAGACTTCATTTATGAAGAACTGGAACGCCGCTGGGGCATTGCACAGCCCAAAAGGCATTACTGTGTATTCAAATAACCCAAACTTAGTTCGGAAAGCAGTTTTCCACTCATCCCCGTCCTTCATCCTGATGAGATGATAAGCACCTCTTAGATCCAATTTGGTGAAGATGGTGGAATTGCGGACCTGATCCAAAAGGACAGGTATGAGTGGCAGGGGGTATCTGTTTTTAACTGTGACTTTATTTATAGCTCTATAGTCAATACATGCTCTCAACTCTTTGTTTTTCTTCGGAACGAAGAAAAGAGGAGAACTGACGGGGGGCGTAGAATGGCGAATAAACCCCTTGAGCAATAAATAATCCAGATACTCTCGTAAGTAATGGGTCTCAGGTTCTGATAAAGCGTAGATCCTACTACAAGGAAGTGTAGCTCCAGGAACTAAATCTATCCGACAGTCATAAGACCGATGAGGAGGCAACTGAGATGCCTGCGACTCAGAAAAAACATCATGAAAATCTTGGTATTCTTGTGGCAAAGAGGGAACTCTAGTTTTGGAACTGTCAAAAAGAGAAGCACAATATAAGGGTGTTATTGGAAGCTGTCGTTGCTGATAACAGTGCTGCGAGCAATGTGCCAAATCTAAGGTGACAGTTCTCTTAAGCCAGTCGATTTTTGGGTTGTGTAATTGCAACCACGGTATTCCCAAAATTGCTCCAAAAACAGGAGTATAGATCAAATCAAACTGAATTTGCTCCGAATGACCATTGGCACAAATCATGGTTAAAGGATGTTTTTGGAATTGAATTAAACCAGAGGTCAACTCAGAACCATCAACTGCTCGAACTGGTTCGGGTATCTCCTTCTGAATGGTAGTAATATCGAGGGTTTTGGCTAATCCAATATCTAAAAAATTACCAGTAGCCCCAGAATCCAGAAGAATAGGAATTACCTTTCTAGTTTGGGCTTTTAGGATCAAGGTTACTATAAGAGTCAAATGACGAGGAGAGGATGAGACAGTGTTAGCTAGATGGTAAGGGGAGACCCTAGTATCAACTGTGCTCGATAAGGAGGCCTCTTTCCTTATCGGGCTGATTAGTTTTCCGACTGATCATTTTGGGAGTTAGTAGTGTCGATATTACAAACTACTTTTCGTGGAGCATTTGGTCTCAAAGAACAATCACGAGCAAAATGACCGGCTTTTCCGCAGTATAGGCAAAGTTTTAATCGCCGTCTGCGGTCCTTTTCTTCCTTAGTTAACGGTCCGCGAAAACTACCTATTTGCATAGGCTCAGAGACATCTGAATTGGGGCGAACTGTTTCCTTCTTCTCCTGTTTTAAGAACAAGAATTTTGTGGTTTCACCACGAGTTTTTTCCCCTTTTCGTTCGCCTAGACGATTGTCTAAACGAAGGACTAAGTCAATGAATTCAGAGCAGTCAGTAGGTAGATCTACGATTTGGGCAAGAACATCCTTTAAGTCGTCTCTTAAACCTCTGTAAAACAAGGATGTTCTTTTTTCATTAGGCCATTCTGTTTCAACTATTAAACGATTAAAAGATGTAATATAAGACAGCAGATCCTTATTTCCTTGACGTAAGTTAAGTAATTCATTGTCACTAGATTGAATGAAATGGTGTTTAGCAAAAAGTTTTCGCATTTCATTTTTAAATTGCGGGAAATTGTGTAACAATGGATCGTCTCTATCGACGAACGGGATTGACCAGGTAGCGGCTACACCACCTAAATAGGACAAAATGAAAGCGATTTTGGTAGCGTCAAAAGGAAAAGCCGTAGGTCGACATAAAAAATGTAGCTGGCATTGGTTCATAAATATATCATATTTATTACTGTCGCCAAAGAAACGTTCTGGGGGAGCTAAAGGCACTGGAGTGGGTGTAGTAAGACATACGTTAGACAGTTGAAGAGCTGGAGGTTCAGTAGATGTTGCACCAAAAGTAAACCGCGTGGGTTGTACTACAACTTTTGGTCTAACCGATGCTTCTTCCCATAAGTTGTCACGTGGTTTATATCGTAAGAGATCACTTTTAAGAAGTGCGTTCTCAGTTTTCAGGGATGCTACTTCTTGTTGCAAATCTGTGAGCACTCTGGAAATGTCCTGCATATTTAACGCCTTTTGACCTACTGTATTTTGATCTATGGAAATGTCCATCGCCCGGGTTGACTCTAATTTTTGTGGCTTGACTTTCTGTTGGTTTTGTCTCACCACTCACCTGAACAACCAGGAAGTCAACAGGAGCGATGGTAGTTCCTCTACTCTCACAGTATACTTCTCAGGGTACTGGATACTTACAGCACCCCTGACAATTATACAAGGAGGGAAGGGGTATTGGGACGAGAAAGAGACAAGAGAAGAGACTGGGTCTGCTTCCACGATCCGATTCTGCTATCTGGACCAGCCAGGATGGCACTCGCAGAATCGCCCACGTTGTACTGTAAAGAAATGAGGAAAGAGTAACCTCTAAGCTTATTTACCAATCATGAAACTCATTCATTCATACTCTAAACACTGTGATGTATTCACCTTTTTGTGTTACTCTCTCTTAGTGTGATGACTTTTTAATCTGTATTCTGTATTCAGCACATTCTTAAGCTGTCATCTTTAAAAGACTCTTTCTCTGTGAAAGAAATAGGAGTTCCCTGTAAAAAGCAATTTGGCAGTGAATTCTTATATTTTAATATTCTAGAAACACTTTACCTTTTACTCTTTCTTTGTATTTCTTAAGAGTTTCTCTGTATTCATCTCTTTCTCTTGTTTTCTATTACAATTCACTAGTTGGTATAGAACTTTAGGTGGACAAGATAATGCTACAATATACTATGTTTTTCCAACATTAATAGAAATCATAACATAGTCAAAATAATAATGCACACACAAATACTTTCAGGATACATACAAAGCCCAAAGAACTTCTGCAGGGGAAATCACAATAAAGAATTCTTTTATCGCGTTGCTTCTTATTTGCAAAAAGGTCAAGTGTTCCAACACGAAGGAAAATACTTGTTCCGGTAACTCAGTGTTTTTCTGAAGACCTTAATATCGCAACAGTTATTGACTTATTACTGTTGTGATTCGATGCGCAAGAATCATTAAAGTTTTCAAAAACAAACTACAAATGCCAGCCTTATGCGCGTAACTAAGAAACCTCTAAATATCGGCACTTAGCTGACAAGAAACTCTGCCGAATCGGGAACAAGAAGCGGACGTCCAGCGCTGCTCCTTTTCTCGATCGGCTTTCCTTTTTGAAGTTCCGTGCTGCTTTCCCGAAGTCCCGTGTTGCTTTTTTCTTAGAAAATCCATGCCGGAGTCCCTCGGGGATCAGCGCGATGTCCAAGAAGCCGAAGCCGTTCACGCCCGGTGCAGGAACAAATAGAAAGTCAAGCGGGGTTTCCTGGGTAACTTGGCTTTTTATAGGCAGGGATTTTGCCGTTATCAAGCACGTTGTTTCTCTTGGTGACACGACAACGTGATGGCATGGAAGCATGTGCAATACTAATAAAACGTGCTCCTACATCGTGCCAACAATGTGATGCTTTCAATTATGTGCAAAAAACGAAAATAGAAATGCGTGTCTTTTCTATTGCATATACTATGTGCCACCAGACTGTTTAGCAAACATAACATTAACTTTACATACAACTTATACACAAGGGTTCACATGATTAAAAACGTTCCTCTGTGATAGGAGGCAAACAGGGCACAATACTGGACCAGTGTGAGGCTTTTTCCTGACAGCCATACTGAGAAGGCGGAAACACCTTCAAAGATATTGCATGCAACACTGCCCCAGTGAAGAATCAGCTCTCTACAAGCTAAACGGGAGACTTGGGGTAGTTGATCGAAAACCCAAGGTCCAAGATTAGGGTGATCATGCTCTGGAAGTGGTTCAACACCAACTGTAGCGATCCTACTTTCACCAGCCAGTCATCAAGGTACAGGAGTCTCTGATCTGCACAGATGAACAACAACCACCAGCATGAACACTGCAAAGAAATAAGCGGCCAGCCTAAGACTTGAAGGATGCACTGCAAACAGCTAAGGATGGAAATACCACAAACCGTAGGTACTTCTACAGGGTTGGTAAATGAAAGTACACATCTTGCAGATCTTGCAGCTCAAGTGACACCACCCATTCCTCAACCCAAGGCCAGCAGAGCTTAAGCAATTGGCTAAGTTTTGAACTTACACTCCTTGCAGAGAAAGACACTCATAAACTGAATCTCTGACTCCGCTCCACCCACGAGCAACATTAGTGAACTTAGTTCAATGCACCAACACTTTAATGTGAAAGATAGGTTTTTGTAGTCCCACAGAACTCCACCCAACACATAGTTAAATCTGCGTCATTGCTTCTGGGTTACTAACAGTCCCTAAAGAGGGATCCAGAGACACAGTGGTGATCAGAAACAAACCTTTTCCGTTCTCTTCAACCCCACATTAACGAGGGGCGCTCAGAAAAAAACACTTTAACTAAAGAGCGCGTTTCTTTAAACAAGTGCACCCTGTTGCTCAACACATCTAAAATAACCACACAAAATACAATTAAAACAGAACAAATGCATGTTGTGAACAACCGAAATAAAAAGAAAATTTCTACCATGGTTAAAATGTCATCTAAAAACTGACCACCCTAAAACCTACTTCTATGTGCTACATTATTAGAGCATGGGGAGTAGAATATCTTGCACCTAGATTTTCTTAAGGAAGATAGGTGCACTGCATACCTTGTTTACAGCAGAACACTATACTTATCAGAAGTCAGGGAAGCTGGGTTCCCTGTGAAAGGCAAACATGTGTTCAGCATCACCTCCTTTCAGGATCGACATGAGTTTTCAATAGAAAGTGAAATACGACAACATCGTTTGTTGGCAGAATCTTCTGTGGCAGAATCTTGTGCGATAATTTTGGGAAAAAGACCTCTCCTGATGCATCGTCAAGTGGCAGACCTTTTAGACTGTATCTTATCTGAGATGGAATTTACAATATCACCATAGGAATGTTTAATTTTACCAATAAGTATCAAGATGCTAGTCTAAGATTAATTCCTTTAAATGTATAGGATAAAAGTACCGCAATTCAGACTACACTTATTTTGACTATTGTTTTTTGTTTTACGTTGAAAGTGAGATAACAAGGTACTTGTTCCAGATTGATGTTGCATCAGGTGTCTTGTTGATGTCTGTATCTAAACTACTTTACACTTTCAAAGTTTTAGGAAAGATAAAGCCAGAAGACACCTGCGTCAAAGACAGGCATGTTTTTGCAACAATACAGAAAATTGAGTTTCGGCCCATCTAAAATGGAGTCTGGCCTTGCTTCTTTACATCATTTGTTGCTTGTGATGCTTGTACCTGCCACTGACTCAGCCATGTAACATGAAAATAAGGGAATGAGTGTATATTTAAAAGGGATCGGCTATTATTAAAGATAGAATTATGATTAGGGTGGAGGTCAAGGTAAAAATACACTTAGCGGAAGGCTATGGTTAAGAAAAAGGGTTAGGGTTAGCAAGAGTGTGAATGATTAAAATGCCTTTTCCTCTTACAGGAATTTGTTATAAAACATTCAGTATTGTAATCCATCTAATATTTATGGACATTTTCATTTGGTCCATCTGATGAACATTTTTATTTTTGAGAATTCCTCTTAGCGGTTTCTTCATAAACATATTTCTTCCAGAAGGTATTCCTCATTCCAGCATCGATCCTTACAAAAAATAGCTACAGGCAGCTTTAACTGTTTGTTGTTACCACTAATGTGCTCTTTTGCTGTCCAGGGCATTACATGGATGGTTACACAGTGCCACTGATTTTACACTATGGCTTTGGTGCTGTGGTGAAGCAGGTCTGTACTTCACACACAGCAAGTGCATATCAGCAATAGCAGCTTCTCTAGTTCTGGCATGGGCTTCACATCAGAGGCTCACAACCCTGCTAGCTGCACTCACCAAGCCCACTCCTTTTGAAGGCAGCTTTTCTCAAGTAACTTTGGCAGCGCTCTTCAGATAGTGCAAATCAGATTTATTATGTTGTGGATATGCTCCATGGACGTTGATTCATCAAAATGCCAGGGGTAGCAGAAGTGACATCATATGCCATGTGACCCCGCCTAATGTCACAGGAAGTGACATCACATGAACTTTGACCTGGTGGCAACGCAGGAAGTGACATCACAGGAAGTGACATCACCTGCCCTTTGACCCACCCCGATGATGTTGATTTATCAAAATGCCAGGAGTAGCAGAAGTAACATCATATGCCATGTGACCCCGCCTAATGTCACAGGAAGTGACATCACATGAACTTTGACCTTTTGACAACACAGGAAGTGACATCACCTGCCCTTTGACCCACCCCGATGATGTCACATAAGGCATTTGACCTGATGACATCACAGGTAGTGACATCACGTAACCCTTGGTCCCCATGAAATCAAAGGAAGCAACATTGCATGACCTTTGGCTTGGTGCTATCACAGGAAGGGATGCATCTAACTTTTGGTTTCTTACATCACACACAGAGGCTAGAAAATCTCAACTGATACAAAAAAAGCATCTTATAAACTGACATACTACAAAGCCTATTGAAAAAGCAAATACATACATTGTTTCAGGTTGTATATTCAGATTTACAATTGAGAAAATGTTGCATTGATTAAGAACCTATTAAATAATGTACGACAATGGAAAATACACTAGTAAAGTACAAATCAGCCAAGTTCACTTTATAATTTGTTTTAGAAATTAAGAGTACCATGATATTAAATATCAGTTTTGGAACCTAGATAACAGTACAAGGGAAATGTATTACAAGTATTAAAGTACAGTTGTGCAGTTTTCTCTGGGCCTCCCAGCCCCCTGCTATCCTTAAAAGGTTCCCAGGACAAGTATGCCTTTTAGTCACTTTCTGACTTTATGCCATACACCTGTGGGTCTCTACTCCAGCTCCTTCATGCAAAGAATAGGCAGGTTGCACACCTGCGGCTAGGAACTAGTGCACCTTGACATGCATGTACAAGCACCCATCAAAACATGCACTGAGAACCCCCTTACCAGCAATGTCTAGCAGAGGAAAGGGATGGCAGACATGTGTAAAAGTGGATTTTCTATGGGGGCCTTGTGGAGAGTCTATTTACAATGACCCAATTAAACAGCAGGTAATGTAAGGACCATAGTCATCGACATCCTTTCTACAGACTGTCCTCAAATTCAAATGAGAACATTATGCTATCAACGTTTTAAGGATAGAGGAATAGAGAATCATTCTGGAAGGACCAACACTAAATAGTGAGGGGAAAATGGGGGCTATATGTGATCACTCCAAAAGCAGGAGAAGAAAACGTAAAAGTATATAGCATGTCTGTGTTACTTCCAAAATGTAACAAGTGGATTAGGGCACTCTGAATGTATGTGTTAGGATCCTAGGGTTAAATGTTAATTTGCAGTACTGTGAAATATTAACACTTATGTTTTACCTCACAGAGTCCATCTAGAGCACCTCTCTGTCATTGAAGCATCTCTCAGTCCTCTTTAAAGCACATCTTCAAAACACTATCCACCCCTTCAGTGCAACTCTTCAATGTAAAATACTAGCCCCCGTAATCAAAAGCCGTTTACTTAAAGAATCCCTTTTTTAAACACTTTTTCCTTTATAGCATTGTCTTCATTGTGCATCACCTCTTTATAGTGCATCATCTGTAAAGCACAACTTTCCGTTGAACAATATCTATCTCTCCCTCTCTCTCTCTCTCTCTCTCTCTCTCTCTCTCTCTCTCTCTCTCTCTTGTAAAGTACCTATGTCATCTGAAGCACCTTTCTGCTGTAAAGAACCTCACTCTTGAAAAACATCTGTCTTGTAAAGCACACCTCTTCTATAAAATACCCCTCTTGTCTAAAACCCCTCACTCGCCCAAAGCACCCTTCTTCAGGGTCAAACTGCGACAGAAAATAGGGTTGGGAACCAAAATAAAAATATCCCCTATTAGTGAACAAGAGAGCTGAAAAAGTGTCCCAAGAACAAAAATAGGGGCAGTTTTGAACTTGTAAAGACACGCTGTATGGATATTGTGCAGGGTATGGAAGACGCAATGCATTTTAGCTTGCTGCAGGTAATGTTAGTGGTAATATCAGGGAAACCAACAGTAGAAACAGGCCCACAAAGAGCAAATAAATACCTACACAGTTACATGTCAAATCACCCCTTCTGGCACTGCTGGAAAGCACCCTTCTCTAAAGCAGCTCTCCCCTCTTATGTATCACCGCTAGGATAGAAGCATCGTTCCTGTAAATAATATTACTTGTGTAAAGCAGGCCTCTCCTCTAAAACACCTACCACCTCCCTTTGGTAAAACACCTCTGTCTTATAACACACTCATCTTCTGTATATGCCACTCTTTTGTAATGCATTCCACTCCTATAAATTACATCTACTGTAAAGCACACACCATGTGAACCCCCTTTCATGTAAATAATCCCTTGATTAAAACATCCCTATCTGGTATAACACCTCTGGTTTTTAAAATGCAATCTGCACCTATAAATACCCCTCTCTCGTAATGAGGCCACACAGGATAAAACCACAGAGGTTCCAAGCCGCACATGGTTAACAGATACCAGTGTTTTGTAGACTTGAGTTTCTCCCTTCCTGACATGGCCCTTTATTTCAAACAACTAGAGGGCTAGAGGGCTTATAAATAATAATCTTTCTTATTATTCATATAGGTCCAGCATACGTGCCCATCAAACAGTGAAAACAAAGAGGTATGCAGTTCCTGATCACCACTAGTCTATACCGCAAACCTACAGATAGGAACAGCCTTCTCTTATTCAGCAGCTACCACCCCAAGTCATTGAGAGAAAACTTGCCCTTCGGGCAATTCTTGCGCATTAGAAGGAACTGCAGCTCATTGGCAGACTACCAGAGGGAGTCTGCGACCCTCATGAATGATCTGATTAAGCGAGACTATCCTAAACAAGTAGTCTCACGGGCACGTAAACAAGCATGAAATAATAACAGAGAGAGCCTATTAGAAATTAACATCAAAGAACCTGAACAATCCATTACTTGTGTCACTACATTTACCCCTGATTCCAACAGGATAAGGAACATCATAAAAAACACTGGGGTATTCTCAATACTGGTGACTTGGATTTAGAACCACCTAGGTTCGCATTTAAACGCTCTAGTAATCTCAAGGATTTACTAATACACACCAGACCTAAGAAACAAACAATCAGATCACAAAGAATGTTGTGGGATTCACCTCCTGTCAAGGGCCACTATCCCTGTGGGTCTTGTTCTATGTGTCCTCAAACAAGGATTAGTAAAGAATTGGTATTTCCTAATGGCTTGACCTGGACCATCTGCAAACACACTAATTGCAATTCATCTAACTGCATCTACATGATGACATGTCCGTGTGGTCTACCATACATAGGCATGACAACGCGTTCAGTTAAGACCCGCATGCTGGAACACAAAAGCAATTTCAGATGCGCAAAAACGCACACCAAGATGACGACCCACTATCACTTGGAACGACATGCTCCCACCTCTTTCCAATGGGTTGTTCTAGAATCCCATCCCTACATGTCAAAACAAGCCCTTTTTAGACTCGAACAGCGTTGGGTCCTACGATTGGCTGCAGACACAACTGGTCTCAATGAGGATATTCCGTGGAGCATGCTTACTTAAATTGTCTATCTGTTTTCATCATTTCCAGCTTAGTTAAGCAGTCCTGCTCCCTTTATCCCCGAGTCATTATACTGAGAACCCCCCTTATATCAGCATCCCTGTGGGAACCACTTTGAGGTCGTTTATCCTCCCCCTCTTTGCTGAGTCCATTCATTCCCTTTTTGTCTTTTTTCTCTCTTAGACATGCATTCTCATTGTTGTGAACTCTTATAGTCACGGAGTCACTTAATCTGGTCCCCCGCTCCCTTTAACATAAGTGGTCAATTTCTGACCCTGTTCTTTTATCTTGAGTCCGAGCAGAATGTCTCGAACTCCTCTCTTTCCTTCATGTGCCTAAGCGACTGCGAGTGTAATTCCCTCGCGTTGGGCACCATGGCAACAACGAGTGCGTTCTCACTAATACACACACAGTGAGGTTAGCGGTTCAGTTGTTTTCGCCGTAGCACGCCTCTCCTCACCGGAAGTCCCGCCCCATTCTCCCTCGCGTCCCGCCGTCGTGCATTTTTAACTTGGACAAGAGTCGGGTGTCCGAGAACCAGACTCCAGTGGTCGGGGAGGTTTTTAGGTTTGCGGAGTTTCCCCACTACGGAATTGTAAGTACTTGCACTATACCGCCCTCATTACAAGGGTGGTTTCGCATGATTGAATTGTATGTTTTAGGTCTCCTTATACTTTATTGTCCCCACGAACAATAGACATACATTAGCATTAGCACTCCTACCTCCAAGCTACTATTGTGTTCCCGTGAGTATCTCCGGGACCGCGTTATGACACGCTAAAGGTTTTATCGGCAGCATCCTAGCTTTTCCCCACGCTACTCCTCCCTGGCTAATCTGACGCGTTTTGAAGCACTAAACGCGGTACTTTCAATGTCCTAACTTCTTTCCTGATGGTTGCTGATGGGGAGATTTGCGACTCAATACAGATTTTCCAGCCCCCATGGGTGTACCAGTAGCCAACACAGTGGTGTGCATTTAACCTCTGGGTGACATTACATTGTTTGTCACTCGATTTGTTCGCAACGTTGCTCGTCCACAGCTGCAGATGGCGTTTTTGTCAACAACAAATACTCTAATATACTCTGTGGTTCAACGCAACGCAGGTTTACAATACTTTTGCCATGTTTTCCTTTTTACCTTCTTGTTGTTTATCTGCTTTCTATATCCTAGGACACTATAATTTAGTGCTCTCCCACCCTGGCCTCGAATTCATCACAGCCTATGAGGGTGAGTTTCCTTACACTACTCCTGGTAATTTGACGCAGCTAATTCTGGGTTGGTCAGTGTAATGATTTATATATTTTACTGCTGCTAGCTCGAAGTAAGTCCTGCACACGTTTGCTCACAATCGACGAATGTTACGGTTTCATTGACATCACCAATTGTCTACAGCTACCCTGATATCTCGGATTGTTTTTATTGTATTGCCTCATTGATTGCTATACTTGTAATTTCTTCTCTCCTTTTTCGCAGGTTGTGTTAATTAACTTGTGGTACCACACATTTTTAGGGTGCTGTACGTGTGGCCACCAGTGATACCTCTTAGAGGTTGTGACCACCACCAAAAAAGTGTGAGTAGCCTTATCATTTTTTGGTCCTGAAGAATTGCCAATTAATACATTACCAGGCAAGAAACATGTTGACCCTTTTAGCACATTGACTCACTCACCTAAAGGTGAGATATGTGCGTTTCACTTTGGTTTTAATCAGGATGGTGACCATGCTTTATTAAAATTGTTTGAAGTGGATCACCTATCCCTGTTTTAGTTCACTCACCTCACACTTCACATGCACCTACACCAACTACTAGAAGTAACCCCTTACACACCTCACTCATCGGCATTGGAAATAAAGATCTCCGTTAGGAAGGCCCCATTTGGGTGCCTGATCGGGCATTGCACCACCGGCCCGATAAGGAGCAAGACCCGGTGATGAAGCAAGACACTGGCTTATTGGGTGTGTGAGGGTCTTCTTTTCCAGAAGGAGTGATCTTCTCTCCTGCGTATCTTATCACCCTCACTGTGTCACCTTGGTATCTTTTAGTGATACTAACACACCCTGCGTCATTTTCAGGAACTGCATACCTCTTTGTTTTCACATGGCCCTTTATTTACCTGGGTTCCAGTCCGAGACACTGGTCATTCCTTACTGAACAGCATCTGTGGCTACACTTGTAAGGCACTAGGCAGGCTGGAAGATAGATTCTTCCATGTCATCTGTAACTCACTTGTGTAACCGTCTCTTACTGGGCTGCACAGAGGCAGCACAGAAATGAGTCTTTTATAATTAAGCAGGGTTATATGACCCCTGGAAGACAGCAGCACACATCCACTGGGAGATTCTACCTAGATTGTTACAATTTTGAAACAAATGCACCTGCACCTCATGAAGAACCAGCAGCAGCAGATTTGTAAATGCTCTTGGCTGTGATGATCGGGGGAGGGGGCGCCCTCCCGCCGCTTGGTCCTCGCTATGGGCCTTGCTGCACGCGGCAATGAATACACTCTGTGTATTAGTTAGACGCGGACTGCCTGCACAACGCCGCCCATCTTTATTTATACTCACGCTCATGCCAGCTGGCGTGAGCGCAGGGGCAGCGGTCTTCCAGCGCACGCCGGTACAACCACTAGTGCGCTGACTGTCACATCCCATCTTAATTTAGTCCTTGACTGGATCTCAAAAGTCTCACAGTTCACTTACTTGACAGGCAAAGTCTCTCAGGCAAGTGCTCGATGGGGGATTCTCCCTCAGGGCATACCTGGATGGGCCCTGGCTGATGCCTGGGGCAGGGACCGGGGTGCCGGCTACCAGAGGCAGGCTAGAAGCTTCAGGGATGGCCTCTGGACTTGCTGGCGATGGAGTTGGCCCTGGATGGTGGTCTTCAGCTCCTTGGGGCTCTCCCTGGATGGCCTCTGACTCTTCAGCGTGGTCAGCGATGTCAGTGGGAAGAGCGGGCCTGTACACTTGTTTGAACCACGAGATGTTGCGGGTCACCATTTCTCCTTCTTTCTCAACGGTCACCATGGTCCCTTTTCTATCAATCACTGCCCAGTATCCACGCTCGAACCGGGTCCGGAATTTCCCTCCGAGCCTCCGGTCTTTCATGATGATGGTGTCTCCTTGCTGTAGCTGATGGGAAATAACCCCTCGGTCCTGGCTAGCTGTGTTGTTGCATCTCTCTCTCCTCCTGAGGGCCCCCTTTTCGTCAAATGGAAGGGGGGACCATCCCAGAGCAGTGGGGAGCCCATCCTGGCGGGTGCCGATGAACATTAGCGCCCAGGGTGTTTGGCGCGTTGAGCAGTGAGGTGTGCTTCTGTATTCCCGTAGGAATCTCTGCAGTTGTTGCTCGGGGTCACTTTGCTCCGCCACTGCAATACAAATAATCTTGTTGATTGTCCTCATGAAACGTTCAATCTCCCCATTGGCCCGGGGCCATTGTGGGGTGATCCGTCGGTGCCGGATGCCATGGTGATGTAGGAACTCACGGAACTCATGCCCCTGGAACGGGGGTCTGTTGTCGCTGTGGATCTCGTTTGGACAACCGAACATGGCGAATATCTTTTCTAGAGCGGGGCCAACATGTAGGAAAGCTGTTGAATTTGAGACTTCCACCACAGGGTATTTCGAGTAGCTGTCAATGAGGGCCAGCATGACACGGCCGTCGGGAAGCTTCCATGGTCCACGCTCACCTTTTCCCAAGGGTTCCGCCCGTGTTCCTCCATGTGAATAGGTGCAGGTCTTTCGGGCCCACTCGTCACTTGGCAGGATGGACATTTACGGACTGTCTTCACTACACAGGCATCCATCCCTGGGAACCAGACCTTTTCCCTCATGTGGGCCTTCATTTTTTCCGCTCCTTGGTGTCCTCCATGGACGAGTTGTGTTGCCTGGAGTTGAAGGGATGCGGGGATGACAATGCGTGGTCCTCTGAGGAGGATGCCTTCCTGGGTGAGGCTTAGTTCATTTCTGACTCTCCACATGTGCATCAGGCTTTCCTTTTCTGGGCTTGACCAGGAGTTTGGGGATTGTAGGAAATTACGCCACTGTCCTCCTTGGACAACGTCTCGGACTTTGGTTATGACTGGGTCATTTCTGGCTACTTCTTCGAGGGTTAACGCTTTAGGGCACGTGAGTGCCGAGATCATGTTCAGGTGAGCTTCAGTGCGTTGGTGTTTGGTTCTTTACTTTCTTCCCCTGTCGGGTCTGGGTGTCTTGACAGAAAGTCTGCCGGGTTCTTGGCGCCGGGCCGATAGGTTACCTCCATGTCGTAGTGCTGGAGCCTGATAGCCCAACGCTTGATGCGTGGCGGTGGTTAGGGGGCTGGTCCTTTGAAAGCGGCACCAGGGGCTGATGATCCGTGACAACGGTGAAGGGGTGTCCGTATATATACAGGTGAAAGTGTCTGCAGGCTCAGCGGATTGCTAGGGCTTCCCTTTCAATCTGAGCATACCGCTTCTCTGTTGGTGATAGGGCTTTGCAGGCATATGCTAGAGCGGCCCATCGTCCGGGCTCTTGTTCCTGAGTGAGGACGGCTCCTAAGCCTACGGGGCTGGCGTCTACAAAACTTTCTATCCTTTTGGCAGGGTTGAAGTACACCAGCGTGGTGTGGTCGAGGAGAGCGCCCTTGACGGCTTGGAACGCTGTTTCTTCAGCTGGGCCCCACTGCCACAACGCATCCACTCGGGTAAGGTTTCGGAGTGGCTCTGCAATGGTGGCAAGATCCGGTATGAAACGTCCACAATACGTGGCCATCCCCAGGAAGCTGCAGACTTCGGCCACGGTGAGGGGAGCAGATGCGTTTTTGATAGGTATAGACTTCTGAGGGTCCACCTGGATGTCTTCTTGTGTGAACGTGTAGCCGAAGAATTCTATTTTCTGCTGAAATAGCAGGCACTTTTCTCTGTGCAGGGTGACTCTGTGATGTAGGAGTCTGTTCAGCGTGGCTCTCACGTGCTGGTAGTGTTCTTCCGCCGTTTGTCAGTGAATGTGGATATGATCACGTTTAGTACGCCAGGTATCCCAACCAGGATCTCTTTGACAGCATTTTGGAATATCTCCACGGCCGATGATATGCTGAAGTTCAGCCGCTTGTATCTTCGGAGTCCAAGGTGCGTGCTGAAGGTGGTAATGTAGCGACTGTCCTTGGCAAGGGCTAGCTGATGATACCCTGCATTCAGGTCCAGCTTAGAAAACCACCTGGATCCGTTCAAATCAGCCACAATGTCATCCATAGTTGGTGTTATGTGGCGTTCACGTCGGATGGCCATGTTGGTGAGGCGCATATCAATACAGAGTCTGATTTTTCCTCTTTGGCGCGGCTTCTCAGCGATCACCATGGGTGACACCCATGGTGTGGACCTGGACACCTTTTCTATGACTCCTTGATCTTTGAGCTTTTGCAGCTCTTCTTCCACTAGTGGCCGTAGGTGGAATGGGATCCTTCTGTGTCTTAGTGCTGTTGGCGGGATGGTAGGGTCTATATGTAGCTGGATTGGGGATCTCTTCATGCACCCTAGTCCCTTGAATAGGTCTCCAAACTGGCTGAGTAGCTCCTGCATCTGGTTGGCTTGTACTCTCCTGGCGAATGTCACCAGTCCCAGGTCTTCAGCTGCGTGACTGCTCAGCAGTGTGTCTGCCTCCTGATTGATGACATAGATGTCTACAGTGATCTCGGTGTCGTCGGACCACACAGGCACGGTCATTTTGCCTCGGAGGGGTAGCGGTGAGCTGCTTCCGTACGTGAAGATTTTTGTCTTTGTTGGTCTGAGTTCGGGTCGGGGCCTCAGTTTGTTGCATTACTGGATCACCATGACTGTCACTGAGGCTCCGGTGTCAATTACTGCATTGACCTCCAACCCTGCAATTTGTATTGTGCAACGTCGACTCTTCAGGGCTTGCGTGAACGAGATTAGGTATGTTTCCCCTTCATCTTCTGACGTCGAGTCATCTCCTTGGTAGACCGTTTGCTCTTTCTTCTTACCCTCCTGGCTGGGATGCAAGTAAGACATACGACAGTTGGCGGACCATCTTCCTCATTTGTCTGGGTCGGTTTCCTTCTTTCCGCTGCGTTTTCTTTCTGCATACTGATGCAAAATGGTCGGCAATGCCGCAGTTGGTGCACGTTTTCCCTTGCGCCGGGGATGATTGTGGGGGTTTCTTCGTTTCCCACTGATTCTTTGGGGCTTGTGGCTCGCGATCCCATGGTCTGTGGGCCCTGTCCAGCGTTCTGACTGCGTCAGCCCGTTCCGTCTTGAGGATAGCGCTCTTGTCCACTCCCTGCACTAGTGCCAGGTCCATCTCCTCTGCCTGCGCCGCCAAGAGGTCGTGTGAGTGTGCCAGCACTAGGATGTCTTTCATGGGTATGTTTGGTTTCCGGAGTATGAGGCCTTGCAGGACTTTGCTGCGTATTCATCGGATCAGTTGGGCTCTGATCTCTTCTGCGGCTCTGTCTCCTACGAGGTGCGTGCCGGTGAGTTCTCTTAGCCGCGCATGAAATGCGTCCACTGCCTCACCCTCCCTTTGCTTGGCTTGCCTCAGCTTTAGCTGTGGGTCAAAGTGCGTGTTTAGGGCGGTGCCGGCCGCTGCATAGTCCTCCGGGCGTCCCATGTTAGGGAGAAGCTTGAACAACAGGTAAATCTCCTCACCCGCATATTGGAGCAGTAGTGAGCGCCTCACTGCCCCATCCTTCTCCCTTGGTGACGATGAAGTAATTTTCTAGGCTACCAAGCCAGGTCTGCCATCTTGGCACTGCCATGGCGGGCTCAGCCGACTTGCTGAATGGAGGCAGGACACCGGACGGAGGGTGGTGCGCAGTCGCTGGCGCAGAACCCTGTGCGGTGTTATCTTGGTCCCCCATGGTGGTAGGCGTGGGCACCGCTGGGTGGCTTGGCAAAAATGCTGCTCACTAGCGGTGGGCCTTGGTGTGCCAGGTGGTGGTGTGAGGGCACTGGGTGTTGCGTGTGCCTACGTGTGCATGGTCGAGTGGGTTAGGGTGTGCTCGTGGGGCCTCTGTGGCATGCGAGACTCAACAAGGCAGCGTGGTGCTGATTGCCTTGACTGGTGGATGTTGTGGTGGAGAAAGCTGCCGTGTCCTGCTGCTGGATGTATGTCGTTACAACGCACACTTTTACAACGCATGCACTTACAACGCTTTTTTTTACAACGCAACATCCACTACAACGCATTCCATTACATCGCATGACACTACAACGCATTTTTAAAAACTATCTTTACAACGCATTCCATTACATCGCATACTACCTTTACAACGCATACCATTACAACGCATAATATTACATTGCATTTAAGGTAAGTATTGGATAGTATAGGGGTAAAAATTACTATTCTTACTCCAGGGGGTGCAACAGTAGGGTAAGTAATGGTTAGTATAGGGGTAAAAATTACTATTCTTACTCCAGGGGGTTCAACAGTAGGGTAAGTGTTGGATAGTATGGGGGTAAAAATTACTATTCTAACTCCAGGGGGTGCAACAGTAGGGTAAGTGTTGGATAGTATGGGGATAACAATTACTATTCTAACTCCAGGGGGTGCAACAGTAGGGTAAGTGTTGGATAGTATAGGGGTAAAAATTACTATTCTAACTCCAGGGGGTGCAACAGTAGGGTAAGTGTTGGATAGTATGGGGGTAAACATTACTATTCTAACTCCAGGGGGTGCAACAGTAGGGTAAGTGTTGGATAGTATAGGGGTAAAAATTACTATTCTAACTCCAGGGGGTGCAACAGAAGGGTAAGTGTCGGATAGTATAGGGGTAAAAATTACTATTCTAACTCCAGGGGGTGCAACAGTAGGGTAAGTGTTGGATAGTGTAGGGGTTAAAAATTACTATTCTAACTCCAGGGGGTGCAACAGTAGGGTAAGTGTTGGATAGTGTAGGGGTTTTAATGTAATATCATGCGTTGTAATGGTATGCGTTGTAAAGGTAGTATGCGATGTAATGGAATGCGTTGTAAAGGTAGTTTTTAAAAATGCGTTGTAGTGTCATGCGATGTAATGGAATGCGTTGTAGTGGATGTTGTGTTGTAAAAAATGCGTTGTAAGTGTAGTGCGTTGTAATAGTTGCGTTGTAAAGGTTGTTCCCCCCTGCTGCTGCTCCTTGGCAGCAGTGCGTTCAGGAGATGAGGCGTGGCAGGTCCCAATGAGGTGTTGCCCAGCAGGGGTCTCAGTATGCGTGCGTTATCCCCGTGGCTTGGTTTTGATGAAGTGCTGCCCAGCAGGGGCAGGAGCAGGAGTGTGTTGCTCTGCTCCTCATCGCCAATGTGATGATCGGGGTGGGGGGCCATCCTCCCATCGCTTGGCGCGCGCTATGGGCCTTGCTGCGTGCGGCAATGAATACACTCGGACGCCGTGTATAAGTTAGGCGCGGACTGCCTGCGCAGCTTCACCCATCTTAATTTATACTCACGCTCCGCTCACGCCAGCTGGCGTGAGCGCAGGGGCTGTGGTCTTCCGGCGCACGCTGGAAACAACCACTAGCGCACTGACTGTCACACTGGCAACAATGCCCTTATGCTTGCTCTGTGTATGGCCGTGCAGGTAGGTGTGCCAAAAAATGCTGATTTCTTTCTGATTTTGATTTCAGATCCAATTTTAAATACAGGTACAATTTCAAAGTTTATTTATTGTATTTGCCTACTGGAGCTTCTGTTGCCTTTTTCTGTCCATCAGGCTCAGAACAGCCCCCAGAGAAATCTTTTGAGCACAAGACAACCTGTTTACATACAATCCATTTCAGAGCAGGCTTCATTACCATAAGTCCCCATTGCATTCTCCGTCCCCTTTGTTTGGTAAGGAACAACGGGGACGGGGCCATGTGACTGATTAGTAGTAATGCAGTCCTTTATTTTCCCAGAGTAAATCTTAACAGAGCTGCAAACCCCGTTTTTCTTCCCTATCTGATGCACCGTGCCAGCTTCCTCTGAGGCCAGGGGTCGTAAGGGCAGTGCCAGGGGTCGCAAGTGGCAAGCCAGGGGTAGCAATAGCGAGCCGTGGCAACCAATAAATGACGTCCATGTTGTGTTCAGCCTGCGCATTGTGTCCACCTTACTTATGGCATGCTGCATGCACAAGATTTTTCACTTTTTTTATAGCTTCATTATTTTTCCTCAACTCTCGTTTGCATTTCGTTTTTTTATTTTTTCATTCTCTTCTTTTTTCTTAAGCTCTCGATCTTTCACCATCTTTCTTCTCTTTATAAATGTATGTTTTCCACTTCCATTGTTAATATTCGATTTTTAATCTCATCTGTCTAACTTTGGACTGTTTTTCAGTCTTCTCTTTAGATTGTTCACACTACTTTTCTTTCTTCTCTTCCTTTAAACATTTTCCTCGTTTGTATTTTCAAAATCATGTTCCATCTTCACTGTGATTAATCCTTATCCCCCTTTTAAACATTTTCAGGATTTTCACCCTCATTTTCGACTTCATCATTTATATTTCTTACCCTCATCATGTGTCCCCTGTTTTTTATTGCTCGATCTACTCTTCCACCAATAAGTACTTATTTTTCATTCTTCTGTTTACATTTTACTTTAGTACTATGAGCAGACACTTGTAGCGTACAGTGCTACAGTCTAATTCACTCTCTAAGGGGCATATTATCAAGCACGGCGTTAAAATTATCGCCGCTTTAGCGGCAGAAAACTGCCGCTAAGTCGGCGACAATGGGCTTGATAATATGCCGCAGAGAATTCCAATAGAAGCCCATGTTGACACCAGAACATGGGCTTCTATGGGAATTCTCACGGGCATATTATCAAGCCCATTATCGCCGCTTTAATTTTAACGCTGTTTCTTGATAATATGCCCCTTAGTTTTGTTTGAGTCACTACCTGCAAGGCACCTAGGCTTGAGGGATAAGAGTTACTGCTGCTACTTGCATGTTTTTCATGACATAATGGCAAAACTTCAGATAATTGAATTACAAGTTGTTTTATTGGCTCTATTCCACTGTCCTAAAAATAAGTGCTTTCTATTATAAACAAGCATTTACAATGCGATAGGTCTCGCAATTGCGAGATTTTGAGGTATTGGCATTGTAAATGGAAATGGCCTTTTATAATATTAAAAGACATAGTCATTTACAATACCAATAGGTCAAAGTTCACCAAAAGCAAGACCTATTGTATTGCAGAGCGTGGTGTTCGTTAAGCGGGCGCCCCCACTCACCATTAAAGTATAAAAAAGAACCACAGAGTGCAGAGTCCCTGAAGCTGGCGCTGCACTCAACCGTACATTTAAAAAAAAGAAGAAAAAAAAGACCGTGGTGTCCCTGAAGCGGGTGCTGCCCTCAGTATGCAAGTTTAATTACTAAAAAAAAATAAAGGTAAAAGAAAGCGCGGTGTCCCTGAAGCGGACACCCCGTTCTTCCTAAAAGTAATTTTTTTTAAAGTGTTGCCATTTTACTGTGGAGGTAGGGGGCAGTAACTTTTAAAGTTAGAGTGGCATAACGCTCAATATGAAAGTGGCCGCCATTGTCCTGTGTGGGCGCGCTGCAAATACAACAAAAAGCAGTCACCATTGTCCCCATTAGAAGCAATAAACTAAACAGCGCTCACCTACTTATACACCGAGTAACAAGCCAAGTAAAAGTGCCAGTCGCCATGGGAGGTTACAAATGAAGACAAGGCGGTACTCAGGAAGGACTAACAAGCCAATTTACGAATCAGAAGCCAGCATTTACGAAGGGCAATGACACAAGCCCATGAAAAATATGGGCAGAGAGTGGGCGGGGCTTCATATGCATACTCCAATACAGCATGCCAATACAGCATGCCTCACAGAGCAGCACATGCATGCTGATTCTAGGCTTGATCTAAAAATAAACAACTAAATAATGAAATAGGCTTAGTAGTTCAACAGGATGGATCCCAGGATATGAAAGCTGTATCATCAACTTCATGGTTATGTCTTTTAACACAAACTACTAAATCCGATATTATGTAGGCTAATCGTCGAAGAAAGAGAAAATCAAAAGCAGCATTTATGAAAGAATTTTGAAACACAAATGTGACTATATGATTTAGGATTGACACAATCAACACCAATACAAGCACTTATTGCAGAATTGACACCAGTGGCTGGACAATTCTAAGTCAATGTTTTGCCGTGAATGTCTTCATGCACAATACGGAGACCCAGATTTACTTACACTTTGTGACGAGGTTGTGTTACATTTGCAGCATTTATTTTGGCTGGGGGAGGCCACATGGACGGGGGGGGGGGGGGGGTAAGGGGAGAACGACAACGGAAGGAGGGAGGGTGAGTAGGGGCTGGGCAAGTCAACACAGAAAACTAACAGAGGAAGGGAGAGAGGGTAGGGGCAAGTCAACAAAAAAAGGAACGTCGGAAGGTAGGGTGGAGGCAAGACAACACAGATAACAAACAGAGAGAGGGGTTGTGAGTGTGTGTATCCAACACGGAAAACAAACTAAGAGCGGGAAGTAAGGTGAGGGCAAGACAAGACAATAAGAACAATCATAGGAAGACGGTACGGTGGGGACAAACACACAGACAGGTTAGAAACACAAACTGCAAGAGACGTACGTACATGAGGGAGCCAGCTGAAAAAGACACACTCTGGGAGAGGGCTTAAATTGAAAGCAAAAAGTAGCACTTAAAATAATGAGCAGTGGAAGGACATAAGTAATGCGTGCGTCCATGATCTATGCAAGGTACAAATTCTTACTGCAGCTGATCAATAAGACGCAAGCAAATGAAAGTGACAATCATTCCAACCAATGAAATGAATGAAATGAAATGAAATAAAATTTATAGTGCGCAGAAACTTAGCCCAAAGGGCATCAAGGCGCCTAAATAATACCAAGGATAGTCCTGCGATGCTAGTGATATGCTTTATTAAAGAACCAGGTCTTAAGGGCTCCCTTAAAAAGGGGCAGAGATGAGATAGCCTTGAGCTCAGAGGGGAGTGCGTTCCATAAACGCGGAGCACTCGATGCAAAGGCTCTTGCTCCCCATCTTGCCTTCTTGATAGCGGGGATAGCAAGGAGATTGTGTTGAGCAGATCTAAGACATCTGCCAGGGACATATCTAGACAGCAGAGATCCCAATCCATCAGTCGGTCCTGCCATAAGTGCCTTGTGAACTAGACAAACAATTTTAAAAGAGATACGATGTTCAATGGGCAACCAATGAAGATTCTTCCTAGCCAGAGTGACAGAGGCTGAGATAGGAAGGTCAAGGACAAATCTTGCTGCTGCATTCTGTGTTGCTTGTAGACGCAGCAGCAATCTCTTGTTGATCTGAGTATATAATGCGTTGCAATAATCTAGGCGAGACCCGATCAGTGCAACAGCTGTTTGTTTTCTTGCTTGTGGGGATAAGTAGTGAACTATTCTACGGAGGATTTTTAAAACTCCCCAACAGGTAGATACAGTTCTATTTATCTGCAAGTTCATAGCCAGCTCAGTGTCAAATATGACCCCCAAGTTTTTTGCAGACTGAGAAGGGGTTGGGCACGCCCCCAACGAAGGCGGCCACCATTCATTCGACCAGGCATCTCTATCCTTTCCAAAGATGAGGACCTCCGTCTTGTCGCCATTCAACCTCAGAGAATTAAGGGTCATCCAGTCGGCAATCGATTGCATGCAGCTCCTGAAACCTGCAGCCGAGATGCTAATAGACTGTGACACAGACACCATAATCTGTGTATCGTCTGCGTACGATACCACCTCCATCCCCTGGGATCTTACTAGTCTCGCAAGTGGGGCCACATAGATGTGGAAAGCAATGGGCAGTCTCTAAATCCGTAGATAGAAAGCAAAAGGTCTAGAAGGCTATCTAAGCAGGACTTAAACATTTAAAGTTTGATGATAAGGAAAATGCACACTACAATCAGACATTGCTAATCTCTGATTTGCAGAAAATGCACGTCAAAATGCACATTACTTTTTTCAAAACATGTTTATTGAGTTGTATGCCTTTTACATCTTTGTCATATTACATCACCTAACTTTCAATACATTTTAACAAACATGACCATATTCAACGGGCAACTAAACCTCTACTAATGTATACAAAGCGAGTCAAAATGCACTTTACTTACCCATGATGAATAAATGAAGGGGTGGGACAGTCCAATTACCACATTTTAATATGTTAATTTTGGTACCCAATAAAGAGCAAATCAGCCTTAAAGGAAACCTAGCTCACAGAAATAGAGCTGATTCACAAAAGGGAGCTAGTTTCTTCACATCACACTTGTACATTCCTGTATTTGCATGTGCTAGCACACTAAATTCAGACCTTGTGGCTTTGCCTATGTGTTAATCATATATGCCTAATCCTTCGTTGCCCCTCATAATTTACACACGGTGGAACAGATTTCTCTTTGGGGCTCCATTGAACGCTTGATAATTTCCGAGTGAGTTCTGTTTCTCTTCAGTTCTCTTCACTGAAGCATTCTCTTCCTCTTGTTTAGAGCCGCTCCTTTACAGTATTATGGTTGTTGGTGTTGTGAAAGTGCCACAACACTTTAACCGCCTGTCAGAGCATGTCATCAGCATAACTGAATATAAGTAAATATAACTGAAAATGCAAGAATTTCAAAGTAGCTGAGTAGAGCAAAAATTGAAAGCGAGACCTATGGGCTTTGACAATGCTTGTTATTTATTGCCCTTCTGCAGATGAGGACAGGAGAGGAAGTATCTATTTTCATGCGCACAAATGCGCAAGCTTAAAGGCCTTAAACACTTCAAACATGTTCATGACACAGATAACAAGCAACACATTTTTCTGCCTAATTTCCACAATGGGGATTACTCTTTTTTCTATGTAACTGAGCCTGAAGGGCCTTCTGTATGAAAAGGAGCCTACGTCAAAAACTGGAAGTGTGGGTCAGTATGCAACTAAAAATACACCTTCCTTAGGCAATAGGGATATTGTATGTCACATAGTTTTGTAACTTTATATGTACATGTATATTTAATACCTTTCGGTTCATTGTGAAGGCTTGAGCCTTGTTCCATTTCGATGGGAGCAACGCCATGTTGATCGGAGTCTCCAAGTGTGTGCTCATGAACTTTAATCAAATTACCATACTGCTGTATGACTGGTGGCAGGGGCACATTGTTTGACTATTACCCAGTAACCCATCAATTGTGATGGAAGAGGCGGTTGGCATAGAATGGCTCCAGCCATGGCTCTGGTTCCTCCTCCGCTTGTGACATCACAAAGCCATACAAGATGCCATGTTGTGTGCTAACTTTAGTTCCTTTTCTCGACTCCATCCAGATCCAGGGCATTCCTTTTTGTTTTTTTCCAACATTCTTGAAGTTAATACTTTAGGCAGTGTACTCTCTGGACCATGTCGGCCACTTAGGAACAGAAGCGTTAAGCAGTGCCATTCTTATCTCAAGCGGGATCCCCACAACAACAGTCTTTGGTATCTAGGTCCCAAGTAGGGCTGGATGGAACTCGCAGTGTTTCACTCTGTGCAACTCCATAGTTACATGAAAAATCTGCGCGATTCCGCAGAGTTCCGCAAATGGGTTGAATTAGGCACTTTGCATTGCGCACACTGATGTTCAGCTGCGTGATCGTTCCTTGACCAAAGTCAGCTCGAACTGCACCATGCGGCATGTCAGAGGGTGCTCCTTTTTGAGTTGACTTTGCTTCTGCTCAAGTAGATTTTCTACTTGAGTGCCAGCTTTCTGACTGCGAACAATCGCGACCACCTACATCAAGGAAATGTTGCTGAGTGCCCTCCTAGTGACCGAAAATCATGCAAGGGGATGCTAAATCTCACTTGCGCTCACCAACTTACCGTTGGTGAGCCACGTGTGAGAAAAAATGCAGCAGTTGGCGAACTTTGGCTAGAACTGCGTATTGCATGCGTAAAGCGGAGTGGCCAAAACTGTGCCACCTCCACCGGCGGAGCGGAATTTATTGCCCACCCTTAGTCTCAAGCATAATTCCAATTCTTGTGATAAGTGAGGCCTTATGCAGACCAAGGTGGTTAAGGAGAGGAAAGCCAAGATTCCATAGCACAGGCCCAGAGAACTTTGGGACCATTCCACTCTTTCCATAAGTAAGCCCCTCAAGAACGAGTACTCCAAAGATCATATCATAAGAAGCACAGCAACATCACTAACAAGAATTTTCCTACTGGCATTGTTCCTGTTCCAGGGACAGGTTTGAGAGTTTGCACTGTTCCCAGAATCACGCCTCAACATTGTCCTCTTAGACAGTGCCAGCTTTGGAAAAGGTAGATTCAGACTTTACAACACCATTGTCTGATCCCTGGCAGGCGATACTTTTTATTCAGGCCATGCAACAGATCTTTTGTTCCTTTCTGTCCCTCAGGTGCAACCTTCCAGGCTCAAGGAGCAATTCGATCCTTTGACTTACCATATATCAATGAACCACCCTTGACGAGAGTGGACCTTATTCGAAACTACCCCAAAGTCAATCTGAAGCTACTAGATCCTTCAACTTCTCATATATCGAACAACCCCCCCCCCCTCGATGAAGGTATTCCGCATTTGAAGTAGTCTCTAAGCCAATCTGGCTCCTGAAGCAGCCTCGGCCAAGGCCTTGCCAGTTGCTTCATCTATGGTGCCAGTGTTGGTACTGCACTCAATGCCACTGGTGCTTTCTCTAGATTTAGATGTACGTAATACACAGGCTTTACTGACCAAGGTGTGGGAGAAGGTCAAAGCCTCATTCAAAGATGCCCCCTTGGGCGACTCTCTGGCACACACCCAACAGTTTTCCAGGATAGATGATCTTATTGGCTCAAATTTGGTTGCTATGCAGATACCATCCATTATACCTCACGCCGATGACAAAGATAGTGAGGAATATCATTTACTCCCCTCAGCGTACTGATGATGGCCTTTAAATTGATATACAAAATGCTAGTAGGTGAAACATCTGCCCTATGGTGGACCTATAAAGTACCTCGAGTTATCCTTTCAAGGAGGTTGCCTCTTTCATTGCAATGATCCTTGAAGTGGCAAAGATAGCTTGTTGGCTGATATTCTTCTACTTCTGTGATTCTGTTTCCAAGGGGTTCATCAAAAAGGTAACACAGTGCCTACTAATAAACCTCCTCTGTTCCTGTCATTAACCAATGGTGGCTAGGTGCCTTTGCCAGGGTCTGGTAATTTAAAATTCCACTTTCCCCTTTTTTGCTAGAGTTTAGTGATGCAAGCATCTTCCAAACTGAACTCCAATGCTTTTCCCTGCACTCATTTTGAAAGATCGTCTAAGTGCATTGATGCTATGCGGAAAAGGTCTTCTCTTCTGGGATTGTGACCTTGAGTTCCTACCCACACCCTTTGGGAGATGGCTCAACTGGCAACACATCATTTCCCGGACTATATGTGGCAACTCCTTTGTTGAATTAGGGAAAGATCACCAGGAAGCAGACAAACAGATTCTGCTCTTTGGCTTAGACATGACCGATTCCATGATCAAATCGACATCCACTGCAGCATTTGCAGAATCCCCTTTTCAATATGTACATTATTTCCTATGTATAATATGTATAATATCACACTGCTGTGATCTTAAGGTTACCGCTTACCGAGTGAAGATTACATTTTTTGATATTTCTCCACATATGCTTTCACCTAATATTTTTCGCTCTTAACCCTTGAGTTGATCAACTGAACTGGGTGGATCGGTGGTCTAGCAGTAGCAAAGCAGCGTAAAGATGGTTTATCTGATTTTAGTACCTATCAAAATACCCAATAGAGCACTATCCTCACAAGTAAATTATGTTGTTTGTGTCTACTTGCATGCATCCTCACACTGCATGTTGTCACAAATGTATTCTCTACAACCCTTAAATCCAGCATAAAAAACTGACATTTGCTCAAAACGTCTGCTTCTTAACCTCTCCTTTTTCTTTTGCAAATGTCCCTCTCTGTCCCTTCCACCCTCTGCATGCCTCCTCTCTCTGAGCATAACCTACTCCAACACATGAATGATTGCCTCATTTCTCCATTATTGTAGATCCACAAAATGCCCACAATTCATTTACAAGATCACAATCGCTCCTCCTTCCTCTGAAAATCCTACCTTTGCAACCTAACAATACCTAATGTCCTTCTACCCATCCATTAATTCCACCAACCATGTAAATGACCTCACATATCCCCACTAATGACCACAACTATCTCTTATTAATTTAGTTCACTGTAAAGAAATTAGAATGACAGCATGGAATGGTTTACTTGAGGCACAGGACTAATCACAATAACTAACAGTCACCAATAACACAGGACTAAACACAAGGTGCCGATCACGTTCCGGTAAAAAAATTCCCCGTACGACTCGTATCCGGTCTTTTTACCGTACGAATCGTACAAGTGCCATACAAACTGCCAATTACGATTCGCATGGTAAAAAGTCCATACGAATCGCATTGGGAATCATTCCCCACACGTCCTCGGGTCGGAAAATGTGTCCGACACGTCCACGGACGATTTACCGTACAAATGTGAAAAGTGAAGTCCGACCGCGGAATTACGATCCATCCCGTGCGTCCGATGTTACAACCGTATGGAAAAAACACCGTCCGCACCGAACTCCCATAGCAACCATGGAGACATGTGCCCGCAAACGCGCCGAACACCCCCCCAGCCCCCGTATGTACGCGCCGACCCCCCCCAGCCCCCGTACGTTCGAGTCGTACCCCCCCAGCCCCCGTACGTACGTGTCAAACCCCCCGTGTATGTACACCCGTGTACGTGTCGAACCCCCGTGTATGTACACCTGTGTATGTGTCGAACCCCCGTGTATGTACACCTGTGTACGTTCGAGTCGTACCCCCACCTGTGTATGTACACCCGTGTACGTGTCGAACCCCCCGTGTATGTACACCTGTGTACGTTCGAGTCGTACCCCCACCCGAGTATGTACACCCGTGTACGTGTCGAACCCCCCGTGTATGTACACCCGTGTACGTGTCGAACCCCCCCGTGTATGTACACCCATGTACGTGTCGAACCCCCGTGTATGTACACCCGTGTACGTGTCGAACCCCCCGTGTATGTACACCTGTGTACGTTCGAGTCGTACCCCCACCCGTGTATGTACGGTGCGTACCCCCAGCGCTGGGGGTACGCACCGTACATACACGGGTGGGGGTACGACTCGAACATACACAGGTGTACATACACGGGGGGGTTTCGACACATACACAGGTGTACATACACGGGGGGTTCGACACGTACACGGGTGTACATACACGGGTGGGGGTACGACTCGAACGTACACAGGTGTACATACACGGGGGGGTTCAACACGTACACGGGTGTACATACACGGGGGTTCGACACGTACACGGGTGTACATACACGGGTGGGGGTACGACTCGAACGTACACAGGTGTACATACACGGGGGGTTCGACACGTACACAGGTGTACATACACGGGGGGTTCGACACGTACACGGGTGTACATACACGGGGGGTTCGACACGTACACAGGTGTACATACACGGGGGGTTCGACACATACACGGGTGTACATACACGGGGGTTTGACACGTACACGGGTGTACATACACAGGGGGTTCGACACGTACACGGGTGTACATACAAGGGGGGGTTCGACACGTACACGGGTGTACATACATGGGTGGGGGTACGACTCGAACGTACGGGGGCTGGGGGGGGCCGGCGCGTACCGGGCCACCTACTCTGGTCGTTTCGCGCCGTACTTCGCTTTTCCGGCACTTTTTGGGTGCCGTGAAAATATTGCAGTCCGGACTGCTGTCGGTTCGAATCGTACTTCCTGGGTCGTGAAACGCTGCCTGAAAGCGTCCCGACGTCACGTCGCAGCATTCCAGGATCACATTCGTACGTATATTTTCGTCGGTCGGTGTTTTTTACGATTCGTACGGAAATGGTGTTTCCGTGCGAATCGTAATTCCATGTTTGTAAAGTTTTACAACCGGGTACGAGTCAGACGGAGAAAACGCTCCGACCGACGGTTCGTAGACGGTTTTTACCAGATCGTAATCGGCACCAAAACTTGGGTTCTGGAGCACCGTGCTGCCTGGCGAAAAGCACGTCAATTATTTGTCTGGAATAGTAAGTGCTATATAAATGCAATTACAATATTGAGACCTTGCCTCAGGGTTATAGTGGTGGGTTGTCACCTTAAGTGCTGACTAGCCAAATAAAACGAAAATCCTCTGTTGGTGTGTTGGTTGCTGGGAGCATTTTCTTTGATTGCTAAGGGCACTCTGATTGCTATCTGTTCATAAACATCCACCCTCATACCAGCCTACAGATTGAGCCAAACAAACTTCCTGTTCAGTTTAACCGAAATGCAGTGCTGCAGTGCATAATCACTGGTATTTAACTCATTACACTGTCATCTTTTAAGATCCTTGTTTAGAACCGAGCCCTTTCTTAAAGGGCCTCAGCGTTAGGAATCACCAGTGTGAACTGACAATCTCACAAGGACTGCACTCCTAGGGACGGAATGTATTCTTCAGTGCATTACAGGTCCTATGCTAATTAGTGTTTGTTGCTGTAATTAATATTTCGTTTTCCGGCATACTGTAAGAAATTGGGGTGTTGGTTGACTGGGGTGTGAGCCATGGTCAAGCAACAACCACAAGCCTTGTCAGGGTGAAGTACAAGCCAACCCGAAATTAACCTGTACTTAACCGTCGGGTAGCTTCGGACAGAGCAGTTAGGCTTAACTTTATGGTAATGTGTAAAGTATTCATGCAAAACTTCCAACAGTAATAAAGTGAAAAACACCACACAAAAATTCCCACACCAAGTAAAAAAAAATAGAGTGATTTTCAAGAAATAAAAAAGGGCCAAAATGACAAAAATCCAAACAGTAGAGCCGGAGAGATGCAATTTTACAAATTTTGGTGAAAATAACACCAAAAAGACCAAAGCAACATCTGTGGATGTCTGGTCCCGCCAAATTGGGACAAAGTCACATGTTCAGACTGACTGGGCTGGAGCACGGGCCAGCTACAAGAACCTAGTTAGGTCAGCTGAGCACAGTAGATAAAATCCTGGTTTGCGGGGCGTTTCGAGGATCTGCGTCAAAGATGCGTCATGCAGCCGAAGTGAGGTGTTGGATCCGAGGTGCGGTGAGCCTTCAATGAGAGGTCCTTCATCATCATCGAGGGTCTTATAGACGAAGGCTTGCTGTGATAAGTCCGGCATTGAGGATGTGTTGCACAGTCGGGGCGGTACGTCTGTTCCGAGGAGCTGTGGGCTGCAATGCAGAGTCTGACATCATCATCAAGGCTGATGTTGACAAAGGATGCAAGGGCCTGCGCCGAGGTTGGGGGCTGCAGTGGGGATGCGGGTGTTTACGATGTGTCCAATCCACACAGCATCAGACATGCGTCCGTCCACAGAAGCTGGTAGAGCAGCTTAGGCCCACTTCCAAGAGTCCAGGATTAGGGGGGCACCAATTGGCAGGATAGACCCACAGATGGCAGAGCCTAGATGCAGTTGCATGGTTGTTGGAAGCCTGCTATGTCCGCAAGGCTTCAGATCAGGAGCACCAGCCAACAAGCGATTGGAGTCACTCTGTGGTTCTAGGTTCAAGTGATACAGGTCCAGTCCTTCTCACCCAGGCAAGAGGGCAGCAGGTCAGCACAGTAGCGTGCAAGTCCTTCAGATCAGCAATACTTTCAGCAGCACAGCAGTCCTTTCTGGCAGATTATCCACAGTTCCAGAAGTGTACTGAAGAGTTGGAGTCTAAGGTCCAATATTTATGGCCAGTTTGTTTGCCTTTGAGGTGGGTAGAAGCTTCTAGAAGCATGCTTTAGAAATGCACAGGTGCCCTGTCCTGCCCTCTCTAACCTGGATCCAGGCTTGTGCAGCCCATTGTGTGGAGACAGGACACAGCCTATTCAAGTATAAGTTGGGCTGTGCCCAGCTTCTCCCTCCAATCCGGTCAGTGAAGGCCCATCCAGGCACACCTAAGCTCCCTATTGTGAGTTGCTGTCCAGGAGGAATACACAAAGCCCAACTGTCAACTACACCCAGTCATATGACCCAGAGGCAGGCTGCAGACACCAAATGGCTATGGCAGAAAAATGCCAACCTTCAAAAAGCAAACGACACACAGATGATGGCCAGAATGCAGAGCAAATCAGGCATTCTCCCCCAGTCAATAGATCTGGGTTAAATCCATTATTCTTTTGCTCACCATGCCACCCCAGTTTAGACCCAGCCATATGCAAATCAGTCTTGACCCTGTGCCTCGTGGGAACAGTCCAGACCGAATTGCCAAGCCAGGTCCACCCTGGACAGTAAACAAGCATCCTGGGACCAGTTTCGGGGCATCACCCCTCATCAGCCTTGGCTGTGACTTCAACAGTGGAGTTGAAAGCAGGGTCGGACTGGGATTGATAATTGGCCAGGCACAAAAGTGGCCCTATTCACGAATCAGATAACTAAAAAACTGGGCCCATTTGCAAATCATGACTGTTTTAGATCGAGCCTGAAGGCACCGGGCATGTGCTGTCGCTTGGCAATGTCCTATTGTACCTGAAAAAAATGTCTAAAAAAGGGGCTACCCTTTGTTTCCTTCCCTATAAACTCCTCTTTTCTGCCTTTAATTCGGCAGGACTTACAATGCGTCACTTACTGTGTGGCTTCCTTGTGTTTGTGTGGGGCATGGACAAAGTACAGATTGATTTAACTTAGTGTCCATCCGCTGCACCGGCTGTAAATTGAGGTACTATTTACATTTTTTTGCATTTTTGTATTTGGCGCAAACCCGACCTGACCGGAATGTGTTTGAGGCTTTACATTACCACCAGTTACACTACACAAGTTTACATTCATTTTTTTAAAGCTGGGAGTGATTTGCCCAGAATCACAGGATGTTCAGTCTACACTGCTTGTGGGGCTTTTTTTCAGCCGAAGCCCTCCATTGTTGCAATTGTTGAGCCATTAGTGCACCACTGTGGGTGGGCTTCAGGCAAGACTGTTTACAGTCAGCAACAGTAGACACGCTACCGTGTGCTTTCATTTTTCCAATTACAAATACCGGCATGAAGACTGCATTGCACTGGCTTGAAATCAACAGGGTCGCTGGAAGACCAATTGTTGGCAGGACAAGCTGCATTTATGATATGGTAATTTCATGCAGTTAAAACAGTTAGAAAGAACGTGGCCAATGTGCCTGTTCATCGGTGACCGCTGCTGCTTTGTAATCTACCTCACTTCAATCTACCCCACTCTACTACAACCTATCCCACTCCAATATACGCCAATCTACCTGAATTTAACCCACTCCATTCTACCCCACTCTACCCTACTCCACTCTACCCCAATTCACCCCACCCCAATCTACCCCAATCTATCCCACTCTACCCAACTCCACCCTACCCATTCTACCCCACTCCAATCTAACACAATCTATCTCCACCCAGTCTACCCCACTCCAAACTACCCACTCCACTGCATTACAATCTACCCCACCCAAATCCACCCCAATCTACCCCACTCAGCTCTACCCCACTCTATCCAACTCTACCACACTCTACCCCAATCTACCCCATTCCATTCTAACCTAATCTATCACACTCCAGTCTATGCCACTCCATTCTATCCCACTCAACTACAATCTATCCCACTCCAATATACCCTAATCTACCCCACCCCAATCTGCCCCACTCTACCCCGATCAACCCCACTTCATTCTACCCCAATGTACCCCACCCACTCCACCCCAATGTACTCCAGTCTATCCCAATCTCTTCCACTCCACTCTACCCCATTCTACCCCACTACAATAGAAAACAATCTACCTCTCTCCAATATACCCCACTCCAATCTACACACTCCACTACAACCTACCTCACCCAAATCCACCCCATCTACCCCATGTTATCCAACTCTATCACACTCTGTACCAATCTACCCAACTTCACTCTACCACACTCCAGTCTACCCATCTATCACACTCTAATCCACCCCTCTCTACTCCACTCCAATCTACCCCACTCAACTACACTCCAGTCTACCCTAATCCACCCTATTCCAATCTACCCAACGCAAATGTACCCCACTCAACTTGAATCTACCCCACTTCAATTTGCCCCACTCTACCCAAGTCTACCCCACTCTACCTCAATCTACACCACTCCAGTCTACTCCACTCCACACTACCCCAATCAACTGTACCCCAATCTACTCCACTCCACTCTATCCCAATCTCCCCCTCCTACTCTATCCCAATCTACCTCACCCCAATCTACCCCAATTTACACCACTCTACTCTACCCCAGTCTCCCTCACTCCAATCTACAACACTCTACCCTACTCCACCCCACTCTACCCCAATCTACTCCACTTCAATTGACCCCGCCCCATTCTCCCCTAATCAAACCCTCACCAGTCTATCCTAATCTACGACACTCCACTCCAATCTACCTCAATCTACCCTAGTCCTGTCTACCTCAATTCAGTCTACCCCAATCTACCACACTCCAATTTACCCCAATTTACCCCACTCCAATCTACCTCATGCTACCCCAATCCACTCAACCCAATCTAGCCTTCTCTACCAAACTCTAACCTACTCCTCCCCAAACTACCCCACTATAGTCGCCCCAATCTACCAAATCCTACTCCACCTCAATCTACCCCACTCCAGTCGATCCTAATCTACCCCAAAGTACACAACTCCAGTTTACCCCTCCCCAATCTACCCCACTCAATTCCCCACTCCACTATACACCATCTACCATATTCTGCTTCATTCTACCCCCTCCATTCTACCCCACTCCAGTCTAACCCAATCTACCTCACTCTACTCTACCCCAATATATACCACTTTACCCAACTCCACCCTGCTCCAGTATACGCCAATCTACCCCAACCTAATCTACCCCAATCTACACCACTCAGCTCTACCCAAGTCTACCCACTCAAGTGTACCCCAGTCCACCACAATCTACCCTACTCCAGTCAACCACACCCCATTCTACCTCAATCTACCCCACTCTACCCATTACAATCTACCCCAATCGACCCCACCCAAGTCTACCCCTTTCCACTCTACCCCAATCTAACCCAGTCAAATTTACCCGACTCCACTTCAGTCTGCCCCAGTCCAGTCTACCTCAATCCAGTCTATCACAATATACCCCACTCCAGTCTACCTCAATCAACCCCATTCCAATCTACCCCATTCAAAATCTACCTCATTCAACTCTGATCTACCCCAATTCAAGCTACCACAATCTATCTCACTTTACCCCAATCCAGTCTATCCCAATCTACTCCACTCTACCCCAATCTACTTACCCCACTCCACTCTATCCCAATCTATCCCACTCTACTCCACACCACTCCAGTCTACCCCACTCCACTCTGCCACTATCTACCCCATCCTACAACACTCCAATCTACCTCAATATACCCCACTCCACTGTACCCCAATCAACCCCACTCAACTCTATCTAAATCTACCCTACCCTAATGTGCCCCAATCCACCACAATCTACACCACTCTACCCCAATATACCCCAACCAAATCTGCCCCAATCTACCCACTCTACCCAACTTCACCCACTCAACTCTATACCAATCTACCCCAAACTACCCATTCTACCCCACTCCACTCCACTCCACCCCAGTCTGCCTCAATTGATCCAACTCCACTCTACCCAATCTACCCAACTCCACTCTACCCCAAACTATCTCACTCTACCATACTCCACCCCACTCCAGTCTACCCCACACAATCTACTCCACTTTACTCCACTCCACACCACTCCATTCTACTCCAATCTACCCACTCCACTCTACCCCAATTGACCCCACTCAACTCTACCTAAAACTACCCTCCTCTAATGTACCCCCAATCCACCACAATATACCTCACTCCAATCAACCCACTCCACTCTACCCCACCTTACCCCACTACACTGTACCCCATTCTACTGTACCCCAATATATCTCACCCAAATCTGCCCCAATCTATCCACCCTACCCCACTTGACCCACTCCACTCTACCCCAATCTACCCCACTCCACTCTAAGCCAATCTACCTCAGTCCAGTCAACCCACTCTACCCTTAATTGACCCCACCCCACTTTACTCCTCACTTCCCCCACTCCACTCTACTCAATCTGCCCCACTCCAGTCTGCCCTAATCTGTCACACTCCTATCAACCTCACTTTAATCGACCCAACTCTACTACACACCAATCTACCCATTCAGCCTGCTCTTATCTACCTCACTCTATTTACTTCACTCTACCCCAATCTACACCACTCTACCACATTCTACAGCACTCCAATCTAACCCACTCTACCTCACTCCAATTTACCCCACTCTATCCCAATTTATACCGCTTCAGTCTACCTCACTCAACTCTTCTCCAAACTAGCCCACTCTAATGTACCTCATTCTACCTCGTCCCACTCTACCCCTATTCTACCCCACTCTATCCCAATCTATTTAACTCAACTCTACCCCCAAAGTACCCCACGCCAATCTACCCTGTGCTGCCTCACTCCTCTACACCCATTCACTTTTACCCCACTCTACCCCGCTCAACTCTACCTCAATCTACCCCTCTCCAATCTACCCCAATCTACTAGACTCTAATTGACCCCACCCCATTTTACCCCAATCTACCCCTCCTATTCTACCCCAATCTACCCCACTCCAGTCTATCCAAATCTACTACTCTCCAATCTACCCCAATCCAATCCACCACATTTGACTCCACTTCAATCCACCTTAATCAACCCCACTCCAGTCTACCCCACACCACTCCAATCGACCCCACTCCAATCTACCCTAATCTACCCCATTCTGCTCTACCCTAATCTACCCCTCTGTACCGCACTCTACCCCACTCCAACCCACCCCAAGCTACCCCACTTTACTCTACCACAATCTGCTCCCCTCTAACCCACCCCAATCTACCCAAGTCTATCCTAATCTACCACACTCCAATATACCCCAGTCCAGTTTACCCCACCACACTCCACTCCAATCAACCCAATCCTGTCTACACCAATCTACCACACTCCAATCTACCTTAATCTCCCAACTGCAGTCTACCCCACTCAACTCCACTTCAAACTACCCCAATCTATCCCACTCCAATCTACCCGCTCTACCCAATGCACCCCCTCTTCCCCAATCTACCCGACTCCACTCAACCCCAATCTACACCACCCCACTCTAATCTACCCCATTCTACCCCACCCCAATATACCCCACTCTATCCCACTCCACCCCGCTCCAGTCCACCCCAATCTACCCCACTCCACTCTACCACAAACTACCCCACTCCGTTCTACCCAAATCTACCCCAGTCCAATGGATCCCAATCTACGCCACTCTAATCAGTTCCACTCCATTCTACCCAAATCTATCCCACTCTACCCCACTACATTCTACCCTAACCTTCCCCACACTACTCTACCCCAATCGAATCCACTCTACTCTACCCCAAATCTACCTCACTCCAGTCTATCCCACTCTACCCACCCCACTCCACTCCAATCTTCCCCTCTCCACTTTATGCCAATCTACCCCAGTCACATCTACTCCACTCTACTCCTCTCCAGTCAACCCCAATGTACCCTACTCCACTCTATCCCACTCCTTTCTATGCCAGTATACCCACTCCAATCTACCCACCCAACCCCACTACATTCTACCCCAGTCTACTTCAATTAACCCCAACCACTTTACCCCTCACTTCCCGCACTCCACTCTACCCCACTCCAGTCTACCCTAATCTATCACATGCCAATCTATCCCTAACTACCCCATTCTAATCCACTGCACTCTTCTACACTCCATTCTACCCCAATTTACCCCACTCCAGTTTATCCCACTCTACCCCAATCTAAACCATTATACCCCATTTTGCACTACTCCAATCTACCCCAATCTACACCGCTCAAATCTACCTCACTCCACTCTACCCCAATCTACCCCACTTCACCCCAAATCTACTCCAATCTACCCCACTCAACTCTACCCCAATCTATCCTACTCTAATTTACCCCAATCTACCTCACCCCACTCTACCCCATACTACCACATTCTACCCTACACCACCCCACTCCACTCTACCCCTAAAGTACCCCACTCCACTATCCCAATCCACTTTACTCAACTCTACCCCAATGTACCCCACTCCAATCTTCCCTAATCTACCTGAAGCTGTGCGGCATCTAGAAAAAGCAAAATGGCGGGTGCGTAAGGGCCTTGCAGGACCTCTCTCCCCTTTTGTGTATTTAAGAAGAAGAGTATTGCGACACAGGAGACACAGCCAAATTAGTGGAATGTTTAAAAGCAAATCATTTACTTTATGCTACATCCAATAGGATGTGGCCTAACTGTCAGAGCTGACAACCTGGGAACTGGGGAATCAGGTTCGAGTCTCAGCGTTGGCTCGACGTTCTGTTATTCTGGCAAATCTCTTAATCTTCCTGTGACTACCGAAAAATTAATGTATTCTTGAGAATCATAAGTGGTGCTCGTGTGAAGCACTCCAATACCTTTGGGTCAAGTTTGCGCTCTACAAAACTGCAAAAAAAAATGAAATAGGAGCTGGTAAACTGTATACTCAATGTAGTCTGACAGTCACATACAGTGGATAGAGTACTGACCGTGGTTTAAGTGCAGACCGAATTGTTATTGAGACTTTTTGAATCAGTACAAGTTACATGTGAATTGCTCTAATGTACAGAAATTAACCACTTGAGATAGTGGCAGTGTAGATAGATGTACACAATGTACTCAATATATGTACAGTAAATTGTGTTAATGTGAATTGTATACTTTGTGCATATACCTTTAGAAGTGCATTGTTTAACAGTACACATGCTCTGAAGTTATAGTTATAAAGAGGCAGTTGAAATAGTAACATAACATGTAGTTGTAAAGAGCAGATTCATCCAAGGGTATTTTGGTGCTGAATAACAGATATTTATTGTTATCCAACGGTACTCATCGACCTCAAAAGGATGAAAGACTGGGGGGACCACCAGGATTTGGACTTGTGGCCAAGAGGTCGAAGACAGGCCCCTACAGTGGACGCATCAGTCCACTAAGCCACCAGAACTAACTTATTAAATAGTGTATTGGAATTTTCTAACCTACAATTGTTGATGTGAAAAATATCTGCAGCAGTGACATTATCAATGATGACATTGGTGATGTCACACGTGATCTCATGATTGAGATGCAGGAAATAGTCTTCTTCAGTCTGTTTCTATTCTATAGTGCATTGAAATGTCCTTGCAAATGACTTTTTGTAGCCTTTTGTTTCTTACTCTCTTTCTACTTTTTTCTCTTTTGCAGCTTATGACATGGTTTCCTTTACAAGAAAAGTGCTCTGCCAGAGATTACACATCTGGATCTTTCTCCAAATTCTCATCAGTACTTCCCTGATCTTCTACCTCCAGTGGGTATGGAATGTTTCATCTGAAGTACTGTGCCCCATTCTAGACACCAAAGTCTCGCCGGTGCACCGCCCTTTCATCATCCTGCTCTGGACCTTACCTTTCAGAGAGGAGTATCCCCTCAATCAGTGTGCGGAGCGTTTTGATATCACAGGTTGCTTCTACACATCTGACCGAAGGTTTTATAAAAACGCTGACGCCGTCATCTTGCACCACTCGGATATCATGTACAGCACACATAGTTTGCCCAGACAACCAAGGCCATTCAACCAGCGATGGGTCTGGTTCAATTTAGAGCCTCCAAGCAAGATTTCCAATTTAGACATGCTGGACAAGCTGATAAATGTCAGTATGACATACAGACGTGATTCAGATATCTTCACCCCATACGGGTGGGCTTTATTGACCAACAAACCTCAGAACTTTAGCATTCCAGTCAAGTCCAGGCTAGTGGCATGGGCGGCTAGTAATTGGGACCCAACAATTCGGAGAGTCCAATATTATGAGGAGCTAAAGAAACACCTTCATGTGGATGTATTCGGACCAGGCCATCAGCCATTGGGTAGAGACGAGCAAACTTCGGTCCTCTCCCAGTACAAATTCTACCTTGCTTTTGAAAACTCTGACAATCAGGATTACATCACTGAGAAGCTTTGGAACAATGCTCTGTTGTCAGGGACAGTGCCTGTTGTTCTAGGCCCTCCCCGTAAGAACTATGAACTCTTTCTTCCCAGCGAAGCCTTCATCCACGTCGATGATTTCCCCAGTGCCAAGGCGCTGGCTGAATACCTTCTGGCATTGGGCAAGGATGACAAGAAATATAAGAGTTATTTCACTTGGAGATATCGATATGAAGTGGTGGGAAGAATGAGCTGGCCAACGCACTACTGCAAGGCATGCCTTTACCTCAAACACCACCCAACCTACAGGACTATTCCTAGTGTGGCCAAGTGGTTTACATCATGATCACCAGATGAATAAAACAAGAAATAAAAAAATAAAAAACAGAGAGAGGAGGGCACAGATAGAAAGAAGTAAATATGGCAGATGCGAAGTTGGAGGGAAAGAGGGGGAAGTGCCAAAGACAGGGCGGAAGGCAGGGCTTAATTTGAGTCTGTGGTTTCCAGGGATCGGCACTAGCACTAAATTGTCAGCACCGGCATTTATGACAGTCTGCCACATGGGGGCACTGTTTGAGTAATTTAGATGAACACAGCAACAGTTGTTTATTAATTCAATATACATTTAAATTGACTTATGCTTGCCGCTCAAGCCATTCCTATAGCTTTTGGGGCCACGAATAGTCTGAATTGTTACACCTGTAGGGTGTGATGTTTAGTAGCTGCGTTGGTTCTTTCATTGGCTGCGCTTGCAAGGACAACAGGTAAAGTGGCCTCCTGACAAGGGCCCTGGCACCTAATTAAGCCCTGGTGTGAAACAGAAGGAAGTAGGGATCCATGAATAAAAGAAGGCTTCGACAATTAGCAACTGGGGTGAATGGGATGGAAAATCAAAATGGGAAGTAGAGAGTTGCTGAGAGAAAGAGTAATTATTTCAAATAACATAGTTGACTTGAATCTGAGTGGCAAACAAAACACCATAATAGAGACAAATGCACAAAGTAGTCACTGATGCACAGTGCTTAATTTGAGGCGGTAGATGCAAGTGGGGCCCTACTGCACCCTTTTTTGGGGACTGGCATTCATTTTTCTTCAGCAGGAGCAAGAGAAACAAACACATGAAGGGGAAAAAGAAAGTAAGAAAGGTTGAAAAAGATAGAACGACAGTTTCAAAGTGAAAAAGCAGGAATGGGGAAAAAACCTGCAAGAGAAAGGGGCAATGAGTGTCTGGCGTAGAATACAAGCGGCATGAGGTGAAATCAAGAAGAGACAGCGTTTGTATTCGATCCCCCCAATATTTGTAGTGCAGGCCGCGTGCTTCTGAGGGAAGCCATGGGCCCTGGCACATGTTGGTTTACATAATAATCACTGCTGATAGAGACGGAAGTAAGGCTGGGTACAAACAGAAGACAGAGTAGGTGAAGTGAAGAAATAAAACAACGATTTAGTACCCGTATATTCGTGAAGAACAGTGCCCATTTCACATAAGGATGCAAAGTAAAAGTACCAACCAAATGGTGTATGGGCCAAAAAGAATCTATTGCCCATATACTTTTTGTAAGTCCAGCTTACACTGCCCCACGCAACAAGTGGCTGATACCTATTTGCCGGAATCTAGGTACACGTGTTGGTTCTGATGCATTGAGAATCCTGGGAACTAACACTCAGGAATCCTTGGTTATAGCGGTTGCTAAATTTCTCGGTTGGATGTGGATTATTAGGGCTGGGAACATACCAACAATAAAAATTTAGTTTGGGGTCTCTTGGATTGCTGCTAATAGAGTTGTTCTTCTGTTTTTACTTTGAAAATTTATGTCATAGAATTGATAATAATTGTGTGGTTTTTATTTACTTATAATTATTATTAATAATTATTATTTTTATATTTGTTTTTAAATAAATCTGAATTTTATTGTATGGTAATATGTTCTATGAATGGTTTATATTGTATGGCATTTTTAATTATGACCGATTGTCATTTTATTTGTTTTTTGTTATTGTTATGTCTTTTATGATGAAATATCGAAATAAAGACTAATGAAATGAAATTAAATGAAAAAGTACCAACCAGCAAATCTGAAGAAACTATTTGAGCTCGACAGCTAACAGGTCATGAAAAGACTCTTCTGAGCCATCATTTCACAGATAGAAAGCAGGCTTTCTGGTTTACAAGCTGAAGACAATGTTCGCACATTTCACAGCAACACAAGAAACACAGGTAAAATTCTGGCACAGGTCATATTCTGACTCAAACCAGACGCTAATGATGGACACACTATTTCTACAGAACAATTGTACTACCACAAGCATGTCAGCTGCAATCTGATTTTTGTTCTCCCGCTTGTTTCCAGACCGACACCTCCTGATCACCCTGTACTGTGCCATCTACCGTTGAAGTAGTGATGCATGCATCTATTTTGTCTATTACTTACATGTCCATTCAATGTGTCTCTGTTTCCAAGCAATGCTTAGTTTTTATTTTATTGTAGTTGACTACAATGTATTTTAATGCAGGATCCCAAACCGTGTATAGAATATGAACAAATTAATTGTAAGTGTGTTATGTATTATTCCAAAATACTAAAATCAACGCTCTCAAATGGGGTTTCCTCTCTAATTACAGTAACCCTGCCAACCACAAGTATACCAAATGTCTTCTCTACAAGGCTCCCCTACCACTGACATGTTTACCCCGTGTGGACATTTAATAAAACTGCAAAGACTTATTTATGAACAATAGTCATAATTAGAATGCAGTTCATTTTAACAGATGAGTAAATTAGTGGTTCTATGGTCAATTTAGGGAAGATGTGTACGTTAATGTAAACTTCTGTTCATACCAACAGAACATGCTACAAAACAGACATTTGCAGCAGCCTCATAATGCAGTATGCAGCAATGTAGTTATCCTGATCAGGCAGATACGACTGCCGAAAGAAGTAAGGCCTGGACGTACGAATAACTGGTCGAAAACATAATATTACCACCAGTTCGGAACTTTACAAACCAACCTAGGTACTAATAATGGTTCACTGATAGATTATAGATGTAACAAACATCTAAATATCTAAATATCGAAAAAAAATATAGACTGCAAAAATATCGACTCCACTACCTTAGCTAGTAAGTACAATGATATTGAATAAAAAATATCGAGTTAAAAAATATAGATGTAAAATATATTGATTACAAAATATATATAAAATAAAATAATATATCGTTAATATGTTAAATATTAATCTTATCTTTAGCAAAATAAATTAAATGTACATTTTAACTACATATGACAAATAAACCTAATTAAAAAAATATATAAACACGCAAACATAAAATATTATATATATATGCATATTTACTTATAAATAATGTATTAATTTATCTTTATTTAATTTTTTAACTTTAAAATGATATAAAAATAAAATATATATATATGTATATATCAATATTTAAAAGACAAAAAACATTCTATAATAAATGAAAACATTAAATTATAATTTTTTTAAGTCAACTTACATCTCCCAATACAATAAGTGCAACAGTAGGGAAAGTGTTGATAGCCGAGGGGTAAAAATTATTATTCCCACTCCAGTGATAGCAACAGTAGGGAAAGTGTTGGATAGCGGAGGAGAAAAAATTAATATTACCCACTCCAAAGAGTGCAACAGTAGGGAAATTGTTGGATAGCGGAGGAGTAAAAATTACTATTCCCACTCCAAAGAGTGCAACAGTAGGGAAAGTGTTGGATAGCGGAGGGGTACAAATTACTATTCCCAATCCAGTGAGTGCAAAAGTAGGGTAAGTGTTGGATAGCAGAGGAATTAAATGTACTATTCTAACTCCTGTGAGTGCAACAGTAGGGAAAGTGTTGGATAGCGGAGAGGTAAAAATTAGTATTCCCACTCCAATGAGTGCAACAGTAGGGAAAGTGTTGGATAGCGGAGGGGCAAAAATTACTATTCCTACTCCAAACAGTGCAACAGTAGGGAAAGTGTTGGATAACGGAGGGGTACAAATTACTATTCCCACTGCAGTGAGTGCAAAAGTAGGGTAAATCTTGGAACTGCGGAGTAATTAAATTTACTATTCCAACTCCAGTGAGTGCAACATTAGGGAAAATGTTGGTCAGCGAAAGGGTAAAAATCACTATTCCCACTCCAGTGAGTGCAACAGTAGGGAAAGTTCTGGATAGCGGAGGGGTAAAAATTACTATTTCCACTCCAGTGAATACAACAGTAGGGAAAGTTCTGGATAGCAGAGAAACAAAAATTACTATAGAAGAAATAGAAGGAAAAAAATTACATTTTAATGATCATAAAAATAAATAAACAATATTTTAAAAATATAAAATTAAATATGTTAAACATTAAAAACAACATATGTTATAATATTAATTACATATAACAAAAACCTACAAATAAAATATAAAAGAAATTATTAAATACATTTATAAACAATAATTTTTTTAAAGTAGCAAATATCAGCAAACCAAACAAATATTTAAAATATATATGTATTTATTTTATTTCCTACCCTATAATATCACACCAATAACAAAATACTTCAACATTTCTAATTGACATTATTACCATGATTAACATAATTAATAACCCCCAAAAAACCTTATTAATAAAAACAAAAACATCATTCATTGAGTACACATGCTTCAATACTATAATATCCACTACACACACCTAAATTAACTATAAAATAATGAAACACTATCAGATATTAGTTTTAAACGAAAAACTATTACTACTAACAACTAATAATTGTATATTTAAAAATGTATTCAATACTCACCTTTTACCCCTTTAAAAGTAAAAACAACACACAAAAAATAAATAATCACACAAAATAAATATTGAATAATTGACATTAATTAACAACTATATAATAATTAATTAAACACAAAATACTTACCACCCTTTACTTCCATAAACACCGCAACACACACCTAATATCAATTACACAATTACCATAATTAATTACCAATTAACTAATCGAAATTAATTAACAACCAATTATTATTAATCAATAATAAACTACTTTACCCATTTAACACTATAACATCTCAATTAAACAAATAATAAATAAAAAATATTCAATAAATGTAATATCATTAAATTACTTCCCACCCTATTCGCCTATAACCCGCTACGGAACTAAACACACAAAATTCAAATAAAAAATATCAATAACCACCAAAAATATTCAATAAATTTTATATAATTAAATTACTTCCCACCCTATTCCCTTATAAACCCACAACCAGCTAGGAACTAAAAACACACAAATCAAATGGATTTTTTATAACAACTAAAAATGTAACACATATATTAAAAATACAAATAAATCTTATACAAAAAACATACATCACATACATATAAAATTTAAACTAAAATACATAACATAATAAAAAATCGATATTTTAAACAACTATATTTTTGCAAACAATATTTTACACTTTGATATTTTTAACATCGATATTACTTACCTAAATTCGATATTCTTGACAACGAGCATTTGTCTGTCGATATTTCTGACCAACAATATTTGTAACTCGATATTTGTGTAAATCGATATTCTTCATTCAATATTCTGTCTCTGCACCGGTTACAAACTGCAACTCGCTAATATTGGAGCCCATCACAAGAACGGTGGTCTGCTGCGGGTTAGCAGACCGTTGTGTTTGTGATCGTTTTTAAATAAAACAAACCTTTTTTTTAAAATGCAACACTTTTTCCTTACAAGAGACAGGGCTGAGCTTCAAAAGAAAAGCTATTTTGTTAGGAAGTTGGCAGTGGTCCCATGCCCTTGTGGCCCCCTGCCCCTGATCCTCTTCCCTTTTGCAAATAGGTTACCATCTCCTTTGAGGTGTCAGTAACTTTTCTATATTTTGTGACTGTATTTTTATTGGAAACTATTGAACTGATTCGAGATTTTGAAGGGATGCCTATAACATGCCCCTTCCTAACACCAAATCCATTTGCAATCCCATTTGATAAGTCGGAGATGTTTTTGGGATTAGTACATATGAGAAAGCATTTTTATTTTCTCAGTACCAATCGGAGCATTTGTGACCAGAACTATGATTAGTACTCCAGGCCCTAAAATCAATGAAAAAAGGTGCTGATGCAAAGATGCCTGAGAAGACTATTCATATTTATGTAAGCCTGGCATCAGATATCATCCAAGATCCTCAATCAGGTCATTGATTGAGGGGGGTGACAGCCCTTCTCAAGCAACAACCACAATCCTTGTCGGGATGAACCACAAAAGTCACTACATTAACATGTGCTTAACGCATCAGTAGCTTGGCACAAAAGCAGTGGGGCTTAATTTAGAGGAACTGTGTAAAGTAGTTGTGCAGCACACAAACAGTAATAAAGTGAAAACACAACACAAGAAACATCCCAAACTACTTTTGATAAATAGAGAACATTTTATAGAAGAATACAATACCAAAACAACAAACATCCAGTTAGTAGAACCGGTGATATGCAAATTTGAAGTTTTATGTCAGTATAGGGCCCAAAAGCACAAAGCACCACTTGCAGTCATCTGGTCGGGCTAGGGAAAGTCACAAGTTCAAGCTGATCAAAACACAGAGTGGCCGGCCAGATATAGGGACAAGTTTAATCCTTCTGAAACAGTTACCTTCCGGTGTGAAGAGTCCAGAGCCTTACAATTGCTCCTTTTCTTGTACAGAATTGCACTCTGATGCCAGCCAAGGGTCCAGGAAATGGGGAGGCACCGCTTGGGTATCAATGACTCACATGTCCTTATGGCTCAGAACAGGAAGCCAGCCAACTGATGCTTAAAGTCACTCAGGTAGCCTTGGATGAAGGGAGCAGGTCTAGTCTTCCTTCGCAGAGAGCAGGGTAGGCATCAAGCAGCAGGGCATTCCTCCGGGGAAAAGGCAAACCTAAAGCTGCAGGGAAGTTCTCTTAGCAGCAGAACAGTTCTCTAAGGAACAAGGCAAACCTCAAGCAGCATGGCAGTCCTCTTGGTTACACGGCAGACCTTGAGCAGCAGGACAATCCACTGGGGAACAAGGTAGTCCTACTTCTGTAGTGTCTGCTGGTCCAGGAATGTATTGAAGGGTGGCTCAAGAGATCCAATAGTTATACCTGGTGCTATCCTTTGGAGTGTGGGAATTTTCTAAGCTACTGGTTCTGGAAAGTTCTTACCTTGCCAAGGCTCAAAGAGGTCTTGGGTCACAAAAACACTAGCATTGTTTATTGTCTGTGCTGGAGGTAATCCCTTTGAAATGTAAGTGGGTAGGAATAGCTCTTCCCCCAACCATCCTAATAGGATGGCTCATTCTGCACACACCAAGTCCTCTATTGTTCACTGTCTGGGCCCAATATGCATTTGGGTGCCATTAACAGGCCCAGGTAGCTGGAAACTCCTAAAAGACCTTAGAAGCTTTTGGAAAGGAAAATGTCAACTTTAAGAAAGTGGCATTTCCAAAGTTTTAATTTTACAATTCATTTTAGTCCAAACATGACAATTCTACCTGCTCCCAATAAAAACATAGCACTTGTTAAATGTTATAAGGTAACCCAATGTTATCCAATGGGGGGGGGGTAAGCCTTGCAGCAGTAAAAAGCACATTTAGGAGTTTTTCACTTACAGGACATGCAAAACTTATAAACAAATGTCCTACTTTTTAAATATAATATGCCCTCGCTAGGAGCTTGTAGCCCCCACCTTAGTGGTGACTTATATGTATTAAAAAGGAAGGTTTAGGCCTGGCAAAAGGTTTATTTTGCCATGTCAAAAGCAACTGCATTACAAGGTAAGACATGCTTTAAAGTGCTACTTTAGTGAGTGGCACAATGAGTGGTTCAGGCCCACTAGTAGCATTTCATTTACAGGCCAGGTGTACATATAGTACAAATATGTTAGAAATTGGGTTTCTGGTTAGCAGAGGTATGCACCCTGTCCAAGCAGGAACCACAATCCTAGTCAGGGTAAGTCACAACACACCCTAAATTAGCCTGTGCTCACCATCTGGCAGTTTGACATAGAGCAGTCAGGCTTAACTTAAGAGGCAATGTGTAAAGTACTTTTTTTTAACTTTAAACAGTAACACAGTGAAAACATCACAAATAGACTCCACACTAGTTTAGAAAAACAGATAATAATTTTATGAATAAAGCAAGAACAAAATGACAAAAATCCAACAAAGAGAAAGTAGTGAATAAACGTAAAATAGCACCTAGAAGCAAATCTTATATGGGATATCTGGTCACACTGGACCAGAACAAAGTCACAAGTTCAGGCCGACATGATGGAGTACAAACCAGATACAGGGAACCACCTGCGTCCACTGAACCAAAGTACCTTCATCCAGAATACGTTGTTGTCGACAAACATGCAAGGTTCAGCTGAAGTGATGCGTGGATCGGTTTCGAGCCACGCAGTCGGCGAGATGTGTCAAATTTCCCCACGCAACTGCAAGCAAAGTCTAAGTGCTGTAGCAGGATGAGTTGAAGTTGTTGCTGTCGCTGAGACTTAGAACAGGAGGCAAACCAGCAAGCCCTTGGAGTCACTCTGGTTTCAAGTGATTCAGGTCCTGTCCTTCTCACCCAGGCAGGAGAACCGCAGGACAGAAAGGCACAAACAAGAGTCCAGAAAGGAGCAGTCCAGCAATGTGGCAGTCCTTTAATCAGCACAGCAGTTGTTCTTACTGAAAGAGTCTTTACAGGTCCAAAAGTGTACTGAAGTTATGGTGTCAGAAGTCCAGTACTTAGACCCAGTTGTGCCTTTGAAGTGGGGAAGACTTCAAAGAAAGCTTTGAAGTGCAGCATAGAAGTCCTCCCTTCCTTCCCTGGCTCCAGATTCACTACAAGGGGTTATACAGCTCTTTGTGTGTGGACAGAACACAGCCTATTCAGGTGTAATTGTGAGGCTGTGCCCAGCTCCTCCCTCTCATCTCACAGGATGGCCCATCAAGACACCTAAGCTCCCTTTGTGTGTGGCTGTCTAGAGGGAATACACAAAGCCCAACTGTCACCCAACCCAGACTGACCAGAGACAGGCAGCTGGCACCAAATGGTTAAAGTAAGTAAGTGCCAACTTTCTAAATGTGGCATGTGCAAACTGTAATTTAAAATCCAACTGTACCATAAGTTATGATTTTAAATTGTGAGTCCAGTTATACCAAACTCAAAAAGCCCATCTCTTCACAATTGAGAATTACACTTAAATATGTTATAAGGTAAACCCAATGTTATTCTATGTAAGAGATATGCCTTGTAGTAGTGAAAAATAAATGAAAATTAAAAGTACATGTCCTGCCTAAATACATTTATCATGTCCGGAGGGTCATACAGGGCCCACCTTAGGGGTGACTTATATGTAATAAAAGGGAATGTTTAGGCCTAGCAAGAGGTTTAACATGTCAGGTCGAAGTGGCACTGTAAAACTGCACATACATGATCTGCAATGGCAGTCCTGAGCCATGGTTAGAGGTCTACTTAAGTGGTTGGCAAAGTGGGTAGTGCGGGCCCAGTAGTAGCATTTATTTTACAGGCCCTGGGCACATGTAGTGCACTTTACTAGGGACTTATAAGTACATTAAATATGCCAATTGGGGCTTAGCCAATATTGCCATCTTTAGAGGAGAGAGCACAAGCACGTTAACACTGGTCAGCTGTGGTAAAGTGCACAAAGTCCTAAAGCCAGCAAAAACGGAGGCAGGTGAAAAGTTGGGGGGAAGATCACCTTAAGGCTGTCAAGTCAATACATATACTAGGGACTTATAAGTAAACTAAATGTGCCAGTCAAGTGTAGGCCAATTTTGTCATGTTTTAAGAAGAGAGCACAGGCACTTTAGCACTGTTTGGAGTCCTAGGGGCTCATTATGATGACGTAACGATCGCGACCACTGAGCCGGCAGTGGGGACCGTTACTTCATCGTAACGTGCAACACCCCCGCCATATCACGATGGCGGTGGGTATTGCGGCGGACGGAAAGTCCGTCTGCCACTTTTCCATTGGCAGGAAATTGTTACGATTGCCTGCCGGGTGGAGCAGGGGCTCCAATATGGTGGCGGTGCCTAGCAGGCACCACCAGCCATATTAGGATGTGGCATATTGAAGGCCTTTAAATGGCGGCGATGCCGCCATGGAAAGGCTGGTGGAGATTGGCCTTGGGGGCCTGTTGTGGGCCCCCGGGGGGTGGGGGGTGGATAGGTGCACTTGGGGTGTACCTATGGTACCCCCCTACATGTCACTGCACCAAGTGGCAGGCACCGTGTGGTGCCTGCCATGTGGGGCAGTGACATGCCAGGCATGCAATTTTGACATCGCAATGCCAAAATGCGGAATGAGACCGCCAGGGTGGCGGTTGCATCCTAATTCGCGGTGCGGGACAGCCGCATGTCTGGCGGCCGGTCCCAACACCGCGAGGATGGCGGGAGGACTCAGGTCCGCCCGCCATCCTAATAGGCCCCCAAATGCCTAAAAAAACGAATTCAGAAAAATAGGAGGGGTGAAGGCAAAAGGTTTGGGGTTGGCCCTGCAGAGTGGGCCAATTCCAACAGTTGCCTTGCACCAGTAAATCTATTTTTCAGAAATGGAGAAAAGATAGCTTCTGAAGTAGTTTCATTTTTGCACTGACTCATTGGTTTAAAAGTTTGCTGCCTTGAACAATAGCTTAAGAGTGTTTGGTTGTGTCCAGAGCATTTCATTATCTCCACTCTTTCGCTTCAGTCACAAGGATTTTATCCATCATTCTGTAGAATTATGTTTTACAAGTTGACTACAAAATGAGTTAAAACTAAGAGACATGAAACTGTTCTTCTTCTTCAAGCACCCTGAAAAACCAATGCATGTTCATAGAAAATGCAAGGGTTTAAATTAAAAATTACAGTTGAGATTATACCAACTGGATATAACAGATAAACATTGTGTTTCACAGTCAGGCCAGTTCTCCTGTCCCCTTCTACTCTTCCTTTTTGTCTGGCATCTCTGAGGAATTTCAAAGTCATTTTTTTATATTGAGATATAAGAGGAATTCTTGAAAGCTAGAATTTGGGGGGCTGGTTGATGGTTAGCTACACCCTTAGTCATAGCAGTATAGGGAAGTAACACAACAATGGAAGGTGGTACAAGAGTTGTGGGAGCAGTGATGTAATGCACAGTAATAGGCCCCCCTTCAGAATGTAAAAAGGGGCCCAGAGTTGCCTATTTCTCACAGACATTCATTGGCTTTGGGACGAATAGGCTTCATGAAGCGCTTGGGGATTCCTGAAGGGTTGGGGCGGGCATGTGCCGCAGGGGCCAGTGGCCTGTGTTACATCCCTGGGTGGGAGGCTTTAGAAAGGACGCAGGGCGGATTAATGTATACGACAGTTGTGAAGGGTTTAATACGGATCACTGATACAACATCAACTTTTATAATATCGAGCTCCAAAATTATCGACTTACTAATATCGTATACAAAAATATCAACACCCAATACACAAAACTAAAATAACACAAACATCAATTAAAAATATTGTGAATAAAATTTAGTTGACAAAAATATCGACAACAAAAAAAACACAGAAATATTGTTAACATTAAAATACCATGTACCCCAACAAAAACATCGATATGCATTATATCGACAACACAAGCATCGATAAAATACATACAAACTATACCAAAAAATAACATTTAAACATAAAATTAAACTATTTTCAATAATATAAACAAATGATATATATCAAACATTAAAATCAAACACAAAAAAATTACTAAATTAATAAAACTAAAGCACAAACAAATACATTTAAAGATCAAAAACAAATAAAGACTACAACATAAAAAAATCACAACTATCAAAAATAAACAACATATATATAACATATATAAAAAATATAAAACATTTATTTACGAATACATTTTAATTATATTACTAAACAAAATAAAAACAAACATTAGGGTGCCGAATCCGATCCTGTAAAACCTGGGTACGAATGGTCGTACGGAGCGTTTTTTCCATCCGACTCGTACCCTGGAAAAACACCTTACAAACTCGCAAGTACGATTCGCACAGAAATACCATTTCCGTACGAGTCGTAAAACACCGACCGGCAAAAAAATACATACAAATCTGATTCTGGACGGCGCATACATGACGTCCGGACGAAGTCAGGCAGCGTTCTACGGACCAGCAAGTACGATTCGTGCCGACGTCACTCCGCACGCAGCAGTTTTTACGGGAGCCAAAAACTGCCGGGAAATTGAGGACGACGCGAACAAGGAGCCCTGGTACGCGACGGACAGCGATGGACCCCAACCTACGCGTCATCCCGGCCCTCATAGCCTATCACCTCGTGTACAGAAACCGACTCCGCAGAAGGTCAGAACAACCCCCAGGGGCAAAGTGGGGGGTGTGTGCAAGGGGCAGGAAACATAACCCACACCCCACAAATTACTAAAACATCCTGCACATTAATTACCTCCATGGACTGGTCACTTCGGGGGGCGTGTCCACCAATCCCACGTCCCGCCACAACGGAAGTGGACGTGGACGCGTACCCCTCACCACCACAATGGTGGTACGGGACGTACCCACGCCCCCAGAGCGTGGATACGGACCGTACCACGCCTACCCCTACGTCACACCAACAATGGCGGGACGGCCCGTACCCACGTCCTAAAGGCATGGATACTGGGCGCACCCCCAAAGTTGGGGTGCCATAGGGGTACGGGCTGTACCCAGGCCATCAGCGCGTGGGTACGGCACATACCACACCTACCCCTACATCACACCAACAATGGCGGGACGGCCCGTACCCACGTCCCAAAGGCATAGATACGGGCCGCACCCCCAAAGTTGGGGTGCCGTAGGGGTATGGGCCGTACCCAGGCCATCAGCGCGTGGGTACGGCACATACCACGCCTACCCCTACGTCAGACCAACAATGGCGGGACGGCCCGGGCGTCATCCCGGCCCTCATAGCCTATCACCTCATGTACAGAAACCGACACAGATGCCGCAGAAGGTCAGAACAACCCCCAGGGGCAAAGGGGGGGGGTGTGTGCAAGGGGCAGGAAACATAACCCACACCCCACAAATTACTAAAACATCCTGCACATTAATTACCTCCATGGACTGGTCACTTCGGGGGGCGTGTCCACCAATCCCACATCCCGCCACAACAGAAGTGGACGTGGACACGTACCCGTCACCACCACAATGGTGGTACGGGACGTACCCATGCCCCCAGAGCGTGGGTACGGACCGTACCACGCCTACCCCTACGTCACACCAACAATGGCAGGACGGCCCGTACCCACGTCCCAAAGGCATGGATACGGGCCGCACCCCCAAAGTTGGGGTGCCGTAGGGGTACGGGCCGTACTCAGGCCATCAGCGCGTGGGTACGGCACATACCACGCCTACCCCTACGTCACACCAACAATTGCGGGACGGCCCGTACCCACGTCCCAAAGGCATGGATACGGGCTGCGCCCCCAAAGTTGGGGTGCCGTAGGGGTACGGGCCGTACCCAGGCCATCAGCGTGTGGGTACGGCACATACCACGCCTACCCATACGTCACACCAACAATGGCGAGACGGCCCGTACCCACGTCCCAAAGGCATGGATAAGGGCCGCACCCCCAAAGTTGGGGTGCCGTAGGGGTACGGGCCGTACCCAGGCCATCAGCGCGTGGGTACGGCTCGTAGCACGACAGTGGACAGATACATAGGGGTGTGTCCCTATCACTCCCAGCAGTGCCCAGACATATGAGGGGTGGGTGCATATCACTCCCAGCAGTGGCCAGACATATGAGGGGTGGGTGCCTATGACTCCCAGCAGTGGCCAGACATATGAGGGGTGGGTGCCTATCACTCCCAGCAGTGCCCAGACATATGAGGGGGGGGGTGCCTATCACTCCCAGCAGTGCCCAGACAAATGAGGGGTGGGTGTAGAGGACCCCAGCAGTGGACAGACACATGGGGTGGGTGCAGAGGACCCCCAGCAGTGGACAGAGACATGGGGGTGTGTACATCACCCTCCGATGAGCAAAACTCCATGGGTGCATGAAGGCATCCACAATGTGTGACAATGTTGAGAGTGCCATGACAACACATCACTGACAGCAGTGTCCCACTCCCATGAGGATGGATGTCCTTCCCCCACTGCATGACACACCACATGTGGGTGTGATGACAAATTACACATGCATACCCACCCCTGGCGGAGGCAGCACAATACACACACTGAGATCATGCAACAAGACTGTATCCTCATGTCAAACACCACTAAACTAAGAGAGCCTAAGGGAACACACACTGTCACCCACATTCCAGGAATGATAGGAATGTACAGGTGCCGGGGCAGCCAACAAATTGTAGCCTCCCATGGAAGGAAAAGGGTGGAGTACACACAGATACAATGCCCACAATTGTCAGTCAGGTGCCCAAATACCCTGCAGTACACGTAACACATGTGTGTGAGGCAGGGAGTACACACATGCATAGTGCGGAAAAGGGAAAATGTCCACATGAAGTCATGTCAATATACTCCATACACAAGTACAGTGTCCAGCAAGGAGGCCACAAACGATGCAGGTGTAGACATTGCAGAGCATGCATGGCCAAAGTCGAAGGGATGTGTCACACACCGAGGAAATGTTGACACAGCTCAGCACAACAATTGGGAAACACCCTGCAGGGAAGATGTCAGGTGCCACAGAGGAAGGAACACACCTTGGGACAATGTCACCATGCAGTAAGAGCTAACATGACCTACGAATATATGCAGACACCTTGTGACGGCATGCAGATACCAGGGTCCACCCCATGAGCAGCACACTACAACATTTCCCAGACACCCAACACATTATCACCACCCCAACTCAGGGAGCAGCAGCAACAACAGCAATACCAGAAAAGCTATAGTGTGCAAAGGAAAAACAAAAAACCACATTCAGCATTTCGAAGAAAATTAGCTACAGTACACTATTCACCAAGCCCATAGGCCTCGCCAGATGCGAAGTCCTGGGGGGGACACGTTGGGACAAGTCTCCCCTAGCTTGCCTGCACAGTGCACTGTACCATATCATCCACAGAAGGGGGGGCATCATGTGGGGGGGAAGAACCAGGCACCGCAGGGACAGGAGGGGCACGGGTAGGTGTCGTGGGTGCAGGGACAGACGACTCCACCACAGGGGGTGGGGCAGCGCCAAAGGAGGAGGTCAGTATGGCTCTGCACACGGCCACAAGCTCTTCCAGTGTCTCCCCTGCACCCGAAGGAACCACAGGCCCCAAGGAGGTCAGCACAACTGGGGGAGGTTGTGGAAAGGGGGGGGAATCAACTACCCTGCCCGGGGAATCCCTCAAACGCTTGCGGGGTGGTGTCACACTGGGGCTGAGGGACGGACTGGTCATGAAGGACTCTCTGTCCGACTGTTGGGCAGGAGAGCCAAGGGGAGTGGTTTTGGAGGTAGTGGGTCGTGAGGACTGCGGACTCCGACTGTGACAGCATGGCTGCTGTTTGCCCCCCGACCCAGTTCCTGTGCCTTCTCCCCCCCTGTGTGTGCGTGATGGGAGGTGTGCGCTTGGCCTTCCCTGGTGGTGTGCTGCCTGTGTCTGGTGGGGTGCGTGCATGGGGACGTCTGGGTGTGTATGGGACAGGCATGGGAGTGGGAAGTGCGGATGGTGCCAGGGTAGGGGGGGACGGAGCGCTGCAGGAGACCCACTGCTGCTGTCAGTGACGAGTCCATGGACCTCAGCAACATCCGTTGGTCAGACATCGCTGATGACATGCCCTCCATGTACGACACCATCCGTGTCAGCAGTCTGGTGTGGCCATGGAGGACACGCAGCAGCGATGTCTGACCAACCTGCAACTGGCGCTGAATGTCCACAGACTCTGCATTGACGGCAGCAGGGGAGACAGGGGCAGGGGGTGCGGTGCCTGGCACGAAGGAGACATGTTTGGTGTACCACAAACTCCCCTCAGAACCCAGAACCCCTTATCCGACTAGCTTAGTGTCCCATTCGTTAGCTGAGGTTGAGCTCGGCGGTCCCAATGTATAGACAACCCAGAACAAGCGCATGACAATATTCTCAGGAATGGTGGGAATCAGACATACCTGTTCGTCATTATTCTCAGATCAGTCCACAACAGAATAGACACAGACACGGTAAAGTTGAAAGAGTTCATTCAATGAACCTCGCGTCCTAAGATGCAGTACTGTGGCTAACATAAGCAGACAAATGGTTAAGTTTAGAAGCATCAGCATTGTTGCAATATCATAGACAATGAAAGGAACAATCATGAGAAAATGACAGTGGAAACAGCAACCAGTAAACCAATAGTAGTATCATTCGACTAATAGAAGGTCTCTAGGCTTGAACGGGGGACCCCCCACCGTACAGATCAGCTCAGTGGTAGGATCATCTAGTCTCTTCTCCTGCGAAAGTTCCCCATCACAATGAAACTAAAACGTGCTGCACTGCAATATGGCAAGCATTCGTCTATCAGGTATCTGCAGCTGCGTGCATGTAATGGCTAAATAGTGGGCCGATCAACCTGCACACAACAACATGCACCGTCTAGTCACCCAGACTGTTTGTGTACACAATGTACAGTACAAGCTCGCTGCTCACTGTGAAGGATGTCAAACAACAGACAGTCCTCATGTGAAGCAAACTCGAGTAGGCATTTTAAAATTAATACCACGCAACTACAGTGTCGCGTGCAAAAGCAGCAAAATTGGCAAGATGGCTTACTAACAACTACCGCGGTGGTGCCAACTTAGCATTGTACATAGGGAGATAGGAATCATCACTACACCCCCCCTTGTTCGTACCACTAACCACTAGGGGAGCAAATTCGAGAACGCAGAATTCAAGTTTGATAGAACGGAACTAAGGGCATGAACTGGAAGTCCATAGAAGGGAAGCGAAAAAGTCAGAAAAGAAATGTCAATTATGAACGATGTTGCAGGGAAATTAACCATGTAAAAGGGGAAAAAATATAACATCGATGGATGCACCATGAAATGAGCAGGGCTAAAGTCAATCCATCAAGGTATAAGCACAATAAGTTGCAACAGCTTCCAAGAGGAAATCATTTGAACGTTCCGCACAATTATCTGCCATCCAGTTCAGCAGGGGGAAAGAACACACGTGTTCCTCAACAATCGGGGCATCCAGCACCATTTGTGGACAACAGGTGGGGACATCAAGATAACTTCTGGATAAGAATTCAGTTGCAGCCGTTCCGATGTCCCAATTCCCTAGGACTCCATGTGCTGCAGCACAGGCCATAATCCTGACGCTAGAACAGTCCAACTCATGAGCCACTAAGGGGCTCATCAGTCGATCATAATCCGGGTAAGGAGACACCGAGTTAGACAGGCACAAATCCAGAGCCCATTCGAATGGACAATCTAGGCAATGAAAGACAGGCTGCACGCAGGTAAAGAAGGGAAACCGGAAGGACAATCCATAGGCACTGCTTAAGGTCGCCAGCGGCAGAGTGCCGTAGAATTCAAGCATCTGTTTCCGAAGATGGAGCAGCCGGTGCATGCTGTCTTGTAACGCAAGTTGTGAAGACACAGCGTAGTACGCAGATCAATAATAGCACCCCAGCCACGAGGGCAAGAAGCAAAGGGAGACCTCTGAAGACGCTCGAAAAAATCGAATGATGAAATGCGGGGATCACACCAAACAGAATTTGGAAGGAGGTCACGAGTCCGGAGCCCACAATTTAGAAAAAAACATCCAGGCCACTTGTTGACGAGGCATGAAAGATAGTCTGAATCCGAGTCCCAAATATGTAGTGGGAGATCAGTGTTCAAAAGCGCTTGCACCTCTGTGCGCGTGTGAGCTCCGTGAAGGACAAATGTTTCTCGGGATGAAGTCAACACGACTTGTTTTTGAGACAATAGAGCCATTATTCTGCTCATCTTGTTGAACTCTGCTTTCAAGGTTGGAATGGAAGGCCAGATGGATACATCGAGCCGGCCATGTGGGGGTGGGAAAAGGACGTAATGACAGAAAAACACTCGTAGTGATACAGTCACGATGTGAGGAATTCCCGGAAGCATCCCACAGCAAGCTTCATCAGTGAATAGCACATAATTACCGTTAGCAAGCAGCGTAGAAGACGGGGTTATAACTGGCACATGAATCCCTTTCAGAATACAAGCTAAATCATGAGCGTGCATATGACAAGCACCATGCAATTGAATGTGTCTACACACCACAGAATGATCCGGAGTGGAAGTGCACCCTTCACCTTTTAAATACACCTCCTTGCCGTCTCTCACGCACCTGTTGTCGCCTAGCACGGACACAAGGGACCCGAGCAAGTGGGAGGGCGGTGATGGGAATGGAGGGTGCGGCGAGAGATGGAGTGCTGCTTTCAGCTCTGGGAGCAGTCTCCGTCCCCTCTGGGAGCACTGCCTCGGACCCGGCAGCATCATAGTCGGTGTTGGGACTAGACAGGTCCTCTGCCCGACTCCCCTCGGCCTCCGTGCCACTTGCTGCGCCAGACTCCCCAGCACTGGTGGCCCCGGTGCTGGATCCCTCCCCCACGTCCGTGCCAGTGTCTCCCTCGGTTTCCCCCGACGATGCTGTGGGCAAGGTGAAGAGACAGGAAATTATCAGACACCTGTATACATATGACACATGAGTCCAAACTACATAGGACACAGCGCATAGCATGAACAGCAACATGAGTGACATCTACAATACTACAAACATATGTAGGCCCTGCACCACACAGTTGGTTTACCCACCATGCCACTGGGAAACAATGGGGAGCATGACACAACAGCAAATTACTTGATATCAATTGATACAGAGGACCTACTCTCTGGAGACAGTCGAGCACTTCATCACTGGCATGGCATAGTCACCTACACCCGCAACTGTCCCCTGATGCCAGGGACACGGATAATGACACCTGACATGTAACTACCGGCGTTGCACGATGTGACTATGTCATGTGTGTGTCATGTGTTCCCATGAGCTTGCTGTAGTTGTTCCGTGACATGCATCTGCAGTTGCTGCATCCAACATGTGTGTGCGTGTCGATGGGGATGGCACACTATTACGCACACCAGGCCAGATGTGGAATCAGACGTAACGGGTGTATGTATGCATCGCACATGGACTTGCGAGACAAGGACATATCTGCGTAGTCTCAATGTATGTGTGATCATTCCTGACATGTACCCCTTCATGGCAAGGTGTGTGGACTGTCCTATTTCAAGGACATGTGACCTGTGCCTCTAGTGTTCCGCAACCGGCCTGTATGATGAAACATCCTTCTTATGCACATATGTGGATGTCTGTCACTCCTGTAATGCGTCTGCCTGTTCACTTACACTGGCCCACAGCTAGTTCCATGGCATGTCATGTTGACCTTGAGCACCCACGTGTGTAGCTGACTGTTGGTAGGGGTGTCACCTGGCTGGCATACGTGTCCTGGATGCATTGCACAGTACAGACTCTGTATATAGCATATGTGTATTAGCTGTTGAACATGTGCTCAGTTCATTGACAGTGGTGTAGTGCTGTACTCAATCTTCGTTATTCCTTCCAAAATTCTGCAGGGCACCGCCTCTCCCCTGACCAATGCCAGACTTGGCTGCCATGAGGGAACGTGACTGTATACGCCGCTACCGCTTCTCCCAACCGTTGATTGACAACTTGACCACAAGGCTAGAACCACACCTCCAACCGCTACACAGGTATCCTACTGCACTGACAGCCAAGATGAAGGTGATGGCAGCCCTACATTTCTTTGCCACGGGTACGTTTCAATTGACCATAGCTGATGTAGGTGGCATGTCCCAGACCATGTTCAGCCGTGTCCTGCATGATGTGTTAGAGGCCATGTTGTTACACCTGGATGAATTCATACATTTTCCAACTCGTGAGCAGTTGACAGGTGTCAAGGGTGAGTTCTATGCCCTGGGAGGGATGCCCCATGTCATTGGGGCCATTGATGGGACACATGTGGCTTTGGTACCACCACACGCACAGGAGGTAGCCTTCCGTAACCGCAAACATTACCACTCCATCAATGCCCTTGTGGTATGTCTTGCTAACATGATGATATCCCATGTCTGTGCCCGTTTTCCAGGATCAGCACACGATGCCTACATCATGAGGCGTAGCAGGGTGCCTGAAATGATGCTGCAGCTGCGCAACGAACGTGCATGTCTTGTTGGTGGGTATACTCTGTTAGTCCTGTATTTAGCGGTATCTTAATATCTTACTGCTTCTCCTGACCCACTTCTATCCATGATGTTTCCATGTAGGGGAAGCTGGCTATCCCAACATGCCATGGCTGATGACACCTCTCCGCAACCCCAGAACAGCCGCAGAACACCAGTACAACGACACCCATGGGCAGACGAGGCCCGTGATTGAGAGGATGTTTGGACTCCTGAAGAGCAGATTCCGGTGCCTCCACAAGACCGGCGGCGCACTCCCATATGCCCCGGTGAAGGTCTGCAAATTCTTCCTTGTGTGCTGCATGCTGCACAACATGGCAGTGGAGAAGCCCGTGCCACTCATCCTGGATCCGGATGAGTAGGATAATCCACCCGTGGAGGATGAAGGGCTCGGACAAGGGGCAAGTGAGGATGAGGACATCCGGAGTCAGCTTATCCGCAACTTCTTCTCATGATGGTGAGTCCCTGTGTCTGAGTGTGCACGCTTAGAGCCTTGTGTGGCATGTGTTGCAATGTGTGTGTCGAGCTGACTGTGTGCTAAGTGACTTGGAGGTGTGTTCTGATGTGTCATTCAAGTGATGATGTCATTCCCCAAATTGTTGCGGGGACACAAAATTCATTATTAGCATGGTGACAACATCAATCCTGTAGAGTGCATGTACATGTCTGTGGATTACTAGCTCTTTGCTGACTTGTTGTGTGTCTGTCCTCCCCAGGTTCCTGCGGCTGTCATCTGCTCATGTCATCATTGCACTCCTGCTATTCCTCATGAGTATTGCAACGTGTGCTGGATCAGAGTTACATGCACAGACGTGGTGAAAAGTCATTTTGGGTAAGGAGTGCAGCAAGGCGTTTTGTGGGTGGTACGTGTTTGTGATATGTGGGGACTGCTCCTGTGCATGTTGTGTTACCATGCATACATGTCGACTCACCATGGGCCACGTGACGTGTTGCATCGCTCCCATGAATTGATAGTCACCCTTCCTGACAGTCATCTGTCATGGATTGTGGATTCTGATGAAGGCATCAATGTGTGTATAACGTCCCTCAGGAACATACGGGATGCTAATGGTGGACATGGTGTGGGGCATCCCCATATGAGACTCAATGGGGAATTGTAGACTCTCCGTCTGCAGCAAGGGGTGTGAGGCTCAACCCCTTCACTTGTGTGCCAGCTCAGTAGAATTTACCACATCTGTGTGTTGCAGGGGGTGTCCAGTGTAGGTCACACATGGTCAGCCGAATGACCTGTGATTCTGTTCCAATGGATGCAATTCCATTAGTGTGAGGCTGAGTAATAAAGGTGTTCGTCACACTCCAAGGTGCCTCGTCTCTCTCAATGCAGGTCTCTTGCCACTTGGCATGCGGCATCTCTGGCATACTTGCTGTCGATAATGCATGGGAGTCCATGTGTAGTTTATCGACATGCATGCAGTTGCTCATGGATTAGGCTCTTTATTGGGCATGAAGTACATGGTCGTGTATACTTTTTAGCAAGGTCGACCACACAATGGGCCATCACCAGCTGCTGAGGGTGTGTCTCCTGTGCGCAGGTCGCCATTCAGTTTCCTGATCCGGTGTAATGGCTCTTTGGTGATTGTGCATGCATTGTCTCTGGGTGTGCCATGTGACACTGGACACTCCTTACTTTACACACGCGCCTGTTGCAGCTGTCCTTCTGACATCCTAGTCTTTGTGTGCAAAATGGAGCATTTTTCAGGGAGATGGTGCCTGCTGCTGCGGGCCCTGCACAAGCACCCAGTGGCCACACACACAAGATGGTGTGCATCATGTTTGGCTCGCTCACATATGCCATGCTAGTCCACAGCATCTGTACCTCATGCTGCAACGCCCTCTGCATTATGCACATGATCCACAGATAGATCCACTCCAAGTTACGACAGACCATCCCCCAGGTCCATGACAACATCCATCTCATATACTGCCCTGCACTCTACGGAGCAAGTACATCCAAACTCCCAGGAAACTGGTCCACTTCCAGGGGGCATCTGCACACCTCAGCTTCTACAGCCTGCGCCCCAGCCACCTCACCGTCCACCATAGATAGCTGCAATGGATCACTGTCTGCTGCAGGATGACCTCCACACTCCCCACCCACACTCAGGAGGTAGTCCACAACCCCGACCCCAACCAACCTTGTACGTCTGTCATCCTAGATCCCGTTGGGCCATCTCCGTGCATCCCACCTTGCCCTGGCCACCGTTCTTCACATGCACCGTACTCCAGCATACAGGACATTGTTCTCCCACCTGGCCACACATACCTGGGACTCCCTCCCCGGGTACCTCCACATGGGCCATGACCTCTACGCCTTGATGATGATCTCCCAAATAGGTCTGTCCACACAGTTTAGCAAGCCCCCCCTCAGCAGCCAGAGGCCATCATAGGTGAGTGTTGTGCTCCATGCCTACATTGAATGATACCTTGTGACCCATGTGTGTCCTGTACCAGACTCTGTTCCCAGGGTATGGATGGCTGGAGTTGGTTCAACACTCAGGCATAGTTAGACATCTCCACACACATATGTCGTTGAATAATGCAAAATGACAGCAACATCTCATGTGCAGAACAATATGAATTTATTTTTGGTGGGGTGAGTCTTTTGGTAGATGTGCTAAGGTGCTCTACCGGGGGAATAGAATCCAAAGTTCACAGGGGGAGATGGCATCCTTGTCAGTTGGAGTCATCAGAGTCCAGACCACAGTGTTGGTTATCATTGGTCAGACTGTGACCAGCAAGTCCATGTGGCAGAGAATGTCATTGGGTGAGGTGCTGCTGTTGCGCCAGAGGGCCAGGTGCCAGGCCAGGTGACCTGGGAGATGGGGATGGTCCGCTGACTCTCACGGTCTTTTCCGTGGACGACCCACCTTCCTCCGGGGACCCTCAGATGTAGGCCTTGACGATGCTAGGGATGCTCCGTCAGATGAATCGTCCTCCTCCCTCCCTGTGTCTGGTGCTGGTCTACGCCTGGTGGCACAGGGAGGGTTTGCCAGACTTTGGGCGATCTGACAGAGTGATTGGCTCACGTCCCTGTGCACCGCCAGGAGCTCAGCCAGTCTTACCTCCATCCGTCCTTGGTGTTGTTGATGACTGGCATGATGCTCGACCTGCAGTCCTTTATCTCATCGAGGGTCCCCTGCATCCCGGAAAGTCTGGACACGACCTGGTCCATGCCTCTGCTGTCATGCCGGTATGAGTCCAGGATGTTGTGTATGTGTGACATACCGGGGTCCTGAGCTGGCTGGTCAGGTTCGCGCCTCCGCCTGCCTCCACTCCGACCACCCCTGCCCACACGAGCCTGGCCTGCCGTTGTGGGCACATCGGGTCTACGGGACCCCTGAGGGATGGCATTTGCAGGGTTGTCTGCCTCCTCCTGGGTGCCCGCAGAACCTTGTCCCTCCTGGTCAGACTGGCTGTGTTGTTCAGTGCGAGCAGGGCTCCTGGGTGTCTCCTGGGATGTGGCAGGAATGGGGGTGGGGGTTGGCACAGATGTACCTGACGCAGGTGCTGCAGGGGCTTGAACACCAGAGGGGCCAGGTTGGTTGGGGTCATCCACGGAGTGGTGAGAGTCGTCGCTGCTGGTGGGATCGTCTTCACGCGGTGCCTGGGACTGTGATTCTTCCCCCCCAGTGTTGGGGGGAGATCGTCGACGTTGCCCTGTGTGTGAGAGAGAGACAATGTTAATGCTGTTTCATGCCACATCCATGTTTCATACATATTCAAGTTGACACATTCCCCCAGGTAGTTGGATGTCCCTAGCATTCCTCTCAGTGTCCACTTGGGGATGGGAATGTTGCGGGGGACAGATTGGGATGTTCTCCTGAGTGTGTGACCTGTAGATAGTTGGCTCTGATGCTTACTCGGCTCTGGATTGGTCTTGTTGTGTCACATGTCCATTGTGGGAGTGTGTGAATCCGTTGCCTGCCCCGGGGGTGTGTGCTTGTGTTAGGGGGGGGTGTGACCGGGCGGGCTGTTGTGTGTAGTGTGAGTTGTCATTGGGTCTCCCAGGTGATGTGTGTGTCCCCTCACGGTGCATGCTGGCATGACAGTGTGTGTGAGTTCCTGTGCTAGATACCTGTGCTTGTGGAGTTGGTGTTTCAGTGTACAGTGGTCCCAGGAGGGCCTTGTGCTGCATACAGCAGGGCCCAGTGTCAGCTACCTTGTCAGTACTTTGCCAGTCCCTGTGCATTGTGCATGGGTATGTACCTATGCCATATGGGCTGAGGAAATTGTTGTCTGCGTCGCATTTTCACAATGTGTTGTGTGGGGCCCACCCTCCCAGCCTCCCGGACATCCAGTCTTGTGTTTGTGGTTGTTGTAGCCTTGGACATGGCCTTGCCTTGATTTGTGAAGGGTGCATGGAGACGTTAGTGGCATGAGCGTGGTTTTTGAGTGTGGTTGTGTGCGGTGAGTGCTTGGGGGAAGTTTTGTGCATTTGGTGTATATGTGGTGTGGACCCCATTGCCCCCATGTTACGTAAGTTGGTTGTGTACTCACCAGGCTCTGCGACTCCTTCGACTCCGTGTAGTCTCACCGGCGGTAGCATGGCCATCACCTTCTCCTCCCAGGGATGGTAGTGTACAAGTCTGCGGGGTGGCCCACCTCCAGTGATGTTGGTCTGGGCATGCTCTTCATTCATTTTCCTCTTGACCGCCCTGCGCAGATCGTACCACCTGGCTTGGCATTCATGCCTGGTCCTTCGGATGGGCGCAACAGCATTCACCTTGTCGACAATCCTCTGCCACATGGCGGATTTTTGAGCTATGCTGGTCTGTCTGACCAATGTTCCAAACAGCTGTGGCTCGACTCTGATTACTTCGTTGACAAGGATCTCCAGCTCCACCGTAGTGAACTTTGGATTCTTGTCTGTGGGCATGGTGTGGGGTGCGGGTGTGGGTTTGGATGGTTGTGGGTGTGTGGGTATGTATGTGAGTGTGTGTGAATGTGAAGAGGGGAATGTTTGTGGTGGAGGTTGTGTGAAGGTGTGTGATTGAAGGTGTAGTGGAGGTATGAGTGATGTGGAGTAGTTTCTATGTGGAGTTGTTTGTGTGTGGGGTCTGGCAGCAGTGGGTCTGTTGCAAAGGCTCATGGGTTGTGTGTGTGGGCCCTTTTTATTGGTCCATTATTGGGTGGGTGTGTTGTAAGAGGTGGTTGTGTTTGGGGCCTCTGTTGGCCTGTTTGGATGTGGCAGGTCAGTCATTGAGATGTATTTTGTTGTGTAGACGTGTTTTGTGTTGTTGAGCGAGTCGATTTGACCCTCCTTGTGCTGTTTTACAGTGTCCTGGTTCTGTATGAGTCTTTTTCGCATAGGTACGACCCGTACATACGCAATGCTGGGTGAGGGTGCTGGGGTACGGTGTTGGTGTACATGCGGTGCAGGGGTACGGTGCGTACATTTATTTATTTATTTAAACAATTTATAGAGCGCGCAACTACCCGTGGGTGTCTCGGCGCTACGGGGGCTGGGGGTACAGTGCGTACATGCGGTGCTGGGGTACGGTGCGTACGTGCGGTGGGGGGGCTGGGGTACAGTGCGTACATGCGGTGCTGGGGTACGGTGCATACATGCATTGGGGGGGCTGGGGGTACAGTGCATACATGCGGTGCTGGGGTACGGTGCATACATGCGGTGGGGGGGCTGGGGGTACAGTGCGTACATGCGGTGCTGGGGTACGGTGCGTACATGCGGTGGGGGGGCTGGGGGTACAGAGCGTACATGCGGTGCTGGGGTACCGTGCGTACATGCGGTGGGGGGGCTGGGGGTACAGTGCGTACATGCGGTGCTGGAGTATGGTGCGTACATGCATTGGGGGGCTGGGGGTACAGTGCGTACATGCGGTGCTGGGGTACAGTGCGTACATGCTGTGGGGGGGCTGGGGGTACAGTGCGTACATGGGGTGGGGGTACGGTGCGTACACGTGCGGCCCTGGGGAACGGCGCGTACATGCGGTGGTACAGCGCGTACATGAGGGGGTGCTGCGCGTACATAGGGGTTACAGCGCGTACAGTTGCGGGTCTGGGGTGCAGTGCGGACAGGGTGGTGTACGGTGCTGACATATTTGGGGGTGGGGGGGTTGTATGGCTCGTACACGGGCATGAGTTTACCCGTGTACATGTGTGCTACTGCGTAGGCTCCGTACGGGCCTTTTTACGTGCGATTGTGTATTCGGACGGGCGGTCGGGATCCTACTTGCGCGCTCGGACTTGTGTTTTACGATTTGTAAGTGGAACTGTCCGGCTCACTTTTGTACACTTTTCCCGACGATATTTGGACATGGACACTTTCCGACGCACTCTCGTAGACTTTTCCCGACACTATTCGTAGTTATTTTTCACGTACAAATCGTACTTGGCAGTTTGTTCGGTACTTGTGCGACTCGTACGTAAAAAAATACGGATACGGGTCGTACGCAAATTATTTTTACCGGATCGGAATCGGCACCGGAATAAACATAATTAACATTAAACAAATTAAATTATAACTGCCAAACAATTTTTAGGTCTCGCCTGGCGAAAGCAGCGCATGCGCTGCCCTCGTCAGAGCGGAACTTTTGGAATCAGTTCTCCCCGTGGGCTCATGCACGCGTCTGCATGGACAAAGATGGCTGCTCTCATCATCTATCCAATGCAGATAGCATGTGCGTGTCCGTGGGACAGTGGACAGTCCCACGCCATTCTGTTGTGATAGCTCGGGTCTTCCCGTCGCACTCGCGAGCGCATGGCGGCGTGCTTTTAAATAGTGTGGCCTTAGCGTGATCACTTTCACTTTCGCGCGGCCGTGCTAGTCTCTATTCTTGTGGTGTTTGGGGTGTGCTTGCCTCACATTCCAATATTCTCGGCAGCTGTTGGTTTCTATCCCTCTGACAGTCGGATGCCTGCCTTTCTGTGGGCAGATGCTGGCCGTTGGATGGATTATCATACATTAAATCTGTTTCTCCTCACCGCTGCCGACGAACATCTCCTATTAAAGCTGTGATTATGCACTTCGTGTCCTACAAGAGCAGAGCCTGCCAGGAAGGACAATCCTTAAACAAAGGAAATAGAATGCTGCGTCCCATCTAACACACCACACGGTACCATCCATTCAGGTAGAAATAGCAACTAAATCAGGGTATTACACAATCGAAGTGTCTGAAAGAAGGTGAATTCTGTACATACTTGATGCTGACTTCCCCTGGACATGGCCCTGTGTGGCAGGTGATTCACAGTTTCACTTTCAACATCTTTGTTTTCTCCAAGTTACATGTTACAAGACAACAATAGCTGCCCTCTGAAAACAAAAGCCTGTTTGTCTATCACACTTTATACCACCCTTTTGCGGCTTTCAAAGTATACAAATATCAGGCTGTATTATTTGCCCAATTTAATCACTAAGAGGGTCACGCGTGATAACCAGATCACCGTCGACATCAGCAGCGAGCGTTTCACTAAAAGAGCAACCATGACACTTTACCAGCAAAACACGAGGCGCATTCTTAGGCGGTTCTGTCTTATTATGAATGCACATTTATTTGCTTTTCTTATTCATGAAGCTTGTATATGACGTGTCTTGGAGGTGATAATGAAGCACAAACAAGCATGAATTATGGACCGGAAATAAACATATGTTTTCACCTAAATAAGTGAGAATTGTGTTACTGTCAGGAAAATCTTTGAGAATTTATTCCAGCACCTGTTCCCAGCTTCATATATATTTACATTGAGAGGAACTTTTAATTGGCTTTGTCCAAATATTAATCTGGAGGTCAGGAAGGCAGCGGGTACGCTGGAGATGAGACGTGATGCCCTAAATCGCTCACAGATGAGCCTTCGGTTTGAAAGTGAGGGGAGAAAGACAATAGCTTTGTGCAAAACGGAACACCTCATAAGTTAAAACATTTAAAAGTTCCATATGTCAACTGCATTTCTTCTTCCATGTGGGTATCTTTGTATGTTAAAAGCACCAGAGAACTGCTGCTGTGTGCAAGGCAGCTACCATCTTCAAGCTAAGGGAAACATTAAAACACACTTAATCAGCAGATGCAAATGGGAAGACATGCATTTCTGACTCTTTTGGGGCTGATTAGGAATTGCACGGTACTTGTTTAGGGCGTGGGGGTAAATCTGCAGGTGAAATTTAAATTACCGTGCAGTAACATCGCACCAGTACCATGACATTATGTATTGGAATGGGGAATTGGTCTGTGGAGCTGGACTTCCTGCTTGTAAAGCCACACAGAATACCCAGTTTTAAGGCATACATTCACACCTGCTCTGAGAAACATTAGTGCCTGGTAAAATCAGATCAGATGCTGGAATGCCCCACCAATCATTATCAGGTGGATTAGAATTCCATACAGTAAACCTGTTCCACCTGTCTCATAATAAGAGTTGGAATGGGGAATTACCATGTGGAACTGGATTTATGGTCATCAAACGATGCAGAATTCTAATTTCCATGAGATTTGATGCATACATTTACCACCTGATCAATGTATGTGGGAGCGTCTGTGTAGGGTGTGGATGGAGGGAGAGGCTGTGGGGATTAGGAAGGAAAGGGGTATAGAAGGTGGGGCAGGGGGTCGAACTAAATGCGTCCCCACCAGACATAAAAAAAACTAAATTGGGTGATGAGGCTTGACTTCTGCAGCCAAAGTCTCCTACGATTTTACTAAGTAGAATTACTGCCTGTAAATTGGGGTCCAGTGTTCCAGCAACTAGGAATACAAGGTGCTTTACTGCTGATCCACTAATGATCCTACAGTAATTCCTATCTGCCTGACTCATAACCATGGCCCTTTTCTGAAAGAGACAAACAACCAGAGTAGGTAACAAGGGCTGAGAGTCGAAGGTGGGGCGTAACAGCCAGAGACACCTAATTTGGAGCTGGCGGTCTGCGTCGACTCAACAGCTTGTGATTCTGAGCAAATCACGTAACCATCCCGCGCCTAGGAACAGCACCTATGCTAGGGCGTCTTCCTTCTCGTGCCTCTGCCTCTCTCCTCTCTTTTCAGTCCCCCCGTTTCTTGCCCTTTCTGTTTCCCTGCAACTTTCTCTCATACCCAGATTTTGTCCCTTTTCTCTGTCTTTTGCTCCCCTCTTCTCTCTAATACCATCACACAATGCACATAACTAATATCATTACAATTGTTTTTTTTTGGGGGGTGTAAACTTGATATACCACCAACATACACACCAGCAAAACACACTACACACAAACATCCCACCAACACACATCATATCACAACTATATTCCACACCATGCCACTACCCTTACTTCATTAAACTAATCACAACTTGCACACAAACTTTACAGTATTAAACAAAACAGCTACATTGCTCTATAACGTACCTTAAAAACATTACAAAAATCTCAGGCTAAACACTTATAATGTTCCAAAGGCAAGACCTATTGGCTATGCCAATGCTTGTTTTAAAAGCTATCGCGACCAATAAATTTAAACTACACCAACATAAACCAATAGAAAACTCAAACCAATTAAATAAACACTATAAAAGGAATCAATTAATTAACACAACATTTACTGTGAAAACTGCCAAACACTCGCGAGACAGAAAACAGAACGAAAAAGATTTACACGAACAACTAATCAGAAAAACTCTAATTAAAGGTAAGAACAAAACTTTTAAATATATAAATAAAATTAGCTTAAAAGAAAAATAATTATAAACAAATTAACTAAAACTATAAAATGTTTCCCCTTAAATTTCACAAACTAAACTTCACTAAAACTCCACCTAGAAAATTCAAAACAACCATTTACTTCCAAAACACCTACGAAATCAACATTAACGAAAAATATAAAACAAAGTATATCTTAACCAACAATTAGAGTTAACTGATGAAAACTAAGAAATGTATTTAAAAAGCAAAATATAGCTAACAAATACTTTTATTTTAATAGCTTCTACAGACTTCAACAAAACAACAACATCAACAAAATAAACTACATCAAAAATACTAAGGGGCCGATTACGATGGCGGGCAGACTTGAGTCCGCCCTCCATCGTAGTGGGTATGGGACCAGCTGCCTGTAAGGTGGCGGTCCCACACTCCAAATCACGATGCGACCACCACCGTGGCGGTCGCATCCAGTGATTTTGCATTGCGGACAGTGCTGCTGGCTGCAGCACCGCCAGGGTGTTGGAAATCGCATGTTGTGCATTTCCCTGCACAACAAGGCAGGCACCACGCGGAGCCTTCCACCTTGTGCATTGAAATGTTGGGGGGTACCATGGGTACCCCCAGTGCACATACACCCTCCCCCATACAGAGTTGGCCCGCGATGGGCCCTCAAACCCAACCTCCTCCAGACTTTCCATGGCGGTTCCACTGCCATTGAAAAAAGGCTGGCTGATGCCAGCATTGTAATCTGGTGGGCAGTGCCTACTAGGCACGCCACCATTTTACCTATGCTGACCGCTCCGCCAGGCAATCAACTGCCTGTGGCAGAAGCATGGAGGACGGTCTTTGCGACCGCCGCGGTCCCTCCACCATCGTAATCGTCCCCTGAGTATTTTTTTTAACAACTAAATAAAAATAGAGAGTCAACAAACAAACTGTAACACTTCAATAAAAATAAAATGTTCTTTTTTAACCAACAGAAAAAAAGAAATAAGTGATTAAACTACGAAAATCGAAATAAAATCCAACAAGAAAAGCAAAACAAGATATATGTAAGTATATTTTGGAATGTATTAATGATATAAACATGTTTACTCTTCAATACAAAATAGTTAATAAAAAACATATATATAAATATATTCACAGATATACAAAGAAAATGACTGAAGGGGCAAAATTCATCTCCTCACAAAAGGGAAAACTACTTCTGTGCTACATGGGCTATACGTATACGCAAGAAAAAAATAACCCATTGGAAATGTAGTAAATACTACTCCAACTCTTGCTATGGGAGCAACAACAGTGGAAACAATTGTCAGGGAACACAACTATCCCCCTAATGTCACAGAAAATGAGGTGAGAGGTGCTTTAGAGACCATCAAAGAAACAAGCACTAGCTCCCAACAAACCAGTACTAAGCCCCGGTGGGTAAATCTGCTCCGCCAGCGGAGTTTGCGGAGTTAAGCCTAAACTGTGCTCAGCGGCGAACGCGGAGTTTAGCCAAAACTCAGACTCCGTGGCGGAGCGGAGTTAGCTGACCCCTATTCCCTCCCTAATTAATTATCATTTTTAAAAAGGCCCATGCCTGCCTTGGCTTCCTCCTCCTCACCATGGCCACTTTCCTTCTTCGTCCTCGCCGTCCTTGTTCTTTGGAAACCCCTATGTTGTACATCATGCGCATACTTCTTACAATAATTTAATAAATGTACAATTTTATTTCTAAATTTCCTTTGATTTTTATAAAAATCTAAGGGGCTCTTTCTGATGGCGGCATCAGAACGGTGATGGGACCGCCCGCCAGACGTGCGGCGGTCCCACCAGTGCAATTAGGTTACTGGCGGGCGCATCCTGGCCTTTTACTATTGTGGACGGTGCTGCAGCACCGTCCATAATGGTAAAAGAAAGAGCATGCACAGCATTCCCTGCACCATGTGGCAGGCATCACGCGGTGCCTGCGACTTAGTGCAGGGAACTGCAGGGGGGTACCATGGGTTCCCCAGTGCACTCCCACCCCCCACAGAGGGGGCCTGCAACGGGCCCCCAAAGCCAATCCCCGCCAGCCTTTCAGAAAGGCTTCTACAACACCCATATCTTATATATATGGCGGACGGTACCTGCTAGGCACCGCCACCATGTTAGTGGCCTAGCTCTGCCCAGCAGGCAATCGTAATGATTGCCACCAGCGGAAAAGCGTCGGACGAACTTTGCATCCCCCGCGATACCCACTGCCATCCTAATAAGGCGGTAGGTAATTCTTATTACAATGGCGGAACGATCGCCACCGCCGGCCCGGCGGTGGGGATCATTCCGCCATCGTAAAGAGCCCCTAAATTTCTAAATCTTCCAGTTTTAAAAAATAATATATACATAAAATAAACATAATTTTGCTAACATATATTTATTTAAATAATTGATTGTATATGTCTATGTTGTTTAATGCATTTACTACGTAGATGTGGCTGCAGGATTAAAAATTGCAGCCTGGAATGTTAATGGGCTAAATAATGGACACAAACAAATCGCAATTTTCAAAGATATATGAGATTGTCAAATTGATGTTGCATGTTGCTCGAAACTCCTTAGAAAGCTCACAGGATTGTTCAACAGTATTTGCTATCCGCTAGCCTAAGGGAAACTTCACAGGACACCAATACATGCCCTCATTTGAAGAAGGCTTTACTTCTGTGCGGCTTTTAATGTGACACTAGAACCTTTATTAGATCGCGACACCAACATTCAGAAACAAAGGGCATGTTTCTTTTTATGGATGTTCTAGTGGGATTGCTTTCTGATTGTCAAGAATATAGTCTCTGTTCTGTGCTGCACTCTAACTATTCACACTTTGACTAATTCTTTGTCTCATCAACTATGATTTTGGGTGTTAGTAGCCCATACTCGCCCACAGATCATTGAATAAATGACCTTGAAGTTCAAATCCCTCCATGTAGGTGTAAGAAACAGACATGGGCTTTAGTTTATCAGCTGTTGACTGATCAGGAGTTCACATCACAGGGTCTCTCTTCATCACTGAACATTTCAACAAAAATCAGGAAAATCATACACATCTTTTATATGTGATTCAATTAAATCCCTCTCGGTGGCCTCATATCATCATTTATTGAGAAGTGCAGGCAGAATGAGATTAAACAAAATAAGAAGTTTATGAAAGAAATAGCAGGACTGCTGGAATTACATCACAAAGCTATTATTGTGTACATCCTTGGTTGAGAGTCAATAGCACGGGTTCTCCAACAGTAGCTTGTGAGCTACTGGTACCTCTTCAGCTACCCGTAGGTAGCTCTCCTGTGTGAGGTCAGCTTACTACATTAGAAACGTTTGCTCATTTGAAGTATTATATTTGTACCAAAATTGAAAATAATGTAATCAAGACAAATGCGTGTCTATTTTCAGATCTCATAAAGTATTTTTGAGAGAAAAATGCTTGCATTTCAAAAATATATATTAAACTGACATTTCAGTGTGGCATTGGGGAGACTTTTTTTTTTAATTGGAAGAGTTTGCATGAGAGAAGGAAAAAGTAGACTTAAGTTAAACTAATGGTGTAGCAACAAGTTCATTTAAAACATTTCTTACTTCAGAGCATAATACAAAGGGGTCAATTAGGATGACGGTCGGAAAACCATCCCGACTGCCATGGTAGCGGAAATCAACCGTCTGCAGGTACCGCGGCAAAACTGGCAGTCAGATTAGGATCAACCGCCAGAAAAATCCGACCGCGGCGGAATGATGCCACAAAAGACCACCGGTAGTGGGTGGAGCAGGTGAAAATCCGTCTGCGGCGGTCAAATTCACGGCGGAAAAACCCACACCCGTTGCAAGGCCGTCGGAGTGACGGCACGCACAATTAGGATACCTTTGAGGTGACAGCGGAACGATCCACTGTTTCCAAATGCCGCGATCGCAAACAGTGATAAATGGGAGAGCCGGCGGAAGGGCTATTCCATACCCACCGCCATAGTCGCACCAGAACTATTATGGCAGTCGGAAAAAAAACACACACATCACACCCCATTTGAGAGACCTGCACTGGCTCCCCATCAACAAGAGGATAACCTTCAAACTCCTCACCCACACACACAAGACACTCCACAACAACGAACCAGCATACCTCAACAGCCGACTCAGCCTATACACCCCCACCCACCAGCTCCGATCTGCAGACTGCGCCCTCACCACCGTCCCCCGCATCCGAAGAGTGACCGCCAGCGGCAGATCATTCTCCCACCTCGCCGCCAAGACATGGAACACCCTCCCCATCCGCCTGCGGCAGACCGAAGACCTTCTAACCTTCAGGAGACTTCTCAAGACCTGGCTCTTTGAACAGTAGCAGCTTCCCCCCTCAGCGGCGCCTTGAAACCCTCACGGGTATGTAGTGCGCTCTATAAATGCTATGATTGATTGATTAATTGAACAAGGCCACCAAGTGCACACAACAAACTAGCTCAGCCCCAAAAAACACCTAACATACCCCAAGGACACACCCCCATGGCAACCAACAAAATATAAATCCCAGGACAACCCACACAACACACCTGACAGGAATACACCATATTGACACACCCACATAGGTGAGTATAAAACCTGCCCCTTTTCTGACCAGAATCCTTTGCACTACTCAAGCCCTGAAGGAACTAAACCCTGCAGCATATTGGATAGGCAAAACAACACACCTCTCACCAGCACAACAACACACACACACACCGCCTACACCACCCCTACCAGCCTCGCAACTGCACCTCAAACCATTTGCACATCACACACCATGGCACAAAAGAAAATGCCCAAATTCACTGACAATGAGTTGTGAGAGTAGAACCACAATTGTTTGGTCACCTGGTCCAACATACACCATTAGCCACCAGAGAACAAATGTGGGGAAGGATAGTCAGCAAAGTCAATGCAGTAGGGACAACCCCGCGCACTAAAAAGGAAATCATGAAGTGGTGGCATAACTTGAAGAGGCAGGTGAAACAGAAGAACTACAAGAACCGTCAGCTGGCTCAGATGACTGGCGATGGCCCTCCCATTCCACCAAGAACATTCACTGCATGGGAGGAGAAGGTGCTTGCCATACTGCATCCAGAGAGTCTCATAGAAATAGGCGGGAGAGTGGAGGCTGGTAAGTACAAACAAATGTCTACCATCACACTGCACTGTACTGTCTTGCACAACTACAAAGCTACACATCCTAGGCCCAAATGCACTCATGTGCACCACACACTCCCCAACACATGTCTCACAGATCAAACATTCACTCCCTCTCATTCACCCCAAAGGTAGCTTGCAACATTCCCTGGGTTGCATGTGTACAGGCAGCCAGCACTACAACTCCCACCAGGCCCCCTGTCCCACAGCTCAGCATGATGGAACACTCACCCCACCCAAGAGCCATGTGCAACCAATCACTTCCTCTGCTCCACCGGGAGCCAGCCATCTCAACAGGGAGGGGTGTCTTTGGATAGGCAGCCAGCAGTCCACCTCCCGCCAGGCCCCCTGTCCCTCAGCTGCTAAGCATGATGGAACACTCCCCCCACCCAAGAGCTATGTGCAACCAATCACTTCCTCTGCTCCACAGGGAGCCAGCCATCATAACAGGGAGGGGTGTTTGTGTACAGGAAGCCAGCACTACAACTCCCAACAGGCCCCCTTGTCTCACAGCTCAGCAGGTTGAGCACCCACCCCACCCAGAAGCATGTGGCTGCCATTATATTACCCTCAGGTAGGTAGCCATCTTCATAGGGAGGTGTGTATTTTGGTTGGATGGCAGCACCACTACTCTCCCCAGACCCCCTTGTCTCACAGCTGAGCAGGATGGAGCACACCCCCACCCAGAACCATGTGACAGCAATTGCATTGCTCAGCGTCACCTAACAGGCAGGTAGCCATCTTATGCTCTCTTGTCCCACCCCAGAGCAGGATGGGACACTCCTTCCCCTAAGAACCATGTGCAACCTATTCCCTCCCTCTGCTCAACTTGTTTGTGGGTGGGAGTCCAGCACTACAACTCCCAACAGGCCCCCTTGTCACAAAGCTGAGCAGGATGGAGCACTCCACACAACGACAACCAGGTGGCAGCCATTGAATCTCAGTCATCAAACTTACAGGTAGGTAGCCATCTTAACAGGGAGGGATGTGTGTGTGTGTGGCTACCACTACAACTCCCACCAGGCCCCCTTGTGCCAAAGCTGAGCAAGATGGAGCACACCACACACCCATAACCATATGGCAGCCATTGAATCTCAGTCATCAAACTTACAGGTAGGTAGCCATCTTAACAAGGAGGGGTGTGTGTGGGTGGGGGCCAGCACTACAACTCCCATCAGGCCCCCTTATCCCCCCTGAGCAGGATGGAGCACTCCACCACACATCCAGAAAGATGTGTCAGAAATTCCCCCAAATGTGCCAACAGAACGGGTAAGTAGACAGTGCATGCACCCCACCATTCCTCTCTAAAAGCATTGAGCCATATGACAACACCAGCCCTCACATCCCACCACAATTGTCCCAGATCCAATTGCCACTTACAGTATGCAGACAGCTAAGCGCATGTAAATGTCAGAGAAACCAAAGTGTGACTCACCAAATCATATGTTGGAGAAATTCAGTGCACAATCATGCACAGCACTGAATGCTATCTTTAAGTGTCATGGGGGCAGAGCATCAAGGACCATAGGTAAACAAAGCAATCATGGTCTGAAGTACAAATAAAGCAAAGGACATGACATGACAAAGGTATGCATGAGAAAACAATGGGTAGTTCATGCTCAGATGTAACGTCTGCCATGCAGAGTAATCAACAAAGATGCTTCACATAAAGTCGGTGTGCCGCTAGTCGTTAGATGACAACATGTCCTTGTAATCACAAAATAAACATGTGGCGCATGGTATCCATTGACATATCACACCATGGATAAGTAATGTCTGTACCTCCACATCATGTCATGGTGCACAGTACTGTGCAGACATACAATGTGATAACTAGTAAACTGTGTGGTGTATAACCTGTAAATAAGGTACATCTAACACCAAGCTTGAGGGGTGCACTTCAATGACCATTTCCCCACTGTTACACAGGTGACCTAGAACTGACAGCAGAAGACTATCACACCAACCTGCAGAGCCAGTCTCCACCCCCTGAACATGGAGTCTCTAATGGTGACTCCCTGGATTTTGAGGATGCGGAGCCAGAAGCCGGCCCATCAGGCATGCCAGATCGCAACAGGTCCCAGGATCCCACTGTCCCCTGCTGTAACCACCTGTGCGGCCTCCACCACCACCACCACCACCACCACCACCACCACCACCACCACCACCACCGCTCGCTGCCTGCAACACTCTCCCTGCTTCAGGGGATGAACACCCCACCCCACAATCTGAGGAGGGCAGGGAGAGTAGGCGGGTGCGTATATTGGTGACGCCACAGGTCCGGAACAGCAGGGCAGGTGGGAAGGCAACTGTACACTGGGACCAAAGCCCTGGCCAACATCGCCAGAGTCCTTGGGGCCTATGAACGAGCCCAGGGACACACGGGCCAGGCTCTGGAAGATTCCTGTGAGCTCCGCCTGCTGCTGAAGTCCATAGACACCCGCATAGGCCAAATTGTGGACCTCTTCGGCCAGCTTGTGACGGTTCTGGGAGAGGCCTGCAGTCCAAACAACAGCTCCACCTCCCTCCAGTGGCCCGCAGGATGACAGTTCCCCAACCTCCCCTGTGGCCACAGAGAGGGGGGAGTCCTCAGACCCCGCTGAGCCCATAGCAGAGGCCCCCCCAGCCAAACTTTCAAGGGGCCGTCCAAAGAAATCCCAGGAAGAATCCCGTGGCAAAGCACCAGCCAAACGCCAGTCAAGGAGCCAGCCATGATGGCACCCCTCCTCACCTTGCCATTGACTTTGTCGACTGTCCTTCCCTACACTGCCAGGTTAATGGCATCCGTCTGTTGGACTGGGTCACCACATCAATGTGGTGACTACTCGATTGTCTCATCTTCCTTCACTGACAACTCATTGATTCACTTTCCACCTTTTTGTAAATATTCACTTCCCTGTCACATATACCCATTGTAAATAAACACTCTTTACACACCTATGTGTTCGTGTCAGCTCCATGTTTATCACAGGATGCACAATGTTGACTCTGTTTACAATGTACCAGGAGCAGTGATTGTTTTGAGGCATTGAGAGGCTGAAGGGACCTAGGAAAACACAAGAGAACACTATTCACTTGTCAGATGATGGCATCACACCCATTACACAACACTTGTCATCAAGGTACTCAAATCTGCACACATTACAATGAGCAACAGTACCAACATAGACATCCTGTAGCTGTGCATGACTACCCTGTCCCAGAAACATTAGCAGCCAGCACAGAGCCAACAACAGGCAGCAGTCACAAAGATCACCTAGGCCTTTTCAGCAACAACAAAATCTGCAGACAATGGCACTGTTGTATGTTTTCACTCACCTTCAAGGAAAGTAGCGGTTGATGAGCTGTTGACGCAGGTCGACACCTTCCTCCTCCCAACTATCCTCGTCGCTGGACATGTGTGGGTTTGCAGGTGGGGGCCTCGGCTGCTCATCATCATCCAGGAGCAGGGGGATCTCCTTGCGCAAGGCCAGGTTGTGGAGCATGCAGCATGCAACTACGATCTGACACACCTTTTGGAGAGAGTACATCAGTACACCTCCAGTATTGTCCAGGCAGCGTAATCGTGACTTAAGTAGACCAAAAGTACGCTCCACTACACGATGTGTCCTCCCATGGTCATCATTGTAGCGGACATCCCCCGGGGTCCTGGGATTCCTCAGTGGGCTCAGCAACCAAGACCGGTTGGGATATGCAGAGTCACCTAGGTGTGAGATACGCAGACCAAAATTGTAATCTAAACAGTAGCTTAGAACAGCAAGACACACATACAGCACACTACTTGACTCTGCGTACTCACCCACAATCCACGCACGCTCTGGATGCAGATTTGCCATCAGCTGTGGTACGATGCTGTTACGCAGGATGTAGGAGTCGTGGGCTGATCCTGGAAATTTGGCACAGACATGGGAGATTATCATATCCGCTTGGCATACCAGTTGCACATTGATGGAATGGAAATGCTTCCTGTTCCTGTAGATGTGCTCACGTGCCTGTGGTGGAACCAGGACAACATGTGTGCAGTCAATGGCACCAACAACATTAGGGATGTGGCCAAGGACATAAAAATCACCCTTCACAGCCGCCAATTCATGCCTCCTGTGGAAATGGATGTATCGGTTTCTGTATGTCATCATAGCGGACAGGACATCATGTAGCACCATGCTGAACATAGGTTGCGACATCCCACCTGCGGCGGACACCGTGTACTGGAACGAACCAGTAGCAAAGAAATGCAGGGCCGCCATCACCTTACACGTTGGTGTCAAAGCAGTTGGATAGGTTCTGCACAGTTACAGCCCAATTTGTCAGGGACCCATCACTGTAATGACAGAGTGAAACATATGGGTTGTCTGCTACCCTATTCCTCAATGAGCTATCTTAGGCCTGTGGATTGCACAAGACAAACCTTGTTATAAGGGTGTGAGATTGTAAGATCATGTCCCTATATGTGATCTCCATGACACAGGTAGCCATTCACAGTCCAAGGACATTGAGGGGTGTGCAGTGTTGGACACAGTGAGTCTGCCCCAAAAACATCATTTTCAATGTAATGTATGTCGTGCTGGCATTCTGCATGTGTATGAGATTGCCAGATACTGTGCCCATCCTCATACCTGCATGCATCTAGGTATGATTATCTCATGCTAATGTACTACATGTCATGCTGTATTGTCTCTGCTAAACATATCTGAATAGATGTGCTGAGTGTGTGCTTGCTCCTGTACTGAGACACAGTGGTACATAACCCAGTGTCACTGAAAATTGCTCTCCTTGTCTCCCATGCCTGCAGCTTAAGGCCGTATGGAGGGCCATTGCAAGCAAGGTGCAGGCTCTGAGTGTCTCCAACCAATGGCACACACACTGTGACAAGAGGTGGCATGACATCTGCCGGCTGAGCAAAAACGTGGCAGAGATGACGCTGGGGCTGCTCCATCGGACTGGCAAGTTGACACGCAGGAGCATGACACCACTAATGGCCCCCATCTTAGCTGTGACACAGCCTGACCTGGATGAACGTTTGAGGGCCCATCAGCAGCAAGCTGGGGGTGAGTATTCTGCAAAGGGTGACTTTGGGTGTCAGTGACTGCATGTATTCAAACCCTGGGCCAGTGATGGGCTCTGTGATGTTACTAGTGTTATGCAATGACCTGTAAGTGGCCTCTCTGTTGGGTGCAGCTGTCATGCATTTTAGCTACATGTACTTTTTAATGTTATTGATGTAATGGCCCTTGGCGTTGCATTCTGAGTTGTGGCCTATGGCATTGGCTGCATTGCAATGTGCTTTCGTCAATGTGTGCAGTGCCTGACCTCTAGATTGTGAGAACTACACATCTGACACAAATGTGCAACTGTATTTGTGCACCAAAGCATGGCATGGTGGATGGCAGGAACTCATGGCCATTGCTAAATGACATTTTGGAGTCTGTGTCTGTGTTGTCCCCTTATGTTGACTCCATATGTGACTGTGACAACATGTTGGGATATGCATCTTTTTCACCCGCGGAGACCTAGGTATGCTCACAGTGATCTGTATGTCAGGTTACATGGTGGCACGGGCAAGCTATTTGGCTGTGTGGACATCACATGGGTCAATGATGCCAAGTGTGCATGCTACCAGGCATCCTTTGAGTTTTGAATTAAGGTTGTACAGGATGTTGTGCAACTTGGGGTTATCATCATCTTGTTTTGTGCTTTGCGTGCATATGATGTTTGTGTGTATGGCACTAAACTGAACCTACGTCTCTGTCTCTTGCAGCATCTACCAAGGGCACGGAAGGACATGGGACAGACACCAGTGGTGAGGCATCTTGCACGACTGCTACACATGATCTCACTGACTCTAATGTGATCAGCGTCTCGGAGGGGGACAGGAGTATCCTTGAGGAATCCCACCCGGAAACACCAACCTCTAAGTTATCTGACGCCAGCAGTGATACCCCAATGTTGGCAGGCCCAGGGAGTGGGAAATCTGCCTCCTTTTCAAGCATACAGAGTCCAGTGCCCACCCTCCCAGCTACTTCCACTAGTGCTGAACGTGCCCGTGGCCCTAGGAAGGTAAGAGTGTCCTTACCCCTGGCACCGCTGCCCCTGTCTCCCCTGCTGCCCTCAATGTTGAGGCGGTGGACCTTTTGCGCCAGCTGTGTGTGGGTCAGACATCTCTCCTGAATGCCTTCCAAGACCATGACAAAAAGTTGGAACAGATAGTTGCCTTCATGGAGGGCATTCATTCAGACGTGGGTGAGCTACACAGGACTGTCCAGTCTTTGTCCTCTACAGTGACGGCAGCCATTCAGCTGTCACAGGCTCAGAGTCCAGCTCCAGTCCCTTTGGCAACTCCCCTGCCAGTGGCTACATGAGATAGTGACCACACACCATAGCCCACAAGCTCCAGGTACACCACACGCAGCACACAACAGCAGTAGCCCAAGCGGGCCAGAGCGTAGACACCATCCCCCAAACAAACTAAAGTGACACAGGAGCGCAAAGGCAAAAGCCTTTCAGGTGACACTCAGGGGCATCAAGCCAAGAAGCAGGCCTCAGGCTCACATGCCTCAAAATCAGTCCCATCCAAGGACACTCCCGTCCCAAAAGCATCTCCCAAAGACAGGCAAACAGTTGCCGTGCCTGCTGTGAAGCTGGTGCCTGCTAAGAATCTGCAGAAAAAGCCCTCTAAGGCAGGTTCACCCACAACCTCAACTCCAACCCACACCCCTGTGAAGCTGGGACAGGAGGGCACTATGGGGGGTTCACCTGGTTAACAGGGGATGGAGGGGAAAAGGCAAGGCCAGGTCAAGCATACCGCCAGATCCAGCAGATCCCCAGAGGGAGGGCCTCCACCTGCACCTGATGCTCCTGTGGTGGAGAGTGTGCCTGTTGTGCCCGCCCCACTTCCCACTCCTGCCAAGAAAATTATTTCCTATAAAATCCCCAAGAAGTGAAAAGGCACCCCTCCACATTCTCCCTCACACACTGTGTCTCAAGGCATCATGTCTCTGCCTCCACGTGCTACCACACCACCCAGTCCAAGCAACCCTCTGGCTCACAAAGCCACTGATGCCTTCCCATGTCAGTGTACTGTGTCACCCATTCCCTGTGCAGCTTCTCATGCACACATGTGACTACTTTGAACTATGGACTGGTCACTGGCCTTGCTGTTTATTACTGTGTTTGCCCATTCCCTGTGCAGCTTCTTATGCACACATGTGCCTACTTTGAGCTATGGATTTGCCACTGGCCTTGCTGTTTATCACTTTGGATTCCCATTCCCTGTGCAGTTTCTCAAGCACACATGTACTTTATTCTACTTTTTACTGGCCAATGGCCTTTCTGCTTGTCACTATGGATGCCCCTTCCCTGTGCAGATTCTCATGTCCCTACTTTGCACTTTGTACTGGCCAATGGCCTTGTTGTTCATCACTTTGGATGCCCATTCCCTGTGCAGCTTCTCATGCACACATGTGCCTACTTTGAATTGTGGACTGGCCACTGGCCTTGCTGTTGTCTACTTTTGATGCCTATCTGGGTAATATGTAATAAAGACAGTTCCTCCTGTTGTCTGCTTTGTTAGTGTCCTTGTTTAAAAAAAACATTTCTCTATGGGTATGGTTTCATGTGATGAGTTTAGTGGGGATGAGATGCACTCCCAGGTAATCCAAAAAGTTAATCATTTGTAAACCACATTCCTCTTTCAAACGTTTTTGACGTGCAAAGCTTGCTACGCGCTTCATCTCCTTGCGCTACAACATTACTAAACAACGAAGGACCCATCCTAGGTTCCACCAAGCTGCACAGCCACATCACTGCCTGAATCCAATGAATTAAATTCATTTGTTTTGTGGTTTACAAATGATTAACTTTTTGGATTACCTGGGAGTGCATCTCATCCCCACTAAACTCATCGCATGAATTCTTTCGTCTTCAATGAGATTGCACCCACGTTGAAAATGATAAATTAACAGGTTAAGTAAAATAGGTGATTAAAAAATGATAACGTACTGCGCAGAAGCTGGACTCCCTGTCGAACTGAGAATTATGAACAAGCTAAGTCTATAAGCATTTTGTGGAGAGAGAAACACTGAAAATGCACGCAATGAATAAAATTCCTGAAGGGAAATGCGAGGACAATACTAATTCGGACATAAGTTGTTATGGAAGGGAGAGGCTTTACCTTCATAAATATTACCTAATTGGGAAAGTCAGGGAAACAGTGGGTTTTACGTAACATACCAGGTGTAAGGGGACATGATATATTGCATTCTGGGATCGGTAGTAATACGGGTTAAAAATTGTGGAGGGAGTAACAGAGTTAATGCATTTAATCACCTGCAGAGTGTTAAGAAGGGCGGAAACACAGAAAAACAGCTTCTAAAAGCATTAGATTCAGTTTTCAGTTAAACAAGACACGCGCGCCTCGGCATGCTGGAGAAGAGGAAAGAGAGATTTTAAACAGGATAAAGTTATTTTAGGAACCGTTTATGGAGGTTCATAAATTATTCAGCATGTCATGGTAAGCGTTTAGAAGCTCATCGAATTTTCCGGTTCTTTTAAAAAGTAGCACTGTTTTAACCACAATTAGGGGTCGACTTACTCAATACCTTGGGGTGATTGGGATATGCGAAATATACATGAATAAATGCGGGCATAGAAATGATGGTATACAATTTGTAGGAGGCAATTTTTTCGTATATATGTCTGAGCAAATCATAGTGCTTTATGGAGAAGTATATTGCTAACATTTTTAGGGGTTTATATATTTATTGTTTGAAGTTCAGTGAAATGCTTGGTTGTGAACAACAGTTATAAATACATACTTGTTTATATTTACATTTTTAGATGCCCCTGATGAAGGGAATTCATTCCCGAAATGCATTGGGTCTGTTACAACTAAATAAATCATGACATGGAACCCATTTTATGCTTCTGAGAATTTTTGAACACCAACGTTGAAACATGGATTGAATAAAATGAATTGAACAAAAGAAAGAAGGATGAAAATAAATGAAGAGAAAAAAAGAGGAAAATGAAGTTTAAAACAAATGAATTTAATTCATTGGATTCAGGCAGTGATGTGGCTGTGCAGCTTGGTGGAACCTAGGATGGGTCCTTCGTTGTTTAGTAATTATGGTTTCATGTGACACATGCTCAGTATGCCACTTCGACATTGCCAATTGCTTGTTTTACTTTTTCAGGGTTTTCCAGTGGTGAGGGGCACATTAGTTCTTCTTCATTCTGGGGCTTGAGAGTTCAATGATGGGTGCTTGTGATGATCTACTGTTATCCTAATCATTCTATGGTCAGGTTAGCTAAATTGTACACATGTCATGTTAGGGTGCATTACCAGCACAGAGGGGAATTCTATCCACAGGATTACAGGCATGCTGGCCAGGGTCCATCATGTCTGTGTGATATTTCTTGATGAGTGAACAGCAGTGTTGATGTATGGTCCTCTTGTGATGGCCTGTCTTCCTAGTCACATGGGTACATTTGAATGTGTGGACTTGAGTGGTCATGAAGTGTGAAGGGGGTGACTTGGTCAGTAGTGGTGATGTGTGTGTGCCCCTGCAATGCCAACTGGAGACATGTATGACCTAGGAGCTGAGTGCCTGGTTGTTTTAATTGTCAGCCCTGTGCTTGTGATTGTGTGCACATGTAGGAGTTGTGGGTTGTGCACTGTGCAGTGTGTTGTTGCTGCCAGTTGTGAGTATGCAGAGTGTGTGACTGCCAAGTCTGTGTTGTGTTTTGTTGATCAGCCATGTGTCTTGTTACTGTTTGTGCTCACCGTGCAGACCTGCTCAGCCTCACTGACATTGTTGGTGAGTTTTCTCATGCATTGCTGTCACTTGAGCCATTTTTGGCTCCAGTATAGTATGAGCGATGTGGAGTCATACCACTCCCTATCTGTGCTTCAGATGCCTACCCATTGTGAGTGACTCCTCCATGTATTTGTGTATAGTACACTCCTGACCTGTCCACTACTGACATACATACCACTTCACTCTCATGTCAGCTATCCCCTTGGGTAGCCAGTGTGTGAGCCTCCCCACCACTTCATTTGTTACACTATGCTTTGTGGTGCTGATCTGTGCACAGGACCAATGTGCCACTCAGGACAGTTTCCCCATTAGTTATGTGTGAATTTCTTATACTGGTTTGCAGTCATGGTTGCTCATGTGCAGTGCATCTGTTTGTGCTGCACAGTCCTCTGGTCACATTGTTTGCACCTGGGTGTCCCTGAGTTGTGCATCTGTGAGTGTTGGGTTAGCTGTATGTGTGTTTGCTGTGGTACTGCTACAATTCCAGAGTGTGATGTTGTATGTGTGCTGCGCTGATTTGTGTTGTGAGAGTACATGGTGTGACACGTAGATGTGTGTGCTACTGATTTAGTTGTTGTGCACACACTGCTTGGCCTGCATGCAGTGCTGTCAGTGTATGTTGCCTTATACTCTGTGTGTGATGTTTTATCTGCATTACATTGAGTGTGAGTTGTTTGGGCATTGTGATACATTCAGATGTGTTTTGCAAGTGTAGTGTGCATTACTTGTGTGTGTGTGTCACATGCAGCAAGGTGTACTCTTGTTACTGGGCTTGTTTTGAGTGCACACTAGTGCTATGTCCTCCTATCTTTGACCTGTCACTTGTCAGGATTGTGCATGTGCATTCATGTGGTACACTATGACACCATGTTGACTTGATGGGTGGTGTGGTGTGTCTGTCTGTGTTAGCTTCTTGTCCCATTGATCCCGGTTTGTGTTCATGATTGTTTTGAGATGATGCACATCTTGTTTGAGTTGGATGGTGTCTGTGCATTGGTCATGGGTGACAATGTTGTGTACTTCTATTCTGTCTGGGGTACCATTGCCTTTCCACTGTTTGGATGGCCATATGTGGGCTTGTTGTACTTCTGTGTATGTTGTTTGAGAGGTTTGTGTTTGACTATTGTTTTTGTGTCAGCATTGGTTCAGGCATCCCTGAGTGTGATGTTTGTGTATGCACCCCAGGGAGTGTGATTGGTTGTTAGTGTACTCACAGAACATCATTTGCACCATTGTGTGTGTTTAACACTGGTGTTGAGTGCTGCAGGTGTGAGGTGGGTAGAGGAGGGGTATGTGTGAAGGATCCAACTTGTGTTTGACAGTCAGGGAGTGTGGCAATGAGCCATGTGTGTTGTGCTGATGTCATACACATGTCAAGTGAGTTGAGACAGATGTGTGGCTGATCACTGTTTGACTTCAGACACTTCCTATAATTTCTGTGCCCATGCATGGCTTCCCTTGATGTCTCCCTGAGTTGTTGAACAGAGGTCACTTTGGCCTAATTCCACTCACTGTACCAACCATGTCTGATTTGATGGCCTAAGGGTGGTGAGATATGTTCCTTCTCTTGCATGTGATGTACACATGCTTTGAGGCTTGCTCCATGGCTTTCCTGCACTGTCCACTTCACTTTTGGCTAGCCCATTTATTGTCCTTCATTGCTGCTGACATCTGGTATGTGTATGTGGCTGTGTGTCAGTGTGGGGTGTTTCTGAGTGACTTGACAGGCAGTGTGTATTGTTGAGTGGTTGTTCATATGCAGTGTGAGTGTTCTATTTTGTGATTGGACTCCGTTTGCTAGACATGAGTGGAGGGTAGGTGTGAGGTGGAGGAATGCCTTGCCCCTGAGCTTCTGTGCAGGGTGTTCCTCTTCACCCCCACCTTTTGAGACAGGCTCCCTGGTTGTTCGGTGTGTGTGGTGTAGGGTCTGGGTGCACCTGGCTGTTTAATTGTGCAGGGGGTGCACAGGAGGAGCACACAGCATGTCCCCAAATGGGTGTCGGGGGCGTAGTGTGTGAAGGGTGGAGGTGGGGCCCTGTCACTCTTTGTGGACTGCCCATGCCTGGCGTTGGCCCTGCCTACTACATTGTGCACAGGTTTTCCCACGTCTGCACCTCTGTGGTGATGTGACCGGGACATTGCTATGATTTCTCGGTTGATGGGTGACCCGGAGGGGTGATTTAGTGACAGGTAGGACATGTGTGGGTACACTTGGGGATGTGTTCATGTCCCCACTAGAGTTTCTGATGTGGACAAGAACCGTATATCAGCCCAGGAATTGTGAGTTGTGATTGTGTGCGGAGTTGTGTGATTGTGTACCTGCGGCGTTGTCCGCGACGGTCTATTATTTGCTGGTAGTGGATTAGGTACAGCACCAGAAAGGCGTGTAGAGCTGGATCCATTGTGGTCAGGACCGGGTGGAGGGGACCGGGAGTCTGGTTTCGGGCTCCGCTGTCGTGCTTCAGCCGTCTCCGGTTGGGTGGTTTCTCCACTGCGGTGTGATGGGCTGTTTGGGGCATCTTGATTTGTACGGCGGATGGGACGTCATTCCCCACGGCGGTGGGTCTCTATTGGCCCCCACCACTGCAGTGGCAGGCGCATTTTTATGGCGGTTCACGTCGCACCGCGGCAGACGGGAAATGGGCTATGTTTGCCCATTGTAATATGCCGGATGTGAAGACCGCTGCTGGCATGCGGAAAATGACATTTTCGGCCACAGCCAGCACCGCGGAAGGTGCCTCCGCCCGCCATCCTAATGAGCCACAAAATGATCTAAAACATCTCAGCACATGCATTCTTCTTTTCCCACTGGTGTGGTCCTGGAACCCTTGGTTTACCCAATTCGGGTTCCAAGTGGGAGAGGGGTCAGGTGAGACTGAGAGGATCCGGCTCTACACCAACAACATCTTTCTTTATATAACTCGACCCAGAGAAAACATACCAATAATATTACAAGTCTTTGATGACTATGGCACACATTCCAGGTATTCGATTAACTGGTATAAGTCTAGCCTGTACTACAGAGGCACAATACTTGATCTACACAGCCTGCCTCGGAGACTGAGAGTAGAAATAGAAGGTTTATAATATTTGTGCTTATTTGTCACCGTAGATAGGAGAAAAGACCTAGAACATAATCTTTTTTTTAAAACATCTTTATTATTAAACATAGAACAAGCTTTAGTTCAATATCAATTCAGATATTACATAGGAGGAGAGACAGATGGTACAAGTTTACAATACTTAATATACACCTGTGAGGAGTCCCCTCTACACACCGTCACACCTGAGAAATGTATGATGGCGGCCGCGACAAGTCAAACAGAAAGTCAGGTTAGCAGTCTAGTGGACCAACTGGACTTTCCTAACGAGCCACCAATCAGAGCCAACTCGGGCGGAGCTATGGGGGATATAAAGGCGGATCAAGGAATACCAGGAAGTGCAGCAACGAAAGAAGAAGACACGGACACGGAGAAGGAGACGAACATCGGAGGAACAAACAAGGATGAGGCAGAGAAAGAGACGGTGTCCGGGGACGAACAGCACCCAACCCAGGAGAAGCAGTACACCGAAGGCCGCTCCAGGAGCAACGCACTTGAGTCCAGCCCTCCAACGGTTGGAGAAGAAGCTGAGACTCCCTCCCCCACGGCCCAGGAGGGTCGTGGGTTAAGGCAAGTACCCGAGGCTGGGTTCTTTTCTCTGTGGGGCTGATGGGCAGGAGTCAAGGCTCACAACCCCTTCCTACACTAAGCCACCCCCTTGCACTTAGGCACAGCACGACAGGGACACCGGTGAAGGGTGCACTCACCTCCTAATGTATGTTGTAAACTTCAGATCAGAGATCTGATTCTTGTTTTCTTTCTCTTTTGTTGTTTCTCTACCACGCCCTGTGACGTCCACTGACAAGCCACAGACTCCCGTCACCTCCCGAGGATGCCCAGTGATACCAGGCAACATCTCTGTAGCAAGAGAAGAAAAGAACCCCAACTGGACTTAAACTGAGCTTTACCCTATTCATTACCCTATGCCCCAATTCAGCCCTGAATCTGGACCAGGAGGGCATTAAGCAGGACGCTATCGTTTTTTTGTTTGTATTACTTACATCTCCTTAAAATAAAACAGAAACCTCCTCATAGGAGACCGCAAGAAAGAAATCTCCCCAGTGTGTTTTTTTACATAACCTTGAGTGGCCCGCCCCTACCAGTAACAGTCTTACAACACCCCATTGTGATTACCTGCTACCTCAATACACAAAATTTGCAAAGGCCTCTATACTTGGCCCAGGCACCCCATATCTTTTCACCTTTACGTGGGCATCCCCGACTTTGATATATCAACCGTTCCGCCCCGTAGCACCAGTTTGGCTTCCCAACAAACTTTATACAGGTTATACAAAAGATGTATCGTGGGCATCCATGCGACTGATAATACATTCAACTAACGTGGGTGCATGGAAGGTGAACAGGGCAACAAGACAGGAGTGCCCCCTCTCCTCAACTCTATTTGCTCTTTTTATAGAGCCTCTTACTATAACCATAAGAACAGACAGTGGTATAGAACCACCCGTTAGTTGGATGCTGTCAATTAAACTGTACGCGGATGACATTGCACTGTTTTTGAAACAGGATCTAAAAAATCAGAGGGTATTTGACATTTTCTACCTATTTCATTTGGTGGGTGGATACAAGATAAACAAACTAAAAACTGAAATTCTCTCATGCAATTGCACCACAGACACTTTATTCCCTGAACTATGCCCCCTTGTTAATCCAAATCATAAATTAGTCAAAATGGCAGTGACATATGGAGAGGATGTCCATCAGTAGATAAAGGGTTCTATCAGGCACTCAACTCATGGCGGATAAACACAAGCCCACAGGTTTAAACCTTCTAACCTGGAACATTGGGGGTTGGGGAACCCACACAAATGCAGGCAAGTCCTAACCTACCTGGATAGACACAATATCCACATTGCCATGCTATAGGAAACACATTTTGGGTCCGGGACAGAACCAGTATTTGCATCATGCTGGGCAGAACACAAATGCTTCTCCTGGTGCTCTACATACACAAGAGGCACAAAAATACTAATTAAAAAGAGCACGCCATACATGGCAATGGAGGCACTGCAGGACACACAAGGGCGCTTCAGCATCATGTGGGGAAGATTAGCTACATACTCCGTTACCCTGTTGTGCTGTTACGGCCCAAATGTAGACGACCCTTCCTTTTTAAATATTCTCTCGGGTAAGGTGATGGGTATAGGGTCCACCTATGTAATTTGCGGGGGAGACTTTAATACCTAGCTGGAACCCCGCAGAGATAGAGCCAACCCCCAGCCCCACCATTATACACCCACGCAAAAGCAGCTCCAACATATAGTTACAGACAATCAGCTATTAGATGCATGGCGGCATCTTCACCCTCAGTTGGAAGAAGGCACTCATTACTCTGCAGTGCACTCAACATGGTCCAGACTTAACTACTGGATCGTCTCCAGGGGAATGAGAACCTGGGTTGCACAAGCTCAACATCTAGCATGCACGTTCTCGGATCACTCTCCGGTGCAATGTAGACTTGACCCCCCGACTGAATGCATCCCACGCGCAGCTTGGTGGCCCAACTCAACAATGTTGCTGAACGCTTCTTTTAGAGAAGAGGTGGGGTAGGATATGCACAAATTCTTTCATATGAATAACCAGTCAGTTACCTGTGTAGCCACAGTGTGGGAGGCATTTAAAGTCACAATACGTGGTATGTGTATTGCGCTGGGGGAGGAGTGTTGCATGACATAAGGAACACCCTTACCTGCCTGAAAGTTGACCTCAAACTGCTGGAAAAACAGCAAGCGGATTCTCCAGCAGGGGCAACACGAGTTGACCTCAGAGATAAAATAGCAGAATACAAGGAAACAGCAGAAAGGGAATGTCAATTCCGCAGCAAGTACTTACGGGCCCGTAGGTACAGGGAAGGGTAAAGACCGGGAAAGGCCCTGGCGGATCAGATACAGCATCCTAGATTCTCTAACTACGTGTTAGAGGTACAAAATGCAAAATGCACCATACATAAAAATACATAAAACATCCTGCAGGCATTCACTAACTATTATACCGAACTCTACTCTTCAAAAGTGTTAGATTTGTGGGTTTCTAGTTGGCAGAGGTAGGGACCTTTGACCAAATAGGGGCCCTTGTGTCTAGTCAGGGTAAGGGGGCACACTCCTAAAATAACTCCTGCTCACCCCCTTGGTAGATTGTTATGAGCAGACAGGCTTATCTCAGAGGTAGTGTGTAAAGCACTTGTGAACACATACAGTAACCCAGTGACAACACTACAGATGGACACCACACAAGTTGTAGTATAAAAATAAGTATTCTTTATATAGATTTAACACAAGACCATAAACGACAAAAATCCACAATACTGTACTTAAAATGGTACAATTAGCTTAGTTCTCTTTAGATGTTAAAATGCAACACTTTGAGTTCAATGTACCTTAGGATGCGTAACGCTATACAAAGAAAGTGTTGCAGGGAAGGTGATGCGTCGGTTCCTTACATGCAAGAATGGTGATGCGTCGGGTCCCTACTGATGCGTAGGGGATGCGTCAGTTCTTCTCTGCAAGGGGAGGACAATGCGTCGGTTTCTGACTGCGCTTCCGTGGCGTTGCAACCCGCAATGCCGTGATGCGATGAAGATCCGGTACAATGCCACAAAGATGGCGTCTTCCTCTTGATGCGACACGATGCGTGCACGTCTGACGGCCGTGCAGCGACTCGACGATTCTTCTGAGCCACGACAGGCCCTGAGACGCGCTTCCCGGTGATGCGGTGCCGTCTGATGCGACGTCGATCCTCTTCTCCGGCGATGCAAGACGCTTCTGCAACGATGCGACAACTGCAGCGGCGGCAACACGCTTCTCCATTGATGCGGCGGCGTCTGATGCGAAGTCGATCCTCTTCTTTGGCAATGCGACGACAGCGGCTGCGGCGACGGCACGCTTTTTCTTCGTGAGTCGCGCTTCCAGCTCCTTGCGACACATAGTCCTTCAGAAAGCCTTGCAAAGCAGCAGGCACTTCCAAAAGAACTCTTGGGGAGCTGGTGGGTGAAGTCTGTTGTCCCTGAGACTTCAGCAGGAGGCAAGCTCTCTCTCAAGCCCTTGGAGATCCTTTACAAGTTGATGAAAGTACACTCAAAGTTCCTCTCTCCTTTCTTTGGCAGTTTAGGCAACCACTGCAGGCCAATCTCCCAAGCAGCACTTCAGCTTAGGGATAGTCACTCCTCAGTCTCTCTGGTTCCTCTCCTCAGCAAAGGTTTCTTCTTGTTTCCCAAAGTGATCTAAAGTTCTTGGGTTTGGGTCCCAATATTTATACTCAGTTTATTTTTGTTCTCTGAAGGCAGAGAGGCCTTTGCCTAGTCCAAACCAGTTCTGGAGCACTTTGTTGACATGACTCCTTCTTTCCTTTCACAGTGCAGGGAAGAGACATCAAACGCACCAAAGGAGGAGGAGCCAGCATTGTGGAGGGAAGGTGATAGAGCGCCATGTAATTCGGATTTTGTAGGGGTGCATTATGATCACTGGTAGTCCGTACCCATATATTTAGTGGGAATTTATTAAAGTGTGCTTTAGAAATGGGGTACTGAAGGCAGCATATATCGGTGTGACTAGAAAAGTAATCAAGTCATTTATGAAGTGTAATGTAATGCTTAGTCGAAAATGTATGTTAGATAATGTATAACGAATTAGTCCACGTATAATGTGATGTGTTAGGATTTAAACGTGCACCATATGAAAGTCTGCATGTGTAGATTTGCTTATTCATGTATGCAATTTAATGAATATCAATGCTTATAGTATGGTTCTAGAAATGTGTGTTTAAAATGTATAAAGGCCTGATTGCATATATGTTTAAAGAGAAAGGCCTATTCGTTTCTTATGTTAGCTGAATATTGTAGGCTGAAAACCATTTCCCTTGAAAAGGCTGTGAGGTTTTGTGAGACTCTGCAGATCTCAGAGAAGTGGAAAGTTTCTCGTTCCCATGTTTCTGTTGCAGGTGCAAGGACACCTAGTTCGTTAGGAAGACTAATTCTTTGTTTTAGGAGTCAGGATGGTATGAGAAGCCAACACGGGAGTAAACTGGAATGCAGGGATGATACGGAGAAGGTGCCTGGGTCCCAAGGTCAAGTTAACCATCTTTGGATCGAATTCAAGTTTCAGTGGAAAAGTACCGGAGGAAGACCTGGATGTAGAGGTGTGACGAAGGGCGTGTTCTATGATTTTGGGATTTTGAATTAGGGACAGTGCCCCGTGGATTAAGCAGTTGAGGATTAGATGGGAAGCTAGAAGGAGCATCTTAGAACGGGCTCCGTACTGAGCAAAGTGAGTGTACTTCTAAGGAAGTCTTCACTTCTGACACCTTTTTACTCTCTTGCCTGGGGAAAATGCTAAGTAGGGATGTCACCCTAAAGCTAGAGTAGGGATAGCCTAACTGATTTTTCTTTGTAGATTGATGACTTCTAATATAGAGATTGGAGCAGTTATTGGTTGCCTAATGCTTCTGGAGCAAACTATTCTTCTTATCCTGAGTCGGATGAGACTCCTGCGTAGGATCTTTTTTGTATTAGTGCCCATTTATTTCCTTAACCTCGTGATGAGGTGCTTGTATGTGCAATTATTTTTGGCTTAGTAATAAACCCCTAAAATTTGAAATTCGCAGTCAGTGATCCTTTAGAGTTCCACATTTGATTTGTTTGATTTTGTGTTAAAATTGAATTTCCTCCCCTTTCTACTATTTAGCAGAAAGAAAGATCCTGGCGACCTGAGAGGATTCTTGGTGATGGTAAGACAGATAAAAATCCGGCTTCCTCAAAGGCACAGCCCTATTTAGGTCCATTGTGCAACTCCTCCCACCCATCTACATGCAGATCTTTCTATTCAGCCCTGTGCTGACTCACCCTGTCTCCTGGAATTCCCCAGCCCCTGTCACTCAAACTCCAGACAAGGAATACACAACCTAGCAGAGGCAGGCTTGGATGGTTAGACAAGAAAATACCTACTTTCTAAAAGTGGTATTTTCAAACACAGAATGTTAAAACCAACTTCACTAAAAGATGTATTTTATCATTCTGAGTTCAGGCATACTAAACTCAAATTTCTACCTAGTTCCCTGAGTCAGTTAGGATTATAAGATGTAATAATCAAACTGCCCATTCTGACCTATGGGGAACAGGTAGCCTTGCAATAGTGAAAAGCGAAAATGGCTGTAATTCACTATTAGGACATGCTACACACACCAGGGCATGTCCTACCTTATACTTACAATGCACCCTGTCCTTGAACCTACCATAGGAAAAGGGAAGGTTTAGGCACTGGCAAGTGGGTGCACTTGCTCAGTCAGCATGGCTGTACCAGACTGCACAGAGGCTCTGCGATGGCAGACCTGAGACACACTTTTACAGGCTGCTTCTGTGGGCGGCACAACCAGTGCTGCAAGCCCACCAGCAGCATTTGGCTTACAAGCCCTGGGCACTCCTGGTGCACTGTACTAGGGTCTGACAGGGAAACCAAACTAGCCAATCATGGAATCACTAATCCATTCATCAATTTACCATAGGGAGCACTTGCACTGTGGCACTGGACAGCAGTGGCACAGTGCCCAAATCATCTATAATCAGCAAAAACACATGAGGCAACAGCAAAAAATGAAAGGGAGACCCACGCCAAGGTGCCAGGTCTAACAAAATGGAACACAACCTATTCCGCTGGGAACATATTTAGATGATGAAGCACTAGGGTGGCTGGGTGATGCTCAAAGGAATTTCCTCTCACCTGAGATCGAGGAAGACAAAATTAAAGAGGCAGTAAAGCAGCTGCGCTCTGGCAGAGCCCCCGGCTCAGACGGCCTCCCGGCTGAGTTTTACAACACATATATCGAACCCTTGTCACCAGTACTCAAACAGGTATATATATAGATGCCATAGAAGAGGGTATGCTCCCTATGACAATGCGAGAGGCTACAATTGTCTCTCTCTTAAAACCCGGGAAGCCGGGCAGAAAATGCGAATTCTATAGGCCGCTTTTCCTAATAAATTGCAATGTTAAAATATTGGCCAAAGTGCTCGTTAACAGACTTAGTCTTCTTATTAAGGGTGGGCGGAATTTGCATAGTCGCATTACGCAAAGTTCCGCAAATCAGCAGAAAATCTCTGCGAGCACGCAGAATTCTGCGAGCTCGCGGAATTGCTTGTGCCGCTTGTTACACTACAGCTGTGTAACTAAAAAAACACCAGACAAATTGTCTCCAGTGACCATGTGTGTCTGTAACTTTGCCACCGCGCCGAAAGGCACCGGGGTCCCTTGAGTGAGCTGTCCATCATAGTGGGTAAAGGGCGGCAAGATGTTGCATACCACTAGTGTGTGTGGGGCAGGGCTTCTATGCGAGTTCACATGCCTCTTGTTTATAAAAGGTCAGAGACCGATCAGAGCAGCAGATGAGGACAGAGAACCTCCTGGTCACAGGAACTACACAGGGATTGCGCGCGAGAAAGTCATGGATGCAAAGACCTCCATCAAGCATCACAGCTAATTCTTGTGACAGGAGCATCATGCCAGAATGAATCCTGTCCTGCATATTTATCAAAGAAGATGCCACCATTTTGTGCAATACCTCTACTCAACTGGAGTACTTTCTACTGGCTAATCAGTAAGTGCTACCTCGTTGGGTAAATGTATAGTGCCTTTCCTACACTACAGTTTCATATAGGCCAGAAGAGATGCCTCCAGTGACCATGTGTGTCTGTAACTTTGCCACCGCGCCGATAGGCGCCGGGGTCCCTTGAGTGAGCTGTCCATCATAGTGGGTAAAGGGCGGGAAGACGTTGCATACCGCTAGTGTGTGTTGGGCGGGGCTTCTATACAAGTTCACATGCCTCTTGTTTATAAAAGGTCAGAGACCGATCAGAGCAGCAGATGAGGAGAGAGAACCTCCTGGTCAACGGAACTACACGGGGATTGCGCTCGAGAAAGTCACAGATGCAAAGACCTCCATCAAGCATCACAGCTAATTTTTGACTGTAGATATGGGGAGAAGGCACACCAGCCCAGCCTCGACCGAGCTCACAAATGTTTTGGGCTGATTAATGTGTTACCGAATTTGAGCTTCAACTCCTGCACCTGCTTTATTTATATCTGTAAGTGCTTCCTGTTGAGGTATATTTTTGTGACAGGAGCATCGTGCCAGAATGAATCCTGTCCTGCATATTTATCCAAGAAGATGCCACCATTTTGTACAATACCTCTACTCAACTGTAGTACTTTCTACCGGCTGATGAGTATGTGCTACCTCCTGCTTAGCCCCTCGACCATGCTCACGAATTCCGCTCCGCCGTGGATATTCCACGTTCCCCGCGGAACACGGAATTGCCCAATTTTCGCAAATTCCACGTGCGGAGTGGAATTTACCGCCAGTCCTACTTCTTATGAGCTCTCTGGTGTTGCCCAACCAGGTGGGTTTTATCCTGGGAGATTGACGTCGCATAACTTGCAAACTGTCTTCTCGCTGCTACAAGACGTGGACCCAGAGATAGAGGTGGTGGTAGTATTTCTGGATGCCACCAAAGCATTTGATTTGGTGGAATGGGGGTACTTGTTAGGAGTATTGGAACGTATGGGGATGCCGTTTGATTTCTTCTCATGGATTAAGCTACAAACAGCTGCAAGTGAAAGTTCTGATCAATGGAGCAGGCTCTGCCCCGTTTAAAATATCGCGGGGAACGAGGCTGAGTTACGCGCTCTCACCCATGCTCTTCGCACTGGCGGTAGAGCCACTTGCTGCTAAGCTATGACAACAGCTTCGGGAACATGCCATACGTTACCCCACCAGAAACATATTATCATATCCCTATGCAGACGATATAACAATCTATGGGCGAAACCCACGAATCAGTCTGAACCCAATATTGCGCAAATTCACTGCGTTTGGTGGGATCTTGGGTATTAATGTCAACTAGGAAAAGACTCCAATTTTCCCACTCACTGAGGCAACTCAGACATATGCTTTAGACTACCCCATCGTATGGTATCAAGCAGAAGTCAAATATTTGGGAATAGTAGTCACCAGGGATAGAATGGAACTCATGCGAACAACTATGGGAAGACCCTAGCCTCTCTGATAGACATGATAACGCAGTGGATTGCCATGCCTCTCTCAACGGCAGGACGAATACAGCTCATGAAAATAGCGATACTGCCTAAACTGTTGTACCTCTTCCTCAACATTCCATACAACCTGGGCCGGCACTTCTTTAAAATACTCCAAACACAATTGATCAGACTGGCATGGGGAAAACAACCTAGACTCAAATGGGCTACCCTAACACGACCCTTCTCACAGGGCGGCTTCGAAGCACCTGATATGAAACTATACTACCTTTGTGCACAGTTATACTTTGCAGTATACTGGTTTCACCCTCCCCCTTATATGCTGCACTCAGCTATCGAGCAGGGGTACACGGATCCAATCCCATTAGCCAGTTTCATTGCATAGAAACCTACAACTAGAGACTCAGATCCCTCTACAGTAGAGTGCACTACTGCTGCATGGAGGGGCATTGCAGACAGGTTGGCAGCACCAATGCTCTATTCACTCAGATTATGCCTCTCACAGCGACCAGAGCTCAGTGTGACACAGGAAGTTGGCTGCCAGAAAATGTTGCACAAAGTCAAAATACACACCTGGGGGGATCTTTATAACAATGGGATATTTAAAAGCAGAAAAAAAATTCTTCCAAGGCGATCACCCAACACCAATTGTGCTTTTTTTTATTTTCAAGGCTTCGCCAGAGGGTCAGAGAAGCCACGCCCGCATTCCCCCAGGAGCCGCCAACGCTGGGACCACTATATTTCATATTGCAGTGAACCACCCCGATACACGTAGTTTCCCTCCTCTATCGCCAGACACAGGCCTCCTTAGCAGATGCCCCTACTGACTCTAAAAAAAAGTTGGAAGTGGATTTGGGTGAACGTCTTACAGATAAGCAGTGGAAGTACAGCTGTGAATAGACAGGGGTCACATCGACTAACAGCTGCCTGTGAATTATACAGTGCAAATTCTTCCATTGCATGTATTACACACCTGCTAGACTACATAGATACCAGATACGGGAGGATAGTAAGTGTGATATGTGTGGACAAATGAATGCAGATTTTATACACCTAGCCTGGGACTACTGGCGGCAGGTCTTGAGGGTGCTAGGAGAGATGATAGAAGCTCCACTGCCAGAATCGCTGGTCATAGCATTGCTGGGATACACTGCTGAATTTGAGGCGACATATAGGAAATTCACAGCGCTAGTGCTGTTGCTGGCCAAAAGAAGAGTGCCCTGCGGTCTTGAGCCAGAATATCGAGTTGGAAATGTCGACTTACACAAATATCGAGTTGGAAATATCGTGATTTAGAAATGTCGACAGCATGAATATTGTGATCAAGAATTTCGAATTTAAGGTAAGAAACATTGTTTAAAAAAATATAGAAGTCATTAATATTGTTTAAAAAAAATTTAGGGCCTGAGTACGATCTCACTAGGAAGGCCTCCAGACGACTTCTGGAGTGACCAAATCCAATTAGGAGTCTATGTTTCTGACCGAATCGTCCCCCGTTCCGAACGACCAACTACTATGTGAAGATCTCGTCCGCGTCGACCAAATCGTTTCCGAACTCGATCCTGTCAGTCCAACTCGTTCGCAGCGCAATCGTGCCGCGCAGTGGAGACGGCTTCCGAACGAGCGAGCACAATTCACGATTCGGACAGCTGTATATCGAGTCGGTCTCAGAGGGAAAAAACAGCAGTGGGAATCAGACTGCGGGGGCTGTAGCGCCCCCCCCTTCACCCGGGGCACTCCGAATCTGTCCCGTGGATGTGCCCATGGGTACCCCCTTTCCATGAATGCAGTGTGTCAGGCACCATGGGGTGCCCACCACAGGGTGTACACTTTTCTCCACCACCCCCTTTTTGCTATGGGAGCCTGTGTACGCATTCAGTATACATTCTCCCATATAGTTCAATGGGAGTCCGAGCGAACCGAGTCCGTCACCGTATGGGTGCATCATACTCGGTCGCTCGGACTCACAGAGCACAATTCGCTAGGAAAGCCCTCCGGATCCGAGTCATATGGAGGGCTTTTCTAGCAAGATCGTACTCGGCCCATAGTTCTTTAAAATATTGATTTTTTAATTAGTCTTACATATTTTAGTTTATATTTTAAATGCATGTGATGTATTTTTTTGTATAAGTATTGTTTGTTTTTTAATATTAATTACATTTTTAGTAGTTATCAATTTTATTTTAATTACATTTTGCGTTTTTTAGTTCTGGAGCGGGTTGTAGGTTTATAGGGGAATAGGGTGGGAAGTAATTTAATTATAATAAATTAATGATATTTGTTATTTAATTTACATTTTATAGTGTTAATTGTGGGACGCTATTTATTCTTAATTAATTATTAATTGGTTGTTAATTAATATTGATAATTAATTATGGTAATTCTGTAATTTTTTTAGGTACAGGTTGTGGGGTTTTTACGGGTAAAGGGTGGGAAGTAATTTATTTTTGATTAGTTATTAATTAGTTGTTAATTTATATGAATTAATTGATTGAAAATTCATGATGGAAATTGTGTAATTAATTTTAGGTTCGGGTTGTGGGGTTTATATTGGTAAAGTTGGGAAGTTGTTTATGTTTAATTAATTATAATCAGTTGTTCATTTATATTAGCTAATTAATTGATAATTAATTATGGTAATTGTGTAATGTTTTTTAGGTATGGGTTGTGAGGTTTTTAGGAGTAAAGGGTGGGAAGTCGTTTATTTTTGATTAATTAATAATTAGTTGTTAATTTATATGAATTAATTGATTGCAAATTCATTATGGAAATTGTTTAATTATTTTAGGTCAATTAATACATTGATGGCAAATTAATTATGGATATTATGTAATTAATTTTAGGCGTGGGTTATGGGGTTTATATGGGTAAAGTGTGGGAAGTACTTTATGTTTAATCAAGTAATAATTGGTTGATTATTAATGTTAATTCATTTATTGACATTTAATTAGGGTAGTTGTTTATATATTTTGTGTGTGGGTTTTACTTTTTAGGGGTAAAGGGTGGTGAGTAAATTAATTTTACTTACATTATAATTAGTTTTTATATACTATTAGTTTTTTAATGGAAAATAAGTGTTAATTGTGTAATTAATCTTTTTACAGTTCACTTTTACCAGTGATTTGTGGGGATTATAGGGGTAAAGTGAGGGAAGTTTATTAATTTTCATGAGTTTTAATTTGTTTTTTAATTAATAATATTTCTTTAATTGGTACTTAATGATGGTAATTATATAAGTAATTTTTTCAATAAAATTTGGTTGTGGGTAATGAATTGTGTGGTGTTATAGGGTAGGAAACACAATAAGTAAATTTATGTAATAATCAATGTTTTTGATTGTAAATAATTTCAAATAAAAAATATTTATTTGTTTGAAAATTATTTTTTATTTTATTTAGGTGCCGATTCCGATCCTGTAAAACCCGGGTACGAATGGTCGTACGGAGCGTATTCTCCGTCCGACTCGTACCCGGGAAAACCACCTCACAAACCCGCAAGTACGATTCGTACAGAAATGCCATTTCCGTACAAGTCGTACAAAACACCGACCGGCTAAATAATACCCACAATTCCGATCCGGGACATCGCGTACGTGACGTCCGGACGGAGTCAGGCAGCGTTTTACGAACCAGCAAGTATGATTCGTGCCTACGTCACTCCGCACGTTGCATTTTGTATGGGAGCCAAAAACTGCCGGGAAATTGAGGACGACACGAAGAAGGAGCACCTGTACGCGACGGACAGCCATGGACCCCATCCTACGTGTCATCCCGGCCCTCATAGCCTACGACCTGGTGCACAGGAACCGACGCAGACACCGCAGAAGGTCAGAACAACACCCAGGGGCAAAGGTGGGGGGCAGGGGCAGAAAACATAACCCCCACCCAAGTTAACAAGTAAACATGCCCTGTACATACCTGACCTCCAGGGTCTGGTCACTTCGAGGGGGTGGGGGCGTGTCCACCAAGGCCTGCATCCCGCCACAACGGAAGTGGATGTGGATGCGTCCCATCACCACAACAATTGTGGTACGCACCGTACCCACGCCTTAAGAGTGTGGGTACGGTTCGTACCACGCCTACCCCTACGTCACCCCAACAATGGCAGTACGGCCCGTACCCACGTTCTAAAGGCCTGGGTACGGGCCGTACCACCATTCTTGGGCTGACGTAGGGGTACGTGGCCCAATAAATCTAGTGCATCCCTGACGTATTTAAGCCAGGGTATTAGCAAGCCCTTGTCCCCCCTCATGCAACCCGTACCCATGCCCTGAAGGCCTGGGTACGGGCCGTACCCCTATGGCACCCCAACATTGGGGGTACGGCCCGTACCCAGGCCTTCAGAGCGTGGGTACGGGTCGCACCACGCGTATCCCTACGTCACCCCAAGAATGGCAGTACGGCCCGTACCCACGTTCTAAAGGCCTGGGTACGGGCCGTACCACCATTCTTGGGGTGACGTAGGGGTACGTGGCCCAATAAATCTAGTGCATCCCTGACGTATTTAAGCCAGGGTATTAGCAAGCCCTTGTCCCCCCTCATGCAACCCATACCCACGCTCTGAAGGCCTGGGTACGGGCCGTACCCCTATGGCACCCCAACATTGGGGGTACGGCCCGTACCCAGGCCTTTAGAACGTGGGTACGGGCCGTACCACCATTGTTGAGGTGACGTAGGGGTAAGCGTGGTACGGGCCGTACCCACGCTCTTAAGGCCTGGGTACGGGCCGTACCACCATTCTTGGGGTGACGTAGGGGTACGCGTGGTACGACCTGTACACACGTTCTCAGAGCGTGGGTACGGAGCACATCACGAGTACCCCTAGGGCACCAGCACATCATTGATACAAGGCGTACACACGCCACGAATGATGGGATAGGGCCTGGTGCAGCATCTGACCAGTATATTGGGGGGCTGTATGCCCAGGTGAGCAGTGTACTGCACCAAGGGTGTAGGCGGGCGGGTGGGTGTCGTGCTACGATCCACATCAGTGGACAGAGACATAGGGGCGTGTGCCTATCACTCCCAGCAGTGCCCAGACATATGAGGGGTGGGTGCCTATCACTCCCAGCAGTGCCCAGACATATGAGGGGTGGGTGCAGAGGACTCCCAGCAGTGCCCAGACATATGAGGGGTTGGTGCCTATCACTCCCAGCAGTGCCCAGACATATGAGGGCTGGATGCAGAGGACTCCCAGCAGTGCCCAGACATATGAGGGGTGGGTGCCTATCACTCCCAGCAGTGCCCAGACATATGAGGGGTGGGTGCCTATCACTCCCAGCAGTGCCCAGACATATGAGGGGTGGGTGCAGAGGACTCTCAGCAGTGGACAGAGACATGGGGGTGTGTACATCATCCTCCGATGACCAAAACTCCATGGGTGCATGAAGGCATCCACAATGTGCGACTATATTGAGAGTGCCATGACAACACATCACTGACAGCAGTGTCCCACTCGCATGAGGATGGATGTCCTTCCCCCACTGCATGACACACCACATGTGGGTGTGATGACAAATTACACATGCATACCCACCCCTGGCGGTGGCAGCACAATACACACACTGAGATCATGCAACGAGACTGTATACTCATATTAAACCCTACTAAACTAAGAGAGCCTAAGGGAACACACACTGTCACGCACATTCCAGGACTGATAGGAATGTACAGGTGCTGGGGCAGCCAACAAGTTGTTGCCTCCCATGGAAGGAAAAGGGTGGAGTACCCACAGATACAATGCCCACAATTGTCAGTCAGGTGCCCAAATCCCCCTGCAGAACAAGTAACACATGTGTGCTAGGCTGGGAGTACACACATGCATAGTGCAGAAAAGGGACCATGTCCACATGAAGCCATGGCAACATACTCCATACAAGTCAAGTCAAGTCAATAATCTTTATTCGGATAAAAAAAAGATATCCATAAAAGATGCAGTTCATGCTACAATCGTACAATCCATTAAGAGTAATATAAATCAATTATACACATTCCCTGTAAAATCAATGATATAAAAATCCCTATATACAAACAAGTTAAGAATAAAAACAAGGCAATCGAATACAGTAAGCCTTTGTGTACGACAGTCATTTATATAAAAAAGAAAAAGTAAAATGTATCTATATGGGTCCAATCAATCCCAGACGATTTTCCGCTATCTACTTCAGTGTGCCTCTCCTTTGGTCAATCTTAATTTAACTGCGAGTCGCAGAAAGTGCACAGTGCTAAATAAGACAAAAGGATCGATCGACATTTTAAGAAACAAGAGGGCCACTTTGGCCTGTCTAATTTTGGCTCGTTTTAAGACAGTTTTTAGAAAACGAGACCTTGGGAGTGCGTAAAAGGGACAGAGTAGGACGAAGTGTAGGGTGTCTTGCGGAGATCGTAAATCGCAGCCGCAGCACCCTTTTGTCCTAGCATCGCTTACAAAACCGGCGGGGACTGACAGAATGTGGTGCAGAAGATTTAACCTAAATCTAGTCATCAGGAATCTATCCTGTTTGTTATATGTGTTAGACAGGTAGAATTCCATCCCCACAGAGGTTTTTGTGAGCTGATAGTCACAGACACTACGTTTTCGCCCTTCTATTTCTTCTCTGGCCCTGGCTATATATCGTAGGTGGTCAGCCTTAGCAAGGGCCAGGTCCTTTTTGCTCAGTGCGGATGGGTAGTTAAAAAAGGGTACGTGGCCCAATAAATCTAGTGCATCCCTGACGTATTTAAGCCAGGGTATTAGCAAGCCCTTGTCCCCCCTCATGCAATCCTCCAGGATTTGTCTAGTTAACAATGCCTCGGGATTTATCCAGATCTTGATCCAGCAAATTATGGGGTTGAGCTGAATCCTGTCACTAAGGTGGGGAATGCCCAGTTCCTCATGGGCGATATATGAGGGGATACATTGGGGCACTTGCAGGAGTCTCCTTAGGAACTTATTTTCTTCCACTTGGATTTTGCTTACATCTATAAAACCCCATAACTCACTTCCATATAGAGTCTTCGCAAAGCAAACTGACCTATATAACTTTACTATTTCATTAGGCGACCACCGTCCAAGTCTACTTGCATAGTTCATGATTGACCCTACTGCTCTCGGGTATTGACTACATTTATGCTTTGCAAGGGGTTTAAAGGAGAGCTCCTTGTCAAACATGATCCCCAGATAGTTAAAAGTTTTTGCCTTCTCAAGTTTATGGGTGCCTATAGAGAAGGTACAGTTCCTTGAAGGGGTTTTGCCTGCTTCCATGACGTAAGACTTTGAAAGGTTGGGAACTAAGTCTAAGTCTGCCATAAAGCGCACAAAGCCGCTGATGAGAGTCTGCAAGCGCCTTCCTGTACGCGCCAGGAGTACCGCGTCATCTGCATAAAGGAGGACTGGTATACTTCTCCTCCCGATGCAGGGACAGTCGGCCTCCAGCTCTCTAAGTGCCTTATCAAGCCCATTAATATAGAGCGAGAACAGAAAAGGGGCAAGGATACACCCTTGTCTCACCCCTCCACTGCACCCAAAGTCCTCTGTGACTTCCCCCCTCTCGCCAAATCTGACCCGTGCCGTGGTGTTTAAATGGAGTGTTCGTAAGATATGGATCAGGCCCGGATCAACGCCCAGCACATCCAGGATCTCCCACAGCCTTCTTCTGTTCACACAGTCGAATGCTGCTGAGAGATCCATAAAAGCCAGGTAAACAGTGCCTTCCCTGGCCACAGTGTACTTTGCTACCAGGAGGTACAGATTGAGGCACTGATCAGTGGTAGAACGCCCATTTCTAAACCCGTACTGCACATCCGTAATGATGTTATTATCATCGGCCCAAGTCAACAGACGGTTTAAAACAACTCTCCCCAGAATTTTTGCCGAGACATTGATGAGGGAGATAGGGCGATAACACTGCGGGTCGTTTCTATTGCCCTTTTTGAATATAGGTACGATGGTGGCCGTGGACCAGGATCTGGGCATGCCTGCTTCAATAGCTGTGTTCAGCACCCTGGTCAGTATCGGGGCCCAGAGGTCTACCTGGCTTTTGAAGAGGTCGGGGGGTATCCCATCTGGCCCTGGGGCCTTCCTCACCACCAAGCCCTCAATTCCCAGTTTAACCTCCTGGACCGTAAAGTGTAACCAATCACCACCAAGGGATTCTGTGCCGATAGTTGGCAGCTCCTCAGGCTCGCCACGATTGTATAGGCCACTGAAGTGCGCCATCCATTCATCTGGCAAGATGTGGGAAGCGACCTGAGGCTTATTCGGGGGTTGAAAGCAAGGAGCATTTATAATCCTCCAAAAGCTGGTCATATCATGGAGCTCCGCGGCCTCTCTCAAAGATTCCCAGGCCTCTGTTTGTAGGAGTCTTTTTCGCGCCTTAATTGCCTTTTTGTACCGGGCCCTACAGTCAGCAATCTCTCCTCTGTTCCTAGGGGCAGTTGATAGTGCCAATTTTAGGTCCCTATGGGCTCTGGAGCAGTTCTTGTCGAACCATCTAGGGCAGAAATCTACCTGGGGCCTTGGTTTGCTTCTTAAGAGAGTGTCTATATGCTGTGCGGTGCCCTCAAACGTTGCAATCAGGTCCGTCCCCTCAACAGTGAGGTCTAAACATCTCCACAAGTGATTCTCGGCGTTGGCAAGGAGTGCTCTATGGAGTTGTTCCCCATCAATATTTTCCCATTTAATTCTTCTTCCTTGATCCTTTGCCTTAAATTCACCCGTGGTAGTCCTTCTGTCTGTTTTAGTACCTGGAAAGATGTCCACTAGTGACATGACCAAGGGATTGTGATCGCTAAACGCGCTGGGTACTATCGTAAACTGGCCTATTCTAGTTATTAGGACAGTGGAAATAAAAATATAGTCTATTATTGAGTTACAGCCTCTACCCTTAAAGGAAGGGGCTATGTTATCAGACTTCCCCCGATCAATCAGATCCATTGTCTGAGTTAGGGCAAACTCGCTCAGTATTGTACTCAGGGACAGGCCCTCTCTGGTGTGCTCCAGGTGCCATACACAAGTACAGTGACTACCAAGGATGGCACAGACGATGCAGGCGGAGACATTGCTGAGCAGGCATGGCCAAAGTTGAAGGTATCCGTCACACACCAAGGAAATGTAGACACAGGTCAGCAAAACAATTGGGAAACACCCTGCAGGGAAGATGTCAGGTGCCACATAGGAAAGAACACTCCCTGGGACAATGTCACCATACAGTAAGAGCTTACATGACCAAAGATTATTTGCAGAGACCTTGTGATGGCACGCAGATATCAGGGTCCACCCCATGAGCAGCACACTACAACATTTCCCAGACACCTAACACATTATCACCACCCCAACTCATGGAGCAGCAGCACCAACAGCAATACCAGAAAAGCATTAGTGTGCAAATGAAAAACAAAATGCTTTATTCAGCATAAAAATAATATTTGAATTGAAATGTACACTAAATACAAGGCCCAGAGGCCAGTCCATATGCAAACTCCCGGGGGGGACACATTGGGACGCGTCTCCCCTTCCTTTTCATCCACAGGGGGGGGCATCATGTGGGGGGGAAGGACCAGGCACCGCAGGGACAGGAGGGGCAAGGGTAGGTGTTGTGGGTGCAGGGACGGACTACTCCACCACAGGGGGTGGGGCAGCGCCAAAGGTGGTGGTTAGGATGGCGCTGCACACGGTCGCAAGGTCTTCCAGCGTCTCCCCTGAACCCGAAGGAACCACAGGCCCCAAGGAGGGGGGGGGTCGGAGGGATGGGTTGCAGCGCTACTGGGGGAGGGTGTGGACTGGGGGGGGACTCAACTCCCCTACCCAGGGACTTCCTCGACCGCTTGCGGGGTGGTGTCACACTGGGGCTGAGGGACAGACTGGCCTTGAAGGACTCTTTGTCTGACTGTTGGGCAGGGGAGCTAAGGGGAGTGGTTTTGGAGGAAGTGGGTCGTGAGGACTGCAGACTCCCACTGTGGCTGCGTGTCTGCTGTTTCCCCCCCGACCCAGTGGGTGTGCCTACTTTGCCCTGTGTGTGCGTGACAGGAGGTGTGCGCTTGGCCTTCCCTGTTTGTGTGCTGCCTGTGTCTGGTGGGGTGCATGCATGGGGATGTCTGGGTGTGCTTGGGACAGGCATGGGAGTGGGAAGTGTGGATGGTGCAGGGGTAGGGGGGGGACGGAGCACTGCAGGAGACCCACTGATGCCGTCAGTGACGAGTCCATGGACCTCAGCAACATCCGTTGGTCAGACATCGCTGCTGACATCCCCTCCATGTACGACACCATCTGTGTCAGCAGTCTGGTGTGGCCATGGAGGACATTAAGCATCGATGTCTGACCAACCTGCAACTGCCGCAGGATGTCCACAGACTCGGCATTGACGGCAGCAGGGGAGACAGGGGCAGGGGGTGCGGTGCCTGGCACGAAGGAGACATGTTGTTGCCTAGCATGGACAGAAGGGACCCGAGCAAGTGGGAGGGCGGTGATGGGAATGGAGGGGGCGGTGAGAGATGGTGTGCTGCTTTCAGCTGTTGGAGCAGCCTCCGCCCCTCTGGGAGCTCAGCCTCGGACCCGTCAGCGTCATAGTCGGTGTTGGGACTGGACAGAACCTCCGCCTGACTCCCCTCGCCCTCCGTGCCACTTGCTGCACCAGACTCCCCAGCACTGGTGGCACCGGTGCTGGATCCCTCCTCCACGTCCGTGCCGGTGTCTCCCTCGGTGTCCCCCGACGATGCTGTGGGCAAGGTGAAGAGACAGGAAATAATCAGACACCTGTATACATATGACACATGAGTCCAAACAACATAGGTCACAGTGCATGGCATTAAAAGCATCATGAGTAACATCTACAATACTACGCACATATGTAGGCCCTGCCCTACACAGTTGGTTGACCCACCATGCTACTTGGAAACAATGGAGAGCATGACACAACAGCAAATAACTTGATATCGAATTATACAGAGAAGCAAGTGTCTGTGGACAGTCGAGCATAGCATCTGGACCACACACCATTGCCAAAAAAGGATGAGCAGGAACCATGTCTTTAAACTTTAGACACATGCTGCAAAGCACAAACATTAAACCCTGCACAACATGACTGGGTCAATACTTGTTGACTGTCATCACACACAGGCCAGACCTGGAAAGGAGACATAAGGTTTGGACATGTAGACCTTGGCTGCACAAACCCCCCCCCCCTACCTGAGACTATGTGATTGAGACAGAGGAAGGACTTACACCTCTTCATCTGGGATCACAAAAATTGGCTTCATGAAATCCAAAGTGCACTCTAACTACCCCTCGTGGGGCTGACCACACATATTATTGACAAACAACCATCATCAGATAGTTGTACCGAGACACACAGGCACTGGCCACAGTGAGTATGCACAAGCCACATTGGGTCACCCTGTTCAGTTGACACATGTAGCATACTTTACATAAATACAAATGAGGCCAGGGTAAAATGCCACAGAGCCCAATCTATGCTGAAGACACAGAGAATGTCCACAGTGTTGGATGACACACATGATTCCTAGGAAAAGGTGTCTCAGGGGACTGTAGTGGCCACACTGCTCCATGGTCCTGGATAGATCTGACTGCAACAGAAGCAACCGTCCCCGAACTATGCATATCTCCCCCTCATGCACATCATGTCTGAGGCCTCAACATCGGTCATGCATGCTGCAAGTCTGCTCATTTCAAGCCTCACACTCCTATGTTGAGACTCAGCATCGGTGCCAACAATCATGGACCCCAAAATGACTGAACTGGACAGGGCAGAGGCAAGGTCCCAACACATGTCACAGACCACCCCCACACATGATGCTGCAAGCTTTGGGCACTTGGATTAACTGGCAGCCTAGATTACCTTGTGCAAGAGTGACTACACACAGACCAGGGAACACATGTCAAGGAGGGGAAGGGAGGAAGAACAGCACCGGGTGACTTGGGGGAACAGGATATGCACTGCACATATAAATCCTGGCAGTGTTTCCAGGCGACTGAGCACTTCCAAAAGCTGGTGACACACAACAAACACACATGTACCTACCCCCTTGCTGCTGCTGCTTCTCCTGTAGCCGCCTATCCATGTCAGGGAAGACCACCGCCAAGACACGCTTCATTTGGTGGGACAGGCGCCGGCGCCCGCCTTGTTTGCGTGCAGGTGAGTCCCCCAGCAGGACCCAGGCGATCCTCCTGGTCCAGCACCGGATGTCCTGCCAGCGTTTCCTCACCTGGGCCAAGCGCCGACTGCGACCCTCCACCGACCTCACGGCCCTGACGGCCTGCTTCCATATCTCCCCCTTGGCGTAGGCGGCTACCTGTGAGGATGACAAAGTGAGACAACATCAATACACCTGCTCCATTTCACAGAGACACACATTAGAACAATTTGGCTTGTTTGAACAGGGCATAGTATGCAGCCAACTCATTGCACCTTTGTCATAGGGACATTATCCTCTGGGGAAGGCCAAAAGCACTATGTGGCATTGAAAGTACACAGGTGGCATGAGGGGTGCGACACAATCACTGATCATGGCTCACACTGTGCATCACAAGCAACACCAGGATTATGGACAGCACCTCAAAGCAGTCACATGCCCCAGGCCACTCACGCAACCTCAGTGGAGTACACAGACACACACAGGCACAGGCCAATCATCTGCCATTGGCAACTGCGGGTAAAAACCTCACTCTACACATGTGCCACTTGACTGGGGGGTGTCACAGGTGTGGGGCTAGCTCGCTCGTCAGACACACAGCACGGCTCCCTGCTCACATCAAATGGGTAGGGCATATGCATCCTCCATGCAGCTGGGGTGCAACACTCCACATAGACACTCACCCACATGACAGGGGACTTACACACACACCAATGTCCAGGGCCCGTACACATCATTTGGACACTCTCACCACAGGTACACTCAACTCACACACATCTGTGGGTACAGTCACCTGTCACACTGGGGGGACCACAGAATCACATCAGGACTATAGAAACAACATTTCCAAGAGGATTAGCCAGGCTGAATGTGGCATGCACCATGCAGTGATAGTCACAGTAAGCACAATGCAAGTGAGGAGTGCAGATATGAACCACATCATGCTCTGCATGGGAGACATAAGGCATTCCCCCCCTGGGACCCACCATGAACAACATTGCATGTCTGTCATACCTGGACACAATGCCAGAAGTGACAGAGACAAAAAAGGGGCACAGTCAAAGCTAGTGGAGTCAGCACTCTCCTGCTCCCCTGGTCTCCCATACAGGCAGGGGTACTGTGGGAGGATGACGTCCAGCAACGCCTCATTCTCCTCTTGGGTGAAAGGCTGGGCCCTCTCCAGAGACCTGGACATGGTGCCAGAGGAATCACAAGCAGCAGCAGTGGTGTGGAATGAAAGGTTGTGCAGGCAAGTGCTCTCTCATGGGTCCTGGCTGCCTTATATCTGCCTTGCTGGGCTGTTTCATTTACAGGAGTACAGAGTGATTGGTCAATCTCATTTGCATCCTACGTTTCCTCCAATCCCTTTAAACCTACCCCAGTGAGGGCCTTTGCATGGTTCAAAATTTGAGCATGATGTCAAGTCAACAACCACTTTGCAACATAGTATATTGTCTCCAACTGACTTTTGCTGGCCACCTGATGAAAAATTTTGAACTGGAAATTCGGTCTCCATGACAACCAGCATGCATTTAGGCCCTTATACTTTTCCCTCATGTGTCCCCTATGTAATTTCACTATCCACACACAGGTACGATGCGTTCCACACGTACCCCTAGGGCACCACAACTCCAGTGATACGGTCTGTACACGCGTGTGTAGGGTCCGTATCCCTATGGTGGTGTTGCCGTAGGCGTACGCCATAGTGATACGGTCCGTACACGTGTGTGTAGGGTCTGTATCACTATGGTAGTGTTGCCGTAGGCGTACGCGATAGTGATACGGTCCGTACACGTGTGTGTAGGGTCTGTATCCCTATGGTAGTGTTGCCGTAGGCGTACACCATAGTGATACGGTCCGTACACGCGTGTGTAGGGTCCGTATCACTATGGTAGTGTTGCCGTAGGCATACGCCATAGTGATACAGTCCGTATACGCGTGTGTAGGGTCCGTATCACTATGGTAGTTTGGCCGTAGGCGTACGCCATCGTGCTACGGGCCGCACACACGCGGGTACGGCCCGTAGCACTATGGCGTACGCCTAAGGCAACACCGCCATAGTGCTACGGGCCCTAGACACGCGGGTACGAGCCGTATCTCTATGGCGTACGCCTACGGCAACACTCCCATAGGGATAGGACCAGTGTGTACACATACGTGTGTACAGTCCGTACACACACGCGTACTCCTACCCAAAACCCATATAGTGATACGACCGTACACACACCCTCAGAGCGTGTGTACGGTGCGTTTCACAGCTCACACTGGTGATAGGAGGCTCGCACAAGGATGGACATCAAGTCATTGTCAGTGCAGTGCTTCATGTGTAGGGCCTAGGTATGTCAGGCAGTGAGCTGGCACATGTCTCCTCATGTTTTAACCCAATAGTTGTGTGATGACCTGTGTACACATGTCATGTGTGATGGGGCATGATGTGGCGCACTTCCCCTTCACACCTTTTACATGTGTGCATGTAGTTCAAACTTGTCAAGCACTGCATCACTGGCAAGGCACAGTCACCAACACCCGCAACTGTCCCCTGATGCCAGGTACACGGATGATGACACCTGACATCTCACTACCAGCGTGCCCCGATGTGACTATGTCATGTGTTTCCATGATCTTGCTGTTGGTGTTCCGTCAACGGCATCTGCTGTAGCTGCATCCAACATGTGTCTGTGTGTAGATGCCCATGTCACACTATTACTCACATGTGGAATAACACGTAACATGTGTCTGTATGCATCGAACAGGGACTTGCGAGCTTAGGACATATCAGCGTAGTCTCAATGTCTGTGTGATCATTTTTGACATGTACCCCTTCATGGCAAGATGTGTGGTCTGTCCTTTTTCCATAACATGTGACCTGTGCGTCTAGCTTGCCGGCAGCTGTCTGTATGAGATAACATCCTTCAAATGCACATATGTGGATGTATGTCACTCCTGTAATGTGTCTGGCTGTTCATTCACACTGGCCCACAGCTACTTTCATGGCATGTCATGTAGACCTTGACAATCCACGTTTGTAGCTGGCTCTTGGTAGGAGTATCACATGGCTGGCATACGTGTGCAGGATGTATTGCACAGACCAGACTCTGTATGTAGCATATGTGTATTAGCTGTTAAACATGTGCTCAGTTCATTGACATTGGTGTAGTAATGTACTCAATCTTCGTTATTCCTTCCAAATTTCTGCAGGACACCGCCTCTCCCCCGACCAATGCCAGACTTGGCTGCCATGAGGGAACGTGACTGCATACGGCGCTACAGATTCAACCAACAGTTAATTGTGGACCTGACAAACAGGCTGGCCCCACAGCTCCAAACACGACACAGTTATCCGACTGCACTGACCCCCAAGATGAAGGTGATGTCAGCCCTACATTTCTTTGCCACCGGTACTTTTCAATTGACCATAGCTGATGTGGGTGGCATGTCCCAGACCATGTTCAGCCGTGTCCTGCATGATGTTTTAGAACCCATGTTGGAGCACCTGGATGAATTCATCCATTTTCCAACTCCTGAGCAGTTGACAGGTATCAAGGGTGAGTTCTATGCCCTGGGAGGGATGCCCCATGTAATTGGGTCCATTGATGGGACACATGTGGCTTTGGTACCACCACAGGCACAGGAGGTAGGCTTTTGTAACCGTAAACATTACCACTCCATTAATGCCCTTGTGGTGTATCTTGCTAACATGGTGATTTCCCATGTCTGTGCACGTTTTCCAGGGTCAGCACACGATGCCTAAATCATGAGGTGTAGCAGGTTGCCAGAAATGATGCTGCAGCTGCACAACAAACGAGCATGTCTTGGTGGTGGGTAGACTCTGTTTGTCCAGTATTTAGCGGTATCTTAGTATGTGATGGCATCTCCTGATCCACTTCTTTACATGATGTTTCCATGTAGGGGACTCTGGCTATCCCAACATGCCATGGCTGGTGACGCCTCTCCGCAACCCAAGAACAGCTGCAGATCACCGTTAGAACAACGCCCATGGGCAGACCAGGCGAGTGATTGAGAGGACGTTTGGCCCCCTGAAGAGCCGATTCCTTTGCCTCCACAAGACCGGCAGGTCCCTCCCATATGCACCGGTGAAGGTCTGCAAAATCTTCCTCGTGTGCTACATGCTGCACAACATGGCAGTGGAGAAAGCTGTGCCACTCATCCTGGATCCCGATGAGCAGGAACATCCACCCGTGGAGGATGAGGGCCTTGGTCACGAGGCAAGTGAGGAGGAGGAGGAGGAGGAGGAGGAGGAGGAGGACATCCGGAGTCAGCTCATACGCAACTTCTTCTCATGATGGTGAGTCCCTGGGTCTGAGTGTGCACGCTTGGAGCCTTGTGTGGCATGTATTGCGATGTGTGTGTCCAGCTGACTGTATGCGAAGTGACTTTGAGGTGTGTGCTGATGTGTCACTCGAGTGCTGATGTCATTCCACACATTTTAGCTGACACACTCAATTGACAACTAGCATGGTCAACCTTATTCATGTAGAGTACATCAGCGGATGACGAGGGGCCCGATTCACAGAATTAACTTAAGACTAAATCCTAAACTTAGTACTTTGTGGTATTCACAGAATGCACTTACTACTTTTGGTATTCACAGAATGCACTTACTACTTATGGTATTAACAGAATGGATTTACGACTACTAACTCTACGTCCGCACTTGGGGCGGAAATTCCGGCCCGGAGGCGGAGCTTCCGGCCCGGAGGTGGGGCTTCCGGGCCGGGGGCGGAGCTTCCGGCCCGGAGGTGGGGATTCCGGTCGGTGGCGGAGATTTAGCCATGGCCAAAATCTCCACCTCCGGCCCGAAAGCTCCACCTCTGGCCCGGAAGCTCCGCCTCTGGGCTGGAAGCTCCGCCTCTGGGCCGGAATCCCCGCCTCCGGGCCGGAATTTCCGGCCCGAGTGCGGACGTAAAGTTAGTAGTCGTAAATCCATTCTGTGAATACCATAAGTAGTAAGTGCATTCTGTGAATACCAAAAGTAGTAAGTGCATTCTGTGAATACCACAAAGTACTAAGTTTAGGATTTAGTCTTAAGTTAATTCTGTGAATCGGGCCCTATGTGTTTCATGACTTCTTGTGTGCCTCTCATCCCCAGGTATTTGCGCATGCTGTCTGCTCGTGGCATCGTTGTGCTCCTGCTATTCCTCATGAGTAATGCAACGTGTGCTGAATCAGCGTTACATGCACGGACATGGTGAGAAGTCTCCTTTGGGTAAGGATTGCAGCAAGGCTTTTTGGGTGTGGTAGTTGTTTATAATGTGTGGGCACTGCTCCTGTGCAGGTATTGTTACTATGCATACATGTCGACTCACCATGGGGCACATAACATGTAGCATGACTCACATGAATTGATAGTCACACTTCGTGATAGTCATCTGTTATGGGATTGTGGATTTTGATGAAGGCATCTATGTGTGTACAACTTCCCTCGGAAACATACGGTAGGCTACGGGTGGACATATTGCGGGACATCCCCATGAGAGGCTCAATGGGGAATTGCAGCCTCTCCGTGTGCATCAGGGGATGTTTGGCCCACCCCCTTCACTTGTGTGCCACTCCCATGGATTGACAGCATCTGTGGTGCGAAGGGGGTATCCAGTGTAGGTCCCACATAATAATCCAAAAGACCATGTGAGTCTATTAATATTGATGCATTTCTATAGGTGTGAGCCTGAGTAATAAAGGTGTTCCTCAGCCTCCAAGGTGCCTCATCTCTGTCAATGCAGGTCTCTTGCCACTGTGCATGCGCCATCTCTGGCATGGTTGTCAAGGATTGTGCATATGAGTCTATGTGTAGATTAGCAACCTGCATGCTGTTCTACATGTATTTGATTCTCTATTCTGCATGACGTCCATGGCTGTGTATGTGTTTTGATATGTTGGTCCCCACAACAGGCCGTCAACACCTTCTGGGGTGTGTTACCTGTGCGCAGCTTGGCGTTCAGTTTCATGATCCGTGTCAGTCATCTTTTGGGATTGTGCATCCTTTGTCTCTGGGTGTGCCATTGAAAACCGGTCACTCCTTCCTTGACATACACCTGTTGCAGTAGTCCTTTCTGACATGCTAGTCTTTGTGTGGAAATTGTGGCATAGTTCCCAGGACATGCCGCCTGCTGTTGCAGCCAGGGCACACTAAATTTCCTGATTTGGCAACACACACACACACATCAAAGATGCTCCTCTCTTCCTCCATCAACCCATTTATTTGGCTGTCATCAGCTTGTCTGTGCCACAGTTGCGGCCACGCCGTCCCAAAGGCTGGACCGTCTGCGCATGCAACGTGCACATTGCACGAGCCTCATGTCCTTGCATGACCCACATCACAATACAGTCTGATGTTGCAGCCACCCTCCAAGCAATGTCCATCCACACATCTGCCGCCAGCTCTCAGGCATACACTAAGCGCACACACAACACCTTTGCATGATGAGTGTGCAACTCCGACTGCCTACACAGCGCTGCCACACCTTCCTGGCCCTGTCACACCCACCAGGTCATGTACCCCGGCAAGTACATGGGAGTGGGACTCAAGGCTTCTGCATGTAGTATGCTGTCATTGTGAGGCACATGGCACAGGTATCATCTGTCAGCGTGTCAAACTACAATGTGTCCAGGACCCCCTCTCCACCATCACATGCGCACACAACCTCATCATCAACTCGTATGCCATTGACAGCCAGGTGCTCCTCACCCTCACCAAGGGCGCAGACTTTGCCAGTTCCAATATTCTAGATTGCATGAGATCCATTGATGAATGGCAGAACAGCAGCCACCTGCGGCTGGACTTGTACAGGACTGAGGTCAACATCTGAGGATTGTCCCCTTACAGCTGGGTCAACTGCTTGTGTCCCACCCGCAGTAGCCCCGCACAAGCATCCAGTGTCCATTCACACAAGATGGTGTGCATCATGGATTGCTTGCTCACATTTGCCATGGTAATCACCAGCATCTGTGCCTCACACTGCAACACCCTCTGCATTATGCACATGATCTCCAGATAGATCCACTCCAAGGAAAGACGGACCATCCCCCAGGTCCACGACAACATCCGTGTCAAATACTGTCCTGCCCTCTACGGGGCAGCCACATCCAAACACCCAGGACACTTGTCCACATCCGGGCTGCATCTGCACACCTCAGCTGCAACATCCCACGCCCCAGCCACATCACCGTCCAGCAGAGATAGCTGCAATGGATCACTATGTGCTGCAGGATGACCTTCAGACTCCCCACCCACGCTCAGGAGCCAGGCCACAACCCCGACCCAACACCAACCTTGTACCACTGTCATCCGAGACCCTGTAGTGCAATCTCCGTGCATCCAACCTTGACCTGGCCACCATTCTTCCGATCCACTGTACTCCAGCATACAGGACATAATTCTCCCACCTGGGAACACATACCTGGGACTCCCTCCCCGGGAACCTCCGAATGAGGCATGACCTCTACGCCTTAATGGTACTCTTCCAAATAGGTCTGTTGGCACAGTATTGCATGCACCCCCTCAGCAGCTTGAGGCCATCACAGGTGAGTATTGTGCTCCATGTCTGCATTGAATGATACATTGTGACCCATGTGTGCCCTGTACCAGACTCCGATCCCAGGGTATGGATGTGTGGAGTTAGTTCAACACTCAGGCATAGTTTGACATTTACACACACATATGTTGTTGAATAATGCCAAATGACAGCAACATCTCATGACAAAATAAAGTATTTATTTTTGGTGGGGTAAGTCTTTTGGTGGATGAAGTAAGGTGCTCTACTCGGTGCATTGAATCCAAAGTTCACAGGGGGAGATGGCATCCTTGTCAGTTGGAGTCATCAGAGTCCAGACCACAGTGTTGGTCATCATTGGTCAGACTGTGACCAGCAAGTCATTGTGGCAGAGAATGTCATTGGGTGAGGTGGTGCTGTTACGCCAGAGGGCCAGGTGCCAGGCCAGGTGACCTGGGAGATGTGGATGGTCCGCTGACTCTCACGGTCTTTTCTGTGGACGACCCACCTTCCTCCGGGGACCCTCAGATGCAGGCCATGACGATGTCTGTGATGCTCCGTCGGACGAATCCTCCTCCTCCTCCTCCCTCCCTGTGGCTGGTGCTGTCTTCGCCTGGTGTCACAGGGAGGGTTGCCCATGTTGTCGGCAATCCGACGGCGTGAACGGCTCATGTCCGTTTGCACTGCCAGGAGCTCAGCCAGTCTTGCCTCCATCCGTCCTTGGTGTTGTTGTTGACTGGCATGTTGCTCGGCCTGCAGGTTCTTCATCTCGTCGAGGGTCCCCTTCATCTCTGTGAGGCTCGACACTACCTGGCTGATGCCCCTGGTGTCACGCTGGTATGTGTCCAGGATGTGGCGTATGTGTGACATACCGGTTCCCTCAGCTGGCTGGTCAGGTACGCGCCTCCGCCTGCCTCCACTCCCACCACCCCTGCCCACACAAGCCTGGCCTGCCATTGTGGGCACATCGGGTCTACGGGACCCCTGAGGGATGGCATTATCGGGGTTGTCTGCCTCCTCCTGGGTGCCCGGAGAACCTTGTCCCTCCTGGTCAGACTGGCTGTGTTGTTCAGTGCGAGCAGGGCTCCTGGGTGTCTCCTGGGATATGGCAGGAATGGGGGTGGTGGTTGGTACAGATGTACCTGACGCAGGTGCTGCAGGGGCTTGGGCACCAGAGGGGCCAGGTTGGTCGGGGTCATCCACGGAGTGGTGAGAGTCGTCGCTGCCGGTGGGATCATCTTCACGCTGAGCCTGGGACTGTGATTGTTCCCCCCCATTGTTGGGGGAGGTCGATGACGTTGCCCTGTGTGTGAGAGAGAGAGACAATGTTAATGCTGTTTCATGCCACATCTATTTTTCCTACATATTCAAGTTGTCACAGATCCTCCAGGTAGTTGGATGTGCCTAGCATTCCTCTCAATGTCCATTTGGGGATGGGTATGTTGCGGGGGACAGTTTGGTATGTTCTCCTAAGTCTTTGACCAGTAGAATTTTGGCTCGGATGCTTATTTGGCGATGGATTGGTCTTGTTGTGTCACATGTCCATTGTGAGAGCGGGTAAATCCGTTGCCTGCCCCGGGAGTGTGTGCTTGTGTGAGGGGAGGTGTGTGACCAGGCCTGCTGTTGGGTGTAGTGTGATTTGTCATTGGGCCTCCCAGGTGATGTGTCTGTCCCCTCATGGTGCATGCTGGCATGACAGTGAGTTTGAGTGCCTGTGCTGGATATCTGAGCTTGTGTAGTTGGTGTTTGAGTGTACAGTGGTCACAGAAGGGCCTTGTGCTGCATACAGCAGGGCCAAGTGTCAGCTACCTTGTCAGTACTTTGCCAGTCCCTGTGCATTGGGCATGGTGCATGGGTATGTACCTAGGCCATATGGGCTGAGGGAATCGGTGTCTGCTTCGGAGTTGCACAATGTGTTGTGTGAGCCCCACCCTTCCAGCATCTCGGACATCCAGTCTTGGGTTTGTGGTTGGTGTGGCCTGGGACATGGCATTGCCTTTATTTGTGAATGGGGCATGGAGACGTTAGTGGCATGAGCGTGGTTTTAGAGTGTGGTTGTGTGTGTTGAGGGCTTGGGGGAAGTTGCGTGCATTTGGTATATTTGTGGTGTGGATGGCATTCCCCCCATGTTACGTGAGTTGTGTACTCACCAGGCTCTGCGACTCCTTCGACTCCGTGTACTCCCACCGGCGGTAGCATGGCCATCACCTTCTCCTCCCAGGGATGGTAATGTACGGGTCTGCGGGGCAGCCCGCCTCCAGTGATGTTACTCTGGGCGTATTCCTCGTTCATCTTCCTCTTGACTGCCCTGCACAGATCGTACCACCTGGCTTGGCATTCATGCCTGGTCCTTCGGATGGGCGCAACAGCATTAACCTTGTCGACGATCCTCTGCTACAGGCTTGTGTTTTGGGCTATGCTGGTCTGTCTGACCAATGTTCCAAACAGCTGTGGCTCGACTCTGATGACTTCGTTGACTAGGAGGTCCAGCTCCGCCCTTGTGAACTTTGGATTCTTGTCTGTGGGCATGGTGTGGGGTGTGGGTGTGGATGGTTGTGGGTGTGTGGGTGTGTGGGTGTGAAGGTGTAGATGTGTGTGTGAATGTGAAGAGGGGGTGTTTGTGAATAAGGTTGTGTGAAGGTGTGTAAGTGAAGGTGTAGTTAAGGTGTAAGTAAGGTGCAGTTGTTTGTCTGTGGGGTCTGGCAGCAGTGAGTCTGTTGCAAAGGCTCATGGGTTGTGTGTGGGCCCTTTTTATTGGTCCATTTGTGGGTGTGGCTGGGTTTGAATTTGTGGTGGGTGTGTTATAAGAGGTGGTTGTGATTTAGGGCCGCTGTTTGCCTGTTTGGATGTGCCAGGTCAGTCATAGAGATGTATTTTGTCATGTTGACGTGTTTTGTGGTGTTGTGCGAGTCGAATTGACCCTCCTTGTGCTGTTTTACAGTGCCCTGGTTCTGTACGAGTCTTTTTCGCGTAGGTAAGGTCCGTACATATGCGATGCTGGGTGAGGGTGCTGGGGTACGGTGTTGGGGTACGGTGCGTACAGGTACGGGGCTGGGGTACGAGCCTGGGGTGCGTTGCGTACAGGTGGGGGGCCGTGCTAAGGTGTTGGGCTACGGTGCGTACAGGTGCGGGGCTGTGCTATGGTGTTGGGGTACGGTGCATACAGGTACGGGGCTGGGCTACGGTGTTGGGGTACGGTGCGTACAGGTACGGGGCTGGGCTACGGTGTTGGGGTACGGTGCGTACAGGTACGGTGCTGGGCTGTGGTGTTGGGGTATGGTGCGTACAGGTATGGGGCTGGGGTACGAGCCTGGGGTGCGTCGCGTACAGGTGCGGGGCTGTGCTACGGTGTTGGGGTATGGTATGTACAGGTGCGGGGATGTGCTAGGGTGTTGGGGTACGGTGCGTACAGGTGCGGGGCTGGGCTACGGTGTTGGGGTATGGTGCGTACAGGTACGGGGCTGGGCTACGGTGTTGGGGTACGGTGCGTACAGGTATGGGGCTGGGCTACGGTGTTGGGGTATGGTGCGTACAGGTACGGGGCTGGGAGACGGTCCTGGGGTGTGGCGCGTACAGGTGGGGGGCTGGGGTACGGTCCTGGGTTACGGGGCGTACCGGTGCAGGGCTGGGAGACGGGCCTGGGATGCGGCACGTACAGGTATGGGGCTGTGCTACGGTGTTGGGGTATGGTGCGGAGGGGGGGTACGGTGCTGACATACGGGGGTACGGTGCTGACATGTGCGGGGTGTGGGGGGCTGTACGACTCGTATTCGGGCACAAGTTTACCCATGTACATGTAGGCTACAGCGTTCGCTCCGTACGGGGCATTTTACATGCGGTTGTGTATTCGGATGGGCGGTACGGATCGTACTTGCGCGCTCGGACTTCTGTTTTACGATTTGCACGTAAAAATGTCCGGCTCCCGTCGGACACTTTTGCCGACGCTATTCGGACGTAAAAATTTACGGCTCCCTCTCGGACCATTTTCCCGACGCAATTCGTATGTATTTTTCACGTACGAATCGTACTTCGCAGTTTGTACGGTACTTGTACGATTCGTACGTAAAAATATATGGATACGAGTCGTACGCAATTTTTTTTTCCCGGATCGGAATCGGCACCTTAATATACTATTTGTAGGTATTTTTCATATGCATTTAACCTTATGATGTGTTGATTTTTACATTTGTAATATTAAATATATTTGGATTTAAATTTTTAATATATTTATACATGTTTTTATTTATTTTGTTTTTTAAATAATTTTGTTTTTAATATTTTGTTTGCTTTTCCTTTTGAACTGACTGGGGTGAGAATATTAATTGTTACCCCTTTGCAATCCAACATTTTCCCTACTGTTGCACTCATTGGAATGGGAATAGTAAGTTTTTCCCCTCCGCTATCCAACACTTTCCCTACTGATGCACTCATGGGAGTAGGAATAGTAATTTGTACCCCGACGCAATCCAAAACTTTCCCTACTGTTGCACTCACTGGAGTGGGAATAGTAAGTTTTACCTCTCCGTTATCCAACACTTTCCCTACTGTTGCACTCATTGCAGTGGGAATAGTAATTTTTACCCCTACCCAATCCAACTCTCTCCCTACTGTTGCACTCACTGGAGTGGGAATAGTAAGTTTTACCCCTCCGCTATCCAACACTTTCCCTACTGTTGAACTCATTTTAGTGGGAATAGTAATTTTTACCCCTACGCAATGCAACACTTTCCCTACTGTTGCATTGACTGGAGTGGGAATGGTAAGTTTTACCTCTCTGCTGTCCAACACTTTCCCTACTGTTGCACTCATTGGAGGGGGAATAGTAATTTTTACCCCTCTGCTATCCAACAGTTTCCCTACTGTTACAATCAGTGAAGTGGGAATACTAAGTTTTACCGATCCGCTATCCAACACTTTCCCTACTGTTGCACTCATTGGAGTTGGAAGATTTTTAAATAGTTTAGTGTTTTAGTGTATAATAGAATGTTTTTTATAGATTTTATGTTATTCGTGTATATATATATATATATCTCTCTCTATATATATATATATATATATGTATTATATACATATATATAGATATATATATATATAAAGACCAACGCTTGTTCCCCATGAAAAACAAGCACGGCACACTCCGGAATCTTGCGAGGGCTTTATTAAGATCAACAAATCACATTGCTGGTAGTCCATGAGAAACAGGCATATCGACATGCTGGCAGTTCGTGAAGCCATGGCATACGCGTTTCGGCGATGAGTCGCCTCGTCAGTGCCGGTGTCAGCAGATCCATCGAGTGTCAGCACACAGTCCAGTCGCTGTTGCTTCTGAGTCTGTTTAAAAATTTAACATGCCCCTCCTCCACATCATGTGCTGTGCAAGGCGATGACACTCCCACAGGCAAGGGATGCTGGGACTTGAAGTCCGAGTGGGCGAATGAATATATTTCAAGACGGTCCAAACATCAAGTGGTGCTCTCACATTCATGAGCCCAGTCCGCAAACCAGCTCAAGTGCCCACGGGGGTGTAAAAAGACCTCGTTGGTTCCTTCGTCAGGCACACCATAATGCCTCCTCCCTCCCCATTGCAGCTCGTGAAGCCAGATGGCAATACAACTGTTAGGGGGGGCGCCTTGTTTTGCCACAAAACAAAGTTTCCAAAGGTACTGGTGTCTCCAAGGTGCTCCAGATCGGGAGGGTGTGCCGTTTTGTCCGCTTCCAGCCCACGGACCAAACACAAAGACCAACGCTTGTTCCCCATGAAAAACAAGCATGGCACACTCCGGAATCTTGCGAGGGCTTTATTAAGATCAACAAATCACATTGCTGGTAGTCCATGAGAAACAGGCATATCGACATGCTGGCAGTTCGTGAAGCCATGGCATACGCGTTTCGGCGATGAGTCGCCTCGTCAGTGCCGGTGTCAGCAGATCCATCGAGTGTCAGCACACAGTCCAGTCGCTGTTGCTTCTGAGTCTGTTTAAAAATGTAACATGCCCCTCCTCCACATCATGTGCTGTGCAAGGCGATGACACTCCCACAGGCAAGGGATGCTGGGACTTGAAGTCCGAGTGGGCGAATGAATATATTTCAAAACGCTCCAAACATCAAGTGGTGCTCTCACATTCATGAGCCCAGTCCGCAAACCAGCTCAAGTGCCCACGGGGGTGTAAAAAGACCTCGTTGGTTCCTTCGTCAGGCACACCATAATGCCTCCTCCCTCCCCATTGCAGCTCGTGAAGCCAGATGGCAATACAACTGTTAGGGGGGGCGCCTTGTTTTGCCACAAAACAAAGTTTCCAAAGGTACTGGTGTCTCCAAGGTGCTCCAGATCGGGAGGGTGTGCCGTTTTGTCCGCTTCCAGCCCGCGGACCAAACACAAAGACCAACGCTTGTTCCCCATGAAAAACAAGCACGGCACACTCCGGAATCTTGCGAGGGCTTTATTAAGATCAACAAATCACATTGCTGGTAGTCCATGAGAAACAGGCATATCGACATGCTGGCAGTTCGTGAAGCCATGGCATACGCGTTTCGGCGATGAGTCGCCTCGTCAGTGCCGGTGTCAGCAGATCCATCGAGTGTCAGCACACAGTCCAGTCGCTGTTGCTTCTGAGTCTGTTTAAAAATTTAACATGCCCCTCCTCCACATCATGTGCTGTGCAAGGCGATGACACTCCCACAGGCAAGGGATGCTGGGACTTGAAGTCCGAGTGGGCGAATGAATATATTTCAAGACGCTCCAAACATCAAGTGGTGCTGTCACATTCATGAGCCCAGTCCGCAAACCAGCTCAAGTGCCCACGGGGGTGTAAAAAGACCTCGTTGGTTCCTTCGTCAGGCACACCATAATGCCTCCTCCCTCCCCATTGCAGCTCGTGAAGCCAGATGGCAATACAACTGTTAGGGGGGGCGCCTTGTTTTGCCACAAAACAAAGTTTCCAAAGGTACTGGTGTCTCCAAGGTGCTCCAGATCGGGAGGGTGTGCCGTTTTGTCCGCTTCCAGCCCACGGACCAAACACAAAGACCAACGCTTGTTCCCCATGAAAAACAAGCACAGCACACTCCGGAATCTTGCGAGGGCTTTATTAAGATCAACAAATCACATTGCTGGTAGTCCATGAGAAACAGGCATATCGACATGCTGGCAGTTCGTGAAGCCATGGCATACGCGTTTCGGCGATGAGTCGCCTCGTCAGTGCCGGTGTCAGCAGATCCATCGAGTGTCAGCACACAGTCCAGTCGCTGTTGCTTCTGAGTCTGTTTAAAAATTTAAAATGCCCCTCCTCCACATCATGTGCTGTGCAAGGCGATGACACTCCCACAGGCAAGGGATGCTGGGACTTGAAGTCCGAGTGGGCGAATGAATATATTTCAAGACGCTCCAAACATCAAGTGGTGCTCTCACATTCATGAGCCCAGTCCGCAAACCAGCTCAAGTGCCCACGGGGGTGTAAAAAGACCTCGTTGGTTCCTTCGTCAGGCACACCATAATGCCTCCTCCCTCCCCATTGCAGCTTGTGAAGCCAGATGGCAATACAACTGTTAGGGGGGGCGTCTTGTTTTGCCACAAAACAAAGTTTCCAAAGGTACTGGTGTCTCCAAGGTGCTCCAGATCGGGAGGGTGTGCCGTTTTGTCCGCTTCCAGCCCGCGGACCAAACACAAAGACCAACGCTTGTTCCCCATGAAAAACAAGCACGGCACACTCCGGAATCTTGCGAGGGCTTTATTAAGATCAACAAATCACATTGCTGGTAGTCCATGAGAAACAGGCATATCGACATGCTGGCAGTTCGTGAAGCCATGGCATACGCGTTTCGGCGATGAGTCGCCTCGTCAGTGCCGGTGTCAGCAGATCCATCGAGTGTCAGCACACAGTCCAGTCGCTGTTGCTTCTGAGTCTGTTTAAAAATTTAACATGCCCCTCCTCCACATCATGTGCTGTGCAAGGCGATGACACTCCCACAGGCAAGGGATGCTGGGACTTGAAGTCCGAGTGGGCGAATGAATATATTTCAAGACGCTCCAAACATCAAGTGGTGCTCTCACATTCATGAGCCCAGTCCGCAAACCAGCTCAAGTGCCCACGGGGGTGTAAAAAGACCTCGTTGGTTCCTTCGTCAGGCACACCATAATGCCTCCTCCCTCCCCATTGCAGCTCGTGAAGCCAGATGGCAATACAACTGTTAGGGGGGGCGTCTTGTTTTGCCACAAAACAAAGTTTCCAAAGGTACTGGTGTCTCCAAGGTGCTCCAGATCGGGAGGGTGTGCCGTTTTGTCCGCTTCCAGCCCGCGGACCAAACACAAAGACCAACGCTTGTTCCCCATGAAAAACAAGCACGGCACACTCCGGAATCTTGCGAGGGCTTTATTAAGATCAACAAATCACATTGCTGGTATATATATATATATATATATGTATATATATATATATATATATTACCTACTAGCGGTTGCCAGTAGCTAGTTATAGTTAGGACCTTGTTTCTATTCAAACGCATTTTTTCTTTGCCCAATAACTTTGGAGCCGGTTGACGAGTCATCGCGAAATTTTCAAAACTAGTGGGGCACTCCGGTCAGCTCCTGTTTTGAGAGTTTCGGGGTGATTCGGCAAGCGGGGGCCGAGAGAAAAAGGGGGGTCCCAAAACATTTTTTCTCCATGTTCATTTCCATAGGAAACTTTAGACACAGCTACAGCCCGAACTCCTGAACGGAATTACAGCAAATTTGGCAAAATCATAGCCCTTGGTTCAGAAAGAGACCTTTTTTTTAAAATGGTGTGAATCCGTTCAGTAGTTCCTGGGATTTTCAAAAAATAGAGGTCGGAAAATCAATTTCCCATAGGAAACTTTAGACACAGATATAGCCGAAACTGCGGAGCGGAATTACACCAAATTCGGCACAAAGGTAGCCCTTGCTTCAAAAAGAGACCATTTTTTTAAATGGCGTAAATCCGTTCAGTAGCTGCTGAGAAAATCAAAAAATAAAAGTTTCGGTATTTAGAGGCGCAGTGGATCGGCGGACCCTCCCAACCAAAAGCTTTATTCTAATTGGCTGTCAACACACCAAACCAGGAAGTGTTGGAAGCCATTTTGTGACTCGGTAGAACTGAGTCAGAAGAAAACAGGGAAACAAAGGTGAGAAAGATAAACACCCTGACCTCCTAGGTCTGCTCAGGGGTCCCACAAGTACCCCCAGGGCCCAAAAAATATATTTTTTTTAAAACAGCGGTGGGCCAGTTAGCAAGACTGCTTGTCAGTCGAAACACGTTTGGTAGCGGCGGAAAATAAAAAATAAACATTGCACACGGCGTCGTCATCTTTGTGTGGAAATATATATATATATATATATATATATTATCTACTGGCGGTCGCCAGTAGATAGTTATAGTTAGGACCGAGTTTCCATAGGAATTCTCAAAATTCTATTTTGAATAACTTTGGCGCCGATTGACGAATCCTCGCGAAATTTTCAAAACTAATGGGGCGCTCCGCTCCGCTCCTACACTGAAAGTCTCGGGGTGATTCGTCAAGCGGGGGCCGAGAAAAAGGGGGGGTCCCAAAACGTGTTTTCCCCATGGATTTTTCCATAGGGACTTTAGTCGCAGCTACAGCCCGAACGGCTGAACAGAATTACGTGAAATTTGGCAGAGAGGTAGCCATAAGGTCCATGAAGTGCCTTTTGCAGGTTTGGTGTAAATCTGCTCAGTATTTCCAGAGAAAATAGCATTTAAATCAATATATATATCTGTACGCGCGCAGCGTGCGCACTGGGTGCGCGCACCTTGCCGTGTGCGAGCGCAATTCTGATTGGTTGTTAGATCTTAGTAAACATTCGAATCGGTCGAAACCAGGAAGTGTCGGCCGCCATTTTGTCTCTCGCACTCTGAGGGGGTGAAAAACAAATGTGGAGAACGTGAAAAGGGGGCAGGGTGGACAGTTCCTGACCCCCTACCCGTGGTCAGGGGGTCCCAGAAGGACCCCCAAGGGCAAAAAATATATTTATTTTTTTTCGAAAAATCGTCGAGTGCGCGCACCCTGCGCGCACCACCCAAATGGAAAAAATTCTGCGCGCACTCAGCGATTTTTCGAAAAAACAAAAAAATGTATTTGGCCCTTGGGGGCGAAGCGCTCCGTGTCCACCGCGCACGCACGGCACGAACTGCGTAAAGTGAGCCACTTTGCGCGCACAGTGCGCGAAGCGCACCGTATGCGCACGGCACGAACTGCGTAAAGTGGGCGCGCGGTGCGCAAAGCGCACCGCGTGCCCACCGCGCGCGCACGGCGCGCAAAGCGCACCGTGCGCGCGCCGTGAAAAAGTTTTGTTTAAAAAAATATATTAATAAATACATAACTTAGCATTTAAAAAAACGTACAAATTCACTGAGAAAACCATAGGTTTCACACACGTTATAGTTAGGAATTAGCATTTAAAAAACCTTGCAAATTCACTTAAAAAACCATAGGTTTCACACATGTTATAGTTAGCTGGGCATTTCCCTCGTAAAAAAACAATGAAATTCCCCCGTTATAGTTAGTGCAGGCAACTATAACTCACGCGACCGCAATCCGCTGCTGATGACGTCAGATATTACATCACTGATGACATATGTGTCTTTCTGAAAAAAAAAAATGAAATATATGTATAGCTAAAGATGAATGGAGGAAGACATGGGTAAATAAGTGTCTAAATACAGTGATGTAATATCTGACGTCATCAGCAGCGGACTGCGGTTGCGTGAGTTATAGTTGCCTGCACTAACTATAACGGGGGAATTTCATTGGTTTTTTTATGAGGGAAATGCCCAGCTAACTATAACATGTGTGAAACCTATGGTTTTTTAAGTGAATATATATATATATATAGGTGCCCTTGTTGCCAGCTCCCCGTTCCTATCCTTGCTCCAATGTATGTATATAACCTTTCTATGTCTATTGATGCAATGTTTGAATTAGCCAATGATGTCATCTCATCAATTAGCATTGCGCACTTTAAAATGCGGGATCACAACTCCCATGGCGTCATGTGATCAAGGCCTCTGGGAAGGCTGAAACGCGTCATGCAGGCGGTGCTGTGAACTAAATAAAGAAAAGCAACTCACTCGCTAACAGGGTCGGTCTCCGTTTGTTCCTGCTCTCCTCTTGGATTGTTGGCGTGCAGGTGTGCTCCAGGCGGATTCCCGTCATTTATGTAACCGGGATTGCTTCTCCGGTACCTCAAACCGACCCCTCCTCTCAAATAGGGCTTCGCGGAAGGAAGCAGCCCTTTCGGTGATCCGGAAGTTCCTCCATCCTCGTCAGGATTGACCGCGCCAGCCCCCGGACTTTGTTCACCACCCCTAAGAACGGCAGCGAGGACCGGCGCTGAGAGTCGGACGACTCGGGAAGCTCCAAGGTACGCGCTGTTGTGGGGGAGTGTAACACACTGTACGGAAGAGGAGTTGCAAAGTTGTAGGACAGCGGGATTAATCCCTCGGTTGCCCTTTAACTCAGTGAGTCCACATTAGTGGTTCCAATATTAACAGCGCCATGTCTGCTGACGCCATGAGGAGTAGGGAGGAGGCGGCCATTGACCTGTTCGACGATTCACCGGCCGGTGAATCCGTGTCGACCACGCAAGCAGATAACACAGCTACGGGGGCACCTAACCATCGTGAGCTTTTCAAATCTTTGGAGAAGCTTATGAAAGCAGAACAATCCAAATGGTGGGAGCATCGCTCCTTAAGTCGTTACCTGGAGGTGGGTCGTATTCCACGTGGGCTCAGGATAATGCTTGCCCCAAGTTCTGTGCAACCAGATCCCAACATGCTCAGAGAGTGGGCTGAATGCAATTTGGATTCGTCACGCAAGCTAGTTACTATTTTGGTTAAATATGCCGAAAGTGATCGCGCTGCGCTTCAAGTCAGAATCGATGATGTCAATAAGGAAATTCAGGCATTAACCAGTACGATAGACTGTACCAAACTAAGAGAGGAAATGACTCTGCGTCTTCGTAAGGAGGAAGAGGTAATAAAAAAGCGCAAGGCATTCAAGTTTCAGCGCGACTAAATTGACTATCAGCAAGGTCGCATATTTACTTTTGCGAGAAAATTTGATGCCATTAAAGCGTCTCAAGTGCCAATCTCACAACCCTCCTCTGGTCAAGCCCAGGCTGCCATGCCTACCTCCCAACTGGCATCGTCAGTATCTGACCTCAGTTCAATACCTGACAGCGATTCCGACACCGAGCGCAGCAGGAATGCGGCACAATTGGGGTTTACCCGGTTCTCCTTGGCACAAGAGGTGGACTGTTTGCGACAAGATCGTCGCAAAACTTTGAGACCCAGAAGGCAAAATCCCAACAGCGCCAAAGGCGCAACCAAAAGCGCAGATGGCGACGACAAGCCCATCGCAAACACCAAGCCAAAAAGGAAATACAACAAGAGGTGGAACAAGTAATTTTAGCGCCACATCAAATTACTGAGTCTATAGATTCTCCATCTGTTGTCAACCTTACTAGCATGCAATTGAGTCCGGCTGAGATCAATACTTTACATCTTGGTCTCTCTTTCAGCCCAGGAAGTAACTTCAACTACTCTAAGACCAGGATCGATTTGTATAAATTTATCCGCAAGCTGAAGCTGCAAAAACATTTTCGTCTCAATCCCAACACACGGAGACCTAGCCTTACATCTATATCAGACTCTCAACAAGGATTAGTGGCTAACGACCTGGCCTTAATGCAAGACCTCCAGGAACTGAGACATGAGGGTTCCAATGTGGATATAATGGAAGAACATTTAAGCTTGAATGTGCCGGGTCACACAAAATTCAAACCCAAATCTACCTACACGCCTTTGATGTTGCATGATAACATCGATATTTTTCATGAACTATCAATTGCAGGGATTAAAAAACTCTACTCATCTACCCTTCGTGAAAAATTCAAATACACAGCACGTAACAATTGTTATTTCCAACTGATCAGCAAACTACAAGCTGACAACAATATCATTGTTCGTCAATCTGACAAGGGGGGCAATGTGGTGCTATGGCCTAAAGAATTATATTTGGAGGAAGCCCACAGTCAACTCAATGACCCACTTTGTTATAAACGCTGTGATGCAATTTCAGTGAAGGCTGCTAGAACTGAATTTTACTCCCACCTTGTTGCCTGGCGGAGCACAGGATTACTCAGTCAGGACGAAGTGAAGTATTTGAAAAATGACTTTCCAGTAACTCCTGTTATGTACTTTATTCCGAAGATACATAAGAACTCTGAGAAGCCTCCAGGCAGGCCAATCATCTCGGCGCGAGGTGGACTATGTGAAAATACCTCTGTATATATTGATGCCTTTTTGCAGGATCATGTTAAGTTGTTGCCATCCTATGTGCAGGACACAAGTGATTTCTTAAGGAAAATAGCAGGGATTGATTGGGATCCATCTTTTTGGTTGGTCACATTAGACGTAACCTCCCTCTACACCAGCATTTATCATTCTGACGGTGTAAGAGCAGTCCAGCATTACCTGGGAACCCGACCCCTTCATATGGTCAATCACAACAAGATGTTGCTAGCTATGCTTTCCTATTGCCTGCACAATAATTTCTTTATGTTTGGCAATCAATTCTATCAGCAAGTTAGAGGTGTGGCCATGGGGGCCAGTTTTTCTCCCAGCTATGCCTGTCTCCATATGGGCTACTGGGAGGAGCTGGTCCTCTATGGCCAACATCTGGATATTCTGTCTGATCATGTAATCCATTGGTATCGTTTTATAGATGATATCTTCATGATTTGGCGAGGCACTAAACAGCAGATCCTTGATTTCATCGAAGTCATTAATTCCAACTCCCTTAATCTCAGTTTCACCTCAGACATTAGTCAAGACAGGGTGTTCTTTTTGGATGTTGAAGTCTTTATTGATTTTGGCAAACTCCACACTCGCCTCTATAGGAAACCGACCGCCGGCAATACGGTTCTCCATGCTGCAAGTCACCACCCTGTGCATCTCATTCGCAGCATTCCCTATGGGGAGATGCTGCGCATCAGACGCATTTGCAGCACAGAGTCTGAATGCCTAACGGCACAGAATTCAAGCAAAGCTCGTTTCCTAGCTAGGGGCTACTCTGCTTCAACGATTGACAGTGCCATTCGTAAAGCTAACTGTTTAACTAGAGAGGAGACTCTAATCAACAAGGGATCAACTGTCACACCACCTTGTACCAGGGAACCAGTTAGACTGATTTGGACATACAATCGTCAACACCAAGCACTCAGAAAAATTCTGAGGAAAAACTGGAGCTTGGTTTGTAATGACCCTGTCATTGGGGACCTAATGGCAGCCAGTCCAAATATTACCTTCAGGAAAGCTCGCTCTATGAGCGATGCTTTAGTTAAATCCAGTCCTGAAGTAACTTCTAACACAACCTGGATGCAGTTTTGTAAAGGTTTCAAAAGATGCCCGAACTGCAAAGCGTGTAGACAGGGAGTCAATAAGACGCAGTACACCATTCCGTTCTGCGACATGCCTCGTTTCATCACAAAACCACTCACGTGCAAAACTGAGTACGCGGTTTACGTACTGGAGTGTCCTTGTGGCCTGCAATATGTGGGTAGCACCAAGTTGCAGGTCCACAAACGGATACTCCAGCATCTGCGGGCAATCAGTGGCAGTGATGCGTCTTACCCGGTGGCACGCCACTTTAAAGAACTACACAATAACAAAAGCGAACTATTAAAGTTCTTTGTTATTGATGCAGTGCTCCCATTTAGACGTGGTGGAAACAGAGAAGCATTACTCCGTGCCCTAGAAACGAGATACATCCTCGAGTTAGACACGAAGTCACCGCAGGGTCTCAATGCCAGTGAAGATTTCTTCACTTGTCTGTGAATTTAGTTACATCAATTGCTATCCCCTATGTGTTAGGCTGCTATGCGTGTTGGTCACACCTCCTCTACCCATTGTAGGTTTTAAACACAGTATAGATGACACATTTTTAAATATACACGGAGTATCATATTTTTTTCAGCATCTAGACATATTTTGGCACTTGTCGAAAATTTGGGTTTAAGCATGGATTACTAAGGGAACTAAGGCTTCTTTACATTGGATTTTGAATTACATGTGGCACTGCGTTTGTGAGACAGGCAGAAGTAATAGTGTAATTTACCCTGGCTGATGGATCAATGTCTTGAACTGCCGGGGGCACCTCAATTGTAAACAGTTTGAGTATACCCACTTGGGTCCCTTTCCCAATAGTTTACAATAGATGCATGCTGAACTTTTGCAGGAATGCATATGTATTAGAGTTTGTTACACAAAACTTTATTGCTCTCAGTCTTTCGTGCACGTAATGAAAAAACAAATTTATACTTGCACAAATAATTTGTTGATTTGAAACAACGTGGTTTTAAATTGTAATTACTTGGCAGTCTTGTGGAAATGATTTTTAGCATATTTTTATACATTGTGTTATTTAATGAAATTTGCACTTTAGCACTTTCAAATCATTTAACGCAGGTGCCCTTGTTGCCAGCTCCCCGTTCCTATCCTTGCTCCAATGTAAGTATATAACCTTTCTATGTCTATTGATGCAATGTTTGAATTAGCCAATGATGTCATCTTATCAATTAGCATTGTGCACTTTAAAATGCGGGATCACAACTCCCATGGCGTCATGTGATCAAGGCCTCTGGGAAGGCTGAAACGCGTCATGCAGGCGGTGCTGTGAACTAAATAAAGAAAAGCAACTCACTCGCTAACAGGGTCGGTCTCCGTTTGTTCCTGCTCTCCTCTTGGATTGTTGGCGTGCAGGTGTGCTCCAGGCGGATTCCCGTCATATATATATATATATATATATATATATATATGAAACACCAATCCCGCCTTCTTTAGAAAAACGGGTCCGACACATGCTTGGAACCTCTTCAGGGGAAATTTATTTGCCACCATCCGGAATAGAAGGAAGAACACCTGGCAGACGCGTTTCGGCGAATGCCTTAATCATTGCCAGATTCGTGTTTAGTCTTCGTTATTAGCACGGGGCATTAACATACTGCTAGATGTATTTTCATTGGAGCAAGGATATTCCAATCAGAGGCGCGATCTTTCCACCTCTGTGTGCAGCATGCGCTAAGGATGCTGGTAGATGTAGTCCCCATAGTGCATTGCAGTCCAAGACGTTCACACTCACAGAGAGTATGTAGGCAGTCCCACGTCGCGAACTCAGGTTCAGTGACCGGTTCGTGCATTAAGTAATGCCCTGACGGTGTCAGCTTGCGAGTCCACCCACTCTCTATCGCGTGGACATATGGCGGCAATCGTCTCCCGAAGGTGTCCCAATCAGCAGAAATCTGCTGCTCTCTCCCCAATACCATGAACGCTGTCTTGGGTGGGGGGGCGCCGCTGTGTGCGTTCAGCACTACACACCAGGAAAGTTTGTCAGCCATCAGCGGAGCTCCAGAACGAGAGGCGCATCGGAAAGCAGCGCCGACTGCTGCATTCACATGAAACACCAATCCCGCCTTCTTTAGAAAAACGGGTCCGACACATGCTTGGAACCTCTTCAGGGGAAATTTATTTGCCACCATCCGGAATAGAAGGAAGAACACCTGGCAGACGCGTTTCGGCGAATGCCTTAATCATTGCCAGATTCGTGTTTAGTCTTCGTTATTAGCACGGGGCATTAACATACTGCTAGATGTATTTTCATTGGAGCAAGGATAGTCCAATCAGAGGCGCGATCTTTCCACCTCTGTGTGCAGCATGCGCTAAGGTTGCTGGTAGATGTAGTCCCCATAGTGCATTGCAGTCCAAGACGTTCACACTCACAGAGAGTATGTAGGCAGTCCCACGTCGCGAACTCAGGTTCAGTGACCGGTTCGTGCATTAAGTAATGCCCTGACGGTGTCAGCTTGCGAGTCCACCCACTCTCTATCGCGTGGACATATGGCGGCAATCGTCTCCCGAAGGTGTCCCAATCAGCAGAAATCTGCTGCTCTCTCCCCAATACCATGAACGCTGTCTTGGGTGGGGGGGCGCCGCTGTGTGCGTTCAGCACTACACACCAGGAAAGTTTGTCAGCCATCAGCGGAGCTCCAGAACGAGAGGCGCATCGGAAAGCAGCGCCGACTGCTGCATTCACATGAAACACCAATCCCGCCTTCTTTAGAAAAACGGGTCCGACACATGCTTGGAACCTCTTCAGGGGAAATTTATTTGCCACCATCCGGAATAGAAGGAAGAACACCTGGCAGACGCGTTTCGGCGAATGCCTTAATCATTGCCAGATTCGTGTTTAGTCTTCGTTATTAGCACGGGGCATTAACATGCTGCTAGATGTATTTTCATTGGAGCAAGGATAGTCCAATCAGAGGCGCGATCTTTCCACCTCTGTGTGCAGCATGCGCTAAGGTTGCTGGTAGATGTAGTCCCCATAGTGCATTGCAGTCCAAGACGTTCACACTCACAGAGAGTATGTAGGCAGTCCCACGTCGCGAACTCAGGTTCAGTGACCGGTTCGTGCATTAAGTAATGCCCTGACGGTGTCAGCTTGCGAGTCCACCCACTCTCTATCGCGTGGACATATGGCGGCAATCGTCTCCCGAAGGTGTCCCAATCAGCAGAAATCTGCTGCTCTCTCCCCAATACCATGAACGCTGTCTTGGGTGGGGGGGCGCCGCTGTGTGCGTTCAGCACTACACACCAGGAAAGTTTGTCAGCCATCAGCGGAGCTCCAGAACGAGAGGCGCATCGGAAAGCAGCGCCGACTGCTGCATTCACATGAAACACCAATCCCGCCTTCTTTAGAAAAACGGGTCCGACACATGCTTGGAACCTCTTCAGGGGAAATTTATTTGCCACCATCCGGAATAGAAGGAAGAACACCTGGCAGACGCGTTTCGGCGAATGCCTTAATCATTGCCAGATTCGTGTTTAGTCTTCGTTATTAGCACGGGGCATTAACATACTGCTAGATGTATTTTCATTGGAGCAAGGATAGTCCAATCAGAGGCGCGATCTTTCCACCTCTGTGTGCAGCATGTGCTAAGGTTGCTGGTAGATGTAGTCCCCATAGTGCATTGCAGTCCAAGACGTTCACACTCACAGAGAGTATGTAGGCAGTCCCACGTCGCGAACTCAGGTTCAGTGACCGGTTCGTGCATTAAGTAATGCCCTGACGGTGTCAGCTTGCGAGTCCACCCACTCTCTATCGCGTGGACATATGGCGGCAATCGTCTCCCGAAGGTGTCCCAATCAGCAGAAATCTGCTGCTCTCTCCCCAATACCATGAACGCTGTCTTGGGTGGGGGGGCGCCGCTGTGTGCGTTCAGCACTACACACCAGGAAAGTTTGTCAGCCATCAGCGGAGCTCCAGAACGAGAGGCGCATCGGAAAGCAGCGCCGACTGCTGCATTCACATGAAACACCAATCCCGCCTTCTTTAGAAAAACGGGTCCGACACATGCTTGGAACCTCTTCAGGGGAAATTTATTTGCCACCATCCGGAATAGAAGGAAGAACACCTGGCAGACGCGTTTCGGCGAATGCCTTAATCATTGCCAGATTCGTGTTTAGTCTTCGTTATTAGCACGGGGCATTAACATGCTGCTAGATGTATTTTCATTGGAGCAAGGATAGTCCAATCAGAGGCGCGATCTTTCCACCTCTGTGTGCAGCATGCGCTAAGGTTGCTGGTAGATGTAGTCCCCATAGTGCATTGCAGTCCAAGACGTTCACACTCACAGAGAGTATGTAGGCAGTCCCACGTCGCGAACTCAGGTTCAGTGACCGGTTCGTGCATTAAGTAATGCCCTGACGGTGTCAGCTTGCGAGTCCACCCACTCTCTATCGCGTGGACATATGGCGGCAATCGTCTCCCGAAGGTGTCCCAATCAGCAGAAATCTGCTGCTCTCTCCCCAATACCATGAACGCTGTCTTGGGTGGGGGGGCGCCGCTGTGTGCGTTCAGCACTACACACCAGGAAAGTTTGTCAGCCATCAGCGGAGCTCCAGAACGAGAGGCGCATCGGAAAGCAGCGCCGACTGCTGCATTCACATGAAACACCAATCCCGCCTTCTTTAGAAAAACGGGTCCGACACATGCTTGGAACCTCTTCAGGGGAAATTTATTTGCCACCATCCGGAATAGAAGGAAGAACACCTGGCAGACGCGTTTCGGCGAATGCCTTAATCATTGCCAGATTCGTGTTTAGTCTTCGTTATTAGCACGGGGCATTAACATACTGCTAGATGTATTTTCATTGGAGCAAGGATAGTCCAATCAGAGGCGCGATCTTTCCACCTCTGTGTGCAGCATGCGCTAAGGTTGCTGGTAGATGTAGTCCCCATAGTGCATTGCAGTCCAAGACGTTCACACTCACAGAGAGTATGTAGGCAGTCCCACGTCGCGAACTCAGGTTCAGTGACCGGTTCGTGCATTAAGTAATGCCCTGACGGTGTCAGCTTGCGAGTCCACCCACTCTCTATCGCGTGGACATATGGCGGCAATCGTCTCCCGAAGGTGTCCCAATCAGCAGAAATCTGCTGCTCTCTCCCCAATACCATGAACGCTGTCTTGGGTGGGGGGGCGCCGCTGTGTGCGTTCAGCACTACACACCAGGAAAGTTTGTCAGCCATCAGCGGAGCTCCAGAACGAGAGGCGCATCGGAAAGCAGCGCCGACTGCTGCATTCACATGAAACACCAATCCCGCCTTCTTTAGAAAAACGGGTCCGACACATGCTTGGAACCTCTTCAGGGGAAATTTATTTGCCACCATCCGGAATAGAAGGAAGAACACCTGGCAGACGCGTTTCGGCGAATGCCTTAATCATTGCCAGATTCGTGTTTAGTCTTCGTTATTAGCACGGGGCATTAACATACTGCTAGATGTATTTTCATTGGAGCAAGGATAGTCCAATCAGAGGCGCGATCTTTCCACCTCTGTGTGCAGCATGCGCTAAGGTTGCTGGTAGATGTAGTCCCCATAGTGCATTGCAGTCCAAGACGTTCACACTCACAGAGAGTATGTAGGCAGTCCCACGTCGCGAACTCAGGTTCAGTGACCGGTTCGTGCATTAAGTAATGCCCTGACGGTGTCAGCTTGCGAGTCCACCCACTCTCTATCGCGTGGACATATGGCGGCAATCGTCTCCCGAAGGTGTCCCAATCAGCAGAAATCTGCTGCTCTCTCCCCAATACCATGAACGCTGTCTTGGGTGGGGGGGGCGCCGCTGTGTGCGTTCAGCACTACACACCAGGAAAGTTTGTCAGCCATCAGCGGAGCTCCAGAACGAGAGGCGCATCGGAAAGCAGCGCCGACTGCTGCATTCACATGAAACACCAATCCCGCCTTCTTTAGAAAAACGGGTCCGACACATGCTTGGAACCTCTTCAGGGGAAATTTATTTGCCACCATCCGGAATAGAAGGAAGAACACCTGGCAGACGCGTTTCGGCGAATGCCTTAATCATTGCCAGATTCGTGTTTAGTCTTCGTTATTAGCACGGGGCATTAACATACTGCTAGATGTATTTTCATTGGAGCAAGGATAGTCCAATCAGAGGCGCGATCTTTCCACCTCTGTGTGCAGCATGCGCTAAGGTTGCTGGTAGATGTAGTCCCCATAGTGCATTGCAGTCCAAGACGTTCACACTCACAGAGAGTATGTAGGCAGTCCCACGTCGCGAACTCAGGTTCAGTGACCGGTTCGTGCATTAAGTAATGCCCTGACGGTGTCAGCTTGCGAGTCCACCCACTCTCTATCGCGTGGACATATGGCGGCAATCGTCTCCCGAAGGTGTCCCAATCAGCAGAAATCTGCTGCTCTCTCCCCAATACCATGAACGCTGTCTTGGGTGGGGGGGCGCCGCTGTGTGCGTTCAGCACTACACACCAGGAAAGTTTGTCAGCCATCAGCGGAGCTCCAGAACGAGAGGCGCATCGGAAAGCAGCGCCGACTGCTGCATTCACATGAAACACCAATCCCGCCTTCTTTAGAAAAACGGGTCCGACACATGCTTGGAACCTCTTCAGGGGAAATTTATTTGCCACCATCCGGAATAGAAGGAAGAACACCTGGCAGACGCGTTTCAGCGAATGCCTTAACCATTGCCAGATTCGTGTTTAGTCTTCGTTATTAGCACGGGGCATTAACATACTGCTAGATGTATTTTCATTGGAGCAAGGATAGTCCAATCAGAGGCGCGATCTTTCCACCTCTGTGTGCAGCATGCGCTAAGGTTGCTGGTAGATGTAGTCCCCATAGTGCATTGCAGTCCAAGACGTTCACACTCACAGAGAGTATGTAGGCAGTCCCACGTCGCGAACTCAGGTTCAGTGACCGGTTCGTGCATTAAGTAATGCCCTGACGGTGTCAGCTTGCGAGTCCACCCACTCTCAATCGCGTGGACATATGGCGGCAATCGTCTCCCGAAGGTGTCCCAATCAGCAGAAATCTGCTGCTCTCTCCCCAATACCATGAACGCTGTCTTGGGTGGGGGGGCGCCGCTGTGAATATATATATTCACTGAAAAAAACATAGGTTTCAGGGGTGTTATAGTTAGCTGGACTTTTCACTTGTACAAAACCATTGAAATTCCCCGGTTATAGTTAGTTCAGCTAACTATAACTCGCGCACCCGCAATGCACTGCTGATGACGTCACATATTACATCACTCATGACATGGTCAGTGACATCACTGATGACATCACTGATGACATCACTGATGACATCATCCAGTGAATGTGTGTTTTTCTGAAAATTAAATATGTTTTATATATGTATATCTCAAGGTCGATGGAAGAATAAATGGGTATATAAGTGTCTAAATGGATGATTTGTTTTTGAAAAATTGATTGTGTAACTGACTGATTAAGTGTATCATAGTGAATACATGGCTTAGTGAGTAATGTTTAAATATGTAAATATCTGTATCAGTCTCTCACTTTGTGTATAAGTGGCTGCAGGGGTTGATGAGTAGCTACATGGGTGTCTATATAGGTTATTAGTTGGTTTTTTGAGTATCAGTCTGAGTGTCTGCATGGTTCGGTGGGGGGTATTACGTAGTGCATAGTTGCATGAATGAGTGACTCACTGTTTGTATGTGTTGAAGACAGCATGTGTGCAGGACTGTATGGGTGGATGAGTGTGTGTATGGGTGTGTTAGTGAGTGAATGACTGTCTCAATAGTGTCTTTATGAGTAACTACATATGTTTTAAACTAGTATATGTGACTATTGGTGTATATAAGTGAGTATATGTGAGAGTGAGAGACTGAAAGAGTTCCTGTATGAATAAGTATGTGTTTCTGTAAGTGATTGTTTAAAAGACTAAGTATGTGTAAGTTTCCGTAGAAGTAAGTGTAGTGGTGTGTGTATAACTGTATATGCAAGTAAATGTATGTTTGATTCTTTATTAGCATGAGTGACAATGTGTGTGAGTAACTCTATGGATGAGTGGCATTGTGTAACAGGATGTATAGGTGTATGAGTACATATGATGAGTGAGTACATGTATGAGTGACTGTATAGGACTGTTGGTGAATGAGTGGATGTGGATATGGATCTTAGAATTACTGAAGAGGTTGTTGTAACTGGTATTGGTATGTCCATTGTTTTGAAAATTGTAGTCTATATTTGTGAATGTGTGTATCAAAGGTTATATTAGGGTGAGAGGAGGTCTGCCACTCTATCACAAGGATGATGTCATCAGTGATGTCATCAGTGATGTCATTTGAGATGTCATCAGTGATGTCATGAGTGATGTCACCGACCATGTCATGAGTGATGTAATATGTGACGTCATCAGCAGTGCATTGCGGGCGCGCGAGTTATAGTTAGCTGAACTAAGTATAACGGGGGAATTTCAATGGTTTTGTACAAGTGAAAAGTCCAGCTAACTATAACACCCCTGAAACCTATGGTTTTTTCAGTGAATTTCTGAGGTTTTTTAAATGCTAATTCCTAACTATAACGTGCCTGAAACCTATGGTTTTTTCTGTGAATTTCAAAGGTTTTTTAAATGCTAATTTCTAACTATGTCTACAGAGATAGGACATGTGAAGAAAGAAGAAAAAATGCACAGAAAGAAAAAAAAGAAGTGCAGAAAGAAGCAACAGAAGTCCTCAAAGACGAAGAAAAGTGCAGGAAGAAGGATAACGTGCAGAAAGAACAAAAAGAAGAGCAGAAAGAAGCCTTGTTGCAAAATCATCCTGTACCCTCAACTTTTTCAGACGAATACTGGTGGTAACTGAGTCTGACTAACCATTCCTAGAGCCAGTGCTATGTTAAAAGACACTTAGAATACAGTGAAAACATCTACATACACTAGGAAACATTATGCGTTGGGGTCCCCCTGTGATTAGCATGACCTCCTCTGTAAGCCCCTAGTATATAATAGGGCAGAGGGATTAAAACTACCTCTTAAAACAGGCCACAGGGCGTTTTTGCACACGTTAACTCAGGCCCCGTCCCCTTCCTTCAGCACTGTGTAAACACGCCCTGTGTCCGTTTTTAGTTGGGAGATTAAGTTCATTTGAATCCTGAGGGTCCCTAGGGTCCAACTAGCCCACTAGGTACCTCCAGTAAGTGCCACAGAGCTGCGTTGTAGCGAGGTGTAAAAAGTGGCACGGCCTGGACCACCTTTCTGCAATGCAGCTCAGTGGCACTTACTGGAAGCACTTGGTGGGCTAGTTAGCCCCCAGGGGCCCTCAGTATTGAAGGAAAATTATATCCCCAATTTAAGACGTGCCATAGTGCGTGTTTGCACACGTCACCTCAGGCCCCGTCCCCTCCCTTCACCACTGTGTAAACGCGCCCTGTGGCTGTTCTAAGTTGAGAGATTAAGTCCCCTTGAATCCTAAGGGTCCCTAGGGTCAAACTAGACCACTAGGTACCTCCAGTAAGCGCCACAGAGCTGCGTTGCAGAGAGGTGTAAAAAGGGGCTTGGCCTCAGAACACCTGTCTGCAGCGCAGCTCCCTGGTGCATACTGGAGATGCCTGTTGGGCTAGTTGGCCCTCAGGGACCCTCAGTATTGAAGAGGAATTAATTCCCCAACTTACAACTCGCCAGGGTGCGCGTTTGCAGAGTGCTGCAAGGAGGGGGCGTGGCCTCCAGCACGATGCCAGTCTTTTATTTATTTTAATTTTTTAAGAAAGGGGGCTGTGTGGTTCCCCTTCTTATTCTAATTTATTGGCCCTGATGACCCCATCCCCCACGGCCTGTCTCCTAATTATATTTTTTTGACCCCAATCCCCAGGGCCAGCCACTGTTTTTTATTATTTTTAAAAAATATATATTTATAGACACACCTAGGACATGCTGGACAAACCGTACGTACCTATCACCATGACGATTTGCGTGATATTCATTAAAAGGCGACTATGCATACAATGAATCCATGTGGAATGTATTTACACCACTAGTGAAGCTCTGACATGTCTGATGCCCTACCGTGCCTAATCCCGGTAGACACCCTTGTCGTTTATTTATACAAACATGGGTAGCTATTGACGGGCACATTTAATACACATGCACACCAAGCCATTCAAAGGGGACTCGACAACAATTCGACCAAAACTATGCAAGAAACCCCCCTCACGGTTAATAAAACACACATCCACTGCCGGATGTGTAATACTTTTTATTTTACTCTCTGGAAAGGGGACGAACATCACTTGAGAGTCACAGCGCGCTCCTGGCAGAGCCCAATGCTGTGTTACACCCACCATTGCCTGCTCAGTGCCACACACCTCTGTGTTGTATTCCACTAGCTAGTGCATATGCTATGACACTCTCTAGCCCATGTGCACTGTAACACCACCCCGTGAATATGTCATGCCACACTTGCCTTCGCACGGGTTATATTGCCCCATCTAACGTGCCTTCCTCGATGCCTATGTTATAACGCACAGTGCTATGCCATACATATTACAATCTGGGATCCATATCTTTGTCACAGTGCATATGCAACGTTACACTCCCCAGCACATATTTTATATTACAACTTTAGAGACTAGTTAGGTTACACAACACTGCCCTGTGCATATTACACTCCAAGGCGCATATCGCATAGCACGCGCTAGTGCCTGTGCTATCTCGCGGTCTCCAATGAATCTTTCATTGCGCACAATGTATTGCATATTATATTTCACGCCCGGTTCATCTTATATCACACTTTTTGGTGCATGGTTTATACCATACACTATATCTAGTTTTCATTTTCAATCGTGCTCTCAGGACTATGTTCTATATAACACTGTGTTCACCTACCCTTTTCACGGGCATTACATTTTGCGATGGGGGTGGAGGGTCAGGGGGTGTTTCTGCCAAGTGAGCCCGGAGTCACAGTCACAAACATCCTCTTCTTCCTGAATAAAAGTGAGATTATGCTGCATACTTGTTCATATTTTAAGTAGTTCGCACAGACACACGTTTTAAAAACAATAAAGTTCCTAATACCCACCTTCTCTGAACAGTTAGCTTGCTGCCCCATCCACCTCCTCCCTATTCTCTGTTGTCTGAATCCATGGACTAGCCTCCTGCCTCCTGCCATGCATGGTCTGATGTGCTGCCACTGCCCTCCATTTAGCATGATGTACCAGTCCACTCCTCCTGCCCTCCATTGCCCAATTCTATGCCCCATCATTGACCTCCTGCTTAGCCTCTGTGCTTAGCTTGCGGCCCCTATTCTCCTTCCCCCTGCCCTCCGATGTCTTTGTACATGCCCCTGCTCCATCCTTTTTGCCCACCATGTTCCATGAACCTGCCACTCCTATCTACTCTGAGTGTTCTGTTGAGCTGCCACTCCCCTCCCACCTGCCTAGCATTGTCAGATTACTGTAACCTGTCCATGCCACCTCCACCCTGCCTGTCCACATGGCATGCCCCTATCCCCTTCCTCCTGTCTCCATGGTCCATTTTGCTGCCACACCCTTCTGCCCTCCCTGGTCTGTTGTGCTGCAACTGCTCCTCCTGCCTGCCCCGCACGGTCTGTTGTGAGGCCCTTTCCCTGAACTCTCTTGTCTGTGCCCAGGTCCTGACCCTCCCTTCTATCCTCCATGGTCCTTTGTGCATGCCCCTGCACCCTCCTTCTTGCCCATCATAGCCATTGTGCTGCCACTAACCCTCCCGCTTGCCATGCATGGTCTTCTGTGCTGACACGGCCCCTCCTACCTTCCCTGTGTGGTCAGCTAGCTGCCCCTGACCCCCTCCCACCTTCCCTCCATGGTCTGTGTGTATGCCATCATAGTCTCACTGTTGCTCTCCATGGTGTATCTTGTTTCTAGTGCCCATACTGCCTGACCTCCATGGTCATCTTGCTGCTCCTGCCCTGCCCCCTTGCCCCCAGCCCTCTGTTTCCATGTGCAGACCCCTATTCCCTCCCTCCTGGCTTTTCTGTTCCATTGTAATGCCCCTGATTCGTCCCTCCTGCGCTTTATGGTCTGTTATGTTGCAGCTTTCTCTCCTGTCTGTCCATTATGGTCCGCTAGCTACCATTGCCTCTTTCCCCTCTGTTCTCTGTTGTCCATGTACATGGTCCTGTCCCCTCCCTATTGCTTTCTATGGATTGTTGTGCTGCACTCCCGTCCCGCATGCCCTGTGTGGTGTATTGTGCTGCTGCAAACCCTGATGCCTGCCCTGTAGGGTCAGTTTGGTACACCTCTCCATGTCCCTCCTGTCCTCTGTTATCTGAGTCCATTTCCCTACCCCAATTCCTCCTGCCTTCCATGATCCAATGTACCATACTTGCGAACATTTTGAACTTGGTAAGAGGGAGATTTTGAAAAAAAACTGGTGTATTGATTTTCCCCTTTGAGTTACATTGAAAAAGAGAAGATTGTAGACAGGATTCAGATCAAATAAAGCCCATTTGAGCGTAAAAACATTGGACGTTTCCTGGCTGAATCGGGTCTGTTGGCATGTCTAGTTGTACTACCACTGCCTCTTCCTTCTGCCCACAATGGTCTATTATATTGCCACAGCCTCTCTTGCCAGTCCTGTATTGTTGGTTTGTTGCCCCTGCACCCCTTTCCACTGCCCTCCATAGTCTGTTGTGCTGCCACTGCCCTTCCTGCCTGCCCAGTGTGGTCAAATTGTTGCCTCTGCACCCTCCTACCTGCCTTCAATTTTCAGAGTCCGTGCCCCTGGCCTCTGCCTCTCAACAGTATCCTAATGCACAACTAGATTGCTAACATTCTATATTTATTACAAAAGTGTGGAACACCTGACGTCATCTTGATGTAATCAAAACTGTAATACCTAGAGCATCAAATTTATGGTTAGTGCTCTAAAAAACTAAAATGAGAACATATTTTCTGAGTTTTCAAATAGCGACAAAGCACTTTTAAATTATTTGTTATCTTTATCTTTTTTTATCCAGTTGACCACTATTGCACTTAGGGGAGAGGATGTGGTGTTACTTCCAGAGCTGCAGACTTTGCAACTGGGGAACCAGGTTGGAGTTTCAGCTTCAGCTCAACATTCTGTGATTCTGGTCAAATCACTTAATCTCCCCATGTTTACAACCAAAATGAATTTGATCTTGTGTGATGTAACCAATGCTCATGCAAAGCACTCCAATACCTGACAAGTCTGCACTATATAAAACTGCAAAGCCACAAAAAATAAGTGTTTTGCACACTTCTGTCATTGGGCTACATGTGGGCTACATCTGGGTGATATTTGTGCTGCATTTGGGCTCTTTTGTCTCTGGTGGCCATCTTGTGAGACGTGCTTTCAGTTTTTTACTTTGATGCTATCAAGAAGGTATTCAGATATGTTACACATTTGCCATAATTTCTGAATGGTGGCACTCTAGTTGCTCATTAGATCACTGTAGTAAAGCTACTGCTCACCACGGAAGTCTGCTGCTGGTATTAAAAGTGCATGTTTCAGTCTGCATGTCAGAATTTTTTTATGAAATAGAAGAGGATTTGAGAAGTCAAAATATGCCATAATTTTTCCTTCTGCAGCACTAATCATTATTTCTATGGCAAAATGAACCCCCTCATTTGGTTCCTTTGCAAATTAAATGTTTTAAGTGTTACTACTTTATTCCAATCAAGATGGCTTCAGGTGTGCCATACCTTTGTCATAAGTAAGACTGTTAGCGCTCTAGTTGTTCGTTAGAACACTCTGGGACATTCTGTCATTGGGCTATAGTTGGGCTACATCTGGGTGATATGTGGGCTACATTTGGGCTCTTTTGACTCTGGTGGCCATCTTGTGAGACATATTTGTTATGAAGTTTCCTAATTTCATCATTCACTGCAGTCTCCTCAGTAGGAAATACTTTCAGTTTTTTACTTTGGTTCCCTCAAGAAGACATTCAGATATGTCACACATTTGCCATAAATTCTGAATGGTAGCACTCTAGTTGCTCTTTAGATCACTGTAGTAAAGCTACTGCTCACCAGGGAAGTCTGCTGCTGGTATTCAAAGTGCATGTTTCACTCTGCATGTCAGAATTTTTTTATGAAATAGTAGAGGATTTGAGAAGTCAAAATGTGCCCTAATGTTTCTTTCTGCTGCACTAATCATAATTTCTATGGTAAAATGAACCCCCTCATTTTGTTCCTTTGCAAATTAAATCTTTTAAGTGTTACCACTTTATTCCAATCAAGATTGCTTCAGGTGTGCCATACTTTTGTCATAAGTAAGACTGTTAGCGGTCTAGTTGTTCGTTAGAACACTCTGGGAAGCTGCAGTAGAACACAAAGGAATCAACTGACAGTCTTTGCCCTTGTTGGATGTACATGTTTTACTGAAAATGTCAGACTTCATTTTCACATGACTGAGAAAGGTAATGTGAATTTACAGAAAATATGCTCTCAGTTTAGCTTATAGATCACCTTCCAAACCTCTGTGGGAAAAGCATGAGAAAATAGTTTTCTCTCAAACATGATTCAAGATATCACTGCAGAAGGCTTTTTCACATGGTAAAATCAGCTTAGAACACACCATAATTCCTAAAATGAGTATGGTACCATCAACAAATGATTTATAATGTAACTAAAGTCTTAAAACCTTGTATTAACTGCACTGCTTTTTAATGAGGTGCTATCATGTATATTGGTCCCAAGATGGCTGCCAACACTTCTTGGATGAAGTACTGACAGCCAATCAAATCTCACGATGAGATGTGTGGTTAGGCTCCGCCCAGATATATATGTGATTTTGATTTTGATTTTCTCAGGAACTACTGAACGGATTTACACCATTTAAGCAAAAGGCACGACTCCGAACCAAGGTCTACCTTTCTGCCAAATTTGGTGTAATTCCATTCAGCCGTTTGGACTGTAGCTGCGGCTAAAGGTCCTATGGGAAATTGCATGGGGAAAACATATTTTGGGACCCCCCTTTTTTCTCAGCCCCAGCTAAACGAATCATCCCGAGACTTTCAGGATAGGAGCGGACCGGAGCTGGCCAAACGTTTTGAAAATTTCGTGAAGATTCGTCAATGGGCGCCAAAGTTATTCCAAATAGAATGTTGCGGATTTCCTATGGAAAATAGGTCCTAACTATAACTACCTACTGGCGATCGCCAGTAGGTAATATATATATATATATATATATATACATACATATATATGTGTATATATATATATATAAATATATATATATATACATTCACTGAAAAAACAATAGGTTTCAGGGACGTTATAGTTAGAAATTATCATTTAAAAAACCTTTAAAATTCACTGATAACACCATAGGTTTCAGGGACGTTTTAGTTAGAAATTAGCATTTAAAAAAACCTTAGAAATTCACTGAAAAAACCATAGGTTTCAGAGGTGTTATAGTTATCTGGACATTTCACTCGTACAAAACCATAGAAATTCCTCCGTTATAGTTAGTTCTGCTAACTATAACTCACGCGTCCGCAATGCACTGCTGATGATGTCTCATATTACATCATTCATGACATGGTCAGTGACATCACTGATGACATCTCAAATGACATCACTGATAACATCACTGATGACATCATACATGTGACAATCTGATACACCTCATCACACATTAGTATAACCTTTCATCACTCACTGTAAAATACAGAGTACCATATTTGAAACCATTGACACACCAATACCAGTTACTACATACCCACTCACTGATTCCTAAGTCTACACACACAACTACCCATTCACCCACAGAATCACTTATACATGCAGTCACTGATCAATAGAACACTATCAAATGCACTCATACACCTTTATAGACATTGACACATCAGCAGTCATCCTAGTCGATTATGCAGTCATCCTTCTCACTCATGAAAAGAATCAATCACACTTACATTTACTCACCTACACAGTTATACACACAACACCTCATTTATTCATACACATAGTAACTCATAGTTACTATGTTATAAATCACTATAACAATTATACACTCATCCATACGGTCACTCTTACAATCACTGACTCTTGCATATTCTTATTTATATACACCAACTCTCACATACAATGCCTTTTATTTTTGTACTTTGTTGGAGATGTACCACTGAGACATATATTCACTCACCAACACACCAATAAACACACTCAGTCACCCAAACAACTGTTTTCACATGTACTCTTAAACTCATACACCTAGTCAATCAACCACTCACACATCTATGCATAGAGTTACACACCCACGCCCAACCACACACACACTCAGTCTCCCATATAAATACTCAGCCAACTAATCAATAACTAATATAGACACTCATGTAGTTAGTGACCAACTGATGCAGCAGGTTATACAACAACAGAGACAGTGATGCACACATTCACATGGTTTAGTTACTAACCCATATATTTAGTGAGACACTTTTAATTACGCACCTAAACAGACAGTCAGACAGCTAATAAATCCTCCATCCAGACCATGGGTACTCATAAACTTTCTCTTGGGGGCCAAATTTACAGTGTGGTTTGTGGCCGAGGGCCGCACCGGTGGGGGCGGGGTCAGAGGGGGAGGGGCGTGGCTAAAGCAAAAAAAATTGTGACGATGAGGTTGAACACAGGTCCCTGCAGCAGACGCCTTCGTCCACTGAGCCACCAGACCCAGCATACACACATCTCTCTCTCTCCATCTCCCCTCCCTCCCCTCTCCCTCCACCTCCCTCCTCTCCCTCACTCTCTCTCTCTCCCCCTGTCTCTCTCTCCCTGTCTCTCGCCCCTGTCTCTCTCCCTGTCTCCCTCCCTCCGTCGCCCTCCTCCCTCTGTCTCCCTCCTCCCTCTCTGTCTCCCTCCTCCCTCTGTCTTCCTCCTCCCTCTCTGTCTCCCTCCTCCCTCTCTGTCTCCCTTCTCCCTCTCTGTCTCCCTCCTCCTTCTCTGTCTCCCTCCTCCCTCTCTGTCTCCCCCTCTGTCGCCCTCCCTCTGCCTTCCTCTCTGTCTTCCCCTCTGTCTTCCCCTCTGTCTTCCCCTCTGTCTCCCCCTCTGTCTCCCTCCCTCTCCCTCTGTCTCTCTCCCTCCGTCTCCCTCCCTCTTCCTCTGTCTCCCTCCTTCCCTCTGTCACCCTCCATCTCCCTCCCTCCCTCCATCTCCCTCCCTCCGTCTCCCTCCCTCTGCCTCCCTCCGTCTCCCTCCCTCCCTCACCCTCCTTCTGTCTCCCTCCATCTCCCTCCCTCCCTCTGTCTCCCTCCCTCCGTCTGTCTCTCCCTGTCTCTCTCCCTCCCTCTGTCTCCCTCCCCCTGTCTCTCTCCCTCTGTCTCCCTCCCTGTTTCCCTCTCCCTCCCTCTGTCTCCCTCCCTCTCCCTCCCTCTGTCTCCCTCTGTCTCCCTCCCTCCGTCCGTCTCCCTCCCTCCGTCTCCCTCCCTCCGTCCATCTCCCTCCCTCTGTCTCCCTCCCTCCGTCTCCCTCCCTTCCTCCGTCTCCCTCCCTCCATCTCTCTCTCTGTCTCCCTCCCTCTGTCTCTCTCTCTGTCTCCCTTCCTCCATCTCTCCCTGTCTCTCTCCCTCCCTCTGTCTCCCTCCCTCTGTCTCCCTCCCTGTCTTCCTCTCCCTCCCTCTGTCTCCCTCCCTCCCTCTGTCACCCTCCGTCTCCCTCCCTGTCTCCTCCCTCTCCTTCTGTCTCTCTCCCTCCGTCTCCCTCCCTCTCCTTCTGTCTCCCTCCCTCCGTTTCTCTCTCTGTCTCCCTCCCTCTGTCTCTCTATCTGTCTCCTTCCCTCTATCTCTCCCTGTCTCTCTCCCTCCCTCTGTCTCCTTCCTTTTCCCTCTGTCTCTCTCCCTCTGTCTCTCTCCCTGTCTCCCTCTCCCTCCCTCTGTCTCCCTCCCTCTGTCACCTTCCATCTCGCTCCCTGTCTCCCTCCCTCTCCCTCTGTCTCTCTCCCTCCGTCTCCCTCCCTCTCCCTCCGTCTCCCTCTGCCTCCCTCCGTCTCCCTTCCTGTCTCCCTCCCTCCGTCTCTCTCTCTCTCTGTCTCCCTCCCTCTATCTCTCCCTGTCTCTCTCTGTCACCCTCCATCTCCCTCCCTCGTCTCCCTCCCTCTGTCTCCCTCTCTGCCGCCCTGTCCCTCTCTCTGTCTCCCTTCCTCTCCCTCCCTCTGCCTCCCTCCCTCTCCCACTGTCTCCCTCCCTCTGTCTCCCCCAGACTACGCTGTCTCTGTCTCCCTCTCTCTGTCACCCTCTGTCAACCTCTGTTTCCCTCCCTCTCCCTCTGTCTCCCTCTCCCTCCCTCCGTCACCCTCTGTCATCTCACCCCGTGTGTGTGTGTCAGTCTTCAGCCCGGCTGAGTCAGCTTCCCAGCGCGCACACACAGCTGCACCCCGGTACTTCACAGGTCTTTAAAAGACCATTTACATGCTAATAAGCTTTGTTGCATTTCACCTCTTAGGCCCCTGCATCTCCACTTTGACAATCACTGGAATCCCCCGGCCCCCACAGAGCAGAGTCTCAGAGTCCGGGCTGCTGCACCCAGCAGTGTTTGCTAACACTATTTTTTTTTTTTTTTTTAAACACAGGTAGGATGTCTGTAAGGTCCGCAGGCCGCCAAGGAAGGCTTGCCGGGCCGCTGGCGGCCCGCAGCCCGTACTATGAATAACCGTGATCCAGACAGTTATATATCCTCTCAATCTTCAATACAGATTGGAGATATATAAAATAAATATTTAAATTTCAAACAAAACCACATTCACTGGATGGTGTCAACAGTGATGTCATCAGTGATGTCATCTGAGATGTCATCAGTGATGTCATCAGTGATATCACTGACCATGTCATGAATGATGTAATATGTGACATCATCAGCAGTGCATTGCGGGCACGCGAGATATAGTTAGAAGAACTAACGATAAGGAGGAATTTCTATGGTGTTGTACGAGTGAAATGTCCAGCTAACTATAACACCCCTGAAACCTATGTTTTTTTCAGTGAATTTTGTAAGGTTTTTTTAAATGCTAATTTCTAACTATAACGTCCCTGAAACCTATGGTTTTTTCAGTGAATTTTAAAGGTTTTTTAAATGCTAATTTCTAACTATAACGTCCCTGAAACCTATGTTTTTTTCAGTGAGTTTTTATACATATATGTATGTATTTTTATATAACTTTAAAATTATAAAATAAATTAAAATTAATAGTCTAATAATAGTTTTAATATATATATATATATATATATATATATATATATATATATATATATATATATATATATATATATATATATATATATATATATTTACGAAGGTTCAGCTCCTCCTGGGAATCTCGCCCGTAGTTGGGTGGTGCGCTAAGCCGGTGGAGCCACCGCCGGCAAAATTCAATAAAGTCAAAATGCGCAAATAAGCAACGCACTCTCGGATGCAGTTTAGAGTTCTTTAATCCCACTGTTACGCGTTTCGAGAGTCTAGCTCTCTTGATCAAGAGAGCTAGACTCTCGAAATGCGTAACAGTGGGATTAAAGAACTCTAAACTGCATCCGAGAGTGCGTTGCTTATTTGCGCATATTGACTTTATATATATATATATATATATATCAAGCTCCTTACTTTCAAGTAAATTCAGACCAGCACTCACGTTGGGTATAAACTTGTTACGGTTTATTTACGAGACAAATAATAACAAACGCGTTTCGGCGTCAGCCTTCGTCAGTGTCGACGACCGCCGTTGCCGTGACAGCTTAAATTCAAATCAATTTCATGCAATGGACGAAGGACTGTTGCTCGACTTTGAGCGCCATCTTGTAATATGTTAATATTCACATATATTATAACAAATTCATAATAAAGCCTAAAGTAATAGTCTGGTGAAACTAATTCATAGTGCGGAACCACCATTGATAAATAAATAGGTAAATGCATTAACGGGTGGCGAGTGTTCGCGCGTGCATAAATAATTCATTTACAACATCAATTTGTTCTATATGGGATCGCGCTATTCTCCACAGCTACCCATTCTCCAGCCTGACATAACAATTGGTCAAACTAATTCATGATGAGGAACCACAGTTGATAATTAAATACCTTCATAGGTCGTGAATGATCGCGCCTGAATTCAATTCATTCATTCACAACATGATTATAATCCTATATGGACTCGCGCTATAGCAGTCCTTCGTCCATTGCATGAAATTGATTTGAATTTAAGCTGTCACGGCAACGGCGGTCGTCGACACTGACGAAGGCTGACGCCGAAACGCGTTTGTTATTATTTGTCTCGTAAATAAACCGTAACAAGTTTATACCCAACGTGAGTGCTGGTCTGAATTTACTTGAAAGTAAGGAGCTTGATATTTAGCGGTTTGCCACCGCTGGACCGGGCACCCGCTCACGAGTGCAGCAGCAGGCAAGACCACGGAGCAGCGATATATATATATATATATATATATATATATATATATATATATATTTGTAGGTAGGTTTCTACCTGTTGGCATATAATTTGCACATTCTTAAAGTTTACATTATGTCATGCTATTGTTTGTACAGGTTTTATATCACATCTTAGTTATGAAGTGATCAGTGGCTATTCCCCGGATATATAGGATTTCCTATGATAGGTCCGGTGGATACGATTCACAGTCACTTAGATCAGCTTGGTTTAATGATTTACCTAGTGAGCTAAATGCATTGAGAGTGTTTTTACATCACATTTACTATGATGTTTTAATATTTTACAAACATTGGTTATTACTCCTTTCATAGCATGAATTTAAGAATATAATTCTTATCGGGCATCAAAAGCCATCAATTATGACAGGAATGAATTACCCTCATGAAGTGTAAACTTGTGACAAAAAAGAAAACAGACTTATCTGTATGCAGAATAGGGTGCTAGTGTGTTTACTATGTTTATATACCACGTGGGTTGAATGCACGGCATATATAAAATAAGATGGCAAACTGCTTTCTCTGTAATGAAGATTAAGTGCCAACAATTCCCGTGGTTCGTGGTTCTCTGCTCGCCAGATGTGAGTGCGGAAGTGCGGAGAATTCGTGTGGTCTTTGGGATACATATATATATACATATATATTCACTGAAAAAACCATAGGTTTCAGGGGCGTTATAGCTAGCTGGACATTTCACTCGTACAAAACCATTGAAATTCCCCCATTATAGTTAGTTCAGCTAACTATAACTCGCGCGCCCGCAATGCACTGCTGATGACGTCACATATGACGTCACCCATGACATGGTCAGTGACATCACTGATGACATCACTGATGACATCTCAAATGACATCACTGATGACATCACTGATGACATCATCCAGTGCATGTGTGTTTGTCCGAAAATTAAATATGTTTTATATATGTATATCTCAAGGTCGATGGAAGAATAAATGGGGGGTATATAAGTGTCTAAATGGATGATTTGTTTTGAAAAATTGATTGTATAACTGACTGATTAAGTGTATCTTAGTGAATACATGTTTAAATATGTAAATATCTGTATCAGTCTCTCACTTTGTGTATAAGTGGCTGCATGGGTTGGTGAGTAGCTACATGAGTGTCTATATAGGTTATTAGTTGGTTTTTTGAGTATCAGTATGAGTGTCTGAGTTCCTGCATGGTTCGGTGGGGGGTACTACGTAGTGCATAGGTGCATGAATGAGTGACTCACTGTTTGTATGTGTTGAAGACAGCATGTGTGCAGGACTGTATGGGTGGATGAGTGTGTGTATGGGTGTGTTAGTGAGTGAATGACTGTCTCAGTGTCTTTATGAGTAACTACATATGTTTTAAACTAGTATATGTGACTATTGGTGTATATAAGTGAGTATATGTGAGAGTGAGAGATTGAAAGAGTTCCTGTATGAATAAGTATGTGTTTCTATAAGTGATTGTTTAAAAGACTAAGTATGTGTAAGTTTCTGTAGAAGTAAGTATGGTGGTGTGTGTATAACTGTATATGCAAGTAAATGGATGTTTGATTCTTTATTAGCATGAGTGACTATGTGTGTGAGTAACTCTATGGATGAGTGGCGTTGTGTAACAGGATGTATTGGTGTATGAGTACTTATGATGAGTGAGTACATGTATGAGTGACTGTATAGGACTGTTGGTGAATGAGTGGATGTGTATGTGGATCTTAGAATTACTGAATAGGTTGTTGTAAGTGGTATTGGTATGTCCATTGTTTTGAAATTTTTATTTTCTATTTTTGAATGTGTGTATCAAAGGTTATATTAGGGTGAGAGGAGGTCTGCCACTCTATCACAAGGATGATGTCATCAGTGATGTCATTTGAGATGTCATGAGTGATGTCATGAGTGATGTCACTGACCCTGTCATGAGTGATGTAATATGTGACGTCATCAGCAGTGCATTGCGGGCGTGCGAGTTATAGTTAGCTGAACTAACTATAACGGGGGAATTTCAATGGTTTTGTACGAGTGAAAAGTCCAGCTAACTATAACACCCCTGAAACCTATGGTTTTTTTCAGTGAATTTCTAAGGTTTTTTAAATGCTAATTCCTAACTATAACGTGCCTGAAACCTATGGTTTTTTCTGTGAATTTCAAAGGTTTTTTAAATGCTAATTTCTAACTATGCCTACAGAGATAGGACATGTGAAGCAAGAAGAAAAAACGCACAGACAGAATAAAAAGAAATGCAGAAAGAAGCAACAGAAGTCCTCAAAGATGAAGAAAAGTGCAGGAAGAAGGATAACTTGCAGAAAGAACAAACAGAAGAGCAGAAAGAAGCCTTGTTGCAAAATCATCCTGTACCCTCAACTTTTTCAGACGGATACTGGGTCTTACTAACCAGTCCTAGAGCCAGTGCTATGTTAAAAAACACTCATAATACAGTGAAAAAACCTACATACAATAGGGAACACTATGCATTGGGGTCCCCCTGTGATTAGCATGACCTCCTCTGTAAGCCCCTAGTATATAATAGGGCAGGGGGATTAAAACTACCTCTTAAAACGCGCCACAGGGCGTGTTTGCACACGTCACCTCAGGCTCCGTCCCCTCCCTTCCCCACTGTGTAAACATGCCCTGTGGCCGTTTTAAGTTGGGAGATTAATTCCCCTTGAATCCTGAGGGTCCCTAGGGTCCAACTAGACCACTAGGTACCTCCAGTAAGCACCACAGAGCTGCGTTTCAGAGAAATGTAAAAAGGGGCACGGCCTAGACCACCTCTCTGCAATGCAGTGCAGTGGCGCTTGCTGGAAGCACCTGGTGGACTAGTTGGCCACCAGGGGCGCTCAGGATTGAAAGGGAATTATTTCCCCAACTTAAAACGCGCCATAGGGCTTGTTTGCACACATCACCTCAGGCCCCATCCCTTCCCTTCCCCTAGGGTCCCTCAGGATTGAAGGTGAATTATTTTCCCAACTTAAAACGCGCCACAGGGCGTGTTTGCACACGTTAACTAAGGCCCCGTCCTCTCCCTTCACCACTGTGTAAACATGCCCTTGGCTGTTTTTAGTTGGGAGATTAAGTTCATTTGAATCCTGAGGATCCCTAGGGTCCAACTAGCCCACTATGTACCTCCAGTAAGCGCCACAGAGCTGCGTTGCAGAGAGGTGTAAAAAGTGGCACGGCCTGGACCACCTCTCTGCAACGCAGCTCAGTGGCGCTTACTTGAAGCACCTGGTGGGCTAGTTGGCCACCAGGGGCGCTCAGGATTGAAGGGGAATTATTTCCCCAACTTAAAACGCGCCATAGGGCTTGTTTGCACACGTCACCTCAGGCCCCATCCCCTCCCTTCCCCACTGTGTAAACACGCCCTGTGGCCATTTTAAGTTGGGAGATTAAGTCCCCTTGAATCCTGAGGGTCTCTAGGGGCAAAATAGCCCACTAGGTACGTCCAGTAAGCGCCATTGCACAGAGGTGTAAAAAGGGGCACGGCATGCCCCACCTCTCTGCAACGCAGAGCAGTGGCGCTTACTGGAAGCACCTGGTGGGCTAGTTGGCCCCCAGGGTCCCTCAGGATTGAAAGAGAATTATTTCCCCAACTTAAAACGCGCCACAGGGTGTGTTTGCACAAATCACCTCAGGCCCCATCCCCTCTCTTCACCACTGTGTAAACGCACCCTGTGGCCGTTCTAGGTTGAGATATTAAGTCCCCTTGAATCCTAAGGGTCCCTAGGGTCAAACTAGCCCACTAGGTACCTCAAGTAAGCGCCACAGAGCTGCATTGCAGAGATGTGTAAAAAAGGGGCATGGCCTCAGAACACCTGTCTGCAACACAGCTCCCTGGCGCATACTGGAGATACCTGTTGGGCTAGTTGACCCTCAGGGACCCTCAGTATTGAAGAGGTATTAATTCCCCAACTTACAACTGGCCAGGGGGCGCGTTTGCAGAGTGCTGCAAGGAGGGGGCGTGGCCTCCGGCGCAATGCCGGTCTTTTATTTATTTTTGGGAAAACATTATTTTTTAATGGGGGCCGCGTGGCCCCCCTTCCAAGGCCTTAATCGGCCCCAGCGACCCCAACCCCGGGGCATGAACTTTCAAAAAAATATTATTTAGGAGGGGGGATGCGCTGCCCCCTCCTCAGGCCACTTATGGCCCCGGGTACCCCATCCCCCAGGGCCGGCCTTTGTTTTTTATTATTTTAAAAAATATATATTTATAGAAACACCTAGCACATGCTGGACAAACCGTATGTACTTATCACCATGACGATTTGCGTGATATTAATTAAAAGGCGACAATGCATACAATGAATCCACGTGGAATGTATTTACACTACTAGTGAAGCTCTGACGTGTCTGACGCCCTACCATGCCTAATGCCGGCGTCCCCGCTGGTGGGTACTCAACAAGTAGACACCCTTGTCATTTATTTATACAAACATGGGCAGCTATTGACGGGCACATTTAACCTCTTGAGTGCCCATGACGAGCTGGTCTCGTCATGGGCCGCGGTTGCGCTGTGCCCATGACGAGACCAGCTCGTCATAAACCCCGCCTGCTAATGCAACGGCCGGCACAGGGCGGGGAAAGGGGCGGGCACTCAAGGGGTTAATACACACGCACACCAAGCCATTCAAAGGGGATTTGACAAAAATTCGACCAAAACTATGCAAGAAACCCCCCTCATGGTTAATAAAACACACATCCACCGCCTGATGTGTAATACTTTTTATTTTACTCTCTGGAAAGGAGACGAACCTCACTTGAGAGTCACAGCGTGCTCCTGGCTGAACCCAATGCTGTGTTACACCCACCAGTGCCCGCCGAGTGCCACACACCTCTGTGTTGTATTCCACCAGCTAGTGCATATGCTATGACACTCTCTAGCCCATGTCCACTGTAACACCACCCCGTGAATATGTCATGCTACACTTGCCTTCGCACGGGTTATATTGCCCCATCTAACATGCCTTCCTCGATGCCTATGTTATAACGCACACCGCTATGCCATACATATTACAATCTGGGATCCATATCTTTGTCACAGTGCATAAACAACGTTACACTCCCCAGCACATATTTTATATTACAACATTAGAGACTAGTTAGGTTACACAACACTGCTCTGTGCATATTACACTCCAAGGCGCAAATCGCATAGCGCGCGCTAGTGCCTGTGCTATCTGATGAATCTGTCATTGCGCACAATGTATTGCATATTATAATTCACGCCCGGTTCATCTTATATCACACTTTGTGGTGCATAGTTTATACCATACACTATATCTATTTTTCATTTTTAATCGTGCTCTCAGGACTATGTTCTATATAACACTGCGTTCACCTACCCTTTTCACGGGCATTACATTTTGCGATGGGGGGTGGAGGGTCAGGGGGTGTTTCTGCCAAGCGAGCCCAGAGTAACAGTCACAAACATCCTCTTCTTCCTGAATAAAAGTGAGATTATGCTGCATACTTGTTCATATTTTAAGTAGTTCGCACAGACACACATTTTAAAAACAATAAAATTCCTAATACCCACCTTCTCTGAACAGTTAGCTTGCTGCCCCATCCACCTCCACCATATCCTCTGTTGTCTGAATCCATGGACAAGCCTCCTCCCTCCTGCCATGCATGGTCTGATGTGCTGCCACTGCCCTCCATTTAGCATGATGTACCAGTCCACTCCTCCTGCCCTCCATTGCCCAATTCTATGCCCCATCATTGACCTCCTGCTTAGCCTCTGTGCTTAGCTTGCTGCCCCTATTCTCCTTCCCCCTGCCCTCGGATGTCATTGTGCATGCCCCTGCTCCATCCTTTTTGCCCACCATGTTCCATGGACCTGCCACTCCTATCTACTCTGAGTGTTCTGTTGAGCTGCCACTCCCCTCCCACCTGCCTAGCATTGTCAGATGACTGTAACCTGTCCCTGCCCCCTCCACCCTGCCTGTCCACATGCCATGCCCCTATCCCCTTCCTCTTGTCCATCATGGTCCATTTTACTGCCACACCCTTCTGTCCTCCCTAGTCTGTTGTGCATGCCCCTGCACCCTCCTTCTTGCCCATCATAGCCATTGTGCTGCCACTGACCCTCCCGCTTGCCATGCATGGTCTTCTGTGCTGCCACGGCCCCTCCCACCTTCCTTCCATGGTCTGTGTGTATGCCATCATAGTCTCACTGTTGCTCTCCATGGTGTGTATTGTTTCTAGTGCCCATACTGCCTGACCTCCATGGTCATCTTGCTGCTCCTGCCCTGCCCTGCCCCCTTGCCCTGTGGTACTTTAAATTTCGGAACCATGTTGGTGTCATGGTCCTACCCTGCCGATTTTGGTATCAGCGAACCGCAAATGACTAATGCGGTATGTATGAGTGTTTTCGTCATATGCCACCGATGAATTCACCGTGTATATGATACAACATGTCGAACCCTCGGGTTCCATTTTACAAGGGTAACCATTTTGTGGTTGCCCTCACATAGGCTGCGCTTCGAGGCCATGCCTAGGCCTAAAGGACACGCAATCTTTCTTTGACTTCTTTGTGACCTATGCAAACTGACTCCACTGCCCGAGGTCAATCCTGCCCGGCCGGTTCCTTTTACTGCGGCCTTATGGGATTTGCATCAGGGCCCAACACATCATAAAGTCGTGTATCCCACGCGACTTCTGACTAATCCCTTTCACACCTGACTCTGTTTCCTACTTTATGGCTTGTTTTACGAGGAAGAGGTGTCCGTTTTATTGGGGTCTGCTGATATCTGATGAGGGTTCTGAGCCTCGCTGGGTAAATAATTATGTGCTGACCGAGCTGAAATGTGGGATTATCATCATGACTGTGCTCTTTCTTTGAAGCGAAAATATGTGAACCACCACTTGTAAAAGAGGGGCGGTGTTGCCCAGAGCGTAATATTCTGTATATAAGAAAAGACTGGTTTTTGGTTGGGAGCAGTCTCCTGAGAACATACACCGTGTTGTACTTCTCGGATACCTGTGATTGGTCTGCAGCCAATAAATACGATCTTTGACTTCACCTAGAAGACTCTGTGTTTCTGTGGTCCGAAACAGGAAGAACTCGAAGTCTTCGGGTGTGTCCCCTGGCACCGCTGGGTTGGTTCTGAAAAACCCAGTACTTCAGTTGGCACCCAACTCGGGACGATTTCAGTGGTACCGGTCCAAGCCAGAGGTTCGTGAGGAGCTTCGTGTGAAAATTCTGGAGGAATGCTGCCACTTCATCGACCCCTGCATGTCGACGTGGTCCGAAAGTCTTTACTGCGAGGTTCTCCGCATCCCGACGGCTACAAAGGACTGCTGCCCTGACTATCGCCCTGTTTTGGACCCTTGATGATTTGGTAGAGCGAAACGATTTAACGAGTCTTCTGGTGACGTCATCGATACCTCAGCAATACCTCAGTTAAGTATAAGTGGAGCGTCTCCCAGTCTTTAGTTTGGTTTGGTATCCCTTCGGGATCGCTTTGATTTGGAACTTGCAAGTGCCAAAGCCGAAGGACTCGTGTATTCACGAGACTATCGTATTCGATAATCCTTTGAAGTTTGAAACTAGACTAGTGAGCAACGATGCCTGGTTCTAGTATATTTGGAAATTTGTTTTGTTTGGGTTGTAATAGGGACTCCCGATTAGAGGATTCGTGTCCGGTTCCTCCAATTGGAACTCCAAAGTATGAGCTTTATGTGAAACATGTCGTGGGCCCCATTGCGTATAATGAAGTATGGATCCGATACACCAGGAAGGATGGTGTTTTAAAATGGCCCCAAAATGGTAGTTTTGACACAGAAATCCTAGATAACTTAGAGGTTAAATTTTTTAAAAAGAAAGCCCGGCCGGCGATGTTTGATTCTTTCCGCCTATGGCGAAAGGAAGCCAAGCAGAAAGAAATCAAATTAGCCAAGAAAAATAAAAGAGAGAAAGGTATGTCGATAATGCAAGCAGCCTTGCAGTTCAAAGATATTGAAGAAGAACAGATGAATGAGCAGCTGCACAGGCAACGTAAATTAGTGATTGATAAATGCTACCCAGTTTTGCCCCCCCCTTCAGCAAGATGCGTCAGAAGAAAAGGAGAAAGACCCCCTAATGTCACATTTGCTGAGTTCGCCACCCCCGTATGCGCAGAGTGCTACAGCGCCTCCGCAGCCTTTAAATGTACAGCCTCTAGTTAACTTGCCGCAAGCTTTCCCGCAGCCACCAGCTCCTCCTCAGCCGGCTCCTATGCCTACGGCGCAGCCCTCTCACGGGCCGCCGGTTTCGCTGCCTATCTCTTCTACGCTTCCTGCGACTTTACCTAGTACATCAGCTGCCTCCCTCGACGCTCTCCCTGATACGACCCCTGTACCTGTATCTGCACCCGTTTTTCTTCCCTCTGTCTTTCCCCCTGTTCTTGCCTCAACCTCTCCTTCTACACGACAACGAATAGCTAGTGCGGTCACTAGTTTTATATCGCCTCTCTTTGGGTCATCTAGTACGACCCCTGGTTCACAACGTACGCAGTTGCGTAGTCAGCTGCCAGGTTCTGAAGAGAAAGAGGTATTAGACCGCATGGCATATAAATGGATTGTTTTTCCTTCAAGATATGATGTAGAGTCTGTTGTAAATGTTTTTCATCAATGGGAAGCACCAAAACAGAGATACGTTTTTGAGAAAATGTGTGAATTCCTCTGTGAGGAATTGGAAGATCATGGTTTGGACTTAAGCCCGCAGGAATTGTGTCATGTACGGTTTGAATTTGGAAAAGGTACGATTGTGGGTCCCGATGTTGGGAAAGCAGTGGCGACATTATTCTCTTTCAGGATCGAGGATCCTTCTCAGTCACTGTTTAAACGTGACTCCTATGATAGGAAGGTTAGACAATACCCTATGAGAGAAGTCCCTCCGGTATGGAAGGACGCGGTTGCGGCTGACGCCGTCAACGGTATTGCTGCTATGCCAGCTCATTTCTAGCGTGTTTGGGTACATGTTCCTTGGAAGCGATCAGAAGTTTTAGCCCTTAAGCAGACATTGCCTGACCCCCGTAAAAACCCCGCAGGATATTATAAGGAGTTATCACAGACTGCAGAATCGTGTGTCATGAACCTAGCTGACATAGATATGTTGTTCGGGAATGTCGTTCCGCAGCCTTTGTGGGGGTTGATTCGTAATGCAGATCATGCTGCAGAACTAGGTGACACATGGGCTAATATCACTGCTACAGACACTAGACAAGTTGGTGGTGCGAAACCTGAGCCCCTAGTAGCAGAACTCCCTGGTAGAATTATTACCTACATGAAGACCTTAATGCCAGCGATGCGTGTGAATTGGGATAAATTATCCGCATGCAAACAAAAGAAAGACGAAACAGTGTCTGATTTCTTCACCAGGTTTGAAGAAACATTTATCGACCACAGTGGTCAAGACATGAGTACGGAAGGTGGTCAACGGTTATTTGTTGATAAATTTGTGCATAATTTGCTTCCCGAGTTGTGTAAGAAATTAAAAGATTCAGAGAGTTCTTGGTCTGTTTCCTCATCAGCGCAAATACTGGCTACTGCACAGTATTACGAAAATAGGGATAAAGATGAGAAGGATAGAGCAGACAAGAAAACAAAAGAATTAAAGACGAAGGTTCTTTTACAGCAGGCTTACCCGCCACGTGGAGATCAGAATAACTATAAGCAAGGTCAGAGTAACTATCAACAACCCCAACAGTTTCAGAGTAACTCGCAAAGGTTCGGGTATTCCCAACCGCGTGTTCCTGTGGGTCCCAATCAGTGTTCGTATTGCAAACAAGAAGGTCATTTTAAGTATAGTTGTCCTATATTGTTGCAGCGCACGAATAATGCTTATGGCGCGAGAGGTAGAGGTGGTCAGCAAGCTCCTAGAGGTAGAGGGCGTGGGAATGTTCCCCCAGAACGCGCGTCCTCTTCCGCCTCAAAATACGATGAACAGTTTTGATCAGCAGGCCAATGTAACTAGTGGGACAGCTCAATACTATAATAACGACTATTATGCAGAAGATGGAAATGCGGAAGGTGATGATTACTAGGACAGCCATAGACAGAGAGAGGGAGTTGTTTCAGTGCCAGTGGACCAGAGTGGACCGTATGTCAAGGTGACTACAGCGGGTGTATCAGAGCCTTTTCTATTGGATACTGGTGCTGCAAAGAGTTCAATTATGCACTCAAAACTCCCTGGCGCGCCTTTGTCTGGCGAAATGAATGTTTCAGTAGGTTTTTCTGGCGCCCCGGTTAGGAACCCGATCTCTAGTGCTATGCCCCTTTCTGTTGGACCTTGTGAGCTGAAAGCACCCCTTATCCTAACGACAGGTTGCGGTGAAAACCTGTTAGGATTAGATTTGTTAAAGAGATTACATGCAACATTATATTGTTCCCCCTCGAGAGTACAACTTACACTGGGTAGGGAAGTAATTTTTCCAATGTATTTGTCGAAGAATAAACTGCCAGCTGAATTGTCGTCTCTTCCGGATGTCCTTTGGGCTACCGGTCCTAATGATGTGGGTCTCTTGGAAATATCGCCATATGTGGTCACTTTGAAAGCCAATGTTAAATTGCCACGCATTCCCCAGTACAAGATCTCTAATGAAGGTGAGAAAGCATTGTTAGCGATCATCTATGACTTGATTGAAAAGGATGTAATTGAAGAGACAAGAGGCAACGTTTGCAATAGTCCGGTTCTACCTGTTTTAAAACGTACTGACCCTTCTCAGCCACCTGTTTACAGATTTGTGATCGATCTTAGAGAGGTCAATAAGATAGTTGTGCCACAGTTTCCGGTTGTCCCTGATATAACTGCCTTGTTAACTATGATCCCAGCTTCCGCTGCTTGGTTCTCAGTGATTGATTTAAAGAATGCTTTCTTTAGCATTCCGATTGCAGAGGAGAGCAGGGATATTTTTGGTTTTAGTTTAGGAGGTCGCAGCTTCCGCTTTAAACGCGCTCTGCAGGGCTACTGTGAAAGTCCATCAATATACAGTCAGGCTTTAAAGACACAGCTCGATGCAATTGTCTTACCTAGTGATGCTACCCTTATTCAGTATGTTGACGATTTACTAATCGCCGCGGATACTGAGGAGATTTGTAAAGAAGCTACATTGTCATTGTTGCGTCATTTGTCTGCCTTTCATCACAAAGTGTCTCTCTCAAAACTGCAATATTGTCGACAAGAAGTGACCTACTTAGGTCATCTCTTGTCGAAGGAGGGACGGAAACTGACCCCAGAAAGAATTCAGGCCATTGCACAATTGAGCGTGCCAAGAACACAGAGAAAAGTGCGTTCTTTCTTGGGTATTACTTCATACTGTAGGCAGTGGATCCCGAGTTTTTCTTTGCTGGCAAAACCTTTGATAGCATTAACATGCAAAGATACACCGAATCCCGTCCCATGGTCTGAAGAGTGTCAGAAAAGTTTTTGGGAATTACGTAAGGCATTATGTTCGGCTCCTGTATTGGGTACCCCCGACTACAGTAAACCTTTTACATTGTATGTTCACGAGAAAGAAGGTTGTGCATTGTCAGTGCTGACACAGTCTTTTGGAGACAGACAGCGTCCATGCGCGTATTTTTCGTCGACTTTGGATCCGGTAGCCAAGGCATTGCCAAGTTGTTTGAGATCCACAGCGGCAGCAGCTGTTTCTATTCGACAGTCTGCTGGGTTAGTAATGAACAACACGTCGATTGTGATGGTGCCACACGCAGTGGACACGTTATTAAACAGGACCAAGACACAGCACTTAACTAGTGCTCGATTGTCAGGGTACGAGTTGACACTGCTAGCGAGTCATGTGCACATAAAGAGGTGCAATACGTTGAATCCGGCTACTTTATTACCGATTTCAACAGACACAGACGAGATTGAACAGCATGATTGTCTGTTCAGAACAGAAGAAGAAACAAAAGGGAGAGTGGATCTTAAAGATACTCCCCTGGTTGAGTGTGATGGTACCTTATGGGTGGATGGTTCGTGCTTCAAGCTTCCGAATGGTGATACGACTGCTGCATATGCTGTAACGACTTTGCACACGATTGTTGAAACTGCACGTATACCACATAATTCGGCTCAAGCAGCAGAATTAATTGCACTTACAAGAGCATGCGTGTTGTCGAAAGGAATGAAAGTGAACATGTATACTGACAGTCAGTATGCCTTTGGCGTGGCCCATAGTTTTGGGCGCTTGTGGAAAGAACGTGGGTTTCTGACTTCGCATGGAACTAAGATTCAGAATGGTCAGTTGGTGAATGATCTCCTTGAGTCGTTGACCTTGCCATTACAAGTTGCGATTGTGAAATGCAGTGCACACAAGAAGGTTATTGATGATGTTGGTCGTGGTAATGCGTTTGCTGATGAAATCGCGAAAGAAACAGCAAAAGATGTGACGAATCGAATGTATGTTGCAGGCCCTGCAAGATGGGTTGGTGATGTTGGAATGTGTGAAGACACGATAGAGAGTGTGAAGTCCCTTCAAGCTGAAGCCACAGAGAAAGAATTGAGCATGTGGAAAGAAAGTAAGGGTAAATTGGATGAAAATGGTTGTTGGATTGATTTGTCAGAGCACCGGCGATGGTTGTTACCTGATGCATATGTGCTTCCAGTGGTCACAATGGCACATGGAATGGCGCATATCAGTGTGAAAGGGATTTGTAAGTTGTTAGCTCCAGTATGGCAGAATGCTGGAATTCCCAAGTGTGCAGAGAATGTGGTCAAAAATTGCATGGTATGTTTGAAATACAATCCTGGTAGGGGAACCCCAACTCCAGCTGGTCATTTTGCGCCTCCAACGTATCCGTTTGAGGTTTTGCAGCTAGATTTCATCCATATGGAAAGGTACAACAATTTGAAATATGTACTTGTTGTTGTCTGCGCTTTTTCAAGGTGGATAGAAGCATATCCCCTAAAAGACAATACTGCCTTATCCACAGCTAAAGCCCTTGTCAAAGAATTCTTCCCTAGGTTTGGAATGCCAAGAATGGTATGGAGTGATAATGGGAGTGAATTTTTGGGACGAGTGATGAAGAATGTATGTGAGGGACTAGGTATAAAGCAGAAATTCCACGCTGCAAATCACCCCCAATCAGCTGGACTAGTAGAGTGTTACAATGGCACATTGAAGCTCAAATTAGCCAAGATCCAAGCGAGTTCTGGTCTTAAATGGCCTGACGCTCTGCCCTTAGCACTCCTATCAACAAGAATGACTGTGCATTCACGAGTGGGACTTAGTCCCTACGAAATCGTGTTTGGCCGCCCGGCCAATATATGGGGAGTGCCAAGACCTACAAAATTCAGTGAGATCGAACACCCCGTACTGCTTGATTATTTGTATGAATTGACGGCTAAATTGCGTGTTTTACACCAACAGGTGCATGATACTCTGCCTCAGGTCTCTGAAGCTCCAGGACATCCTATCAATCCTGGATCATGGGTGCTGGTCAAAAACTTCAAAAGGACAAAGAATGACGAGCCCCGTTGGACCGGCCCCCATCTCGTCCTTCTTTCCACGAGATCAGCTGTTAGAGTAAAAGGGAAAAAGAACTGGATACACGGCGTTCACTGTAAGAGGATCCCTTTGTCTTTGCCTTACGACCAGTGGGTCCAGAAAGGGATCGCTGATTCAGAGACTGAGACTGTGCCCCGTTTTCTGCCGTTTAGCGATGCACGAGTAAAAGGAACGCTTTCTCAGAAGGAAAGCGATGACATCTTGCAAGAAACTGTGCCACCGTCAATTCAATTGGACACTACAGAGCCTGAACTCTTGTTTCAAGACCAAACAGTACCTACAAGAAGTCGCTACAATCTGAGGCCGAGAACTATGGACAAATAAAAATTCTTTTTCTTTGATATTTTTTGAGAAGTGCAGCTCTCTCTTCCATCTGAAAAACTTTCTAATTTTTGCTTTTTCGAACCGCCATCCGGGTTCAACTGTAGGGTCGCGGTGCCAAGACTTTGGGGTACAAGCCGGAGACGTTAGGTCAACGGTCTGGTTGGTCTAGGGCGTTCCCTGGACTGACAGGTGTACTCCTTAGCAGAAGATACTCATCCGCCGCAAACAGCACGATTAGAGGATGGAGTTTTTCGAGATGAAGAGACCCGCTGAGGAAATAAATTTTAAGAGCAGAATATGTAAAGTAATGAATAGCAAACGTTTTGTAATATTATGTCTGTTTGTCCTATTTAGCATGATGATGTTTTCTGTAGGTTATGTATTATTGTCCTTTCAAGTGCTGTTTGCACGCACTATACAGCCCATACTGTGAGATTCTTCTCACTGCCGAAGTAAATCATTAGGAGAGAGAAGTTCTTTAGATGAAAACAGGTTTATTCATGAAATACATTAGGACCCATCCAATCCTACATCCATCTCTGACACTCTCACAGCTTGTCTTCCCAACTGCCACAGTAGTTAGAATCTTCTTCCCACATGACATTCTCTAACCTAGGCAACAGAATGAGCATTCCTACAACCTCACCATAGGCAAGTGATAATCAGGTGCTAGAGAAACATAACACTAACACCCAAGATGCCACACACCTCCCCCCGTTAATCAAAAAAAAAAAAAAAAAAAAACATTATGTACAATAATCTGTTAAATATTCTGGCCTCCTTTGTCATTTAACAGATTTACAAGGAAGCTCAGACAGAACAGCATCATCTGTTAACATTTCCCTATTTATCTGTCGACCTTTACATCAGAACATACAAAAATCCTCCCCAAGTTCCAGATCTTATGATCATGAGTCCTAACTGCATTATTAAATACTTTGACCACTTGCATAGGCTCTGAAAACTTCACTTTTGAACCGGGAAGTCTAACAACCACACTATCTCCAACATTAACTTTCGTTTCTTTGGCAGATTTCCTCACATCAAAATTTTCCTTCCTAACCAAACATTTACCCTTTTCTTTTTCTCTCCACTCTTCATCATTACCCTCAAAGGAACTAGAAAAAGTTTCACCTAAACGTCGAACCCATGAAGGTTCCACCCGAGTACAAGGAGCTCTCCCTCTAAAAAGAACAAAAGGAGACTGACCCGTTGAGCTGTGTGGAGTCATCCTATAGTCATCAACTTTCCTCAAGACTTGTTCTTTCCAATTCTTCCCAGAACTTTTTGCCAAAGAAATAGTCTCCTTGATGACCCTATTAAACCTTTCAACCATTCCATTGGTTTCCGGGTGATACAGGGAACATTTTTTATGTTTTATGCCTCTATCCTTAAGAAACGTTTCCATTTCGTTCGAGACTAACTGCACCCCATTATCTGTTACTATAGATTCTGGAAAACCTTCTCTACTCATGAGATTTTCAAGAAACCTAATAACATGAAAAGTTTGTATCCCAGATGTAAACTGTACCTCAGGCCACCTTGAGAATAAATCCAAAAGCACAATTATAAAACTCTGCTGTCCATTGCAATGAATAGGACCCACAATATCCAGTGCTACTTCCTTCCAAGGTCCCCTTGGAAGTTCCCTGATGATCATGGGTTGAACTCGAACAAACTTCGACTTTTCACTAGCTGCACAAACACTACAATCTCTAACAACCCTTTCCACATGTAGGTCCATACCAGGCCACCAATAAGTGGCATGAAGTCGCTCTTTCGTCTTCGACATACCTGAGTGCGAATCATGCGCCATATCTACTAGAGCCTTTCTGACCTCAAAAGGTGGTATTAGACATGTACCACGTACCAAGACACCATCACACACACCCAATTCATCCTTCACACCCCAAAACTTTGTAGTTTCCAAAGACCCAGCATTCTTCTTGTTCCAACCATTCTTCATTAGAGACATCACTTCAGATAAAACAGGATCCTGAGACAGCTTAATGGTTTATTCATGAAATACATTAGGACCCATCCAATCCTAAATCCATCTCTGACACTCTCACAGCTTGTCTTCCCAACTGCCACAGTAGTTAGAATCTTCTTCCCACATGACATTCTCTAACCTAGGCAACAGAATGAGCATTCCTACAACCTCACCATAGGCAAGTGATAATCAGGTGCTAGAGAAGCATAACACTAACACCCAAGATGCCACACATACCTCCTCCTACTGTTTCCTCACACTCTTTCGACCCTCTGCCTGAACACGAACAAGCTAGACGTTCTGAGTTCGTAAACAATTCGTTTATTCAACTTCTGCACCAGCACCATCTAGTTATGAATACGACAAATTGCTGGGTGTGTGGTTTGATGCCGCATACCATTAACAAGAGTATCCCATATCTGGTGCTGCCGTTTAGCTATAATGGGTCATCATGGGCATTCCAGACTATGTTTCTTTTTGCACTTGAGACCTATTACCCACGACCACCGCGTTCCATTAGACCTAGCACGAACAATAATGCCTTGATGAGAGGAGTTGCTGATATGAGCAGAGATATCGATGCATATTCATCTATTCCCAAGGATGAGTTGCGAGCTTATGTGGGTTGGAACGCGACGGGGTATAGCATTAGTCTGGGCGAGAGACAGCGTAAAAGTTCATCCCCGATTTGGGTCGTACCCCACATAGGTCGGTTCTGTTTACAAGGTAATGGTCAGAATACAAGAGCTCAATTAGGGAAGAGTAACTGTGCTGAAACGTACATTTTCCCATCACAGTTTTCCCCTGCGTTTTTGGCTGCCAAGGGTACATACTTTGTTTGTAATGATCGCGCATATACATGGTTGCCCCCTGATTTCTCGGGCACGTGTTATGTTGCAAATTTGCTACCGCCGACATTTACTGCCGCCTCTGATTATCACAAGACCAGAGTTGTGAGAGGCGTTGTTAGTAAGGAGGATACTGCCGGTCAGGAAGCGGGGGACTTTTTCCTGGGTTTCCTGCCGTTTTGGGGACCAATGGTCAATAGTAGGAACCTGAGACAACTGACTCGTGTAGTTGAAACCACTGTTTATGTAACGGCTGGTGCCCTTGGTAACTTGACAGCTGAGCTCCAGGCGGATCGCCTCATGACGTTGCAGAACCGTATGGTTCTAGACGTCATACTTGCAGACCGTGGTGGGGTATGCCAGGTTATCAAATCAAGCTGCTGTATTTTCATACCAGATACCGCTCCAACAGTCTATCAAGCCATCTCCAAACTACATAAGATTTCCGAATCCATCGATGTGGATAAAGGAGATTGGTCGATGACGGGGTGGTTCTGGGGACTGATATCAGCTTGGGGATGGAAGATTCTAATAGTCACTGGGACGATCTTAGCCATTCTTTTCCTGTTCTGTCTATGTGTACAGTGTGCTCCTGTAATGTGTAGCCTCTGTGTTACATCATGTGTAAGGAGACCTGTATCAAGGGACGAACTAAGCAATAGGATGATGCTACAGCAACATCTTCATGACTTTATGAATATAGACCTGGACTCAGATTAGTATGAGTATAGTTATTGCCTATGTAAGGGCAAAAGGAGGGTCTGTGGTACTGTAAATTTCGGAACCATGTTGGTGTCATGGTCCTACCCTGACGATTTTGGTATCAGCGAACCGCAAATGACTAATGCGGTATGTATGAGTGTTTTCGTCATATGCCACCGATGAATTCACCGTGTATATGATACAACATGTCGAACCCTCGGGTTCCATTTTACAAGGGTAACCATTTTGTGGTTGCCCTCACATAGGCTGCGCTTCGAGGCCATGCCTAGGCCTAAAGGACACGCAATCTTTCTTTGACTTCTTTGTGACCTATGCAAACTGACTCCACTGCCCGAGGTCAATCCTGCCCGGCCGGTTCCTTTTACTGCGGCCTTATGGGATTAGCATCAGGGCCCAACACATCATAAAGTCGTGTATCCCACACGACTTCTGACTAATCCCTTTCACACCTGACTCTGTTTCCTACTTTATGGCTTGTTTTACGAGGAAGAGGTGTCCGTTTTATTGGGGTCTGCTGATATCTGATGAGGGTTCTGAGCCTCGCTGGGTAAATAATTATGTGCTGACCGAGCTGAAATGTGGGATTATCATCATGACTGTGCTCTTTCTTTGAAGCGAAAATATGTGAACGACCACTTGTAAAAGAGGGGCGGTGTTGCCCAGAGCGTAATATTCTGTATATAAGAAAAGACTGGTTTTTGGTTGAGAGCAGTCTCCTGAGAACATACACCGTGTTGTACTTCTCGGATACCTGTGATTGGTCTGCAGCCAATAAATACGATCTTTGACTTCACCTAGAAGACTCTGTGTTTCTGTGGTCCGAAACCGGAAGAACTCGAAGTCTTCGGCTGTGTCCCCTGGCACCGCTGGGTTGGTTCTGAAGAACCCAGTACTTCAGCCCCCAGCCCTCTGTTTCCATATGCAGACCCCTATTCCCTCCCTCCTGGCTTGTCTGTTCCATTGAAATGCCCCTGATCCGTCCCTCCTGCCCTTTATTGTCCTTTATGCTGCAGCTTTCTCTCCTGTCTGTCCATTATGGTCAGCTAGCTACCATTGCCTCTTTCCCCTCTGTTCTCTGTTGTTCATGTGCATGGTCCTGTCCCCTCCCTATTGCTTTCTATGGATTGTTGTGCTGCACTCCCATCCCACATGCCCTGTGTGGTGTATTGTGCTGCTGCAAACCCTGATCCCTGCCCTGTAGGGTCAGTTTGGTGCACCTCTCCATGTCCCTCCTGTCCTCTGTTATCTGAGTCCATGTCCCTACCCCAATTCCTCCTGCCTTCCATGATCCAATGTACCATACTTGCGAACATTTTGAAGTTGGTAAGAGGGAGATTTTGAAAATAACTGGTGTATTGATCTTCCCCTTTGAGTTACATTGAAAAAGAGGAGATTGTAGACAGGATTCAGATCAAATAAAGCCCATTTGAGCGTAAAAACATTGGACGTTTCCTGGCTGAATCGGGTCTGTTGGCATGTCTGGTTGTACTACCACTGCCTCTTCCTTCTGCCCACAATGGTCTATTATATTGCCACAGCCTCTCTTGCCAGTCCTGTATTGTTGGTTTGTAGCCCCTGCACCCCTTTCCACTGCCCTCCATAGTCTGTTGTGCTGCCACTGCCCTTCCTGCCTGCCCAGTGTGGTCAAATTGTTGCCTCTGCACCCTCCTACCTGCCTTCAATTTTCAGAGTCCGTGCCCCTGGCCTCTGCCTCTCAACAGTATCCTAATGAACAACTAGATTGCTAACATTCTATATTTATTATAAAAGTGTGGAACGCCTGACGTCATCTTGATGTAATCAAAACTGTAATACCTAGAGCATTTCCTTAAGAAATTACGTATATGAGAGGGTCTTATTTGCATCACAATTATGGTTAGTGCTCTACAAAACTAAAATAAGAACATATTTTCTGAGTTTTCAAATAGCGACAAAGCACTTTTAAATTATTTGTTATCTTTATGTTTTTTTATCCAGTTGACCACTTGATTAAATGTTGCACTTAGGGGAGAGGATGTGGTGTTACTTCCAGAGCTGCAGACTTTGCAACTGGGGAACCAGGTTGGAGTTTCTGCTTCAGCTCAACATTCTGTGATTCTGGTCAAATCACTTAATCTCCCCATGTGTACAACCAAAATGAATTTGATCTTGTGTGATGTAACCAATGCTTATGCAAAGCACTCCAATACCTGACAAGTCTGCACTATATAAAACTGCAAAAACACAAAATATAAGTGTTTTGCACACTTCTGTCATTGGGCTACATCTGGGCTACATCTGGGTGATATTTGTGCTGTATTTGGGCTCTTTTGTCTCTGGTGGCCATCTTGGGAGATTTATTTGTTATGAAATTTCCTAATTTGCTCATTTACTGCAGTCTCCTCAGTAGGAAATGCTTTCAGTTTTTTACTTTGATTCCATCAAGAAGGTATTCAGATATGTCACACATTTGCCATAAATTCTGAATGTTAGCACTCTTGTTGCTCATTAGATTACTGTAGAAAAGCTACTGCTCACCACGGAAGTCTGCTGCTGGTATTAAAAGTCCATGTTTCAGTCTGCATGTCAGAATTTTTTATGAAATAGAAGAGGATTTGAGAAGTCAAAATGTGCCCTAATTTTTCTTTCTGCAGCACTAATCATAATTTCTATGGCAAAATGAACCCCCTCATTTTGTTCCTTTGCAAATTAAATATTTTAAGTGTTACCACTTTATTCCAATCAAGATGGCTTCAGGTGTGCCATAGTTTTGTCATAAGTAAGACTGTAAGCGCTCTAGTTGTTTGTTAGAACACTCTGGGAAGCTGCAGTAGAACACAAAGGAATCAACTGACAGTCTCTGCCCTTGTTGGATGTACATGTTTTACTGAGAATGTCAGACTTCATTCTCACATGACAGAGAAAGATAATGTGAATTTACAGAAAATATGCTCTAAGTTTAGCTTATAGATCACCTTCCAAACCTCTGTGGGAAAAGCATGAGAAAATAGTTTTCTCTCAAACATGATTCATGATATCACAGCAGAAGGCTTTTTCACATGGTACAATCACCTTAGAACACACCACAATTCCTAAAATGAGTATGGTACCATCAACAAACAAACAAACTAAAGTCTTAAAACCTTCTATTAACTGCAATGCTTTTTAATGAGGTGCTATCATGTATATTGGTCCCAAGATGGCTGCCAACACTTCTTGGATGAAGTACTGATAGCCAATCAGATCTCACGATGAGATGTGTGGTTAGGCTCCGCCCAGATATATATGTGATTTTGATTTTGATTTTCTCAGGAACTACTGAACGGATTTACACCATTTAAGCAAAAGTCACGACTCTGAACCAAGGTCTACCTTTATGCCAAATTTTGTGTAATTCCATTCAGCAGTTCGGGCTGTAGCTGCAGCTAAAGGTCCCATGGGAAATTGCATGGGGAAAACACGTTTTGGGACTCCCCTTTTTTCTCAGCCCCCCCTACACGAATCATCCCGAGACTTTCAGGATAGGAGCGGACCGGAGCTGGCCAAAAGTTTGGAAAATTTCGCGAAGATTCATCAACGGGCGCCAAAGTTATTCCAAATAGAATGTTGCGGATTTCCTATGGAAAATAGGTCCTAACTATAACTACCTACTGCTGACCGCCAGTAGGTAATAGATACATATATATCCAAACGAAAGTTTGCCTGTTGAGAGAGGACACCACACAGGTGAGTTCTTATCCTGACACCATTTATTCAACGAAGGCAGTCACAGTAGGCAGACACCTGTGTGGTGTCCTCTCTCAACAGGGAAACTCTCGTTTGGATTTGTGCGGCACCGCTTGAGCCGCGAGAGTGACTCCGCTGCGCTTGGCGCAGTCCTGCTGAGGTGCCACATGCATTTCAGCTTAAAGGTCAGGTGAGTGAGATTCACCTAACTGAGCGGCAGTGCAGAGACTGGCATGCTGTGTGTACACCCACTGGGGACCTAATTGATAACATGCTGTTTGGAACTTGGCAACTCACTGAAGTAGCACAGCAGCACTACATTGACCATCAGGCCACAGGGGTTGCCACGCCCACCTGGGCGGGAATAATTGTTTAAATTTAGTGCGCGAAAATTGCCGGTTTCAATCCCCACAATCCCAGCATCCCATGAGGAAGTGTTCTTCAAAGCACGAAACGCGTCGGGAGGGAATACGAAGTTGCCGCGATGTCTGCCTACTGTGACTGCCTTCGTTGAATGAATGGTATCAGGATAAGAACTCACCTGTGTGGTGTCCTCTCTCAACAGACAAACTTTCGTTTGGATTTATAGATATATATATATGTATTCACAGAAAAAAACATAGGTTTCAGGGGTGTTAAAGTTAGCTGGCCATTTCACTCGTACAAAACCATAGAAATTCCTCTGTTATAGTTAGCTCTGCTGATGTCATTTGAGATATCATCAGTGATGTCATCAGTGATGTCTCTGACCATGTCATGAATGATGCAATATGTGACATCATCAGCAGTGCATTGCGGGCATGCGAGTTATAGTTAGCAGAACTAACTATAACGGAGGAATTTCTATGGTTTTGTACGAGTGAAATGGCCAGCTAACTTTAACACCCCTGAAACCTATGTTTTTTTCTGTGAATTTCTAAGGTTTTTTAAAAACGAATATCTAACTATAATGTCTCTGAAACCAATGTTTTTTTTCAGTGAATTTCAAAGGTATTTAAATGCTAATTTTTAAGTGTGATGGTAGTTATACCTATTTTTTGTACTGATTTTCTAAAGTTTTTTAAATGTTTATTTATATATATTTTATTCATTAAATAACATTATATATTTTTCGGAAAAATGCACACAAAAAAAAAATTTACTGAAATATTGATTAATTTTTTTGTTTTCATTTTTTATTTTAATATATTTATATTATTTTCTTTTCAAAAAATGTTTCCACCTTTTTTTCGGAGTCGCGCACGCAAAGCGTACACATTACGGTGGGTGCGCGGATTCTAGCCGCTATTTTTGAAAAGTCGTGAAGGATCCACGTACGGTGTGCGACGGCTGCGTGTTTTTCAGTTACATCATCTACATTTAATATTATGCAAGTTGCGCAATTGGCATGCGACCGGTCCGCGACTCCTGCTCCCGCGCATTCGTGACAAATTCGCATTGCGGTACAAGATGCTTGCGTGGTGGCGGGTTCCCCCTTGACGTCATATACGCGCTGGGGAGCACTGGGTGTGCGACTCCCGCAAAAAAAATGTATGTTCCAAAATGATATGTATGTTTCTTTAATATACATATTAGGGCAAGAGATTATCTAAGATAGTCATAAAAATAACGTATTTGTACTTATAATAGACTTATATTCGTTTTGAAATATATTTTCGCGAAGTCAGGTGCGTGCATCGTGAGTGCAGAGAACCAGGTCAGCAGAGGTGCTGTAGTGCCAGAGAAACCAGGTCAGCAGAGCCGTGGTAGAGCCAGAGAACCAGGTCAGCAGAGCTGCTCTAGAGATTAAGAAGCAGGTCAGCAGAGCTGCTCTAGAACCAGAGACCCAGGTCAGCAGAGCTGCTCTAGAGCCAGAGACCCAGAGTCAGCAGAGCTGCCCTAGAGGCCGAGAACCAGGTCAGCAGAGCTGCTGTAGAGCCAGAGAAACCAGGTCAGCAGAGCTGCTTTAGAGAGAGAGAACCAGGTCAGCAGAACTGCTTTAGAGCCAGAGAACCAGGTCAGCAGAGGTGCTGTAGAGCCAGAGAACCAGATCAGCAGAGCTGCTTTAGAGCCATAGAATCAGGTCAGCAGAGCTGCTCTAGAGGCAGAGAACCAGGTCAGCAGAACTGCTTTAGAGCCAGAGAACCAGGTCAGCAGAGCTCTTTAGAGGGAGAGAACCAGGTCAGCCGAGCTGCTGTAGAGCCAGAGAACCAGATCAGCAGAGCTGCTCTAGAGCCAGAGTACCAGGTCAGCAGAGCTGCTTTAGAGCCAGAGAACCAGGTCAGCAGAGCTGCTCTAGAGGCAGCAAACAGGTCAGCAGGGCTGCTCTAGAGCCAGAGAACCAGGCCAGCAGAGCTGGTTTGGAGCCATAGAACCAGGTCAGCAGAGCTGCTCTAGAGGCAGAGAACCAGGTCAGCAGAGCGGATTTAGAGGAAGAGAACCAGGTCAGCAGAGCTGCTTTAGAGCCAGAGAACCAGGTCAGCAGAGCTGCTCTAGAGCCAGAGAACCAGGTCAGCAGAGCTGCTTTAGAACCAGGTCAGCAGAGCTGCTTTAGAGCCAGAGAACCAGGTCAGCAGAGCTGCTCTAGAGCCTAAGAACCAGGTCAGCAGACCTGCTCTAGAGCCAGAGAACCAGGTCACCAGAGCTGCTGTACAGCCAGAGAAACCAGGTCTGTAGAGCTGCTTTAGAGGGAGAGAACCAGGTCAGCAGAGCTGCTTTAGAGGGAGAGACCCAGGTCAGCAGAGCAGCTTTAGAGCCAAGGGACCAGGTCAGCAGAGCTGCTCTAGAGCCAGAGAACCAGGTCAGAAGAACTGCTTTAGAGCCATAGAACCGAGCCAGCAGAGCTGCTTTAGAGCCAGAGAACCAGGTCAGCAGAGCTTTTTATAGCCAGAGAACCAGGTCAGCAGAGCTGCTCTAGAGCCTAAGAACTAGGTCAGCAGAGCTGCTCTAGAGCCAGAGAACCAGTTCAGCAGAGCTGCTCTAGAGCAGAGAACCAGGTCAGCAGAGCTGCTCTAGAGCCAGAGAACCAGTTCAGCAGAGCTGCTCTAGAGCAGAGAACCAGGTCAGCAGAGGTGCTCTAGAGCCAGAGAACCAGATCAGCAGAGCTGCTTTAGAGCCATAGAACCAGGTCAGCAGAGCTGCTCTAGAGGCAGAGAACCAGGTCAGCAGAACTGCTTTAGAGCCAGAGAACCAGGTCAGCAGAGCTCTTTAGAGGGAGAGAACCAGGTCAGCCGAGCTGCTGTAGAGCCAGAGAACCAGATCAGCAGAGCTGCTCTAGAGCCAGAGTACCAGGTCAGCAGAGCTGCTTTAGAGCCAGAGAACCAGGTCAGCAGAGCTGCTCTAGAGGCAGCAAACAGGTCAGCAGGGTTGCTGTAGAGCCAGAGAACCAGGCCAGCAGAGCTGCTTTAGAGCCATAGAACCAGGTCAGCAGAGCTGCTCTAGAGGCAGAGAACCAGGTCAGCAGAGCGGATTTAGAGGAAGAGAACCAGGTCAGCAGAGCTGCTTTAGAGCCAGAGAACCAGGTCAGCAGAGCTGCTCTAGAGCCAGAGAACCAGGTCAGCAGAGCTGCTTTAGAGCCATAGAACCAGGTCAGCAGAGCTGCTTTAGAGCCAGAGAACCAGGTCAGCAGAGCTGCTTTAGAGCCAGAGAACCAGGTCAGCAGAGCTGCTCTAGAGCCTAAGAACCAGGTCAGCAGACCTGCTCTAGAGCCAGAGAACCAGGTCACCAGAGCTGCTGTACAGCCAGAGAAACCAGGTCAGTAGAGCTGCTTTAGAGGGAGAGAACCAGGTCAGCAGAGCTGCTTTAGAGGGAGAGACCCAGGTCAGCAGAGCAGCTTTAGAGCCAAGGGACCAGGTCAGCAGAGCTGCTCTAGAGCCAGAGAACCAGGTCAGAAGAACTGCTTTAGAGTCATAGAACCGAGCCAGCAGAGCTGCTTTAGAGCCAGAGAACCAGGTCAGCAGAGCTGTTGTAGAGCCAGAGAACCAGGTCAGCAGAGCTGCTCTAGAGCAGAGAACCAGGTCAGCAGAGCTGCTCCAGAGCCAGAGAACCAGTTCAGCAGAGCTGCTCTAGAGCTGAGAACCAGGTCAGCAGAGGTGCTCTAGAGCCAGAGTACCAGGTCAGCAGAGCTGCTTTACAGCCAGAGAACCAGGTCAGCAGAGCTGCTCTAGAGGCAGCAAACAGGTCAGCAGGGTTGCTGTAGAGCCAGAGAACCAGGCCAGCAGAGCTGCTTTAGAGCCATAGAACCAGGTCAGCAGAGCTGCTCTAGAGGCAGAGAACCAGGTCAGCAGAGCGGATTTAGAGGAAGAGAACCAGGTCAGCAGAGCTGCTTTAGAACCAGAGAACCAGGTCAGCAGAGCTGCTCTAGAGCCAGAGAACCAGGTCAGCAGAGCTGCTTTAGAGCCATAGAACCAGGTCAGCAGAGCTGCTTTAGAGCCAGAGAACCAGGTCAGCAGAGCTGCTTTAGAGCCAGAGAACCAGGTCAGCAGAGCTGCTCTAGAGCCTAAGAACCAGGTCAGCAGACCTGCTCTAGAGCCAGAGAACCAGGTCACCAGAGCTGCTGTACAGCCAGAGAAACCAGGTCAGTAGAGCTGCTTTAGAGGGAGAGAACCAGGTCAGCAGAGCTGCTTTAGAGGGAGGGACCCAGGTCAGCAGAGCTGCTTTAGAGCCAAGGGACCAGGTCAGCAGAGCTGCTCTAGAGCCAGAGAACCAGGTCAGAAGAACTGCTTCAGAGCCATAGAACCGAGTCAGCAGAGCTGCTTTAGAGCCAGAGAATCAGGTCAGCAGAGCTGTTGTAGAGCCAAAGAACCAGGTCAGCAGAGCTGCTCTAGAGCCTAAGAACTAGGTCAGCAGAGCTGCTCTAGAGCCAGAGAACCAGGTCAGCAAAGCTGCTCTAGAGCAGAGAACCAGGTCAGCAGAGCTGCTCTAGAGCCAGAGAACCAAGTCAGCAGAGCTGCTTTAGAGCCAGAGAACCAGGTCAGCAGAGCTGCTCTAGAGCCTAAGAACCAGGTCAGCAGACCTGCTCTAGAGCCAGAGAACCAGGTCACCGGAGCTGCTGTACAGCCAGAGAAACCAGGTCAGTAGAGCTGCTTTAGAGGGAGATAACCAGGTCAGCAGAGCTGCTTTAGAGGGAGAGACCCAGGTCAGCAGAGCAGCTTTAGAGCCAAGAGACCGGGTCAGCAGAGCTGCTTTAGAGCCAGAGAACCAGGTCAGCAGAGCTGTTGTAGAGCCAAAGAACCAGGTCAGCAGAGCTGCTCTAGAGCCTAAGAACTAGGTCAGAAGAACTGCTTTAGAGCCATAGAACCGAGTCAGCAGAGCTGCTTTAGAGCCAGAGAACCAGGTCAGCAGAGCTGCTCTAGAGCAGAGAACCAGGTCAGCAGTGCTGCTCTAGAGCCAGAGAACCAAGTCAGCAGAGCTGCTTTAAAGCCATAGAACCAGCTTTAGAGCCAGAGAACCAGGTCAGCAGAGCTGTTCTAGAGCCTAAGAACCAGGTCAGCAGAGCTGCTCTAGAGCCAGAGAACCAGGTCAGCAGAGCTGCTGTAGAGCCAGAGAAATCAGGTCAGCAGAGCTGCTTTAGAGCCAAGGGACCAGGTCAGCAGAGCTGCTCTAGAGCCAGAGAACCAAGTCAGCAGAGCTGCTTTAGAGCCAGAGAACCAGGTCAGCAGAGCTGCTCTAGAGCCTAAGAACTAGGTCAGCAGAGCTGCTCTAGAGCCAGAGAACTAGGTCAGCAGAGCTGCTTTAGAGCCAGCGAACCAGGTCAGCAGATCTGCTCTAGAGCCAGAGAACCAAGTCAGCAGAGCTGCTTTAGAGCCATAGAACCAGGTCAGCAGAGCTGCTCTAGAGCCTAAGAACCAGGTCAGCAGAGCTGCTCTAGAGCCAGAGAACCAGGTCAGCAGAGCTGCTGTAGAGCCAGAGAAACCAGGTTAGTAGAGCTGCTTTAGAGGGAGAGAACCAGGTCAGCAGAGCTGCTCTAGAGGGAGAGAACCAGGTCAGCAGAGCTGCTCTAGAGCCTAAGAACCAGGTCAGCGGAGCTGCTCTAGAGCCAGACAACCAGGTCAGCAGAGCTGCTCTGTAGCCTAAGAACTAGGTCAGCAGAGGTGCCCTGTAGCCTAAGAACTAGGTCAGCAGAGCTGCTCTAGAGCCAGAGAACCGGGTCAGCAGACCTGCTGCAGAGCCAGAGAAACCAGGTCAGAAGAACTGCTTCTGAGGGAGAGAACCAGGTCAGCAGAGCTGCTTTAGAGCCAGAGAACCAGGCCAGCAGAGCTGCTCTAGCTGACACTGACTCTGACTGACTGACACTGACAGATTGACACTGACTGACACTGATTGACTGACACTGACACTGACTGACACTGACTAACACTGATTGCCTGACACTGACTGACTGACACTGACTGACTGACTGACTGACACTGACTGACTGACTGACTGACACTGATTGACTGACACTGATTGACTGACACTGACTGACTGACACTGACTGACACTGATTGACTGACACTGACTGACTGACTGTCACTGACTAACTTACACTGACTGGCTGACACTGACTGACTACTCTATACTACTCTACTACTCTCTCTGTACTACTCTACTGCTCTCTACTACTCACTCTCTACTACTCACTCTCTACTACTCTCTAATACTCACTCGCTACTACTCACTCTCTACTACTCTCTATCTACTACTCACTCTCTACTACTCACTCGCTACTACTCTCTACTACTCACTCTCTACTACTCTCTACTACTCTCTACTACTTACTCTCTACTACTTACTCCCTACTACTCACTCTCTACTACTCTCTACTACTCACTCTAGTACTCTCTACCACTCACTCTCTACTACTCTACTACTCTCTACTACTCGCTCTCTCTACTACTTCCTCTCTATTACTCACTCTCTACTACTCACTCTCTACTACTCTCTACTACTCTCTCTCTACTACTCACTATCTACTACTCACTCTGCTACTCGCTACTACTCACTCTCTACTACTCTCCACTACTCACTCTCTACTACTCACTCTCTACTATTCACTCTCTACTACTCACTCTCTACTACTCACTCTCTACTACTCTCTACTACTCTCTCTACTACTCACTCTCTACTACTCACTCTCTGCTACTCACTCTCTGTTGCTATATTACTCTCTACTACTCTCTTTACTACTCAATCTCTACTACTCACTACTACTCTGTACTACTCTCTACCACTCACTCTTTACTACTCTACTACTCACTCTCTACTACTCTCTCTCTACTACTCACTCTATACTACTCACTCTACTACTCACTCTCTACTACTCTCTCTCCACTACTCACTCTCTACTACTCTCTCTACTACTCTCTACTACTCACTCTCTACTATTCTCTCTCTACTACTCACTCTCTACTACTCTCTACTACTCACTCTCTACTACTCACTCTCTACTCCTCACTCTCTACTACTCACTCTCTACTACTCGCTCTATACAACTCTCTACTACTCACTCTCCACTACTCAGTCTCTACTACTCCCTCTCAACTACTCTTTACTACTGTCTACTACACACTCTCTACTATTCACTCTCTACTACTCTCTACTACTCAATCTACTACTCACTCTCTGCTACTCTCTACTACTCAATATACTACTCACTCTCTGCTACTCTACTACTCAATCTACTACTCACTCTCTGCTACTCTCTACTACTCACTCTCTACTACTCCACTACTCACTCTCTAGTACTCACTCTCTACTACTTTCTTGTACTCACTCTCTACTACTTTCTACTACTCACTCTCTACTACTCTCTCTCTCCTACTCGCTCTCTACTACTCACTCTCTACTACTCTCTACTACTCACCCTATTCTACTCTCTCTACTACTACTCTCTACTACTCGCTACTACTCACTCTCTACTACTCACTCTACTACTCACTCTATACTAGTCAGTTTCTACTACTCTCTACTACTCACTCTCTACTACTCTCTGTTTACCACTCTCTACTACTCACTCTACTACTCACTCTCCACTATTCTCTACTACTCTCTCTGCTACTCACTCTCTACTACTCTCTACTACTCACACTCTACTACTCACTCTACTACTCGCTCTCTACTACTCACTCTCTACTACTCTCTACTACTCACTCTACTACTCACTCTCTACTACTCTCTACTACCCACTCTACTACTCTCTACTACTCTCTCTACTACTCACTCTCTACTACTCACTCTCTGTTAATCTATTACTCTCTACTACTCTCTCTACTACTCACTCTCTACTACTCTCTACTACTCACTACTACTCTGTACTACTCTCTACCACTCACTATCTACTACTCTACTACTCACTCTCTACTACTCTCTCTCTACTACTCACTCTATACTACTCACTCTACTACTCACTCTCCACTACTCTTTCTCTACTACTCACTCTCTACTACTCTCTCTACTACTCTCTACTACTCACTCTCTACTACTCTCTCTCTACTATTCACTCTCTACTACTCTCTACTACTCACTCTCTACTACTCACTCTCTACTCCTCACTCTGTACTACTAACTCTCTACTACTCGCTCTATACTACTCTCTACTGCTCACTCTCCACTACTCACTCTCTACTACTCGCTCTCAACTACTCTCTACTACTCACTCTATTACTCACTCTCTAGTACTCTACTACTCTCTACTACTCTCTCTACTACTCACTCTCCACTACTCTCTATTACTCACTCTACTATTCACTCTCTACTACTCTCTACTACTCAATCTACTACTCACTCTCTACTACTCTCTACTACTCACTCTCTACTACTCTACTACTCTCTACTACTCACTCTCTACTACTCACTCTCTACTACTCTACTACTCTCTTGTACTCACTCTCTACTACTTTCTGCTACTCACTCTCTACTAATCTCTCTCTCCTACTCGCTCTCTACTACTCACTCTCTACTACTCACTCTCTACTACTCTCTCTACTACTACTCTCTACTACTCGCTACTACTCACTCTACTACTCACTCTCTACTACTCAGTCTCTACTACTCTCTACTACTCACTCTCTACTACTCTCTCTTTACTACTCTCTACTACTCACTCTACTACTCACTCTCTACTATTCTCTACTTCTCTTTCTCTGCTACTCACTCTCTACTACTCACTCTCTACTACTCACTCTACTACTCACTCTTTACTACTCACTCTCTACTACTCTCTACTACTCTCTACTACTCACTCTACTACTCACTCTCTACTACTCTCTCTCTACTACTCACTCTCTACTACTCTTTCTACTACTCTCTACTACTCACTCTCTACTACTCTCTCTTTACTATTCACTCTCTACTGCTCTCTCTACTCACTCTCTACTACTCACTCTCTACTCCTCACTCTCTACTACTAACTCTCTACTACTCGCTCTATACTACTCTCTACTGCTCACTCTCCACTACTCACTCTCTACTACTCGCTCTCAACTACTCACTCTATTACTCACTCTCTAGTACTCTACTACTCTCTACTACTATCTCTACTACTCACTCTCCACTACTATCTACTATTCACTCTCTACTACACACTCTCTACTACTCGTTCTCTACTACTCTCTATTACTCACTCTACTATTCACTCTCTACTACTCTCTACTACTCAATCTACTACTCACTCTCTACTACTCAATCTACTACTCACTCTCTACTACTCTCTACTACTCACTCTCTACTACTTTACTACTCTCTACTACTCACTCTCTACTACTCACTCTCTACTACTCTACTACTCTCTTGTACTCACTCTCTACTACTTTCTACTACTCACTCTCTACTACTCTCTCTCCTACTCGCTCTCTACTACTCACTCTCTACTACTCTCTCTTTACTACTCTCTACTACTCACTCTACTACTCACTCTCTACTATTCTCTACTACTCTTTCTCTGCTACTCACTCTCTACTACTCACTCTCTACTACTCACTCTACTACTCACTCTCTACTACTCACTCTCTACTACTCTCTACTACTCTCTACTACTCACTCTACTACTCACTCTCTACTACTCACTCTCTACTACTCTCTACTACTCACTCTCTACTACTCACTCTCTACTACCCACTCTACTACTCTCTACTACTCAGTCTCTGCTACTCTCTCCACTACTCTCTACTACTCTCCACTCACTATTACTCACTCTCTACTCTCTACCTCACTCTACCTCTCTCTACACCTCTACCTCTCTACCTCTCTCTTCTCCTCTTTCTACACGCACACATATGCACATATATATGCATATATAGGCATATGCATTTATATATGTATGTGCATATACATATATAAACATATATATAATCTGCATATCTATACAAATACAAATATAAATGCATGCATACATATACATACATACATACATATGCATGTTATGTACATGAAAGTTTGAAAAACACTAATACAAGCAAAGCTAAAAAGCCACCTAATTACAAACAGAATTGCTTTAACTTAAACGAGGGCGAGACCTATTGCATTTTCAATGCTTGTTTACTTTGGTTCCATCAAGAAGGCATTCAGATGTATCACACATTTGTCATAAATTCTGAATGGTAGCACTCTAGTTGCTCGTTAGATCACTGTAGTAAAGCTACTGCTCACCAGGGAAGTCTGCTGTTGGTATTGAAAGTGCATGTTTCAGTCTGCATGTCAGAATTTTATGAAATAGAAGAGGATTTGAGAAGTCAAAATGTGCCCTAATTTTCCTTTCTGCAGCATTAATCATAATTTCTATGGCAAAATTAACCCCCTCATTTTGTTCCTTTGCAAATTAAATGTTTTAAGTGTTACCACTTTATTCCAATCAAGATGGCTTCAGGTGTGCCATACTTTTGTCATAAGTAAGACTGTTAGCGCTCTAGTTGTTCTTTAGAACACTCTGGGACATTCTGTCATTGGGCTACATCTGGGTGATATTTGTGCTACATTTTGGCTCTTTTGTCTCTGGTGGCCATCTTGGGAGACTTATTTGTTATGAAGTTTCCTAATTTCCTCATTTACTACAGTCTCCTCAGTAGGAAATACTTTCAGTGTTTTACTTTGATTCCATCTAGAAGGCATTCAGATGTGTCACACATTTGCCATAAATTCGGAATGTTAGCACTCCAGTTGCTTATTAGATCACTGTAGTAAAGCTACTGCTCACCAGGGAAGTCTGCTGCTGGTATTGAAAGTGAATGTTTCAGTCTACATGTCAGAATTTTTTAATGAAATAGAAGACGATTTGAGAAGTCAATCAAAATGTGCCCTAATTTATCTTTTTTCAGAACTAATCATAATTTATATGGCAAAATGAACCTGATGGAGCAGGTAGTACAAAATATTGTATACCCCCCCCTATTCTGCATGCCTATACTAATTAGAATAATCTAGTAATTATAATACTATTAATGTGTTTGCATGAAGTTTAATCAACATTACTAATGTACGAAATACACGTGGGATTTGCATTTTGCATGACTAAATAATTGTTATTACTAAAATACGTACGCATACTAACAGTAGTATATGTAGTAAATCAGAATACTGCATGATAAATGTGGCTTTTGTGATGTTTTCGTAATTTCGCACCAGATGACATGAATGGGTGAATATGAACGCTTAAAATGTCGCTATACACCAGATAATTACAAGCACATAGGGGAATTAGTGAGAGTTTAACATCTTATTCATTATTTCTATGTATTAATTACTCTTTTGTGTTTGTTTCGCTTAAGTTGTACTTTGGGCCTAAAGCAAAGATGGCCGCCGACTTAACACGACGTGATGGCCACCATTCCACGAGGTTTTGGGCGAAGTGCGCCTGCGCTGCAACATGTTCCTGTGGCCTCGACATGACCCTAGTCTCACTGTGCCCAAGCAAGGCCATGGTGGGAAGCCTGCCAAGAACACTAACAATGAACAGATACAAGGAACCGGATAGATCATGTACAGTGACATAACCTCCTGAACTGTGAGAAACCTCACCGGACGATCCCAATCGAACAATGGGAGAAGCCAAAATTCTGAAAATTGTAACATCTTAACTTCACTTTTATTATAAAAATGACAATAGAATAGAGAGGAAATGTTATTGTGCATGCGTGCTTCCCATTTTGCTGACAGAGACGACAGTGACGCTACGTGACTGCTGTGTTCCTGAATTTTGACAGACTGAATGCTGCCCATTTCCTTGATGAACTGGAAACTTTATAAAATGTATGGGCACTGATAGACGCTTGCACGTCTCTGGTCCTTGTCCAGCCTTGGGACTGCAGCGTGCTGCATGAAGAACTTTCGAATTCCGACTGATTGACGACTAAATTTGATGATTTAGAGGACGACTAATAGCCAGATTAGGTAAATACGATGTTCTGTGATTTAATGAAATTAAATAGATGGAACTAAAATTATTGCAATAATTAGATAAACAATTATTGATTACAAGGGCAAATGTGTTTTGTCATTTATTAAGGGAGGATAGATCAAATCCTAAATGTGGTTTTTAGCTGGTCTAAATCATCATACTAATCCAACTAAATGATCCATTGATCACGTGGGAGGAGTATCTTAATGCTTAGGATTGAGATCTGTAGGGGTAAGGATATTAGTGTATAAATGTGTAAATATACTTCTCTCTATAGGTTATAAGGTATTCCTTTCATGTCAGCGCTTGGAACATTCATCTCTCCTGTAAGTGCAGGCCAGTGAGAAGTGAAGTGTGAATGTTGGTGTTATGGGCCCCACCAATGATTGTAGGAATGAATGTGTTAATGTGACATTTGGTCTGTGACGAAGGGAGGATATTTGGTACGGGTTTTTTTTCCCTGATTCCCGTTACCCAGGTTCCGCGCTGCATCAGTTTTTCTGGAAGCAAGATGATGGTTTTTATTGTTTTGGTTTGGTGATTATTGCCTGTAAATAGCTTATTGATTATTGGAAGGTATTGGTTTATGTATTAACACTCTATGTTGAGTCGCGTTGAGTTCTATGTTGTTTGCATGGCTTACGGGATGTAGGAAGTCTGAAGTTTGTAACGGTTCCGTAGTAGAGCAGTGGTAAGCGCTGCTCTCGGGAAAGATGGAATTGTTGTTGCCCTGTAGGTACACAGGGGAAACGTGTAACGAGTGAAGTTGCACGACGCATTGTCTGGGTTCGATTCGGTGACATCGTCGTGTGTTACCATTAGAAATATCTCCGGTATGAAAGAAGTGTATGGTAGCGAAGGTCACCTGTGAAATTTTGGTCTTAGGTACCAGGAGTCCAGAAGGAGCTCTGATAATGCTTATCACTGGAAAGGTAATAGGTGTTCCCTAAGCTTGCTAGAAGGATAAAGTAGAGGGAAGTGCTACTTTATTAACGTATGTCATAATTCTGTAGTAGGACAGACTGTTCGCTGTTCTCGGGAAAGACAGAATTCTGTGTGAATGAACTATATTTTTCCATGTAAAAGTGCGTGAATGAAAAGGCATTCGGGTTAATTGCGAAACTCTGGTTTTATTTCTCAGGAGCATTGGGTCTCCAACTAGGTGTCCTAATTCTGGAGAAACAGTTAGCTAATGCTTGCTAGAAGGGTGAGGTAGAGGGATGTGCTATTTTATCAACGGAAGTAACGATTCCGTAGTAGGGCATTGGTAAGCGCTGCTCTCAGGAAAGACGGAATTCTTGTGAGAAAGGTCACTAATTATTATTTGGTTAGCGAAGCGGACAATGGTGGCGTTTTTATGTTGTTACTAACAGATTTGTAAATAAAAAAAAAAGTAAGAAAAGTTACCGATAACAATTTGTAAATGAGGGGTCAGCAGGAGCAGGAGCTGCGACAGTGAGAAAGAGCTGACGTCAGAAAAGCTGCGCTGGGATTGGCTAGTCAGTAAGAAGCGTAGACGCCCCTGATTGATGTATTAGTGCATGCCGCGCTAGGAGTAGAGAATTAGAGGGTGGCGTAGACGCTGCTGATTGGTGCGTAATTGTGAGACGCGCTGGGATTGGAGAATTGAAGAGGTGACGTCAACGCTCCAGATTGGTGCGTTGGTGTGAGTCGCGCTACGATTGGTTAAAATAACAGAACAGTCGTAAGGAAAAGACTAGTGATATACAAAAGACAAAATGATGTATTACGATCCACCTGAAAAGGAGAAAAAGTCCTGGTTTGGGAAAATCTAGAAATTGTTTAAAAAGGACAAATCGATTGTGACTAGGGAGGTACAGTTGCTTCCCCCACCTAAAACCCCCGCATCCTTTATGGTTGCGAAATACGGATATCATACTTGTTTTTTGGTTAGATAATTGAGTAAAATATACAAAGAATGACGCAGTCCTAGCATTTCCAGAGCATGGTTCGTTTAATTTAGCGGTTTTGAGAAATTTGGGAGAGAAAATGATGAATCTAGAACCAAGACCTAAGCCAACACAGTTTGAAGCACTGACAGAATGGGAAGATGAGATGCGTGACAGAGAAAGACAGAGGAGTGGCGGAAGATACAGATACATGTTTGGTAGATACGGGCATGATACTCATGATGAGAGAATGAGAAGGTGGTGAAATGCAAGTATGACTGAAGGTCGGTTTCCCGTGAGAACTGTTGAAGAAGGGGGAGGTAGAAAATGTACAGAAAAGAGACATAATATAGAATCAGGAGGGTATGGAGTGCATGAATCGGAGGATGATGTTCTTGATGACATGTTTATAAAAATCCACCTCCGTATCAACCAGAATCTGAAATGTTGACACCAATGTGCCCCAATGAGAGCAACTTTGCGTATCATTAAGACTGAACCAGTACTCCAAGAATTAGGGAAAAATAATTCCATAGGAGAGATAGAGAGAAAATCAGATGATAAAATGAGTGGTGAGAATTCGGCAGAATTAGCAAAAACAACTTTAGAATTAACTGAAAAGATAAGAGAATTGACCAAAAATTTTGAAGCTGTAACTGTTCCAGTGACTATAGGCCCTGTGATGCCTATTTTTGATAAACAGAAAGATAGTGAACATTGTTTAACAGTTCCTTATAACAGTAATAAACAGACTGAGAAGCCAAAGCAGAGCCTAAATGAAAATCCATGGAGACAGACAATGAGTACGATCAAGCCAAATGTTTTGAATAACCCATTTCTAGGTTCAAATATAGCAGAAAGACATACAATGACAATGGAATCAGTATTAGAGACTCAAAGGGACTTAGAACGAAGTAATGTAGAGAAACCAATAGGCCCATCTTCAGAGGAATTGAACGAATGGTTGAGAAGCTTGCAGAGAAAAGATAAAGAATCCCAATAAATAGATGTGGTCAAACTACGAATGGTACTGTAAGAATTAATAGTAGGAACTATCCCCACAGAGAAGTTAAAAACCTACCAGGATGAAGAGTTACTGTTTTTGTGCAAAAGTGTAACAAGGAGAGCAAAAAATCTGCATGAAAGATTAGAAGAAGTAGCAAATGAAATAGGTATAGATATTGAAACGGTAAAGGCCCTACAGAAACCATATCGAATAGATTTTACTGAAAAAGATATTGAAAATGTGAATATCACAGGACGAATAAGTCAGATCAAGGAAATAATTATCTTGCAGAGAAAATGGGGAGATGTGGATAAATGGAGAAGTAGGTGGTCCCGAAAACGAGATGATGCCTCAGATAAAACATTTGCAGCGTTCCCTGTTAGAGAAAAAGAAAAGGTAGTAACAAAATGCCCCATGAGAGAAATTCCAGGCGGAGGATATATACATTTTCCATGGACTAGACAAGATATTTTGTCATTTACAAATGATTTCCCTCGACTACGCGAAAAGCCAGTCGAGTGGTATAGGCAAGTGGACAGATTTGTGAAATTATCTAAAGTATTATGGATTGATCTGAATAGTTTATTTGACATAATAGTACCAGCAGATATATGGACAGAGTGTAAGTTGATGATAAATTGGCCTACACAGAAATACCCTAGGAATCCAAAGACAGGAGCCCCTGACCCCGATGTAATGAAGAAATACGAACAGGTTATTGCTTTTCTGAAAAATAAAGTACCTCCCAAAGAAACTGATTGGGTGAAAATTGACAGAACTCATCAGGAGAGTAAAGAGTCGGCACATGCGTACTACGAGAGATTAATTTTGGCCTTTAAACAGTTCAGTGGTGATGAAAATTTGATTGAAAGGGATTTGAGTCATTTTGCATACAGATTTGTATATGGTTTACGTCCAGAAATAAGTGAAATGATTAAGCAACATACTGGAGATTGGCAAAACAAGAAAATAGATGAAGTATTGAGACATGCAAATTATTTCAGTGATGAGATTGAAGCCAAACAGCGTATATTAAAAGAGAAAGCTATGTAGGCACAAGTAACAGTGGCAGAAAGACAGGAAGCTCAGTTAGCGGAACAAGCGAATAATACAGGCCCCAGAAAATTCACTCCTGGGAAAGGTAAGGGAAATTTTAATATAGAAGAAGCCAAAAAGAAATTCCCATGTCATAATTGCGGTAGAGTAGGGCATTGGAAATCCAAGTGTAAATTTCCCCCAAGTACTAACACTGAAAATGCATCATTGAATCCACAGGTGCAGAATGAGGTAAGTGGTCAACCGCAGCGACAGCAGCAGGTTGTTACCCAACAGAATCAGGTGCCAAAACCGCCTTTTCCACAAAGCAAAAATTCACAGAAATACAGTAATGAGACCGGATTCTACAGCTGTTTCGCAGTATTGGCTACAACGCGATGAGAGCGATTCAGAAGAAGGTTATTGACGGTGGCAAAGGGAGGAAGAAGAGTGTGTACTTGGCACAACTCTAGAAGTAGACCAGACAGGCCCATTTGTGGATGGGAAGATAAATAATGAAAATATTACTTTCCTAGTAGATACTGGTGCTACTCGATCAACTGTTAGGTCAGCTGATGTTAAGAATCTTCCTCTCTCGGATGAAACAATCCAAGTAGTTGGTGTATCCAACAGACAGATTAAAACTTATCTTACAGAACCAGTGAAAGTTAGCATAGGGAAATTCTCGGAAATGCACCACTTTGTGGTGTGCGATACCAGTCCTGTGAATTCGTTAGGTAGGGATTTGCTGTGCAAAATGAATTGCAATATTTTCTGTACCCCTGATGGTATAGCATTTGAGACCCCTGATGAAGATGTGCTGTTTAAGATGACTCTGGCAAACAGGGAAACTGAGGTTACTGAAGTCTATGCTGTATTTAACCCTGATGAATTACCTAAAGAATTTAAACAGACTGTAAAGGCAGAAGTCTGGGATTTCACGGGAGAAGATGTGGGACTAATGAGAAATGTGGACCCAGTAAAAATAACAGTGAAGGAAGGAATAAGCTAAATGCCCCTCAATATAAACTGACACCTGAGATAGTTGAAGGAGTTACTCCAATAATTGAGAAAATGATAAAACAAGGCATTTTGAGAGAAATAATGAGAAGTCCATGTAATTCCCCAATTATGGGACTGAAAAAGCCTAATGGAAAGTTCAGGATAGTGCAAGATTTGAGAAAGATAAACAAAATCGTTGTGTCGTGTTGTCCCATTGTACCAAATCCATCTTTGATTTTGTATCAGATTCCCCATGATGCAGAATGGTATACTGTGATTGACTTATGCCATGCTTTCTTTTCCATTCCATTGCACCATGACAGCCAGCAAATTTTTGCGTTTAGTTTTGGCGAGCGTATTTTGGCTTGGTGCCGAATTCCACAGGGGTATACAGAAAGCCCCTCAATCTTTAATCAGATATTGAAGAAATCCTTAGAAAGTTTTGAGATGCCCGAGAATTCCGTATTACTACAATATATCGACGACCTTCTTGTGGCGTTGAAGACTCGTGAAGCCTGTGTAATGGACACTATAGCCTTGATGAATCACCTAGCAGATGGAGGACTTAAAGTGTCACCATCAAAATTGCAATTTTGCAAAAAAGAAGTACATTATTTAGGCCATAATATCGAAAAGGGGGTGAGGAAAATAACAATAGACAGAATCAGGATCATAAAAGAAATGAGAGCCCCCATGACGCAAAGAGAGGTGAGAATGTTTCTTGGAATGGTTGAATATTGTCGCCAGTGGATAAGCAATTTCTCCTTGATTGCAAAGCCTTTGGTACGTTTGACAAGAAGTGATGTGAGCGATCCCATTGACTTGAACAAAGAGGAATTGGCAGCTTTTAAACGATTGAGAGATGGTTTGTGTGAAGCGCCAGCATTGGGAATGCCCAATTACGAGAAGGAGTTTGAATTGTATTGCAGTGAGAGGAATTGATGTGCACTTTCTGTATTAATACAGAAACATGGAAAACTGAGGAGACCAATTGCATACTTTTCATCAATGCTAGACCCAATAGCTGTAGCCTTACCTGGGTTCTTGAAAGCGGTGACTGCTACCTGTAGGAGTTTGGAACAGAGTGAAGGAATTGTGATGGGATATCCTGTGAAAGTGTTTGTACCTCATGATGTGGCAATCCTTTTAACAAGGAGTCGCACTCAGTACATGACACATAGTCGGCTGACTAAGTATGAGAAACTCATATTAGGTGCAACGAATGTAAGTCTTGTGAGATGCTTGAATGTGAATCCTTCAACGTTGCTGCCTGATGCTGAGAATGTGGAAGTCAGAGATGAAGCAGATCATGATTGTCTGGATGTACTCGACTTCTGTACCAAACCACGTCCGGACATAAAAGATGTACCATTGCCAGAAAGTGATTTTGTGATGTTTGTAGATGGTTCTTGCCTGAGAACAGATGATGGAATGTTGAGTGCAGCATATGCAGTATGCACAGTTGCAGCAGTAATGGAAGCATCCTACCTGAAAGGAGTAAGATCAGCCCAAGTAGCTGAGCTTGTTGCTTTGACTAGAGCATGCAAGATTGGGAAGAGTGTGAGAGTGACTGTGATAACTGATAGTCAGTATAGGTTTGGTGTGGTGCATGACTTTGGCCAAATATGGCTACAGAGAGGATTCTAGACCTCAAGTGGAACTCCCATGAAGAATTCTGAAGTGGCTGGGAAATTGCTTGAGGCGATACAGCTGCCTAAGCAATTGGCTGTTGTGATGTGTGCTGCACAGAGTCAGTCTGGCGATTACATCGCCATCGGCAACAAGTACGCCAATGATATGGCCCGATACTGTGCACGAAATCAGAATTCCATTAATCGGGCGAAGGAGAAGGAAGTGACTTCTTGCACCTTAATGTTTTCTAACATTGTGGGTACCTGGGAGGAAGTAAGGCAATTGCAGGAAGAAGCAGGAGATGAGGAAATGAAGCAGTGGGTAAAAGCAGGATGTGCACCAAGGGAAAAAGACCATGTGTGGGTCTATCGGGATGGAAGACCAGTTATGCCTGATAGCATGATGTCTGCCATGGCACGGATCTATCATGGTCAGGGACACATAGGGAGAGATGCTGTGATCAGGTCATTTAAGCAGACCTAATACAATGCAAAATTTAGACTTGTAGCAGAAAGTCTTTGTCAGAGATGCCTTATATGTCAGCAATACAACCCTGGAAGAAAGACAATGGTGAGTCTACGAACAATAGGTCGAGAAGGAGGGCCTTTTACCAGAATGCAAGTAGATTTCATTGAAATGCATCCCTGTAACAGGTTGAGGTATGTTCTAGTTATGGTCTGTCTGTTTTTCTAGGTGGGTAGAAGCATACCCAACGAGAAGAAATGATGGAATCACTGTGGCAAAATTGCTTTTGAGGGAATTCATTCCCAGATTCGGGTTCCCAGTAACAATTGAATCAGACCGAGGAAGACATTTCCATAATGAGATCACAGTGAGAGTGACTGTGATAACTGATAGTCAGTATGGGTTTGGTGTGGTGCATGACTTTGGCCAAATATGGCTACAGAGAGGATTTTTGACCTCAAGTGGAACTCCCATTAAGAATGCTGAAGTGGTTGGGAAATTGCTTGAGGCGATACAGCTGCCTAAGCAATTGGCTGTTGTGAAGTGTGCTGCACAGAGTCAGTCTGCATCGGCAACAAGTACGCCAATGATATGGCCCAATACTGTGCACGAAATCAGAATTCCATTAATCGGGCGAAGGAGAAGGAAGTGACTTCTTGCACCTTAATGTTTACGAACATTGTGGGTACCTGGGAGGAAGAAAGGCAATTGCAGGAAGAAGCAGGAGATGAGGAAATGAAGCAGTGGGCAAAAGCAGGATGTGCACCAAGGGAAAAAGACCCTGTGTGAGTCTATCGGGATGGAACACCAGTTATGCCTGATAGCATGATGACTGCCATGGCACGGATGTATCATGGTCAGGGACACATAGGGAGAGATGCTATGATCAGGTCATTTAAGCAGACCTGGTACAATGCAAAATTTACACTTGTAGCAGAAAGTCTTTGTCAGAGATGCCTTATATGTCAGCAATACAACCCTGGAAGAAAGACAGTGGTGAGTCTAGGAACAATAGGACAAGAAGGAGGGCCTTTTACCAGAATGCAAGTAGATTTCATTGAAATGCCTCCCTGTAACAGGTTGAGGTATGTTCTAGTTATGGTCTGTTTGTTTTCTAGATGGGTAGAAGCATACCCAACGAGAAGAAATGATGGAATCACTGTGGCAAAATTGCTTTTGAGGGAATTCATTCCCAGATTCTAAATCCCAGTAACAATTGAATCAGACCGAGGAAGACATTTCCATAATGAGATCATAAAATTGATTTGTGAAGCATTGAATGTACGACAACAACTACATTGTGCCTATCGCCCAGAGGCTTCTGGATTGGTGGTGGAACAAATGAATGGTACTATCAAAAATAGGATAGGGAAAAGGTGTTTAGCCACGGGTATGAAATGGCCTGATGTCTTGCCTCTAGTACTCATGACTATTAGATCAATTCCAGACAAAACTACAGGGTTGAGCCCCCATGAAATTATCATGGGTAGAGCGATGCGTCATGTGTTCATACCAGTCAACAAGCTGTTGCCTATAACTAATGAGATGGTCTTGGATTACTGTAAAAGCCTGGCTGACGCAGTTCATTCTGTGTTTCATCAGGTTAGTACAGATGCCACCACCCTTGAAAAGAAGCAAGCTCATGGTCTGAGCCCAGGGGACTGAGTAAGAATCAAAGTACACAGAAGAAGAAACTGTTTGGTCCCGAGGTGGGGAAAACCACTACAAGTGATTTTACTACAACAACAGCTGTGAAGTGTGCTGGAATCAAGAACTGGAATCATGCAAGTCACACATTGAGAATTCCAAATCTAGTGGATAGCACAGAAAGAGAATATTTTGACGAAACAGAATCTAGTACTGAATCAGATGATGAAGAGACAAGAACAAAAGAAAACCCTGAAAGGGGGGAATCAGAGTCAGATCTAACTTTTGTCCCAAGAAGTATTTCCCTGAGGAGAAGGTTGCAGATTTCTGATACCAGCTCAGACTCAGAGACTGAACAAGGAACTCTACGTTCGAGAAAAGAAAAAGACAGCGAAAAGACAATTAAAGACAGCGAAAAGACAATTAAAGAAATTATTGATAAAGAAGATCCAGATGAAAAACTGCGAGAAATTCCACCTGAGATAACAAATTCAGATGGACAGGTGCCAGATACAGAGAGAGAGGGAAAGATTCTTGTGGAAGATCCCCGAGGAGGTGTAGGGAACTCCAACATCCAGTTAGAGGAAGGGACAAGTAGTCAGCAGGAAGATTGCGTGCAGGAGACTCCAGGTGGGACAGAAGTAGGGAACACGAAAGAAGCGGTGGAAAGAAAAGCTGTTGTAAGTAAAAAGCAAGTTGAAACAGAGTCGGAGGAAAGCGAAGACGAAGTACCAGAAGGTAGAGTCTTAAGAAAGAGAGCTTGGAGAACTGAAAAGAATGATAAAGGAAGTAAACTGCAAAGATCAACAAAAGACGAAGTTTGGCCAAACAAAATAAAAAGGCTGAGATATCGATTGACACGAGTAAATTCACCAAGAGCTGAACAGGTGAATGAAGTAACAAGTCAAGAGAAATCAAAAGAAGAAGAAATAGTTGTAATTGGAGAAAGCAAAAGAACGAGGAAACCTAACCAGAAGTATAAGTCGCCGGAATGGACGTATGTGGTCCTGCCTGAAATAAAAGAAGGGGCGGATAGCCAAGGAAACCCAGAGGTGACTGTACCGGAAGAGGTTGAGGAAGACGAGGAATCGGTAATCCTGAGAGTTATCTTGTCCGATATTGGAGAAGAAACGGATGTTCAGGAAATTCTGTATTCAGATCACGAAGGAAAGGTGAAGGACGATGAGATGCCAAACTGAATGAGACAAGAAAGCAGCTAATGGAAAGACAATAAAATACGGGAAAAAGACTAAAACTGGTAGAACAGAACCAAGTAGGTGATTAGAGCCTTGGGTTAGACAAACTAGTTGTGAAGTAGAAGAGGCTAAGTCAAAAGACACTGCTCATTTTTACAGAAATGGCAAACACAGACAGTAGAAAAAGTAGATGTATATTTTTAAAGCGATGGTGTAAAATGTGTTGTTGTTGTACAGGATTACTAATGCTTCTGTGGAGTATATTAGCTCTGATGATCTCATTTAAAGTTACCATTGACACAATAGAAGGACATAGTGAAAACAAAACTAATATAGAAAAGATTCAGAAAGTAGTACCGACTAAAATAGATAGAAATTATTTGCATAAAGACAGGACTATAACTGATTTTTCTAATAATGTATTTTCGAAATTACTGTATGAATATGTAAAGACAATGGACGTAGGGGACTGCTACGTTTGTATGCAGTTACCTGCATCTGTATCGGAGGGAGTGACCTATCACCACCTTCAAGTAACTTATGGAATAACATGTAGTGTAATAGCTAGTTTATTTTATCAAACAGGGAAGTTAGAATATTATTTCTCAGATGTAGATAACATATTTTCACAAGTACCATCAATTAACAAGCTAAATAAGGTAAAACCTGCAAAGGTATCAGGTGAATTTTTCTTAGATACTAAAGAACTAACATTTAAGTATATATTTAGAAATAATTTGACTTGCAGTTTAAAGAAAGAAGAAAAGACGTTTTTGGATATGGTTGAAGAAAGGAGATTGAAAATGCAAAGGAAGACATCTGAGGGAAAAGCGGAAAAGACAGTTTGGGATGTAGAAATGGAAAAACATTTGAAGGGAGAAGCTAGTCCAAGTATGGGTTTAGACTGGCCTCAGAAAGGAAAATTGTGTATTAGAAGGAATCAGACTGCATATGATAATTACTTTGTAGGTAACAGTGAGTGCCATGATACATACTGAATCATGGGTGGATGGGGATTTAAAGGAGGAAATGATCCCGTTTTTCCTGGTTTATATTTTATATGTGGGAGCAAAGCATATTATCGTTTGCTCAACCATTGGTATGGCACATGTTATGTAGGCCTGGTTTTCCCAAAGATTTTTCATATGGGAAGAGGAGAAGATGGTGTACATAAGTTAGGTAGTTATTTAGCACGTAGAAAGAGAGAATCTTGGTCAAAAATTGTTGGTCACATCTTTGGAGCATTGATACCAGCAGTGGGAATATCTCTGAATGCGAACAAATTTAGAAGAATATCAACAGTAGTGGATTGCTTGTCAACAAGCACCGCTGGAGGATTTTTATTGGTAAACACTGAAATGGTTGCCATGAGTGGCATGGTAATGCAAAATCGACTTGCCCTTGATATATTATCGGCAAAAGAGGGTGGAGTCTGTGGAATGCTGAAAGTTCAACATTGTTGTACCTACATTCCAGACGAAAGTAAAGATTTGAAAATTTATATTAAAAATATAACTGATCTGCATGATGAAATTGTACCACTGGAGGTCGAAGGTGTTTGGGAAAAGATTGGAAAGAAAATATCTTCTATTAAACATTTCTTAGTAAATCTAGGTAGTACCTTCTTAGGTAAAATCTTATTTCCATTAACGTGTGTGATTTTCTTAGTATTAATATTAAGATTAGGTTGCTTCTCTCATAAAAAGAAGAAAATTCAGTTAAAAAGAGAAAATATAAGAAGAAAGGATAAGAAACAAGAGAGGGAATTTGAAGAAATAGAATTAGAAGAAGTAAAAGAAAACATGTATAAAACAGCCAGAAGAGAAGAAATTGGGGAGACTGAGATGTAAAAACAAAAGCAAGAACTCATTTCAACTCCATGAAAAGTAATACAAAATTTTAATGGTGTGCTGATAAAATCACCAAAGGGGGGATTGATGGAGCGGGTAGTACAAAATGTTGTATATCCCCCCTATTCTGCATGCCTATACTATTTAGAATAATCTATTAATTATAATACTATTTATGTGTTTGCATGAAGTTTAATAAACATTACGAATGTATGAAATACACGTGGGATTTGCATTTTGCATGGCTAAATAATTGTTATTACTAAAATACGTAAGCATACTAACAGTAGTATATGTAGTAAATAAGAATACTGCATGATAAATGTGGCTTTTGTGATGTTTTCGTAATGTCGCACCAGATGACATCAATGGGTGAATATGAACACTTTAAATGTCGCTATACGCTAGATAATTACAAGCACATAGGGGAATTAGTGAGGGTTTAACATTTTATTCATTATTTCTATGTATTAATTACTCTTTTATGTTTGTTTCGCTTAAGTTGTCCTTTGGGCCGAAAGCAAAGATGGCCGCTGACTTAACACGACGTGATGGCCACCATTCCACGAGGTTTTGGGCGAAGTGCGCCTGAGCTACAACATGTTCCTGTGGCCTCAACCTGACCCTAGTCTCACTGTGCCCAAGCAAGGCCATGGTGGGAAGCCTGCCAAGTACACTAACAATGGACAGATACAAGGAACCGGATAGATCATGTACAGTGACATAACCTCCTGAACTGTGAGAAACCTCACCGGACGATCCCAATCGACCAATGGGAGAAGCCCAAATTCTGAAAATTGTAACATCTTGACTTCACTTTTATTATAAAAATGACAATAGAATAGAGAGGAAATGTTATTGTTCGTGCGTGCTTCCCATTTTGCTGACGGAGACGGCGGTGACGCTACGTGACTGCTGTGTTCCTGAATTTTGACAGACTGAATGCTGCCCATTTCCTTGATGAACTGTGAACTTTATAAAATTTATGGGCACTGATAAGACGCTTGCACGTCTCTGGTCCTTGTCCATCATTGGGACTGTAGCGTACTGCAGGAAGAACTTTCGAATTCCGACTGATTTACGACTAAATTTGATGACTTAGAGGACGACTAATAGCCAGATTAGGTAAATATGATGTTCTGCGATTTAATAAAATTAAATAGATGGAACTAAAATTATTGCTATAATTAGATAAACAATTATTGATTAACGAGCAAATGTGTTTTGTCATTTATTAAGGGAGGATAGATCAAATCCTAAATGTGGTTTTTAGCTGGTCTAAATCACCATACTAATCCAACTAAATGATCCATTGATCACGTGGGAGGAGTATCTTAATGCTTAGGATTGAGATCTGTAGGGGTAAGGATATTAGTGTATAAATGTGTAAATACATTTCTCTCTATAGGTTATAAGGTATTCCTTTCATGTCAGCGCTTGGAACATTCATCTCTCCTGTAAGTGCAGGCCAGTGAGAAGTGAAGTGTGAATGTTGGTGTTATGGGCCCCACCAATGATTGTAGGAGTGAATGTGTTAATGTGACATTTGGTCTGTGACGAAGGAAGGATATTTGGTACGGGGTTTTGTCCTGATTCCCGTTACCCAGGTTCCGCGCTGCATCAAACCCCCTCATTGTGTTCCTTTTAAATTAAACTACTGACTCTCTACTACTCACTCGCTACTCTCTAATACTCACTCTCTACTACTCACTCTCTACTACTCTCTACTACTACTCTCTACTACTCACTCTCTACTACTCTCTACTACTCACTCTACTACTCTCTACTACTCTCTACCACTCACTCTCTACTACTCTACTACTCTCTACTACTCTCTCTACTACTCACTCTCTACTATTGACTCTCTACTATTCTATTACTTTCTACTACTCTCTCTACTACTCACTCTCTACTACTCTCTACTACTCATTCTACTACTCTCTACTACTCTCTCTACTACTCACTCTCTACTACACACTCTCTACTACTTGCTCTCTACTACTCGCTCTCTACTACTCTCTACTACTCACTCTCTACTACTCCCTACTCACTCTACTACTCCCTACTACTCACTCTACTACTCACTCTCTACTACTCTCTACTACTCACTCTCCACTACTCCACTACCCTCTACTACTCACTCTCTACTACTCTACTACTCCCTACTACTCTCTCTCTACTACTCACTCTCTACTACTCACTCTCTACTACTCTCTACTATTCACTCTCTACTACTCTCTCTACTACTCACTCTCTACTACTCCCTACTACTCACTCTACTACTCACTCTCTACTACTCTCAACTACTCACTTTCCACTACTCCACTACCCTCTACTACTCACTCTCTACTACTCTACTACTCCCTTCTACTCTCCCTCTACTACTCACTCTCTACTACTCACTCTCTACTACTCACTCTCTGCTACTCACTCTACTACTCACTTTATCTACTCACTCTCTACTACTCACTCTCTACTACTCACTCTACTACTCACTTTACTACTCACTCTCTACTACTCACTCTCTACTACTCTCTACTACTCACTCTCTACTACTCTCTCTCTACTACTCTCTACTACTCACTCTACTACTCACTCTCTACTACTCTCTCTCTGCTACTCACTCTTTACTACTCACTCTCTACTACTCACTCTACTACTCTCTACTACTCACTCTACTACTCTCTACTACTCACTCTCTACTACTCTCTCTCTATTACTCTCTCTTTGCTACTCTCTCTACTACTCTCTACTACTTACTCTCTACTCTCTATTACTCATCCTCTCCTCTCCACCTATCTACCTCTCTCTACCTCTCTCTCTACTACTCTCTACCTCTCTACCTCTACCTCTCTACCTCTACCTCTCTACACGCACACATATGCACATATATATATGCATATATATGCATGTGCATTTATATATATGCATGTGTATATATATATATATATATATACATAGATATATAAACATATATATAATCTGCATATTTAAATAAATACAAATATAAATGCATGCATACATATACATATACATATATGCCTACATATGCATGTTATGTACATGAAAGTTTGAAAAACACTAATAAAAGCAAAACTAAAAAGCCACCTAATTACAAACAGAATTGCTTTAACTTAAACGAGGGCGAGACCTATTGCATTTTCAATGCTTGTTTACTTTGGTTCCATCAAGAAGGCATTCAGATTTCAGATGTGTCACACATTTGCCATAAATTCTGAATGTTTGCACTCTAGTTGCTCATTAGATCACTGTAGTAAAGCTACTGCTCACCAGGGAAGTCTGCTGCTGGTATTGAAAGTGCATGTTTCAGTCTGCATGTCAGAATTCTTTTATGAAATAGAAGAGGATTTGAGAAGTCAAAATGTGCCCTAATTTTTCTTTCTGCAGCACTAATCATACTTTCTATGGCAAAATGAACCCCCTCATTTTGTTCCTTTTTAAGTTAAATGTTTTAAGAGTTACCACTTTATTCCAACCAAGATGGCTTCAGGTGTGCCATACGTTTGTCATAGGAAGGACTGTTAGCGCTCTAGTTATTCTTTAGAACACTCTGGGAAGCTGCAGTCGAACACAAAGGAAGCACCTGACAGTCTCTGCCCTTGTTGGATGTATATGTTTTACTGAGAATGTCAGACTTCATTCTCACATGACTGAGAAAGATAATGTGAATTTACAGAAAATATACTCTCAGTTTAGCTTATAGATCACCTTCCAAACCTCTGTGGGAAAAGCGTGAGAAAATAGTTTTCTCCAAACATGATTCATGATGTCCCAGCAGAAGGCTTTTTCACATGGTAAAATCCCCTTAGAACACACCACAATTCCTAAAATGAGTATGGTACCATCAACAAATGATTTATAATGTAACTAAAGTCTTAAAACCTTCTATTAGCTGCAATGCTTTTTAATGAGGTGCTATCATGTATATTGGTCCCTAGATGGCTGCCAACACTTCTTGGGTGAAGAGCTGACAGCCAATCAGATCTCACAATGAGATGTGTGGTTAGGCTCCGCCCAGATATATATGTGATTTTGATTTTGATTTTCTCAGGAGCTGCTGAACGGATTTACACCATTTAAGCAAAAGGCACGACTCTGAACCAAGGTCTACCTTTCTGCCAAATTTGGTGTAATTCCATCGAGCAGTTCCGGCTGTATCTGCGACTAAAAGTCCCTATGGAAAATTGCATGGGGAATACACGTTTTGGGACCCCCCTTTTTTCTCGACCCCTGCTTAACGAATCACCCCGAGACTTTCAGGATAGGAGCGGACCGGAGCGGGCCACGAGTTTTGAAAATTTTGCGAAGATTCGTCAACCGGCGCCAAAGTTATTCCAAATAGAATGTTGCTGATTTCTAACTACCTACTGTTATAGCGACTGCCAGTAGGTAATATATATTCATCAACCAGCACCAGACTTATTGGGAATAGAATGTTGCGGATTTCCTATGGAAAATAGGCCCTGACTATAACTATCTACTGGCGACCGCCAGTAGATAATATATATATATATATATATATATATATATATATATATATATATATATATATATTCACTGAAAAAACCATAGGTTTCACACATGTTATAGTTAGCGGAAATTTTACTGATAAAAAACCCGTGAAATTGCCCCGTTATAGTTAGTGCTGGCAACTATAACTCACGCGACCGCAATCCTCTGCTGATGCTAATACTGTATTTAGACACTTATTTGCCCATGTCTTCTTCCATACATTTTTAGCTATACATATATTACAAATATTTTTTTTTCATAAAGACACATATGTCATCAGCAGAAGATTGCGGTCGCGTGAGTTATAGTTGCCAGCACTAACTATAACGGGGCAATTTCACTGGTTTTTTATCAGTAAAATTTCCGCTAACTATAACATGTGTGAAACCTATGGTTTTTTCAGTGAATTTGCAAGGTTTTTTAAATGCTAATTCCTAACTATAACGTGTGTGAAACCTATGGTTTTTTCAGTGAATTTGCAAGGTTTTTTAAATGCTAATCTGTAACTATATCGTTTTTGAAACCTTTGGTTTTTTCAGAGAATTTGTATGGTTTTTTATATGCTAAGTTATGTATTTTTAATTAAAGATATTTTTTTTTATTTAAATAAAATTACTTTATATTCATTTATATATTATCTTTTTTTTTTTATAAATTATTTTTTTTTAAAATTCAATTTGGATATTTTTTTTTATTTAATTTTTTAAATTATTTTATGTCCACTTTTTTTTTTTTTATAAATTCTTGGGGTGCGCGCTCTGTGCACGCACCTAGTACTATTTTATGAATTCCGGCGTACATTATTTACGTACACAAATATACTTAATGGTGCGCGCTGGGAGCGCGCACCCAGTACGTATGCGTACGTACGTACGCATGCGTCCTACGCCCTCGACGCGGTTTACTTCCGCATACGCTAAAATTATGCGCAATAACGGTCGCGTATACGCGTGTTCAACGTATGCGCGCTAGGTACGCGTATATGACGTATGCACCTTCGCGTTTACGCGTTCGTGCATACGTCATCGCGGAGTGCGCGCACGGAGCTTGCGCAGTGCGCGCACCTCGGGTTTATACATAATAAAACAATATTTCTTATTGGTTATCATTACTTTCAGTTTCTAATTGTATCAATACCACACCCAATCCCCTCATGGCAAGTCATGTGTTCAAGAATCTTCACTTTTGATTGGTTTGAAGTACTTTCTGTTCCAGATTCTTCCCAAACCACACCTACTCCCCTCATTATTAGTTCTGATTCCTTTGGAGAAGGAGCTATTCTGTTGTTGAGAGACAATGGCTGAACAGCAACCTACTTCAGACAGTGAGCAGGACACTCTTGAGAGGCAGAGGAACAGGAAGCAGAAAGACAGCTTTATATGGCAGTTTTTCACTTTTCCAGAGAATGAGAAAAAGGTAAATGCACCGAAAGTTACATGTGTACTTTGTAAAAAAGTCTTATCTCGTGGGAATCCTAACAAGAAATATTCTTTTAGCATTCACACTATGTTGAGACATGTTTACAAAATGCATCCAGTATCTTATCGTCGAGCTTCTGGAGAAAACCCTCCACCTGCTCAGCCGACGACATCAGCAGCAGCTCAGCCGAGCACATCTTCGGCAGCTCAGGGGAGCACTTCAGCTGCGATGGTGCCTTCACCTGTTTCTTTACCTCTTGTTGGTCCACCTTGTTTGGCGAGGTTGTCTACACGGTGCACTGATTGCGGTTCTCTTATTTCTGTGGGGGAGACCAGTCTTGATCTCCTTCAGAGAAAATTTGATGCGCATACGTGCACTAGGCCATAGATGTTTTTTCTTTTTTTGCGTTTTTCTCTTCCTGTTTCCCTCCATTAACTCAAGGGCTCTTTTAAGAGCCACTTATAAACTTAATCAAACAAATTTTGTTTTTAGAATTTTTTTGGGAAATTTTTTTGAGGTGCGCGCACCCTGCGCGCACCCATGTTTTTTTTAATTTTTTTTTTTTTGAGAGACTACAATTAAAAATTGAAAATGTGATTGTACAGAAGTACAAACCTCAAAACCCCACTCGCTTAAATGCGTTTTTTTTTTATTTTGTTTTATTAAGTTTTTTTTCGGGTGCGCGCTGGGTGCGCGCACTCGGCGATATTTTTTTACAAAATATTAACCTTTTTTTTTTGCCCTACAAGGTCCTACTTTAACCCCCTTACAATGCCTACTGGGTCTATTTCTACCCACTCTGCCCCCTTTTCAAGTTCTCCCCCTTTGTTTTTCACCCCCTCTTTATGCGATTGACAAAATGGCGGCCGCCGCTTCCTGATTTCCACCGATTCGAATGTTTACTAAGATCTAACAACCAATCAGAATTGCGCTCGCGCACGGCGAGGTGCGCGCACCCAGCGCGCACTCTGCGCGCTTATATATATATATATTGATTTAAAGGCTATTTTCTCAGAATCTACTGAACAGATTTACACCAGACCTACAAAAGGCACTTCCTTGACCTGGGGACTACCTCTCTGCCAAATTTCTAGTAATTCTGTTCAGCCGTTCGGGCTGTAGCTCTGTCTAAAGGTCCTATGGAAAAATGCATGGGAAAAACGCGTTTTGGGACCCCCCTTTTATCTCAGTCCCCGCTTGACGAATCCCCCCGAGACTTTCAGGGTAGGAGCGGAGCGTAGCGCCCCACCTATTTTGAGAAATTCGCGAACATTCGTCGACCGGCGCCAAAGTTATTCCAAATAGAATGTTGCGGATTTCCTATGGAAACGTGGTCCTAACTATAACTACCTACTGGCGACCGCCAGTAGGTAATATATATATATATATATATATTCACTGAAAAAAACCATAGGTTTCAGGGGTGTTATAGTTAGCTGGACTTTTCACTTGTACAAAGCCATTGAAATTCCCCCGTTATAGTTAGTTCAGCTAACTATAACTCGCGCGCCCGCAATGCACTGCTGATGACGTCACATATTACATCACTCATGACATGGTCAGTGACATCACTCATGACATCACTGATGACATCTCAAATGACATCACTGATGACATCACTGATGACATCATCCAGTGAATGTCTGTTTTTCTGAAAATTAAATATGTTTTATATATGTATATCTCAAGGTCGATGGAAGAATAAATGGGTTTATAAGTGTCTAAATGGATGTTTTTGAAAAATTGATTGTGTAACTGACTGATTAAGTGTATCATAGTGAATACATGGCTTAGTGAGTAATGTTTAAATATGTAAATATCTGTATCAGTCTCTCACTTTGTGTATAAGTGGCTGCATGGGATGGTGAGTAGCTCCATGGGTGTCTATATAGGTTATTAGTTGGTTTATTGAGTATCAGTCTGAGTGTCTGCATGGTTCAGTGGGGGTATTACGTAGTGCATAGGTGCATGAATGAGTGACTCACTGTTTGTATGTGTTGAAGACAGCATGTGTGCAGGACTGTATGGGTGGATGAGTGTGTGTATGGGTGTGTTAGTGAGTGAATGACTGTCTCAGTGTCTTTATGAGTAACTACATATGTTTTAAACTAGTATATGTGACTATTGGTGTATATAAGTGAGTATATGTGAGAGTGAGAGATTGAAAGAGTTCCTGTATGAATAAGTATGTGTTTCTATAAGTGATTGTTTAAAAGACTAAGTATGTGTAAGTTTCCGTAGAAGTAAGTGTGGTGGTGTGTGTATAACTGTATATGCAAGTAAATGTATGTTTGATTCTTTATTAGCATGAGTTACTATGTGTGTGAGTAACTCTATGGATGAGTGGCATTGTGTAACAGGATGTATAGGTGTATGAGTACATATGATGAGTGAGTACATGTATGAGTGACTGTATAGGACTGTTGGTGAATGAGTGGATGTGTATGTGGATCTTAGAATTACTGAAGAGGTTTTTGTACCTGGTATTGGTATGTCCATTGTTTTGAAAATTTTAGTCTCTATTTTTGAATGTGTATATCAAAGGTTATATTAGGGTGAGAGGAGTCTGCCACTCTATCACAAGGATGATGTAATCAGTGATGTCATTTGAGATGTCATCAGTGATGTCATGAGTGATGTCACTGACCATGTCATGAGTGATGTAATATGTGGCGTCATCAGCAGTGCATTGCGGGCGCGCGAGTTATAGTTAGCTGAACTAACTATAACGGGGAAATTTCAATGGTTTTGTACAAGTGAAAAGTCCAGCTAACTATAACACCCCTGAAACCTATGGTTTTTTCAGTGAATTTCTGAGGTTTTTTAAATGCTAATTCCTAACTATAACGTGCCTGAAACCTGTGGTTTTTTCTGTGAATTTCAAAGGTTTTTTAAATGCTAATTTCTAACTACGCCTACAGAGATCGGACATGTGAAGAAAGAAGAAAAAATGCACAGAAAGAAAAAAAAGAAGTGCAGAAAGAAGCAACAGAAGTCCTCAAAGACGAAGAAAAGTGCAGGAAGAAGGATAACGTGCAGAAAGAACAAAAAGAAGAGCAGAAAGAATCCTTGTTGCAAAATCATCCTGCACCCTCAACTTTTTCAGACGGATACTGGTGGTAACTGAGTCTGACTAACCAGTCCTAGAGCCAGTGCTATGTTAAAAGACACTTAGAATACAATGAAAACACCTACATACACTAGGGAACATTATGCGTTGGGGTCCCCCTGTGATTAGGATGACCTCCTCTGTAAGCCCCTAGTATATAATAGGGCAGGGGGATTAAAACTACCTCTTAAAACAGGCCACAGGGCGTTTTTGCACACGTTAACTCAGGCCCCGTCCCCTCCCTTCACCACTGTGTAAACACGCCCTGTGTCCGTTTTTAGTTGGGAGATTAAGTTCATTTGAATCCTGAGGGTCCCTAGGGTCCAACTAGCCCACTAGGTACCTCCAGTAAGTGCCACAGAGCTGCGTTGCAGAGAGGTGTAAAAAGTGGCACAGCCTGGACCACCTCTCTGCAATGCAGCTCAGTGGCGCTTACTGGAAGCACTTGGTGGGCTAGTTAGCCCCCAGGGTCCCTCAGTATTGAAGGGAAATTATATCCCCAATTTAAAATGTGCCATAGTGCGTGTTTGCACACGTCACCTCAGGCCCCGTCCCCTCCCTTCACCACTGTGTAAACGCGCCCTGTGGCTGTTCTAAGTTGAGAGATTAAGTCCCCTTGAATCCTAAGGGTCTCTAGGGTCAAACTAGACCACTAGGTACCTCCAGTAAGCGCCACAGAGCTGCGTTGCAGAGAGGTGTAAAAAGGGGCTTGGCCTCAGAACACCTGTCTGCAGGGCAGCTCCCTGGCGCATACTGGAGATGCCTGTTGGGCTAGTTGGCCCTCAGGGACCCTCAGTATTGAAGAGGAATTAATTCCCCCATTTACAACTCGCCAGGGGGCGCGTTTGCAGAGTGCTGCAAGGAGGGGGCGTGGCCTCCGGCACAATGCCAGTCTTTTATTTATTTTAATTTTTTAAGAAGGGGGGCTGTGTGGTTCCCCTTCTAATTCTAATTTATTGGCCCTGATGACCCCATCCCCCAGGGCCTGTCTCCTAATTATATTTTTTTGACCCCAATCCCCAGGGCCGGCCACTGTTTTTTATTATTTTTAAAAAATATATATATATAGACACACCTAGGACATGCTGGACAAACCATACGTACCTATCACCATGACGATTTGAGTGATATTCATTAAAAGGCGACTATGCATACAATGAATCCACGTGGAATGTACTTACACCACTAGTGAAGCTCTGACATGTCTGATGCCCTACCGTGCCTAATCCCGGTAGACACCCTTGTCGTTTATTTATACAAACATGGGTAGCGATTGACGGGCACATTTAATACACATGCACACCAAGCCATTCAAAGGGGATTCGACAAAAATTCGACCAAAACTATGTAAGAAACCTCCCTCACGGTTAATATAACACACATCCACTGCCGGATGTGAAATACTTTTTATTTTACTTGAAGCAAGCAGGATTAACGGCGGACTCCAATGACTGCACCTCCTTACTGGGTTCCCAATGTGTATAGAATAGTATTAGTTGACGGTGTGCATACTAACACCCCTGCATCCGCCGTTAATGGATGCCAACTGCCAAGCAGATCAATGAGAATTCGAAAGGGGTTTGGGGTGGTGCACCACCAAGTAAGTTTGTCAGTAAATTACACCACTTTTTATTTTACTCTCCGGAAAGGGGACGAACATCACTTGAGACTCACAGCGCGCTCCTGGCAGAGCCCAATGCTGTGTTACACCCACCATTGACTGCCGAGTGCCACACACCTCTGTGTTGTATTCCACCAGCTAGTGCATTTGCTATAACACTCTCTAGCCCATGTGCACTGTAACACCACCCCGTGAATATGTCATGCCACACTTGTCTTCGCACGGGTTATATTGCCCCATCTAACGTGCCTTCCTCGATGCCTATGTTATAACGCACAGTGCTATGCCATACATATTACAATCTGGGATCCATATCTTTGTCACAGTGCATATGCAACGTTACACTCCCCAGCACATATTTTATATTGCACCTTTAGAGACTAGTTAGGTTACACAACACTGCCCTGTGCATATTACACTCCAAGGCGCACATCGCATAGCACGCGCTAGTGCCTGTGCTATCTCGCGCTCTCCAATGAATCTGTCATTGCGCACAATGTATTGCATATTATATTTCACGCCCGGTTCATCTTATATCACACTTTTTGGTGCATAGTTTATACCATACACTATATCTAGTTTTCATTTTCAATTGTGCTCTCAGGACTATGTTCTATATAACACTGTGTTCACCTACCCTTTTCACGGGCATTACATTTTGCGATAAGGGGGGGGAGGGTCAGGGGGTGTTTCTGCCAAGTGAGCCCGGAGTCACAGTCACAAACGTCCTCTTCTTCCTGAATAAAAGTGAGATTATGCTGCATACTTGTTCATATTTTAAGTAGTTCGCACAGACACACGTTTTAAAAACAATAAAGTTCCTAATACCCGCCATCTCTGAACAGTTAGCTTGCTGCCCCATCCCCCTCCTCTGTTGTGTGAATCCATGGACTAGCCTCCTCCCTCCTGCCATGCATGGTCTGATGTGCTGCCACTGCCCTCAATTTAGTATGATGTACCAGTCCCCTCCTCCTGCCCTCCATTGCCCAATTCTATGCCCCATCATTGACCTCCTGCTTAAACTCTGTGCTTAGCTTGCTGCCCCTATTCTCCTTCCCCCTGCCCTCCGATGTCTTTGTGCATGCCCCTGCTATATCCTTTTTGCCCACCATGTTCCATGGACCTGCCACTCCTATCTACTCTGAGTGTTCTGTTGAGCTCCCACCTGCCTAGCATTGTCAGATGACTGTAACCTGTCACTGCCACCTCCACCCTGCCTGTCCACATGCCATGCCCCTATGCTCTTCCTCCTGTCCTACATGGTCCATTGTACTGCCACACCCTTCTGCCCTCCCTGGTCTGTTGTGCTGCAACTGCTCCTCCTGCCTGCCCCATGCGGTCTGTTGTGAGGCCCCTTCCCCTGAACTTTTTTGTCTGTGCACAGGTCTTGACCCTCCCTTCTATCCTCCATTGTCCTTTGTGCATGCCCCTGCACCCTCCTTCTTGCCCATCATAGCCATTGTGCTGCCACTAACCCTCCCACTTGCCATGCATAGTCTTCTGTGCTGCCATGGCCCCTCCCACCTTCCCTGTGTGGTCAGTTAGCTGCCCCTGACCCCCTCCCACCTTCCCTCCATGGTCTGTGTGTATGCCATCACAGTCTCACTGTTGCTCTTCATGTTGTATATTGCTTCTAGTGCCCATCCTGCCTGACCTCCATGGCTATCTTGCTGCTCCTGCCCAGCCCCCTTGCCCCCAGCCCTCTGTTTACATGTGCAGACCCCTACTCCCTCCCTCCTGGCTTGTCTGTTCCATTGTAATACCCCTGATCCGTCCCTCCTGCCCTTTATAGTCTGTTATGCTGCAGCTTTCTCTCCTGTCTGTCCATTATGGTCAGCTAGCTACCATTGCCTCTTGCCCCTCTGTTCTCTGTTGTCCATGTGCATGGTCCTGTCCCCTCCCTCTTGCTTTCTATGGATTGTTATGCTGTACTCCCGTCCCACATGCCCTGTGTGGTGTATTGTGCTGCTGCAAACCCTGATGCCTGCCCTGCAGGGTCAGTTTGGTGCACCTCTCCATGTCCCTCCTGTCCTCTGTTATCCAAGTCCATGTCCCTACCCCATTTCCTTCCATGATCCAATGTACCATACTTGCGAACATTTTGAACTTGGTAAGAGGGAGATTTTGAAAATAACTGGGGTATTGATTTTCCCCTTTGAGTTACATTGAAAAAGAGGAGATTGTAGACAGGAGACAGATCAAATAAAGCCATTTGAGCTTAAAAACATTGGACGTTTCCTGGCTGAATCGGGTCTGTTGGCATGTATGGTTGTACTACCATTGCCTCTTCCTTCTGCCCACAATGGTCTATTACATTGCCACAGCCTCTCTTGCAAGTCCTGTATTGTTGGTTTGTTGCCCCTGCCCCCCTTTCCACTGCCCTCCATAGTCTGTTGTGCTGCCACAGCCCTTCCTGCCTGCTCAGTGTGGTTAAATTGTTGCCTTTGCACCCTCCTACCTGCCTTCAATTTTCAGAGTCCGTGCCCCTGGCCTCTGCCTCTCAACAGTATCCTAATGAACAACTAGATTGCTAACATTCTATATTTATTACAAAAGTGTGGAACGCCTGACGTCATCTTGATGTAATCAAAACTGTAATACCTAGAGCATTTCCTTTAGAAATTACATATATGAGAGGGTCTTATTGGCATCAAAATTATGGTTAGTGCTCTAAAAGACTAAAATAAGGACATATTTTCTGAGTTTTCAAATAGCGACAAAGCACTTTTAAATTATTTGTTATCTTTATGTTTTTTTATCCAGTTGACCACTTGATTAAATGTTGCACTTAGGGGAGAGGATGTGGTGTTACTTCCAGAACTGCAGACTTTGCAACTGGGGAACCAGGTTGGAGTTTCTGCTTCAGCTCGACATTCTGTGATTCTGGTCAAATCACTTAGTCTCCCCATGTCTACAACCAAAATGAATTTGTTCTTGTGTGATGTAACCAATGCTCATGTAAAGCACTCCAATACCTGACAAGTCTGCACTATATAACACTGCAAAAACACAAAATAATAAGTGTTTTGCACACTTCTGTCATTGGGCTATATATGGGCTACATCTGGGTGATTTTGGGCTACATTTGGGCTCTTTTGTCTCCGGTGGCCATCTTGGGAGATTTATTTGTTATGAAGTTTCCTAATTTCCTCATGTACTGCAGTCTCCTCAGTAGGAAATGCTTTCAGTTTTTTACTTTGATTCCATCATGAAGGTATTCAGATATGTCACACATTTGCCATAAATTCTGAAAGTTAGCACTCTAGTTGCTCATTAGATCACTGTAGTAAAAATACTGTTCACCATGGAAGTCTGCTCCTGGTATTAAAAGTGCATGTTTCAGTCTGCATGTCAGAATTTTTTAATGAAATAGAAGAGGATTTGAGAAGTCAATCAAAATTTGCCCTCATTTTCTTTCTTCAGCATTAATCATAATTTCTATGGCAAAATGAACCCCCTCATTGTGTTCCTTTTTAAATTAAATGTTTTAAGTGTTACCAGTTTATTCCAATCAAGATGGCTTCAGGTGTGCCATACTTTTGTCATAATGAAGACAGTAAGCGCTCTAGTTGTTTTTAAGAACACTCTGGGACATTCTGTCATTGGGCTATACTTGGGCTACATCTGGGTGATATTTGGGCTACATTTGGGCTCTTTTGTCTCTGGTGGCCATCTTGGGAGACTTATTTGTTATGAAGTTTCCTAATTTCCTCATTTACTGCAGTCTCCTCAGTAGGAAAAACTTTCAGTTTTTTACTTTGATTCCATCAAGAAGGCATTCAGATGTGTCACACATTTGCCATAAATTCAGAATGTTAGCACGCTTTTTGCTCATTAGATCACTGTAGTAAAGCTACTGCTCACCAGGGAAAACTGCTGCTGGTATTGAAAGTGCATGTTTCAGTCTGCATGTCAGAATGTTTTAATGAAATAAAAGAGGATTTCAGAAGTCAAAATGTGCCCTAGTTTTTCTTTCTGCAGCACTAATCATACTTGTTATGGAAAAATGAACCCCCTCATTTTGTTCCTTTTTAAATTAAATGTTTTAAGAGTTACCACTTTAATCCAAGCAAGATGGCTTCAGGTGTGCCATACGTTTATCATAAGTAGGACTGTTAGCGCTCTAGTTGTTCTTTGGAACACTCTGGGAAGCTGCAGTAGAACACAAAGGAATCAACTGACAGTCTCTGCCCTTGTTGGATGTACATGTTTTACTGAGAATGTCAGACTTCATTCTCACATGACTGAGAAAGATAATGTGAATTTACAGAAAATAAGCTCTCAGTTTAGCTTATAGATCACCTTCCAAACCTCTGTGGGAAAAGCATGAGAAAATATTTTTCTCTCAATCATGATATCCCAGCAGAAGGCTTTTTCACATGGTGAAATCACCTTAGAACATACTACAATTCCTAAAATGAGTATGGTACCATCAGAAATGATTTATAATGTAACTAAAGTCTTAAAACCTTCTATTAACTGCAATGCTTTTTAATGAGGTGCTATCATGTATATTGGTCCCAAGATGGCTGCCAACACTTCTTGGATGAAGTGCTGACAGCCAATCAGATCTCAGGATGAGATGTGTGGTTAGGCTCCGCCCACATATATATATGATTTTACTTTTGATTTTCTCAGGAACTACTGAACAGATTGACACCAGACCTGTAAAAGGCACTTCCCTGAGCTGAGGACTACCTCTCTGCCAAATTTCAAGTAATTCTGTTCAGCCGCTCGGGCTGTACCTTGGAGTAAAGGTCCCTATGGAAAATTGCGTGGGGAAAACGTGTTTTGGGACCCCCCTTTTTTCTCAGCCCCCGCTTGACGAATCCCCCCGAGACTTTCAGGGTAGGAGCGGAGCGGAGCGCCCCACCTATTTTGAAAATTTCGCGAGGATTCGTCAACCGGCGCCAAAGTTATTCCAAATAGAATGTTGCGGATTTCCTATGGAAACACGGTCCTAACTATAACTATCTACTGGCGACCGCCAGTAGATAATATATATATTATCTACTGGCGGTCGCCAGTAGATAGTTATAGTTAGGACCTTGTTTCCATAGGAAATCTCAAAATTCTATTTTGAATAACTTTGGCGCCGGTTGACGAATCTTCGCGAAATTTTCAAAACTAATGGGGCGCTCCGCCCAGCTCCTACCCTGAAAGTCTCGGAGAGATTCGTCAAGCGGGGGCCGAGAAAAAAGGGGGGTCCCAAAACGCATTTTCCCCATGCATTTTTCCATAGGACCTTTAGTCGAAGGTACAGCCCGAACGGCTGAACAGAATTACTTGAAATTTGGCAGAGAGGTAGTCCTCAGGTCAGGGAAGTGCCTTTTGCATATATGGAGTCAATCTGTTCATTAGTTCCTGAGAAAATTGCATTTAAATGCACCCTAACGTGCGCGAGCGTAATTCTGATTGGTTGTCACATCTCAGTCAACGTTCGAGTCGGTCGAAATCAGGAACTGTCGGCCGCCATTTTGTTTGTTTTCAGTGCGAGAGTTGAAAAGGAAGGTGGTGAACGTGAAAAGGGGGCAGGGTGGAGAGTTCCTGACCCCCTAGCCTTGGTCAGGGGGTCCCTGAAGGACCCCGAAGGCAGAAAAAAACATTTAATATTTTTTTTTTTTTAAGTCGCTGGGGTGCGCGCACCGGGCGCGCACGGTGAAAAACCATAAAAAAGAAAAAAAAAATGTAATACGTAGTTTATTGAAAAATAAATATATAAAAAATAATAAGACATACATTACTTAGCATTTAAAAAATCATACAAATTCACTGAAGAAACCATAGGTTTCACACACGTTATAGTTAGGAATTAGCATTTAAAAAACCTTGCAAATTCACTTAAAAAACCATAGGTTTCACACATGTTATAGTTAGGTGGATATTTCACTTGTAAAAAAACCAATTAAATTCCCCCGTTATAGTTAGTTGAGATAACTATAACTCGCGCGACCGCCACTCTACCACAAGGATGATGTCATCAGTGATGTCATGAGTGATGCCACTGACCATGTCATGAGTGATGTAATATGTGACGTCATGAGCAGAGGATTGCGGGCGCGCGAGTTATAGTTATATCGACTAACTATAACAGGGGAATTTCATTGGTGAAAATATATATATACATATATATATATATATATATATATATATTATCTACTGGCGGTCGCCAGTAGATAGTTATAGTTAGGACCTATTTTCCATAGGAAATCCGCAACATTCTATTCCCAATAAGTCTGGTGCTGGTTGATGAATCCTCGCAAAATTTTCCAAACTTTTGCCCAGCTCCGCTCCGCTCCTAACCCTGAAAGTTTCGTGGTGATTCGTAAAGCGGGGGCCGAGAAAAAAGGGGGGTCCCAAAACGCGTTTTCCCCATGCAATTTCCCATAGGACCTGTTGACGCAGCTACAGCCCGAACTGCTGAACGGAATGACACCAAATTTGGCAAAGAGGTAGTCCTCAGTTCAGACTCGTGCCTTTTGCATAAATAGTGTGAATCCGTTCAGTAGTTCCTGAGAAAATTAGAGTTAAAAGTACATAAATATCTATGGCCGGGTAGGATCCGCAGACCCTACCCGCACCGTAAGCGCACCCTCCCCGAACCGAGCGCACACCCTCCCGATCGCGCGCTGAATGCTAATTGGCTGTCGAGTGTCTGTCTACATTCGAAACCAGGAACTGTTGGCGGCCATTTTCTGCCTCGGTAGAAGCGAGGCTGAAGAAGCAAGGGGAATAAGTGTGTAAAACATATAAAGGGGGCAGAGTGGAAATACTCTGACCCTCTAGAGGTGCTTAGGGGGTCCTAGAAGGACCACCTGAGGCCCCCTTATTTTTTTTTTTAAAGGCGAAATGCGCGCATGGTGCGTGCATCCTATCGCGTTGGGTGCTCGGATTCTCTCGCGTTGGGTACGCGGATCCACGGAAATGTTTTTTGAAAAAAGACAAGAAATCATTGTTGTATGACTACTTTCTACACTGAAAGGTAGGGTGTATATTTTAGTTTTTTAAAGGTATGTTCTCATTGGTTAAGAAAAACAGATTGTAAGGAACATTATATATGATAAGCTGATATGTTGAAAAGTCAAGCGCACTTCCTGTCTTGTTTAGCAATATTGTGTGCTGAACTTGTGTCCTGTGTGCTCAGTGCAGTGTTTCATGACCTGTTTCTATGGTAACAGGCAGAAGGCAGATTGGGGCAAGGGTTGAAATGTATTTCAGTTGGAAAGGGTTGAAATGTTTAACCAATAGAAATGTGTGTTTGCTTTTGAGTTTATGTGTGAAGGATTGTGATTTGATGTTTACATGTATATGTGTAGAAAATGAAAGGAAAACTTTTCCATTCTTTGTTTTTGCTGAGATGTGCACAGTGCAGAGATTATGTAAAAGAAATTCTGGTGTGTGACTGATATACTTCTTAATCTACAAAACAACTTGAAAGGTGAGGTATTTAATTGTGAGGGGATGTATGTAGGCTATTTTGATTTTAATCAGACTAATGTATGTCTGCTGCTAAAGTGTAGGGAGTACTTTTTTTCTCTACAATCTTATTGACAGTGTGTGAATGTAGAAACCATTCTGTGATAAGCATTTGTGTTTTTCATGTGTTTGCAGACAGATAACTGTGCTGTTTTTATATTTTGGTAGAATTAGAAACCAGTCATTGTTTATGAATTTGTGAAATGAGTTATGTTTCTATACTAAAATGTAGTACTCCTTCTAGATGAAGAAACGTGTTTTGGTATAGTGGAAGGAATAGTGTTGTTTGTCTAGAATCACACAGTGAGTATGTGTGCATTTTGGAACCACTGTGAGAGAAGCATTTGGTAACATTGTGTATTTGCTGACAGATAACTGTTTTAAAACCTGTCATGTTGTCAAGTTTTTGTAGCATTAGAAGCCAGTCTTTGCTTATGCATTGATAAAATAAGTCATGCTTTGACACTAATGTGCTGTACTTTAATATGTAGATTATGTGTAGTCTCCTTACCCCTTGCACAGTAGTGAATGAGTTTTGGTAAGCTGCTAGGGATAGTGTTGCTTGTCTAGAATCACACTGTGAGTCTGTGTGCATTTGGGAACCACTGTGAGAGAAGCATTTTTTAACATCATGTATTTGCTGACAGATAACTGTTTTAAAACATGTCATGTTGTCAAGTTTTAGTAGCATTAGAAGCCAGTCTTTGCTTATGCATTGATAAAATGAGTCAGGCATTGAAACTAAAGTGCAGTACTGAAATATGTAGATTGTGTGCAGTCCCCTTACCCCTTCCACAGTAGTGAATGAGTTTTGGTAAGCTGCTAGGGATAGTGTTTCTTGTCTAGAATCACACTGTGAGTCTGTGTGCATTTGGGAACCACTGTGAGAGAAGCATTTGGTAACGTTGTGTATTTGCTGACAGATAATTGTTTTAAAACCTGTCATGTAGTCAAGTTTTAGTAGAATTAGAAGCCAGTTTTTGCTTATGCTTTGATTAAATGAGTCAGGCTTTGACACAAAAGTGCAGTCCTGAAATATGTAGATTGTGTGCAGTTCCCTTATCAGTTCCACAGTAGTGAATGATTTTTGGTACACTCCTAGGTATAGTGGTTGTTGTCTAGAATCACACTGTGAGTCTGTGTGCATTTGGGAACCACTGTAAGAGCAGCATTTGGTAACACCGTGTATTTTTTAGCAGATAACTCTTTTAAAACTTGTCATGTTGTCAAGTTTTAGTAGCATTAGAAGCCAGTCTTTGATTATGCGTTGATTAAATGAGTCATGCTTTGACTCTAATGTGCTGTACTTAAATATGTAGATTGTGTGCAGTACCATTACCTCTTCTAGACTAGTGAATGAGTTTTGGTAAACTGCTAGGGATAATGTTGCTTGTCTAAAATTACACTGTGAGTCTGTGTACATTTGGGTAAGGATTGTGAAAGAAGCATTTGGTAACATAGTGTATTTGATGACAGATAACTGTTTTAAAATCGGTCATGTTGTCAAGTTTTAGTAGCTTTAGAAGCTATTCTTTGCTTATGCATTGATAAAATGAGTTAGGGTTTGACACTAAATTGCAGTACCATGTACTATTCTCTTCACTGTGCCAGAACTGAAAATTCGTGGCCCCTGGGTCAATACGTGTTCCTGCATGCAATGTCCGTGGCGGAATCAATCAATCAATGAGCGAGATTGATTCCACCACGGACATTGCATGCAGGAACACGTATTGACCCAGGGTCCACGAATGGGTGAGCGCCGCTGCTTGAATATACAGCAGTACTATTACTGATAACAGGAGACTTGTTTCTCTCTTCTGAAATTGAATATAAGTGTTGAAATAGCAGTCTGAATCTCCTCAAATATCGGTTGTACTAATTGACCCCTACCCTTGGAGGAATAAAAAGCCCAAGTTTGGATGTAATTTTTCATCCGTCACATCTTTAAGCATACTGGATCCTATACGGACGACTGTATGTGTCACACTGTCCCCAGAATTACAGTCCTGATGAGACCCGGTATTTAAAAGTGGGTCGAAACGCCGTCGACAACAAAATAAGAGACAGCCTTGACTGAATTACTGTATATTGTATATAAACTGTCCTTATAATTTTTCCAATAACCTTCCACATTTTTTGTTTTGTCACATTATAAAAGGTTATGGTTTTTTTCACTGGGGCTCACTATTCACTGTGAATGTAAGAAAGAGAGGTATTGTGTATATACAAAATGTGTTTTTATATGTGATATAAAAAAGTGATTATTAAATAAAGACCTCGGCTGAGGCTTGGTAGATTTCAATAATCCAAAAGGGTCGTGTGCAGACTTACTGTGTTTATCATTGATTTGGTTTTGTTTAATTTTTATTCTTTTTTCTTGACTTATTTGTGTGAGATTAATTCAAAAGCAATCATTGAGGTTGCATGTAACAGATGATTTTTTTCAAATTAGTTCCTTGTGAACTTTGTTTTGCAGTACATTAAATGCCTATCCAGTATGGATGCAGTCCTCTAATCACCTACACAGTTGTCTTTCACACCTTCAATTCCCTAGTTAGTATTCATACACTTCTAGCAAACACCCTGTCACTCACCCAGTGTGTCTCCTTATAGTACTGTAATCATTTAGTCAGTTAGCATGTGGTCTTTTAGTGAGGTAGGCTTTAGGGCATGAACTGCTTCAAAGTAGTATGCACTATGCATGTAGAGTTTTAATGATCGTCACACTTGTGGTTCAGGGCTTTAGTTTCTTAGTCAGTTTTTATATAAAATGTGTTTGTACAGTAATGGAATAGTATAAATTTGAAAGTTATTAATATGCATTTATTTGTGATTCTTTTTTACAGATACAGAACAGGAGTGTTTCTCATCTGTTTGCACTCTTCTCGTGCAAGATTGTTTGGATAAAGGGTCCTTAGGTGTTTCTTCATACTTGCCGTGCCGCACGAGTATTTTTTGTTAGGATCCCCTTGCAACAGAACTCTTTTGCAAATCTTGCACGTGACGAAGGTGGCATTGGTCTTTGTTTGCCCCTCGAGAAAAGTAAAAAATTTCCACACCACCGAAGGAAAACATTGTGGGCGTGGTGCATCCTCCAAAAATTCATCCTTAGATTCGGTGAAAATTTTAAAGCGACAACATTTACAGTTTTTGTAAGTTAAACTTATAAAATTTTGTTAGCTGTATGCACTTTATATATCTGTGATTTGTATCTTGTTTTATTTTGTTGAGAATAGCATGTTGTTTTTCTTTAACAATCTTTGAGATTGTTTTTTTTTTGCCCGCTGTTAAGTGATGAGTTCGATTGAAATCACTATTTTTAGTGAAATTTAATATATTCTGAGAACAGCAAAAAAAGGCAAAAAAATTACTTTGTGGAAATTATGCTGTGTTGTAAAAAATGTATTATTACATGTTATGATTTTTCTTTCTTTTCTTTCACAGATCCAAATTTTAAAATAAGCAATTTTTTAATGAATTTAGATTGGAATGAAAATGTGAAAGAAATGTATACAATTTTTTATTCCTATTACTGTGAAGGTAAGTTTAACTAAGTCTCAATATGCAGAATGAGGAGGTCTGCAAGAAGCTACAAAGTTGAAACATGTTTCTAAAAACACTCTGTTTATACCTATGTAGTTTTGAAATCTGACCATAATCAGATATCATGTGACCTGCAAAAAAAGAGATGTGAGGGGTTCATAATATTTCCCATTTTAGCTATTCAAGGACCGCAATTATTTCAATCATTCTTCTTTGCAGACAAAACTCTGTGGTTACCTTTTATCATTCGCAAGGAATTTTAAAAACGGAAATATGTCACTTTTTGTAACATAGTTATTGTGTATGGTACTCTTTCATATTTACAAAGAGAGGAAAAGGCACTCTGTGCACTTTTTATACTCCATGTAAATACAACCTCATCATGCAGACCACTTTGTGTTGAAAGGGTGTTCTGTAAGTGTTGTTGTGCATGATTGCACTTAATACTCATAGAACAAGACACATGTCTAGATTTATCAGAAATCATAAATCTTGTTATGTGTGTGAATGGTGCACCATTCTAAAATTGGTGTAGGAAAGCACAACAAGGAGTATTGTTTTAATTTCTCCACATTTTTATATCTTCACTGCATGCTGAAATGTTCAGCATACATTGAAGGAGAAAAATGCATTTTCTCATTGTTTTGTGCAGGAAGGTGTGTCTTCCTGTAGAAAAACAAACAGCACATGACACAGATATCCTTGCACTATGGTGCAAAGGTGCCTGTGTCACCACATGGCTGCAGTTTAAGCAGCCGTGCAGAGAGAAGCATAGATTTGCAACATATTTATGTACATATGTTGCATCCCTGTGCTTCGGAAGTACTGCAGCACACTGCAGTTAAAGAGGTTACTGTGTGATGCTGCAGCACTTCCTCATAGTTCTGCACTTATACATTCACCATACGGTAATAATGCATTCATTCAGTCAATTACGTACTACACATACATTCATCTAAACTTTCACACACTAACAAAGAAATTTAGCTCTTTTTTTAAACCAGGAAAGTTAGTTCTTACAAGAACTTTTTTTTTTCTTCTTTTTTGTTTTGTAATTTTTTTGTACCTTTTGGAACAATTTTGTTATTTTTTTTGTTTTTTTCAAAAGGAAAAAAAGACAACAGGAGGAACAAACCAGTCAACTTCTGCAAAAAAATAAATAAACACAAGTTTAGCACTTGTGGTTTTGCTGCGCTCGGCAGATTAGTTCAATTGACTGCTCACCGTAACATAGTAGTTTGTTGCATTTAATGCAACTAATTTTTAGTTTTCCAAGTTCTGGACGTATGTCCGGGTGAGTGCTTGATGGTGATGCTGCAGAAGTGCTTGCCACTGCTGGCTGAGGCTGCTGTTGAAGTCTTCTGCATTCCTGCTTGGCCAGGTTCACTGGATGCAGAGTCTTCAGGTGTTTTAACATACTTGCAGTCCCACAAGAGTATTTTTTTGATGGATCTCCTCTGGAAAGCACTCTTTGACATATTTTACATGTCACTTTAGTTGAATTAGTTTTATTTTGTCCTTCTGGGAAGGAAACAAAATTCCACACAACAGAGGTGTATCTTTCTGGGCGTGGAGGTTCCTTTTTTTGTTATTTTTTTTTTTATTTTCAAAAAGAAGAAAGTATTATGGTTATACATTACAGAAGAATACATATAACATGTTGTAAAGCAGAGAAAAAAAGAAAAAAGCAGTAAAAAGTAAGCAGATAAATCGGCATAAAAAATAAAATCAGAATCGTAGTCGAGAATCATAATCCATGGTCAACATTGTTGCTGAGCTCAATAAGCACAAAGAATAACTTAGAATTTTACTAATCTAAAACCCCCCATATAGATCTATATTTAGGAGAGCCCGAGCTCCCCTATTCTTAGACAAAACTCTTTCTCTTTCCCCAATTTCCTTAAGAACAGACCACCATTCCATCTCTGTAGGAGGTTTAGTCGAAATCCATGCCCTAGCAATTACTAAGCGCGCAGCAACAATCATTATAGACAGTAAGGGAGAATACTTTCATGCGCATACTTCCTTATACCCTAACATTCGTTCAGTCGTTGACAATCTTATATCCATAATAAATCTCTCTGATATTATCAATAACATTTTATACCAAAACTCCTTCAGCATGGGGCAAAGCACAAACATATGGATAATATTTACTGCGTATTGGCCGCATTTAGGGAAATTCTGGCGCGATGTTTGCTGGGGGGTAGAGTTTAAATCTCCGGTTAAAGCCCATTGAGCAATCTTTTCCGGTGTATAATAAAGACAGCAAAGAGTCCGAAATTGCTGAAGCTGAAGATTAGTAGAATGTACTGAGCGAGAGATATAATCAAAGGCCAGCGTTAACCTATCTCTTGTTATAGTCTCCCCCAGTTTCTCGCTCCATTTAAGAGCTAATTTTTCACATCCATCCCCTCTATTTTCACAGAGGATCCGATATGCTCTGCTGATAGTGGCCTTTAAGTTCTGCCCATATATAAGTTCCCACATAGTAGCCTTCTTAACCAATCTTATTCCCAAACTCCTAACCAGATGATCTTTAATTTGTAAATACTTTTAAAAAACAAGTTTGAGGAATAATAAATGTTAAAGAAAGATTCGCGAATGACTTTAGGCCATTGCAATCAAACAGTTGGCCCAATGACTGTACCCCATATTTAGCCCACTGAAGAGCGATCCTATCGTGATAAATACAGGGAAACATTGGATTACCTCATAGAGGAAATCTACTATGGATTACAGGAAGAGAAAGTCTAGATTCAACATTATTCCAGATGTATACCAGATCCCGTATCGTCTTAAACTTAACACACTTAAAATAATTAGGGTCATGAATGCGATAAAGAAATAATTTGCTATCAGCGCCTACAATCAGCCAATACCAATGTTCCATCATTTCGGGGTGCAGGAGGCTCCGTAGACGGTCAACAAAGGCAAAGAGATAATAAAGTTTTAAATCTGGTAGATCTAGTCCTCCCTGATTATAAGGGAGTTTCATTAATGCTATAGCCCTTCTTGCCTTCCGGTATCCCCAAATAAAGCTACTAAAGATTCCATCTAATTTTTTAAAGAAAGCATTCGGAATGCGTAATGGGATTGATCTAAACAAATAAAGAAATTTAGGAAGAATATTCATTTTGATAATATTGCATCTGCCTAAAATACTCAGAGGTTCTTTTCGAGGATCCCGCGCAAATAGTCAATCAATTTTCACTTTTTTATCAAAAATTGTACTCTCCAGACTTAGGTCAGGAGGCGGTTGATCCACTTGTTATCACGGATTATTTACATCAGAGCAACCTTCCTCATTTGACAGATGAAGATGTAACCACTTTAGAACAGGATATTACGGAAGAGGAGGTTTCTAATGCAATAGAGGGGCTTACATCAGGGAAAGCAAATTCATATCTCAAATTGCTAGCTCAGGTCAAGTACCACCTTCTTGGAATCTGGCTCATATAATTTTTTTCTTAAAAAAAGACAAAGATCCTAAAGAACCTGCCTCGTATCGCCCAATTTCTTTAATTAATACAGACGCTAAGGTGTTTGCCAAAATATTGGCCACCCGATTAGCCCCTTTGATGACTAATTTGGTTTCTCTTCAACAACACGGCTTTATCTTTGGGAGGGATACAACTGCTCATGTTAATACAACAATAGCCGCTTTTGATGCTGCAGAGAAATTGAAAATTGATTTTGGCATGATTTTATTGGATGCTGAAAAGGCATTTGATCGGGTGGCCTGGGATTATCTATGGGCAACACTCTTAGCGTACGGGGTTAAAGAAAAGTTCCTAAATTTGATAACAGCTATGTATAAAGATCCGAAAGCAAAATTGCTCTATTCTAATATTAATACAAATTACTTCTCTATAAAGCGCGGTACGAGGCAAGGGTGCCCTCTTTCACCCCTGTTATTCGCTCTGTATTTGAGCCATTTATTAGAACTTTATTGGCTAATAAAAGAATTTCTCCGCTGAGCATTGAGCATCGCTCCATTAAGCTAATGGCTTATGCCGACGATATAGCTATGACTACTACTAAACCTAAGGAGGCCCTAGAACAAATTACTCTGGAGGCAGAAAAGTTTGGCCAATTTTCTGGCTATAAGCTTAATCGTAGCAAAACTCAGGTTTTGCTTGATTTTCAATCGCAAGATTTGATTGAAGGCGTCTGTGGGAAGGCTACCTATTTAGGAGTTCAAATTTCTGCTAATATAAAATGAATACATTCATTGAACTATGTCCCTTTACTAAATAAAGTAGAAAAACAATTAAAAGTAGGGCGTGGATGTTCCACAACAAATTCCTCATCGGACGAATGGTCTGATTCTGATGGTGGCTGCTGTGCAGAAGCCATTGTCTTCAGAAAAATTGCAGCTGTGGAAATCTTCCCCAAAAAGTTTCTTCTAGTTCTAAGGTGTGAGATGTTCCTCCAAAGAAGCTCAAAGAATGATTGAAATGGGTGGGGTCTTTCAATAGTTAGAATAGGAAGTGTAATGAACCAATCAAATCTCTTTTTTTGCAGGTCACATGGGATCCGCGCACCCTGCGCTGACGCAGCACGCACCCAGCGCGCATCCGCGCAATTGAATTAAAAAAAATTATAGGATTAGATGTAAAAATATATTTGTTTTAAGACTACTTTAGAGTTTGTCCTACCTCGTCATAGACGCAGATGACGCATCGCGGAAGCCCGTAAACGTCGCGTTACGTACATCGAACGTGTCGCGTATAGGCTGGGAGTCGCGTACCGGTCGCATTGCGATCGTGCACTAAACATGTACCCAATGCATACCATGCGCGGATGCTAACGCGTAGGGATCGAGAACGGTACGCATAGGGTGCGCAGATCCAAAAACATGGAAAAAAATATATAAAATTAAGTTTTGAACATATAGTTAAAAAAATATTTAAAAAAATATGTTTAAAAAACCCATTAAATTCAAATAATATTTTTTAATTTTTAAAAGAATTGAAAAAATAAGTTTAGAAAATGGTGATAAAAAAGTATTTTTAAAAAAAAAACATTTATGATATTGACACACTGAATTTGAAAAGTATAGAAATCCAATCAAAATCATTAAACATGATATCTTCAGAGATAAGTTAAAGATAGTAATTAGCATTTAAAAATCTTTCAAATTCACTGGAAAAACCATAGATTTCAGGCCGGTTATAGTTTGGAATTAGCATTTAAAAAACCTTTGAAATTCACTGAAAAAACCAAAGGTTTCATGAGCGTTATAGTTAGGAATTGGCATTTAAAAAACCTTTGAAATTCACTGAAAAAACCAAAGGTTTCAGGGGCGTTATAGTTAGGAATTGGCATTTAAAAAACCTTCGAAATTCACTGAAAAAACCATAGGTTTTAGGGGCGTTATAGTTAGCTGGACATTTCCCTCGTACAAAACCCTAGAAATTCCCCCGTTATAGTTAGTTCAGCTAACTATAACTCGCGCCCCCGCAATCCACTGCTGATGACGTCACATATTACATCACTGATGACATGGTCAGTGACATCACTCATGACATCACTGATGACATCTCAAATGACATCACTGATGACATCATCCAGTGAGTGTGTGTTTCTGTAAATTTTAAATATGTTTAATATATATATAGGGAAAAACCTATGGAAGAATGAGTGGGTGTATAAGTCTGTGAATGGATGATTTAGTAGGAGCGTGACTGACTCTATAAGTGAGTCATTAAACGTATCTTACTGCAGACTAGTGAGTAAACTGTGTGAATGTCTGTATCTGTCTGGCTGTTGGTGTATAAGCGGCTGCATGGTTTTGTGAATAGCTATATGAGTGTCTGTATGGCTTATTGATTGGTTGTCTGAGTATCTGTAGGGCTCCCTGAGTGTTTGTGTGGGTGGGATGTGTGTGACTCTGTGCATACATGTGTGAGTGGGTGATTCTATGGGTGCATGGTATTAAGAGTGCATCTGTGATGGACTGTATGGTTGGGTGAGTGTATGTATGGGTGTGTTAGTGATTGAATGTATATCTCAGTGGTACATGTGTGACTAACAACATATGTGAAAGGCAGTATATATGTGTGTAAGAGTATATAAGTGGGTATATGTGAGAGTGTGTGATTGTGAGAGTGGCTGTATGGATGAGTGTGTGTTTGTATCAGTGATTGTATAAGAGCGTAAGAATGTGGTACTATTTTTATGAGTAAGTGAACTTGTGTGTGTATTACTGCATAGGTGAGTAAATGGGAGTGTGATTAATTATTTGCATGACTAGGTGTGAGAGTACCTCTATGGATGATTGGTGGTGTGTGAGTACCTATGTAGGTGTATAAATGCATATGATAGTCCTGTACTGAGTGACTGTAAGTATGAGTGACTGAACAGGTGAGTGAGTGGATGTGTGTGTAGATCTAAGAGTCAATGAGTGGGTATGTAGTTATTGGTATTGGAGTATCTATGGTTTTGAGAATGGACGTCTGAAATTTTGATTGAGTATATCAAAGGGTGTGAGAAGATGCACTAATTTATCACATGGATGACGTCATCAGTGATGTCATCAGTGATGTCATTTGAGATGTCATCAGTGATGTCATGAGTGATGTCACTGACCATGTCATGAGTGATGTAATATGTGACGTTATCAGCAGTGCATTGCGGGGGCGTGAGTTATAGTTAGCTCGGTGTTTCAGCCTGCCCGCCCTGGTCCGACTCGGTAGCCAATACCGTTGAGCGGAGGGCGGGCAGACAAGAGCAAGACACGCCCAGTAACCCCGGAACAGTCGAGCGGTTAGCGCTCTAACAACACTCCACACAGGGCTATTTAGGCGGTGAGGAGGTCCGGTCATCTGCGGTAAGGGAGGACAGTGGCAGTGTCTCCCGACTTCGCTTGGCGTCAGGTAAACCCTTGTCAGAGCGGAGCACTTGAGCAGTCAGCATATGTAGCGTGTTACTGGCATTGTTTAATACGATTTTAAAGTCACTTGCGGCGTTATTTTTAACTTGCACGCATAATTACAACCACTCTCATCTTGGGTTGTATGTTATCTAAGTTGACAGCCTATTGATCATTTCTGTACTGTAAGGGGCTCTGGGGGCCGGATTCTGTCTTAGCTCGGTGTTTCAGCCTGCCCGTCCTGGTCCGACTCGGTAGCCAATACCGTTGAGCGGAGGGCGGGCAGACAAGAGCAAGACACGCCCAGTAACCCCGGAACAGTCGAGCGGTTAGCGCTCTAACAACACTCCACACAGGGCTATTTAGGCGGCGAGGAGGTCCGGTCATCTGCAGTAAGGGAGGACAGTGGCAGTGTCTCCCGACTCCGCTTGGCGTCAGGTAAACCCTTGTCAGAGCGGAGCACTTGAGCAGTCAGCATATGTAGCGTGTTACTGGCATTGTTTAATACGATTTTAAAGTCACTTGCGGCGTTATTTTTAACTTGCACGCATAATTACAACCACTCTCATCTTGGGTTGTATTTTATCTAAGTTGACAGCCTATTGATCATTTCTGTACTGTAAGGGGCTCTGGGGGCCGGATTCTGTCTTAGCTCGGTGTTTCAGCCTGCCCGCCCTGGTCCGACTCGGTAGCCAATACCGTTGAGCGGAGGGCGGGCAGACAAGAGCAAGACACGCCCAGTAACCCCGGAACAGTCGAGCGGTTAGCGCTCTAACAACACTCCACACAGGGCTATTTAGGCGGCGAGGAGGTCCGGTCATCTGCGGTAAGGGAGGACAGTGGCAGTGTCTCCCGACTCCGCTTGGCGTCAGGTAAACCCTTGTCAGAGCGGAGCACTTGAGCAGTCAGCATATGTAGCGTGTTACTGGCATTGTTTAATACGATTTTAAAGTCACTTGCGGCGTTATTTTTAACTTGCACGCATAATTACAACCACTCTCATCTTGGGTTGTATTTTATCTAAGTTGACAGCCTATTGATCATTTCTGTACTGTAAGGGGCTCTGGGGGCCGGATTCTGTCTTAGCTCGGTGTTTCAGCCTGCCCGCCCTGGTCCGACTCAGTAGCCAATACCGTTGAGCGGAGGGCGGGCAGACAAGAGCAAGACACGCCCAGTAACCCCGGAACAGTCGAGCGGTTAGCGCTCTAACAACACTCCACACAGGGCTATTTAGGCGGCGAGGAGGTCCGGTCATCTGCGGTAAGGGAGGACAGTGGCAGTGTCTCCCGACTCCGCTTGGCGTCAGGTAAACCCTTGTCAGAGCGGAGCACTTGAGCAGTCAGCATATGTAGCGTGTTACTGGCATTGTTTAATACGATTTTAAAGTCACTTGCGGCGTTATTTTTAACTTGCACGCATAATTACAACCACTCTCATCTTGGGTTGTATTTTATCTAAGTTGACAGCCTATTGATCATTTCTGTACTGTAAGGGGCTCTGGGAGCCGGATTCTGTCTTAGCTCGGTGTTTCAGCCTGCCCGCCCTGGTCCGACTCGGTAGCCAATACCGTTGAGCGGAGGGCGGGCAGACAAGAGCAAGACACGCCCAGTAACCCCGGAACAGTCGAGCGGTTAGCGCTCTAACAACACTCCACACAGGGCTATTTAGGCGGCGAGGAGGTCCGGTCATCTGCGGTAAGGGAGGACAGTGGCAGTGTCTCCCGACTCCGCTTGGCGTCAGGTAAACCCTTGTCAGAGCGGAGCACTTGAGCAGTCAGCATATGTAGCGTGTTACTGGCATTGTTTAATACGATTTTAAAGTCACTTGCGGCGTTATTTTTAACTTGCACGCATAATTACAACCACTCTCATCTTGGGTTGTATTTTATCTAAGTTGACAGCCTATTGATCATTTCTGTACTGTAAGGGGCTCTGGGGGCCGGATTCTGTCTTAGCTCGGTGTTTCAGCCTGCCCGCCCTGGTACGACTCGGTAGCCAATACCGTTGAGCGGAGGGCGGGCAGACAAGAGCAAGACACGCCCAGTAACCCCGGAACAGTCGAGCGGTTAGCGCTCTAACAACACTCCACACAGGGCTATTTAGCCCCTCGGAGGTCATAGCGCGCAGCGGTTGCGCGCAGAGGGGCGCCATTGACGGCGCCGAAGACAAGCCAAAGACCTGCCCGTCTGCGCCCGTCCGCGACTGGACGGGGCTAGGGGCTATGGGGCCAAACAATATTGACCACCCATCTTCGCCTACTCCAAGGATGACCTATTGAGCACAGGTACTTCATGAGATAGGCGGAAAACAACATCAGTTACAAGAGTTTATGATGGGAAGGTGTCTCCAGTTAGACAGCCCATTTTCTTGCCGCTTTTGTCGAGCTCAGTTTGGCATATGTATTCAGGAGACTTGTCCTAAAAAGAGCACCTACTCTGCTAGCGCTAATACGAATGGAAGTAAAACCGTTGTCGGAAGTAAAAACCTACTTTGTAATATTAGGTCTCTTCCCAAAGACACGTCGGAAGTATGGGATTTAATTTCTACTAGTGAGCCGGATTTTTGTTTTCTCACAGAAACCTGGCTCAAACCCCATTCTAATCCAGCGATTACGTTAGCAATTCCCTCAGGCTACAAAATAATTAGGCTGGATCGCCCTAGTAAAGCAGGAGGAGGGATAGCTATTGTCCATAAACAAGACATTCATTGTACCATCTTGGCTGAATTGAGCTCGCCAGTTATTGAATTATTGCTTTTTAAATTTTATTATTCCCCTAAAAACATACAGATGGGTGCTTTAGTATATCGCCCCCCAGGACCATGCACTAATTTCTCTAATACATTAATTGAGGTGCTTGCCCCTCATATTAGCATTGACAAGACTTTTAATGGTAGGGGATTTTAACATACACAGTTATCTGAAAGACTGCAAAGAGGCACAGTCTGTGCTAAATGATCTATCTCTACGTGGGCTAACCCAAAGGAACTCTGGGCCAACGCACCGGGCAGGACACACATTAGACCTGGATCTATCCAATATTCCTGCAGTCACATGTTCTCCTCCCACTCAAGTAAGTTGGACTGACCATTATATTATTGAATTTTATTCTTCCCACCCTAATAACACTTTGCACAGACAAATTTCTCTTCCTTGTCTTCGACGGCAGTGGCATAAAGTTAATAAAGAAGTCTTTACCAGTAATTTTATAGAGCCCTCTGTTACTATGTTAGAAAATGTTGAAAGTGCCCTAAAAAAGCTGGAAACAGCTACTAGAGTAGCCATAGATAAGATAGCCCCCATAAAGAGTTTCAAATCTCGGCCTGCTAATAAACAGGAAATCTGGTTCTCTAAAGACCTTAAAACATTAAAACAAGCAGCCAGGAAGCTGGAGAAAATATGGAGGACCTCCCATTTGGAGAGTGATAGAAAGCACTATTGGGGCTCACTATCCATCTATCATAAAGCAATCCGGAGTGCGAGAAAAATTCATATAACATCTCAAATTACGGCAGCAGGGAATTCTCCCAGGGTCCTTTACCAGGTGCTCAGCTCGTTTGTTAAACCAGTAGCATGTGAAAGCACCGAACTTGCGTCTCAACAGCTCTGTAATGGTATATCATCTTTTTTCTCCAATAAAATTGATACTATTTATGAGAAAATTGTGGAATCTAATAATGCCATGGCTACTGACACAGCTTCTGACTTTCAAAACACAGAATTCAATCATGGCATAAATACTTTGGACACCTTTCCCCCCATTACTTATGAGGATCTATCTGTATTGGTCAAACAGATTAAAAGTGGTAGTCCAGACGATATTATTCCAGCCACATTAATGCCCACTCTATTTGACACACTATGTCCTACGATCATAAAACTCGTTAATCTGTCCCTGAGCACAGGATCTGTCCCCAGAGAATGGAAACGTGCACTAGTCAGGCCTATCAGGAAAAATACCACCACTGCTTGGACCGAATTATCCAACCTAAGGCCAATTTCACTGTTACTTTTCTGGGAAAACTTACAGAAAAGTATGTTAATAGACTCCTTTCCAGCTTTATTGAAACTGTGGGCGGCCTTGACCATTCTCAATCTGGTTTCAGGCCAAAACACAGCACAGAGTCTACACTACTGTCTGTTATGGACGACCTGCACATGCTCCAAGATAAAGGCTATTCTGTGATCCTAGTCTTATTAGATCTATCAGCAGCGTTCGACACCGTGTCTCATAACATTCTTATTGACCGGTTGTCGAACGTGGGGGTTAAGAACAAAGCCCTGGCATGGCTGAGAAGCTTCCTTTCTGATCGCACCCAGACTGTCACGATGGGTACGTATCGCTCAGCAGAGGTAAAAGTCTTGAAAGGGGTACCACAGGGCTCTTGTCTAAGCCCAACGCTTTTCAACATCTACGTGGCTCCCCTGGCAAGAGTGATGCGTAAATTTGGCTTCATCCCCGTGTCTTATGCTGATGACACGCAGCTCCTCTTCCCTTTTAAGACTCTTACCTCGGAATTGAGGAGCTCTTTCTCTGCAGGCATGGAAGCTGTAGCATGTTGGATGTCCACTAATTACTTACAGTGTAACGTTAGTAAAACGGAGGTCATGTTGTTCGGTGAAGCCAAAATACTCTGGACTCCAGACTGGTGGCCTCCTGGTCTAGGCGTAGCACCTGAGCCCAAACAGATCGTTAAAAACTTGGGGATTCGCCTTGACCAGGATCTGTCACTAAAACAACATACGAACTATGTCGCACCATACTATTAGCCTGCTACGTAAAGTCTTTCCATTACTGCCGGACCAATTCAGGAAGACGCTGGTGCAGGCCCTTGTTATGAGTCGGATCGACTACTGCAACGGTCTGTTGCTCTCTGCAAATGAGGGAGTATTGAATAGACTTCAGGTAATACAAAATACTGCGGCTCGCCTTGTTCTTAATGCCCCTCTAAGAACAGCATCAAAGCCACTTTTAGAAGAACTCCACTGGCTCTCTATCCGCCAAAGGATAAAATATAAAACTTGCTGCCTAATACATAAGAGCCTAAATAGACAAGGTCCACTATATCTGGAAAATACATTTATTCCATACATTCCATCCAGAATGCTCAGATCCAGCAATGGGCATTTACTGGTAGTACCGCGTGCCAAGAAGGCCAGGCACGGAAGTAAGGCACTATCAGTGTTGGGACCTAAATTGGGGAATTGTCTCCCTGTAGCTATTCGTTCCTGCTCCGAACACTTGATGTTTAGGAAACAACTTAAAACCTTGTTGTTCATAAATGCGATCTAGTGACTTCCGCCTGTTCTACTCTTGATAAAGGACTAACCCGCCAGAAGCGCAGAGATACTCCAGTTGGAGTCGATTCTAGCGCTATAAAAACCTGCAAATAAATAAATAAATAAATAAATAAATAAACTATAACGGGGGAATTTCTAGGGTTTTGTACGAGGGAAATGTCCAGCTAACTATAACGCCCCTGAAACCTATGGCTTTTTCAGTGAATTTCTAAGGTTTTTTTAAATGCCAATTCCTAACTATAACGCCCCTGAAACCTTTGATTTTTTCAGTGAATATATATATATATATATATATATATATATATATATATATATATATATATATATATATATCAGCTCCCACCTCGTCTCTCGGAAACAAGGACGACCGCACACAACTTGCAGGGGAAAATTCAGTTCTTTTATTCAAAACTGAAAGCCATGAAGCGGGACAGGACGTGTTTCGGCATCGCGCCTTTTTCCACTGCAAGTGGAAACAGGGAAGGGTGCTTTTTTAAAAACAAAATAAAGCATGAACAACGAAAGAGGACAGCGTATTCTCTCCTAGTGCATTTCATGAACATTAGTGAAGGACAATATGCTATACGCCATCTTTTTGTGCCAAATACATTTGTCATTTCAATAAAGCTTTCAGGTTTCAATCTAACACATGATAGTGCGCGTTCATACTTGTTAGCATTTTGATAAAGTCCTGAATGGACTAAATGATGAATCTAATATATGTTCAAATATTTACATTTCAGTTTTGGAAAAAAATTCATTGTCTTATAAGGCTAATGCCTAGCGCCATATAAATTTCATAATGGCATGTCATAATCATCAAATTCAAAACAAATTTCTGCAGAGTTTCCAAAATTCAAAGGTGCTAATGATTGTATACACTTGATCAACAAAATACAAACGGAAACTCGTGGAGGCCTAAAATTTGGCAGACAATATTGCGTGGTCTTGCTTCATTAAGCCCTGGATGGGCATTAGTACCTGGAGTGTGTCTATGCAATAATGCCCTGTATGTATATTTATATATATATATATATATATATATATATATATATAGATAGATATAAAATATAAACATGGGAGGTAGCCTTTTCACAAAGGCATCATCATGCAGCAAGTTTGAGCAGAGACTGGGCGTCATCCCACTGGGGATTTTATGTGAACTTTTATTTACATGCAACTCAGGCCGGACTCACATGAGTTATATTGGGTGCAACTACGAAGACCATGAGGCTTCTGGATAGACCACGCCCATCTGGGCAGGTGATTTGAATTTACAAGCTGCACTTTCCGGTCCTGCGCTGTGTGATCCTTGTGCCATTGAAGAAGAATCAAAGGATTTGAAACGCGTCTGGCAAGGAATATAAACTGTGAGGACTTTCTTTGCCGACTTTGTGTGCAGCCAGCGTGAATACATTAAAAGGATTACAACCTACCTGCTGAGGCTTTTTTCACTGGGGGCAACTCTGATTGACTTGATTTAAGCAGCCTGCTCTGGCCGCGAAAGAAGCCCCACTGCCATTTCAGCGTTTCCCAAAGCTATGCCACTTGGCGTTCGTTATGGGAGGTAGCCTTTTCACAAAGGCATCATCATGCAGCAAGTTTGAGCAGAGACTGGGCGTCATCCCACTGGGGATTTTATGTGAACTTTTATTTACATGCAACTCAGGCCGGACTCACATGAGTTATATTGGGTGCAACTACGAAGACCATGAGGCTTCTGGATAGACCACGCCCATCTGGGCAGGTGATTTGAATTTACAAGCTGCACTTTCCGGTCCTGCGCTGTGTGATCCTTGTGCCATTGAAGAAGAATCGAAGGATTTGAAACGCGTCTGGCAAGGAATATAAACTGTGAGGACTTTCTTTGCCGACCTTGTGTGCAGCCAGCGTGAATACATTAAAAGGATTACAACCTACCTGCTGAGGCTTTTTTCACTGGGGGCAACTCTGATTGACTTATATATATATATATATATATATATATATATATATATATATATATATATATATATATATATATATATATGAATGAGCAAAGTGTCCTTGCGGGGGGAGCGCTTCAAGCTGGTGCCGGCCGTGAGGTAGGACAGCCTCACAAGTATTTTCAAAAGCAAAGAAAAGCCGCACTCTTTCTGGATCTTCGTTTAGTAAATTTTAATGACCATCTCTATTACCAACGCGTTTCGAACTCCACTGGTTCCTGATCACGGTATTGACAAGAGTCCATCATTTGTTTTCGCTTTTATACCCACTGATCCGTCCTGCTCACAATGAAGCATTCTGGGAGTTGTGGTTTCAAGGCACAACAATACATATGTTTCCCAAAAACATACAAGGATATTTACATTTTTACATTTTACGCTGTATTATTATTGATTGGCATGGAAGTCAGTAGTTTATGACTGATAAGTTCAGTTATAATCAATTACACGTATAAGCGGCAAAGTGCCGAGGATGATTGTTTTTGTCAAATAGTTGTGCGTCAACCAATTTATCTTAATTTAATGGTATGGCTAAGTGCCATTTGTTTGACAGGTTGCTCTGTGTTTTAATGCGGGCTGAGTGCCCCTGTTATTCAATTTTATCATCCTGTAATGTGTAAAAGGTGGTAACAGCTATGAAAACAAAAAAATTTTGGGAAAATTAACATTGATACATTTTGAATTGTCTGCTGGTAGCTCTATCTACATGCTGAATTTCTCAATAATACACTTTATAAGAACCAATGTTGGAGGTGGATTTTACACTCTAAATGACGTTTATAAGTGTACATAAAGTTCCTCATCCCCATTGAGCCCATGAGGGGTTCGAGTTTTGAAGCGGATTATTAATTTAGACTCCAGGCGTCTCAGTCTTTCAGTTCTGTTCCCTCCTCTCTCATGGTCAGAGATTATGGCAATGCCTGAGTAGCTAATGTTTCTCCATGTTAAGCCGACATGATTCTGCAGGTGTTTCGTCAGAGCATAGGACATGTCTTTATTTTGGATTGCATGTATATGCTCAAAAATACGCTTCTTGAGTGGACAAATGGTTGAGCCTATGTATCGCTTCCCACACGAACATTCAATCAGATATACCACAAACTGTGATTCGCAATTTATCGAGTTTTCAATTTTGAAGGTCCGATCTTTAGGATCCTTTAGTGTTCTTAAATTTCTGCCTATCTTGCATGCCTTGCAGGAAGTGCATTTCGTAAATCCACTCTGTCTTTTTTCCAGCCAAGATTGCGTCTTGATGTTTTGAAAATGACTGTTTACAAGGGTGTCACATAGCGATGGAGCCTTTCTATATGTTATCATTGGAAAGTTCCCCAATGTTGGGCCAATATCAGTATCTTTTTTCAATACATTCCAGTATTTCATTAAGATTTTTCGAATCTGGAAGCTTTCTTTTGAGTATGTTAGTATTAGGCGGGGTGCCTCTTCTTTGGTTGACTCTTCCATACTCACTTGATTTTTCAATGTGTTTTTGGCCGTTAATGTTTCAGCTCTGGTCTTCAGTCGAGCTTTTGTTTCTCCACGTAGGATGTCTCCATGTTTATAGCCACGTGCTGCAAAGCGCTGTTTGATGTCCAGAAATTTTTGTTCCATTTCCTGTGGTTCGGAACAGTTTCTCTTCATACGTATGAATTCGCCATACGGAATGCTTTTTTTTAAAGAAGGTGGATGAAAGCTCGATCCATGAAGGATACTGTTTGTTGCTGTCTTTTTGCGAAAAACCGTGGTGTGTATCTCATTTGACTTGATGTATACTTTGGTGTCAAGAAAGTCTATTTCTTCTGATTGTATGTTGTAGGTGAATTGCAAGCCTACATCATTTGTATTGAGGATTTTTATGTAGTCCGATAATTTTTCTTTAGATCCCTTCCAGAGCAGGAAAAGATCGTCGATGAATCGAAGCCAGAGTACCACGTCTGTAGTGTATGGATCATTTTCTTCTCTCCAAGCTATGTGTCTCTCCCACCAACCCATGGTGAGATTCGCATAGCTTGGAGAAAATGAAACTCCCATAGCAGTTCCGCGTTTTTGGGAGTAGAGCTGTTTATTAAATAGGAAGACATTATTAGTAAGACAGAGCTCGATCATTTCCATGAGCATGTTCGTATGTCTTAGTTCTCCAATTGGTCTTTGCTTCAAAAAATACTCCACAGCTTTTAATCCAATGTTGTGGTCAATGGATGTATACAACGACACCACATCGATCGTGGCTAGAAGATAATCTTGTTGCCATTGAGTCTCCATCAAGATTCTTAAAAAGTCACCTGTGTCTTTAATGAATGAATTTAATGTTGGAACGATGGGAGATAAAAAGTAATCCACATAGTTTGCTAGATTTTCATAGATAGACCCACAGCTTGAAATTATGGGTCGCCCTGGTGGTTTGTGCAGGGTTTTGTGGACCTTCGGCAAGAAATAGATTGTCGGTGTCACCGGATTTGTTGTGGACAAGAAATTCTTTTCATCTTGGCTGAGCAATCCTTGCTCGAACCATTTTTGTAGTCGAAGTTGAAGGTCGCTTATCATGTCTGGAATAGGATTGGAATTGAGTGGGATGTAGTTGGTTGCGTCATTTAGTTGGCGTAATGCTTCATCAATATACGCTTGTTTATCTAAAATGACAATATTCCCCCCCTTGTCAGCGGGTTTTATTTCAATTTTGTTGTTGTTTTTCAATGATTGTAACGCTTGACGCTCTTGTATGGAGAGGTTTTCTTTCTTTTTAAATTTGGTGTTTTCCATTGTTTCTAGTTCCGCCACCACTAAATCATGAAACATGTCTATCCGATTCCCTGGATGTAATGCTGGACAGAATTTGGATTTGTTTTTGAAGTTAGTACGGGGGTGAATATTCGTTGTTACATCCATCTCCTGTAGTATTTGTGTGTCTGATAACTCTGTCTCCTCTATCTCATTTGCCAGTTCATATGCAGTTCTCAGTGATTTAGTTTCTGCTATGGTTAGTCCTTCAGATCTTGTTGGTATATCACATGCACGATCAGTAAGATTTTGTGTTGACGTTTTTTGCGGTAATTTGGCAAAGAACTTTTTTAACTTCAATTTACGGACATATTTGTACATGTCAATTCTAGTTTCCACAGAATCTGAATGTTTTTCTGGGCAGAATGTAAGTCCTTTATTCAGTAAGGTACGTTCAGCCTCTGACAAGTTGTAGTGAGATAGGTTGATTATGAGATCCGGTTGTGTTTGCATGTTGTGTGTCAGGTTTATTTTTTTGTCACTGTTCTGTTGCGTAGAACGTATTTTTGTTTTTCGGCCTCGTCTTGTTTTTCTCCGCGGCCCCTGTTTCCAGAGAAGCCCCTTCCGCGAGCTCTTGTTCGACCACTGCCTCGTCCTCTCCCTCGTGGCTTTGGATTTTGTTGGTCCTGGTAAAGCATTCTCATTTCTTCTAAAAAAGAAAGCTTTTTGATCGGTATTCCCACAGAAGAGTTTTCTCCATCACTTTGTTCTCCCTCTGATTCACTGGGTGTTGTATACGGGGATTCTCGTGTGATGGTTTCATTTTTGTCCCAGTTTTGTTTCATGAGATCAAACCTTTTCGCAAATGTGAATATTGTTCCATTTGCATAATCTGACTCGTCTCTTCTGAACTTGCGTTGCTTTCTTTCTTGGACTTCACTTTCATGTTTGTCTAAGTTTTTCTCCATCATAGAACGTAGTTTATTGATATTTTCTTCCTCTTTATCATATGATTTGATAGACTGTTCTATTTCATCTATTTTTTCATGTAATTCTTCTACGTTTTTTTTAGCGTATTTGATGATTATCAACATCATTCTGCGCGAGCAATCCATATTGTTTTTTCCCCATTCATCCAACATTTCAGGGCTGGTGTCGGGGTGGTTGGGTAGAGTGAATATACGTAGTCCTCGCGGTACAAGATCGAGTTCTACATATTTTTCCATTGTTATTATTTCCCAACTACGTGAGATTTCTTTCCGGAGTAGTTTCTCCAATTGATTGAATAACTGTTTTAATGTGGATGCTTCTTTTGGTACGGTATGGTTGTTTGAGGACGTTGATGTGCTTGGAGATGATTTGACAAACATGCTCTCTGCTTTTTCCAGTCTTTTTGCTGCTCTTTGTTCCATAGTTATTCACTTAATTCACCAAAGACCAGAGATCGCAATTTATATGAGCCCCTTGCAGACAATTGCTTCGGTGTTAAGCAGTTCAGTTTCAGTTGGTATTGACTAATATGAGGATGGTTGCAACAAGTGCAGTGTTCATAAATGGTCACGTTACTTATCCAGAAAAATGTATCATTTAACGCTTCTGGGGTATTGTACTCCAAAGAAGCTTGTATACATCCGCTCAGCGCATTGACATTGGTTTAATGCAGCCACGGCGCGATTGCTCGCTTACCTGGGAGACTCCCGGACGTAGTGGTGTCCTCCGACGCCGCTCGCCGGCGCTCTACCAGTCGTTAGCTGTCACTTTTCACCGTTGTCGTTTGTTTACGATCGTCCACGTTTACTGCGTTAGACTCCGGCTGAACATGTAGAAGAAGACCGACGTTTGTTGTTCCCTGTGTAGACCAATGGGAGCATTTCATCCGTCTTTCCGATGGCTTGTTCTGCCAGGACGCTGCTGTTTACGGTTTTCGATCTTTTGGCGCTGGGCTCTCCTCCGAGTTTCAAAATGAATGAGCAAAGTGTCCTTGCGGGGGGAGCGCTTCAAGCTGGTGCCGGCCGTGAGGTAGGACAGCCTCACAAGTATTTTCAAAAGCAAAGAAAAGCCGCACTCTTTCTGGATCTTCGTTTAGTAAATTTTAATGACCATCTCTATTACCAACGCGTTTCGAACTCCACTGGTTCCTGATCACGGTATTGACAAGAGTCCATCATTTGTTTTCGCTTTTATACCCACTGATCCGTCCTGCTCACAATGAAGCATTCTGGGAGTTGTGGTTTCAAGGACACTTTGCTCATTCATTTTGAAACTCGGAGGAGAGCCCAGCGCCAAAAGATCGAAAACCGTAAACAGCAGCGTCCTGGCAGAACAAGCCATCGGAAAGACGGATGAAATGCTCCCATTGGTCTACACAGGGAACAACAAACGTCGGTCTTCTTCTACATGTTCAGCCGGAGTCTAACGCAGTAAACGTGGACGATCGTAAACAAACGACAACGGTGAAAAGTGACAGCTAACGACTGGTAGAGCGCCGGCGAGCGGCGTCGGAGGACACCACTACGTCCGGGAGTCTCCCAGGTAAGCGAGCAATCGCGCCGTGGCTGCATTAAACCAATGTCAATGCGCTGAGCGGATGTATACAAGCTTCTTTGGAGTACAATACCCCAGAAGCGTTAAATGATACATTTTTCTGGATAAGTAACGTGACCATTTATGAACACTGCACTTGTTGCAACCATCCTCATATTAGTCAATACCAACTGAAACTGAACTGCTTAACACCGAAGCAATTGTCTGCAAGGGGCTCATATAAATTGCGATCTCTGGTCTTTGGTGAATTAAGTGAATAACTATGGAACAAAGAGCAGCAAAAAGACTGGAAAAAGCAGAGAGCATGTTTGTCAAATCATCTCCAAGCACATCAACGTCCTCAAACAACCATACCGTACCAAAAGAAGCATCCACATTAAAACAGTTATTCAATCAATTGGAGAAACTACTCCGGAAAGAAATCTCACGTAGTTGGGAAATAATAACAATGGAAAAATATGTAGAACTCGATCTTGTACCGCGAGGACTACGTATATTCACTCTACCCAACCACCCCGACACCAGCCCTGAAATGTTGGATGAATGGGGAAAAAACAATATGGATTGCTCGCGCAGAATGATGTTGATAATCATCAAATACGCTAAAAAAAACGTAGAAGAATTACATGAAAAAATAGATGAAATAGAACAGTCTATCAAATCATATGATAAAGAGGAAGAAAATATCAATAAACTACGTTCTATGATGGAGAAAAACTTAGACAAACATGAAAGTGAAGTCCAAGAAAGAAAGCAACGCAAGTTCAGAAGAGACGAGTCAGATTATGCAAATGGAACAATATTCACATTTGCGAAAAGGTTTGATCTCATGAAACAAAACTGGGACAAAAATGAAACCATCACACGAGAATCCCCGTATACAACACCCAGTGAATCAGAGGGAGAACAAAGTGATGGAGAAAACTCTTCTGTGGGAATACCGATCAAAAAGCTTTCTTTTTTAGAAGAAATGAGAATGCTTTACCAGGACCAACAAAATCCAAAGCCACGAGGGAGAGGACGAGGCAGTGGTCGAACAAGAGCTCGCGGAAGGGGCTTCTCTGGAAACAGGGGCCGCGGAGAAAAACAAGACGAGGCCGAAAAACAAAAATACGTTCTACGCAACAGAACAGTGACAAAAAAATAAACCTGACACACAACATGCAAACACAACCGGATCTCATAATCAACCTATCTCACTACAACTTGTCAGAGGCTGAACGTACCTTACTGAATAAAGGACTTACATTCTGCCCAGAAAAACATTCAGATTCTGTGGAAACTAGAATTGACATGTACAAATATGTCCGTAAATTGAAGTTAAAAAAGTTCTTTGCCAAATTACCGCAAAAAACGTCAACACAAAATCTTACTGATCGTGCATGTGATATACCAACAAGATCTGAAGGACTAACCATAGCAGAAACTAAATCACTGAGAACTGCATATGAACTGGCAAATGAGATAGAGGAGACAGAGTTATCAGACACACAAATACTACAGGAGATGGATGTAACAACGAATATTCACCCCCGTACTAACTTCAAAAACAAATCCAAATTCTGTCCAGCATTACATCCAGGGAATCGGATAGACATGTTTCATGATTTAGTGGTGGCGGAACTAGAAACAATGGAAAACACCAAATTTAAAAAGAAAGAAAACCTCTCCATACAAGAGCGTCAAGCGTTACAATCATTGAAAAACAACAACAAAATTGAAATAAAACCCGCTGACAAGGGGGGAATATTGTCATTTTAGATAAACAAGCGTATATTGATGAAGCATTACGCCAACTAAATGACGCAACCAACTACATCCCACTCAATTCCAATCCTATTCCAGACATGATAAGCGACCTTCAACTTCGACTACAAAAATGGTTCGAGCAAGGATTGCTCAGCCAAGATGAAAAGAATTTCTTGTCCACAACAAATCCGGTGACACCGACAATCTATTTCTTGCCGAAGGTCCACAAAACCCTGCACAAACCACCAGGGCGACCCATAATTTCAAGCTGTGGGTCTATCTATGAAAATCTAGCAAACTATGTGGATTACTTTTTATCTCCCATCGTTCCAACATTAAATTCATTCATTAAAGACACAGGTGACTTTTTAAGAATCTTGATGGAGACTCAATGGCAACAAGATTATCTTCTAGCCACGATCGATGTAGTGTCGTTGTATACATCCATTGACCACAACATTGGATTAAAAGCTGTGGAGTATTTTTTGAAGCAAAGACCAATTGGAGAACTAAGACATACGAACATGCTCATGGAAATGATCGAGCTATGTCTTACTAATAATGTCTTCCTATTTAATAAACAGCTCTACTCCCAAAAACGCGGAACTGCTATGGGAGTTTCATTTTCTCCAAGCTATGCGAATCTCACCATGGGTTGGTGGGAGAGACACATAGCTTGGAGAGAAGAAAATGATCCATACACTACAGACGTGGTACTCTGGCTTCGATTCATCGACGATCTTTTCCTGCTCTGGAAGGGATCTAAAGAAAAATTATCGGACTACATAAAAATCCTCAATACAAATGATGTAGGCTTGCAATTCACCTACAACATACAATCAGAAGAAATAGACTTTCTTGACACCAAAGTATACATCAAGTCAAATGAGATACACACCACGGTTTTTCGCAAAAAGACAGCAACAAACAGTATCCTTCATGGATCGAGCTTTCATCCACCTTCTTTAAAAAAAAGCATTCCGTATGGCGAATTCATACGTATGAAGAGAAACTGTTCCGAACCACAGGAAATGGAACAAAAATTTCTGGACATCAAACAGCGCTTTGCAGCACGTGGCTATAAACATGGAGACATCCTACGTGGAGAAACAAAAGCTCGACTGAAGACCAGAGCTGAAACATTAACGGCCAAAAACACATTGAAAAATCAAGTGAGTATGGAAGAGTCAACCAAAGAAGAGGCACCCCGCCTAATACTAACATACTCAAAAGAAAGCTTCCAGATTCGAAAAATCTTAATGAAATACTGGAATGTATTGAAAAAAGATACTGATATTGGCCCAACATTGGGGAACTTTCCAATGATAACATATAGAAAGGCTCCATCGCTATGTGACACCCTTGTAAACAGTCATTTTCAAAACATCAAGACGCAATCTTGGCTGGAAAAAAGACAGAGTGGATTTACGAAATGCACTTCCTGCAAGGCATGCAAGATAGGCAGAAATTTAAGAACACTAAAGGATCCTAAAGATCGGACCTTCAAAATTGAAAACTCGATAAATTGCGAATCACAGTTTGTGGTATATCTGATTGAATGTTCGTGTGGGAAGCGATACATAGGCTCAACCATTTGTCCACTCAAGAAGCGTATTTTGGAGCATATACATGCAATCCAAAATAAAGACATGTCCTATGCTCTGACGAAACACCTGCAGAATCATGTCGGCTTAACATGGAGAAACATTAGCTACTCAGGCATTGCCATAATCTCTGACCATGAGAGAGGAGGGAACAGAACTGAAAGACTGAGACGCCTGGAGTCTAAATTAATAATCCGCTTCAAAACTCGAACCCCTCATGGGCTCAATGGGGATGAGGAACTTTATGTACACTTATAAACGTCATTTAGAGTGTAAAATCCACCTCCAACATTGGTTCTTATAAAGTGTATTATTGAGAAATTCAGCATGTAGATAGAGCTACCAGCAGACAATTCAAAATGTATCAATGTTAATTTTCCCAAAATTTTTTTGTTTTCATAGCTGTTACCACCTTTTACACATTACAGGATGATAAAATTGAATAACAGGGGCACTCAGCCCGCATTAAAACACAGAGCAACCTGTCAAACAAATGGCACTTAGCCATACCATTAAATTAAGATAAATTGGTTGACGCACAACTATTTGACAAAAACAATCATCCTCGGCACTTTGCCGCTTATACGTGTAATTGATTATAACCGAACTTATCAGTCATAAACTACTGACTTCCATGCCAATCAATAATAATACAGCGTAAAATGTAAAAATGTAAATATCCTTGTATGTTTTTGGGAAACATATGTATTGTTGTGCCTTGAAACCACAACTCCCAGAATGCTTCATTGTGAGCAGGACGGATCAGTGGGTATAAAAGCGAAAACAAATGATGGACTCTTGTCAATACCGTGATCAGGAACCAGTGGAGTTCGAAACGCGTTGGTAATAGAGATGGTCATTAAAATTTACTAAACGAAGATCCAGAAAGAGTGCGGCTTTTCTTTGCTTTTGAATATATATATATATATATATATATATATATATATATATATATATATATATATATATATATATATATATATATATATATATCTTAAAACCATAGGTTTCACACACGTTAACACGTTATAGTTAGGAATAAGCATTTAAAAAACCTTGCAAATTCACTTAAAAAACCATAGGTTTCACACATGTTATAGTTAGCTGGACATTTCACTCGTAAAAAACCAATGAAATTCCCCCGTTATAGTTAGCTCAGATAACTAAAACTCGCGCGCCCGCAATCCACTGCTCATGACGTCACATATTACATCACTCATGACATGGTCAGTGGCATCACTCATGACATCACTGATGATAGAGTGGCGGTCGCGCGAGTTATAGTTATCTGAACTAACTATAACGGGGGAATTTCATTGGTTTTTTACGAGTGAAATGTCCAGCTAACTATAAATGCTAATTCCTAACTATAACGTGTGTGAAACCTATGGTTTTTTAAGTGAATTTGTAAGGTTTTTTAAATGCTAAGTTAGGTATGTTTTATTATATTTTTGATATATATATATATATTTTTAAGGTTTTTCACCGTGCGCGCACCATTCGCGCACCCCGCGATTTTTTGAAAAAAAATAAAATGTTTTTTTCACCCTTCGGGGTCCTTCAGAGACCCCCTGACAAAGACTAGTGGGTCAGGAACTCTCTACCCTGCCCCCTTTTCACGTTCTCCACCTTTCTTTTTCACAGTCAGACACAAAACACACAAAATGGTGGCCGACACTTCCTGATTTCGACCGATTCGAACGTTGACTGACATGTAACCACCAATTAGAATTACGCTCGCGCACGTTAAGGTGCGCGCCTCTAGATATTTATGTACTTTTAACTGGAATTTTCTTAGGAACTACTGAACAGATTGGCTCCATATATGCAAAAGGCACATCCCTGACCTGAGGACTACCTCTTTGCCAAATTTCAAGTAATTCTGTTCAGCCGTTCGGGCTGTACCTTCGACTAAAGGTCCTATGGGAAAATGCATGGGGAAAACGCGTTTTGGGACCCCCCTTTTTTCTCAGCCCCTGCTTGACGAATCACCCCGAGACTTTTAGGGTAGGAGCTGAGCGGAGCGCCCCATTAGCTTTGAAAATTTCACGAGGATTCGTCAACCTGCGCCAAAGTTATTCAAAATAGAATTTTCAGATTTCCTATGGAAACTCAGTCCTAACGATAACTATCTACTGGCGACCGCCAGTAGATAATATATATATATGTATATATATATATTGATTATTATGTCTGTGTTTCATTTTATTTAAATTAAGTTTATTTGTTATATTTGTTAAAATGTATATTAAATCCACTTTATTTCTTTAAAATTAATTTGATTATTTAATATATTTACTATTTAATAATTTATTTTATATATATGTAAAAATCGATATTCTGTACAACTATATTTTTAACATCGAAATTCATTTTCAATATTTTTGTACTTACCTGTTAAGTAATGGGAGTCGATATTTTTGCATTCTATATTTTTTACTTCTATATTTTTTACATCGATATTCTGTCAGTGAACTGTTGCCTGCAGGTGGGGACGAGGTGGGGCACCCAAATTCAAGGTCTGATTACAAGACCTCATACTGTGGCAAGAGCAATCTGATATATGAAGAGCTCCTCCCGCCTACTTCTAGCCCGAAAGATACTTGGGACCAGTTGAGGGCATATTTAATGGCCCAACCTCCATAAGCCCCCTGGCTGGAGAAGGGAGATCATAAGACATAGGTGAAGAAAATTCAATACTCACCACTGGGAGGAGTCGGATGAGACCCCATGGGGCAACACAGGTATAATACACGAGAGTGATGAGGACCGAGAGAGGGAGTGTGTAAGAGAACAGGAAGAGACAGAGCACAGTGCTGGAATGGAGAAGGAGGGTGGGAATGCCTAGTCTGTAAAAGATTGTTGATGTGACATTACTTCTTTTAGAGATAACATAATGAAGATCCTACCATGTATGACTGCTGAAATATACATGATGATATGGATGTATTAAATGTTGTTTGTATCCGCCACTCAATCTATTTCATAGGCGTGTAGTAGATGCTGGCAATTCTGATAGTCGCTTCTTGGGGATGACCAAAGTTAGCCGGCCAGAGTGTCTATCTCATGGCACTGACTACCAGCCCTGATCATCACAGGTAGGGGATTGAACGGACTGCCAGCCTCACCTGCTGATTTTGGAGGAGGGCACCGACTGCAACTCTGCGTGCAAAATTTGCAGCGTAGGAGAATGGCAGCTCTGAATTTTACTCATTAAGGATGGCACTTTTGGGGATCCCGTGTGTCACTCTTGATAGGTGGCACAGACTGACAGCCTGAGTGTCTCTTAAAGGATACTACAGACTGCACAACCCAGATGACACAGACTAATAGACCAGAATCTCTCTCAGATTATGGCAACAGACTGGCAATCTTGGGTGCAACTCTTGGATGATGGCATATGGGGACAGCCATAGATTTCACTCATAGATCAGCACAGACTGGCATCCCTGAGTGCCTCTCAGAGGGCCTCTTTCCTTCTGCTGCTCTCAGGACCATTGGAATTTTAGATGGGCTGTGAAGACCTGGCAAATCTCCGATCACTAGCGGCCTCTTCCTCTCTGACTCTCCTCTAAAGATTTAGCGCTGGGATGCCCTGTTGCTGGGGTAACCATGCACTTTACAAGTCTCTTAACATAACATAACACTGAAACTGTTAACTGAAATTTGGGATCGAATTTCTAAAATGTGCCAGACCCTTCCTTATAGGACATTCATGAAATATTCCAGTACATTCATGGTGCACCAGGGAAGCCTGGCCTTTCCCAGGAGTAGATCTATTTTTTTCCAAATGGCTTAAGTCAGATATTACTTCCACTATACCAAGGTCATCAGTTTTTCATGGGTGAGCCCATTATGCCAAGTCGTAGATTCAATATGACAGTGCTAGAAATTTACCATGGATACTTCAGTCACAGTCATGGGTACCTCTAAAAATTCGAAGGGTCAGCATTTTGCCATTGACGCCCCCTATAAAATGAGTACAGGAAATCTTATGACATGCGTTACCTCAAAAATCAGTTCCAAAATTTTGCTATGGTTCCACTCCATATGCTAACAATTACGTACATCATGTCAGGGCCTTCAGCCAGATGTGGTGGCGCATTTTCTATGTCCCTGCCGCTAGGTATGACTGGGTTAGCGGCTGAAGATGTAATTAAGTAGGCACGTGTACCACGGAAAGAGAAGGTGTTCTGGGGGTGCTTTCGTGGAAATATGTATATATTCATGAGAGTTGTGTACTTTTTATATGTGGAGAGTAAGAGGTGTGTCATGTAAGTGCTGGGTGATTGTGAATAGTGTGAGTTAGTGCAGCATGAGTGGTGCATGTGTAGGGTGAAAAATGTGCCGAAATGTCAGGTGAGCTGCATGAATGCAATGTGAGAGGAGGGCTCATTTCAGTGTCTGTTGAGAGCAGTGCGTGCAGAGTCTGAGTGCAGGGAGATGTGAGCAGCTAAATGCTGGGTGAGTGGTGTGCCTGAGTATGATGCAGGATGAGTGGTGAGAGTGACTGGTGAGCGCAGAGTGAGTGGTGTGTCCCTATGAGTTCTGGAAGACTATTGTCCCTGTGTGCAGGCAGGATGAACAGGGTGCCTTTATGAATGCAGGCTGAGAGGTTTGTCCGTGTGAATGCAGGGTGAGAGGAGGAAGTGCAGGGTGAGCGGTATTACTCCAGTGTGAGTGTTGTGCTTGTTTGCGTGGTGTAAGTGCAGTGTGAGTGCTGTGCCAATGGGAGTGAAGAAGTGAGTGAAGATGTGTATGAAGATGTGAGTGAAGGGTGAGCTGTATGAGTGGCAGGAGTGCCTATGTGAGTGTGCGGGGTGAGTGATGTGACAAACGAGTTTGGGTGCTTGTTAAAACGCAGAGTGGGTGGAATGAATGCATGGTTAGTGATGTGCTTGATTGAGTTAGATTGCAAAGTGAGAGTGACAGGTGATTTAAGTGTCACCTGTCCATCAACTGTTGTGTTTGCATTTGCCACCCCAAGTGGGACGGGTATGCCCAGACGTGGGTTCATTGCTCTCCATGCCACTGGAATCAAGCTATTTGGATTTCTACACCACCAGCATTTTTATGTCCCAGCCAGTAAGAAAATAAGCGAAATCACATCAAGCTGGTATTTTTAGCACTTATCTATGCATACTTCAAACAGCAAATACAAATAGAAAGATCTTTTAAATGTGTTCTAGGGCTGCATTAATGATCCATGAGTAATATTTACAGGTTAAGCTTAATTAAACAAAAACAAACAAAGACAGAAAAGTCATGTTACAAATGAATACATATCATTTTATTTACAGTCCCATATAGTTTCAAGGCAATGGCTGGTATTTTTCTTTTGGAAAGGTGGCATCTCTACTTGTGAGATGCCTTTTCACTAAATGCATTGCCCCTCTGTGGCAGTAAAAATAAAGTACAAATGGAAGGAATAGCGATTAGGCAGAGTGAGAGTGGGAGCCCAGAGGGTACTGGGACCAGTGAACAAAACAAACAAAGCGTTTTTAACCAGTTCCAATGGGATATAAATGGTCTTTTAAAGACCTCTGAAAAACTCGGGTGTGGTGGAGATAATACCCCAGACATTGCCCAGCTGAACATACAGCAGCTCAAGCTACAGCAGCGTTGCGCGCCTGCCAAGCTGACTTGAGAGGAAGAGAGACAGTGGCTCAAAACTGACAGACCTGGAAGACGACAGAAATCAGATCTTTATCAGGTAACTTTGTTGTCCTGCCTTTGGAATTGCTCTTCTGTCTGAGACCTGGGACCCTATTATGTGAAGGACGCACCTACCCTGTTTGCGCCCAGCTCACCATAGAACAGGTGCGCTGAACACAAACAGGGAAAGTGTGCCCTATTATATGGAATGCGCTGCCCACATGTGAAAAACAGTGTCTGCTTTGAAGCAGCTCTGTGTGTTTCATTGTGCAGGTGGCAACCCACCTGCACTTTTAAGAGGGATTAGAGATCCCCTTGCAGACGGCTGCAGTGAGTGGCTGCATCCACCTGCAAGGAGATGTCTGGGGGGTCCATGGTACACCATTTGCCCCTCCAGAGGGCTGCCATCAGGTGGTGCTTCTTTGCCTCTGCACCCGCATCTATAATACGGCAAAGAAAATGACGCAAAGGGATTCCCCCATTTGCATCGGGCCACACCCTCATGTAAAGGAGGGAATGCCCTCTGAAGATAGCTTTTGTGCTTTATGTGGGCCAGCGCTATCAGTATTTCAGAAATGGGCGCACAAGTGTCTGCAGCCCCTTCTGTAATACCAAAGTGCTCCCGGGGCGTGCAAAGCAGGTGCAAAGACTCGTTGGGTCCCTGGGGCACTTCCATAATAATAATATGGCCCCATATCTTCTAAATTCTACAGCGGATAGCTTTGCTGCCTGAGGCCCAAGTCTGTAAATTCTGCAGTGTCCGGTAGACAGCTGTGACGGCTCAGACCTGGTCTTCTAAGTTCTACAGCACCCCCGCATAACTGTGCTATTGGAGACCTGGGGGAATATGTACAAAGGGATTGCCCCACCGGAACGTCACTTTTTTTTAGATGTCACGGTGGCGGTGAGCCACTTTGCATGGCTTAACACCACTTGGTAATATGGTACCCTTTCACGCAGGTAATTGATTGAAAGGGGCGGGCAATTAGTGTTGCTGTTTACGTTCCACCATGAAAAAGCAGGCATTAGATTGGCACAACAAGGAGAAATACTTTTATTTCTCCTCGTTTTTGCTTTTTCTATGTGTGCTACATTGAGCGAAACTGAGCAAAACGCCATTAATGATTGATTAATGCTGATTTCCTACTTCTATGTGTGCTGCAGAATGCAGCAAACATAGACCCCCATTTTTCCAGTCCCAAATAAGCTCTCCTCTTTTCCCCCTTTCTCTCCCCCCTTCATCTCTCCTCCTTCCGCTGTGCCTCCCCTTTCCCTATGGTTTCAGACCAGACAGTCACCCGATACAAATCATCTGGTAGGGTGTATTGTTTCTGTAGCGGCAACAGTTGTTTTTTTATTGTTTGGTTTTAGTATTGTTTGGGGTGGGGTTTCATTGGGTGGGAGTTAATCTCTTCTATGCCCATGACGAGATAGTCTCGTCATGGAGCACGGTTGCGCTGTGCCCATGACGAGACTATCTCGTCATGGACCCCGCCCGCTAATGTAACGCCCGGCACAGGAGGGGGAAAGGGCGGGGCACTGAAGGGGTTAATGGGTACTGATAATTTTGACGATACTCACATTATTGCAGGTTATGCTCTTATAATGTATCCACATTTAGATCTTTGCATTGTTTCCACATCTACTATTAAGTGAATACTAGTTATAAATAATGACAAAGTAGAACATGTATGTGATTATTATCATCTTGTTATAGGAAAATGTAAACAAAACGTCTGATCAGGATCATACATGTGTATGTACCATCCACAGTACTCAATAAAGTTTGTGTTTAAAAAAAAAAAGATATCTTATTTGTTGTCACCAAGGAAGAGTGATGTCTCAATATCACCAACTGTGGTTTTTATGTTTCAACTGCAGTGCTTGCAAAATCTCAAGTTCCAAAAACAATTTGACCAACCCAATTAATTTCGCATAGGTGAAACCTATCGGCTCGGCCAATGCTTTTTTGAGGCCTGAGATTACTTTCTGAGCCTACAAGAGTTGTAAAGCCTGAGCTTTAGCTCTGCTGTTTAAAAGCTATGGCTTGGGAGCGCTGTGTAAATGTTAATGCTTATCATGGTAAGGTAGCTATGAGTAACAGGAGAGATTGCTCTCTTGTGCGAACTTGAGAACATGTGAGCTTTAGTCTGGGAAAAAGCATTGGATGGCTGCCTGGATCTCACATCTGAGACGTGGCACAGACTGGCAGCCCTGGATCTAAGTTGTGGGTTTGCTGTAGATCCAGTGGTGTCGCCCCACTGCAAGGAGGAGCAAAGAAAGGAAAAAATAAAATGATAACGGAATGTTCTTAGCATTTCATTTTTTAATCCTGCTGCAGCAGTCCATGAGGGGGCAGGGCAGAGCTGCAGGGGAGGAGTGGTTGAACACTCCTGTGTGCAGTGACTGTTTGGTCGGCCCTCTCGTTTAGCCCAAATCAGTCATGCGCACTTCCCTGTTCTCCATGCAGGTTGCATTACAGTCTGCAGGGAGAACATGCCCACCCGTCCAGCCCCTGGCTGAGCGCCATGTCGCGGTGCTCAGGCCAATCTCAACCTAGGGGTGGGAGCCTGACGGCCTGCTTCCTGCTTCCTGGTCCGACCTGGTGTCGGACACAGGCAAGCTGGAGAGAAGATGCGGGACCCAGCGGGGGCAAGGTAAGTATATTATTTTTTTTTTAAAGCAGCCCTCTACACCAGTGCACTTTACTCAGTAACACACAACTGTACACCAATCCACCATAATCTACTCTTCACCACCGCTCTCTTCCACTGCACTGTACACCAATTTACACTATCCCATAGACTCTATGCTACCAAACTATATGCCGCTGCACCCTACCCTGCACCACTCCACTTCACTCTACTCTGAAACAGTCTACTCTATGCCACTGTACTCTACACCACTGCACTCTATGCCAGTCTACTCCACTCTGCACTACTCCACTCTATGCCACTCCACTCTACGCCACCCTAATCAAACCACTGCACTCTATGCCACTCCATTCTATGCCACTGCATGCTACTCTGCAACACTGCAGCACTCTACATGACTGCATTCAACACCACTCTACTCTACGTCACTGTGCTCTATGCCAGTGCACTCTATGCCACTCTATACCACTGCACTCTACAACACTCTACTCTGCAACACTGCACTGTCTGCCACTGAACTCTACACTGCTAAGCTCTATTCCAATGCACTCTATGCCGCTCAACTCTGCATCATTGCGCTCTATGCCACTGCACTCTGCATCACTCCACTCTATGCCACTGCACTCTATGCACCTCCACTGTGCCCCGCTTTACACCACTGCACTCTCTGCAAATCTACTCTACACCACTGCACTCCATGCCACTCTACTCTACGCCACCGCACTCTATGCAACTCCACTCTGTACCACTGCACTCTACTATGCACCACTCTAGTCTATGCCTCTGCATTTTACGCCAATGCACTCTACACCAGTCTGCTCTACTCTAAGCCACTCTACTCTATTCTGCAGCACTCCACACCACTCCAGTTGACTGTACACTCTTGGGATTTCTCTTTTCTTGCTTACTTGCACAGCACACTTATTTCCTGGGTGCTTAAAATGAATGTTGTAATGCTCCAGTTTGTGCTGTAACCAGGAGACATTCCTTTATTGTCTTTTGCACATTGCACTTTTCTGCTTTTTAGCGCGTCACAGTGCACGTCATAATAACTCTGGCAGACATGTTATGTGCCTTCTGCATTAGGACTCTCCATGTATGACTGTGCCCCACAAATCGTTCTCCAAAGAATACTTTGTGACAGTGACTGAGTCAAACTAAAAGTTAATCCAACGAAAGGTGATAATATTTGAAGCATTTTCGGGATAGCCCACTATTAGCCTGTGCACATTACTCTTCTTTTCAGGCGCTACAAAAATTATGAGGAAGACAAATAGATACTTATTTACTGCCTGATTTGTACAAAACGAAACCAGATAACCAGGATAAATTGTAGCTTCCTCACTTTAATTATGTTATCTTAGTGAAACATTTTACTTCACCAAAACTCTTTTTTCTTCCTTATCACCTATGAAAGCCCATTCAAATATCTGAGTTCAGACTACCGGTTCTACAAAGCTATCACTTTCAATAGGTACTTCTCAATGCAGTGCTATAATGTGCCCTCTTAATGTCAAAACTTCCATGTGGTAAAGAAATACACTTTTTTGCATTTTGAGAAGACTTTATCCTATTTTACATGATGGTTTTGTATGATTTACATAGCATTTTCAGGGTGCGGGTTGTGCATGGGCTTTAAGATACGAAGCAGACCCTTGGCTCGGCTCTGGCTCGGCTCTCCCTGTTAATTTGTTTGCTTGCCCACCTCTAGAAGGACACACGTAATGAGGCTATGCTCTTGAGGAGACACAAACACAATTAGAGGAAGCAAAGACAATACAAACTACCAAATAAAAAACAATTAAATGAGAGTGATAATAAACACCCACCAGTGATAAGTAATAAGCAGACTCCAAGCCCACTACAAGCTGACAATGGGCCTTTTTACAAGACAGCTTGCGTTGTCTGGTAATAAAAAGCTACAATGGTTCTGTTGGGAAAGAACAATTTCTCAACAAAAAGTAGATAAATCATAACGTATCAGACATATTCAGTATGGTTGGAACATAGAAACATGGACAGTATGCGCTTCTAAAAACAACGATTTTACTTATTGTTAAGTAGAGCAATCTTAATATGCATTTACAAGGCTGTCAATAATTAATGCAAAATCGTAGTGACATATAATAAAGTGAAAAGAAGTGCTCAGTGACTGTGGTGCTGAGTGTCATATATACAAGTGTGAGAGTAGATTATGTACAAGTTATCAAAAGAAATTAAGATGAAAAAGTGGTCAGAACAACCTAAAAAACAATGTCTCAGGTGAATAGCACAATTGCTTATTATTTTAAGACCGAAAGACTTGATAAAGCTGAGCCATATCCTATCGTCGATGTTTCGACCCTGACAACAGCGTTGTCAAACAAATGTCAAAGCGGGTCTTCTTCAGAACTAAGGAAAAAGATGGTAATGGTGCAATAATTCCTCAGTTGCAGGCAGGACTGTTTTTGTGCAGAAACAATCTTTATGGCTGTTTTCCTCTTTCTAAGTGTTCTGCAAAATGCAGCACTCTTAGAAAGAGGAAAACACGAGGAAAGATAAAAAATATTTTTCCTTGCTGCACCTCTACCGGGAAGGCATACAATTTTGACACATTCCCAAGTTTACTTGTCTTGGTAAATCTGGGAATGTGCAAAAATACATGTATGGACCCACTGTAACGCCTTCCCAGTGCAGAGTAACGTAAGCCAGGGACTTGCGTTATTCCAGATTTATCAAGCCACGCAGGGCACACAAGTTGGCCTTTGCTTGGCTTGGTAAATCTAACATAAGGATTGCGTTGCCCTTGTGAATCAAGGGCAACACAATCCTTTGATAAATCTGGGCCGCAGTGTGGCTACCTTGCTGCATGTCATCAGCAGGGCACCATGTTTGCTGGCCTTGTCTTTCGCTATATGAATTTTGTTATCAGGGATGTTCAATTAAAGCATAACAAGTTCCAGTTTAGGTTACCAAATGAAAGCCCACAGCTTGAAACATGGAGTCTGGCCAATGTACAGCAAGATAGCAACCTTAAAGATCCCTTACAAAGGAGTGCCTAGAGGATTTGCGGTTTGCAGTGTGCACTACAATGTAAAAATCGCTACCTTATTTAAAGCCTCTGCCAAAAAAGCATGTGAAGCATTGATCATGTGTGCTTTGCAAACATACTGCATATTAGACTAGTCAGGAGTGGACATATCTGGCCCTCTAGGGCTACACTCATGCTAGTGAAAGGGCCAGGCCCATATGTTCTGGACCTGTTTTAGACTCACAATCCGATGGTTATTTTTAGCAGCATGTAAGGGTAGAGGGGAGAAAGTTTGTTACAGTTGCCAAATCAATTCAACAAGACATTATTTAAATACTTAGTAACCACAGACAAATATGTAAGGTTAGTTAATTTATCACAAAGACACAAATAGCTGAAAGTAAAGACACCTCAAGATGAGAGTGTAAAAATACATCGGAATTAGCATAATGCCAAATCTGCGAATAAAGTTGAAGCGGTGCGACATGCGCAAAACAATTAGTTCAAGAAACAGAATGCAGAAGATCAAAAAGCATGAGTCCAAATTCCCCTGCATTCAGAGTTGATGAAAGTAAAGAATTAATCTATCCCTACACTAGCACTAACATGACATCCCTACTTAAGCATTCTCAGGAAAGGATTAAAAGGTGTCAGCATGTGGAGTCTTCCTAAGAAGTCTCTACACCGTCAGTGGGTCGGATAGCATGAAGCTATCAAGACAGAGCTCGTTCCAAGATTGTCTCACTCCAAGGCAGAGAAGAAGTGGCACTTTCCCTACTTACATCGCATCATTACAGGTAATCTTCCCAAGAAGCTTTGCGAGTCACACCATCTGCTCTGAGCACAATCGCATAGGTAACGTTCCACGGGTTAGCGATGTTCCTGAACTGCAACATGTTTACCTTGATTCCCAGGCCTTCTCCAGTGTGAAACACAACAATTTCTCTTATCTGCTTAAGCTTATGATGTACCTCCTTCTCTCCTTGTCTGACCAGTAAAACAAAGATATTATTCTAGCTAACTAGAGTGCTTTTTCCACCTGCAACACTAAACATGAGAAAGAGCAAAATCCCGGGCACACATGAAATTCAAACTGTTAATTTCAGGCTTTCCTCACGTTGGAGGTGGGTCCGCGGACAGGCATGGGCCATCTTTCGCATTGCTCTGGGTGCCAGAATGTGGCCGTAATGTCTTCCTGGTGTGCGGGGTGGATCCGGCCCTTATCGTAAGTGTCGCACGGGTGTCAGCCCTACAGTAACCCCTCTCCCTGGAAACCACAGAGTGACCGGGACTACGGTAGTGAATACGGCAGTGTGACCACGTGCTGTCTATGCCATATCATCATGGACTCCGCTATCTCAGAGCAGAGCTGAATGATTGTTTTTGTGCACCTTAGTGTGAAAAAGACAGTTCATTTAACCCAATCTTTCTCCAGGTTAGTGCATTATTTTAAGCAGAACAGCTCAGAAAAAGAAAGAGGCAAACTTTACTTACTGTTTTGAGATGTACTCGCTTAAAATGAAGAATCAGTATGTAAAAATGGAGAAATATCAGAATAAATTAATTGAGTTCACGCACTGCTGGCACATCAAAAGAGGAGCTTGGCTCCGGACTGAGGAAGGGGAACCCATCATGGTATGGCTGCTGTTGTTTTGTGCTGTTAGTGCATGCGTTTGGCTTCGTAGCAGAAAAGCAGCCAGGAGAGGTCTTATTACCTACAGAGCCCTACAGGTGCAGTGGGAGGGTATGTCCATGCTCTTGCGCAATGTAGGGTTACAGAAAGGGCCCCATCTGTAATACAGATAACACTAGCATACATGTATGTAGTGCCAACGCTATCTTAATGGGGCTTACCCTCATTTACATGGGGCAGGTCTTCATTTAAATGAGGGAAATTCTTTGCCTCTGCACCTCAGCCACATCATGAACCAGTGTGCAGAGGCAAAGAGACCGCCAAGAGGTGCACTGACTACATGCTACAAAGGGTTGACACAAATTTAGTGCCTCCCAACGTGTTCCTCTGAAACAAGGGCAAGTGATAGTTTTTAAACTTGAACTCAGTCAAATTCATCTCTCGTTCCCACCCTCATTACAATGCCATTAGTGAAGTAAGAGGCAAGTCAGTTGTCATGTGCACCCAACATGTGGCCTCGATGTTTTTTAGACCTGGAACAACATTATAGGCTATTAAGTCAAACACAAGAAGTGTTTCTACAGCGCATATCCTGGATTCATGTGTTTGAAGGTGCTCTCATAATGAATAATAAAATAAGGTAGGCTCAGTGAAATGAAATATTTGCCTAGGATCAGACAATTTTGATAAACTGGGGAAGTCAGGATTGATCCTAGATTATCTGATTTCACACTGTGCAATTCAATCACTAGATAGGTATCTCTCTCTCTTTACATCAAACAGACCTTCAAACCCATACAGTGCCACAGTGTTTCACATAATGTTGGCTCTGTTTACAGTGCTCTGGTGAGCAGTCAATGTAACATGGTCACCTAGTGAGAAGCTGATGGCACACTGTGGCAGGGAATGCAAGCTGGAAACCCCTGCACTGAGTGAGTTTTAGGCCCGTCTATCAACACTCTAAGCAGCCAAGGTCTATTAAGGAGTGGCTTTGATTCGATGTATGTCTAATTGAAACATTTGATGTATCCTATTGATTTTGTAATATGATTCGTATACAGCATTAATCAAATTGCCTCAGAGTGATATAATAGGTAGTGCTTTCAATGAGACTCACAGGACTACTGTTTTTTTTTTAGGTCGTACACCAGCATGGCAAAACTATTTTTGACTGATCTTGCCTGCTCACATGAACTACTTAAAATATGGTTTCTCAATACGTCTTCTGATTCTGGTGAGCTATTTTACCTCCGTTGGTGTTCAACAAGTACTGCCAAAAGCATCTCTGTGCCAATGCTTCAGTGAAATCAGGTCTGATGCTCACAGATGACTTGCCCCATGTTTTCACATAGGGCATAAGGTATGACTGTCCTACAGTTTCTTTCTACCTGTCATCTACCTGTTAAATATCATCCTTGTTTTTTGGTCCAATGTTATCACCAAACAAATAAATCATCTGGCCTTCTGTCTACCAGTGGACAGCTTACCTTTCACTTCTCCATGTCAAACCTTCTGTCATTGATCCCTATCTTAAGTAGATTTACTGCGTGAAGGACCTAAGCCATCTGAAACTCGAAGCTTTGGAGGAAACTGTTGGGTATATTCACAAGAATGTGTGCTAAACATCTCCGAAAAATGTTAACACGACTTTACACAGCGCAGCCTATCATGGGAAAATAACCCTGTGTCAACGTGGAATTCACAACACGGCGGAACCATGCGATAGTCCGCCGAAAACGCGGCCAATGTCCACGATACAACCACCGCGACATAGATAAAAACACAAACCCCAATGCGTAAAAAGACGCAATGTGCCCAAATGCGATAAGAAAACAGTGACAACCAGCGAGAGGCCAGCAAAACCCACACGAAATGCAGGAAAAGCACAAGAACAGCATACGGAAAATTCCACTAAAAAACGATATCAACTGCGGAGTACCACGGATGCACCCGGACCGACTGCAGAGGACAACATGAATCCCACAATCCCCACGGAGGAACACCCAGGAATACAGGGCCCATGGAAGGGCAATGAGAAGAATAGAATAGAATAGAATAGAAGAGGCATTTATAAAGCGCATGGCTACCCTGAGGCCTCCCAGCGCTAGGAAACCAGACGACTAGGCAGATCAGATTATACCATAGGAAAAAGGTGCGTTTTCAGAAGCCGTCGAAAAGGCAGGTATTCTTCCTCCATACGGATGGAGTCTGGGAGGGTGTTCCATGTCTTAGAGGCGACATAAGAGAAACAACGACCTCCACATCTCGTCCTGGCAATTCTTGGTACCATAGCGAGGCGCTTATTTGCAGAGCGCAGATGCCTTCTGGGGTGATATGGAAAGACTATCCTTCGAAGGATTAAAGGGCCATTCGCGGCCATGATCTTATGCGTGACACAGAGGGCCTTAAATTTAATCCTTTCCGAGACAGGAAGCCAATGTAGCTGTCTAATTGCCCTTCTTGCTGATTCTCTCCGAGGAATTTTCAGGAGGATTCTGGCCGCACAGTTCTGAACCTTTTGTAGTATACCCAATGTGAACTGGGGGGCTCCTAAATATAACGCATTAGCGTAATCCAAACGTGACAGAATCAGTGCCTGGAGGAGTAGTCTTCTTGCTTGAAACGGGAGAAGGGGCAGAATCTTTCGTGCTGACTTCATAATCCCGAAGCAGCACCCGGCTACCTTCATAGCCTGAGTCTTCATGTCAAGTCTAGTGTCCAGCCAGACTCCTAAGCTCTTGATATGCTTTTTGGGAATCGGCGGGTCTCCCATACACCCAGGCCAAGCCAACGGCATGTCTGGGAGTAAAGGTTTACCAAGCAGCATAAGCTCTGTTTTAATCCCATTCAGCTGGAGACAGGACTTTTTCATCCAAACGGATATTTCCTCAAGGCACCTGGAAAGATTGCTTCCCGGTTGTCCTGCGTCTTTAAGGGAGACGATCAACTGAGTGTCATCGGCATACGTAACAATTTGTATGCCAAATGCCTCTACAATTTTGGCTAAAGGACACATATAAATATTAAAAAGAGTGGGGCTAAGTGATGAGCCCTGAGGCACTCCACTCTTCAAAGGCACAATCCTGGAGGTAACATTCTCCTCGAAAAGCTGGAATGTCCGACCTTCCAGAAAAGAGGCAATCCACCTCAGTGCGGTACCGTTTATCCCCATCTCATGACATCTTGCAATAAGAATTTGATGGTTGACGGTATCAAAAGCCGCACTGAGATCAAGGAGAATTATTGCAGCTGATCCTCCAGAGTCCATAATTTTCCTTGCCTCCTCCACTACGGCAATCAAGGCCGTTTCAGTTCCCTGGCGAGATCTAAAACCAGTCTGTGTAAGGTGCAGGCAGTCATGTTCCTCTAAATAAGTGGAGAGGATGGAATTAACATACTTCTCTGCTATTTTAGCTGTTCCCGGGAGCAGAGAAATAGGGCGATAGTTTGCCATTACCTCAGGATCAGAACCAGGTTTTTTTAACAAGGCCTTCAACATTGCTTCCTTCCAAAGTGGAGGAACCTTGCCTGTTGCCAATGAAGAGTTAATGAGAGTTGCCAATACAGGGGCTACTTCTGAAGCAACCTTTTGCAGCACCGTGGGAGGCGCCTGGTCTTTAGGTGACCCTGATTTAAGTTTATTAAGTAAGGTCGTTGCTATATCTAAATCCAGGGGCGGGAAAGAGACCAAGCTCTGACCACGACGTATTCCAATTTCTTTCGTCAAAGCATCGAGGTCCGCAGTGGCGACTGCCGGAAAGGCTGAGTAAATCACTTGTACCTTGTCCTGGAAGTACTCTGCTAGGTTATTGCAGCGACCTTGTACATCAGTGGGGATCGTTGTGGTGAGTGGAGGGATAGTCAAAGATTTAAAAATTTTAAAAATTTCTCTAGGGGAATTGGGCGCAGATAAAATCTTTTTTTCATAGAAATTGGATTGAGTTTTCGTGATCTCCGCTTTATACCGTTTTATTGCATCGCGATATACTTTCTTTTTCTCAGGTGAAAAGTCTTTCCTCCATTGTCTCTCGAGTTGCTTACATTTCCGTTTAAGGTCTCTCAGTTCCATAGTGAACCATGCAACTTTCTTTGGGCCCTTTTTAATGTCCCTGAGACTTAAAGGGGCTAATACATCTAATGAATTTTTAATCCAGTGATTAAATTGCAGGTTTGCCATTTCCGGGTCAGGGTCGAGAAGGGGGCGTGTTTCTTTGAGCATGGTGGTCCATTCTTCCATGGAAATATTGGACCAATTCCGATTCAAAATTTTGGAATGGTTTTCAACCTTCCTATTCGTTGGTGCTGACCAGGTGAGTGAAATTAAAAAGTGGTCCGTCCAGGGGAGCGGCTGAGGGTCGTCTACCTGGATAAGGGTATTAGTAAAAATCGGGTCCAACAGGTGACCTTTGATGTGCGTTGGGCCTGTCACTTTCTGGGGGAGAAGTAGCGCCTCTAAGGCGTCCAATAATTCCTCCACGTGCATAGCATCGCGGGATTCAAGATGTAAGTTAAGGTCTCCCAGAATAGTGAGATTAGGCAGGGAGCTGACCAAGACAGATATATTATCCACCAAATCCTCAAGAAAAGATCCTATAGCCCCTGGGGGGCGATATATTAACATGCCTGAGAAGGAAGAGGAAGACAGGGTATAGTCACCAGGAAAACCCGATTATTGCCACAGATGAGCCAGAACACCACCACCAACTGTGCGTCACCTCCAACGTGTCATTGTCAACAAAGAGGCAAAGATGGCACACCACCTCGGACCATGTGAATGCCGTCGCATGGCAGAGGAGGACATTGGAAGAGCACAAGAGGCTCTGGACTGATGTGAATGGCAAAACCAAGCAGAAACTTGCTGCCAACACGTAAAAAGCAATGCACCCCGGAGGAAGGGGGCCAGCAGAACATCAGGAGCTGAATGACATGTAGAAGATGGTGGCCACAGTCACCAGTCGGTAGACAGTGGCAGGAGTCGGGGACCTGGACACTGTCCAACATGACTCGACATCACATCAACAGGGTGCACACCGACCAGGGGGTGGGTGGACGGGGGAGACGGGCACAATAGCACACATCACAAATAAGCAGAGCACAGTACACACCCAAAATGACTCAGGATCATGTCCCTGATCCCATGGGAACACTTCAGCACGCACGCAAACACCAAGTAGTCCCACGTACACCATGTGCCCAAAGGGGCACCCACCCAACACGTCACCAAGCATACAACCAACACATGCACACGTGCGAAACACAGCAAACATGCATATACGTCAGCCACACTGACAATGCAAGAGACACCACATGACGAGTAGAATGGCTGCAGTCCAATCACCATGACAATGTGCACGCCACAACACTGAGGTGGCTGAGTGCGGACCACAACCGGAAAGGAGCAGGTCACACTCGGACACAACCACCTGCACAAACAACCCCTGATGTCAACGACACATCTGCAGACAAATCATGCCCAATAGTCACAACTCGACAAAGAGCACAAGTTACCCAAGTCTGCAACATCTCAGCACTGTGGAAGCATAGAACTCACAGGCACACCGCATGAAAGGGACCAGTGGTAGACAAATCAGAGCCGCAGGAGCGAATCACCCACCGTGCAGCATACGCACATAAGTATAAGTGCACCTCAACATTGACAACATCCCAGTACAAACAGCAACACCTCCACAACAGAACACAGGACACAACTGGTGCTGCAAATGTGCACAACATGGCAAATCACATCTGGCACAGCAGGAAACTGTGACATGACAATGTACAAGTACAACCTGTAACCTGCAAATATGTTTTATTCACACATGCTGTGCTTTTGGACAAATATGACGTGCTCATGAGAAGAAATTGTCAATGATGGTGTTCTTACGAGCCATTCCTGCCACAGCTGCAGTGGGATGTGGGCCACCTGCCCCATCGTCACCATCATCGTCTGGTACTTCTGGAACTGGGATCCATGAGGATTGGTGCGTACACAGATGTTGTGCAACACACAACATGCAACGATCATCTTGCACACGATGTCCGGGCTGTACAGGAGCTTTCCACCTGTGCTGTCCAGGCTCCTGAAACGTGACTTCAACACGTCAAATGTGCGTTCAACGATGCCCCTCGTGCGTATGTGGGCCTCATTGTACTGACTCTGGGCGGGTGTGTTCGGGTCTCGGAGGGGTGTCATCATCCAAGGGCAGAGTACATATCCTTGATCACCTGTGACAGTGCAGGGAGAAAAGAGTCAATACTTGGTTTGGCAGGATGAGATGGCAGGCCCACTAATCAAGTGATGCCTTTGCTGGCTGTGTGTGGGGTGAGTGTAAGCCAGCCTTCAGGGAGTAGCTGGTGCTGGCAACAACTGCAACAGTCATCAGGCACTCAGAAATGCAATGTCAGAACAACAAGGGGGGATGACTTGAGTCGCACAGGGCTAGTGGCCCCAGATGCACAGCGGCCAACACGGGCCCATCGCCACGGGGCTGACCTGTAGGAGACTGGGGTAGGGTCATGAGGTCAGAGCAGGGTCTCGTATGTGTCATAGGTGCCTTCTGCGGAGTGTCTTGGGGGAGAAAGGGAGGTCTACCCGCAGGGTATAATGCAGAGGGCACATGCCAGCTGTGTCCAGCAACATGGTGGATATGAATGCCACAGACTCATGCAAGACACCAAGTTCGTACCTGCCTGTTGCTGATGACAACCCCCAGGCCACAGGCTCAGACACCAACAATGTTGCGCCGGAGGCTGACGGTCACTCACGGCGCACAGGGTCAGTGGCACCATGCGTCACAGGCCTGCGATGCGGAATTACGCTTCACTGATCGAAGGGAGTCTGGTGCTGTGGCCGCTGCCACGGACTTGGGGTCACTGCCATTCAGGACTCAGGACACAGTTCCACATATGGGACCTACTGGGATGAAGAGGACGCCGGAGGAGTATGTCAATGAGAAAGGAGTAATGTGGGCCAGCATCGTGGGGTTCAGCAATGGTCTGCGGAGGCTGCAGAGGTCGCAGGACTGGGACTTGGAGCTTGCACCGGCACGTGGTGGGCCCTCTTTGACACACGACGGTGTCGGCAGGTGAGCAGTGCGGCCTTGAAGCGCTGGGGCAGGCAGGCCTGGTCTTGGTATCAGCGTCCTTGGGAGCAGCAGGCACAAAGGGTTGCAAGCCCCGCTGCTCACGGCGTCGGCCTCGTGGCAGATTACGAGGACCTGCCCTGTCAGTGACATTGGCCTTTCCGGGAGAGAACCACGCTCTGCGCCATGGGGTTTTTGTCCACATCCCTGTGCAGCCCTGACGTACCCAGGGCCAACCCACTATGCTCACGCACAAGGGGGTGGGCAGCGAGCGACATTTCCGCCATCTGACCCACGGCCTGGGGTGACATGGTTGCGACCACTGTTCACAACTCTCCAGTCACCAGCAGTTGTGGTCTGCATGGACATATCTGTTTGCATACCCATGTCTGTCCTGCACATCCATGCCTCACATGTCGTTGTGTACATTCACATTCACGGGTCACTTGCATTGTTCACAAATGGCTGCATTCCGCATCTCCACATGTTCAGCTGCTGTGTGGCTGTGGTGCCATGATATAGCTGTATTGTGTGCAGGGGTAGCCCAGGATCACCATGGAGTAGTGTTGTCATGTCTGGTAGGTGGTCATTGTTGATTGACATGTTGTATGTAGTTTGGTCATGTGTGCATTCCCACAGTTGTGCGTTGTGTGATGGTGGCTTTGAGGTGTGTGGTGTGTAGATTTGGCACTTACCAACGAGCAGTCCAGTTCCAGATGTGCCATCCTGGAAGCGCTGGTTGATGATGGACTGTCGGAAGATGTAGGAATCGTGCACACTGCCGGGGTAGTTTGCGACGACATTGGTGAACATTACTCGGTGGTCCACTATTGCCTGCACACTGATGGAATTCGTGTGCTTTCTGTTGCGGTAGTGGTCTGCAGTATCCGCAGGGGGCACAAGTGGGACATATGTGCAGTCTATTGCCCCCAACACTGCCGGGAATCCAGCTATGGTGTAGAAGCCTTGCTTGGTCTCCTGCTGTTTCTGCGCAGTGTCGGAGAAGTGAAGGTACTGGGTTATGAAGCTGATAATGACATCCAGGACAGGTGTGATGAACTTTGATAGTGCTGGATGTGAGACCCTGGCAGTTGTTGGTTGGAAGGTATCAGAGGCCAACAGGTGCAGCATAGCCAGCAGCTTTTTCTGCGGAGGGATGTTGGTTCTCCGCTGTGTTGGGACTGTAAACCTGTGTGCGATGTGGGTCATGATGCGGATGATGGTTGACCTTTTGAGCCTGTAGTGGGCAATGACTTCCTCGGACATTAGATCTGTGAGAGTGGTGCGTTTTTGGTAGGTCCGCTGTCTTTCTCTGCGCTGCCTCTGTGGTGGTCCGGGTCCTGGTGGTGGTGGTGGTCCTGGGGTGGTTGCGGTGGATGTTGTGGCCCTGTTGGGGCTCCGAGCTGCATGATGAGTAGCTCCATTGTGTCAATTGTTCTTCGGGTGTGGCTGTGTGCGGGGCTCAGTTGCCTACTACAGGTAGTTGTCCGGCTTTACACCTGCAGGAGACAGGTGTTAAATACCTGCTGCTACCACAGCTTTTCGTGTGGTTTTGACTCGCATCGTGGATCTGGCAGTTCGTTGTGAAAGTTTTCATGTGTTTTTGCACGGGAACGCCTACTCTGCATCTCATTAGGGTTAGTTGGTGGTGTCCACGTGAAGATACATTTTGGGGCGGTTATCGCGGGAATACTGGCGATGTCTGCAGTTTGCACCGGCTTGTGAATGGGGTGTTAAATCTATCTCCACTTTTGATCCATTAAGGTGGAGATAAATCGGAGATAAGTCCTTGTGAATATCCCCCTATGTGTGTGGGTGCATGTTGGAATGGAGAATCACCTGCATGGCTCTAGAAAGCTTGCTCCCATGTAGTTTTTATTAATGTGCAAGACATAAGTTTTTTCCCACTTTGAACAGGACAATCGTACAAGTTCACTGTAGGATCTGAGATCAAGGTGGACACCTAAAGTACATCACTCTTGAAAGGAGTGATTACTGTCTTCCTTTACTTGTTTTTCTGGGACAGTTGGGGTTGGCAGCTTGATATATAGTGAAGGGAAAAATCTGTTTACATATCTCCTTCAGGGTGGAGATGCTCAGTGTCCCTTAACGGAGATCTTTGACATTCACCTGAGTTAGACTAAGACCTTGTGAATCCTTTATACTGTTAGAGTGCAGAAAGGAATCCATTTGGGCCTCACCATGTGTGGATAGTAACTGTATTTGGTGGAAAGGTTTATGAAAGGCTCCCAGAATCTCGGCTGAGCTGGGAGCATGCACAATTGACATTTCTTCCACATCTCCAGTGTCCTGCTGTAAAAGATTAGCTTCTTGTATTGCTAATTCACAGGAGATGGAAAAAAAGAGAGATTTGAAAAGCAATAGTAGTTATGTTCACAATAATTAATTGATATAGACTAAATATTGAATATATACAATGAACATGAACTGCCCTATTGTCTCAAACTATTCTTTACATTGTTGTTAATGATCATTTGCAAAGTACTGCCAGTTGTGCAAAGAACCCAAGTAAATGTTTTATTTAAATATATTATTTTTCATGCAATCACATCAAATAAACATGGGAACTACTTCTTTTATAATGTGTTGTGTTTTATTCAGAAGCTTGCACATTGCTCTGAATGTATGTATGTTTTGGTATTTCTAAAGCGTGAATCAAGCTGCCTAGCAATTAGCTTCTATTACTGTTGCTAGTATTTCTGCTGCATAATTTAATTATTTTACAAAACCTAATGTGTAGTGTCCCTGTCCCAGTGGAAGCTGCAGAAAGTAACAGTACTCATCAAAACACTGCCTGCCTTCTGGTCTTGCAGTAGTGACTGGTGATGTTTGAAAGTGTTGGGGCTTAATACTTATCCTGAATTGTAGTGAGCCAGTGAAATAAGTGAGCCCAGACCTCTTGTGAGGGGGCTCGGACGGGTTTCTTCTGAGAAAAGTTTGAAAAATTTGGCCAAATGTTGCATTTTTTAAGGCACAATTTTTCCCATAAATGCGCTATAAATCCATAGGCTCTGAAAAAACATTAATTTAATATTCAAGTCCTTTCCTGGTCTGCCAAACTAGTAAAACCTGACCCTCTCCAGGAGTTGACCCCAGTTTTTTTCTAAATGTGCTATGGGTGCCCCATATGTCAGAAATTACCTCCACTGTGCCGGGCCAACATTTTCTCAAGGGTGCCCACTATATTCCATGGATGCCCCCTTATGCCAAAAATTGCATGCAATGTGCCAGTGCCATAATATTGCTATTGGTGCTGACCATGTGTTCTGGTTTTTCAGAGCCAGCATTGTTTCATGATTCTCCAGTTCCTTATGCCATTGTTGTTCTCCCTCTACCCTGAACTACCTCTAGCATGCCAGCACCAGTATTTTGTCATGGATATCCCATAGGCCAAGTATACCTTCGAGTATGACATTGCCGATATTTTGTCACAGGTGCCTGCCTGTTATGCTAAGAATAGCCCTGAGTATGCCAGCACCAGCATTTTCTCATGGGTGTCTCTATCAACCAAGAATTACCTTCGGTATACCAGGGTCAATGGCAATCTCGCAAGCCTACAACTACATTCTCACGCACACTCACTTACATTTGCTCAGTCTCACCTCATTCTCACTGTCACTCATTCCTTCTTGTTTAAGTATTTTTAATGTTTTTTAGTGTATATTTACACATGGTACACCACACTAATATCAACAAATCATTAAATGGTTCCTTTTGCATCACCGTTTAGATTACAACAGTATGATTTATACAATCCACTCAATGCATCGCATGGATCTCCTTAGGGGACAGCACTTCTCAGTAAGTTGCGGGTGAGTGAGTAGGAAGGAGAGGGAGGAAAAGGAGAGACATATTCAAGGTAAAGTTAAATGTTGTTGCGGAAGTACACTTCCCAGTGACAACCTGTGCTCTCAAAAGTCAAAGCTGCTCACGCTATTAGGGTCAGAGAATCATCACGAGCAGTCTTTCTCCGGAGCATGGGCTAACCTCGATGAGGACTGGCCGGAGGATATACCCAGGTCCCAGTTCTGTACTGAAAAAAGGACCCCAATGCTGTAAAATGTTTTTAGCTGATCATTAGGTTAATATGTGAGGTTCTCGTGGACTGCAGCAGTGGCCATGGAATCCATCCAGTCGCCATGGGTCTGTGCTGCCGTCGTTTACCCTTTCCAATGCATGCAGATCTTTGCTATTGCCATGGCCAACGATAGCCAGCGCCGCTCATGGAAGGTCAAGGATGGGGTGGCATGTGTGTCGTGGTGAATTGCCAGTTCGGGTGAGGGAGTAACTGGAATGTCCACCATACTTTGTACAGAGTTCAAGATCTGCTGCCTAAAGCCCTGCAGTCTCGAGCCTTATCATAGTATGTGTACAATATCACCCACCTCTCTGTGCCATCTCCAGCAGGGAGGTGTCTGGTCATTTTGGCTTGGTGCAGTTTATGGAGGGTCCTGTGACAATCCTGCCATATTGTGAAATCGCTCAATTTAAGGCAGGCTTCCCAGAGGAACTTAATGGACAAGGACATTAAGTTTGCCCGGTCCTCATTGGAGAATGTTCTCTGTAGTCGTGTTTGCTACTGCAGTCATTGAGTGGGTATCGAGAATTGCTTCATTATTAAGAGTTCATATAGTCCAGATTTCAATTTTTAATATTGCCTCCCATTTTACCAAGTATCTGTGCAGTGAGGAGGGCAGTGGTCGATGTGTTACCCGAAACTGGTCCCAGAATTCTTGTTTCCAGTCCAGGGAAGACTTGGCTTGGCAGTTTGGGCTGGACTGTTCCCATAAAGAACAGGGTAAAGACTGATTTGCATTTGGCTGAGTCTGACCTGGGGTGGCAATGTGAGCGAAAGAACGATGACGGATTCAACCCAGATCTGTGACTGGGGGTGAGTGTCTGAAAAGTTTCAGTGCTCCGTCCATCATCTCCTTGTGTTTGCATCGAGGTGCTTTGGCCAGCTTGTGCAGTATGCAGGGGCATATTATCAAGCACGGCAGAAAACTGCGGCTAAAGCGGCGATAATGGGCTTGATAATATGCCGCAGAGAATTCCTATAGAAGCCCATGTTGACACCAGGCCATTACAAAAATGGGGTAACCCATGGTGAAAAGGACCTGGGTGAATAGCTGATACCAAAAACAATGGTCCTTGACAATTGATCAATCTATCTGAGACAATATGCTTCGCTTAGTTAATTTGTTTGTCTATTCCTGAGCCCAAAGAGAAAACACATAATTTTGTTTAGGAACAACGGCTCACAATATTCAATAATTAGTTCATATTGAAAAAGGACAACATCCAAAACACTATGAAATTATATACATGCGTTTATTTTAGCAATTTGAGTATTTAGAACAGAACGAGGTTGCTCCAAGGGGAGACGTGCATAAAGGGAAAGTGATAAAGGAGTGAGTGAATGAGACAAGGAATGAAAAGTTACATAGTAGTCAGAGTATTCAATTAATTTTAGACAATGTGGAACGGTTGTGATTCACCGTCCAGAGTCCAAAAAACCTGGTCACATTCATTAGGTACAAAATATTTAGTATATTTCAAAATTAGACCCCATTGGTGGTCTTGCACGGAGGAATGAATATGTGTCCCAGGTAGTTAAGGGTGGGCGTCGACGTTTCGACCCGTCTTGATGGCCTTGAGGATAATTAAGCCTTGGCCGTGCGGGTCTTCATCAGGACCAAAGAGGGGGCAACCTGACTGGAAGGTGGTCTACGCTGAAACAACTGTAACGTTAAAAATTGGTGGATTGTGAGGATGTTGGCCTAATTAAAACATAATTAAAAGGAGGTATCTAGTGTCAATCACATACCTAATTGGTTTAGAATCACAGGACAAATCCGGGATACCAATAAATGGAGGCCTTGAAGTCATAGGTCAATGAGTTCATTCTGGGTGAAGGGAACCATACTAAGTTCAAATTCAAGTTATCAACGGCGACCAACAACGAGAGAAGTTTAATCAGAACACCGTGAAAAATAACTCTAGGGGCCAACAGACTGAGGGGAATAGGCTATAACTGCCGTATGTAGGTAGTAAATGAGCAGGAGTGACATCTTACCGCATCGGGAACCGTTGGCGGTGTGTAAGACGTTAAGCAAAAATTCGTGCTGTAAGCGATGTGTCTGCCAGTTATTCAGAGTTATTCGTCAATACACAGGAGTGAGTCAAGGCTAAAAACAAAATCGAAGGACATGGTCAATAAAGCCTCAGGCTGAGTGGGTAGAGGATCTACGGTGTGAGTATACGGGTAGTAAAGACTTACCCAGTAGACACAGCAAATGTGCAGAGTCACGGAGCGTCTGTCTCAGTTCGCGCCTCAGTGCGAAATGAGCTCAACTGCGGCTTGGTCCGGTTACCAAGACAACCGTATGCCGGTTAGTGACGGTAAGCCCGGAAAGGGTAGAAAGACTAAATTAAGTCGCACGCGGGGTATGAATCCTGATAAGTGTATGCAATGTCTGTCGTGAGGAGAAAAAATCACCATAGCCTCTTGAGTAACAGGAGCATATATCTCCGTACTAGTTGCAAAAATAACGTCGTTGTTACGATCTGGTTACCAAGGCAACTGTTATCCAGGTGTTGGATTAATAACATTGTGACAACCATACACTGGGAAGGACCCATTACCAATTGGAGCACTTAACAACAAACATTGGACACATTAAATTACAACATTTTGGATGTACGAGTAAGATAACTTAGTGACATACAGACAATACATAAAACAACAATGTAGGTTAACAAGTCATATATCCACATATATTGACAGTTTCAAAACAGTAATGCATTTATCAAGCAAACCGGCGTCCAGTTGCTCTCGAACAATGGTTAGTGTTGATAAAGGAGCCCTTTATACAAGAACTCAATTATTATGGGTATAGGACCACTAAAGGAGGGATACAGTCTATCTGTGATTCATAATGGAGACTTGTTTGTTGGTTTCCTCAAGCTCGTTCAAACCCCTGGTGACCGTGTCTAAAGAATGGATCCATCTGTATTCCCGTTTGTACAGAATATCAGTGAAGTCCCCACCTCTTGGGTTGGGCTTTACTTTTTCCAGGACCCACCATCTTAAGCTGTCCGCTGCATGTTCAAAATTGGTGAAATGTTCTACTAAGGGTGCACCGGGTGTCTTGCAGCGAATGCGGCTGCAATGTTGAAGTATCCTGCATTTAACCTTCTGGACAGTTTGGCCTACATATAAAAAGTCGCACGGGCAGGCGATTGCATAGATAACCCCAGATGTGTTACAGTTGCTATGTTCTTTTAATTTGTAGATGTGGTTGTTATGTGAGAATTCGTTGATGGTTCTGGTTAAAGCACAAGCTCTGCATGAACCACACTGATGGTGTCCCATAACCGGGGTGCCCCATAGTGTAGTCTGTCCTACCGTTTGACTGGAAGGTAGTAGGGATTTGATCAAATGATCCCTGATATTCTTGCCTTTTCTGAAGGCGTGTAGAGGGGTGGGCATGTTCCCTAGTTCGTCAGCCACTAGGTGCCAATGCTGGTTAATGGCTTTTTTAATGGCATTACTTTTAGTATTGAACGTATTCACACAGACCAAACGTTCCTCATTGGTCTTGTCTTTAGTTTTAGGGGTTAACAAAAATTCCCTGTGGTTATGCCACGCACGTTTACGTGCTTTCTTCAGGAGTCTGATAGGGTAGCCACGGTCTATCAATCTGGACAGTAGGCCTGCTGATTCTTCCCAGAAATGTTCTTTTTTTGAACAATTTCTACGGATACGTAAAAACTGTCCAAAAGGTAAATTATCACGTAAATTGCGGGGATGGTGGCTTGAGTAACGCAGTAGTGTATTTCTTTCACTGCTTTTCCTAAACAATGTAGTGTATAGTTTACCTGATTCCGGGTCTGATTTGATTGTAATGTCAAGGAAATCGATATGAGATCTACTATAATTCATCGTGAATTGTATATCAGGTGAACATGCGTTCAACCAAAGATGGAATTTTTTAAGATCCTCTTCATCCCCTCGCCACAGGAATATAATATCGTCGATGTATCGACGCCACAGTGCTATACACTCACTATATGGGTTAAGTGGATTGAGGACATATTGATGTTCAAATTCACTCATGTAAATAATGGCCAGATTTGGGGCGAAGCTGGCCCCCATCGCCACGCCTTTAGTTTGTATAAAGAATTGACCCAAGAAGGTGAAATAGTTTTGAGTCATTGCAATTTTGAGTAATGATACAATGAATTCAGTAGGAACCAGATGGGGTGCAGGTCTGACATTGAGTACAGATTCAATAGATTCGAGGGCTGCCACTTGTGGGATGTTAATATAGAGGGCAGTTATGTCCATGGTGACTAATAGGTGAGTGTCAGGGTCATATGGATGTTCATCCAGGAGTTGTATAGTATGCATGGTATCCCTTAGATAGGTCGGGGTCTGTTCCGCAATGGGCTTTAGAAATACATCAACGTACTTGCATAGAGGTTCTAAGACCGAACCACAGCCAGATACGATTGGCCTACCTGGGGGATTTTGCATCCGTTTATGTATTTTAGGAAGGGTATATATTGTGGGTAATCTGGGATGTTTATTATTCAAGTAGTCATGTTCAAGTTTGTTGACAAAACCTTTTTCTAGAGCGGTGCTAGTAAGGATCCTTATAGCCTTACTAATGTCTAGAGTGGGGTCTCTGCGTAGTTTCACATAGTTCCCTGCTACAGTTAACTGGGAATCAATCTCTCTTTTGTAATCCTCCGTATTCTGTATGACAATAGCACCGCCCTTGTCCGCGGGTTTAATCACGATGTGGGGATTATTCTTTAGTGTATCCAGGGCTGCACGTTCTTGTTTGCTTATGTTGTATTGGACATACTGTCTGTTAGTCAGTATGCTGTCTACATCTCTCATTACCACCTGTTCATACGCCAGGAGTTTATGAGGCATAAGGGACATGGCCCCTAGGGTTATTTTTCACGGTGTTCTGATTAAACTTCTCTCGTTGTAGGTCGCCGTTGATAACTTGAATTTGAACTTAGTATGGTTCCCTTCACCCAGAATGAACTCATTGACCTATGACTTCAAGGCCTCCATTTATTGGTATCCCGGATTTGTCCTGTGATTCTAAACCAATTAGGTATGTGATTGACACTAGATACCTCCTTTTAATTATGTTTTAATTAGGCCAACATCCTCACAATCCACCAATTTTTAACGTTACAGGTGTTTCAGCGTAGACCACCTTCCAGTCAGGTTGCCCCCTCTTTGGTCCTGATGAAGACCCGCACGGCCAAGGCTTAATTATCCTCAAGGCCATCAAGACGGGTCGAAACGTCGACGCCCACCCTTAACTACCTGGGACACATATTCATTCCTCCGTGCAAGACCACCAATGGGGTCTAATTTTGAAATATACTAAATATTTTGTACCTAATGAATGTGACCAGGTTTTTTGGACTCTGGACGGTGAATCACAACCGTTCCACATTGTCTAAAATTAATTGAATACTCTGACTACTATGTAACTTTTCATTCCTTGTCTCATTCACTCACTCCTTTATCACTTTCCCTTTATGCACGTCTCCCCTTGGAGCAACCTCGTTCTGTTCTAAATACTCAAATTGCTAAAAGAAACGCATGTATATAATTTCATAGTGTTTTGGATGTTGTCCTTTTTCAATATGAACTAATTATTGAATATTGTGAGCCGTTGTTCCTAAACAAAATTATGTGTTTTCTCTTTGGGCTCAGGAATAGACAAACAAATTAACTAAGCGAAGCATATTGTCTCAGATAGATTGATCAATTGTCAAGGACCATTGTTTTTGGTATCAGCTATTCACCCAGGTCCTTTTCACCATGGGTTACCCCATTTTTGTAATGGCCACCTTTGTGCAGGCAAGTCCTGCGAGGGTTTAATTGTCTAATTGTTTAATGTTTGTGCTTTTTGAATTGTATAAACTGTTGGTTGATATTGTTCTGTTCACACCATTGACAGTATACAGATAAAATCTCAAAACAAGAAAATCTACTATGTCAGAGAGGGAAACACTGTCATATAGCGAGGACTACATTGATAAACTATTGCAACTACAAGGAGGTAACACCTTCCTTGGTGGCACCACCACGAGTATAGACTTGACTCTTAATGAAAAAGTGTCCAAGCTAGAACGGCTTGAGAAGAAACTGATTAGGACAAGATTACATGGACATACTTTGGCTAAATATCTCCAATCAAATGTTATCCCTGTGGGACTACAAGTAAGAAACGAACCAGCAATCTTTCTTGACAATCCCAAATTTAAAGAGAATTTTAGTTTTGTGTCAAATAACTGGTCTAGGCACTGGATGGTGCTTGGTATAGAAACAGCAGTAGAAGAGGTACAACGTCTGATTAAGGAAATTACTGACTTAAAAAAGGAAATCATTGAAGACAGGACTCTAGTCAATGCCAAAGAGGCATTAGAGAGATTAGAACGCACCATCCAGGATTTTGATACATACACACAGGCGACAAAGCTAGACAAAGTGACCAGGGACATCAAGTTCTATGATAAGAAGATCACTTATCCATACCTACAGGAGGGTTACTATATAAGGGAGCAGCAGGGTACCTACTCCAGTAGAGGCAGGAGTGGCTTCAGAAGGTATACTACCTTCTCAGGCTCTTCCTTTGGCAGCAGTTCGGGGAGCGATACTGAACGTCCAGGACCCAGTGGAGCAACACCCACTGTAGGTCCGAACCAATCAATCCAACAACCCCCTTTTTTACCAGAGGAACCATGGTGGGGCCAACGAGGACGAGGCCGCCCCTGGGGGAGAGCCAGGGAGAACAGGGGACAAACATGGAATCAAGGGAGAGGCCAGACAAGGAGACAGGCCCACTTCCAACAGGAAACACATGGCGAGATTCAAACACGCCGGCAGCACTACAGATGGTGATCCGTAAATCGGATAACCCCGTCATCAATCTGTCAAGTTACAGACTGGAACCCAACGAACAAGGAATCCTGGAAAAGGGTTTGTCCTTTGTTCCGACCAATATGCCCAACAACTTCAACTTGAAGATTGAATTACACCAATTCTTTCGCAAGTTACGTCTAAAATATCATTTCATGAAAACTCCTAGCAACCCCATTTTTTTCTGCAAGTGGATTACGACCACCATCCAGATTTAATCCTCCCATGTCCCTTATGCCTCATAAACTCCTGGCGTATGAACAGGTGGTAATGAGAGATGTAGACAGCATACTGACTAACAGACAGTATGTCCAATACAACATAAGCAAACAAGAACGTGCAGCCCTGGATACACTAAAGAATAATCCCCACATCGTGATTGAACCCGCGGACAAGGGCGGTGCTATTGTCATACAGAATACGGAGGATTACAAAAGAGAGATTGATTCCCAGTTAACTGTAGCAGGGAACTATGTGAAACTACGCAGAGACCCCACTCTAGACATTAGTAAGGCTATAAGGATCCTTACTAGCACCGCTCTAGAAAAAGGTTTTGTCAACAAACTTGAACATGACTACTTGAATAATAAACATCCCAGATTACCCACAATATATACCCTTCCTAAAATACATAAACGGATGCAAAATCCCCCAGGTAGGCCAATCGTATCTGGCTGTGGTTCGGTCTTAGAACCTCTATGCAAGTACGTTGATGTATTTCTAAAGCCCATTGCGGAACAGACCCCGACCTATCTAAGGGATACCATGCATACTATACAACTCCTGGATGAACATCCATATGACCCTGACACTCACCTATTAGTCACCATGGACATAACTGCCCTCTATATTAACATCCCACAAGTGGCAGCCCTCGAATCTATTGAATCTGTACTCAATGTCAGACCTGCACCCCATCTGGTTCCTACTGAATTCATTGTATCATTACTCAAAATTGCAATGACTCAAAACTATTTCACCTTCTTGGGTCAATTCTTTATACAAACTAAAGGCGTGGCGATGGGGGCCAGCTTCGCCCCAAATCTGGCCATTATTTACATGAGTGAATTTGAACATCAATATGTCCTCAATCCACTTAACCCATATAGTGAGTGTATAGCACTGTGGCGTCGATACATCGACGATATTATATTCCTGTGGCGAGGGGATGAAGAGGATCTTAAAAAATTCCATCTTTGGTTGAACGCATGTTCACCTGATATACAATTCACGAGGAATTATAGTAGATCTCATATCGATTTCCTTGACATTACAATCAAATCAGACCCGGAATCAGGTAAACTATACACTACATTGTTTAGGAAAAGCAGTGAAAGAAATACACTACTGCGTTACTCAAGCCACCATCCCCGCAATTTACGTGATAATTTACCTTTTGGACAGTTTTTACGTATCCGTAGAAATTGTTCAAAAAAAAGAACATTTCTGGGAAGAATCAGCAGGCCTACTGTCCAGATTGATAGACCGTGGCTACCCTATCAGACTCCTGAAGAAAGCACGTAAACGTGCGTGGCACAACCACAGGGAATTTTTGTTAACCCCTAAAACTAAAGACAAGACCAATGAGGAACGTTTGGTCTGTGTGACTACGTTCAATACTAAAAGTAATGCCATTAAAAAAGCCATTAACCAGCATTGGCACCTAGTGGCTGACGAACTAGGGAACATGCCCACCCCTCTACACGCCTTCAGAAAAGGCAAGAATATCAGGGATCATTTGATCAAATCCCTACTACCTTCCAGTCAAACGGTAGGACAGACTACACTATGGGGCACCCCGGTTATGGGACACCATCAGTGTGGTTCATGCAAAGCTTGTGCTTTAACCAGAACCATCAACGAATTCTCACATAACAACCACATCTACAAATTAAAAGAACATAGCAACTGTAACACATCTGGGGTTATCTATACAATCGCCTGCCCGTGCGACTTTTTATATGTAGGCCAAACTGTCCAGAAGGTTAAATGCAGGATACTTCAACATTGCAGCCGCATTCGCTGCAAGACACCCGGTGCACCCTTAGTAGAACATTTCACCAATTTTGAACATGCAGCGGACAGCTTAAGATGGTGGGTCCTGGAAAAAGTAAAGCCCAACCCAAGAGGTGGGGACTTCACTGATATTCTGTACAAACGGGAATACAGATGGATCCATTCTTTAGACACGGTCACCAGGGGTTTGAACGAGCTTGAGGAAACCAACAAACAAGTCTCCATTATGAATCACAGATAGACTGTATCCCTCCTTTAGTGGTCCTATACCCATAATAATTTAGTCCTTGTATAAAGGGCTCCTTTATCAACACTAACCATTGTTCGAGAGCAACTGGACGCCGGTTTGCTTGATAAATGCATTACTGTTTTGAAACTGTCAATATATGTGGATATATGACTTGTTAACCTACATTGTTGTTTTATGTATTGTCTGTATGTCACTAAGTTATCTTACTCGTACATCCAAAATGTTGTAATTTAATGTGTCCAATGTTTGTTGTTAAGTGCTCCAATTGGTAATGGGTCCTTCCCAGTGTATGGTTGTCACAATGTTATTAATCCAACACCTGGATAACAGTTGCCTTGGTAACCAGATCGTAACAACGACGTTATTTTTGCAACTAGTACGGAGATATATGCTCCTGTTACTCAAGAGGCTATGGTGATTTTTTCTCCTCACGACAGACATTGCATACACTTATCAGGATTCCAACCCCGCGTGCGACTTAATTTAGTCTTTCTACCCTTTCCGGGCTTACCGTCACTAACCGGCATACGGTTGTCTTGGTAACCGGACCAAGCCGCGGTTGAGCTCATTTCGCACTGAGGCGCGAACGGAGACAGACGCTCCGTGACTCTGCACATTTGCTGTGTCTACTGGGTAAGTCTTTACTACCCGTATACTCACACCGTAGATCCTCTACCCACTCAGCCTGAGGCTTTATTGACCATGTCCTTCGATTTTGTTTTTAGCCTTGACTCACTCCTGTGTATTGACGAATAACTCTGAATAACTGGCAGACACATCGCTTACAGCACGAATTTTTGCTTAACGTCTTACACACCGCCAACGGTTCCCAATGCGGTAAGATGTCACTCCTGCTCATTTACTACCTACTTACAGCAGTTATAGCCTATTCCCCTCAGTCTGTTGGCCCCTAGAGTTATTTTTCACGGTGTTCTGATTAAAATTCTCTCGTTGTAGGTCGCCGTTGATAACTTGAATTTGAACTTAGTATGGTTCCCTTCACCCAGAATGAACTCATTGACCTATGACTTCAAGGCCTCCATTTATTGGTATCCCGGATTTGTCCTGTGATTCTAAACCAATTAGGTATGTGATTGACACTAGATACCTCCTTTTAATTATGTTTTAATTAGGCCAACATCCTCACAATCCACCAATTTTTAACGTTACAGGTGTTTCAGCGTAGACCACCTTCCAGTCAGGTTGCCCCCTCTTTGGTCCTGATGAAGACCCGCACGGCCAAGGCTTAATTATCCTCAAGGCCATCAAGACGGGTCGAAACGTCGACGCCCACCCTTAACTACCTGGGACACATATTCATTCCTCCATGCAAGACCACCAATGGGGTCTAATTTTGAAATATACTAAATATTTTGTACCTAATGAATGTGACCAGGTTTTTTGGACTCTGGACGGTGATTCACAACCGTTCCACACTGTCTAAAATTAATTGAATACTCTGACTACTATGTAACTTTTCATTCCTTGTCTCATTCACTCACTCCTTTATCACTTTCCCTTTATGCACGTCTCCCCTTGGAGCAACCTCGTTCTGTTCTAAATACTCAAATTGCTAAAATAAACGCATGTATATAATTTCATAGTGTTTTGGATGTTGTCCTTTTTCAATATGAACTAATTATTGAATATTGTGAGCCGTTGTTCCTAAACAAAATTATGTGTTTTCTCTTTGGGCTCAGGAATAGACAAACAAATTAACTAAGCGAAGCATATTGTCTCAGATAGATTGATCAATTGTCAAGGACCATGTTGACACCAGAACACGGGCTTCTATGGGAATTCTCAAGGGCCTATTATCAAGCCCATTATCTCCGCTTTAACAGCAGTTTTCTGCCGCTAAAGCGGCGATAATTGTAACGCCGTTTCTTGACAAAATGCCCCCAAGTGTCTCAGTGGTAGGTATTGCCAAAATTGTTTCCTGCATAGACGGACTTCTGAGGCAAGGGTCTTGAAGGATTTTACAATGCCTGATAAATAAATTAACTGAGAGTGTGACTTCCCTGTGTGTCCCAGTCTTTTTACAAAAATGGTTGGTCATCTATTCTTAATGCTGTGTTGTTCCAGATTGGTGCGTCAGTATTTAAAAGACCTTGCTCCAGAAGGGTTTTGTGTGTTTTTAACTATATCCAGAATGTCCCATTTATGATGGGATTTTATGGTTCACTCAGAAATACGTGCCTTTGTAGAGGGTATTACTTCAAGTTGTTTCTCGTTGTTGCCTTTCCATAAGAATCCAGTGAAGTAAATCTGTATAGGAGTGAAAGTAGTATGATCATTGCGTTAGATGGTTTGCTCTGTAGTACATGTTGGTATGAAGCATTCAGAGGCCGCCTACCATTGTCATCACATAGAGGCGAATCATAGCCAATCTCGGCGTGGTGGGACTCAAGATGTATTTCCTGATTGAATCATCTATAGATTTCAAAACAGTCCATATTGGGAGCTGTAACATACCACATAGGTAATTGAACCTGGGGGCCACCACCATCTCATTCATTCTCATTCACTTGACTTACTCATCCATTCTCACTTACTCGCTTGCACTCACATTTACTTGAACACTCTCCTTCATTTTCACTCATTTGCACTCACTTCCACTCACCTTTACTCTCAATACCTCTCAATGTTGCTTATTCTCACTCACTCTGACCCACTAATCTTCACTCACAGTTACACTCAATTACTCACTATCACCCAGTCTCCCTCACACTCATCCTCACGTATTCATTGTCTCTCACCCCCTCTTACTTAGTCAATCTTTTACTCACTCATTATCACACACTCTAGATCACTCAAACTCACATATTCAATCTCACTCCTTACAAACACATTCAATCACACAAATGTGCTCTCCTTTATTGAAACACTCCCCTGCATGCATGCACACAGCATACATTTAAAGCTATTTTTATTACTTACTTCAGCTGCTAGAGAAGGTCTAGTTTCAGCTCATGGTGCTATGTATTTTCTATTACAAAGAAAATATCTCCAGAAAAAGGAGTCTATTCCAAAACCCTTCAATGGTTTAGTTCTTTCTTAAAAAATAGAACTCAGAAAATACAACTGGGTTCTTTTACTTCTAATCCAAAAACAATCAATTGTGGAGTCCCGCAGACATTGTTGTTAAATCCAACCCTCTTTAATGTATGTGTTTCACAATTAGCCAAGATCGGGAAGAAATGGGGTTTCAATATTTGTTCCTATGCAGATGACACACAGTTGCAGTTTCTGATAGCAATAGGAGAAAGATACGAGGACACCAGTGACAATTTATCAATTGTCTATCAGAAACCGCGTATTGGATGACAGAGCATTGTTTGAAGTTGAAAGCATAGAAGTCTGAGATACTACTCTGTGGGGGAACACATTTAATCTGGAATTCATACTGGTGGCCTCAGTTGCTTGGCACTGTACCAGAACCCAAACGGGTTGTAAAAAATCTGCGCATCTTGATAGACAGTGCACTAGCCATGCAAGACCTAGTAAAAGCAACGTGCGGCAAATGTTTTGCGATGCTAAAATGTTTAAGGAGACTTTTTAAATGGATCCCGGATAATTGGAGGAAAACCATAGTTCAGGCCTGGATAACAAGTAGACTAGACTATAGGCATGCTTTATAAGTTGGCATGGCAGATTACTTGTTCTCACAACTGCAGGTTACCCAAAATGCAGCAGCTAAGCTAGTCTGTAACAAGAACAAATTGAGCTCGGCATCAGAAATTTTGGAGGTGCAACATTGGTTGCCAATATGCCAAAGAGCTATGTTTAAGCTACAGCGCCATGCACATGGAGCATTACACATGATTAGCCCCAAAATCCTGTAGGACAAAGTTAACTTTTATTCACCTTTGTAAGAACTGAGATCTCGCAGTCTCGCTCTGGCCAAAACTAGGAAAGTAAAGAAAGTTAGAGCAGGAGGTCGCTCCTTCTCCTTTCAGTCAGCTGTACAATGGAATAAACTTCCATTAGACCTATGGCTCACTAATGACCAATTTGGGGTTTAGGAAGAAGATGAAAACATGGCTGTTCAGGACCTAATGCTGTGGACCTCCACAATGATAGGAGCTATAACTAGCAGTGTGACATCCCTTGGGATGCATTTTGCGCTTTACAAGTACAATAAATAAATGACACCCATAGTGAATAATTGGTTATTCTCCAGTAGTGTAATAAAAATGGCAAGATAACCAGGTGGGTGAAGCCCTGACGCCCATAAGGATAAGCTGCCCCTCTGTTCTTGCCACTGATATTGCCAGCATTGAGCCCATGAGTAACAAAGATAGTGCAAGTGGTCATCAGAGATGCACCACTGCAACCCCCTAAATGCTGTCCATGTGGCTTACTGTCTGGGCTGAATCCGCATCTGTACATGTGCTGCTTCATGGGCCTCCTTTTGCCATGGATCGGGCATGACCAGATCATGCAGTGGCCAAGCAGTATTTGAATGGAGGAGCCCCATAAAAACGTAACAATGCAAGAGAGCTGATTATTCAGATCTGGAAATAAATATTAGGCAGCCTGACCAGTAGTTTGTTCCAGGATCCTCTCTAGCCTACATTTTTATTGCACACTCATGAACCAGAGAGACTTGAGTTCCAGGAGTAACACTCTACTGGTGGCTGTAGTCTTTAAGAAGTGAGGCGAACACTTTGATCCAAGAACTCTTTAACATTGAGTTTTTCTTCTGTGAAAATCTAGTGCTTAGTGCTGAGATGCTATAGCAACAGTTAGACTCCGTTCTCTTGGCAGGAAGGGTCTAGATGGACCTGGTTCTTTGCTAACCTATATTGTGTATAGTATTCAATGTTATCTGTAATAAAGTACTTTCTTTCTTTATAAACTAAAACACAGATAAGAGCAATACTTATTTTGACCTGGTAGTTGCTGGTAGGCACCACCTGAATCAATGTTAGGTGAGGTGATTACTTTATTTTTGTCTCACACATAGCAGTCCAGATTGTCAAGGATTAAAAGAAAACAGTCTGGTAAAAATGGTCTTGTTATTCTACTGGCTATAATAAATTGCTAACAGCCTTGTACCACCTTGTGACAGAATCACAAACTACAGCTTGCCACTTAAAAAAGATGGTGCTAGACACTAAGCAATAACAATTAGCATTTATATGAAGCTCATGGTATATTGTGACCTAAACAGTATTGTAGTTGATTGCATTGTGACCAGCCATAATCCGAATACTATTTCAATCACAATAGAAGGTTTCTATGAATTAGTGGTGCACTCCAGTGATGGGCAGAGGCCTCCTAATAAAATTGGGCACCTGCACTTTTTTTTTGTAAATTAAGCACAGGGTGGAATTGTAACCTTATTGAGTCATATAACTGTGCTTTATTGTGTCCTGAGTGTCCACCTCACACCATGTTTTGAGTAATTCTTGGAATGTTCTGCCTAGTTACCATTGAGAGTCAACTGCTAAAGGGTCAAATTCAGTTTGGGGTTCAGTTGTACGGGACACCAGTGGTTAACAACTCCAATTGTTACAGTTAGAGGCCAATAACCTATGACTTCTCTTGTACTTCAGCAACCAGATTTTGCAGTGCAATACCATACCTTTTTACAACAAGCTACCTTTATAGGCTGAGCAGTGCAATTTAAATAAACAAGCCAGCTCCACTCTAAAGCTGATGAAGAGAACCAGGAGGTAAAAAGTTAATTACCTTCAGTAACACTCTTTATCAAGGACACACTATGTACTCACAGATTCCTCAACATGTAAATCCACAAGGTACCAGGCTGGATTCTGAAACCCTTGCAATAGCTCCCCAGAGCTGACAGATGTTGTTGTTAAATTCAGGTCATAGTTTATGATCCCCACCTGGAAGTATAATTATGGACGTGGCAAAATGACTATCCCTGTGGACTTTGTAGTCTTAGTATTAGTAAATGGTGAAGAAGTGGACTGAAGCCCATGTAGGAAGGTGTAGTATTATGTAGCGATGCTGTAGACTTCACTATGCAACATTCTCAAAATACCCGAGAGGGTCCTTGGTTTCACAATAATAAATCCTCTGCTTAGTCCTGGTAGAGTGGCAAAGCGCTGTTAGACTTTACTAGAGGAACATGTGTGCAATGTTGTCCTGGCTGTCCTTGGTACTGAGGCAGGAGCCGTAGGGGAGCTGGTTTTACCACCAACATAGTGCTGGTGAGGAAACTGGTGCAAAGAGTCAACAACCGGCCACTGCTGTGGTCAGATGAAGGTGTTGCAGTGTTCCCTCAAGTTGCAGTGTCGAGTAAAGGTGGTGGTTGCCGGACTGGCCACAAACAAGCCTTGGCAGCGATAAGCTCAGCAAGAAGTTATCTTGATGTCTGGAGGAAAACTGTAGCTGCCTGAAACTTACTGAAGGTCAGTACTACATTTCCCACAATACACTGGACCATCTAATTTCGAGTGATCCCTCAGTGGGCCTGCAGGCCAGCGATTCTTTGGTTCCAGTACATGATCCTTCCTGCGGACTGCAGGATACTAGTGCCACTAGTCTAAGAGAGTCTGGAGTTGCCTTTGGCTCTCAAAAGAGGCCCTCTGTCTTGAGAAACCAGTCTTTGGTCCGGGACAAGTCGCGGTCATGCAGTTTCAGGATGGTTGCCACAGGTGCAGAGTATCCCACCTTTTATATGTGAAGCTCCAGTTGTCGCAGACTCTGGTCTCTTCTGTGTCCTTTGTTGCAAGTCAAATAGGAACTGAGGTTCTGGTGCCCCTTAAATTAGAGATATAAGGGCGCTAGGGGTGTGGTCCAAGTGGCCAATGGGCTACTAGCCTCAGTCGCTAATCTGCCACTGAGGTGACCACATCCGGGGGTGTGCGTCACCTTTTATACTTAGAACCCTCTATTCTGCCACTTGTAAACATGGCAGAAACCTTCCTTAGCTGTACAGACCAGGCAGCCCACCCTAGAGATGTGGCTAGCCTTCTTGGAGTGTATACCCCCTCACTACATAATTTTCCCGCCGGCCCAGGTGAAAATATCCCTGTGGGCGGGAGGGGCTGTTTTCTCCTTTGAGAGGCAGCCTAATTGAATATCACAGACAGTGTAAGCTTTGAAACTCACCACCTTGATGTTCACCTCCCCAGCCATGCTGTCAGGGAAGGAGGTGTGAACACCTTCCCATCCAGGCCATTGTTTCTTACTCCTGAGAGAGTTCACACCTCCTGGCTGGGGGTCATATTTCTGTCTTGGCAGCAGTAGCTGAGGGCTGACAGCCAGAGCACAGGAAAGGCTAGGGCAACCAGATTAGAAACCTCTAAAGTAGCCACCTGGGTGCATGCCGCTTTGATCTCAACATGAGACTCATGTCAGGGGTGATAAGGCAAGTTGTTTGATACTAAACATGATACATTTTGGCGGTTCCATAATGAAGCTGCCAACATTGGGGGAGCCCGATTACCAGCCCATGTCATCCTATGGACTGCTGATCCCTTAAAGTACCCCTTAATGGAAAAGGCTACTTTAGGGACACATAAGCTTGCACGCATATGTACTCACCTTTAATATAATGCACCCTGTCCCCTGGGCTCAAGAGGTCTTCCTTAGGGGTGACTGGCATATATTAAAAATAGTGTATTTACCTTGCCACACATGGTGAGGGCAAAGTTGAGTTCAAGCAGTTTTCACTGCTCCCGCAATATGCAATGGCAGGACTGAAGTCATCTGTTTACTTGGTCTCTCAGACTGGCACAAACAGTGCTTCAGGACCTGTTGACCCCTGTAACTCCCATACTATGGGTACCACTGGTACCATTAACTAGGGGCTTATAAGGGGGCTAAAGCCCTTGCCAATTGGGGAAAGAACTTATAGCTCACTTATACCATTAGCATTGGCAACAGAAATAAGGAACATTATCTTCAGTGTAAGAAGCTTCAATGAAAAATTGTGCATAGGCTCAAATGGTGAATACATCCAAAAAGTGAGCACCATGTCAGGTCCCACTGGGGCAAGATGAATAGAAAAGCGTGGGAGGTTTCTTTATTGGGGCCTGGGTGTGGTCCCCTCCTTTTTGGTTTGTTGCACCAGAGCCGGGACCCATAATATTTTGATTCAATTTAGCCTGGCCGCAGACAGTGCACTGCTTTCATTTCGACACGCCCGGGCTGAGTTTGCAAGTTTCTGGAGAGTGAGGGCGAACAATGGAGGGTGGGGCTTAATGACTGATTGACACACACAGGTCCAGCTGGGCCTTGGAGTGAAGAGCGCATGTCAGGCTAGACAGGTGCCTTGCTGTGTACAGCCTGACGTGCGACGTGAACCCTCTCCTATATGCACAATGTTAGGAGCCTGGGGGTGACAGCCGCAACCCCCAAGTCTCCTAAGGAGCGCTAGGTTCGCCTGACCGAACCAATCCTCATACTGCCCACATGCTGTTTACTAAAATAAACAGCAAGGGAGCAGCGTCTAGATTGGCTCAGAGTCAGGAGACGCAGGGGTGGGAATGGAGGGACGAGCTCTACACTGATGAACGAAGCATGTTCGCAACTTCCATGAGCAACGCACGCTGCGCCAGGAGGCGGTTCATGATTTAGCAAATCATTGTGCCGTCTCCAGGCCAGTAGTTTTCAAATTGCATTGTTATTTACTTCTGTTCCAAAAATATGGTGTCAAAAATCCAGCCAGGCAGGCACCTTGGGTGGTGAAGCTCCAGGGACTCCGAAAATGATGAGCCCGCCCTCAGGATGACAATGGCCGGATGCTTGGCTCCGGGAGATACCATCTGCAAAGTGGTGTTCCTAAATCAATATTGCCGCGTTCAAGTGGTTCCTAATAGGATTATCACACCCACTTTCACAAAAAATATTATGAAATGAAAAGTACGTTTTCCAACGAGATGTCATTCTGAAAAGCAGTCGCCACTGCAGAAATGTGTTATTACACTAATATTATTTGCTCTCCAATGAACTGCAATGATCTCTCGCATTATATGCCCGCCTTCGTTGAAAGCGTCTGACCTTTCCACTCCAGGGAGGAGATGTTCACGCTAAAGTCCTTCCAGGTCTCATCATAGAAACGCATTAGATTGAACTTTACTGTCTAGCTCTGCTCTACCCACAGGGCTTTGGTGCGCTTTAAAGAACACCAATTCCAAGAGTGTTGGGGTGGTTTTGAAGTGGGGAGAGACGTCCAGGGTAAGGGAGATGGGGACTGGGATGGGCCCTGGAGCAAACAAGAAAATGGGTAATTTGACGCCCTTAGGGATAGTAAACTGCCGTAATTACCAGGGTGCAATGTGCCCCTGAAAGCTCTGGGCCTGTTACCACTGCACTTACTTGCTGTACCAATTTTAGCTGTGCCTCTGGTTTTACAGGAAGTGCAATCCCCTCCTTGGACAGATATTCTTTTATTCCAAATACCAAATGGTCAGTGGAGATGACCATTGCTTGTAGTCCTGTTTGCTTGACAAAGAAGTGGAAGATAGCACAGCCACATTCTTCCTGAATCACTCACTCACTTTTGAGCACGTACCAAATGTTGCCCGACTCGGTTTCGTAAAGCATGACCGATGTGGAGATTGGAGAGGTTTCTGCGAAGAACTGCGGAAATCCAGCTGCTATTTGATGGCATGAATCCTTGTGCTTTCAAATAGAGCAATTTACCATTGCAAAATGTGATTAGCTCTTTGTTGCCCTTCCTTGCTCCATGCGTTTGGGACCCTGCTGCTTCACTAACTTGCGTGTGCGTGCATGCGTGTGAGAGAGAGAGGGGTACTGAAGAGTTTGTAATAGTGGGTCAGGAATGTAATTGTAAATATAAATGTGTTGCTATTGTAATAATAATAATACTAATAGTTTGCCTATGTCAAGCCGTTTTTTACTAATCCTTAGATTTAGGAAAGATATCAGTCCAAAGTCACAATACATTGCAAATGTCTAGTGAGAACTGTGAGAAGTTGGCCTGGTATATGATGCTCACTAGTTAAAGTGATCACCTTGTACCATGCCAAGCAACCCTTATGGTGTGGTTGTAAGTCAACCTTTTCGGACTAGCTGCCCTAGTGGTAGCGTAGGCTAAGCAGTCTTTGAGGCTAAACTCGTGAAGCGTGTTAAGCAGGCTGTTTTACCAAATGCAACCCCCTTTTATACCAATGAAAGGACACCACACAGATATATATTCAAAATATATATGTATTTATTTCTCAAAGTAACCCCTAGTCTCTTTATGAGCACAGGAGCACAAATCGTCAAACAAGATTATCACAGAATACACAGAAGTTGCACTTTATATGGATAGGCCATGGTGGCCACTCGAACCATATACTAAAATAGTGGTATAAGTACCACGAACAGAAAAGGGAAAAGGCCTAGGGCCTCTAGAATCGCTGGGCCTACAAGGAGCTAACGTCAGTTAGTGACCAGGAGGTCCACGGGTGGCGTGTGCAGAGCAAATAGTCACACGCGTGTGCCCATAGGTTTCAATGGGTGCGTAAAAAGTACAAAGTTACTGCAAAGAGGATCTTCCGGATGGACTAGGAACTCAAGATTTGGAACTCAGGCACTAGAGATGTAATACTACACTTGGGCACAGGTGTGCCAGCTTTACCTCACCCACAGGAAGCGGGTGCATAGGCCTCGAAGTGCGTCGGGTTTCTTCTATCTGTTCCGTGGAGCCTGAAGACAAAGATGCTGCAGGCGGTCGGTCCGGGAGAGATGCAGTGGATCCAAGAGTGGATCGGAGATGTTGAAGACCTGTAAGCAGAGGGGACAGTGTTCACAGTCACTAGCCAGTGACCAGCGTGGCACCAGGTGGGTACCAGGCAATGTCGGGTGCAAACAGGAAGAAAGGTGTAGCTTGTCTCTGCAGCCACGTGGTCCCTGGAGGTCGACGACGTCCAGGAGTCGGTTCCCGAGCTGTCCCACGCAGGCTCTCGCTGTCGGCGGTGTCGGCGACTTGATCGAAGCAAACAAGCCTTGGCAAAAGCAATTGTTGTAGGAGATGAAATAAGCTGATGGTTCTGACCAGCAAGGTCAGAAAGACTGCTCCTTTGGAGGGGAGCAAGGGCCAGTCTGGAGCAACCAGACCAGTGGTGTATTTTGTAGAGTTCGTCGCCAAGATGGCTACTAGCCAGCGGGCCAGCAACCGGTTAGGCGCGTCGAGTGGCAAAATGCAGAAGGGCCCCACGCAGATCGTGGAGATGCTGGAGGGCTCACCTTTGGTGCAGATGCTGCTCGGGTGTTGGGCTTCTCAGATCCCAAAGCACAACTTGGAGGGAGCCTCGGTTGTTGCACTTGTCAGCTTGTCGTAGTCGTTCCAAGATGGCTGACTCCACGTGTCTCGGTGCCTCCACGGGTCTCCTCTTTTCAGGGACTGTGGATCGGGCGGTGAGAGGTCTGGAGGTCCAGGTCTTGTCAGTCTCTGGGCTCGGGCTCCGGCGGGAGGCGGCGGCAAAGCAGACGTTGATTCGCTGGATGGTGCTTGCGTTAGCAAGGTGGTCACTCCCTGACCACAGGGGAGATTGGCTTCAGTCCTCTGTGCAGCAGAGCGTCGAAGTTCCCGTCTTCTTCTTAGTGTTAAGTTGATTCCAGGATGTCTGAAGTCTTAGGACACAGCTCCTACCTTTAAGCGGATTCTAGGGGCCGGACTACCTGCTAGGTCCCTCCCTATGGGTGGGACCAGGAAGGGGGGTGGTTACACCCCCAATCCTTTGTCCAGCTCGCCCCAGGCCCGGGACTGGTGTGCCCCAGGACCGGTTTGAACTGGCATATGCACCGAGGCTCCTTGTGAGCCACAGGCATGTCTGGTTTCTTTCAAGCCCTACCTGACCAATACACAAAATCCTGTCTGGGGTGGTGCACGCACCTCCCCTGGCAGGAAACCCTTTGTCCACACCTCCCAAGCTGGAAGGACTCCCAGCAGCAGGAGGGCAGACTTGTGTCTGTGGTGGCAGCATCCATTTTGTGGAGCTGAGGCTATGTCTGATTTTACCCGGGTTTCAGGTACTGTACATGTCGTGTCCCTCTAGAAGGGTGGAATGCTAACCCCGTCGCCAGAATTGGCGAGGGGTTAGTATTCCAATTCGTATGACACCTTACTCGACATGTTTTGATAAAGCCAAACCAAAGATAGCATTTAACCGCGAGGTTCATAATGCACTTAAGAGTATATGGTATGACGATATCTGGAAACAGTAGAAGGAAGTTGTTCCGACTACTGCAGACAGGCTCAGCTCATGCCAGAGCACCATCTCACATGGAACCAAGCACTCTGCCTTCAGGATTGTTAAGGCCTGCCATAGGAGTGACTTATAGGTTACCCATTTAAGGTTAGGTATAGGTATACTACACCTAAGTAAGAGGTGATTACACCAACTTACCCCAGCTGAGTGATCAGCCAGTTGTGTCAAATTGTTAGGCCAAGCCTGGGGTGGCATAATACATGCTTCAGCCCCTGGCAGGCCTTGGGTACACCAATGCCCTGGGTACCTAGTGTACAATGGTACAGGGGCTGACAGGGTGATCCACTTCCAATTGGTTATGCACCTAGGGTGCATAGTTTTAATTTAGTAGAGAGAACAGCAGGCTGGGGGTCTGATTGGCAGGCCCACAGCCTCAATATGTCGAAAACCAGTGAAGCAAAAAGCAAAAATTTGGGGTGACCATAGGATAGCAGACCCTACTCTCCTACACAACCCCCCCCCCCAAACGCTGGGACATTAAACTAGCCTTGACCAGTCTCGTCTTCATGTCCTAAGTGGAAGTACCTGGAGAGACCATCTGCATTCCCATGGTCAGTACCTGGCCGGTGCTCCACTGTAAAGTCCATCCCCTGTAGGGAAATGGACCACCTAAGCAGTTTGGGGTTTTCACCCTTCATCTGATTTAGCCACAAGAGGGGCTTATGGTCGGTCTGAATCTTGAAGTGAGTGCCAAACAAGTATGGCCTCAGCTTCTTCAGGGCCCACACCACAGCAAAGGCCTCCCTCTCAATAGCTGACCAATTCTTCTCTCTGGGGGTCAACCTTCTGCTAATAAAAGCAATGGGTTGGTCTTGACCATCTACATTAAGTTGTGACAGCACAGCTCCCACACCCAACTCAGAAGCATCTGTTTGGACAATAAACTCTTTGGAGTAGTCAGGACTTTTCAGGATAGGTGCAGAGCACATGGCCTCCTTCAGGTCATCAAATGCCTTTTGACAGCTTACTGTCCACTGAACCTTTTTGGGCATCTTCTTGGATGTCAGATCATTAAGAGGAGTCACAATGGACCCATAGTTCTTAACAAACTTCCTGTAGTACCCAGTCAAGCCCAAGAAAGCTCGAACTTGAGTCTGGGTGGTTGGAGGGGACCAGTCCTTGATGGATTGTATCTTACTCTCCAGTGGTTGAACTTGGCCTCCACCTACAAGGTGGCCCAAATATACAACCTTACTCTGCCCTATCTGGCACTTAGTAGCCTTGATAGTGAGGCCTGCCCTTTGCAGAGCCTCAAGAGCCTTCTTCAGGTGGATCAGGTGATCCTCCCAGGTGGAGCTAAAGACAGCAATGTCATCAAGATATGCTGCGCAAAAGTCATCCAACCCAGTAAGGACTTGGTTCACCAGCCTTTGGAAGGTGGCAGGTGCATTCTTCAGACCAAAGGGCATCACCACAAACTGGTAGTGCCCACCTGGGGTTGAGAATGCTGTTTTGGCCTTAGACTCCTCAGCTAATCTGATTTGCCAATAGCCAGCTGTTAAGTCAAATGTGCTCAAAAACTTTGCAGAAGCTAGTTTGTCTATGAGCTCATCTGCCCTTGGAATAGGGTGTGCATCTGTCCTGGTGACAGCATTGAGACCACTGTAGTCCACACAGAACCTCATCTCTCTCTTGCCATCTTTGGTGTGAGGTTTGGGGACCAGAACCACTGGGCTAGCCCAGGGGCTCTCTGAGGGTTCAATGACACCTAATTCCAGCATTTTATGTACCTCAGCCTTTATGCAGTCCCTGACGTGGTCAGGTTGTCTGTAAAGCTTGTTCTTTACAGGCAGACTGTCACCAGTGTCCACCACATGGGTACACCAGTCAGTTTGACTAGGTATCAAGGAAAACATATGTGAAAATGATTGTAGAACCTGTCTACATTCAGTCTGCTGATGGGCAGTGAGGTTGCCTCCAAGGGTCACTCCTTCAACTGAGCCATCTTCAGGGTTCTGAGACAACAGGTCTGGGAGAGGGTCACTCTCTTCCTCCTGTCCCTCATCTGTAGCCATGAGCAAGCCCATGTCTGCCCTGTCAACATATGCTTTAAGCTTGTTAACATGGAGTACCCTGTGGGGACTCCTGGGAGTTCCTAGGTCGACCAAGTAGGTGACCTCTCCCTTCTTTTCCAGGATTGTATGGGGTCCAGACCATTTGTCTTGGAGTGCTGCTGGGGCCACTGGCTCCAACACCCATACCTTCTGTCCTGGCTGAAACTCAACCAAGACAGCCTTTTGGTCATGCCAAGCTTTCTGTAAGGCCTGGCTTGCCTCAAGGTTTTTGGATGCCTTCTCCATATACTCAGCCTTCCTGGAGCGGAGACCAAGTACATAGTCCACTATGTCTAGCTTAGGCTTTTTGAGAGGTAACTCCCATCCTTCCTTCACCAAACACAGTGGGCCTCTCACAGGGTGCCCAAACAACAATTCAAAGGGGCTGTAGCCAACTCCTTTTTGTGGGACCTCTCTGTAAGCAAACAGAAGGCAGGGTAGAAGGATGTCCCATCTTCGCCTGAGCTTTTCAGGTAATCCTTTGATCATACCCTTTAGGGTCTTGTTGAATCTCTCAACAAGCCCATTGCATTGTGGGTGATAAGGGGTGGTGAACTTGTAGTTGACACCACATTCCTTCCACATAGCTGTCAAGTATCCTGACATAAAGTTGGTACCTCTGTCAGATACTACCTCCTTAGGAAACCCCACTCTGGAGAATACCCCCAGCAGGGCCCTGGCCACAACAGGAGCTGTAGTGGTCCTAAGGGGAATTGCCTCTGGATACCTGGTGGCATGATCCACTACCACCAGTATAAATCTGTGCCCAGATGCAGTGGGAGGATCCATGGGACCCACTATGTCTATTCCCACTCTTTCAAAGGGGACCCCCACCACAGGTAGTGGTATTAGGGGGGCCTTTGTTGTGCCACCTGATTTGCCACTGGCTTGGCAGGTAACACAGGAGCGACAAAACTCCTTTGTATCTTCATTCATGTGAGGCCAGTGAAAGTGAGGGACAAGCCTGTCCCAAGTCTTATTCTCGCCTAAGTGTCCTGCTAAAGGAATGTCATGGGCCAAGGTCAGAAGGAAGCCCCTAAATTGCAGAGGTATAACCAACCTCCTGGTAGCACCAGGCTTGGGGTCTCTAGCCTCTGAATAAAGGAGCCCTTCATCCCAATACACTTTATGGGTACCTTGAGCATTCCCAGCAGCCTCAGCAGCAGCCAGCTGTCTGAGGGGTTCAAGAGAGGGACAGGATAACTGAGCCTGCCTCAAGTCAGCCCTTGAAGGTCCCCCTGTCCCCAGAAACTCAACCTGATCAGGTTCAAGCTCTTCAGGGACAGTTCCTTCAGGGTCCTCTAGATCAGCTTCCTGGGAAGGCTGATCATCACTCTGAGGCAGGGGGGAAGGCACAGCCTTGACCCTCCTGTTCTTCTTCTTGGTAGGTGCTTGGTCCATTGTTCCAGGATCCAAGACCTGAGGTTCAGTGAGGCACTTTTTGGCCTGTGACCTGGTCACAGCAAGGACATGTGATGATATACCTAACATCTCTGCATGAGTCCTGTACTCCACTTCTGACCATAGAGAACTCTCTAGGTCATTGCCCAACAAACATTCTACTGGGAGGTCTGCACTAACCACAACCCTTTTGAGGCCAGTTACCCCTCCCCATGAGAAGTTAACAACTGCCACACTATGTGAAGTAGTGGCATTGCTGGCATTGGTCACCAGGTAGTTCTCACCTGGTATGTACTGTCCAGGGTCCACAAAGCCTGGTGTCACCATAGTGACACTGGCACATGTGTCCCTGTAGGCTTGAGCCACTTTGTCATTAATTAAAGGAGTCTGTCTGTACTTGCCCAGGTTACTGGGGCTCACAGTCAGGGACAAATCAATGTCCCCATCACAGATCAAGACTGCCTGTGTCAGGGTTCTGTCTAAGTCAGAATCTCCTTCAGTTCCCATAGTGATTCCCACTACACCCTTTGTCTGGGGACCAACACTGCTAACAGTAGTACTGGGAGCAGGTGCCTTAGGGGCAACAGTGTTGGGGGCTCCACCCTTTTTGCAATCACTAGTCCAGTGAGTTGTATTTTTGCAATGATTGCACCAGGGTTTCTTTTGACCTTCTTTCTTCTTTTTGGACTGTTGTTGGGACCCACCCTCCTTAGCAGTAGTTTGGGGCCCTGTTGAAGACTTCTGGTCTTTAGATTTCTGATCTCCACCCTTTTGGTCTGTTTTCTTCTGATCACCCCCTTGGCCCTGGTTCTGGTTCTTTTGCTTAACCCTGGTTCTGACCCATTTGTCTGCCTTCTTTCCCAATTCTTGGGGAGAGGTCAGATCAGAGTCAACCAAGTGTTGATGCAGTTGCTGGTTTTGACAGTTATTTAAAATCTGTTCTCTCATCATCAAATTATACAATCCTGTAAAATCAGATACCTTACTTCCCAGCAACCAACCCTCCAAAGCCTTAGTGGCACATTCAACATATTCAGACCAGTCCTGAGTCTGTGTCTTTTGGGTGTCTCTGAACATTAACCTGTACTGTTCAGTGGTTAAGCCTAACCCATCTACCAGAACACTCTTCAGGACTCTGTAATTTCTGACATCCTCTTCTCTAACAGTGAGGAGTCTGTCTCTGCCTCTTCCTTCAAAGGAGAGCCAGAGGATTGCTGCCCACTGGTCTTCAGGAACCTGCTGTACTTTGCAGGCTCTCTCAAGAGCAGTTATCCATTTGTGGATGTCATCCCCACTTTTGTAGGGGGGCACAACCTTAGACAGGTTCCTATTATCAAAGACCCTATCTTTGTCCTTAGGGACAATGCTGCCACCAGTGGGTATAGACCCACTCTCTCTAGGTTGCCTAGCCTTGTTCAGTTTTTCTTCCATCAGGGCTACTTCTAGCTCCTGCTTCCTGATCCTCAGCTGGGCTTCCTGCATTCTGGCCTCATGTTCCCTCCTCTGAGGGGTGGTCATCCTTTTCCTGGAGTGACCTTGAGAGCCTCTAGAGCCATGGGAAGCATTGGAGTCACCTGAGCGATTCCTTTGCCTCCCAAGCCCTGGGTTAAGTCCACTGGGGAGATCCAATGGGGTAAACCCACTGTCAATCCCCAATAGCCTTAGTTTAGCTGGACCAAGTATAACACTTGGCACTGGGCTAGTTCTCCCTTCATCATCACTACTTTCTGTATCCTCACCACTTTCCTCCCCTGTAGTATGATTCTCATGTAAGGGATGGCTATTGGAACTGGGTACTTCTGTAGCATCTTCAGAAGGGGGGCCTCTTGTTCCTGACCCTAAGGGGGCTAACTAGGAAGCTTTCCTGAGTTCTCTCTGATTCTCATCATTCTGTAAGAGTTCTCTGAGCTCAGCAGAGGTAGGGTTCTTGGGCTGTTGAAGGCCTCTAAGAGTTGCCAAATGCCTGAGCTCATTCTGGTTAAGGGTAGCAAAGCTGGATGGTGCCCTCTGGGGGTCACTCTCAACAGAGATGGGTACAGTGGACCCCTCTGCCCCGGCCATTGCTCTTAAGTGTGGGTGGATGTGTTGCAATCTACCTACACTTGTGTTTACCTACTAAACCTATCTAGTAGTTGTAGTCAGGGTGTGCTACTCCCTTTGCTCTACAACAACTAAGTTCAGTAGAACTTATGTATATCTAATCTTGTTTTATATGTACCTACAGGTACCTATGTGATCTTTCAATTGGTAACCAAGAGATTACAATGGTAAAACACAGCAAGCTCAAATCCAACCGCTGCTCACCAATGTGAGAAGTTGGCCTGGTATATGATGCTCACTAGTTAAAGTGATCACCTTGTACCATGCCAAGCAACCCTTATGGTGTGGTTGTAAGTCAACCTTTTCGGACTAGCTGCCCTAGTGGTAGCGTAGGCTAAGCAGTCTTTGAGGCTAAACTCGTGAAGCGTGTTAAGCAGGCTGTTTTACCAAATGTAACCCCCTTTTATACCAATGAAAGGACACCACACAGATATATATTCAAAATATATATGTATTTATTTCTCAAAGTAACCCCTAGTCTCTTTATGAGCACAGGAGCACAAATCGTCAAACAAGATTATCACAGAATACACAGAAGTTGCACTGTATATGGATAGGCCCTGGTGGCCACTCGAACCATATACTAAAATAGTGGTATAAGTACCACGAACAGAAAAGGGAAAAGGCCTAGGGCCTCTAGAATCGCTGGGCCTACAAGGAGCTAACGTCAGTTAGTGACCAGGAGGTCCACGGGTGGCGTGTGCAGAGCAAATAGTCACACGCGTGCGCCCATAGGTTTCAATGGGTGCGTAAAAAGTACAAAGTTACTGCAAAGAGGATCTTCCGGATGGACTAGGAACTCAAGATTTGGAACTCAGGCACTAGAGATGTAATACTACACTTGGGCACAGGTGTGCCAGCTTTACCTCACCCACAGGAAGCGGGTGCATAGGCCTCGAAGTGCGTCGGGTTTCTTCTATCTGTTCCGTGGAGCCTGAAGACAAAGATGCTGCAGGCGGTCGGTCCGGGAGAGATGCAGTGGATCCAAGAGTGGATCGGAGATGTTGAAGACCTGTAAGCAGAGGGGACAGTGTTCACAGTCACTAGCCAGTGACCAGCGTGGCACCAGGTGGGTACCAGGCAATGTCGGGTGCAAACAGGAAGAAAGGTGTAGCTTGTCTCTGCAGCCACGTGGTCCCTGGAGGTCGACGACGTCCAGGAGTCGGTTCCCGAGCTGTCCCACGCAGGCTCTCGCTGTCGGCGGTGTCGGCGACTTGATCGAAGCAAACAAGCCTTGGCAAAAGCAATTGTTGTAGGAGATGAAATAAGCTGATGGTTCTGACCAGCAAGGTCAGAAGGACTGCTCCTTTGGAGGGGAGCAAGGGCCAGTCTAGAGCAACCAGACCAGCAGTGTATTTTGTAGAGTTCGTCGCCAAGATGGCTACTAGCCAGCGGGCCAGCAACCGGTTAGGCGCGTCGAGTGGCAAAATGCAGAAGGGCCCCACGCAGATCGTGGAGATGCTGGAGGGCTCACCTTTGGTGCAGATGCTGCTCGGGTGTTGGGCTTCTCAGATCCCAAAGCACAACTTGGAGGGAGCCTCGGTTGTTGCACTTGTCAGCTTGTCGTAGTCGTTCCAAGATGGCTGACTCCACGTGTCTCGGTGCCTCCACGGGTCTCCTCTTTTCAGGGACTGTGGATCGGGCGGTGAGAGGTCTGGAGGTCCAGGTCTTGTCAGTCTCTGGGCTCGGGCTCCGGCGGGAGGCGGCGGCAAAGCAGACGTTGATTCGCTGGATGGTGCTTGCGTTAGCAAGGTGGTCACTCCCTGACCACAGGGGAGATTGGCTTCAGTCCTCTGTGCAGCAGAGCGTCGAAGTTCCCGTCTTCTTCTTAGTGTTAAGTTGATTCCAGGATGTCTGAAGTCTTAGGACACAGCTCCTACCTTTAAGCAGATTCTAGGGGCCGGACTACCTGCTAGGTCCCTCCCTATGGGTGGGACCAGGAAGGGGGGTGGTTACACCCCCAATCCTTTGTCCAGCTCGCCCCAGGCCCGGGACTGGTGTGCCCCAGGACCGGTTTGAACTGGCATATGCACCAAGGGTCCTTGTGAGCCACAGGCATGTCTGGTTTCTTTCAAGCCCTACCTGACCAATACACAAAATCCTGTCTGGGGTGGTGCACGCACCTCCCCTGGCAGGAAACCCTTTGTCCACACCTCCCAAGCTGGAAGGACTCCCAGCAGCAGGAGGGCAGACTTGTGTCTGTGGTGGCAGCATCCATTTTGTGGAGCTGAGGCTATGTCTGATTTTACCCGGGTTTCAGGTACTGTACATGTCGTGTCCCTCTAGAAGGGTGGAATGCTAACCCCGTCGCCAGAATTGGCGAGGGGTTAGTATTCCAATTCGTATGACACCTTACTCGACATGTTTTGATAAAGCCAAACCAAAGATAGCATTTAACCGCGAGGTTCATAATGCACTTAAGAGTATATGGTATGACGATATCTGGAAACAGTGGAAGGAAGTTGTTCCGACTACTGCAGACAGGCTCAGCTCATGCCAGAGCACCATCTCACATGGAACCAAGCACTCTGCCTTCAGGATTGTTAAGGCCTGCCATAGGAGTGACTTATAGGTTACCAGGTGTCCCATTTAAGGTTAGGTATAGGTATACTACACCTAAGTAAGAGGTGATTACACCAACTTACCCCAGCTGAGTGATCAGCCAGTTGTGTCAAATTGTTAGGCCAAGCCTGGGGTGGCATAATACATGCTTCAGCCCCTGGCAGGCCTTGGGTACACCAATGCCCTGGGTACCTAGTGTACAATGGTACAGGGGCTGACAGGGTGATCCACTTCCAATTGGTTATGCACCTAGGGTGCATAGTTTTAATTTAGTAGAGAGAACAGCAGGCTGGGGGTCTGATTGGCAGGCCCACAGCCTCAATATGTCGAAAACCAGTGAAGCAAAAAGCAAAAATTTGGGGTGACCATAGGATAGCAGACCCTACTCTCCTACACAACCCCCCCCCAAACGCTGGGACATTAAACTAGCCTTGACCAGTCTCGTCGTCATGTCCTAAGTGGAAGTACCTGGAGAGACCATCTGCATTCCCATGGTCAGTACCTGGCCGGTGCTCCACTGTAAAGTCCATCCCCTGTAGGGAAATGGACCACCTAAGCAGTTTGGGGTTTTCACCCTTCATCTGATTTAGCCACAAGACGGGCTTATGGTCGGTCTGAATCTTGAAGTGAGTGCCAAACAAGTATGGCCTCAGCTTCTTCAGGGCCCACACCACAGCAAAGGCCTCCCTCGCAATAGCTGACCAATTCTTCTCTCTGGGGGTCAACCTTCTGCTAATAAAAGCAATGGGTTGGTCTTGACCATCTACATTAAGTTGTGACAGCACAGCTCCCACACCCAACTCAGAAGCATCTGTTTGGACAATAAACTCTTTGGAGTAGTCAGGACTTTTCAGGATAGGTGCAGAGCACATGGCCTCCTTCAGGTCATCAAATGCCTTTTGACAGCTTACTGTCCACTGAACCTTTTTGGGCATCTTCTTGGATGTCAGATCATTAAGAGGAGTCACAATGGACCCATAGTTCTTAACAAACTTCCTGTAGTACCCAGTCAAGCCCAAGAAAGCTCGAACTTGAGTCTGGGTGGTTGGAGGGGACCAGTCCTTGATGGATTGTATCTTACTCTCCAGTGGTTGAACTTGGCCTCCACCTACAAGGTGGCCCAAATATACAACCTTACTCTGCCCTATCTGGCACTTAGTAGCCTTGATAGTGAGGCCTGCCCTTTGCAGAGCCTCAAGAGCCTTCTTCAGGTGGATCAGGTGATCCTCCCAGGTGGAGCTAAAGACAGCAATGTCATCAAGATATGCTGCGCAAAAGTCATCCAACCCAGTAAGGACTTGGTTCACCAGCCTTTGGAAGGTGGCAGGTGCATTCTTCAGACCAAAGGGCATCACCACAAACTGGTAGTGCCCACCTGGGGTTGAGAATGCTGTTTTGGCCTTAGACTCCTCAGCTAATCTGATTTGCCAATAGCCAGCTGTTAAGTCAAATGTGCTCAAAAACTTTGCAGAAGCTAGTTTGTCTATGAGCTCATCTGCCCTTGGAATAGGGTGTGCATCTGTCCTGGTGACAGCATTGAGACCACTGTAGTCCACACAGAACCTCATCTCTCTCTTGCCATCTTTGGTGTGAGGTTTGGGGACCAGAACCACTGGGCTAGCCCAGGGGCTCTCTGAGGGTTCAATGACACCTAATTCCAGCATTTTATGTACCTCAGCCTTTATGCAGTCCCTGACGTGGTCAGGTTGTCTGTAAAGCTTGTTCTTTACAGGCAGACTGTCACCAGTGTCCACCACATGGGTACACCAGTCAGTTTGACTAGGTATCAAGGAAAACATATGTGAAAATGATTGTAGAACCTGTCTACATTCAGTCTGCTGATGGGCAGTGAGGTTGCCTCCAAGGGTCACTCCTTCAACTGAGCCATCTTCAGGGTTCTGAGACAACAGGTCTGGGAGAGGGTCACTCTCTTCCTCCTGTCCCTCATCTGTAGCCATGAGCAAGCCCATGTCTGCCCTGTCAACATATGCTTTAAGCTTGTTAACATGGAGTACCCTGTGGGGACTCCTGGGAGTTCCTAGGTCGACCAAGTAGGTGACCTCTCCCTTCTTTTCCAGGATTGTATGGGGTCCAGACCATTTGTCTTGGAGTGCTGCTGGGGCCACTGGCTCCAACACCCATACCTTCTGTCCTGGCTGAAACTCAACCAAGACAGCCTTTTGGTCATGCCAAGCTTTCTGTAAGGCCTGGCTTGCCTCAAGGTTTTTGGATGCCTTCTCCATATACTCAGCCTTCCTGGAGCGGAGACCAAGTACATAGTCCACTATGTCTAGCTTAGGCTTTTTGAGAGGTAACTCCCATCCTTCCTTCACCAAACACAGTGGGCCTCTCACAGGGTGCCCAAACAACAATTCAAAGGGGCTGTAGCCAACTCCTTTTTGTGGGACCTCTCTGTAAGCAAACAGAAGGCAGGGTAGAAGGATGTCCCATCTTCGCCTGAGCTTTTCAGGTAATCCTTTGATCATACCCTTTAGGGTCTTGTTGAATCTCTCAACAAGCCCATTGCATTGTGGGTGATAAGGGGTGGTGAACTTGTAGTTGACACCACATTCCTTCCACATAGCTGTCAAGTATCCTGACATAAAGTTGGTACCTCTGTCAGATACTACCTCCTTAGGAAACCCCACTCTGGAGAATACCCCCAGCAGGGCCCTGGCCACAACAGGAGCTGTAGTGGTCCTAAGGGGAATTGCCTCTGGATACCTGGTGGCATGATCCACTACCACCAGTATAAATCTGTGCCCAGATGCAGTGGGAGGATCCATGGGACCCACTATGTCTATTCCCACTCTTTCAAAGGGGACCCCCACCACAGGTAGTGGTATTAGGGGGGCCTTTGTTGTGCCACCTGATTTGCCACTGGCTTGGCAGGTAACACAGGAGCGACAAAACTCCTTTGTATCTTCATTCATGTGAGGCCAGTGAAAGTGAGGGACAAGCCTGTCCCAAGTCTTATTCTCGCCTAAGTGTCCTGCTAAAGGAATGTCATGGGCCAAGGTCAGAAGGAAGCCCCTAAATTGCAGAGGTATAACCAACCTCCTGGTAGCACCAGGCTTGGGGTCTCTAGCCTCTGAATAAAGGAGCCCTTCATCCCAATACACTTTATGGGTACCTTGAGCATTCCCAGCAGCCTCAGCAGCAGCCAGCTGTCTGAGGGGTTCAAGAGAGGGACAGGATAACTGAGCCTGCCTCAAGTCAGCCCTTGAAGGTCCCCCTGTCCCCAGAAACTCAACCTGATCAGGTTCAAGCTCTTCAGGGACAGTTCCTTCAGGGTCCTCTAGATCAGCTTCCTGGGAAGGCTGATCATCACTCTGAGGCAGGGGGGAAGGCACAGCCTTGACCCTCCTGTTCTTCTTCTTGGTAGGTGCTTGGTCCATTGTTCCAGGATCCAAGACCTGAGGTTCAGTGAGGCACTTTTTGGCCTGTGACCTGGTCACAGCAAGGACATGTGATGATATACCTAACATCTCTGCATGAGTCCTGTACTCCACTTCTGACCATAGAGAACTCTCTAGGTCATTGCCCAACAAACATTCTACTGGGAGGTCTGCACTAACCACAACCCTTTTGAGGCCAGTTACCCCTCCCCATGAGAAGTTAACAACTGCCACACTATGTGAAGTAGTGGCATTGCTGGCATTGGTCACCAGGTAGTTCTCACCTGGTATGTACTGTCCAGGGTCCACAAAGCCTGGTGTCACCATAGTGACACTGGCACATGTGTCCCTGTAGGCTTGAGCCACTTTGTCATTAATTAAAGGAGTCTGTCTGTACTTGCCCAGGTTACTGGGGCTCACAGTCAGGGACAAATCAATGTCCCCATCACAGATCAAGACTGCCTGTGTCAGGGTTCTGTCTAAGTCAGAATCTCCTTCAGTTCCCATAGTGATTCCCACTACACCCTTTGTCTGGGGACCAACACTGCTAACAGTAGTACTGGGAGCAGGTGCCTTAGGGGCAACAGTGTTGGGGGCTCCACCCTTTTTGCAATCACTAGTCCAGTGAGTTGTATTTTTGCAATGATTGCACCAGGGTTTCTTTTGACCTTCTTTCTTCTTTTTGGACTGTTGTTGGGACCCACCCTCCTTAGCAGTAGTTTGGGGCCCTGTTGAAGACTTCTGGTCTTTAGATTTCTGATCTCCACCCTTTTGGTCTGTTTTCTTCTGATCACCCCCTTGGCCCTGGTTCTGGTTCTTTTGCTTAACCCTGGTTCTGACCCATTTGTCTGCCTTCTTTCCCAATTCTTGGGGAGAGGTCAGATCAGAGTCAACCAAGTGTTGATGCAGTTGCTGGTTTTGACAGTTATTTAAAATCTGTTCTCTCATCATCAAATTATACAATCCTGTAAAATCAGATACCTTACTTCCCAGCAACCAACCCTCCAAAGCCTTAGTGGCACATTCAACATATTCAGACCAGTCCTGAGTCTGTGTCTTTTGGGTGTCTCTGAACATTAACCTGTACTGTTCAGTGGTTAAGCCTAACCCATCTACCAGAACACTCTTCAGGACTCTGTAATTTCTGACATCCTCTTCTCTAACAGTGAGGAGTCTGTCTCTGCCTCTTCCTTCAAAGGAGAGCCAGAGTATTGCTGCCCACTGGTCTTCAGGAACCTGCTGTACTTTGCAGGCTCTCTCAAGAGCAGTTATCCATTTGTGGATGTCATCCCCACTTTTGTAGGGGGGCACAACCTTAGACAGGTTCCTATTATCAAAGACCCTATCTTTGTCCTTAGGGACAATGCTGCCACCAGTGGGTATAGACCCACTCTCTCTAGGTTGCCTAGCCTTGTTCAGTTTTTCTTCCATCAGGGCTACTTCTAGCTCCTGCTTCCTGATCCTCAGCTGGGCTTCCTGCATTCTGGCCTCATGTTCCCTCCTCTGAGGGGTGGTCATCCTTTTCCTGGAGTGACCTTGAGAGCCTCTAGAGCCATGGGAAGCATTGGAGTCACCTGAGCGATTCCTTTGCCTCCCAAGCCCTGGGTTAAGTCCACTGGGGAGATCCAATGGGGTAAACCCACTGTCAATCCCCAATAGCCTTAGTTTAGCTGGACCAAGTATAAGACTTGGCACTGGGCTAGTTCTCCCTTCATCATCACTACTTTCTGTATCCTCACCACTTTCCTCCCCTGTAGTATGATTCTCATCTAAGGGATGGTTATTGGAACTGGGTACTTCTGTAGCATCTTCAGAAGGGGGGCCTCCTGTTCCTGACCCTAAGGGGGCTAACTGGGAAGCTTTCCTGAGTTCTCTCTGATTCTCATCATTCTGTAAGAGTTCTCTGAGCTCAGCAGAGGTAGGGTTCTTGGGCTGTTGAAGGCCTCTAAGAGTTGCCAAATGCCTGAGCTCATTCTGGTTAAGGGTAGCAAAGCTGGATGGTGCCCTCTGGGGGTCACTCTCAACAGAGATGGGTACAGTGGACCCCTCTGCCCCGGCCATTGCTCTTAAGTGTGGGTGGATGTGTTGCAATCTACCTACACTTGTGTTTACCTACTAAACCTATCTAGTAGTTGTAGTCAGGGTGTGCTACTCCCTTTGCTCTACAACAACTAAGTTCAGTAGAACTTATGTATATCTAATCTTGTTTTATATGTACCTACAGGTACCTATGTGATCTTTCAATTGGTAACCAAGAGATTACAATGGTAAAACACAGCAAGCTCAAATCCAACCGCTGCTCACCAATGTGAGAAGTTGGCCTGGTATATGATGCTCACTAGTTAAAGTGATCACCTTGTACCATGCCAAGCAACCCTTATGGTGTGGTTGTAAGTCAACCTTTTCGGACTAGCTGCCCTAGTGGTAGCGTAGGCTAAGCAGTCTTTGAGGCTAAACTCGTGAAGCGTGTTAAGCAGGCTGTTTTACCAAATGTAACCCCCTTTTATACCAATGAAAGGACACCACACAGATATATATTCAAAATATATATGTATTTATTTCTCAAAGTAACCCCTAGTCTCTTTATGAGCACAGGAGCACAAATCGTCAAACAAGATTATCACAGAATACACAGAAGTTGCACTGTATATGGATAGGCCCTGGTGGCCACTCGAACCATATACTAAAATAGTGGTATAAGTACCACGAACAGAAAAGGGAAAAGGCCTAGGGCCTCTAGAATCGCTGGGCCTACAAGGAGCTAACGTCAGTTAGTGACCAGGAGGTCCACGGGTGGCGTGTGCAGAGCAAATAGTCACACGCGTGCGCCCATAGGTTTCAATGGGTGCGTAAAAAGTACAAAGTTACTGCAAAGAGGATCTTCCGGATGGACTAGGAACTCAAGATTTGGAACTCAGGCACTAGAGATGTAATACTACACTTGGGCACAGGTGTGCCAGCTTTACCTCACCCACAGGAAGCGGGTGCATAGGCCTCGAAGTGCGTCGGGTTTCTTCTATCTGTTCCGTGGAGCCTGAAGACAAAGATGCTGCAGGCGGTCGGTCCGGGAGAGATGCAGTGGATCCAAGAGTGGATCGGAGATGTTGAAGACCTGTAAGCAGAGGGGACAGTGTTCACAGTCACTAGCCAGTGACCAGCGTGGCACCAGGTGGGTACCAGGCAATGTCGGGTGCAAACAGGAAGAAAGGTGTAGCTTGTCTCTGCAGCCACGTGGTCTCTGGAGGTCGACGACGTCCAGGAGTCAGTTCCCGAGCTGTCCCACGCAGGCTCTCGCTGTCGGCGGTGTCGGCGACTTGATCGAAGCAAACAAGCCTTGGCAAAAGCAATTGTTGTAGGAGATGAAATAAGCTGATGGTTCTGACCAGCAAGGTCAGAAGGACTGCTCCTTTGGAGGGGAGCAAGGGCCAGTCTGGAGCAACCAGACCAGCGGTGTATTTTGTAGAGTTCGTCGCCAAGATGGATACTAGCCAGCGGGCCAGCAACCGGTTAGGCGCGTTGAGTGGCAAAATGCAGAAGGGCCCCACGCAGATCGTGGAGATGCTGGAGGGCTCACCTTTGGTGCAGATGCTGCTCGGGTGTTGGGCTTCTCAGATCCCAAAGCACAACTTGGAGGGAGCCTCGGTTGTTGCACTTGTCAGCTTGTCGTAGTCGTTCCAAGATGGCTGACTCCACGTGTCTCGGTGCCTCCACGGGTCTCCTCTTTTCAGGGACTGTGGATCGGGCGGTGAGAGGTCTGGAGGTCCAGGTCTTGTCAGTCTCTGGGCTCGGGCTCCGGCGGGAGGCGGCGGCAAAGCAGACGTTGATTCGCTGGATGGTGCTTGCGTTAGCAAGGTGGTCACTCCCTGACCACAGGGGAGATTGGCTTCAGTCCTCTGTGCAGCAGAGCGTCGAAGTTCCCGTCTTCTTCTTAGTGTTAAGTTGATTCCAGGATGTCTGAAGTCTTAGGACACAGCTCCTACCTTTAAGCGGATTCTAGGGGCCGGACTACCTGCTAGGTCCCTCCCTATGGGTGGGACCAGGAAGGGGGGTGGTTACACCCCCAATCCTTTGTCCAGCTCGCCCCAGGCCCGGGACTGGTGTGCCCCAGGACCGGTTTGAACTGGCATATGCACCGAGGCTCCTTGTGAGCCACAGGCATGTCTGGTTTCTTTCAAGCCCTACCTGACCAATACACAAAATCCTGTCTGGGGTGGTGCACGCACCTCCCTGGCAGGAAACCCTTTGTCCACACCTCCCAAGCTGGAAGGACTCCCAGCAGCAGGAGGGCAGACTTGTGTCTGTGGTGGCAGCATCCATTTTGTGGAGCTGAGGCTATGTCTGATTTTACCCGGGTTTCAGGTACTGTACATGTCGTGTCCCTCTAGAAGGGTGGAATGCTAACCCCGTCGCCAGAATTGGCGAGGGGTTAGTATTCCAATTCGTATGACACCTTACTCGACATGTTTTGATAAAGCCAAATCAAAGATAGCATTTAACCGCGAGGTTCATAATGCACTTAAGAGTATATGGTATGACGATATCTGGAAACAGTAGAAGGAAGTTGTTCCGACTACTGCAGACAGGCTCAGCTCATGCCAGAGCACCATCTCACATGGAACCAAGCACTCTGCCTTCAGGATTGTTAAGGCCTGCCATAGGAGTGACTTATAGGTTACCAGGTGTCCCATTTAAGGTTAGGTATAGGTATACTACACCTAAGTAAGAGGTGATTACACCAACTTACCCCAGCTGAGTGATCAGCCAGTTGTGTCAAATTGTTAGGCCAAGCCTGGGGTGGCATAATACATGCTTCAGCCCCTGGCAGGCCTTGGGTACACCAATGCCCTGGGTACCTAGTGTACAATGGTACAGGGGCTGACAGGGTGATCCACTTCCAATTGGTTATGCACCTAGGGTGCATAGTTTTAATTTAGTAGAGAGAACAGCAGGCTGGGGGTCTGATTGGCAGGCCCACAGCCTCAATATGTCGAAAACCAGTGAAGCAAAAAGCAAAAATTTGGGGTGACCATAGGATAGCAGACCCTACTCTCCTACAAGAACCAAAGGAATAGTGCAAGTGTGGCACCAAATGTCAGATTCATATTCAAGTGCGCAATTAGGTGTGGGTTTTATCTGGTATACTAGCTTCAGCAAGCAACTTGTGTTAAACAAGTGCACAATTAGGAGTGGGTTCTATCTGGTATACTAGCTTTGGCATGCAACTTGTGTTAAACAAGTGTACAATTAGGGTGGGTTCTATCTGGTATACCAGCTTCAGCGTTCCTCTCGTGTTAAACAAGTGTAGAATTTGTGTGTGTTCTAGTGGTATACCAGCCTCAGCGAGCGTCTCAAGTCATGTTAAACAAGTACACAATTAGGTGTGGGTTCTATCTGGTATACTAGCTTCGGCAAGCAACTTGTGTTAAACAAGTGCACAATTAGGGTGGGTTCTTTCTGGTATACCAGCTTCAGCGTTCCTCTCGTGTTAAACAAGTGTACAATTCGGTGTGTGTTCTAGTGGTATACCAGCCTCAGTGAGAGTCTCGAGTCATGTTAAACAAGTACACAATTAGGTGTGGGTTCTATCTAGTATATGTATACTCTTGGACAGATGGTGTGGTCTAACGGCTAGGGCGGTCAATTTCAAATCTGGGGAACTGGTTTCGAGACTCGGCAATGACGCTCAACATTCAGTGATTCTGGGCAAAATCACGTAATCTCCCCGTGCCTAACAAAAAAAATAATGTGTCTGTTGTATCGCAACTGGGGCTCATGTATAGCGCTCTAATACCTTCGGGTCAAGTTGGTGCTACTTAAAACTCCAGAAAAAAAACGGCTTCAGCATGCATGTCGTGTTAAACAAAGGCACAAATAGGTTATCTGGTATACCAGCTTCCGCATGCATCTCGTGTGATCCGGGACAAATTGTTTCACCATCTTTCTTATTTCACATACATACTTAAAATAGTGAGGGCCTAAAACCAGCTGTAGGCTGATATTATAGGATCTATTAAAAAAACACGGGACTTTTGCATTTAGTTGAGCAGAATAAACACCAGGCCTGACTCTATGATCTTTTCTGTGGGAGGGCCGGAAAGAAGCTTGGGTGGGCCATGAAGATGAATGGGTACTAGCCAAAAAACAACAAAGTATTTAATCAATCTGATATTTTAAGTATTGGCATCTGTCTGCTTTTGACATTCTTAACAGAGGAATCGGCACCCAAGATGCTACATACTTCTCTTTCTCTGATATGCTTTTGGCTTTGGGGAAGGGGAGGGATGCTGCTTGTCAGAACTTTAAGATGCAGAACTTTAAGACTGCAAAATGCTCCCGGTCATGTGAAGTAGCAAAAAAGTTTCTGCCGATATACAGGGCCACTTTGCAGCTTTTCATGTTTTTAAAAAACGTTGGCAGCTTTTTACTTTGCAAAGCACTGCGGTATAAAAATACGATGCAATATGCACAGAATCATAATTCAGTTTTCAGTACATCAGTGCTGGTCATTTGTGCACCATAGCAGCTACTAAACTCCTGCAACTACACACCTCTCTCTAGGCCTGAAAGTACCCTATATCATTAGTGTTATTCATTTAAAAAACTAAAATGGAGAGCCCACAGGGCTGCACAACTCTGTGAAACATTAAGCTGGAAAACGCTTGCTTTTCAGTTCTGAATGGCCTTGTGTGGGCCAGGGTATTCCTTGGGTGGGCCTGGCCCACCAGGATCACCCTCTAGAACCGGTGCTGATAAACATAGCGTGCACTTGACCCACAGGTTGGAGTACATTTAGTTGTTGGTTGAAAAGAAACGTGTTTAGCTTTTTAGGTTGAGGACCGCCGGTCTGCCGAAGGCAGAACCGGAAGTCGGAGATTTAATGACTTGGAGAAGAGGGGCTTGAACCCGCCCCTCTTCTCCCCTGTTCTCCATTGGCTGGCCTCTTGAATGCTGGCCAGCCATTGGAGAAGAGGTCCGGTCACTCCGATCAGGCCCCGTCCTTTTCGGATCGGGGGGCGTGTTTTTTTCAGAAAGTCTAATTATCTCCTCCAGCCAATGGCAAGAGGAGATAACAGAAAAACACGCCCCCGAATCCGAAAACGCCACTGCGTTTCTCCGAGGCATTTCTGCTTCGCCTCGGAGAAAGGCGGTGGTGTCTTCCGGTGCCCTCGGCTTGTTACACTCGCTGTGTGTGAGCCTGCGTTATCATTAGTCCATCGTCTATGTTAATTCTTGTTTTAATATGTAATATGTGCCTCTAACGTTACGTAACCTAGCCTCCAGAGATCTTTTGTAAGCGCCCATCCAGGCTCCTGGACATCAGACACGATGGGATATATTCATTGAAGTGCCAGGCCTGCGGCTCATAGCTGTGTTTGTGTTCGTTCTGGTTTTTACCCTGGCGTTAGTCCGTTCTTGAGAGTGGAGGGGTGACTGAGAGATGTGTTGGCATGGTGCCACGATGGCCGCTCGCGGACACAGCTCCGCGGGGCGGTGTCTGAAAAGGGCTGACATCTGCCTGTGTGCCACGGCCGAGGCCGTAGTGGGCAGTTCCTGAACCCAAAGATGCTTCTGCGCCGGGGCAAACAATAAAGACCGACTGGGGACGCTGCGGAGCCCCTGATTCCCTATGATTACCTCGTCCCTAGCCCGGCGTCAGGAGGACACTACCGAGTCCCTCAAAACCATGAACTGCACCCGCTTTACTAATAATGGCTACTGCATTGGGAAGTGGGCTCTTTGTGAAACACATGGCTCCCATCCTACCTCCTCCTCCTCCCTGTCATGTCTGTGATGCCCAAATGAAGGTGTCTCCTCTGCTTCATGTTCCCCTCCCCTGCGCCGTTGCCTCAAGGCCCAAAGCGACACTGGCACAAGTGTGCAGTGAGCACTAATGCAAGCAAGGAAGGATCGGAAAAAAACTATATTTGGTGTTTAGTTACCCCCCCCCATGCCTTTCGGAGCTGGGGAGCTCGGCACCTGCAGCTCAAATGACGCGTTCAGCTCTGTGAAGCAAGCGGTCTGCTCTTCCCACACCGCTGGATCATCACTCATAGGCCTGCAGCACCCAGAAGGCTTTCTGCTCCTTAGTCTAAAACAAGCATTTACAACGGATGCAACGGATCAATAATCCATGAGTTTAGGAAACCTTCTGAGACATGCAACGGATCAATAATCCATGAGTTTAGGAAACTTCTGAGACATCTCAGAATGCCTGGGTGGGTGAACTGTGTGTGTTCTTGTCGGCACCAGCAATGAAAACTGACGAATATAAAACAATCTGGAGTTAGAAGATGCTGTTGATTCCCAGTTTGCAGTAGAACTTGGGGAGAAAGTGCTTTAACGGTGCTTCCTCTCTACACAGACAGCAGTACTGCAACTTGTAGTAAGAGGGAAAAAGCGTCCTTCAAGCATTACAGACAGCTGATGTAGTGGTATGTAGAGGTAGTAAGCTTCAACTGTAAATTCATTTATTTACAACTCCTGGTGGCTTCTGGACTACAGTGCGTGTGTGCGAACACACACACACATGTACATGTACATATATGTAAGTGGATCTATATATTTTTGAAAACTATTATTTATTCAACTGCACGGGGACTCTCAACCTGCTCTGGCCACATCCATGTAAACGTCTGCAGAAAGGCTCTGGTCTTACAGGTCAGACATCACCGGAGGGCGGGGGACACTCCACTGAGGCGGTACCGGGTTGTTTTCAACCCGCAGGTACTGTTCTGGGGAATAAAATATCCTCGTTACATTTAATGAAGCAAGTCAATGCCCCTGCATCGGGGTCTGCGGGGTGAAATCTTTCCGGCTAAAGGGACTGTAATTGTATTTGTATAGCGCTTACTACTCCGGATGAGGCGGTGAAGCGCTTTACTCCAGACATCTCCACCGACTAAAAGCTCTTCTCGCGGCACTCAAGTACTGCATGCAACATCTCTAGCGAATAAAAGCACTTCTCGTGGCACTGTCGGGCCTCTGGTTTCCCCCAGCACCCTTTAGCGACTAAAAGACCTTCTCGTGGCACTCTCGGGCCCCTGGATTCCCCCAGCACCCTTTAGCGACTAAAGCCCTTCTCGTGGCACTCTCGGGCCCCTGGTTTCCCCCAGCACCCTTTAGCGACTAAAAGCCCTTCTCGTGGCACTCTCGGGCCCCTGTTTTCCCCCAGCACCCTTTAGCGACTAAAAGCCCTTCTCGTGGCACTCTCGGGCCCCTGTTTCCCCCCAGCACCCTTTAGCGACTAAAAGCCCTTCTCGTGGCACTCGGGCCCCTGGTTTCCCCCAGCTCCCTTTAGCGACTAAAAGCCCTTCTCGTGGCACTCCCGGGCCCCTGGTTTCCCCCAGCACCGTTTAGCGACTAAAAGCCCTTCTCGTGGCACTCTCGGCCCCTGGCTTCCCCCAGCATCCTCTAGCTAGCATGCACACGCCGGTGCTGGGAGGTGAAGACGTGTAAGGGCCGATCGGTGCAGCACTAATATTGTGTTGTTTTTTCAAGCAGCTTCGAGGCATTCCAAGTTTGAAGGAATACCGGCTCCGTCAGTTATAACAAGCATTTACAATGCAACGGTGTCGGCATTGTTAAAGTTAGAGCTATTGGCATTGCTCATGACATTATTTTTGTTTATGTTTTTGTTTTTAAAACATTTAAAGAAACGGCATTGTCATGAGCAATGCCAATAGCTCTAACTTTAACAATGCCGAGACCGTTGCATTGTAAATGCTTGTTTTGTCTGAAGCTGCTCAGCTTTTCTGCACGTTTGATCTCTTCAGGTACTGAGTTCCAACGATTTAGCAAATCAGTCAGGTAAGCATTGTGCCGGCTCCGGTAACAGGCCAGTAGTTTTCAAATTGCATTGTTATTTACTTCTGTTCCAAAAATATGATGTGAAACTGCAGCCAGGCAGGCACCTTGGGTCGTGAAGCTCCAAGGATTCGGAAAATGATGAGCCCGCCCTCAGGATGACAATGGCCGGATGCTTGGCTCCGGGAGATACCATCTGCAAAGTGGTGTTCCTAAATCAATAATGCCCCGTTTCCTAATGAGAGTATTACACCCACTTTCACAAAAATTATTATGAAATGCAAAGTACGTTTTCCAACGAGATGTCATTCTGAAAAGCAGTCGCCACTGCAGAAATGTGTTATTACACTAATACTATTTGCTCTCCAATGTACCGCAATGATGTCTCCCATTGTATGCCCTCCTTGTTGAAAGCGGTTTGACCTTTCCACTCTAGGGAGGAGCTGTTCAGGCTAAAGTCCTTCCAGGTGTCATCATAGAAACGCATTCGATTCAACTTTACTGTGTAGCTCAGCTCTACCCACAGGGCTTTGGTGCGATGAATAGAAAAGCGGGGGAGGTTTCTTTATTGGGGCCTGGGTGTGTTCCCCTCCTTTTTTAGGTCTCGCCTGACCCAGCGCATGCGCTGGTCTGGCGAGACTTATTAGGTCTCGCCTGACCCAGCGCATGCGCTGGTCTGGCGAGACTTATTGAGAGGGCTCCAAAAAGTGCTACCAGGCCAGCCTAGAGCTACAGTGCATGTGCGCGGGCGCGCGCGCCGTACTTTTCCGCGATTACTTTCACTTTCGCGGCCGCGCGGCCGCTTTGATGTTTGATCGCGATCGTGATCACGATCACTTTCACTTTCGTGGCCGCACATGTTGCAGAGTGGCACACTGCTGTGCAACAGGGTTTAAACATATAGACAAATCCAGAGTTCTCGTATAGGCGAGACTTATTGGCTTCGCCAGTGCTTACTAAGACCAGCATCCCCAGCACTGTACGAGAAAACATACTGCACCTAGGCCGCACATTTCTGAGTTTTAATTAAACTGGACACGGCCTGAGCATTCCAAAAGGTAAAATAAGAAAACTCCCCCGAGCCGAGCACTGCGCGAGCCTCAATTGTTTTAATGGCTCCAGCATGAGATGAACCCTTCTTGCTTCAGAGCTTCTATGGCGGTAATAATCATCTCTTGTACTGCTAAGCACACAATCTGTCAAAAGAGCTTCTGAAAACTACGGTCAGCCAGGGTGGACAAACAGTGAGCGTCTAATGAACGGGCTGCGTGACACCTTAAGCAGGTTAGAATGCACATTTATTATATAACAGTCCGTATTGTCTTAGCACATAAAAATATCACTTTGATGGATGAAGTGGGGGACACTTCTGGACAGCGATAACCTTTTTAATATAGCGTGGTCTCTAGATATACTCAAAGTCACACAGTCAAACAGGGATACGGACAAAAGAATGCTTACTCACATGCATACAAATATGGGAACCCAGTGCAACCCATGCTTTACTGCTGACGTGATTACGCATTACTTACAACCTGTATAATGGCATTAATGAGTCAATGGGTCCCCCCATCAGAAAGAGAAACAGCCTTTGGCGGGCTCAGGGAATGCTGGCACTGAGGCACTGCACTGCGAAAAAAACATTCAAATTAGTGATTGTTGTTAGAATAAAAATACAAGAACTGTACCCCAAAACAAGCTCTAGTACAAGTTGCTAAACTAGCTCAGTGGGTTGAGCTCCCATTTCATTGAGCAAGAGGCCAGAAGTTTCAACCAAACACGGCCCACTTCAACCTGAAATCCTTCCTGGGTCGAGAACACTGGTACCATCGAGGTAAGTAACAACACAAAATACTGAAGCTTGAAGCGGTAATCTGCACCAGGTGAATAATCACTATTATTATAAACAACGTGTCACAAAGACAAATACAAATAAATCCCCTGTGATTATTTAAAAGTGCATTTCACGCTATAGCTTTCGTGTGAAGATGTACAAATTCATGACATGCGCGAAAAACACTTTCAGAAAATAAGGGGCATATTATCAAGACAGGCGATAAAATTATCGCCGCTTTAGCGGCAGGAAACTGCCGCTAAAGCGGCGATAACGGGCTTGATAATATGCTCTATGGAATTCCAATTGAAGCTCAGGTTAGATGTCCTTCACATTCTAACATGGGCTTCAATTGGAATTCCATAGAGCATATTATCAAGCCCATTATCGCCGTTTTAGCGGCAGTTTCCTGCCGCTAAAGCGGCGATAATTTTATTGCCTGTCTTGATAATATGCCCCTATGATACTTAAAAAAGAATGTCTCAGATCTCATTTGGGACTGGCCTTAGCAGAAGTCAGTGCTCCTTGAGTCGACCCTACAGCTTCGGGAGTTTAGTGAACGTGTGTGTAGGAGTGCAGCGCCTCAAAGTTGTGATGCTTTCAGCAGCCATTGATTTGTGCTACAATTAAACACGGCTACAACAAGACCTCACGGGTGGCTGAATGGTGAAAGTGACTGCTGAGTTCCCTCATACACGGGAAAGAGTTGCAATGGTGCACAGCATGATGAAACAAGCAAAAAAGCATTAAAGGGGGAGCAGCAGGAGTCGAAGGGAGGAATAAATATCAAATCAATCATGTGAGGAGCAGCGGATAGGCACTGATTAAGGGAAATCAATCTGTGCTTGGTCTGTGCGCCACAGCAAGTATCAGAAGTGACGTTTCGGCTGGACTATCCAATTAGAGACGCTGCAAAGAGGAGAAGGGCACAAATATTAAACATTGGGCGGGCTCCAAACCCTTTTTGTAAACAATAGTGTCTTGCAAGCAAGACACATGCACTAGCACATTTTTTTCGCAGGCTCGACCCTATAAATGAGCATTTGCGGAGCTTGAACAAATCCAGAAAAGAGATTAAATGGGTCTAAGCCTGAGCGAAAAAGTAACAGGAAAACAGTGTCAGAGCTGAAAAAGTCAGAAAGGTGCCAGAACGGACACGAAAAGTGCCAGTTACTTGTGGTGTTACTCGATACGTTTCGTTTTTTTTAACCAATCGTTGCTCCCACAAAGCAGTACAACCACAAAGACCATCATAGTTCTGCCCTTCACTTGTCAATCATTTTAAAACCTGCTTTCTGATAGCTGCCTCCTCTCCTTAAATTGACGTTTTTTGGAGCCCGAAGAAAGTAAAGAGAAGTGCCTGGATGACTGAGTTCTTCTATCAGGAGTCGGGAGGTAAGGTGCATGTTGGGAACCTCCCACCTGATTCTAGAATTGGCACCTAGATTTGTGACATCTTGGTTCAGCCTACTGTAATAGTTCATTGTTCTCTTTTCGTTTGGCAATAGGCATTTCATTTTTAATTTAGGTCGGAACTCGGTGATACACCAACAGATGCGTACCAAGCATATTATGAACGGTACAAAGAACCACAGCAACGTTACAGTCACATGTATGCGCTGTTACAAAGTATTACTTGAGTCTTAATCTTTAAAAAATTTTAGGCATATGTGTACCGTGAGAAAAATTGAAGCATGCTTCGCTTGTCTTCGAGGAGGACAGATTAAGTGAGGAACGATTCAACTATAGGAAAAGTTACTGATGTAACTGTGCATTTCGGTTCTTGTCACTCTGGGATGAGACCAGTGCTTTATATGGGCAGGTACTCCATAACTGCACTGCATTAATTTAGAAGGGATAGCACCGGCACGTCTCAGCACTGCTCCAATGCTTTTAATTGTAGAGTACCGCCAATTCACAACAGAGAACAGGTACTCTGGGACAAGGATACCTGCATTTCCATATTTCCATTTGAAGCACTAGACGCGTCTATTAGCATAACATTAGTTGCATCGGTTGTTAAAGGTCCTTATTTGTTACACAATTATTTCAGTGGTTGTCCTTCAGCATTAACCTAACCATCAATTCAATTTCTAAAAAAGAAAGAAGCAACAAGACCTTCAACAGATATTGGAACTATCTCAACCTCATCTTGTTGCATTCTTGTCACCCTAATTGCATACCAGATATGAAGGGTAACTCAAGGATTCAACAGAAGTGCACCCAGGGTCTGGAACTCTATGCCCCAGACATCAGATCAAACCTGAACCTTAGAGTATTCCAACATGATTGGAAGGTCCTTGTATTTAAACACCACTGCTCCCCCTAATTTCAGGCAAGAAACCATATGATGCAGACTTTGGATACCATTGATTTTCCCCTCACCTTTCAACTATCAGTGTCCTAAAAGTACTATCACATAGATAAGTTTCACCCTTTATAAAGATGCATTTGTTAGCAACTCATTACAAATAGAGACTCTCAAGCTTTTAAAAAATATATATAACTAACTTTAAACGCGTATCTGTGGAGGACATAATGTTCATGTCCACACTACTTTTCCAGTGAGGAGGACGCAAACATCCGGTCCTCACATTAAGGGCATGAATTCCCTCTGGTGCTCTCACAATAGGGATTGCCTCTTAATGCCCTTCCTGCTGGCAGAGAAGAGCTTCCCTTGCAGCAGAATTTTTATTTTTTTCAGTTTCAGTGACACACAATTCATCATGCATGCTGCCGTCACTAAAACTGAAATCAGCCAGTCTAAAGGCTCACTGAAATTAACAAGCATTGGCATAGCCAATAGGTCTCGCTTTTGGGACCTTATAAGTATTTAGTTATGTAGCACAATATCCTAGGGCAACAACATTAACTGTTGCATGGTTAAATACTTATAAGGTTCCAAAGGCGAGACCTATTGGCTATGCCAATGCTTGTGGTTTGTTGCACCAGAGCCGGGACCCATAATATTTTGATTCAATTTAGCCTGGCCGCAGACAGTGCACTGCTTTCATTTCGACACGCCCAGGCTGAGTTTGCAAGTTTCTGGAGAGTGAGGGCGAACAATGGAGGGTGGGGCTTAATGACTGATTGACACACACAGGTCCAGCTGGGCCTTGGAGTGAAGAGCGCATGTCAGGCTAGATAGGTGCCTTGCTGTGTACAGCCTGACGTGCGACGTGAACCCTCTCCTATATGCATAATGTTAGGAGCCTGGGGGTGACAGCCGCAGCCCCCAAGTCTCCTAAGGAGCGCTAGGTTCGCCTGACCGAACCAATCCTCATACTGCCCACATGCTGTTTACTAAAATAAACAGCAAGGGAGCAGCGTCTAGATTGGCTCAGAGTCAGGAGACGCAGGGGTGGGAATGCCGCTGCCCGCGTCCCGCGCAGGGGAACATCAGCAGGGCAGCCTTCTAGTGGCCGCCCGTCGAAGCCTCCCCCCTTGTTCCGCCTCGCGTGAGGCCGCACCTCGGGGAGGGGAGGCCCCCAATGGGATTGTCCGGGGGAGGCGTGCCGCTAGGGTGGGCGAGGCTAGCCCCCCCTTTTTAGGCGCCTCACCCCTCTGATCTTCCTCTGCTTCCGGCGCGCTCCTCCTGGCCACGCGCATTCACCCATCGGTCGCAGTCTCTGGCGCCATCGGTCGTTGTCCTCGTGTGCGCGAGATGTCCTCTCGTTCGCCTTGTGGTGTGTCATCGTCGGGTCCGGTAGTTGCGGTGAGTGCGGGCCATTGCTGAGTGCTGCCTTCTTCACTCTTGGTTCTCCCACTTTGGCCAGGTCGGCGTGGCGATCCGGGTGTGTCCGTGTTGGTCGTTGGGTTCGCGAGCGGGTCTCGTTGTCGGCTCGTGACGTGGTTCTGGACATGTCCTGCCTCTGCTTTTGGAGGAGGGAGGGGGGGCAAGTGTGTTGCGGCGTGGTTTGTGCCGTATTGCGAAGCGTGGAGCCTCTACTTTGATTTTCTGTCGCGCTGTTTTATGATCTTCCGGGAGAGCGAGCGGGATTTGTATATTTGAGGTATGACTTCAGTGGAGTTCGTGCAGAGGGTTAATGTGCCTGCCGCAAAAACCGAGTAGATTACATAGTGCGTGTGATGTAATGGGTCAGCGGGTTGCTGTTGTCAAAAGAGGCATCGTTTTGTTACTTGCAATTTATAACTTGGACTTCGGTGGAGTTCGGTCAGAGGGTTAATGGGCGGTGTCCTCGGGCAGGCTGAGTACAGACATGCCGCTACGAACAGCAAGCTCATTGCACGAACAGCAAGCTCATTGCTGCAGACATAATTAGTTTCCATTACACAGAACTGGCGACCGCCATTTATTTCCCAGCGTTTCCCAATCATTACTTTAAATGAGTTATTTGGCATTGGGATTACTCACGGGCTCGTTTGTAGCCATATTAGTATAACGTGAATTTCTTGTGTGAGTGTGGTGTAATTACCTGCTCCACACTCAGAGGTCCGCTCCAATAATGGCCCCGCTTCAGCCTCAGCCCCGCCTCCAGGCGGCTTCTGGAAAGGACGATCAGTTCTAGGTCCGGGTATGCGCAGAGCTCATTCACAATCCCAGCTGGACTGACATCCCTTGGTGAGACAGAGGAATTGTGGCCAGAACTAGTTGCCGTAACTGACGAGGGCGGGGAATATTCCAGCTGGAGACTCCCCTCACCGGGGGAGCTCGGCTCCCAGGCTATGGGAACAGGATGGCCCTAATGTCCCATCCGGGAGAAACCTTTGAGAAATACTCTCTCGGAAACGTGGAGGGGTCTCTCTTACTGAGCCTCTGGGAGTAGGATGGGTCAGTGGCAACTGAGCATTGCTGCGCAGGGATTATTCTGTATAGTGCCTTGAAGAGGTTCGAAGCTCCTCTGGTCCGGTCTGGGTAGTATATTGTATGGTCTTTGGGATTCAGGGGCGAAGTTTGCTCCTCCCTCTCTCGTGGTGCTGGGCTCCTAGCTTAAGTCTGAGTAGCTCCGCAGTGGAGCAGACATCCCGTTTGCTTCTCTTTCTACTGCTCTCTCGCACCTCTGAGCGGGTAAAGATCAAAGCATCCGTGGCACCTCTTTAATTAACCAAGAGTGGGAGGAATCGGACCACAATTAGTGCCAGGAAGTGCGTGCTGTTTTGTATGCTTTTGACACACATAGAGACACAGCGCTAGGCATTCATCACCCAGCGCATGTATGTATTCTTTCTACTGCTCTCCCGCACCTCTGAGCGGGTAAAGATCAGAGCATCAGTAGCATCTCTTTAATTAACCAAGAGTGGGGAGGAATCGGACCACAATTAAGGAAGTGCGTGCTGTTTGTATGCTTTAGATACACATAGAGACACAGCGCTAGGCATTCATCACCCAGCGCATGTATTTATTCTTTCTACTGCTCTCCCGCACCTCTGAGCGGGTAAAGATCAGAGCATCAGTGGCATCTCTTTAATTAACCAAGAGTGGGAGGAATCAGACCACAATTAGTGCCAGGAAGTGTGTGCTGTTTGTATGCTTCAGACACACATAGAGACACAGCGCTAGGCATTCATCACCCAGCGCATGTATTTATTTTACTTTGCTTTTGTCTTAACATGTTGGGGTTACTACTCTTTTATGCTTAGAAAGTAAAGCCGTGCGCACAAACAGGGCCTTTTAAAGATACAATGAAGGTATTGTGCAGATGAATGCTCCAACGTTAAATATGATTCATTTCTCCTAATAGAAAACTACGAGCAGGGCCACTGGCAGTCTTGGAATCAGAAAGCATTTACTCGGGGAATTCATAAAATGGGCTCAATGTGTGGCAGAGCAAAGGGGGTGGAGTCACTAGGGGTTCAGTCATGTTTCAGTCATGGCTCAGGGTTGGTCCCCCACCCCCTTCCTTGATAATAGTGGTACATACATATACAGTACCCATCACCACTACACAACCACGTGTTGTCTGGAAGGCACCCATTGAGGACTTTACATAACGATAATGACTGTTTTCTTTTGTCATGACATGTTTTATAGAGACAATTTCATTAGATATGACTAAATCATGAAAGATATATTAGGTGCGTTTTGGCGTATCAGAGGGCCTGTGAGTAGAGCCAAACCCCGCATACGTCACTACCCCGATGCCGCTGAGTGTACTTCGTTGTATGGGTCCACCTTTCCATAACGTGACTTCTAACCCCCCTACACTGTTCAGCCAGGATCCATTCGAGAGCAGGCTGTACACTTCCCTTCACACCTAGCAGGTGCTGCTCTCAGAAGACAGTTATTCCTTTCAGGGGCTCACCACCGATCCCTGTTTTTCCGTGACATGCCACCATGTTCCGCTATCTTGTCCCCTGTCGCGGTTCCCCGCCGTCTCCTCCTGCCGGTTTGGAAGTTTATTATGCTTTGAAGCACCGGATGCTGCGTTTCTTTCCGCGGCAATTCCAGGCCTCACTTACATGTCAAGATAACTCGGGTAATTCGTTATCTTCCGGGAGAAAGATCAGGAATTTGTATAGTGGCGGATTTGACTTCGGTGTAGTTAGTGCAGAGGGTTAATTGCCCACTGCATAAAACATGTGCCAAGTAGATTTCAGAGTGCGTATGATGTGAATAGGTCAGCGGGTTACTGTGTTCAAAAGAGGCATCCTTTTGTTACTTGCAATGTATATCTTAAAGCCCTGATAGTCAACATTGAGCTACAAACGCTCATCCTAGAGCTGCATACACACCGCTAAGCATACAGTATTAGGACATTGATTAATGTTGCAAGAGGGTTAATTTGGCTAGAAACTGACTGAGCTTTTGCTTCACCACACCAAGCAGCCCTGAACTAAACTGCCTGCCAGTAGGGATGACATGAGTCTCCTACACTTTGCGTCCTTTGGCTCAGGTTACATTTCCTATACACTGATTCACATGCATATGATTGATTGGCTCGGCGGATTCTGTGTGAGATGCAAAGTTCGGGGACACCCTACACTGGTAGGAGTGGCGATATATAACTAATTCAATGCATCTGAGAGTGTGGTCATGGAAACGTGGTCAGCAGTAACTTCTGGTATTTCTTGCCCTGCGCAATTGAGTTCATTTCTCTCCAGTTCCCTGGGAAAGGTTTGGGGGGCCAGGGTGATCTATGACGAGTCTGTACTCATTACGGTTTATGGTAAGCGTTTTGAGAAACATATGGATTTAGTTTTACTAGTTTAGCTTTTGGCCAATGGTAGTTTTCGTCAGCCAGATTCGGAATAGCTGGTATTGCAGGACACTAGAGGCGGTTGTGGGTATGTCCAAGTTGGGGAATGGCATGCTTTGCCGATTAATTGATTAAATGAATAAAGTCGCATGTTCTAGCTCGAACAGAGCAACTGTTACTAATCGCAATGACATGGGTTCACACGCACTCGAGAGCCCCCTTTGCATTTATTCCCTGGTATCTTTGTCCCAAAATGCAGCATTTATTAGGATTATCCGGTACTTGGGGGGAATCTCGTTGGCATTAGTTCCATGCCGGTGTGTACGAAGGGACGAAGTTGTGTCCCAAGTGGTGCAACAGGATAAGGGAAGGTATATATGTAGATATATGTTCCCTGGCAGCAGGTGTACAAATATGTCAAGGTTCAGCCTAAAACCCAGTCTCAACCATGATGCAATGGTCAGCTTGTGGAAAGGTGTAACACAGAAATTGAGCGACCAATGTTATTATTGTAAGTTCAACGCTTGAGTCAAGAGATGCTGTTGTCTCTCATCTTTGCCTTGCTATTAGAAAACAGCTGGGGTAAGGTTTCTCTCAAATGAGTCATAGTGGCAGCTTAGTGTATATAGAAAAGTCAGCAGCCTGTGCTGTGTTGAGGCAAGTTGTAGGCCTGGGTTTGTGTGTCATACATAACATCTTGAAGGTATTTTGTGAGTTCCACGCTTAAGTCAAGAGATACGGCTGCCTTTCATCTTTAGCCTTGCTATTCGGAAACAGCTGGTGTGATATTTTCTGCAACTCAGTCATAGTGGCAGCTTAGTCTATACAGGAAAGGCAGCAGCATGAGCTGTTTTGAGACAGGCGGAAGGCCTGGGTTTGTCTATCATACTTAACATCTTTGAGGTTATTCTCCCTGTCCCACAGGGAGGCCAGGGAAAGCACAGAGTGACATGGTTTACCTAGACTTAGCCTGGCTTGCCGCTTCTGCGACCTGTGAGGTTTGTTTATGTATTGTATGAAGGTGACAGAGGCTGTCACTGTTGTTTGATAGGCACCAGGGCCAGATGACATTTAAGTGCATTGTGTGCTGGAAACTAAGGAGCGGGTCCATTTAGTAAGCACAAGGAGCACGGGGGTGTTCCTAGCTCTAAAAGGAAAGTTGAGACAACCAAGTTAAGTTTCTGTGCAAGGCTACGTTTGGTGGGGCAATTCCAGGCGTAAAGCATTAAGCCAGACAGCCCTGGGAATTAGACAGGCGTATGATTAGCTAAGATTTTGTTCAAACTGAGGGAGAGCATATCGACCACAAACAATTGTGGAACCAGAAAAAGCTTTACAAAGCAATGCTGTAGATTTCCGGTAGAATGCTGTATGGATAGGCCTCAGGGATAAGGCCATGACCTTTCTGGAAGGGGCATTCTTCTTCGACCTGTGTCGAACTGGGAAAGGAAGTAAGGCGGGCTGGATAACTCTTTATTCTACCTGCGTTGGCACATCTTGCCAGGAGTGATTGTCAAAGGTTTTGCCTTCAGCCAGCCTAGGTTAACACCCATCCACTCCAAGCTAATTGTTCATGGTGGTATTGGGCCGCATTTACACAGCCCAGTATTTGGCCCCTGGGGTTGTCAGTGTCGTGAATTACTAAATTTCACTGAACTGGAGGTGTGGCTGGGTTTTACACTAGCAGAAGTTTGGGAGTGCAAGCCTCCACCTAGGGGGTGGCTGGCTGAATCTGATGAACTACTTCAAACGGTTCACAGCACTGCACGTGAGAGAGTGTCAATGACCTGTGCATACTTCAACCAGACACCCCAGAATGAGTGTCAATTACCTGTGCATACTTCAACCAGACACCCGTGAATGGCATGCCCTCATCTACATGGTAACAATTGAGAGAGCAGAGAGCGACCATACCTCTTGAATTTTGCACTTAAACTTTCTAGTAATGGAAAGGGCTTAACACCTTCTGAAATGAGCATGACCAGAGATGTGCTGCTCTCCACAGACATTTGACAGGTTAATGGGCAAGGCTAGCGGAAAAGCCAGATGTATTGTCGTCATTTAAGGCGGACGTGACCCAGGTATTGGCAAGATAGAGACACTGCCAACTATGAAGATATGAACGAAATCATCACTGGGGCTCACAACATATTATTTGATAAAATAAGAAGTTTCATTTTCAAGCCACGATGTCGGTGCAACGAATTACCTATAGCACAGCAACACCGGGATAACAAGGACTGTAGGCAAACCTATTAACTCCTTTCAGCAGCAATAAAGTCCAAAAGCTAACTTCTATTCAACAAGCAAGGAAATTGGTTACGCTGTCCCAGTGGAGAGTAAGGAAAGATTGGGATAAACAGCGGGACTAGTATAAGACTATCGTCGAATTTAATGTAACTTAATTTGCAAGTAGAAAGGCTAAAACGAGGAGATGTTGCTAAGATATGGGCAGTTTGTAGTAAACAATAGGATAATACGATGTGAAAGGAAGAAAATTGAGATACCCGTGATGTCAGCTTGTGTTTATATACGTAGGTAAAGTGGTTAACCCACACGTTACCTTCACCCTGCTTATTGTGCTGTAGCTGTTGGGAACACAATTCCAAGCCAGGAAGGCACCTAATTTGGCCAATTGAAAAATCTTAATAGGATTGCAGGTCCATAAGCGCCTATTTCACCAATGCCTTGTTACCCATGCCATATTTTCCAGCCTGAGAAACAGATTTAGGTGTTGCTCTTCTCGCTCAGCCTCTCCTTGGAGCCAGGGAGGTGGGAAACGTTCACAAATTTGGTCCTCGAGCTGAGAGATGTATTCTTCGGCAGCTCAGTCAGTCATATTGGCTTTATCCGGAGTCATGATAAAAGCCGTCCATTTAGCAGTTACGTTAAAATGTTTTGTCCTGCTGAGAAATCATGCACCCCTCGCAGCAGCAGCAGCAATTCAGGAACCATGACGCCATCTATACATCACCTTTGTAGACAAAGTGAAAATTAAAACCTTCTTCGTGCTAGGATATGAAGGGAATCGATGGATTGACGAATTCAGCTATGGTTCAGTTCTGGCTCCATATGTAGGTGCTAGATCTTCCCATAATTACGTTAGGAAGATCTGCAGTGGCATCGCTAAGAAAGTTAGGAACACCAGTAACGTCTAAGCTGAACGGCAGTGGGGCCAAAAGACATCCTTTGTTAGTCTGCCCTGGGCTTCTGAGTAATTTTGCAAATTAATGCCGTCATTTACGGGTTACAGAACAGGACCCATAATTTAGCCCACTAAAAGCTGGCTCGCAGGGGCAGGGCACCTATAACAGCGAAGGGAGGAAGGGGGGCTCTGGCAGCGACGAAAGCCTCCCCAGAGCTGTGGCGGAGTTACAGGGCGATCTGGAGGCAGAAGGGTACAGTAAGGGTACCTCTGCGACAGGCGGTACAGTAAGGGTACCCCTGTTCGGCACAGTAGGGTGCCCGAGCCAAGGTCCGGGAGCCAAAGGAGGTTCTGCGAAGACCGCGACGGCGCCCCGTTAGTCCTTCGGGCGGTTGGGGGGCCTGACCAACCAGGGGTGTGCCACAACACGCTCCCCCCGTCAAAAGGGGCGGGAGTATGCGACAGATCACGTGATCCAAAGGATGATCTGAAAATATGTGCCGCACTGCAGGGCATCGACCCACCGTGCGTGCTGGCTCGACAGGCGGGCAGAGCAGCGAGGGGCTGCTTGCCCTGGATCGCCCGTAAGATAACCCACTTATCGTCATACTTATGTTGTATGAAATAAACCTGCAGCAGTTCTTCACCCACAATGAAAGTGTCAGTGTAATCTATGGGTGACGTCTGTGCATGCGTGTTGAGTGGAGCGTATGACGGTGTGGTCACTATGCCGCTGCCCGCGTCCAACGCAGGGGGACATCAGCAGGGCAGCCTTCTAGTGGCCGCCCGTCGGAGCCTCCCCCCCTTGTTCCGCCTCGCGTGAGGCCGCACCTCGGGGAGGGGAGGCCCCCAATGGGATTGTCCGGGGGAGGCGTGCCGCTAGGGTGGGCGAGGCTAGCCCCCCCTTTTTAGGCGCCTCACCCCCTCTGATCTTCCTCTGCTTCCGGCGCGCTCCTCCTGGCCACGCGCATTCCCACCCTTTCCGCTTACCCTGCGCAGCGGAGGTAGCGCGCTATTGGAATGTTTTAATGTTTTTTTCTTGCGTTGCAGGCGGAGTTACAGGGCGATCTGGAGGCAGAAGGGTACAGTAAGGGTACCTCTGCGACAGGCGGTACAGTAAGGGTACCCCTGTCCGGCACAGTAAGGGTGCCCGAGCCAAGGTCCGGGAGCCAAAGGAGGTTCTGCGAAGACCGCGACGGCGCCCCGTTAGTCCTTCGGGCGGTTGGGGGGCCTGACCAACCGGGGGTGTGCCACAACACGCTCCGCCCCCGTCAAAAGGGGCGGGAGTATGCGACAGATCACGTGATCCAAAGGATGATCTGAAAATATGTGCCGCACTGCAGGGCATCGACCCACCGTGCGTGCTGGCTCGACAGGCGGGTGGAGAAGCGAGGGGCTGCTTGCCCTGGATCGCCCGTAAGATAACCCACTTATCGTCATACTTATGTTGTATGAAATAAACCTGCAGCAGTTCTTCACCCACAATGAAAGTGTCAGTGTAATCCATGGGTGACGTCTGTGCATGCGTGTTGAGTGGAGCGTATGACGGTGTGGTCACTATGGAGGGCCGAGCTCTACACTGATGAACGAAGCATGGTCGCAACTTCCATTAGCAATGCACGCTGCGCCAGGAGGCGGTTCATGATTTAGCAAATCAGTCAGGTAAGCATTGTGCCGTCTCCGGTAACAGGCCAGTAGTTTTCAAATTGCATTGTTATTTACTTCTGTTCCAAAAATATGGTGTAAAAATCCAGCCAGGCAGGCACCTTGGGTGGTGAAGCTCCAGGGACTCGGAAAATGATGAGCCCGCCCTCAGGATGACAATGGCCAGATGCTTGGCTCCGGCAGATACCATCTGCAAAGTGGTGTTTATAAATCAATATTGCCGCGTTCAAATCACACCCACTTTCACAAAAAATATTATGAAATGCAAAGTACATTTTCCAACGAGATGTCATTCTGAAAAGCAGTCGCCACTGCAGAAATGTGTTATTACACTAATAAGAACACCAATTCCAAGAGTGTTGGGGTGGTTTTGAAGTGGGGAGAGACGTCCAGGGTAAGGGAGATGGGGACTGGGATGGGCCCTGGAGCAAACAAGAAAATGGGTAATTTGACGCCCTTAGGGATAGTAAACTGCCGTAATTACCAGGGTGCAATGTGCCCCTGAAGGCTCTGGGCCTGTTACCACTGCACTTACTTGCTGTACTAATTTTAGATGTGCCTCTGGTTTTACAGGAAGTGGAATCCCCTCCTTGGATAGCATGGGTGGGCGGCCTCACTCATCCCAGCAAGTGGGAGCCGCACCCAGGAATGATTTATGTAGTCCTGGTGAAATGGGAATTTCTAAATAGCCTGAGGCAATGTTTTGTTCCTTAACTCTCTTTCATCCTGGTGCAGACACCAATGACGTAATGGCCCTTATTCTGTGACCGAGCACCAGTCAGAGCTTGACCAATGTGCTAATAAGCAAGCAGAATCCATTTCAGGTCTGAGGCCTGTCGTAGAAACAGAGAGGGGGCTGCCGTCCATATCCGTAATGGGAGGGAGAACTGAAAGCCATGTAGTGTTTAAAAACCACCAGAGTCAATGCTTGGAACTGATGTTTAATCTGCCTAATAATGCAGATGCTTTGCCCTAGTTTTTTATCCTCATCACAAAGCACAGATGGGTGCCATGTGGTGCATGCTAAGCAGTTTCCTTTGTGCACACACAAGTCGGACCCAAACTGGAAGCTGTCAGTGCTAGGCAGGGACGTCTTAAGGATGTTGGGGGCCCTGGGCCAAACAAATGTTTTGGGCCCTTGTTCAGAACAGCTTTGAATTTATGATCCAGTTTCAACTCTGTCATACCCTCTATGGGCAGGTCACTGACAGTCACAGGCAGACTGGTACAAATTCTAAATGTGTTTACATGTAATATTCAGGGACAGTGATGTGTGCTTTCAATATTGTAACAGCAGCAGCTCATCAATATTACTGCAAATAATCTCTAAGACCCCCTCCCATTTCTCATATGTGAGGTCCTGTTTTGACCTAAAATGAACTTTTTTAAAAATTAATATTGCATGAAACAAACACAATATTTGTCAGAAAAAATTTCTTTAATAGACTCTCATGCACTATCCACAAAAAAATGAATTAAAGAAAAACGCTATTTACAACAATCTGTTAAAAATTATTCAAGATCATCATGGCAAGACTCTCTCAAGGGGCCCCTTGAAAGGCTGGGGCCCTGGGCCAGAGCCCACTTTGCCCATGCCTTAAAACGTCTCTGGTCCCAGAATGCGGGAAACAGCAGAAAAAGCTCTGAGCAACTTCTGATAATGAGAGGCAGGGGTGGGAGGCTGCTGGCTGGAAGGATGCATCTTCAGACTGACAAACAACTGTAACTTTTGGCCCGGTGTGGACTGCAGTGCCATACCCTCATTCATCCCCGGACTTACCAGACTTTACCCCATCTTCAGGCCTGACCAACAAACTGCTAAAAAAGTTCCACTATATCGTGGTGGACTTTTCTGGTAGCCTGTCTGACTCCGTCCCAAACGAACGAGCTTTGATCCCATCTTCAGACCAGCAAACAAAAAAATAACCAAAACGATTCCACTGTAACTGGCTCCATACGCATACAAACGTGTGGAAATTGGGCTTCAGGCACAATCTGTGAGGTACTCACTGCATTGCTATGATGTTCTCTTGTTATACTGAATTAGCAGCTACCTACATCATTATCATATGAAATCTCTTTATTGATGTCATATCCAAACTTTCATAGTTGCTTTATTAACCTTCTCGCTTTCTCAAATTTGCTTGAAAATGCACCATTTGCCCAGTTGTGTTTCAAAGTTTTCCAGGGGGGAGATCGACCCCGAACCACATTTAAGGCGGTAGGCTTGCTCGCTACGCGAGCTTGCCACACATCACTCATCCTAAACATTTACACCCTCACCACTTTCATATGTCACCAGCCACCACTGTAGAGAAGGTGAGTCACAGCAGATGATCTAAACAATGAGGACTGATGCAACATTCAAATGAAAACAAAAAAATCAGATGGGTAACCCTTCAGGGTCCCTAGTCTTGCACGGCCGAAGAAAATGCAAATCACAAAATAATTGTGTCCTGAGTAGATCAACTTTATTCTAAGCACACAACATGAAAAAGTGTTATCAAAAGCCACCATAGGCAAATTATGTGAAAGCAGAGCAAGTAGCAAAGATGAATTCCTCCACCCCGGGCAACATCTACTGCATGTAATCCTACTTATTATTGCTCAGAACCTGAGGGATAAGTGCAAAGGGTGTAAATGGAGACTGAAATCCTATCTCAATAGAAATGCATCACAGCGTCCTGTGGAATAGGAGCTGCAAAACAGCAGACACTGAGCATTCTGCCAAATAGCAAAGAAGTATACCTGAGCCATGCCCAAGAGAACAAAGATTGACTGCAACATATCCAGATGCTTTGGCCAGCAAGATGACATCTGCTCAATTAGTCTGCCTGACATTCAGATCGTATGCCTGGAGGCTCACGAGCAGCCAGACATTGTAAACTGAGACTCAGTGTTTGAGACTTTAAACTTTGAGGCGCATGGACTGAGAGAGCACACTCCCCTGTTTTTTGATGTACCACACAGCAGTGTATTGTCCATGACTAGCATGAAACACCCAACTCCAGAAAGGGTGTAGAAAAGCTTTGAGTACCAACTGAATCCCCCAGAATTTTAGCAGACTGATTTCACACCTCTGCTCTACAGGAGAACACATGCCACATATCTCCATGGCATTTCCAGCTATGAGACAAAACATCAGTCACTGTCGTGACCACTGCCGGAAGAGGACAGAATGACTTCCCACAAATTAGATGAGCCTGCAGACCCCAGGACACTTTTTTGAGAAATCAGAACATTGTCCAAAATGACCGAGCATTGGGCCAAAACAGATACCAGTAAAGTGCCAGCATATGTCATTGGGTTGCGGCACAATCAGAATGCACTAAGCCAGGTGTCCAAGCAGCTGCAAGACTGACAGTGGAAATATGAGCAATCAACCAAAACTTCCGAATCATAACCTGAATGTTCTGGCCATGCTGAGAAGGAGTTAGTACCTTCAAAGTTGTTGCATGCAATCCTGCCCCAGTGAGGATTCAGCTCTCAACAAGCTAAACTGGGGACTTAGGGTAGTTGATCAAAAACCCAAGGCCAAAGATTGGGGTGATCATGCTCTGGAAGTTGTTCAACACCAACTGTAGGAAACCTACTTTCATCAGCCAGTCATCAATGTACAGTAATCTCTGATCTGCACAGGTGGACAACAACCACCAGCATAAACACTGCAAAGAAACAAGCGGCCAGCCCAAGACTGAAAGAATGCACTGCAAACAGCTAAGGAGGGAAATCCCTCAAAGCGTAGGCACTCCTACAGGGTTGGTAAATAAAAATACACATCTTGCATATCAAGTGACACCTCTCATTCCTCAAACCAAGGCCAGCAGAGCTTAAGCAATGGGCTGATATTTAACTTGAACTCTTCGCTGAGAAAGAAGCTCATAAACTGAGTCTCTGACTCAACTCCACCCACGAGTAACATTAGTGAAGTTAGTTCAATGCACCAACACTTGAATGTAAAAGATAGGTTTTTGTAGCCCTGCAAAACACCACCCAATACATAGTTGAAGTGGCATCAATACTTCTGGGTTACTAATAGTCCCTAAACAGGTATCCAGGGACACAGTGGTGATCAGAGCCAAACCTTTTTCGTTCTCTTCAATCACACACAAACAAGAGGTGGTACGAAAACGACACTTTAACTGAAGAGCGCATTTCTTTAAACAAGTGCGCCCTGTTGCTCAGCACATCTAAAATCACCACACAGAATACAATTAAGACAGAACAAATGCTCGTTGTGAACAACAAAAATAAAAAGAACATATCTACCATGGTTAAAGTGTAATTTAAAAACTGAGGGGCAGATTTACAAGCCCCTTGCGCCACTTTTACGTCACTTTTCCCATGTTAAAAGTGACACAAAAGTGGTGCAAGGGCCTTGTAAATCTGCCCCTGAATACCCTAGAACCTACTTCTATGTACTACACTATGAGAGCATGGAGAGTAGAATAACTTGCAACTAGATTTCCATAGGGAAGATGAGTGCACTGCATACCTTGTTTATAGCAGAACTCTATAATTATCAGGAGCCAGAGAAGCTGGGTTCCCTACGAAAGGCAAACATGCGTTCAACATCAGCATCAACTTCTTCCAGGCTCAGGATCGATATAAGCTTTCAATAGAAAGTGCGATACAGCAACATCTCTGGTAAGCAGAAACGTCTCTGGCAGAATCTTGCACGATAATCTGGGGCAAAGGACCTCTCCTGGTGCATGATCAAGTGGCAGTTCTTTTACACTGTATCTTATCTGTGATGGAATTTACAATATCACCATAGGAATGTTTAATATAACCAATAAGCATCAAAATTCAATCTAAGACGCATTTCTTGAAACATATAAGGTAAAAGTAAGACAATTCAGACCACTGTTTTGACTATTGTTTTTTATTTGACCTTGAAATTGAGATAACACGGTAGTTGCATCAGGTGTCTTGTTGATTTCTGTATCTAAACGACTTTACACTTTCACAGTTCTTTGATAGACAAGGACAGAAGACATCTGTGTCAAAGATAGACACGTTTTTGCACTAATACAGAAAATTGGGCTTCGGCCCACCTAAAATGGATTCTGGCCTTGTGTCTTTGCATCAGTTGTTGCTAGTGATGCCTGTACCTGCCACTGACTCAGCCATGTAACATGAAAATAAGGGGATAAGTGAACATTTAAAAGAGAAAGACTATTATTAAAGATAGAATTATGATTATAGTTGAGGTCAAGGTTAAAATACAGTTAGCAGAAGGCTATTGTTAAGAAAAAGGCTTCGGGTTAGCAAGATTGTGGATGATTAAAATGCCTTTTCCTCTTACATGAATTTGTTATAAAACATTCAGTATTGTAATCCATCTACTATTGATGGACATTTTCATTTGGTCCATCTGATGAACATTTTCATTTTTGAGAATTCCTCTTAGCTGGTTCTTCATAAACATGTTTCTTCCAGACGGTATTCCTCGTTCCAGCATTGACCTTTACAAAAAATAGCTACAAGCAGCATTAACTGTCTATCGTTACCACTAATTTGCTCCTTTGCTGGCCATGGTATTTTTTTGGATGGTTACACAGTGCCAGTGATTTTACATTATGGCTTTTGTGCTGTGGTGAAGTAGGTCTTTACTTCACACACAGCCAGTGCAGATCACAGTAGCAGCTTCTCTATTTCTGGCATGGACTTCACACCAGAGGCTCACAACCCTGCTAGCTGCACTCACCAAGCCCACTCCTTTTGAAGGCGGCTATTGTAGGGTAACGTTCAGCAGGGCTCTTCAGATAATACAAATCACATTTATTATTTTGTGGATGTGTTCCATGGACGTCGATTCATCAAAATGCCTGGGGTAGCGGAAGTAACATCATATGCCATGTGACCCCCTCCTCCCCGATGTCACAGGAAGTGACATCAAAAGAACTTGGACCCAGCCTGATGGTGTCACAGGAAGTGACATTGCAAGGCATTTGACCTGATGACATCACAGGTGGTGACATCACGTGACCTTAGGAACCCATGAAATAAAAAAGTGACATTGCATGACCTTTGACTTGGTGCTATCACAGGAAGTGATGCATTTACGTTTTGGCTTCTCACATCACACACAAAGGCTGGAAAAAATCTTCAGATACAAAAGAAGTACCCTATAAACAGACATACTTCAAATTCTATTGAAAATACAGCTACATACATTGTTTCAGGTAGAATATTCAGATTTACAATTAAGATAATATAGCATTGATTAAGAACCTATCAAATAGTGTACAACAATGGAAAGTACGCTAGCAAAGTTCAAATCAGCCATTATCAATATCAAGTTCACTTTATAACTTGTTTTAGAAGCTAAGAGTACCATGTAATTAAATCTCAATCTGGGAAAGTAGATAACAGTGGAAGGGAAATGTATTACAAGTATTAAAGGACAGTTGTGCAGTTTTCTCGGGGCCTGCCAGTGCCCTGTTCTTAAAAGGTTCCCAGTACCTGTACTCTACACATTCCTGCCATTTATCGTCTTTCTGGCTTTTCTGGGTCCCTGCGGAGCGGGCTCTGCTCAGGGTCTACTCCAGCTCCTTCATGCAAAGAATATGCAGGCTGCGTGCCTGCGGCTAGGATCTAGAGCACCTTCACATGCATGTACAAGCATCCATGCAAACATGCACTGAGAACCCTCTTACAAGCAGTGTCTACCAGAGGAAAGCGATGGCAGCTATATGCAAAAGTCGATTTTCTACAGGGGCCGTGTGGAGAGTCTATTCACATTGACCCAATCAAAGAGCAGGTAATGTAACAACCCTAGTCATCGACATTATTTCTACAGACTGTCCTCAGATTCCAATGAGAACATTATGTTATCAACATTTTAAGGAAAGAGGAATAGAGAATCATAATGTGTTTGGATCCTATGGTTAAATGTTAATTTGCAGTTCTGTGAAATATTAACAGTTATGTTTTACATCACAGAGTCTATCTAGAGCACCTCTCAGACATTTAAGCAGCTATCAGTCCCCTGTGAAGCACATCTTCAAAACACTTACTGCTTAAAGAATCCATCTTTTTAAACACTTTTTCCTTTATAGCATTGACTACTTCATTGTCTACTCTCTCTCTCTCCGTCTCTCTCTCTCCCTCTTCCTCGCCCTCTCCCTTCCCCTCTCCTTCCTTCATCTGAAGCACCTTTCTGCTGTAAAGAACCTCACTCTTGTAAAACATTTCTGTCATGTAAAGCACACCTCTTCTATTAAGTACCCCTCTTGTCTAAAGCACCACTCTCATCCGAAGCACCCCTCTTCAGGGTCAGACTGAGACAGAAACTTGGGAACCAAAATAAAAGTGTCCCCTATTAGTGAACAGGATAGCTGAAAAGGCATCCCATGTTTGGAAATCGGGGCAGTTTTGAGCTTGTAAAGACACTCTGTATGGATATTGTGCAGGGTATGGAAGACGGCATGCATTTGAGCTTTCTGCAGGTAATGTTAGTGGTAATATCAGAGAAACCAACAGAAGAAACAGGCCTACAAAGAGCCCAAAAATACCTATACAGTGACATGTCAAATCACCCCTTCTGGCGCTGCAGGAAAGCACCCTTCGCTAAAGCAGCTCTCCCCTCTTATGGATCACCTCAGGGTAGAAGCGGTGTTCCTGTAAATAATGTCACTTGTGTAAAGCAGGCCTCTCCTCTAAGACACCTACCACCTTCCTTTGGTAAAACACCTCTGTCTTATAACGCACTCGTCTCCTGTATATGCCACTCTTTTGTAATGCATTCCACTCCTATAAAGTACATCTACGGTAAAGCACACACCATGTGAACCACCTTTTATGTAAATAATCCCTTGAAGAGGTACAACACCTCTTGTTTTTAAAACGCAATCTGCACCTATGAATTGCCCCTCTCTTGTAATGAGGCCACACTGGATAAAACCACAGAGGTTCCAAGCCACGGTTAACAGATACCAGTGTTTTGTAGACTTGAGTTTCACCTTTCCTGACATGGCCCTTTATTCACCTGGGTTCCATCCGAGACACTGGTCATTCTCTTACTGAGCAGCATCTGTGGCCATACTTGGAAGGCACTAGGCAGGCTGAAAGACGTATTCTTCCATGTAACTCACACGTGTACCTGTCTCTGACTGGGCTGCACAGAGGCAGCGTAGAAATGAGTCTTTCGTAATTAAGCAGGGTTATATGACCCCTGGAAGGCAGCAGCACACATCCACCGGGAGTGTCTGCCTAGGTTGTTACAATTTTGTAACAAATGCACCTAGGAAGAACCAGCAGCAGCAGATTTGTGAATGCGCCTGGCAACAGTGCTCTTATGCTTTCTGTGTGCATGGCTTTGCAAATTCTGCTCTAATCTTATATACACAGTAACATTTGAAGTTTGTTTGTTGTATTTCCCAACCTGGCGTTTTCCTGCTGGAGCTTCTGTTGTCTTTTCTAGCCCTCCATCAGGCTCAGAACAGTTCCCAGAGAAATCTTAAGAGCACAAGACAACCTGTTTACATAAAATCCATTTCAGAGCAGGCTTCTTCACCCTATGTCCCCATTGGCTTCACCTTTGCCGCCGGCGATTAGCAGCAGTCCTTTCATTTCCTAGGTGCTAAATCTAAACGGAGCTGCAAACCCCGCTTTTCTTCCCTATCTGATGCACTGCTCCTTCTTCCTCTGAGGCCAGGGGTCGCAAGGGTAGTATCAGGGATCACAAAGGGCAAGCCAGGGGTAGCAGTGGTGACCCCTAAATGACGTTCATGATGTGTTCATGGGTAACAATGGCGGTCTTTGGTCTATGGTGTGCTGCATTCATAAGATTGTCCACTCTTGTTTTTATAGCTTCATGATTTTTCCTCAATTCTTGTTTGCATTTCGTTTTTGAATTTTTCAGAACCTTCTTGTTTCTTAGGCTCTTGATTTTTCACCCTCTTCATCTTTCTTTATAAACGAAAGCTCTCCTCTTCTGATGCTAATTGCAGATTTTCACTCTCCTCTGTCTTTACCTTTGAACTCTTTATCGGTCTTCTCTTTAGATTTTTCACACTTGTTTAAACATTTTACTCTTTTGCACTTTAAAAATCACGTTCCATCTTCACTGTGCTTAATCCTTCTCTCCCTTTTTAACATTTTCAGGATTTTCACCCTCCTTTTCCACTTCATCTTTGTCATTTCTTACCCTCATCATGTGAGTCCTTTTCAACCCGAGCCTGGGCAGTGCATGCGCTGCTCTGTGAGGCATGTTGTGTTCAGGTAAGGACTTGAAGCCCGCCCACTCTCCACCCATTTGTTTCAAATAGCTCCTGTTACTGTCCTTTCTAAATCCTTGCTTTTGATTCATGAATAGGCTTAGTAGTCTCTCCTTAGTACCGCCTTGTCTGCATTTGTATCCTCCCATGAGGAGTACACCTTTTAATTGTGTTGTGACTCGATCTGCTTTATCCAGCCTGTGAGCACTATTTTCTTTAATGATTTTCCCCTATTCTATCCACGACGTGCTTTCCTACAAGGCAGCACACCACCTGGTCCGTCCCTTTAACTTTAGCGACTACATTTCTTTCTTTATTTAATTTAGCAGCGTGGTCCGCTTTAACTTTAGCGGCCACGCTATGAATCCTTTGTTTGTTTTATAATTTTGGGTGAAAGCGCCCCATATAGTGCTTTAACTTTAATGGTGGCTGCACCCCTTTCTTTAGACGCTGCTCACCGTATTCAGCTTGCACTGAGCCGCGTCTAAAGAAAAGGGGGGGGGCACCATTAAAGTGTAAGCACTGCATGGGGCCTTTTACAAACAAACACTAGTTTGTATATTTCACAAACAAATTATTTTTTTGGGTAAAAAAACCCTATGCCGTGCTTTCACTTTAAGAATGGCTACGGCGCTTAGGTCAAACCTGGGAATGCGGAGCGCCAATCACTGGCTTCTTTCCAGCGCTTACAGCACATTGGTCTGGTCCTGACTCACCGTGCTACCCTGGTACGGCCCAGTGAGTGATCCTGCATGCTGTGGTAACGTGGTTCGGCGCTGTCAGTGGACCCGAGCACTTCATTTCTTATTACCAATGGCGGAGGATATTTTCACAAGGGTGGCACACCCAACTTGTTTTTGTTACCAATGGCGGCCGCACCTACTTCCATTATGAAGGGCCGACACTGCTGCAGCCACACCTCCGGCTCCTCCTAGGTGCTTAACCAGTCAAATTCCTGGCTGCACAGGTAAAGCAAACAGCACTTCATGCAGCTGCTCAGGGAGAGCCAGTGAGCATAACATATCCGTCTGCAGGCTCTCAGAAGCAAGCTAGCACCTGCACCATGGAGAGCAAGCCTGGTGAGTGCAGAGTGGGGGGAGGTGGAGGGGAGCACCTCCTTGTGTGCAGGCACTGCTGACTCAGAGCCTGCTTGCCCGTGGCCTGCTGGCCTGTGCCCTGCTTGTTGCTAAGAGGGTCATCAGTGGCAGAGCCTCTCAAAGCTCCTGGCCCAGCGGGATGACGTCAACTTCCTTCAGTCCTCCGTATTCATTTTGTGGGCATATCCCCCCTTTCCTCATGTGGAGCAGCTGACCCTCATCTTCCTAAAAGGCAGGGCGAATCTAAATCCGCTTATTTCAGAGTTTTTGATCATGCTCTGTCGTTGTACTTTAAAGTTTCAAGCATAAAATATAAGTTGTCATTCTGTATTAAAAACGCGCTCCATTAATTTGAGCTTTTTAATACAAGTTTAATTCAGCGGCTGGTAGGTCGTTGGGGTTTCATTTTGCAATATTGTGTGAGTATTCATGCAGCGCGTCGGGGATTTATGGTGCAATTATGTATGTGTCGTCCACCCATGAACGCCAAGCAGATTAAATATATTTCTGCAAAGAAAAATGGGCGAAGAAGTGCAGAAATATCAGCAGAGTGAAAGCTTTATTGTGCTGCATGTGGGTATTTACACGTTGGATCATTGGCTAAACTACCACAGACACAAGTACGTAAATAAGACGTACAAGGAAGCAAATTTAAGTGTTTAAGTTCATGCATATCTGATAGAAATCCAGGTGTGTCAATCATCAGGCCAAATATCCTAAAATTATGTTTACTCGTATTTAATAACTTAAGCTAACTTCGTTGTTTCAATGCACTGCAAAGTCAGTGTTCCCCCCAGCCTAGTCCACTGCACACATCTGTAATGTACTGCACAGATCTGCGTGCACTGTTTAGTGTGCCATTGCACCCCTTGTAAAGTGTGCTGCATATCATTTCAGTACTTCTGTAGAACAGTGCATTGCATAAAGCAGTATGTTTGTCTTTTCTCTTGTGCACCATGTAGATCTTTAACATTGTGCTAGAAGGGTACATTGAATAGATCTTAAATGCTCTGGTAGTTGAGTGCACTGCAATGATCTTAATTACTGTGATAGTACAAAGCATTGCATACCTCGTCAGTGTTGTGCTTGAACAGTGCACAGTGAAAATGTTGCCAAAACAGTGCACTGCATATACGTTTAATGCTGTACTAGAGCCGCAGCTGGGACGTCACATGAAGAAACATTTTCTGCTAACATATAATGTCACATACATTTGCAAAATGTAGACATCTGACCACTTAAGCCTGAAGCAGCAGCTATTTAGCTCACTCTGTTCATGGCTGTCACATTTAGGTAACAACATATAATTGCAACAGCTTCTCTAAGTCACCGGTGTGGACTTTGCCAATGTCTGCTCAAAATTGATATGTGCTGGCCAACATAATTTGAGCCACAATTGACATGAACGTGGCTAAGTTTGATCAACTTGTACCATGAGGAATTGGTCCAATAGAGTAAATCAAAGATAATCTTATGGCTTCCTACCTCAATTCTCCATTAGTTGACCATGTTGTTGATTGCACTCACCCGCCCTCCCGTCTTCTGTTATTGTACATGTTGTTGCTTCTACCCACCTGCCCTCCCTCCTATTGTTGCCCACATGTCTTCCCTTCTTCTGTTGTTGCCCCCAACTGCCCTCCCTCCTTCTGTTGTTGCTATACTCCCCTCCCTCCCTCTCCCTAACTGCCCCCCATGTTCCCGGTTTGCCTCCCACTCTGCAATAAACATAAAAGCAATATGACGCACATAACACTGGCAAAATCATACCATACCCCCGTTGTCCATGGTATCCCCTACCTAACCTCCCTTCCTCCGTGTTCGATACCAACCCGTCAGTGATTTAAAAAAGCACTTACAATGCAATAGGTCTTGCATTACTGAAAGTTTGAGCTATTGGAGTTGCATTATTATTTGCAACGCCAGTAGCTCAAACTTTCAGTAATGCGAGACCTATTGCATTGCAAATGCTTGCTTGAATTACTCGAGTTCCTCTTCCACCATTAAGTACAGATTTCTAATTTTTCTGTTTTCATTTTACTTTAGTACTTCTATGAGCACACACTGGTAGCTAGGGTGACCAGACGTCCCGGATTTCCCGGAGAGTTCCAGTTTTAAGAAGACTGGTGTCCCAAAACTTTTCTAAATTTGAGGTAAATGTCCCGGTTTTTGTAGGAACGGTCAGGTAATCTGCAAAGCAGAACTAAAAGATTCACCTCCATTCACAGGCGCCTTTGAAGACTGAAATGTTAAGTAATTTATCTGTTTACGGCTGCCTCCTCCCAGCAGAGACAGAGTGGGGCGGAGGGCAGGGGGAGTTCCGGGTGTAGGGATCCTGCCACAGACCTACACACAGTTACAAGCATGCATATACACACACAGTATATATGTTTAATTGTATATATATATATATATATACATATATATATGTATATATATATACACACACACACACACACACATACACACACGCACACAACAAACACACATGCATTTAAAAGCCTATTGTGTGTATATGAATATATACAGCTTAGCAAAAAAACGGGACAGGCCAGGTATAGAAGACTAAAGACTTTTGTTCTACTTTTATGCCTGGCCTGGCCCGGTTTTTTTGCTTCTCACAATCTTGTCACCCTAACTGGTAGCGGACAGTGCTACAGTCTCATTCACTCTCTGAGTTTTGGTAGAGCTACTACCTACAAGGCACCTGGGCTTGTGGGATAGAGTTCCTATTTAAAAAGCTGAAGTTGCATTATTGCTGATACTTTCATGTTTCTCATGTCATAATGCCAAAACCTCAGATAATTGAATTACAAGTTGTTTTATTGGCTCTATTCTACTGTCCTAAAAATAGAGCCTCTCTAATATAAAAAATAAACAACTAATTAATGAAATAGGCTTAGTACTTGAAAGGGATGGATCCCAGGATATGAAAGCTGTATCATCAACTTCATGAGTATGTCTTTGCACACAAACTACCGAGTCGGATACTATATAGGTCGTATATCTCAAACGTAGAAGTAAGAGAGAATCCAAAGCAGCATTTAATAATGAATTTAGAGACAAAAAATGTGAATATCTGATTTAGGATTGACACAATCAACACCAATATAAGCACTTATTGCAAAATCGTCACCAGTGGTTCACAATTCTAGGTCAATGTTTTACTGTGCCGTGAATGTCTTCATGCTACAGAGGCCCAGATTTACTTACACTTTGCAACGAGGCTGTGTTACTTTTGTAGCATTTATTTTCCTGTAGCAGCTGGGGGAGTGCCACATAGATAACAGAGGGAGGGGGGATGGCAACACGACAACGGAAGGAGTGAGGGTGAGGAGTGGGCAGTGGCAGCCGGTGAAGGTAAGAATGGTAGAGCAAGGCGGGTCAGGGCGTGAAGGGGAGGGAGTCGACGGATGACAGAATAGGAAAGATAAAATAATTAAAGAAATCCTGCACCGGCCGTGACTGGGAGTGGGGTGGGGTGGGGAAAGTCAGTAAAGAAAAGGAACGGAGGGAGATAGGGTGGGGGCAAGCCAAGACAGAAAACAAACAGGGAAGGATGGAGGGTGGATGCATCCAACACAGACAACACATGGAGAGAGGGAAGAAAGGTAAGGGCAAGACAATAAGAACAATATTAGGAAGAAGGTAGGGTGGGGACAAACACACAGACAGTTTAAAAACACAAACTAGGGAGACATACATGAGGGAGCCAGCTGAAAAAGACACACTCTGGGAGACAGTGTAAATCTTTAAAAAAAGTAGAACCTAAAATAATGAGCAGTGGAAGGACATAAGTAATGCGTCCATGCTAAATGCAAGGGACAAATACAAGAAGAGGAAGGAAACTTACTGCAACTGATCAATAAGAAGCAAGTGAATGAGAGTGACAGTGAAGCCAACCAATGGAAAAAAATGGGCAGTCTCTACGCCCACAGATAGAAAACAAAAGGTCTGGAAGGCTGTCTAAGCGAGACTTAAAAATATAAAATTTGATGTTATGGAAAATGCACACTACAGTCAAACATTGTTAATCTCTGATTTGCAGAAAATGCATGTCAAAATGTGCATCACTGTTTTTTTAACATGTTTATTGAGTTTTATGCCTTTTACATCTTTAGCATATTACATCAATTAACTTTTCATACATTTTGATAAACATGACAGTTTTTAATGTGCAGTTATACCTCTACTAATGCTAATGCTTACAAGGGGAGTCAAAATGCACTTTACTTACCCATGATGAATAAATGAAGGAGCGAGAAAGTCCAATGACCACATTTTAATATGTTAATTTTGGGTAGCCATGACGAGCAATTCAGCCTGAAATGAAACCAAGCTCACAGAAATGGAGCTGATTCACAGAACGGAGCTAATTTCTTTACAACACACTTGTACATTCCTGTGTTTGCATGTGTTAGCACATTACATCCAGACAATGTGACTTTGCCTATGTGTTTATCATATAAACCTCAACCTTGATTGCCCCTCATAATGTTTCCACATAGTGGAACTTATTACTCTTTGGGGCTCCATATCACACTTGATAATTCTGTTTCTCTTAAGTTCTCTTCACTGAAGAACTATCTTCCTCCTGTTTAGAGCTGATCCTTTTCAGTGTTATGTTTCTTTGTGTTGTGAAAGTCCTACACAACTTTAACCGCCTGTCAGAGCACGTCATTAGCATAACTGAATATAAGTAAATATAGCTGAAAACGCAAACATTTTAACATAGCTGAGTATAGCAGAAAATGCAAGCGAGACCTATGGGCTTTGTCAATGCTTGTTATTTATTGCCCTGCTGCAGATGAGGACAGGAGATCAAGTATCTATTTTCATATGCCCAAATGTAACCAAGTTTACAGGCCTTAAACACTTGAAACATGTTCATGACACAGATGACAATCAACACATTTGTCTGCTTAATTTCCACAATGAAGATTACTCTTTTTTCTATGTAACTGAGCCTGAAGGACCTCCTCGATGAGAAGGAGCCTACATCAAAAACTGTAAGTGTGGATCTAAAAATACACCTTCCTTAGGCAAAAGGGAAATTGCATGCCACATAGTTTTGTATTTTTATATGTACATATATTCAATACCTTTCAGTCAATTGTGCAGGCTTGTGCTTGTTCCATTTTGATGGGCTCAATGCCATGTAGATTGGAGTCTCCAAATGTGTGCTCATGAACTTTAATCAAATTCCCATTCTGCTGTATGACTAGGGGTAGGGGCATGTTCTTTGACTATTACCCATTAACCCATCAATTGAGATGGAAGAGACGGATGGCATAGAATGGCTCCAGCCAAGGCTCAGGTTCCTCCTCCGTATGTAGCATCAGAAAGCCATACAAGATGCCATGTTGTGTGCTAACTTCAGTTCCATTTCTCCACTCCACCCAGATTCAGGGCTTCTCTTATTGTTTTTTTCATCCAAATTCCTAGAAGTCATTAATTTGTCAGTGTACTCTCCAGACCATGTTGCCCACCTAAGAACACAAGTGTTAAGCAGTACCATTTCTATCTCAAGCAGGATCCCTACAACATCAGTCTTTGGTATCTAGGTCCCAAGTAGGGGTGAGTGAAACTTACAGAGTTTCACTCCATGGGTGGGATTCTGCTGAGTAACATGAAATCTTCAAGAGATTTCGGGCTGAATTAGGTACGTCGCGCTACTCACACTGATGTTTAGTGGCGAAGCGAAGTCAACAGAGGGTGCTCTTTTTTGAGTTGACTTTGCGGCTGCTCAAGTAGATTTTCTACTGATTGCCAGCTTTCCGACTGCAAATGGTTGTGACCACCCGCACTGAGGAAATCTCACCAGGTGCCTTCCTAGTGATTGAAAATCACGGAAGGGAATGCCAAATCTCATTAGCGCTAGCCACCTTACCGTTCCTTAGCCACATGAGACATGTGAGCTTTATATGCGTAATGCGGAGTGGCCAAAACTGTGCCACTTCCGCCAGCGGAGTAGAATTTATCGCCCACCCCTAGTCCCAAGCATAATTCCAATTCTTGTGATAAGTGAGGCCTTATGCAGGCCAAAGCGGCCAAGGAGAGGAAAGCCAAGCTTTTCATGGCACTAACACAAAGAACTTTGGGGCCATTCTTCTCTTTCCACAAGGAAGTCCATCAAGAATCAGTACGCCAAGGAGAAATCTTCTCATAAGAAGCACAGCAAAATCACAAACAAGAATTCTCCTCCTGGCATTGTTCTTGTTCCAGGGACAGGTTTGAGAGTTTGCATCGTTCCCAAACTCCAGCCTCAACATTGACCTCTGAGACAGTGCCAGCTTTGGAAAATGTGGACTCAGAGTTTCCAACACCATTGACTGATCCTTAGCAGGTGATACCGTTTATTCAGGCCACACCCCAGATCTTCTATTCCTTTCTGTCTCCCTCAGATGCACCTTTTAGGCTCAAGGAGCTATTGGATCCTTCGACTTACCATATATCCATGAACCACCCTTGACAGGCGTGGACCTCATTTGAAGCTGCCCTTAAGTCAATCTGATGCTATTGGATTCGTCAGCTTCTCGTATATCGAGGAACCCCCCACACCCTTTGATGACGGTGTTGCCCATTTGAAGCAACCCCTAAGCAAATCTGGCTCCAGAAGCAGCCTCTGCTAAGCCTTGAGAGTTGCTTTAGCTCTGGTGCTAGTGTTGGCACTGCACTCAATGCCACCAATGCTGACTCTAGATTTAATTGTACGTAACACAAAGGCTATTATGGCCAGCGTGTGGGAAAAAGTCAAGGCCTCGTTCAAAGATGCCTTCTTGAGCAACTCTCTGACATACACTCAACAGTTTGCCAGGATAGATGCCCTCTTTGGCTCAAATTCAGATCTAACCAGATACCTCACGCTGATGACAAAAGTAGTGAGGTATATATTTTGCCCCCCTCATCATTCTAAGGATGGCATTTATATTTATATACAAAAGGCTAGTAGGTGAAACATTTCCCCTATGGTGGACCTATAAAGTCCCTTGGGTTATCCTTCCAAGGAGATTGCCTCTTTTATTGCAATGATCCTTGAAGTGGCAAATATACCTTGTTGACTAATATTCTTCTACTTCAGGGACTCTGTTACCTTTTTTGATGAACCCTTTGGGAACACAGTGTCTACTGATATCCCTCCTCTCTTCCTGGTATTAAACAATGGTGGATAGATGCCTTTGGCAGAGTCTGGAAATCTAAAATTCCACTTTGCCATTTTTTGCTAGAGTTCAGTGATGCAAGCATCTTCCAAACAGAATCCCAATGCTTTTCCCTCCACTCATTCTTAAAGAGAGTCTGTTCCGAGAAGCTGTGAGAATGCGCTGCAAAGTCTGGTGTCATCATCGAAGCTGTCGTTGACAAGGGATGGGAGGGCTTGCACCAAGGTTGTGGGCTGCGGTGGGGATGCGGGTCTTTAAAATGGGTCCAATCCATGCAGCAGCGGACATGGATTGGTTATGCTTGGTATTGCATTGCACAGATCTGCTGGATCCACAGAGGCTGGTGGAGCACCTAAGACCCACTTCCAAGGGTCCAGGATGGGGGTGGCACCACTTGGCAGGGTAAACTCGCAAATAGCAGTATCTAAGTGCAGTTTGCAGGGTTGTTGGAAGCCTGTTATGTCCCAAAGGCTTCAGATCAGGCAGCCCAGCCAAATAGCCATGGAGTCACTCTGGGTTTCTGGGTGCAAGAGATGCAGGTTAAGTCCTTCTCACCCAGGCAAGAGGGTAGCAGGTCATCACAGTAGGGCAGCAGTCCTTCAGATCAGCAGTAGAGCAGCGTGGCATTCCTTTCAACAGCACAGCAGTCCTTCTTCCTGGTAGAGTATCCACAGGTTCCAGAAGTGTACTGAAGAGTTGGTGTCTGAGGTCCAATATTTATACTCAGTTGTGCCTTTGAGGTGTGGAGAAGCTTCTAGAGGCATACCTTTGAAATGCACAGGTGCCCTCCCTACCTTGGGTCCAGACTAACTACAGAGGGTGTGCAGCCCTTTGTGTGGAGACAGGACACAGCCTATTCACAACTCCTCCTTCCATCTTGCCATTGATGGCCTATCCAGGCACACCTAAGCTCCCTATTGTGAGTGGCTGACTAGGAGGAATATACAAAGCCCAACTGTCAATTATACCCAGTCAGATGACCCAGAAGCAGGCTGGGGACACCAAATGGCTAAGGCAGGAAAACTAGCATGTGCATAAAAAAGATCCTCCACATTTAATGTTTATAAAGATTTATCAGTATAGTTGCACGCACTATTTGGTGTTATGGAAGACACGCTTTGGTGACTATTATATTTTTTTTAGGAATGGTATTCACAATGGGTTTGTACAAGGGTAGGACACAAAGGTAAAGATTGCACATCTATTACTGATGTATATATGATTATAGGCATGCCATTAAAGATTCTTCTTTTGATGCTGATGGGCTTACTCTTACATTCTAGTTACCTCGGAAGTAGGGCTTAACAGTCCAAAATGCATGGGGTGAATTTTCGGCTTGTCGCCCAGGCAGCAGCGGTCCGTGGAGGGAGTTCCATGGGACGGAAAGGCAGGGCAGGGAGGGGCAGGGTGGGGGGTACTAAACACCGGAACATGGATAATTGGAGGTAAGTAAACAATTAAATAAATAAAACGAATTTCGTAGCGTGCTCTGCATCACAAAATGCGGTGCAGTGCGCGCTACGAAATTTGTTTTATTTATTTAATTGTTTACTTACCTCCAATTATCCATGTTCCGGTGTTTAGTACCCCCCACCCTGCCCCTCCCCCGCCCCGCCTTTCCGCCCCACGGAACTCCCTCCACGGACCACTGCTGTGCCCAGGATGTATTGTATATTTCCATTGAGCTAAAAGACAAAGCTTGGATGAGCTTTTCCTTTGGCGTTGAAGCTTGGAAATACATTGCCTCTGTTGCAAACTTGGAAAATTCTTAAAGAGCTATGAAATAAAAGTGTTTTAAATAAGGTTTACCTGGATGAGTTTACACAGTTAACTGCTGATTTGCATTACTTGCAGTGCAACTTGATGTGTGTATGATGATGCACCAACTTTCTTCATAACCTTCTAAAAGTGGCATTTTCAAAATTGTAATTTAAAAAACCGACTTCTCTATAAGTTGGGGTTTTAAATTGTGATTCCAGAGACACCAAACATGAATTAGTACCTGCTCCCATTTGGAAATTACAGCTTATTAAACGTAATAAGGAAACACCAATGTTATCCTATGGGTGAGTTAGGTCTTGCAGTATTGAAAAATGAATTTGGGAGTTTTTCACTACCAGGACCTGTAAAACTTAAAACTTAAAAGCACATGTCCTACTTTTTAAATGCATTGCACCCTTCCATCTGGCCTGTGCAGGGCCTACCCTAGTGGTGACATATATTTGTAAAAGGAGGTTTTGGGCATGGCAAAAGGTTTATTTTGCCTGGTCGAAATGGCAGTTTAAAACTGCATACACATAGGCAGAGACATGTTTAAAGTGCTACTTAAGTGTGTGGCACAATCAGTGCTGCAGGTCCACAAGTAGTGTTTAATTCATAGACCTTGGGCACAGGTAGTTCCACTTTACTAGGGGCTGACACGTAAGTATTTGGGTATAAGCCAATTCTACAAGCTTTAAGGCCAGAGCATAAGCACTTTAGCACTGGTTGGAAGTAGTGCACAAAGTTTTAAAATCAGCATAAAATGAAGGCAGCAAACAGGAGGTTTGAAGGCAAAAAGTGTGGGGGAAAGTACACCAAGGAGGCCCCTTTCCCTGGTCTTCCCCTGAACTCACCCTGCAATCTGGCATCAAAAGGCTAATCGATTAAGACTTTACCTCTACCTTTTGGTCCTCCCTAAGACCAGGGGCCTTGCTACAGAGAGACTGACCATTGTTTTGCCCTCTGCTTTTGCGGATCTGCAGTGGTTAATTTATAAACAAATATGTGCCACGGCCCTCTTCAGGAGGCCAGTGCAGCATGCATCCCTCATTGCCCCTTCCAGAGCTGCCAATGACAGTACCAACACAGCTACACTCCTACAATTCAGACTATCCAGGGCCCTAAAGTTATAAGAATAGCTTGAGTGGCAGGTATTGATAATTAAAAGTAATAAGCAACTTCTGTTATGCTCATCTCTCAATTAGACAAACCGTGCCACCATGTGGCTGACTGTCCTCAGCGCTGAGCACCAGAAAGTACAAGCTCAAATTCGGTACTGGGAATCTGCAACAACCTCCTCTCTGCCTCTTCTCCAGGCGTGGGAGAGTGGGTCAGCTCTACAGCAACACAATGTCATTTGGACCTGTGGCCCCACTTTTTGAACCTGGGCTTCCACCTTTATAAGTTAATTTGCACGCTGGCATCTTACTCCATTAATCGTTCTTTTGAGCCTTCTTCTTTTGACAAACTCTGAGAGCCTTTTTGAAGGTTTCTTTGTGCCATCGAAAGGTATGATACCCGTAATCCTCCCCAAATGTTTCTGCTTCCTTTGTAACTGGGATGGGGGAGTGGGTGGAATTTTGCTAATTCGCCCAGAGCACGTGAAAGAGACCTGGGCCAACCGGGCTGTCAGCCAGGTTACGGCTTGGGTCCTGAAGCCCAATATGCTAAACCCACCATTGATGTTACCTAGGCACTCCTATCTAGGGGTGGGCAGAGTTTGCGGAGTTCTACTACACGGAATTATGCGCAGTCCCCAAAAACTCTGCTGTGCTACGCAGAGTTCTGCTTTCGGGCAGAGTTTGGCGGCGTGGACATTCGCATTGCGTTGGGAACGCAGTCTGCGTCCGCGTGCTCCAAAATCGTGCAGGAGTGTAATTTAAGACACACCTCAATAATCATACAGCTCGGGGGAAAAGGGTTAGGGGTTTGATGAATGGATGGGTAATGGGATTTGGGGAAAGATTTGACAGAGACAAACACTTCAACACAAGGCCAACATTCATCTGGGCAATAAGCAGCAGCACATCATTCCCTATCAATCTGTTGTTAGAAGGAAACAAAGGAATGAGTATGACCGAGTACAGATTTATGCATTGCAAACAGTCCCTTGCCCTGAAGACCCAATCTTACCATATATCTAAATGTTCTGTCTTCTAGGTTAGGTAGTGAACCCACCCACTTCTCTTAGTTAATATGTTAAAAGAAAAATTATACTGTATTGCAAAATTGGGTGGTGTGTCTGCATTCTCCTCGGGAATGTCCCCTGTTTGGGGCCTGTCTGCACTGGTTCGGTAAGTAAGCAGTGAAGTACTGGGTATTTTAGTCCCAGCGGTGCAGGGGCACACACCCTATGACTTCTGGGTTTCACCCTGTTCCGGACCTACAGAAACACAGAGTCTTCTGGGTGAAGTCAAAGATTCATTTATTGGCTGCAGACCAATGACAGGTATCCTAGAAGTACAACAGCGTGTATGTTCTCAGGAGACTGCTGAAAATCATAGGAACGGACTTCTCCTTAAGTACAAAATATCATGCTCCAGGCACACATTCCTTGGTTTACGATATGGCCATATAAAGGTATACATTACAAACGAAAAAGCAGAGTCATGATGACCATCCCACATTCCAGTTCGGCCAGCCCACAATGATTTACACAGTAAGGTTCAGATCCCACATCGGATGTAAACAGACCCCCCAATAAACATGAGCATCTCCTGTTTTGGGAAACAAGTCATAAAGCAGGAACAAGCAGGTGTGGAAGAGATTAGCCGGGGGATTGTGTAGCATGAAAGGGTTTTATGACAGGTCAAACCCTGATGCTAATCACAGGTGGACGGAGGAAGGGGAGCTCGTGAGACCGGTTTGACCTGGGGCAGCAGAGCCAGCTGCCCAGGTCACAGAGAAGTCAGAGGGAAAGCCCATGTACTGTGAGGCCCGTATTTACTCCATTATAGCCTATGTGAGGGCAATGACAAGATGGCCACTGCTTCCAAAATGGAACCCGCGTAGTGAAGCAGAATAACGTGTACACAGTGCATTCATAGCTAGAACGGTATAGAAAGCACTCGTACATGCCGCGTTTACCATTTGCGGTTAGCTAATACCAAGATAGACAGGGGTAGGGCCCTGTCCCCTACGCGGTCCCGAATATTAAAGTACGACAGACCCTCCTTTTGCCCTTACATAGGCAATCACTATACTCATCTTAATCCGAGTCTAGGTCAATGTCCGCAAAGTCATGGAGATGTTGCTGTAGCATCATCCTATTACTTAGTTCGTCCCTCGATACAGGTTTCCTTATACATAAGGTAGCACAGAGGCCACATATCGCGGGAGCACACTGTATGCACAGACAGAACAGGAAAAGAATGGCTAAGATCATTCCAATGACCATCAGAACTTTCCAACCCCAGGCAGATATCAATTCCCAGAACCACCCCACCAGTGACCAATCTCCCTTATCCACGTGTATGGATTCAGATATTTTATGGAGTTTGGAGATGGCTTGATACACTGTTGGAGCATTATCTGGTATGAAAATGCAGCAACTGGATTGGATGACCTTGCATACCCCACCGCGGTCTGCAAGAATAACGTCTAGAACCATGCGGTTCTGCAAAGTCATGAGGCGATCCGCTTGGAGCTCAGCTGTCAGATTACTAAGGGCACCAGCCGTTACATTGACAGTGGATTCAACCACACGAGTCAGCTGTCTCAGGTTCCTACTATTGACCATAGGTCCCTAAAACGGCAGGAAACCCAAGAAGAAGTCTCCTGCTTCCTGACCCGCAGTATCCTCCTTACTAATCACACCTCTCACAACTCTGGTCTTGTGATAGTCAGAGGCAGCAGTAAATGTCGGCGTTAGCAAGTTCGCAATATAACATGTGCCCGAGAAATCAGGGGGCAGCCATGTATATGCTCGGTCATTACAGATGAAATATGTGCCCTTGGCAGCCAAAAACGCAGGGGAAAACTGTGACGGGAAGGTGTACGTTTCAGTACAGTCACTTCTTCCCAGTTGAGCTCTAGGATTCTGACCATTACCCTGTAAGCAGAACCGACCCATGTGGGGTACGACCCAGATTGGAGATGAGATGTTTCGCTGTCTTTCACCCAGACTAATACTATACCCCGTCGCGTTCCATCCTACATAAGGTCTCAACTCTTCTTTGGGAATGGATGAGTATGCATCGATATCCCTACTCATATCGGCAACTCCTTTCATCAAAGCCTTATTATTGGTGATAGGTCTGATGGAACGCGGTTGGCGAGGGGAGTATGTGTCTAGAGCATAGAGGAACATGGTTTGGAATGCCCATGACGATCCATTGTAACTATACGGCAGCACCAGGTAGGGAATACCCTTGTTAATGGTATGTGGCATTAACCCACACACCCAGCAATTGGTCGTATTCATTACCAGTTGGTGCTGGTGCAAGAGCTGGATAAACGAGTTATTTACGAACTCTGATCGTCTGGTCTGTTCGTGCTCAGGCAAAGGGTGAAAAGAGTGAGAGGAGGCAGTAGAAAGAGGTATAGGCTGTTGAGTGGGTGCAATGGGCTCCTGAGCGGAGAAAAACACAAATCCTACAATAAACATTATTATGCTACACAGTGTAAAAAGGCACAAAAAGACAAAACATTTACTTTTTACAATTCTGCACATCCTTGCGTTAAAGTTCATTTCCTCAATCGGTCTCTCCATCTTAAAAAACTCCATCCTCTACTCGGGCCGCTCGCGGTGGATGAGTTTCTTCTGCTGAGGGGCACGCCTGTCAGTCCAGGGAAACGCCCTAGACCAACCAGAACCGTTGACCTAGCGTCTTCGGCCTGTACCCCAAAGTCTTGGCACCGCGACCCTGCGGCAGAACCCGGATGGTGGTTCGAAAAACAAAAATCAAGAAAGTCCTTCAGATGGGAGAGCAAAAATGTCAAAAGGGAAATAGTGAGGAAATCTTTATTTGTCCATGGGCCTTGGTCTCAAATTATAGCGGAGACGGCCAGGTGCTGTTTGGTCTTGAAACAAAAGTTCAGGCTCAGTGGTGTCCAGTCGATTTGATGGTGGCACAGCTTCCTGCAGAATATTGTCACTCTCTTGGTCTGAAACTGTGCCTCTTAAGCGTGCTTCACTGAATGGTACAAAACGAGGTACAATGTCTGTCTCTGAGTCGGCGATACCCTCCTTGACCCACTGGTCATATGGCAGAGGCAAGGGGACTACTTTGCAGTGGGTACCATGAATCCAGTGCTTCTTCCCTTTCACTCGCACTGCTGATCTTGTCGAAAGAAGAACAAGATGAGGGCCGATCCAGCGAGGCTCGTCGTTATTTTTGCGCTGGAAATTTCGGACTAGCACCCACGTACCAGGGTTGATAGGGTGTCCAGGAGGTTCAGAGGCTTGGGGAAGAGTATCATGTACCTGTTGGTGCAAAACACGCAGTTTAACAGTCAAATCATACAGGTAATCGAGCAGTACTGGATGCTCTATCTCACTGAACTTCATGGGCCTCGGTACACCCCATACATTGGCCGGACGGCCAAAGACAACCTCGTAAGGACTAAGTCCCACTCGTGAGTGTATGGTCATTCTGGTGGACAGGAGTGCTAGAGGCAGAGCGTCAGGCCATTTAAGACCGGTGCTCGCCTGGATTTTGGCCAGCTTGAGCTTTAAGGCTCCATTGTAGCGTTCTACTAATCCAGCTGATTGGGGGTGATTTGCAGCATTGCACTTCTGCTTTATCCCTAGCCCTTCACATACATTCTTCATCACTTTACCCACAAACTCACTTCCGTTATCACACCACACCATTCTTGGCATCCCAAATCTAGGGAAAAACTCTTTCACAAGGGCTTTGGCTGTGGATAGGGCAGTGTTATCTTTCAGAGGATAAGCCTCTATCCATTTTGAGAAAGCACAAACAACCACCAGTACATATTTCAGGTTGGAAGCAAGCAGGATTAACGGCGGACTCCAATGACTGCACCTCCTTACTGGGTTCCCAATGTGTATAGAATAGTATTAGTTGACGGTGTGCATACTGACACCCCTGCATCCGCCGTTAATGGATGCCAACTGCCAAGCAGATCAATGAGAATTCGAAAGGGGTTTGGGGTGGTGCACCACCAAGTAAGTTTGTCAGTAAATTACACCAAGTGGTGTGTAGTTGGTATACAAACAAAGTCTTTATTTTAATTCAGTTGTTGAAACAAAGCCTCAGCCAACGCGTTTCGTTCAGAATGAACTTCGTCAGGGCTGGAAAGATGCAGAGAAACATAACATAAGTAGACGCACCATACACAACATTTAAAAAATACATATAAAAGACATCAATTAAAAAATCTTTTTGCAATAGTTTTCTTACACAAACTAAGAGTGAATGCACAGGACACATCATGAATATACATTGTCTTGTTGATATGTCAAACAAAACACTACCATGAGAAAATGACATATAACCTTACACAAAAAAAAAATATTTTTTGTTTTACATTAGTAAGGCAAGAAGCACAGGTGTAACGCAATGGTTCTAATGCGGGTAGACTTTTGATTTGCTAAAAACGAATGGTTTAATCAGGGTGTCCCTATCTGAAACATCATTTTCTTATCAATGGTTTGTGTCTTTCTATCCCATCTTACCCCATGATATAGATGATTTTGTCATAAATAGGGGAGAAAAAAAGGGGAAAAAAAGGGCTGGGGGAAGGGGACTAGGCAGGTGTGTATCTGCGATATAGGACACTTGAGGACACGTACCATAAATGGCAATGCGAGTGCAATCCAATAAAGTCGGGGTTCATGTAGACCAGAAGTCGTCTCTCGATAGGTTACGAAACCGTTGTGAATTGTGTTGGGTAAACAGTCCTGTTCAGTCATCCAGTACCACCTTGATAAGGGCACTGTGCACGTATCTGTTAAAGCAGAGTAGATGAATAAATAACTAGTGCTTATTAACATTAAAAATGATACCAAACTTGATATAAATCCAAGATTCTGAAGTCCCGTTCTAATGTGTATGAACGACAAAGTATGAGTTCGTCCCTGAGTTTCAAAAATACCGCTACATGTGGGATATGGTTGTGTGTTTCGACTAAATAATCAAACACAAAAAGGACCAGAATCGTGAAATTCAAAAATGCCTGTAAAGCTGGCATTGGTTCGTCAGAAGGAAAAGCCGAAAACACCAATATAAATTCAGCCCACCTTTGATGTGCGGGAAACCCTGTATAGGCAACAAGTGTGTCTGCTTGGTACACACTGACTTGGGCAGAATCATGGGAAATGGAAATTAATCAGGTACCTAAGTAGTCCAAGCGGCTTGCGCAAGAACAAAGGAGTTTGCAAAACATCGCATGTATAATTGAATGCATAAATTTCAAGTCAAATGAAACGCTTAAAAGAAGTGGCCACCTGCCACACAGTCGGAAGGACAATAGCGCCCAGAAGACGAGTCACAGAAAGTGTATAGTTTATTATACATAAGTTGCCCCATGCTACTGAGTCGACGGGACAGGTAATTAAGAAAATCCCATAATGAAAGACCCATGCCGTACCCCAAAAGCAACATAAAGTTAACAAACAAAGTCAACCAGGACACGCGCACACAGAGGGCGAGTCGCAAAGAAGCTTTAAGAGAGTGGCCCCTATGCCACATGATCGAAAAGGCAAAAAATGGCCAAAAGATTTCGATAAAGATGAACCCATGCCATACGTCAGCCTCTACATAAAGTTACCAACAAAGTTCCCCACATACCTGTGACGGGACGGTAGTCCGTGTTCTCCCCTACGAGTGTCCCGTGTTGTGACCGGGGCAGACGCCGGGTTTTAACAACGGGCATGCGTGTACAAGATCAGCGCACGTCATCGCGTTTCACAAAAATGACACTGGGCGTGTGATGGGCAGCCAATGAAAGTCTTGCTTGGGCTGTTTCCAAGGAGACCCGGTTTAGTACTAAGAAGGCTGACGTGAGGTTAGAATAGAAACGTCAGACGCGTCAAGTCGTGTCAGGAGCTATCAGAAGGTGTGTCAGGGATAAGCCAATGTGTGTGAGGGCTGGCGCCACGTCAGAGGTTTAAAGCGCGCCAGATTCGGAAATCAAGGCTGCAAAGTTAAAAACTAGGAAAGCGCCCAATTCTAAAGGTAAATACAGCGAGGTTAAAGACTAGAAAGGCTTTTTACATTATCTTATTGACCTTCGTTTCTGGCGCGCTCTAAACCTCTGACGTAGCGCCTCCCTCCCACACACATTGGCTGGTCTGATCAACACACATTAGCTATTTTCCTGATGTACCCCGTGACAGCTCCTGACATGCCGTAATACATATTTTTGACGTTTTATATCCAAATAGGCCACACTTATATGTGTAAATGGGAACTTTACTTATGTTCCATACCTTATGTTCACCTTGATACAAATGGGGGTCCTCCAGACACACCCCCTTAACATGTACCGCGTCGCGCGGCTTGCCATAATTTTTGTGGCATTTCCCTTTACAACTGGGCGCCTTTCTAGTCTTTAACCTCGCTGTATTTACCTTTAGAATTGGGCGCTTTCCTAGTTTTTAACTTTGCAGCCTTGATTTCCGAATCTGGCGCGCTTTAAACCTCTGACGTGGCGCCAGCCCTCACACACATTGGCTTATCCCTGACACACCTTCTGATAGCTCCTGACACGACTTGACGCGTCTGACGTTTCTATTCTAACCTCACGTCAGCCTTCTTAGTACTAAACCGGGTCTCCTTGGAAACAGCCCAAGCAAGACTTTCATTGGCTGCCCATCACACGCCCAGTGTCATTTTTGTGAAACGCGATGACGTGCGCTGATCTTGTACATGCATGCCCGTTGTTAAAACCCGGCGTCTGCCCCGGTCACAACACGGGACACTCGTAGGGGAGAACACGGACTACCGTCCCGTCACAGGTATGTGGGGAACTTTGTTGGTAACTTTATGTAGAGGCTGACGTATGGCATGGGTTCATCTTTATCGAAATCTTTTGGCCATTATTTGCCTTTTCGATCATGTGGCATAGGGGCCACTCTCTTAAAGCTTCTTTGCGACTCGCCCTCTGTGCGCGCGTGTCCTGGTTGACTTTGTTTGTTAACTTTATGTTGCTTTTGGGGTACGGCATGGGTCTTTCATTATGGGATTTTCTTAATTACCTGTCCCGTCGACTCAGTAGCATGGGGCAACTTATGTATAATAAACTATACACTTTCTGTGACTCGCCTTCTGGGCGCTATTGTCCTTCCGACTGTGTGGCAGGTGGCCACTTCTTTTAAGCGTTTCATTTGACTTGAAATTTATGCATTCAATTATACATGCGATGTTTTGCAAACTCCTTTGTTCTTGCGCAAGCCGCTTGGACTACTTAGGTACCTGATTAATTTCCATTTCCCATGATTCTGCCCAAGTCAGTGTGTACCAAGCAGACACACTTGTTGCCTATACAGGGTTTCCCGCACATCAAAGGTGGGCTGAATTTATATTGGTGTTTTCGGCTTTTCCTTCTGACGAACCAATGCCAGCTTTACAGGCATTTTTGAATTTCACGATTCTGGTCCTTTTTGTGTTTGATTATTTAGTCGAAACACACAACCATATCCCACATGTAGCGGTATTTTTGAAACTCAGGGACGAACTCATACTTTGTCGTTCATACACATTAGAACGGGACTTCAGAATCTTGGATTTATATCAAGTTTGGTATCATTTTTAATGTTAATAAGCACTAGTTATTTATTCATCTACTCTGCTTTAACAGATACGTGCACAGTGCCCTTATCAAGGTGGTACTGGATGACTGAACAGGACTGTTTACCCAACACAATTCACAACGGTTTCGTAACCTATCGAGAGACGACTTCTGGTCTACATGAACCCCGACTTTATTGGATTGCACTCGCATTGCCATTTATGGTACGTGTCCTCAAGTGTCCTATATCGCAGATACACACCTGCCTAGTCCCCTTCCCCCAGCCCTTTTTTTCCCCTTTTTTTCTCCCCTATTTATGACAAAATCATCTATATCATGGGGTAAGATGGGATAGAAAGACACAAACCATTGATAAGAAAATGATGTTTCAGATAGGGACACCCTGATTAAACCATTCGTTTTTAGCAAATCAAAAGTCTACCCGCATTAGAACCATTACGTTACACCTGTGCTTCTTGCCTTACTAATGTAAAACAAAAAATATTTTTTTTTTGTGTAAGGTTATATGTCATTTTCTCATGGTAGTGTTTTGTTTGACATATCAACAAGACAATGTATATTCATGATGTGTCCTGTGCATTCACTCTTAGTTTGTGTAAGAAAACTATTGCAAAAAGATTTTTTAATTGATGTCTTTTATATGTATTTTTTAAATGTTGTGTATGGTGCGTCTACTTATGTTATGTTTCTCTGCATCTTTCCAGCCCTGACGAAGTTCATTCTGAACGAAACGCGCTGGCTGAGGCTTTGTTTCAACAACTGAATTAAAATAAAGACTTTGTTTGTATACCAACTACAGACCACTTGGTGTAATTTACTGACAAACTTACTTGGTGGTGCACCACCCCAAACCCCTTTCGAATACATATTTCAGGTTGTTGCATCTTTCCATGTGAATAAAGTCCAGCTGCAAAACTTCAAATGGACATGATGGGGGTGCAAAGTGACCAGCTGGAGTTGGGGTTCCCCTACCAGGGTTGTACTTCAAGCATACTATGCAATTCTTGACCACATTCTCTGCACACTTGGGAATCCCAGCATTCTGCCATACTGGAGCCAACAACTTGCATATACCTTTCGTACTGATATGTGCCATTCCATGTGCCATAGTAACCACTGGAAGCACATATGCATCAGGCAACAACCATCGCCTATGTTCTGTCAAATCAATCCAACAACCATTCTCATCCAACTTACCCATACTTTCTCTCCACTTGCTTAACTCTTCCTCTGTGGCTTCAGCTTGAAGCGACTTCACACTCTCTATTGTGTTCTCACACATTCCCACATCATTAACCCATCTTGCGGGGCCTGCAACATACATTCTAGTCTTCACATTCTGTGCTGTTTCTCTCGCGGTCTCATCAGCAAACGCATTCCCACGTCCAACATCATCTGTGACTTTTCTGTGCGCACTGCATTTCATGATCGCAACTTGCAACGGTAGGGTCAGTGACTCAAGGAGATCATTCACCAACTTGCCATTCTGAATGTTAGCTCCATGCGACGTCAGGAACCCACGCTCCTTCCACAGTCACCCAAAATTATGAGCCACGCCAAAGGCGTACTGGCTATCTGTGTATATATTCACTCTCATTCCTTCAGACAACACACATGCTCTCGTGAGGGCGATTAATTCTGCTGCTTGGGCCGAATTATGTGGCACTCGTGCAGTTTCCACGACCGTGTGCAAAGTCGTGATAGCATATGCAGCAGTCGTGTCACCATTAGGGAGCTTGAAACATGACCCATCTACCCATAAAGTGCCATCACACTCAGTCAGGGGAGTATCTTTTAGATCTACTCTCCCTTTCGTCTCTTCTTCTGTTCTGAACAGACAGTCATGTTGCTCAATCTCATCTGAGTCTGCTGGAATTGGCAACAATGTAGCTGGATTCAGCGTATTGCATCTCTTTATGTGTATGTGATTTGCTAACAGTGTAAGTTCATAACCTGATAACCGCGCACTAGTCAAGTGTTGTGTCTTGGTCCTATTTAATAATGTGTCTACAGCGTGTGGAACCATAACAATCAATGTATTGTCCATTACCAAACCAGCAGATTGTCGGATAGACATCGCTGCAGCAGCTGTCGCTCTCAGACAGCTTGGCAATGCCCTTGCTACAGGGTCCAAGGTTGATGAAAAATATGCGCATGGGCGCGGTCTGTCGCCAAAAGGCTGTGTTAACACTGACAACGCACATCCATCTTTCTCGTGAACATACAATGTAAAAGGCTTACTGTAGTCAGGGGTACCCAACACAGGTGCTGAACATAATGCATTACGCAATTCCACAAAACTTTTCTGGCACTCTTCAGACCATGGGATAGGATTCGGTGTGTCTTTGCATGTTAAGGCTAACAAAGGTTTTGCCAATAAAGAAAAACTAGGGATCCAATGCCTACAGTATGAAGTGATGCCCAAGAAAGCACGTACTTCTCTCTGTGTTTTTGGCACACTCAACTGTGCAATGGCTTGAATTCTTTCTGGGGTCAGTTTCCTTCCCTCCTTCGATAAGAGATGACCTAAGTAGGTCACCTCTTGTCGACAATATTGCAGCTTAGAGAGAGACACTTTGTGATGGAAAGCGGATAAATGGCGCAACAGTGACAATGTGGCTTCTTTACAAATCTTCTCAGTATCCGCGGCGATCAGTAAATCGTCCACGTACTGAATCAGGATAGCGCCACTAATTAAAACAAGTGCATCAAGCTGCGCTTTCAAAGCCTGACTGTATATGGATGGACTCTCACAGTAGCCCTGGGGAGCGCGTTTGAAGCGGAAGCTTCGGCCTCCCAGACTAAAACCAAAAATGTCCCTGCTCTCTTCTGCAATTGGGATACTAAAGAAAGCATTCTTTAAATTGATCACTGAAAACCATGCCGCAGAGGCTGGAATCATTGTTAACAAGGCAGTTATATCGGGGACAACCGGAAACTGTGGCACAACAATCTTATTAACCTCTCTAAGATCAATCACAAATCTGTAAACAGGTGGCTGTGAAGGATCCGTTCGTTTTAAGACAGGTAAAATCGGACTATTGCAAACGTTGCCTCGTGTTTCTTCAATCACACCCTTATTAATCAAGTCGTTGACAATGTCTAACAATGCTTTCTGCCCTTCATTAGAGATCTTGTACTGGGGAATACGTGGCAGTCTGACATTAGCCTTTAGAGTCACCACATATGGCGGTATCTCCAAGAGGCCCACATCATTGGGACCAGTAGCCCAAAGGGCATCCGGAAGGGATGACAATTCAGGTGGCATTGTATTTTTAGACAAATACATTGGGGAAATCACTTTCTTGCCTAATGTAAGTTGTACTCCTGAAGGAGAACAATACAGTGTAGCGTGCAATCTTTTCAACAAATCTAATCCCAGCAAATTCTCACCACAACCTGTTGTCAGAATCAGGGGTGCTTTCAGCTCGCAAGGTCCAACAGAAAGTGACATGGGACTGGAAACCGGGTTCCTAACCGGGGCGCCAGAAAAACCTACTGAAACATTTATATCGCCAGACAAAGGTGCGCCAGGGAGTTTTGAATGCATGATTGAACTCTTTGCAGCACCAGTGTCTAGCAGAAAAGGCTCCGTTACATTTGCTGTAGTCACCTCAACATACGGTCCACTCTGATCCACTGGCACTGAAACAACTCCCTCTCTCTGTCTACGGCTGTCCTAGTAGTCATTATTCTCTGCATCACCGTCCTCTGCATAATAATCATTATTATAATACTGAGCCGTATTACTAATCGCGTTAGCTTGCTGATCAAAGCTATTGATGGTATTTTGAGGCGGCAGAGGACGCGCGTTCTGGGGAACACTTCCACGCCCTCTGCCTCTAGGAGCTTGCTGACCACCCCTACCTCTTGTGCTATACACATTGCCGTTACGCTGCATCAATTTAGGGCAACTGTATTTAAAATGACCTTCCTCTTTGCAGTATGAACATTGGTTGGGACCTACAGGGACACGTGGTTGGTAATACCCATTCATTTGCTGATTGTTCTGAAACTGTTGGGGTTGGTGATAGACACCTTGGGGTTGCCTATAATTATTCTGACCTCCACGTGGCGGATAGGCCTGCTGTAAAAGGACCTTTGTCTTTAATTCCTTCGTTTTCTTTTCTGTTCTATCTTTCTCGTCTTTATCTCTATTTTCATAATACTGTGCAGTAGCCAGTATTTGCGCTGAAGAAGAAACAGCCCAAGAACTTTCTGAATCTTTTAACTTTTTACACAGGTCAGGAAGTAAATTCTGCACAAACTTATCCACAAACAGCCGTTGTCCACCCTCAGTACTCATATCCTGCCCACTGTGGTCAATAAACGTTTCTTCAAACCTAGTAAAGAAGTCTGACACTGTCTCATCTTTCTTCTGCTTGCATGCAGATAACTTGTCCCAATTTACGCGCATCGCAGGCATTATTGTCTTCATATACGTGATGATTCTACCAGGCAATTCAGCTACCAAAGGTTCTGGTTTCGCACCACCAGTTTGTCTAGCATCAGCAGCAACAATGTTAGCCCATGTATCCCCTAGTTCTGCATTGTGATCTACATTACGAATTGATCCCCATAGAGGCTGTGGAACAACATTACCAAACAACATGTCTATGTCGGCCAGATTCATAATGCATGACCCTGCCGTCTGTGACAACTCTTTATAATAACCTGCTGGGTTTTTACGGGGATCAGGCAAGGACTGCTTAAGCGCTAACACCTCAGAGCGCTTCCATGGAACATGCACCCAAACACGCTGGAAATGCGCTGCCACAGCGGGGTTACCACCGGCAGCTGCAACCGCTTCCTTCCATACCGGGGGAACTTCTCTCATAGGGTATTGTCGCGCTTTTGCCTTTTTCCCCACAAGGACATCTTGTTCAAACAATGATTGTTGGCAATCATCATTCCTAAAGGACAATACAACCGCAACTGCTTTATCTACTTCGCGGTCCACAATTATACCAGTTCCAAAATCGAACCTCACTCTACACAACTCCTGCGGGTTCGGATTTTTACCACTATCCTCCAATTCTTCACAGAGAATTTCGCACATTTTCTCAAACACATATCTCTGTTTTGGGGCATCCCATTGATGGAAAACGTTGACAACTGATTCCACATTATACAGTGAAGGAAAAACGATCCATCTACGCGCCATGTTATCTATTACCTTTTTCTCATCGGGGTTAGGCAATTGGCTGCGCAACTGCTTACGCTGTAAACCAGGAGTCGCACCAGATGACTCAAAGAGAGGAGACATTAATGTAGTAACCACATTAGCTAAGCGCTGTCGCGCTGAAGGAGAAGCTGAGGCGAGAACTGGGGGAAAAACAGAGGGAAGAAAAGAGGATGTAGAGACAGGTACTGGAGTGGTGGAAGGAAGAGTATCAGGGGAGGCAGCTGCTGTATTAGGCAAAGTCGCAGGAAGTGCGGGGGCAGTTGGAAGCACAACTGGCGGCGCTTGAGAGGGCTGCGCTACATGGATAAGAGCCGGCTGCAAAGCAGCTGGCGGCAGCGGCAACGCTTGCAGTATATGCACTGGAGGTGGCATATTTACAAGCTGGGGAGGCGCCGTGGCAGTTTGAGCATACGGGGGTGGCAAACTCAACAAATGTGACATCAGGGGATCTTTCTCCTTTTTTTCGGACTCATTCTGCTTAGAATGTGGTAAAGCTGGGTAACATTTGTCAATCCCTAACTTGCGCTGCCTATGCAATTGCTCACTCATTTGCTCCTCTTCATTGTCTTTAAATTGTACAGCTGCTTGCATTACTGTCATACCTTTCTCTCTCTTATTCTTTTTCGCTAACTTAATTTCCTTTTGTTTGGCTTCCTTTCGCCATAAGCGGAAAGAGTCAAACATCGCCGGCCGGGCTTTCTTCTTGAACAATTTAATTTCCAAATTATCTAAAATATCGGTATCAAAACTACCATTTTGGGGCCATTTTAAAACACCATCTTTCCTGGTGTAGTGGATCCACACTTCGTTATATGCAATGGGGCCTACACCATGTTTTACATAGAGCTCATAAGTTGGAGTTCCAACCGGAGGAACCGGACATGATTCCTCTAGCTGGAAATCTTTTCCACAACCCAAACAGAATAATCTACCAAATATTCCAGAACCAGGCATCTTTGCTCACTAGTCTAGATCCAAACGTCAAAGGATTATCGATTACGATATTCTCGTGAATACACGAGTCCTCTGGTTTTGGCGTTTGCAAACTCCAAAGTACCAAATTACCAAATCAAACGATCCCGAAGGATACCAAAAACAAACGGGAGACGCTCCACTTATACTTAACTGAATATTGCTGATCGATGGCGTCACCAGAAGACTCTCTCGATTGTTTCGCTCTCTCAAAACTCGTCAAGGGTCCAAAACAGGTCGATTAATCAGGGCAGCAGTCCTTCGTAGCCGTCGGGACGCGGAGAACCTCGCAGAAAAGACTTTCGGACCACGTCGACATGCAGGGGTCGATGAAGTGGCGGCCTTCCTCCGGAATTTCCACACGAAGCTCCTCACGAACCTCTGGCTTGGACTGGTACCGCTGAAATCGTCCCGAGTTGGGCGCCAAACTGAAGTACTGGGTATTTTAGTCCCAGCCGTGCAGGGGCACACACCCTATGACTTCTGGGTTTCACCCTGTTCCGGACCTACAGAAACACAGAGTCTTCTGGGTGAAGTCAAAGATTCATTTATTGGCTGCAGACCAATGACAGGTATCCTAGAAGTACAACAGCGTGTATGTTCTCAGGAGACTGCTGAAAATCATAGGAACGGACTTCTCCTTAAGTACAAAATATCATGCTCCAGGCACACATTCCTTGGTTTACGATATGGCCATATAAAGGTATACATTACAAACGAAAAAGCAGAGTCATGAAGACCATCCCACATTCCAGTTCGGCCAGCCCACAATGATTTACACAGTAAGGTTCAGATCCCACATCGGATGTAAACAGACCCCCCAATAAACATGAGCATCTCCTGTTTTGGGAAACAAGTCATAAAGCAGGAACAAGCAGGTGTGGAAGAGATTAGCCGGGGGATTGTGTAGAATGAAAGGTCAAACCCTGATGCTAATCACAGGTGGACGGAGGAAGGGGAGCTTGTGAGACCGGTTTGACCTGGGGCAGCAGAGCCAGCTGCCCAGGTCACAGAGAAGTCAGAGGGAAAGCCCGTGTACTGTGAGGCCCGTATTTACTCCATTATAGCCTATGTGAGGGCAATGACAAGATGGCCACTGCTTCCAAAATGGAACCCGCGTAGTGAAGCAGAATAACGTGTACACAGTGCATTCATAGCTAGAACGGTATATAAAGCACTCGTACATGCCGCGTTTACCATTTGCGGTTAGCTAATACCAAGATAGACAGGGGTAGGGCCCTGTCCCCTATGCGGTCCCGAATATTAAAGTACGACAGCAGAAGTGTTGTTGAGCTCAGCTAGCTTTCACCTTTCGTTCATGAATGATACTAGAAGAAGGCCTGTTGTTTGTAAAAGAGAAGAAGGACATAAGGAAGGTAACCTTCATGAGGAGTGTATCAAGAAGACTCAGAGGCAGTGGCAAAAAAACAAAATGGGTGCTTAGAGTATCACTTTTGCCTCACGTCCAACACACACACACACATACATACAGACACACACAAAGCAGCATTTCACAAAAACACCTCTTTATGTTCCACACAGCTGAGTACTAGGCCTCAGACTCTAGGTTTACCTTTGAACTCAAGTCACTAGTATACTCAATAACTTTTTGCTTCTAGCTATTGATGAGGTACTCCTGCAGCTCCCAGTCCCGCTCTGAGTTCTTCCATGATACTACTCCAGTCTTGACTCCAAGTAACACCATCCCAGACCAGTCTTCATCATCATCATGACCCAAGCAAGATAGAAGTGGGGTGCAGTGCACTGCTGTTGAAGAACAAGTAGAGAATGAAACAGAATTGCAGTATTTTGCATAGGTTTGTGTTTGTTAACTAATTTGACTGTTTTGTTGTCTGAAGAACCAGAAAAAAGGAGAGCACCCCTGCAATTAATTAAATTTGGCTAAGTGTGAAAGGGCTGAGCATCACCTACAGGGAAAAAAATGAGCGCCCATCACTCAAGCCCCAAACAATGCAAATCAATAATCATCTCAAGAGATGTCCTATATTACAGTTCAACACACACCCTTCCACAGTGCCTGCCACCACATGAATAATCAATCAACTCACGCAATCAGTCACTCACCGTTGTAATAGTTGAAGGTACCTCATCCAATCTAAGCATGGATAGTTCAGATAGGTATTCAATCATCTTTTTTTTTTGGTATAGGTATTCGATCATCTTTGATGCAGGCGACACATTAAAATTTGGTCTTGGCAGGCAGTCTTGTAGGATAATAAATATTTGTATAGGGCAGCCCTTCTAGTGCTAAGTGATGCAAAAAGGTACAGGCAGTGGGTTTGCGGGGGGGGGGAAGGGCAGGCATTGTCCCCAAAGCCATGAAGGAATAGAGTAGGCTTCTTCAGTGCACGCTGGTCCAACTGCAATCCGGCAATATATATGTGACTAATAAAAAAGGTGGGGCAGCATACATCTGACGCAAAAATAATAATGTTCCTCTAGCTAACTTTTTTTGTTTTTTTGCTAAGCAATAACTAAGTTCAACGAGAACATATTAAAAGTTCTATGGGGGCACTGACATACTTAGTCCGGGAGGAAGAGTTTGTACTCAAACTCAGGTGGTTTAGCCAGAAGTTGGTCAGCTAACACATATGTTTCAATTTTGGACCAATCACCCTCGTCCTCCTCCTGTGCTGCTATTTCAGGAATGGTGTAATTGTGTGTTATAAAATGTTGGTTCATTTTGATCATAGCCAATCTCTCCACATTTTGAGGTGAGAGACTGGTCCTTCTCACCGCAACGACCGCACTAGCTGCTCTGAACACACGTTTAGCAGACACACTGGTGACAGGACAAGCCAGATACTTTATTGCCAGCCTGCTGAGCTCTGGCCATTGGTGCATCTTCGCATACCAATACATTAAAGGATTTTGAACCACATAGGCCTCTTTTGGATCATCGAGAGACTCCTGGAACATCCTGTGGATGGTCATTGGTACTGTTACTTGCCCTACCTGTTTTGCCATCGCCTCTGCACTGGACTTGAGCCCTGCCAATTGAAACATATAAAATGCAGAGGTTGGGTCCGGTTCTTCTTTTGCTGTTGTTGCCAGTGTTCTGGTTGATGGTGTTGCTGGCTGCTGTGAGACAAGACTGAGCTATCTGGAAGTTGAAGGTGGCACACCAGAACTGCGGGGTGGGACTGTAAGTTCCAGCGTTCTTCTTCCAAGTCTCCAGCTTGCTCTACAATCCACCTCTTGTATTTTAAAACGTCCGCTTCAGAAAAAGGGATGAAAGTGGTGCTCTATTATTAAGCAGAATAATCCGCTGCTACTTCTGAGCTTTAAAAGAATGGCTGAAGTGTGTGCAGATTCTTCTGCAAGTGGTCAGTATGCTACTGACTATGTCTTCCTTTTGTGGAAGACGTGAACCACCAGGCTGATGCAATGGGCCAAACACAGGACCCTGAAATAGCCTCCATCTGACATGGCTTTGACTATGTTACTGCCATTGTCCGTGGCAACAAATCCAATTCTAAGACATCTCAGTTACAGTCATTCATACAACTTGCTGTTAAATTCCTCCAAGATGTTTACAGCTGTATGTGATTTCTCCATCGCGAACATGGCCCCTGTTGCATGCTCTGAACGCTCTTAAAACTTTCTTCAGGGTCAACCCTGAAGATGCCTTTTGCTTTACGCCTGCAAAAGAGATCCAGTGTGCAGTGATGCACATGTAATCAGAAGCCTGACAACTGGTCCACATGTCTGTCGTCAGGTGGATGGTGTGAACAACACTTTGCTGCAAAGCTTGTCCAACCAACTGCAGCACATTGTGATGCAGTGCTGGGACAACCACTGTAGCAAAATAGGTCCTACTTGGTACCTTCCATTTTGGGCAGATGGCTGCCACAAATTCCAAGAATCCCACTTCTTCCACAAAACAAAAAGGGAGGAGGTCCAGCGTCCCATTGAACAAATGTGCAGTTGGGTGGTTTCGCTCGTCTGGCCCCTCCTGCCTAAACATGCCCGTAATAGCAGCCTGGATTTTCTTATTTTCTTGGGGCACTGACACAGGCGTCTTTTGAGAAGCAGATGCTAGTGGCAGACTCAATGTGTGTTGTGGTGGTGGGGCAGTCACTGTATGCTGTAGTGTCTCCATCATCTCACTCTGAGTCTTCTTGTGCCATTGTGAAGTCGCTGAGGTGGGTGAATCTGCTGGCACACTGCTGGGGACATGGGAGCTTTGTGTGAAGATGTCACCCTCTTCTTCCTCATCATTATCACCTTCCCCCAAGATTGGACTTGTGGCTGATGTTCCCCGGCTCTCCTCCCCACCACCACGATGTTCAGCAATTATTTTAAGGTGCTCCTCCCACTTAATTGTGTGGTGTTTTTTCATGTGGGTTGCCTGCCCTCCAGTACCTTAACCACAGGCTTACCTCAATGAACATTTGTGTGGCAAATGGTGCATACTACAATGTGCTCCCCTACTTTGGTAACTGGTAAAAAAGTCCCAAACTGGGCAGGAGTACTTTTTACAAGGCCACAGCCAATGCCTGAAGAAGAACTGGAGGTCAGTGGGCATGTTGGCAAGTGCCTCCCTGCTTCTCCTGAGGCAAGCGTTGTAGCAGGCCTCTGCTGGGGCTTTCCAAATATGGGAGCTGGTGGCAGTGCTACCGGTGCCACATCCCTCGGAGCTGGTTGAATAGCAATGTCAGATTCCTCCGTGTCACTTTCCACCATTGTCATCTTCCTCTTCATCCCCTTCCATAAGTCTAAGTCTTTCTGGAACTTTCCTTTTCTTTTGCCTCTCCTGTTGTCACCTGGTCTCTTTTGGAAACCCCTCCATGTCCCTATCATCATCATCAGAAGTGGTGTGTGGAGTAGATGGGTCTGTAGTACCCTTCCTTTTCCTTACTGGAGAAGTGGGAGCCAATGATTCAACAAGAGGAGGTTCAACTTCTTGCTCTGAAGGATGCTCAACTTCCTGGTCTGCTCCAACATCAGACAAATCCATTGCTGGCTGCTGTCCACTTTGCTGTGTTTCCTGAAACGATTGTGTACTACTTTGCGAAATGGTCAAATCCAATTCAACTTCACTACTTGTCTCCGTCGACATGAGAGATCTGGCTGATTCACTGACAGACATGATCCTGGGCTTAAGTTGGGGATGGTACTGCTGATGCAGGAGTGCTGCTCTCAGCTTGCTAACTGGAGGCCAGTGCAGTAGGCACAACTTTCTTGAAAAAGGTTGCGGTTGGCACGTCAGTGGTGGAAATCTGCTTCTTCTGCTCCCCATTAGTCACCTCTTGGCAGCACCTTTCTTTAGGGCAATCTTGAAGCTGTCAGTTGGCAGTGGCACTTAGCTTCACAACAAGCTGAAGAGATGACCATGCTGCGTAGTCAGTTTACGCGCAATGTCAATCACAGGCCTTCTGTCTGGCAGTACTGTGGGTGATGTCTCTTCTCTTGTGAACCTAAAAGCAAACATGCAAGAAAAACATTAGTGCAACATGGCAATGTTGCAGATCAAGTAGCAGTACAAAAAAACAATGCCATGAAGGGCCTCATTACGGTGTCGATCAGAAATCATTCTGACCGACTCATTATCTGAATCGTTTCCGACCGACTTCCCTGGGAGCCTGTGTTCTGACCGACATCACAGGCTCCCATTGAAACAAGCATTGGGACCTTATAAGTGTTTAGCCAGAGCAATTGCCTGTGCCAATGTCTTTAAGCTATGATGTAGAGCATTGTGGCTACTGTGTAGCATGTTGAAAAGTTAAAACCAAAAAGTGTTATAAACGTTTATTACCTTATAAATATATAACCAAGAAGACAATATGTACAACTGAACGACCCTATTAAAAAAGAATGAACATAAAAAATGTCTTCTAGTTTTTTTGTCCTGGTCATGCTGGCAACTTCTTCCAGCCTTTTGTAATGCTTGTTTGTTATTGAGTTTTTTTGTTATGGGGGTGGGTGGGGGGCAGGGACATAATCAACGGGATGGCGGAAGTTGGTAAATAGTACCTGAATTACGTCACAAGCAGCTGACAGATTTTAGGTGAGAATCAACAGATTCCAGATACCAAGGGCAGACCTTCAATGTGTTTAACATTCCTAAATTGGTCTAATGCTGTTACCATTATTCCTCCCAACAGTCTCATTTTTAGGTCGAGGACCGTCCGGTCTGCCGAAGGCAGAACCGGAAGTCGGAGATTTAATGTTTCTGAGAGCGGCTCTTTAGCCCGCCTCTCTGTTTGCCTCTCCTCTATTGGCTGGCTTCCTAAATGGAGGCCAGCCATTGGAGGAGAGAGCCGTCCCTCCAAATAGGCTCCGTCTTTTTCAGATTCGGGGGCGTGTTCCGTGCTGTTCTTTCCACTTTTTAGCCACGCCCTTTTAGAACAGCAGGAACACGCCCCCGAATCCGAAAAAATTTCGAAGCTTCCATCTGCCATTTTTTTGCTGTCGTTTGACCGTGAGGATCCATCCGTCCGGCGCCGTGTTGTTGTGCTGGTGGCGGCGCTGCCGGGGCTTTGTTTAGTAGGCGTAACATGCGAAAGCAAGAACCTGTGGTAGAGAGAATCTGCTCCTTCATAGTGATTCCCTTGTCTATCGTAACTGCGAGGATGTTTACCTCCTCACTGGGAGCGGGGGCCTTGGGTAGCTCCGGGGCCACCAATCCAGACTCCGCAGATCTCGGGCTTTCCCAAAAAACAAAAATCTCAGTTTCCCCTGGATTCAGCTGGAGACGTCGTCTAGCATCGAGCCTTGAAAAGCCTTCGGATGTTAAGAGAATAAAAGTCCTCTCATTCCTATAGGCTCCGTGCAGGCCGCACCATGCACGCGTTGGGCATTATTGATTCGGATGCGCGATAATACCGCCCGGTAAACACCACATGTTGCTGTGGGATCGGCAATTACCGGTGCAGCGTTACTTCCACAAAACATGGGCACTGGGTAAAACCTGGGAGGGCTGAACCTGCTTAAACTGGTAGGAAAGAGGGGAAGTGCAGGTCCTGGTGACACAGAGTCTGACAGCGCAGATCATCCTTAATCCTAGCTCTACCTGACTTCCGAACCCGTCATGAGTGATCCTCGACACCTCAACATTGCTGACTTCTAGGAGCCCAAGAAGCTATTGGCATCTCCCTGCCTTCAGAGTACCTGGTCCCTGCTGCAGCACTGCCCCATCACCTCTCACTGCCCTTGGACACGGATACCTGTCCGGAGAGTCTCTGTGGAGCGATAAGTTGGTCTTAGGTAGTGCTTTATACCACACTTCAGCCTTTATCACTCCCTGAAACTCACAATTGATAGTAGGCTCCTGGGAACCTTCCTCTAGGCTGCATAAGAGACTATATTTTCGGTAACTTCATGTTAAACTTGTTACGCAAAACTTCTGAAATTATATTACGCCACCTTGCTTTTCCCAGAAAAAATTTAACATCAGCTCACAGGCAAATGCAAGAAAACACGAGAGGCTGCTCTTTCCATCACTTACGTTGTTGTGCTGTGTTTGCATTTTGCATCATTTTACAGCATTTTTGTAAATGTTCACCTAATTTTGCAAAACAAATTACACAGATTTCTCACACTGCTAATAATTACCAACCTAAGAAGAATGAAAGGCTAGTTGGCCCTGCTAGTATTCAGGCTTCTTACCCGAGATCACAGAACACTTCAGTAGCAAGCATTTATTTCGCTGAGCCATCTTGAAAGCTACAGATGCCCTCGGTGGAGGGGACTTGTGTATACTGTGCTGAGATGGATGTGTGGGACTTGGATATACTGTGCTGAGCTGGATGTGTGGGACTTGTGTATGCTGTGCTGAGCTGGATGTGTGGGACTTGTGTATACTGTGCTGAGCTGGATGCGTGGAAGTTGTGTATACTGTGCTGAGCTGGATGTGTGGGACTCGTGTATGCTGTGCTGCGTGGGATGTGTGGGCAGGCTTTTTATGTATAGTGCACTGTGTTGGATGAGTGGAAGTTGTGTGTACTGTGCTGAGCTGGATGTGTGGGACTGTGTATACTGTGCTGAGCTGGATGTGTGGGACTTGTGTATACTGTGCTGACTGTTGGACGGGCTCTCCTAGCCCGTTGGAAGCCAGTCGGAATGACCGGTCGCATTCCTTTCGGACCGACTACATCATAATGGGTCGGTCAGAAAGGAAACGGACCGGCTGATTACGATGCGGTCAGAACGGCTCAGACCAACCGTCAGAGCCCTTTCCAACCGCATTGTAATCAGCTCCTGAGTGTACCATCTCCTTCATAACACTAGGGCCCTCTCAATGAGTGTGTCGACAATTGGTACCCGCTGTTCTCGCACATATCGCATTATGCTCTTTATGATAAATGTTAGCTGGTCAAACTTGCCGACATCGATCGGGAGTTAAATACCCAGAATTGACCGGAACGCGTGGATTTTGATGCCAGCACCAGAATCCGCAAGATCTTCCTCTAAACGTGAACTTCTTATTTTAGGTCGTATTTACTGCACCTGATAAATTCTGACTCGGCGTCGTTGGACTATATCAGGGGCCATTACTATCACACTCCTCGTGATAAGCGCGACAGTGAAATAAAAAACACATTCCCCTTTGAATGTGAGCAGGTCCTACCTGTCTTAATTTAAAAGGAAACAAGCCTGGTATTTACCGGGACATACAGATTTTTGTGCATCAAAATATGCATTTTATGGCCCAATTCCAAGGGCAAAACTCCGGATAAGCGATAATTATTGTTTCAAAACACCTCAGTGTTGGAATTTAAAACCAGGTCACTTGTAACGAGTGCCTGGATCAGCACCTCACAGCTAGACGGATTTAAAGGGGCAATGTGGCCCCTAACAAGCCAACATGGTCACGGCTGCCTCAGACACACACTCTCCACCTACATGTGAAAAGTACATTTAAACTATTACATTATTAAATTAATTTAAATATATTAAATGAAAATAATTTTAGATTCATTAAAAAATCCCACCTACAGTATAATGTTTGTATTTACTTAATATGTATCAACAATTACAAAAAGCTATGTATAGAACTAACTGACATTCATTTAAATGTTTTTCTTTAAAACTTAAAATTGAATTTCTTTTTAAATTAAAGAGTTTTGAAATTTTTTATCATAACATTCTTTCTCATGTATGTATATTTTTTAACCTTCAGTTTATTTTGTATATATATTTAGGAAGCCAAAATAAAATATTTAATGTAACATGTTTTCCTATGGGATGAAATTTGAAGTCCCTCCCTCCATTATGTTTTGTGGGAGGGAGCTGCAGTGTCGGTGGATGGCCACGTGGGGCGCTGGTCTCACTACAGATCTTTTTAGGTCGAGGACCGTCCGGTCTGCCGAAGGCAGAACCAGAAGTCGGAGATTTAATGTTTCTGAGAGTGGCTCTTTAGCCCGCCTCTCTTTTTGCCTCTCCTCCATTGGCTGGCTTCCTAAACGGAGGCCAGCCATTGGAGGAGAGAGCCGTCCCTCCAAATAGGCTCCGTCTTTTTCAGATTTGGGGCCGTGTTCCGTGCTATTCTTTCCACTTTTTAGCCACGCCCTTTTAGAACAGCAGGAACACGCCCCCAAATCCGAAAAAATTTCGAAGCTTACATCCGCCATTTTTTTGCTGTCGTCTGGCCGTGAGGATCCATCCGTCCGGCGCCGTGTTGTTGTGCTGGTGGCGGCGCTGCCGGGGCAGGCTCCAGTTCGAAGGGCTGGTCTCGCATGGAAAGCTGACACAAACCAGATGCATATGTGTAACCACTAAGGCAGGCAGGCAGCAGCCGATGGTTCGGGAGTAGAATCTCGTATGATCAAGGACACCGAAGGCCACGGAGTACTGCCCTTAGTTCTTGTGCTTTAATAAATCAAGTAGCATGTGGTGACTTCACACCGAGGGCATTATTGCGTGTACTTCGATGTATTAGCCTCCCCTAGATTATCAATAGCTACAGGCTGATTACAGAAGCTTGTGTAGGTCAGCACGGGGGGAGGAGGGGGGGGGGGTTCAGCCCTCTGAGCGCGGTGACGGAGGAGCACAAAGGCGCTGCGGCTTCTTAAGCAATGGGTTCCTCTCTGCTTTTAAGCAAAAATCCTTTATTTAAGTGTATCGCGACACGTGATAACCCGTATTTACATACCATTCCTCGACGTCACAACAACCGGTCCTTAGGAGAGGAATCCCGTTTGTAGGGTCGCCATGCTCAAATTACACCCCCACCCCCTCGCCTTCTCCTCCCAGCTACCGTCTTTCGAGTGGAAATCCAATTTACATACGCTGTCGTCTCATAAATACACGCCAGCAGCGCCTTGGCATAGCTTCACCGTCTTAAATTCTGAAGTGACGTTTGTCTCCGAGAAATATGCACTCCCATATATATGTCTGGATATTGTACACGATTTATGCGTCCTGCCAAGAACTTGTGCATTCTGTATGATGGGTGCTCAGATTGTGTCGAGGCCCACCGTCCTCGCCCAGTTTGCGGCGGGAGAGGGATTTAACATATCAAAGCTCTCCGCTCTGCTTCTTGTATGTGTATACCTGAGGTTGGTGTACTGTATACAAATATATATATAAGTAGCGTCATAGAAGCTGTGTGTGGTGTTGCAGGCCACACTACGACACGGGACTGTCCTGTAATTTCCAGTATAGTTAAGCGTATATGTGTGTGTTTTTACAACTCAAGTGTTCTCAAACGTGCATTTATTCACTGAGAAAACTGAAGTCAAAGGGGATTTAACACTTAGTGGGCGTACTTTGGGTCGTATTTTGTTACGCATTTTTGTGCTCTGAAAGGGGGATTACAGCATTGTAGGTTTAATCGCCAATGTTATACATTGCCTAGTATGATATTGTATTTACGACAGTATAGTCATGGGAGTATGTGTGGGAGTTGAGCAGGGGGGCTATAAGGTTAGGGTAGAAACTCAACTTGTACATTTCTTCTTTTGAAGTTTTTCATCTTTCACTACCATTGACCACCCCCTTTTCAACCACATGCAATGTTGGGGCTGTATTGTGGGTGTACATGTAATTGAGGGGTATATATTTTAAGATTGCGGTGTGTCTAAGAAGATAGCACAACTTTTAATCTGGGTTTGTGGATCGATTTTCGTTGTCTTTTGTGTTCCATGGAGTAAATTTGATTTTGAATCACGTCATAATCTGTGACCTACATTTTTAGATGGTAAATGCAATACCTGGGCCTGCAAGGGGGTGACATGCTTAGTTTGTTGATGTGCTCAGTGTGATTTTCACTAGCACTGGACAAAGTCTAATTTTAGGACCAAACATAAGTCGTTTCCTCTGTTTTGGTAGTATATCTGTCTAACTAGAGCCCACTGTGGTGAGGGCTTTGCCCAGGTTACATTTGCTGATGTCTTTTGAGTTTGGTGTTGGCGGGCACTAAAGTAGGCGGATGTTTGCATCCAAAATAAGTTGTTGCCCGTATGCCAGTGTGAGTCATGACTATAGAGCTGCCAAGGTGCTCAGCGCGTGCAGCATGTTTGCCATATCTAATGTTCGCAAACATTCCTAAATCACTAATTCACTCTCTCTATCTCACTACCTCACTCTCTCTCTCAAATACACTAAGTCACTTACACTCACTCTTTCACTACCTCACTCTATCTCACTACTTCACTACATCACACTCTGTTTCTATCTTAATACCTCACAACATCCCTCACTACCTCACTCTCTCTTTCACTACCTCAATCTTTCTCTCTCACTACCTCACAATATCACTCACTGTTTCTATCTCACTACGTCAGAAAATACCTCTCACTCACTAACTCACTCTTTCACTACCTCACACTCTATCTACCTCACTCTCTCTCACTACATAACTCTCTATACATCACTACTCCCCTCTATCTATATCACTACCTCACTATCTCACTACTTCTCTCTCTAAAAAGATCACTACCTCACTCTCTCACTACCTCACTGCTAATGCAATAGGTATCACATATGCAAAAAAAAGCTAATGCCAATAGAAATGACAATGCCATTTATTTAGTGATACAAAAATGATAAAAAAATAATGAGCAATACCAATAGCTCTACCTATAATATTGCCGAGACCATTGCATTGTAAATGCCTGTGTTTTCACTGTTATGGGTTCCTTACTTTTCTTTCTTCTGTTCGCCATACACTTTAACTTGGGCTCCAGATCCTTATTAATCGTTGCACCTCAGTAACGGATTTTATTCCAGTTATTTTGTTTTTCCCCCATTGTGAAGAACCCTTGGGCTTGGGGAATTAGCAGTCTGACTAAGGGGTTGACTGAGAGGGGCTATACCACATATCTTCAGCCAGTTCTTACAATTACTTGCACCCCTCCTTTCCTTGTTCTATGTTTCCCACTTTGCCACACAGGCCCACTAGTAGGATTTAATTTATCAGCCCTCGGTATATGGTATACCACTTTAATATGATCTAATGGGTAAGTATAATGTACCAATCAGGTGTAAGCGACTTTTACCATGTTTTAAGGAGTGAGCACAAGCACATAAGCATTGGTTAGCAGTAGTAACGTGCACAGAGTCCTAAGGTCAACAAAAACAAATCCAGAAAAATGTGAGGATGAAGGCAAAAAGTTTGGGGGAAGACCACCCTAAAGCTGATAGTTCTAACACCAAGATTTACACCTCCTACGTTTTCACAAATAGTTACCAGGTGTAAAATCTGTGCCATTACTCTCCACATTTACTCAAGTGTTAATCCAACTAAAGGGGTGGAAAGAGTGTGTGAGATTTGCCTTGTGAGTTTGCGTATGCCAACAAATATGCAGTTTGGGGTGGGAGATTTATTCCTGCAAATGACTCTAGAAAATTCCCTTCTAGGGCTGGGAGGAGATAAGAAAACCCCTACAACTTTTAAATGGGTTATGTGTAAAAATCCTGAAAATGTGTCAAAGTATGTCAAAAATATCGATCTACAAGAATACAAACTGCAAAATATTGACTACTACTGTGTACTAAGTATATTTGTGTAGATTTATTATTCTTATCTCACATCTACTTACATTGATGATAGCTATCATCACAAAAGGTTGATGAGACGTTCAGAATAGTCTTCAATTATGTAAATCATATAATAGAATGGCATCAATATTCTGTAGGTGATATTTTTGTAAGTCAATATTAAAATCTCATGACTAATGTACCATATCTGCAGACTTCTAGGGAAAGTTTATTTTTTCAAGAAGAAACATGAGAAAAAACAAAATGAAGAAAAAGTGGAAATGTACGAGCACTTGAATTCGGCAAACGTGAAATTGTATTAACCACTGTATACTATATGAATGGTGATCAATGTTTCATCCTTTCAAAAAGAACACTGCATACAGAACAGATGGGGAGGGGGCAGACGTCCACACCCCATACCACTCTACCCCAATCTACCCCACTCCACTCTACCCCAATTCTCACCACTCTACTCTATCCCAATCAACCTCACCCCAATCTACCCCCAATTACTCTACTCCTTCCACTCAAATCTACCCCAATCTTCTCCACTTCTATTTACCCCACTCCATTCTACCCCAATATAGCTCACTCCAGTCTATCCTAATCTACCACACTCCAATCTACCCCAGGCCAATCTACCCCACTCCAACCTACCCAACTCCAATCTACCCCAATTTACCCCACTCTCTATCTACCCCACTCTAACCCACCCCACTCTACCTCAATCGATCTAACTCTACTCAATCCAAAACTATCCTTCTCTATCAAACTCTACCCCACTCCTTCCCATGCTACCCGACATTATTCTCATCCAATCTACCCCGCTCTACCCCTCTTCAGTCTATCCAAACTAACATACTCCAATGTACCACAATCGACCCCAGTCCAATCTACCCCACTCCACTCCAATCTACCCCACGCCAGTCTACTCCAATCAACCCCTCTCAACTCTATTCCAATCTACCCCACTCCACTGTACACCAATCTACCCATGTCTGCTTCATTCTATCCACTCCACTCCACTCCATTATACCCCAATGTATGCCACTTTACCCCACTCTACTCTAATCCACTCAGTTCTACCCAAATCTACCCACTCCAGTGTACCCCAGTCCACCATAATCTACCCTACTCCAATCAACCCCATTCCATTCTACCCCAATCTACCCATTACGATCTACCCCATCCCAATCTACCCCACTACACTCTACCCCAATCTAACTCACTCTACTCTACCCCACTACTACCTCACCCCAATATACCCCACTCCACTCTACACCAATCCACCCCAGTCCAATCTACCACATTCCACTCCACTCCACTACTCTACCACAGTCTTCCCCAATCCAATCTACCTCAATCCAGTCTGCCCCAATCTACCCTACTCCAATCTACCTCACTCCACTCCAATCAAACCCAATTAAATCTACCCACTCTACATCAATCTATCCCACTCTACCCCAATCCACTTTATCCAAAACTACCATACGCCACTCTACCCCAATCTACCCCACTCCGTTCTACCCCAATCTATCCAACTCTACCCCACTCCACCCCAATCTAATCTATCTCAATCTACCCCACTCCAATCCATCCCAGTCTAATCCATTCCAATCTACCCCAATCTACTCTACCCTAATTCACCCCACTCTGCCCAAATGCAATCTACCCCCAATCTCCACCTCACTCCACCCCACCCATCCCTCTCCACCCACTCCAGTCCACCCCACCCGACCCCAAACCACACCACCCAACTTCACGCCACTAGCTGCCGCATAGCTTATACACGTTGCCAGACTAATGCTTGTTCAGTTTGTAAAAACAAGCTGTGAAACATTTTTTATTGTTTTCATAACAACAACACAGTACCAGCCCCGCTACCTCCGCCATCGAAAGGAGAACCTTACAGTTATCGTTGCTACCAAATATCCAGGAGCATAAACATCCTTCCCATGCGGACCCTCCCCTCCACCCTCTCCCACCCCATGTCAGTGTGCCCCCCTCTGCCTTCCCCTCTCTTTATGTGCCCCTTCCCTACAATAAGTCCTGTATGGGTGCTCAACTGTCCCTAGAAAACCAAGGCTGACTACTTTTAATGCGTCCAGTGCCCACCACCGCTCCTCTTCTACTCCCCACTCATCGCATCCTCCTGTCTGTCAGATGTGCTCCCTGCCCCCCCGTGTCAGACATCAGCCCCTGAAGTTCCACCACCAGCGCCTCCCATGCTCGGGCCGTCGCCAGAGCCTTCTCGTCATCCCTCCGAAGGGCCAATTGCAACCGGAGCGTACCCTCCGCGCCTGCCCATCTCGCAAACGCCGCCCTCCACCGCGAATGTAAAAACAAGCTGTATCCTACATTTGTGCTTGCTGCAGGAAATGTTTGTGGTAATATCAAAGAAATCAACAGAACAAAAACCAGCAGACAAAAACAGGCCCAGAAAAAGCTAAAACCAACCCATCTGGCACTGCCTGGTTGCACTACAGTCCTGCTCGACCCTGGTTTAAAGGAGTAAAGAACTTTATCAGTCCAGGGACAGGATGTCACAAAGCTCTCCTGCTTGGAGCAATCAATAGAAAAAGATGTAAGGGCATAATTTTCAAATTTTCACGCAACACAACGCAGCAAGCCAGCTTGCTGCGCTGCATAAAAAGGGAGAGGATAGGAATGCACAATGTTTAACATTATACTGTGCATTCCTGCTCTCTGCCTGCATTGGCGTGCAAACAACTGCCTAACACCAAAGCAGGTGCTCTTGCATCATGGTGCAAGGATGTGCGCGTCATAGGCAGAATTGTTTTGGTGGAGAATGCAGCGCAGGTAAAAAAAGGAAAAAACTAGGAGAAATAGAGTTCTTTCTCCTCGTTACACACAGTATTTTGACTCATTCCGAGGTCTACCACTACTGGTAAATCTGGGAATGCTCCAAAATACATGGGTGGATGCGTGGGAACGCCCTTGCACCACTCATGCTCCCTACGGGAGAGTAATGCAAGGCAGCGACTTGTGCTGCCTTGGGTTACACCACATTTACCAAGCCACGCAGGGCCATGCAAAGTGGCCTTGGGCAACATGATAAATGTCATTCTAGGTGTTGTGTCCCCTTGCGTGGCGCAAGGGCGATGCAAACCCCTGATGTACGAGCTGTAGCTTCTGCTGTGAAGAGATGCCTAATCAAACTTCCTGAGCCCTGTTTTAAGGGTGAGGATTCTTGAAGGAGAACGCAAACTAAACTACACTCAGGGGCCCATTTATAACTCTTATTTGTGTCGCTCTTGCACCACACAGCGTGGTGCAAGATCGACACAAATTTTGTCCGATTTTTGAAGACATTCAAAGCTACTTTGTGTGGCTCTGAGTGGCTTTAAAAAATCCTGGGTAACGCAATGCACCGCAGCACACAGAGAAATAGGAATATGCCCCCAGGGTTGTTTTTGTACGGGAAGGTGCCTCTTCCTGCACAAATACAATCCTGCCTGCAACTCAGTCATCCTTGCACCAGGGTGCAAGGGTGCCTGCGTTGGCACTAGGCAGCCCACTGTGCCCCAGCTTATGGAACAGGGCAGTAATGGAATAGGAAAGGACAGAAATGCGCTGTATTCCATTCCTGCCCTTTCCCGGTCGTGCAGTGCAGGACAGCACGGTGACTTGATGCGCTGCACTGCGTCACAAAGCTCATAAATGAGTCCCTGAAGCTTCTCTTGTATATGTATTTCTGCATAGCGAGAACCTACGAAATATGACACGGCTCTACCTATTACTATCCATGCTTACATGGTGTACGTTTTATTACATTTGATTTACTTTTCGTTCAAAAAAAGTAACTTCTAACAAGAGCATGTTGAAGTAAACCACTTAGTTGAACACGTGATCAGGGAGAAGGTTATATCCCCTCCTCCTCCAGAGGTCTGCCTCACAAAGAAGAAGGAACTATTACCACATTCAAAAGTTCTCATGTCGCCAGTCTTGAGGGGGGGGGCAGTGGGGGGGGGGTTGAGTTCTCCTTCTTCGTGACCTTGAGTGCATACGCACAGTGTCCATTAGGTTACCCGATGACTCCACGTCATCTGCCTACCAAAACTCCACTCCAGAGTTTTTTTTTAGCAACCTATGGTCCCTTTGAGTTGTAATCTCGACCCTTAATCAAGCGAGTGCAATGTTTGTGAAGGGAAACTGACGAGCGGAGCATGGCGACCCAGGTGGTGTGGAGTCATTTGGTAACGTTCGCTGTCTGGTAAAGTAACATAGCACAGCATATGTCCCCTTGAGGCATCTTGGCACTGAACAGAGGAGTAATGTTACCCAACACAATGTTACTTATTTCTCGACCTCAGAAAGATGAAAGGCTGGGTAGACCCGCCAACCTGTGTCCACTGAGCCATCAGACCCAGCTGAAAGAAGACATATGCATGCAGGCAGACGCACACGCCCACACCCACACACATCTCTACAGCATGCACTATAACCCTCTTAATGTAGCATGCAAGTTCCACACAGATTTCTGCTGCAGATGCATTAACCCGTCAATTTTTGGAGCCTGTGGCCCATAGGTTGTACACAGATCGCTGTGGCACCCACTTAAAAGTTTGTCTGTATCAATGTGCTCTTTTTACACCAGATCCAAAGAAAAATCATTCAACCCTAAAAACGCACATCAGTGCCTGGTTTGGTTTGAACAGATTTCTTCTGTTCTACACACAGAGATGTGTGCAAATGCTTGGCCATTCAAATACGTGTAGCACATTTTAAGTCAATTCGCATTAGCTAGTTGATGTCAACTATAATACAAAAGGAAATGAGACCCATTTTTCAATGGCAGAAATTTAAAAATAGCCCTTTTCGTGGTGGGTGTGAGTGGAACCCGAAGGTTAAGTTGTTGTGGTACCCTCTGAGTCGTTTTCTTCCCAGAGGAAGCACTTGCGTTGTGTCTAGAACCTACTGGTATGTGTTGAGCGAACTGAAAGGTTAACGTGCAGCATAGAGGGAAAGCTTTGGGACATCTGTGCTCCCATGGCTTTGATGTGAAACTTCAGTGTATGCAGCAAAACTGTATAGCATTGATCCGTGAGAGGCTGAGCGCTCTGTGGAACACACAGTACTATGACACCAGGGGGCGCTGCAAGCCATGGTAGAGGTACACAGTGAGAGCTGTTTTGATGTCTTGCTGGCAGGATAGATGCACATCACAGGTCATAGCAGGTGCCGTGTAAAAGATCTGCACTTTTCAAAATACTAAGAGGTGACTTCATTCATAATGAAGATCGCAAGAGAGGGGCATTATTAGAGTTCTGTGGGCGTCTGATGAGTGGGAACTGGTAGGCATCAGAAAAGGCGCGCTGCGAGGGCCATGTGAATGGTTGGATACAGGGATTTCACCACTGTATGGGGCAGGGCAGAAAATATGTGATTTTCGCTCTCTTGATGTCTCTCTAGGGCAACGTTCGTGTATTTTACACTTTATCAGAATAGATATCTAATAAAGGGAATCCGATAAACGAAAAGGGGTATTGTAGATTGTCCTTTACAATAAAGCTACTAAGAATAGCTGCTTAAAAACAAGCACTTGCAATGCAATAGGTTTCGCATTTGCCGGAGTTTAAGCTATTGACATTGTAAATGCCAATGCCTTTTATTTATCTATTTTGATAATTAACACATACATAAAAGGCATTGTCATTAACAATGCCAATAGCTCAAACTCTTTTGAATGTAAGACCTGTTTCAGTTCAAAGAAGCGTCCGCCATTATCCGGGGCTGCTTGGAAAGTGAAAGCGTGCATGGTGCGCTGAATGTTGCAGGAAAGCACGTTGTGTCTGCAGGACAAAACTCATTAAAGAAAGTAGTGCTTACAGACTAAATGAAGCATCCCGTGCAACAACTAAAGTAAAAGTGCCAGTCCTCATGGGAGGTTACAAATGACATCCAGGGCAGCGTAGGAAGAGTGAGCACAAGTCGCTCACGACGATGGCCGCAGCAGGTCCGTAGTGCTCGCCTGCTACCCTGTTGAAGCCCTCCAACACGGGCTTAAAGGTACTACATGACCTTCCCAAAAGAAGAGTGAACTACAAATCGTTTACTTAGGCAGCTATACCAATTGACATAGCTACCATCACATTTTCGAGGTCCTGAAGAAAACCCCCACCGACCCACAAGGGCGACCGCAGGGGCTGAAACATGTCGACCTACCTTGGACACTAAGAGTGCGTTAGACTGCTAATCCGTCTTCTCACGCACCACACTGTTTTCACTCACCTCTATTCCGGACCAATTAAAATATTGTCTAGGATATATGAGGCCTTTTTAATTCACTTCACCAGAGCACCAGAGATTCACTTGTTTCTGATCACTACTGCACTAACCAGTGGTTCATCCTCCGGACGGAGGTAAGCATACAAAAATAAGCCCTATGATGATGCTGTCACGTTTTTAAACCTGGCGGAGAATCAAGATATACCGCCACTGACCTATATACGTGAATGAGGGTTTTTATCTGAACATATTGCAAACCCTGTTTAATCAGGTCAAGTGATCCATTCCCTATTTGATACTGAAGGTTACAAATGAAGACAAGGCGTTACTAAGAAGGGACTAAAAAGCCTGTTACCGAATAAGAAACCAGCATCTACAAAGGACGATGACACAAGCCAATGAAAAATATGGGCGGAGAATGGGTGGAGCTTCAAGTCCAAACTCGAATACAGCATGCCCCGCAGAGCAGTGCTTGTGTTGCCCAAGCTCAACTTAAAAATACATACATAAGAAACTTTTCATCAGCCCTCTTTATCCAATGTTTTGTTTAAGTGGCATTCCCATGTTGCGTCCCTCCACCACAGCATCAGACAATGGGTCATCCCACTTCAGCCAGTGCATCTGTTTCCTGTGAGCGGTGGCATTTTGTTTGTACACATTCGCACTACACAAGATTTGGAGAGTCGGGAGTTTGTGGCCTTCTAAAAGCCCCCCCTTGCTTCGCTAAGGTGGGAAATATGAATACACCGGAGGGTAAGTGTGCGGCCTCGGTTGTATATTGATGGCATTTGTCAAACTTCGCCCGCCCTCCCCTGTATCGACACAGTATAAAATAGAAGATTCAAAAGCTACAGACCTCTAGTTCTCGGAATTTGCACATTCAACAAGCACTGGCAAAGCCAATTGATCGCTTTTTTGGGAGTTATTAGATTTGTCATTGAAGTCTACTAAAGCTGTGTGGCATCTAGAAAAAGCAAGATGACTGCTGCATGAGGTCCTTGCAATTCCCAGTTTCATATCTGTCCCAATATGGCAATCTCAGGTGTGACAAGCCTTATTCTACTAGTGGGTGTTTGTTGCTGACTAGGGAGAACGAAAGATTAGGCATCCAGGACCTCTCCTCCCTTTTGTGTGCTTAAGTAGAAGGGTATTGTGACACTGGAGATGCAGCCAAATTAGTGCAATGTTTATCAGCAAATCATTTACTGGATTCAATAGCCAATAAGAGTTGGTAAACTGAATGCCTACTGTAGTCTGAGAGACACATAGAGCGTATAGAGCAATGACGGTGGTTTAATTATTGACCGATTTGTTATTCAGACTTTTTGAATCAATACAAGTTATATGTGAATTGCTGTAATGTACAGAAATTAACCACTTGAAATGGTGAGTGTGGAGATAGGTGTACACAATGTCCACAACTAATGTACATTAAATTGTGCCAATGCGTACAGTATAATTTGTGCATGTACCTTTACTAGTGCATTGTGTAACATTACACATGCTCTGAAGTCATAGTTATAAAGAGTCCATTGAAATAGTAACATAACGTGTGTTTGTAAAGCACACATTCACCCAAGGGTATATTGGTGCTGAATAACAGATGTTTATTGTTATCTAATGGTACTTATTTTATCGACCTCAGAAGTCTGAAAGGCTGAATGGACTGCCAGGATTTGAACCTGTGGTCACGAGGTCAAACACAGGCCCCTACAGCGGACGCATTAGTACACTAAGCCACCAGACCCAGCTTATAAAATGGTATTATTAGAATTTTCTAACCTAAAATTGTTGATGTAAAAATTATCTGCAGCTGTGACATTATCAATGATGACATTGGTGATGTAACATGTAATCTCATAATTGAGATGCAGGAATTAGTCTTCTTCAGTCTGTTTCTATTCTATATTATATTGAAATGTGCTTGCAATTTACTATTTTGTAGCCTTTTGTTTCTTACTCTCTTTCTACTTTTTTCTCTTTTGCAGCATATGACATGGGTTCCTTTACAAGAAAGTTGCTCTGCCAGAGATTACACATCTGGATCTTTTTCCAAATTCTCTTCAGTATTTCCCTGATCTTCTACCTCCAGTGGTTATGGAATGTTTCATCTGAAGTACTGTGCACCATTCTGGACACCCACGTCTCACCGGTGCACCCCCCTTTCATCATCCTGCTATGGACCTTTCCTTTCAGACAGGAGTTCCCGCTCAATCAGTGTGCGGAGCATTTTGATATCACAGGTTGCTTCTACACATCTGACCGAAGAGTTTACAAAAACGCTGACGCCATCATCTTGCACCACTGGGATATCATGTACCATCCACATAGTTTGCCCAGAAAACCAAGGCCATTCAACCAGCGATGGGTCTGGTTCAATTTAGAGCCTCCAAGCAAGATTTCTAATATAGGCATGCTGGAGAACCTGATAAATGTCAGTATGACATATAGACGTGATTCAGATATCTTCACCCCATACGGGTGGACTTTATTAACCAATAAGCCTCAGAACTTTAGCATTCCAGACAAGTCCAGGCTAGTGGCATGGGCGGCTAGTAACTGGGACCCAAAAATTCGGAGAGTCCAATATTATGAGGAGCTAAAGAAACACCTTCATGTGGATTTATTTGGATCAGGCCATCAGCCATTGAGTAGAGACGAGCAAACTTCGGTCCTCTCCCAATATAAATTCTACCTTGCTTTTGAAAACTCTGACAATCAGGATTACATCACTGAGAAGCTTTGGGACAATGCTCTGTTGTCAGGGACAGTGCCTGTTGTTCTAGGCCCTCCCCGTAAGAACTATGAACTCTTTCTTCCCAGCGAAGCCTTCATCCACGTCGATGATTTCCCCAGTGCCAAGGCCCTTGCTGAATACCTTCTGGCACTGGACAAGGATGACAAGAAATATCAGAGTTATTTCACTTGGAGATATCGATATGAAGTGGTGGGAAAAATGAGCTGGCCAACGCACTACTGCAAGGCATGCCTTTACCTCAAAAACCACCCAACCTACAGGACTATTCCTAGTGTGGCCAAGTGGTTTGCATCATGATCATAAGATATATGAAAGTAGAAATAAAACCAAACACAGCAGAGAGAGTAGGGCACAGCAAGGAAGAAGGAAATGTGGCAGATGCGTAGCTGGAGGGAGAGAGGGCGGAGGCAGAGTGACAAAGAAAGGGTGGAAGGCAGTGCTTAATTTGAGCCGGTGGTCAGGGCCGGCTTTAGCACTGGTGGCGCCCAGTGCGATAATGTTTGTTGGGGTCCCCCATCCCTGGTGGAGGTGTCGACCACCTGCAACACAGATTCCCTCATCACCACCTTTTAACAGTGCCCACCAAGTCTCCATAACCACTCTTGATCAGATGCATTTAATTAGTTATATAGCATCAATCATACCAGCGTAGGTGTGGGCGAACTGTGCATCAAACACACATTACACAGGAGACAATCAATTATACATGTTTAAATCTGTGTTTAGGAAGTGTTATATAAGCCAGAGGACTACAAGTTGTAGGAGTGATATGTCATCCATACTAGTAGTCAGTATAGGTTAAGAGTGCTTGGTCTGGAGAAGCACAAACTCTGAATTGAAAATGGAACACCACAGTTGAGGGTTCTTTTTAATAATATTTAATTTCGATGTATGCTCTAATCTATACTTTGCAGTGTGCATGCAGTTCTTTGATGGCAGTTAATAATTCACTGTTCTATATTAGGATTTTAACTTATAAACTGAAAGTAACAAAAGCATGTTTCTTAGAAAAGCAGTAACCTACTGACCTATTTACATTATATGCACTTTGTGATCTGCATGGTGTACGTTCTTTGCAGCAGGCATATTAACCCTCTGTGCTATTTTATGATCAGTCAAAACCTCAACTAGAAAAAACTCTGATCTCTCGTCAGGAAGAACATTAATCACCGGAGTTATCTTGACTTTTGTATTGGTGCCTGGAAATTGCTGGAACAGGGCAGCAGGTGCTTTTAAAACCAAAATGAACGTGCAAACTCGGTGCCCCTGAAGTCAGCACCCGAAGCTGTGGCATGGGTTGGACGCCCTACCAGTGGTTTCCGGGATCAGCCCCAGCGCTTAATTGTCAGCACTGGCACTTATGAAAATCTGCCACATGGTGAGACTATTTGTGTAAATTAGAGATGAGCTAAACAAAGGTTGTTTATTAATTCAAAATACCTTACAATTGACTAATACTTTGGTGATCTCTTCAGAACTGTATGTGAATCATGGACAAATCGGTTGTGCTGAAAACAACTCCTATTCTTGTGCATATCTCTACTAATGTATGGGCGATGCTACTCGTAAGTTGTGTTTGTAATAAAAGAATGTAAAAAAAAGACATTCTTGCTACTCAAGCCATTCTTTTAGCTTTGGGGGCCACGGACAGTCTGAATTGTTACACCTGTAAGGCGTGATGTTTAGTAGCTGTGTTGGTTCAGCCATCGGCTGCGCTGGCAGGGGCAATGGGTGAAATGGCATCCTGACAAGGGCCCTGGTTCTTGATTTTTTTTTTACAAATTAAGCACTGGTGCAAACAGAAGATAGAGTAGCAGAGGATGAGAAATTAAACAAAGATTTACTAGCCTTAAACTTCTGAAGAACAGTGCCCATTTCACATAAGGATGCAAAGTAAAAATACCAGCCGGCAAATCTGAAGAAACTATTTGAGCTCAAACGCTTACAAGACATGACAAGACTCTTCTGAGCCGTCATTACACAGATAGAAAGCAGGCTTTCTGGTTTACAAGCTGAAGACACTGTTCGCACCTTTCACAGCAACACAAAAAACACGGGTAAAATTCTGGCACAGGTCATATTCTGACTCAAACCAGACGCTAATGATGGACACACTATATCTACAGAACAATAGTACTACTCCAAGCATGAAATCTGATCCAGGACCTCCTCCCTTACATTAAGAGTCACTCCCTTGATTTTTGTTCTGCCGCTTGTTTCCAGACCGACACCTCCTGATCACCCTGTACTGTGCCATCTACCGTTGAAGTAGTGATGCATGCATCTATTTTGTCTATTACTTACATGTCCATTCAATGTGTCTCTGTTTCCAAGCAATGCTTAGTTTTTATTTTATTGTAGTTGACTACAATGTATTTTAATGCAGGATCCCAAACCGTGTATAGAATATGAACAAATGAATTGTAAGTGTGTTATGTATTATTCCACAATACTAAAATCAACGCTCTCAAATTGGGTTTCCTCTGTAATTACAGTAGCCCTGTCAACCACAGTATGCCACATGTCTTCCCTACAAGGCTATCTTTGCGATTACCACTGACATGTTTATTTATTTATTTATTTTATTTATTTATTTATGGCATTTATAAAGCGCTCTATAACCCTACGGGCATCCTGGCGCTGTGTACATAGCTAGAAACTCTGTGCAACAGGGAGAGCAAGGAAGGGAGTCTTAAGAGTCTGAACAGTTAGGTTCTGGGAAAGAGCCAGGTTTTCACCTTTTTTCGGAAGGCCATCAGTTCATCTGTTTTCCTGATATCAATAGGTAGGCTGTTCCACAGATGTGCTGCCGCTATGCTGAAGGCTCTCCCAACACAGGTGACTTTCCTAAACCTAGGGGTGTCAATGAGTCTGGAAGAGGATGATCGAAGGGACCGAGTGGGTTCATACCACTTAAATTTGTGTTGAAGTGGACGAGGGCCCATCCCGTGTACTGCTTTAAAGACAGTGCATAGGGATTTGAACAGAATTCTCTGGCGTACAGGAAGCCAATGGAGATCTGCCAAGGCAATGGTAGTGGAGGCTCTTCGCCCTCGAGAGAGAGTCAGTTTGGCCGCAGCTGTCTGAATAGTCTGAAGTCTAGAGATCAAGTAGGCAGGAGACTCCAATAATAGGGAGTTGCAATAATCTAGGCGGCTGAGAATAGTGCTTCTTACTACAGTGGCTCTGACCTGTGTTGGTAGAAGAGGCAACAGCTTACGCAGCCCTCTTAATAGAGCGAAGCAGCTGCCTACCTGCTTGTTGACATTGGTCTCGAGACTCAGATTCTCATTGAAGCTCACTCCGAGGTTCCTTACTGACTTTACCGGGGTTAATGACTTCCTAGGCTCCAGAGGCCAGAAGTCTGAGGGAAGACTTCTGGTGATTCTGCCTACTTTGCAATGCATTATTTCAGTTTTATCACTGTTGAATTGCAAAGAGTTCTGTTTGAGCCATGATGTCATTTCCCGCAAACAGGAGTGGAAAATTTCGAGTGAGTCTGCCTGAGTACCATCAAGGGAAATCACCAACTGCGTGTCATCCGCATAGTTGATCACGCTGATGCCGTAAGTCTTGATGATGCCCAACAGGGGTTGCATGTAAATATTAAAGAGTATTGGGCTGATTGCGGACCCTTGTGGGACCCCGAAAGGAACAGGAGCAAACTCCGACTGGTACGGAGGAATTGCTACTGCCTGCTGTCTGTCTGACAGATAGGAGTGGAACCAGCCAAGCGCAGCTCCCCCGACTCCGATGTTTTGCAGTCTGGTCAGTAGGATGTCATGGTTTACCGTATCGAAAGCGGCGGACAGGTCGAGCAGAATAAGAGTTGCTGACTCTCCCCTGTCCGCCCTCATTCGTAGATCGTCCAGTACCGTCAGCAAAGCTGACTCGGTCCCATGTGCTGGTCTGAAGCCAAATTGCTCTTCCTCCAAGATGTTATTGGTTTCCAGGAAGAGGGCCAGGCCTCTGCTGACCAGCCGTTCCATGATCTTGATTGGATAAGGCAAGAGTGATATGGGTCGGTAGTTTTTATGGCAGCTTGGATCAAGGTTAGATTTTTTCAGCAGAGGAGTGACGACTGCTAATTTCCAGTCCTTTGGTACAGTACCTGTATCAAAGGACTGTATACACAGCCGTCGAAGTACTGGAAAAAACTCATTCCCAAATTCCTTTAATATTTTGTGCGGGAGGGGGTCCAGCGGGGATCCTGAAGTTGTGCTGAGGGCTGTCTTTACAAATTCTGATTCTGTCGGGGTATCGAAATTCTCCAGGGTTGTCCTTGGAGTGAAGGATCTTATAGTTCCTTCATTTTTCTCACTGCTGCCCTGCACTCGGGGGGAGGAGGCATCCTTCATGTTCTCGATTATTTTTGCGACTTTTTCCTGGAAGAAGGAAGCTAGACCATCGCATAGCTCTTGTGATGGTCTGATTTGACTGTTGGCACATTCAGGGCATTGGCTCAGTGTGGACATTTTGGTACGACTGCAAAGACTAATGAACAATAGCGATAATTAGAAAGCAGTGCAATTTAACAGCTGAGTAAATTAGTGGATCTATGGTTAATTAGCGGAAGATGAGTACATTAATGTAAACTTCTGTTCATACTCATACCTCAGTACATACTACAGAACAGACATTTGCAACAGCAGCTTAATGCAGTATGCAGCAATGTAGTTATCCTGATACGACTGACCAAAATAATTAAGGCTCGGAAGTACGAATAGCTGGTGGCAAACGTATTATTACCACCAGTACAGAGTTTTACAAACCAACTTATATACTAATACGTTGATTTGTAAAATTTCGGATTGTAGTTGGTCGTCATCTGACCTATCTCACAAATATTAATGAGGTAGGTTGCAAATTGCAACTCACTAAGATTGGAGCCCGTCTCAGTAATGATGGCCTGCTAGGGGGTCATTTCTGAGATTGTGTTTGAATAAAACAAACCTTTTTAAATGCAACACTTTTTCCTTAAAGAAGACAAGACTGGGCCTAAAAAGAAAAGCTGTTTTTGCTTGGAAGTTTGCAGTGGTCCCATGCCCTTGGGACCCCTTTCCCCCCAATCCTCTCCCTTTTTTGCGAATAGGTTACCTCCTCCTTTGAGATGTCAGTAACATTTCTATGTTTTGCGACCAGAATTTGATTGCAAACTATTGATACATATCATACTGATTGGAGATTTTGAAAGGATGCCTGTGGCATGCCCCTTCCAAACGCCAAATCAATTCACATATGAAAAAGCATTTTTATTTTCTAAACACCAAATCAAAGTATTTGTGATCAGAACAATGATTAGTACTGCAGGACCCAAGATCAACGAGAAAGGGTGCTGATGAGACTATTCATATTTATTGTTAGCCTGGCATCAGATATCATCCAAGGTCCTGAATCAGGTTATTGATTGAGGTGGGGTGATAACCCTACTCACGCAACTACCACAGTTCTTCTCAGGATGAACCACAAAAGTCACTAAATTAACATGTGTTTGACCCTTTAGTAGCTTAACACAAAAGCAGTGAGGCTAACTGCAGAACACAAACAATAATAAAGTGTAAACACAACACAAGAAACACCCCAAACCAATTTAGAAAAAAATAGAACATCTTAATGAATAATACAATACTAAATCAACAAAAATCCAATTAGTAGGGGCAGTTCGCATTAAGGTCATCCAAACACGGGAGACAAGATGTCGGCTGCGTCATCGCTGCTGAAAGCCACTATCCCCGCCGTGGATAGACCCAGCAAAACAAGTGAAAATGGCACAATAGTTAAGAATTAAATACCCCAGAGATATTAGTAGGAGGGAGAAACTTAACGGATGAGGCCAGAGCAAAGGATTGTCGCTCTGATGGCACGGACAGTGACAGAGTTCCTCCTCTCTGCTTTGGGAATCAAACGGAGGGAATACTTGCTCTCTCGGAGTTCTCTGTGGATTCCTTTCCTCAATCAGAGGGTCACGACAAAGACTAGATCAAACATGTCCCCCAAAACGAAGCCACCAGCGAAGGAGGGTGCAGCGGCTGTGGCTGTGGCTGGGGCAAAGGGGATTCCAGTAACCCGGAAGACTGCCGCAGAGAAAAGCGGAGACGTTGCTCACACACACAGTCAGGCATGGGAAGAGATAGATGGCAGGGCGCGCAGCAGAGAGCAGCGTACTGTCGAACTGGCAACTAGAGCCTAACAGTGCACAGTTCATGGGATGTTCTCTGGCCAGGGGCACAGAGGGACACACCTGAAATCAACAATTAAAGGTAAAAGCAATAACAAGTCATTAAAAAAAAGCAAAGAGGTGGAGAATAGCGATGGGGGACCATTGACAAACTTGCTATGACGGTTATCCCTGCCCCTCTCTTGCCGCTCCATGGAATATTACTGATAGAAACGCCTGTAACAAACCTGTCTGATGCAAACATCATTACCACTGTCTCAACCACCACTACTGATACTAGTGATACTAATTTAATTAAAGGTGACAACAATTGTCCACAAGCAAGCTCTTTGGTGTCAGATACTCAAAGTGGGGTAAGCTCTGTTGATCCCAATATTACTGCCAGTGCTCACAGTGGTGGAAAGACTATAGGGACTCCAGATGGCAATACATTTTACTCCCTGAAGATGAGTCGGAACTTACTAATAACAGTGAAAGCGAGGGTTTAGATTCCGAAATGACAGGGGAGGATAGTGGCAGTCCTCCCCAGAGGCTTGACACTCAAAAGCATGTACCCAATAGGACCAAAAGGAGAAGCACTAGAGGTGTGAGCAAAGATAGAGGTTTAGATTCTGATAACAGCCAGATAAGCCAGCTAAAATGTGATTACTTAACCACTCATTTTGGGATAGAAACTGAGGAGGAAGGTGCGAATGGCACTCAACTCAACGCCCTTGATGGAATTTAAAGAGAAGACAGCATCTCCCCCTTCCATGGGGTTAATTTACTCTACATTTAAGCAGATCCAGATGGAAGCTCGACAGGAACACAAGAGAGCCCACATGGCAGCGAAGTAGCTCCTCGGGGCCATTCGCAAAGTAAATAAAGTATGTTCAGAGATCTCGGAGCGCACCACTGCCCTTGAGGAGTGTATCGTAGGGCTAAAAGCCAGAGCTGAGAGCACAGGACAACAACTTGCTACAAATGAGGCTAGAATGACGGATGTACTCTGGAAACTAGAGGATTTTGAAAATAGTCAACAAAGACATAACCTCCGACTTCCGTGGATTTGTCATAAGACTATTCAAGGGGGCTTTTCCAGAGCTCGCTCAGTGGAACTGGAAGGCGGAGGTGCAGAGGGTGCACAGATTCCCTCTGATGAGAAAAAAGAGAACAGGCCAAAGCGAGAAACCTAGAGCCATTCTTATTTTTTGGGGGAATTTCCTTCTGTGGCGATATTCGAGAAGGCTAGACCTGATGCAAGACGGGCAGATGAGGGACACTCCTTTTCATGCAACCGGATTTTTGTCAGACGACGGTGGAGAGAAGATCGAGGCTTAGGCAGCTAATCACTCCCTTTCAGAAGATGGGCTGTGAGGTTTACTTGATAAATCCCCCCGACTCAAGGTCATTCATAAAGGAACAACAAGAGTATTTACCTTAGAGATACAAGCCCAGGAGTACATGCAGGAACTGTCACCTGGTTAAGGAAACAATATAAGGACTGAACTCTGCCGTAAGGATTTTCTGCACCTAGGAGGTTTTTTCTTGGGGGACATAGGTTTCAATATATTTCAATATGCTTCAATAGAATTAATAGGTTTTATAGGCTTTTTCACTTTTTGCCTGGGTTTTCTTTTTTGTTTTCCTTTTTTCTTCTGGTGTGACTAGGGGCACAGCGAAAATGCAGGAGGCATCACAAGGGTCCATGGACATTTTTTGCCTTTTTGAGTGGGGCTGGGAGGGGGGGAGGGAGGGGCATGGCTGGTCCATTGGGCTGAAGTATATGTAATGGCATGGAGATTATGTAGAATGTTAGGTGATTTTTCATATAAGACAATTGAGAATGTGGTAAATGGCAAGGGGTAAGCTAAGAATTGCATCTGTTAATATATGTGGTTTGAACTGTCCGCATAAAAAACGCAGGGTCAATGAAGATATCCAGCATCTTAATGCGGATATAGTATGTCTACAAGAGACGCATATTAAAGGAAGGAGACAAAAGGTGGTAGAATTAGCAGGCTATCAGCTCTTTTCCTTCACAACTCAAGGCACACGTACAAAAGAGGTAGCCATCATGGCTCGCAGAAAAACCTTTAGTTTCCCACGCTCTAAAGCAGATCATCTGGGTAGATGGGTTATCACTCTATGCAATACGAATAATTATTCCTTTACGCTTTGTTCAGTCTATGGCTCATTGTTCGATGATCCAGCCCTTTTTAACTGATTACATTTGGAACTTGTTGGGTGTCCACTGCCTTTAATCATCTGTGGGGATTTTAATTTAAATCTGAGTGCTAACACTATGCAGCTTGGGCCTAGTTTATACAGAGGTCGTAAACCCAAAGTCTTTAAATCTTTGCTAAATCTATGTTTGACTCATGGACTTATTGATGCCGGAGCCTCACAAGAACCCCGCGACTCTGGCTTTACCTTTTTTTCAGCCCCACATCAGACACATGCCAGGCTTGATTATTTCTTTGTGTCCCAGGGTCTATCGATTAACTGCTGGATTTCTAAATTTCCCCGGGTCATGTATGACCATAACCAGTTAGTCCTTGAGATTCCACTTCAAGCCTCAAAGAGGGAGGTACCACGTTGGACCTTTGATAGAGCACTCCTCTATGATCAGGAGTACATCTCACACATGACAGTATGGATTCCTAGATTTATATTCGAGAACAGGAATAGCACTCGGGTGGATATCGTATGGGAAGCTCTGAAAGCTGGGATATGGGGGGAAACCTCAAGGTATGGTTGGAGGTCTCAGAAAGCGGGTAAACTCTATCTACAGAAGCTCTATGATAAACTAGGTGATGCAGAGACACAACTGGTCGAAGTTATTATGAATGGGGGAGATGTGGGCCTGGTGCAAACTCGGATAGCATTAGCTAAATCTAAAATCTTAGAAGTTTCAACAAAGAAAGCAGCATGGAAATACGTAGCGTGGAGATCCAAAATGTATGAATGTAGTGAGAGAGTGGGACATTTGCTTGCGGAACGCACTAGACAAAGGGTGACACAGGGAGCAATTCATCGCAATTGATGATCCTCAAGCTGGGTTAGTTTCAGAGGCCTCAGATATCCGGGCTGCCTTCTAGCGTTTCTATCAACACTATACACTGAAGAAAATACTGGAAGTGTGGACGAAATTCAGGATTATCTAGCAGAGCTTCCAGGGGAAAAGCTAACTAGGGAGGAAAGAGATGTACTAGAGGTACCCATCACGGCTGAAGAGGTCGCATATGTCATCAGCTCCTTGGCTAATGGGAAGGCTGCTGTCACCGATTTTATTCCAGGGGAATTCTATAATAAACTGGCTCCCTGCTTACTGGAAATAATGGTCGATGTCTTTCTAAAAGCCCAGTCTGGGCAGAGGGCACCTGACTCATGGGGATCGGCCAACATTGTGGTTGTTCCCAAAAAAGGGAAATTGGTTAAGGAGCTGGGGTCTTATTGGCCTATAACGTTAATCAACAGTGATGTAAAGGTTTATGCCAAGATTCTGGCAAATTGGTTAGCCGCAGTGATTAAGAAACTGGTTTCACCCACCCAACATGGGTTTGTTCCGGGTAGGCGCACAATTGATCATATTCAGAGGGTGATTGTTCTCTTTGATACGGCAGAGACTATGGGAGACCCTATTGGGCTAATCCTGCTAGATGCTGAGAAAGCCTTTGACAGGGTCTCCTGGCCGTTTTTATGGGCAACTCTCGAGAGTAGAGGGCTTGGTACTGGCTTCATTAAGGCAATCTCAATAATGTATAACAATCTGGTGGCCAGAATTGCTATTATAATGGGGAACTGTCAGGTCCTGTGTTAATTAGTAGGGGGACGCGTCAGGAGTGCCCCTGCTCCCCCCTTTTATTTGCTTTGTACATTGATCCTTTGGTCAGGAAAATTGTGGATAATAACCAGATTTTAGCTATACACAGTAAAGGGGGGGAGCACTAAGATCTTGGCGTATGCCGACGACTTAGCTATTATGACCACTAACCCACTTGGTGCACTAGCTGAAATCGAAAAGGAGGCAGAGATTTTTGGGCATATCTCGGGATAAACTCTTGTTGTTGTCGGCATGGGACTCCAGATTAATGACCCTCGGGTCAACGGAAGGCAATATATCTTGGGGTCGAAATAATGGCAGATGTGTCAAAGATTATTGAAACTAATTTGGAACCATTGCTTCCTAAATTCCTAAATTTAAAGCAGATCTAAACCGCACAGACAGCCTTAAGCTAAGCCTTGTGGGGAGGTGTAATGTCATCAAGACGGTGTTTTTGCCCAAAAATGTATATTTTTTACGGCAATTCCGCTGGCTATCAATAATATTTGGTTTAAAACTATGAACCAGTTGTTTACTAAAAAATCTGGAGGCAGCTGCGGTTTTGCACGGGTGACGTTGGTTGAGATGTTGCTTAAAGGGTCAGGAACACTAGGTGGGATTTATAAAAAACTAAACAAGACGATGACTGATGATTTACCCAAACATTGTGAACGTTGGCAAGAGCGGCTACAGATTGAAGAGGGGGAAGTAGAAGATTCACTCAATATGGCCCAAACCTCTTGTATTGCTGCCAACCTCCAATTGCAATGTTTCAAGACCTGGTTCTATCTTTATATAACACCGGAGAAGATCTCTAAATAGGAAGGGGGTGCGGGAACAACATGTCCACGGTGCAATTATCCAGCAGCAGATATTGTACATTTGTTCGCTTCCTGCCCTTATTTGGACTTAATTAAAAGGGAAGTTGGTACCTGTTAGATTTGGGGGTCTCTAGTTGGCAGAGGTAGGTACCTTTGACCAAATAGGGACCCTTGCGTCTAGTCAGGGTAAGGGGGTACACTCCTAAAATAACCCCTGCTCACCCCCTTGGTAGCTTGGCACGAGCAGACAGACTTATCTCAGAGACAGTGTGTAAAGCATTTGTGAACACATACAGTAATCAAGTGACAACGCTACAGATGGACACCACACCAGTTTTATATCAAAAATAAGTATTAATTTATATTTATTTATTATTTAAACTTATAATGCGCAGCAGCTACCCAAAAAGGGTTTCCCGGCGCAGAGGCAGATCATAGACTGAGATGGACAGGCTAGTAGGTTATTTGTTAAAAAGCCACGTCTTCAATGACTTGCGGAATTTGACGTATTCTGTTTCATTTCGAAGCGCTGTAGGCAGGGCATTCCAGAGGGAGGGGTCCAGATAAGTGAAAGACCTTCCACCCATCCTGGATAGTTTAATTTTGGGGACAATAAATTTCCCCTGAGTGGATGAGCGGAGGTTGCGAGTAGGAACATAAGGACTAACCAGAGATTGAAGGTATTGGGGGAGCAGCTTCAGCTTTTATTTTATGCATGTAGCTCCGCACTTTGTACTTGATTCTGTTCTCCACCCTGAGCCAGTGTAGATTATGTAAGTGTCCAAAGATGGAGGCGGCTCTCGGTACTCGGCATATAAGCCTAGCAGCAGAGTTCTGGACCATCTGGAGCCTGCAAGTGACCTCCTTGTTTGAGCCCAAGTAAAGAACATTTCCGTAGTCCAGCCTTGATGTGATCAAGGCATGGACCACCGTGTTCTGAGTGGGCTTTGATAGCATCCAGATGACATTCTTCAGCCATTTAAAAATGGTGAAACAAGTAGCTGCTACTTTGACCGCTTGGGCGTGCATGCTGAGAGAGTCATCAATGGTTACGCCCAGGTTGCAGACTTGGCGGGCGGGGGAGGGAATGGGACCCAGCTCATACGGCCAATGTTGCGGGCCCCAGAGATCCCAAATATAAGGACCTCAGTTTTCTCTCCAATAAGTTTTAGGTAGTTTGATTGCATCCACGATGCTATTCTGCTCAAACCCAATCGAAGGGGCGAGGGTCCAACTACGTTCTTCATAGAGAGTGAAAAAATTATTTATGAATCATCCGCATAAGAAAACAGGGACAGCCCAGATTCTTCCGCCACCTTGGCTAAGGGTTGCACATATAAATTAAAAAGTAGCGGACTAAGAATGGAGCCTTGAGGGACCCCATGGGTAATGGAAACGGATGGTAACGGATCTGGCTATAGGGGAAAAAACCTGAAATGTTCAATTTGAGAGAAAAGAAGAGAGCCAGTTCAGAGCGGAGCCGCAGATGCCTAGTGCACTTAGGGTTTTAATTAGTGTGGGACACCGTGTCGAAAGCTGCGCTCAGATCCAATAAAATGAGGGCCACGGTGTCTCCTGCATCCAAAAGACGACACAGTCTTTCAGTTACCCCCAGTAGGGTAGTCTCTGTGGAGAAGCCCGCTCTAAAACCAGACTGGGAGGGATGAAGAAGCCCTTGAGTTTCGACGAATAGAGAGAGCTGTGTGTGGACATGCTTCTCCAAAATTTTAGAGAAGGCGGAAGTAGCGAAATGGGTTGATAGTTGTAAGGTAGATCGGGGTCAGTATTGGCCTTTTTGAGGAGAGGGAGAATCATGGCATGTTTCCAGTCAGGCGGGATGGTGGCTTCCTGTAGAGAAGCATTTAGAAGATCCTTGATCACGAGCAAAGGAGCCGGGTCCAGCTGCTGCAGTACAGAGATGGGTAAGGGGTCCATAGGTGAACCCGATTTTATACTGTCTAAGAGTTTTTTCAAGGTAGTAACATCTAGCAGTGGCCATGTAGCAATATAGTTTGCAAGTAAATTAGATGTCACAACCTGACATGCTATACGTTAAAGAGGGAGCAAGTGTTACTAGAGGGGAGGGAGGGTTGCCATCAAGTTGTGCATGGACTATGTCCAGGTACATTTTCTCAACCTTATGGACAAAGAAGGAAGCTAGCGCCTCACATTGATGTTTATTGATTGCAGGGGGCCTGGATTGGGTTTTGGGTTTTGGAGCCATCGAGCTCCTTGACCGTGTTAAAGAGAGTTTTGGAGCGGTTTAGGGCATCTGAAATGGTGGATGAGACATAGTCCGCCCTAGCAGTTTTGCAAAGGTTATGGTAAATTTTTAGGGTGGTTTTGTAACTGATCTTAGTTTTGGGAGAATAGTTCCTTCTCCACCTGCGCTCCATAGCTTTGCATTTGGCTTTCTCTGCTTTCAGAGTTTCGGTGAACCAGGGTGCTGGGGGCCAGTGATTGTTAGCCCTTATTTTGGAGAGAGGAAGACAAGTGTCTATGGCTTTAAGGAGCCATTTCTGCACCGAAGTGGAGAGCAGGTTCACCGTCTGCTTGGAGATGGGCAGGTGAGTGCCCAGGAAGTGTCAGATTGAATTTGGTAAGAAAGTGATCCGACCAGCATATAGGCAGTGCCGGAGAGCATTTAATCCCAGTGAGATTAGAAAAGATGGGGTCCAGCAAATGACCTGCTTCATGCGGGGGGTCTGAATTAATTAGTTCAACATTTAAGGCTGCCAGATCAGAGATTAGATTAGTGCTATTTTTGCATGTGGGGTCCTCTAAATGAAGGTTAAAGTCACCCAGAATTGAAAAATTGTCTGCTTTCATATTTAGAGGGGCTATTAGTTCAAGGAGGGCAGAGGTCCAGTGTGCAGAGGGACCGGCAGGGCGATATAGAAGAATGCCGGAAAAGGTAAAATTCGGCATTAGGGCCAACTTAACTAACTAAGGCTGCTTCGCAGTTAGAAAGCAATAGATGTTCAAATTTGCATTGGTAATCCCTTTTTAAAATAATGGCAATGCCCCCTCCAATCTTAGTGACTCTGTCTTTCCTTACTATAGCATAGTTAGAAGGGAGGGCGGCGGCAACATCAGGTCCAGAGCTCTCATGGAGCCAGGTCTCTGTGAGGAAAAATGCATCAGGTTGTTCCTCGACCAATAGGTCAAATATAGCCGAACTGTGCTTAGGGAGGGAGCGGAAATTTGTATTAAGAAAGGTGAAATTTCTATTGGGTGGGTTTTCCCGATTGATGTTTTTGTATTTTTTGCCATTGGAAGTGATCGAGCAATCGAGAAGCATCTGTAGTGAGTAGCCGCAGTTGTAGCATACTTTACTTTTATCTACTACATGTAGACTGGTACACTCAGGGGATGGGGATGTGCAGTAGGCCTTAAGTTGGTCAGCTGAGTATTGTAGTGTGGGGGCACTCGGAGTACATGAGGGCATAGTCTTTTGATTGCTGTCTCTTGCTTGCTTTTTAGAAATGTAATGTTGATATGTGGGGAAAGGACCAGGACTTCTGGCCCTAGGTCTGGGCCAGGCGCGGACGGGCACAGACGGGCTCGCCTTAGGCGCACCCGCTGCGCGCGTCCGCTGTGCGCTGTGGCATCGGCCCTTAAGTGCTTTCCCACCTGGCACCAAGGCGTGTGACGACGCAGGGGGTGTGTCGCATGCTCGCCGGTCCGCCCTCCACGTAAAATACAGTTATTTTAAAAACAGAGTAAGCAGAGCAAATAAAAGCTTTCCTTAAAAGCGCTGCCAACAATTCAAAAACGCGACTTACGATACATCTGCTGCGCGCTGTGGCATCAGCTCTTAAGTGCTTTCCGACCTGGCGCCAAGGCGTGTGATGAAGCAGGGGGTGTGTCGCATGCTCGCCGGGCCGCCCTCCACGCAAGCAGCAACAGCTGTGGTGGACCGGGGTCGGAGCGTGCGGCACGAGGAGTGAAGGAGTTTGCTTTCTTTTTTAAAAAACGGGGTGAGTCAGAATACAGAGTTCTTTTAAAAACAGAGTAAGCAGAGTAAATACAAGCTTTCCTTAAACGCGCTGCCAACAATCCAAAAACGCGACTTACAATACATCTGCTGCGATATAAGTATTCTTTATATAGACTTATCACAAGACCACAAACGACAAAAATCCACAGTACTGTACTTAAAATGGTAGAATTAGCTTAGTTCTCTTATGATGGTAAATACGACACTCAGAGTTCAATGTACCTTAAGATGCGTCTTCTCCGGCGATGAGCCGCGACAGGCCCTGCGACACGCTTCCCAGTAATGCAGCGGCATCTGCTGCGACGTCGATCCTCTCCCCTGGCGATGCGCAGTCCCTCGGAAAGCCTCGTAAAACAGCAGGCACTTCCAAAGAACTCTTGGGGAGCTGGTGGGTGAAGTCTGTTGTCCCTGAGACGTAAGCAGGAGGCAAGCTCTTTTCTCAAGCCCTTGGCGATCCTTCACAAGTTGAATAAAGTACACAAAGTTCATTTTCTCCTCTCTTTGGCAGTCAGGCAACCACTGCAGGCCAATCCCTCAAGCTTAGGGATAGTCTCTCCTCAATCTCTCTGGTTCCTCTCCTCAGCAAAGGTTTCTTCTTGTTTCCCAAAGTGATCTAAGGTTCTTGGGTTTGGGTCCCAATATTTATACCCAGTTTCTCTTTGTTCTCTGAAGGCAGAGAGGCCTTTGCCTAGTCCAAACCAGTTCTGGTCAGTCATGGAGCACTTTGTTGACAAGACTCCTTCTTTCCTTTCAGAGTGCAGGGCAGAGACATCAGACGCACCACAGGAGGTGGAGCCAGCATTGTGGAGGGAAGGCACAGCCCTATTCAGGTCCCAGGTGCAACTCCTCCCACCCATCTAGATGCAGACCTCTCTATTCAGCCTTGTGCTGACTCACCCTGTCTCCTGGAATCCCCCAGCCCCTCTCACTCAAACTCCAGACAAGGAATACACAGACTAGCAGAGGCAGGTTTGGATGGTTAGACAAGAAAATACCTACTTTCTAAAAGTGGTATTTTCAAACACAGAATGTTAAAACCAACTTCACTAAAAGATGTATTTTATCATTCTGAGTTCAGGCATACTAAATTCGAATTTCTACCATGTTCCCTGAGTCAGTTAGGATTATAAGATGTAATAATCAAACTGCCCATTCTGGCCTATGGAGAACAGGTAGCTTTACAATAGTGAAAAATGAAAATGGCTGTAATTCACTATTAGAACATGCCACACACACCAGGGCATGTCCTACCTTATCCTTACAATGCACCCTTCCCTTGGGCCTACCATAGGACCATAGGGGTGTCTAATATGAAGACAAGGGAAGGTTTAGGGACTGGCAAGTGGGTGCATTTGCCCAGTCAGCACGACAGTACCAGACTGCACGCAGGCTCTGCAATGGCAGGCTTTAGACACATTTTTACAGGCTGCTTCTGTGGGTGGCACAACCAGGGCTGCAAGCCCCCAAGCAGTATTTGGATTACCAGCCCTGGGCACTCCTTGTGCACTGTACTAGGGTCTGAAAGGTAAACCAAACCAACCAATCATGAAATCACCAATTCATACATCATTTTCCAATAGAGAGCACTTGCACTGTGGCACTGGACAGCAGTGGCACAGTGCCCAAAGCATCTAACACCAGCAAAAACACATGAGGCAACAGCAAAAAATGGAAGGGAGACCAACGCCAAGGTGCCAGGTCTAACAGTACCATTCTTGAATTCCATCTGGGACAGCGAATAGAGATGACACCACAGCTGATTGTACTGGGAGTGAGTAGCTCTCACCTACCAGCTTGGCTCCAGACCATTCTTTTTGTTGCTATGATAGTATTCCGACTCTGTTTAGCCACTCATTGGCTTTAATTCTGTTCCACCTATGGGTCAACAATGGCTGTGGAGACGTTTGGCAGTTTTCAGGCTAGAGACTGCAGTATATGCTAGAAGGGGTCAGAGAGCAAGAGCCAAATGGATGGCTATCTGGGCACCTTTGATTAGATGATCTGAAGACAGTTAAGTTGATGGGATTGGGTGATAAAGTATATGCGTATTATTTATGGCCCAATTGTGTTTTATAATATGGGCAAAGTTATTGTTTGCCTTCATGTGTGCTGCTTCTCTCAATTTTTTCTTTTTTTTCTCCTTTTACTTTTTGCTGTACCGTTTTCATGCCAGTGGAAGAATGTATTTCTCTATCTCTTTTTTCTTTTTTCTTTCAAGGACCAGCCAGGGTGGGGTGGGTGGGAAGACCCTTGGGGCCGGGAGTTGGTGGGAAACTTGATGCACTTGTACTTCTTTATATGCTGTATATTCCTGGTTATTAAACTCAATAAAGAACGTTAAAAAAAAAATCCAATTAGTAGAACTGGAGATATGCAAATTTAAAGTTTTAAGTCGGGATAGGGCCAAAAAGCACAAAGCGCCACTTGCAATCATCTGAATGCGGCTAGATCGGGGCTGTGGGAAAGTCACAAGTTCAAGCTGCCAACAATGGAGAGTGGGCCGGATGTAGGGACAAGGTTACTCCTACTGAAATGGATTGCTCCTTTTCTTGTAGAGAATTGCACCCTATATAGGGTCTACCATAGGGGCGAATTATATGTATAAAAAGGGAAGGTTTAGGCCTTGCAAGAGGTTTAACTTCATTTACAAAGGTAGGGGATGCACACCTATTTAATTCAAATTCATCAACAATAGTCCTCAACATATAATCAATGATGCGTGCTCACTGGTATGATGCCTTGCCCTGGTGGCACCTGAGTACTAAATGATTGGCATGACACCGTACGTGTGGAATTAAAACAGAGGGATTCGAGAGAAAAAATTATAAATTGAAAGAAAAAAACAGGATTAAAATTGTATACATGGAAGAACTGCGCAAGCAGCATTTTCGTTGTGCCATTGGATTTGGGGCGGAGGTCGCGCCAGAACGTAATCAAGAGGTTTAACTTGTCAGGCCGAAGTGGCAATGCAAAACTACACATACAGGCTCTGCAATGGCAGGCCTGAGCCATGGTTAGAGGGCTGCTTAAGTGGGTGACACAATGAGTGCTGCGGGCCCACTAGGAGTAGTTAATTTACAGGCCCCTGGCCCATGTAGTGCACTTTACTAGGAACTTATAAGTAAATTAAATATGCCAATTGGGGTAAGCCAATATTGTCATGTATAGAGGAGAGAGCACAAGCACTTTAGCACTGGTCAGCAGTGGTGAAGTGCACAGAGTACTAGAGCCAGCAAAAACGAGGATGGAAAAACGGAGTGAGGCAGGTAAAATGTTGGGGGAAAGACTACACTAAGGCTGTCAGGTCAACACATGTATTAGGGACTTATAAGTAAATTAAATGTGCCTGTCAGGTGTAGACCAATTTTATGATGTTTCAAGAAGAGAGCCCAAGCACTTTAGCTCTGGTTAGCAGTGGCATGAAACAGTTCTTCTTCCTCAAGCACCCTGAAAAGGCAATGCATCTCCATAGAAAATATAAGAGTTTAAAGCAAAATTTACAGTTGAGATTATACCAGTTAAAATAACAGATAAACAAAGTATTTCAGGCTCAGGCCAGACCTCCTATCCCCTTCCACTCTCCCTTTTTTGTCTGGCATCTCTGAGGAATTTAAAAGTCATTTTTACACATCGAAATATACGAGGACTGCTTGGAAGCTAGTTTTTTGGGGGGCTGTTTGTTTTATATCTACACCTCCAGATGTAGCAGTACCGGGAAGTGACACAACAATGGAAGGTGGTTCAAGAGGGATAGGAGCAAGGATGTAATGCAAAATAATGCCTCCCCCACCCCTGCAGAATGTAACGAGTTGCCCATTTCTCACAGACATTCATTGGCTTTAGGATGAATAGGCTTTATGAAGTGCCCGGGGATTCCTGAAGCTTTGGGGTGGGCCTGTGCCGCAGGGGCCTGTGGCCAATGTTATGCCCCTGGGAAAAAACCTGCGATTTGTGGGCTTTCCAGAGGGAGCTGAAGGCCCTGACATGGTGGCCTTCCTGGGTGAGTGGCTGCGGGCTTCCCTTCTGTCGAAATAGCTCTCCTCCTGTTTTTGTAATAGAAAGCGCTCATAGGGCATTAGCTCCTAGGATGCCTCCCGGCGCTTTACTGCATCCGGTGATAGCCCATTTCTTGAACTTCTCAGACAGGGACAAGATATTGTAAAAGGTCCAACGTTTGGGAAAGGTCCGTCATGAAAACTCTAAAATTATGGTATTCCCTGAATGTTCCCCCAAGGGGCAAAAACAGAGGCACACTTTCTACTCCGTTAAAGTTAAACTTAGAGCCCCCCAACTGAAATAAATACTACTGTTTCCTGGAAAGTTCAAGATTACATTTGAGGGCAATGTGTTCCTTTTACATTTTCCGGAAGAGACTTGGACCTGGCTTGAGGAACGCCAGCAACCTGCAAAATATTAGGGATGGCTGCGACAGTGGAGCTACTCCTCGTCTGGAGGGGACACAACTAAAGACTCGCCGATACAACAGAAGGAAAAAACTGACTGATGGGCCCTGGTGCAAGGAGACTCTGGCAGTGTTGAAGAGAGAGCAGAGGCCCAGAATATTCTCTGATACAAAGGGTGACCCACCCATGCTTTGCAAAAATTCTAAATCCTTTTGTACGCAGCGTAGCCAGACACCAGAAGTCTCGGTTTGTGACCTTTCTTTGGACACAGATGACCAGCATCCACTGGCTAGGCAGAATACAATATTGGAAGGGGGCTTCTCAGTAATACACCCATGGTGAGATATTAAACAACAGAGGGAAAGGAACAGGAAACCTGTATGGTGTCAATGATATTTTTCTGGGGGGATTGAAATCCCTATCACGTCCACCCCAAACTCTCAGAGGCCTCTGGGGGCTTTAACTGTATTGTTACTGTTTTTATTTCATGGAAATTATTTTTTATTTTTTCTCCTACCGTAGCATTAACATAGGGTAGAGTGTGACAGTATGAATCAGTGAACCCTGTTTCCTGTACAATGGAATGTGTTTGGGGAAGTCTGAGTGGGAGAAGTGACAGAGGCGCCTGGGAATTGCAGTATAGTGCCAACACTTATAAAGAGAGTGTGGGAGTCTGCTGTGTGCATGAGATGAATGAGAAGAAGTGAATGAATGGTACATGAGTTCTAACTATCATTTATTGTTCAATTGTTTTGGAGGGGGGCTTAAGACTTCCACTGTCATCTCGTGGTGTGGTTGCCACAATCGGTATGTGGGTGTTTACACTCAAGGGCTGGGGGAGGTGGGTGTGGGGTAAGAAGGGTATTGTTAGACGTTGTTATTGGAGGTGTTTGCTCTACAGTCACAGGCGGCATGCTATGTTTAGCGATGATATATCCTGATGGAGATCAGAGAAGGTGGGCAAACATGTTCAGCATGCAGGAATGACAGATTCTGAGAAACAAGATCAGGGGGAACTCTCCATATTGTCATGGAACGTCTATGGACTAGGTAAAAAAGTTAAGACAGGATTTGTAACCACCTATGTATGGAGGCTTAAACCAAATGGAGTCTTGTTACAAGAGACACATCTGATGGGGTCCAGAAGTCTCTTCTTAAGTAGAGGAGCTTATACCACCCTGGCGCAAGCGAACTTCACTTCCCGTTCTCGGGGAGTGGCGATACTGGTTCAAAAAACACCCCCTTCATAATACACAGGCAATTAATGGGTGGAGCTAAATGGGAGGCTTGTGGCAGTGCGGGGTATGTGGAGTCAGCAGGATGTCACGCATATGAGCGTCTATGCCCCATGGCTACAATGAGGTACACTAGTCAAGATTTTCACCACAATGTAGAGAGCGAGAGATAATAAGACCAGTTGCATTCTCCTAAAGTTAATCTTAGAAACAAGAAGAACTGGAACGTTTCAAAGGGGGTCCCTCCTCACACCTTCAGGGTTCCCAAAGATATTGGAGTAGATGCTTCACTCACTTATCGTGACATGCTTCATCATCGGCACCTATCTCCCCATTATAACTTGCACAAACAGATCAAGAAATTATGCGCGTGAGGAGAGACTTCAACTCCCAGCAAACCGAAGACATCGCATCAATAACATCATCATTAGCATCAAAGATGTAAAAATCTTTTCTACTAATTCAGGTCATGCAAGCCAAAAAAAACTGACCAATAAGTGAATTCTGATCAGCATGTAACAGAAACCTAATGGCCCTTTTTTTTCTCTTTTCCACCCCCCCCCCATTATAACTTGCTCGCACAGATCAACAAATGATATGCGTGAGGAGGGACTTCAACTCCCAGCAAACCGAAGATGTTGCATCAATTAGGTCATCATTAGCTCCACCAGGAAGCGACAGCCTCTGTAAATACCGTCGACTGAGTATAAACCATTCCTCGTCGGCTGTCTGTGAGACAGCAGCAGATACTCCCGCGGTGCTGTGTCTTTGATGAAGTAAGTGAACAAATTCTGAGGTGGCATGCAGATCTCTCAGTAGCTTTTAAAGGGTGACGTTACGGGTAAACAGGTTGGCTTAGGCGGGAGCTTTAAGTGTATACACTAGTTTTAATTGATCGCAAAACCTCGTATAACATGTGCAGTGTATGAGAGATGGGTTCACGGCACAAGCCGTATCAAAAAACTCCTGCATTTATACAACAACCCGAGTTGCGACAATCATAACAGCCATATATGTCATCTAAAGAGGCTATATACCCGGGATTACATCATTTAAAAACAAGCATTGAAAATGCAATAGGTCTCGCTTTTATTAAGTTAAAGCCATTTGCTTTGCTAATGGTATTGTATAGCAAAGCAAATGGCTTTAACTTAATTAAAGGCGAGACCGATAGCATTTTTAATGCTTGTTTTTCCAGCTGCCCTAATTTTTAGGTCTTGCCTACGCAGCGAGCACGCGCTGAATAGGAGGACCTTTAGCCGTCGTTCTGCTCTTTTTCGAAGCACACACTCGTGCTTGTGGCGGCATGCACCTTGCGGGAGCATGCAGGGGCTCGCCACAAGCACGAATATGTGCTTCGAAAAAGAGCAGACTGCTCTCACCAGCGCGCGCGCGCGTGCGTGACTCTCTCCTCAACCACACTTATGGCAGCACCGCTCTTTCGTGGCCCGCTCCCCCTGCAGTTTACCACTGCATAACCTATTTGTAGGTGGAATGTGCTCTCTACAGCAGTAAGGTATTCACAACGAAAGTTTGATTTTTGTTTCATCCAGGCGGCCAGGGATTGGTTTCTTTCACTAGACCGGCTGGGGCCATGTTGCCTGTATGCATTTTTTGTATGCTTTTTATTCTCCATACGAGTGTGGATTAATGGAAGGCAGATGCTGTCCACTGTAATGAAACTGGTCTAGAAAATAAAGATCGTTTGGATTTTTATTGCTCTTTTGCTTTTATAGTTTCGTATTTATATTTCACCACCTTCCTCTGATCTGTTTCCCGGCAGCAGTGTTTGCATCTATAACATGAACATTACCAGCTCGAAAAATGAAAAAAAAGTACACTTTTAAGAAGATTTCCTATAGAAAATTGCCAATTTTAAGAACAATGATAATTTAAAAAGAGCTGTTCGAAAAGCGTTTCCCCGCCCTAAATATTAAGATTTTACAAATACTTCCTCCCTAAGACCCGACCCTGTGTAAGAGCATTCCGAATCTAAAAATAAGCAGGAGCATTCCCTTCTTTAACAAGCATTGGCATAGCCAATAGGTCTCGCCTTTGGGACATTATAAGTGTTTAGCCATGCAACAGTTGCATAACTAAATACTTATAAGGTCCCAAAAGCGAGACCTATTGGCTATGTCAAGCGGCGCTGCGAAAGTGAACGCGATCGCGATTAAACATCAAAGCGGAAGTGCAAGTAAATTGCAGTAAAGCGCGGCGCGCGCGCCCGCGCACATGCACTGTAGCTCTAGGCTGGCCTGGTAGCACTTTTTGGAGCCCTCTCAAAAAGTCTCGCCAGACCAGCGCATGCGCTGGGTCAGGCGAGACCTAAACACACGCACCAATGAAAAATAAGAGAACATCCGAGAGAGCTTTGTCAACATTGATCACAATACGCTGTAAGTATATGTGTAATGTATGAGAAGCGGGTTCTGGGCAGAAGCCTTATCAAAAAACTCCCGCATTTACTCAACAATTCAAGATGCAACAACAGAACAGCTATATATGACATCTAAATAGTCTGTAGAATTTGGGTTACGTTTGAGATCATACAAACCAATGACAAATAACAGATTAATCAAGCACTGTAAGGGTAACAATTCCACAAGGGATGGCTTGGCAGGAGCTTTCTTTATATATATAAAAAAAGAAAGACCTATGAAAATAGAAGAGATTAACAGAAAGAAATATTTTCTTTACACATGCGCCTGCAAGAATTAGTTTTTAACTATAATATTGATGGACACACGACTCTTGACCAACATTAGATATTGTCCATCTGAGACCCCCCTTTTATTGTGTGTGTGTATATATATATAGAGAAAAATAACTTATGCAAGACTTGTGAACTCTATCCATGTGAATACACAAGACGGTTCGCTAGCCACTGCCAACAATACCGGTGTAAAAACAATTGCTTATCTGTTTGTTAATAATCTAATGAGTATTTCTCCATTGACAAGAGTGTGACAAAAAGACGGCACCACCCTCCAGAAGCTCATGAACCTTGAAAAAATTGAATAGAGGGTAAGCTGAAAGTATGGATGGAATGCGTGTAAAACACCCAGTCACCAGATAACATCCTTTCACGTATAGTGTACAGTACAACTAGACTATCACAAGCAAACTACACAACATGTCAATTCTTAATTGTATAAATGACTTTGTGTGAACCAACAGCCTCATTTAAGAGATATGGCTGCCCTGTAACATTGAAGCTATACAATAGCACCATTTTCGCAATTTCGAGATTTAAAATGAAGGTGTCCCCACCTATTGAGGATTAAGATGATTGATGATGTGGAAAACACTGGGTTACAATTTGGTACCAATATCTATTTTTCCCTCAACACCTGGGGAATTAAATAATCTATAAGAAAGATATGCAAAACTAGCAAAATATCCTTCAGATTTGGAAGCTTCAGGCTTTCTTCTATTACTGGTTTGTAGAGGATGCTTATCGCTAATCATAGCATTTTATTTGCCCATTTAAAGCTTGACAACATTCCTTCTATTTCTTTTAAAGATGTCATTTGTAAAGTGCAATGCAAGGGGATGAATAAAAAATGACAAAGCGGTAAGGTGGACATTTGTAGCAATGTGACTCCATTATCGAAATGGGCAGAGTCATTCATTTCAGAAAAAGTTGTACATCTTTTTAATTAAGTATGTATTACTTAATACAAAAAGATCGTCAGTGTCTTCTGTGGTGTATATGCCGAGGCATCTTTTACGTTTTGGATTACCAAGGGGGCACATTTCAGGGATAAAGTGTCTGTAGTACAATTCAATAAGAGAATTTCTGTTTTTAGTCTGTTTATTTTGAATCCACCCATCAATTGAAATAGGTGGAAAATGTCAAATACCCTCTTCTGATTTTCTAGATCTGGCTTCAAAAACAGTGCAATGTCATCTGTGTACAGTTTAATTGTGGACATCCCACTAATGGGTGGTTCTATACCACTGTCTATTCTTATGGCGATAGAAAGAGGCTCCATAAAAAGGGCAAATAGAATTGAGGGGAGGTGGCACCCCTTTCTTGTTCTCCTGTTCACACTACATGCATCCACGTCTGTTGAATTTATTATCAGTCACATGGATTCCCCCTGATATATGCTTTGTATAACCTGTATAAAGTTTGTTGGGAAGCCAAATTTTCCTAAAATTCAAAAAGGCGCTCCCAAAAAACCTGATCAAAAGACTGTTCGGCATCTAATAGTAGGATTTGAGCCAGAATTTGCATTTGCCTGAAAAAATCCAGGGCTTCGATCAAAAAAATTGTATTGGTGTATAATTGCCTACTGAGAATAAAACCACATTGATCCTTTTTAACCAGATCACCGACAATCTTGTTTAATCGATCAGCAAATATTTTCATCATAATTTCATAGTCGGTGTTTAGAAGGCAAATGTTTCTGTATGTATTATGCTTTACGGATTCTTGCCTTTCTTAATAAAACTTACTACAATTGCATTATTGAGTGATGGTGGTATATTGCCGCCATTAAAAAAAAATATTACTGAGTAGTAAAATCCATTGATTCAGTGTGGATAAAAACTTAATGGGGATGCAATCTTCCCCACAAACCTTGCCATTAGCTAGTGATTTGATTGCTTCATCAACCTCTTTCATGTGAATGGGGTCGCTATTGCAGAGGCCTGACTTTATCTCAGTTTAGGAACCGGGGGGCATATCATCAAGGACCGGCGATAATTATCGCTAAGCGCACTTAGCGCTAGGATAATTATCGCGGGGTAACGTGGAATTTTATCGCTGAGATAGCATGCTATTAGCAACGCTTATCTCAAAAGCGATAAAATTCCAAGCGCTAACTGCCAAATGTGAGATTATCGCTTGGAAATCCAGCGATAATCTCACAAAGTTTGGCGATAGCTTGATGATAGGGCAAGGAATACTTAGCCATGATATCCACCTTACATAGGATATCATGGCTAAGTCAGTCTTGAAGCAGGCGTAAGGAAAGTAGCGATAACAGAGGTTATCGCTACTTTGCTTGTTGCTCTGCAGGTTAGCATGCCCATTGATAATTGGAGAAATGTCGCTTAGCAACATTTCTCCAGTTATGTCAGAGCAGGAACGCCCACTATGCATCTCATTAGAGATCCAAAGCTGGGCGTTCAGTAAACAGGCGCTAATGCAAGGATTCATGCGATAGCGTGACCTTGCTGATAAGGTGATAAAATTATCGCCGCTTTTCGTCCGAAAACGGACTCAAAAGCGGTGATAATTTTATATCGCCTCCTTGATGATATGCCCCCGGGATCTTGTCCATAAAGGAACAGAGCTGCATCCATCTTTATCGACCCCATGCTCCAGACTATATACACTTTCAAAGTGTCGCCGAAGCATGCCTTGTATCTGTAGAGAGTCAGAGACTCGTGTTTTAGTCTCATCATATAAAGTAGTAATAGTATTCTGAGCTTGTTTGTCCCCGACCTGCCATGCTAACAACCAGCCAGCATACTCACTTTCCCAGTGTGATTTTTGCAGGTAGGCCCTATTTGATATATAGCCTTATTCATAATAATAGTCTTCCGTCTGTTGCTTGTCTATCCTGAGCTTCTGTCTAGACTTCATCGTTTTATATTGTAAACTCTGACAAGGCTTGTTTCAACTCTTGTTCCAGGCCTACTCTCTTTTCTGTCAGACCTCTCTTTTCTATTATGCTTCTGGAAGATATTGCTGCATAAACTGAGACTTTAAAAGACTCCCAAATTGTGCTATATTGGCACTGTTGCTGTTTAGTGAAAATAGTTATCAATAGCTATTTTTATCTCGTGAATCCAGGATTCATCTTTTAATTTAGCATGGTTAAAAGACCACCTGGGAAGTAGATCTATTTGCTCCTATTCCTGCCACTGACCTTTCAAATAAGAAATGGTCCGGGTAAACCATTTGAGACATATTAGTATTCGTTAAAGGATAAATCTGAGGTATTTAAGAAATAATCTAACCTGGCAGCAGACTTTTCGAGATGCGCATGAATAGGCTCTGTGATGGGTTCCTATCTCTCCATAGATGAATCAAGTTCAAAGGCTGCTTATATTCAGATATTGATTTGGTGTTCTTGGCTTATTTTGTTTTTGAGTACCTGAAGAACAGTCTAGCACAGGATTCTGTAGGAAATTAAAATCTCCACCAAGGATTAGCTTGGTCGGGTGGTCACTAACAACTGACAAAATTCAGTCAGTGGAGCCATATCGTCTGCTATGGGGGAGTAAATGGTTGCCAATATTATGCTGGCCCCGTTCATTCGGCCACTAACCCATTTCCCCCTTCCTTCCCTATCAGTATGAGAAGTGCTAGATTCCCATTTGATGTGCTTATTTATATATAGTGTGACACCCTTATGGGCAGCTGGGCGCTAGGGCTATATTCGTACCCAGTCCAGTTTTTGAACATTACTGCCTGCTGTCTTATACTTTCTCTAAAATGAGTCTTTTGTATCATTATAATATCTGGCAAGCGGATTTGTATACAGTCCTGAATTGCTGTTCCTTCCCGCTTATCATTTAGGCCATTGGCATTAAATGAAATAATCTTCAATTATGTGTTCTGTCCCCTCTGCTCATTTATCTAACTTACCCTCTATCAGCTCATAGACTATGACTTATGATCAGTCCTTCCAAGACTGCCAGAGACCCTACGAGGGTTAAGTGGGACTTAAATCAATTTTAAAGTGCAAAGTGCCATTGTTTGATGGATCACACAGTCTTGACGCCTATAGATCAAGCATTCTATACCATTTTGTCTTTCATTAACGTTAATGCGAAAATAGCAATGAATTGTTAAAATGAACGAGGCGTCTGTAGTGCAAAACAGTGCTAAAGTGCTTAAAGTACCCAAGACATATGCCATGCTAGTAAAGTGCATCTTCCCCCAGGAGTCTAAGGTGTTGCTTACTAAAGTGCTGGAATCCAAAAGTGTCTATGTGCCTACAGTTCTGTATCAAAAGTCTGACCCATGCCTAACAAAACAATTAGATGAACTTTTCTGCATCGATTAGAGTAAACTCTTCCATTTTTATTTCTATTCTTTACCCCCTCGGCCCTCCCCACACCATCATTCATATCCCACCCCGCTGCTGAGAGCCCCACTTGCTGTACCCTCAGAGTCCCCTTCTTCTTCCACCATTTGGCACCATATTGTTGTGCCCCATATCCCAGCTTCCTAGCCACCCTGTCCTGCCCCAGTGCGTTTTTCTATATGTGAGAGGGGGTAGCGCCGTCGTCCTCCGCTACCGGAGGACGACGGCGGGACAACAGGTACAAGGCAGGCACTCACCAGAAAGACTGGTCATCCCTTACCGCTTCCCTCAAGGAAGCCTTGGCTAATAACCCAAAGCATATGCATGAGAAGGGAATCCCCCTCTCACATATAGAAAAACGCCTTAGTGAGTGTATCACATAGTCTGTACCACAACACTAAGTCTGTTTTATTTCACCACACCTTTTTTAAAAAAAACGGTCCTGAGGAAAGCCAGAACACTCTAAGGCACTGGCTGAAACATGTCGACCATCTGAAGGACGCAGGGGGCAGTAACTCGCCACCCTCACGCGTCCTGTAGCCTTACTTTTAACCGCTGGTGACGGCCCAGTTATTAAAATTTAATTTACCCTCGGGTACTGGGACCACCACCAAGCCGTTTTAAATCACAACTCACCCAACCTCACTGCACTCTCAGCAATATACCAGCTCCGCTGTAATCAGGCGTCGTAGCACAACCGGGACATACTAGGTGTCACTGGGTGGGCCCGATGATGAAGCATGCCACCAACTAGGTTGGTGGGTGAGGGCTTCATGAATACACCAACAAGGTGCCCGTGACAGAACTAAATTTGAGTACTGTAACACTCTGGTCAACTTAAGCTAGTCCTCTTTGTTTAATCACTCACGATCTGCTAGGACTGGTTTTGGGGAGGTTTCTTCCTTAGTGTAGTGCAGAATTTTGCCCATCTCTAGCGTTCCATCCATCTGGATTGTGCTGCCTAGTACTTGGGTCTCATTACACCTAACATGAGGGAGGATACTTCGATTGCGGGATCTTCCACAGTATTAACAATGCTTGTCTTGCTTGAGAAAAGGGGGAACAGTTCTGTCGTTTTCCAGTTGTTTATTAGTACTGAGGGCTCTAGTATTCTCCTTTTGGCCGACTCAGTGGACTTTTGCACAGATCCAGCCATTATATTATTTCCTCCATTGTGTTACATTCTGCCTATTCCTTTTGCTTTATTGTTATCTCGTGCTGTCTCGTGCTGTTCCCTGTTGGAGCATGGAACACAGCATGCCTGCGTGCTATGTCTTGTGTTCTATGTTCCAGAGGAGACAGTTGATGAGAATACTTCACCTGTTAGGATGCACTGTGTCTCTGCTCAAGGAATCTAAATAAATCCTTTAAAATCATCCTCCTGCTTCAGCATCAGTACTTTACAAATTTGGCATTTATATGATGGGTTTGTGTTACAAGCACCTCATCTGGTAAAACAACTATATTTACTGTGTTTCTGTTGACCTTGGTGCTGTGTTTGGGTCACATATTTTGTGTTTGATACCAGCTTTTGGTTTATTAAAATTAAAAATGCAGTTTGATCCACCCTCCAAATTCTTACAAGACAAAGGAGAGCCGCCTATTCCCTGGTCAAGGTGGAAAGAGGAGTTTTTCACTTTTTTGAAGGCCATCGATGGGGAACGCATGTCAGCGGAGAGGAAAAAGAATATTTTTTTACACTCTCTTGGTTCTGAAGGACAGCTGGTTTATAGAACACTTCCTCCTGTAAGGTCTGGTGGGGATTACAATGTTTATGACGAGGCTATTCTACGCATAGAGGGAAGGTTTAAGCCTACTACTAGTGTTGCACTCAATAGATTTAAGTTCTATACGAGAGCCCAAGATGAAAGTGAAAGTTTCGACGAATTCCTTACTGCTTTGCGTGCTTTATCGCTACACTGTAATTTTGGTCTTATGACTGATGAAATGATCAGAGATCAAATCATAGTTCATGTAAAGAGCAAAAAAGTTCAAGAACAACTATGGATTTTGGGAGATCCTAATTTGGAGGTAGCGATTAGCACAGCAAAAGCATTGGAACAATCGGATAAGTGGATCAAAGCTCTTGACAAGGACTCTAAACCCACTAGTTCAGGAGAGGTAAATGTGGTCAACCCCAGCGCGTCAAAGGGATACTCCGGCACGTCAAAGGGATATGCTACTGCGAAAGGAGATGTCAAGTCAAAACAATTTTACTGTTATAGATGTGGTTGTCCTGATCACATAGCTTCATTTCCTCATTGTCCAGCAGTGGGCAAAGAGTGTAATAAGTGTGGACGTTCTGGTCATTTTTCTAAAATGTGTAGGAATGTGGTCAAATTCAAACCTGATACTGGGAAAAATCTTTCAATTTCTTCTAATGGAGGAAAGGGGAAGATTTCTTATGTTGCAGGTGATGATTCTGCTAATGATCATTCCTTTGGTTGTACAGAGTCTGGTGTTGTAGTTTCCATTCAAGAATACTTTGATATTTCAGAGATTGACAAGATTGGTTCGCCCAAATGTGTGGTTAATGTGATGGGAAGAGAATTGGAACTTATGGCAGACTCTGGATCTCCTTGGACGATCATTACCAAGGAGTATTGTTCACAATGTTTGGGAGAACTTGTTAATTTCACCTCATTATGTAAGCCAGATATTGTTGCTTTTAATTTTGATGGTTCCAAAATTGATTTTATTGGTTTCAGAGAGGTAAGTATTGAGTTTAAAGGTAATTCGGCTAATATTAAATTGTATGTAGCGATTAAAGGAGTCAATGTTTTGGGCTGGCGTGACCAAGCTAAGCTTGGCATTATGTTGAATCCTAGGTCCAAGGAACCTGTTTCTGTACTTGCGTTGTCTTTGTCTGGTTTAGATGTCTCACATCAATTCCCTCATGTATTTTCGGATAACTTGGGAAAACTTAAAGGGTTCAGCCACAGAATAAAGGTTAAGGTTGGTTCGGTACCTGTAAAACAAAAGTTAAGAGGGGTTCCTATTAGCATCAGAACAGAACTAAGGGACATGTTGGACACCATGGTTAAAGATGGTGTGATTGAAGAGATTGAGTCGTCAGAGTGGGTTTCTCCCATTGTTTTAGCTCTTAAGGCTGATAAGAGTATTAGGCTATGTGTGGATTTGAGGGCACTTAATTCAAATTTGGTTGTTGATTGTCATCCCCTCCCGAACATCAATGAAATGTTGTGTATGTTGGATGGTGCTTCTGTGTTTTCCACTCTTGATCTTCGATCGGCCTACCATCAAATTGAACTGACTGATGATTCAAAACATTACACAGCTTTTATAACACCTCATGGTCTTTTTCAGTTTAAGAGAATGCCTTTTGGTCTGGCTTCGGCTGCATCTGTGTTCCAAAGAGCCATGTATCATATTTTTAGAGATTTGGGCTCATTTGTCAAATGTTTCCAAGATGATATTCTTGTGTTTTCCAAAAATAAGGATGAACATTCTCATCATCTTAGGAAAGTATGTGTTAAATTAAGTGATTTTGGTCTAACACTGAAAGCTAGCAAATGCAAGTTTTTTTGTGACTCTGTGGAATACTTAGGACACACACTTTCCGGGAAGGGTGTGGTTCCTAAGAAGACCTTGGTGGATGCTATTGTCAATGCACCAGCTCCGGATAATAGGGAAAAACTATTTTCTTTTAATGGGTTATGTGAGTATTACAGTAAGTTTATACAAAATTTTGCCACTAAAATGGAACCTCTCAGGGAGCTTATGAGGAAGTCCTCTGAATTTGTCTGGACTGGTAAACAGGAAGCGGCTTTTAGGCAAATTAAGGAGGAAATTGTGAATGCTCCTACCTTGAGGTCGTTTTGTCTTAATAAAAAGTGTATTATCACTGTTGATGCTAGCCTGTACGGTTTAGGTGGTGTCCTTAGTCAAACTGCTGGCAAGGATGAGTGGTGTGTTGCGTTTGCGTCACGGACACTCTCAGAAACGGAAAGAAGATATGCTGTCATTGAAAAGGAGCTATTGGCCTGTATTTGGGCAGTTGAGCATTTTCGTAATTATGTTTGGGGGAGTAGGTTTACACTTAGGACTGATCATAAACCTCTTGTTGGGATTTTATCTCCTGGGGGTGGTTGGAATTCTACAGCTCGTATTGCTCGTCTTACTTCTCGTCTCCAAGAGTATGATTTTGAAGTGATATATGTACCTGGTAAAAGCAATGTTACTGCTGATTTTCTGTCTAGGTTACCATGCCAGGACGTGAAAGTATCTTGTGTTGAACAAGATATGGATGTTGTTGCTTCTATCAAAGATTTTGTTTCTGATGAATTTTTGAAATTATCTGAGGATGATTGGATGGTGGAGATGAGTAATGATCCATTATGCCAAAAGATACTTGATTGTGTCAAAAATGGTTGGCCTAAAGAGAAATTCGCTTCTGCTGATCTTGCCCCGTTTTGTCGCATATCTTCTGATATAGAGGAAAGTGATGGTTTGCTTTTCAAGGGGGGCAAGATTATTCCTCCTGGGTCTATGCAGAAGAAAATTTTGCTTCTTACTCATCAGACTCATTTAGGTATGTCATCTATGAAGCGTCTTATCAGGGGGAATTTTTGGTGGCCTAGTCTTGATAAAATGGTGGATAAGTCTGTCAGGGAGTGTCAGGAATGCATCAACAGTGATCGTATGCTTCATACTTCGTCTGCTCCACTCAAACCTGTTTCATGGCCGGATTTTCCTTGGCAAAAAGTGGCGTTTGACATCTCTGGGCCTTTTAGAGATTTACCTTCAAGTGCTCGTTTTGCATTGGTCATGATTGACTATCATTCTAAGTGGCCAGAAGTCAAGTTTGTGGCTAATGCCTCTTCCCAAGTAATTATCACTTTCTTTAAGGAAATTTTTGCACATGAAGGTTATCCTGAAGAAATTGTGACTGATAATGGAGTACAACTTACATCGCATGAAATGGAATTGTTTTTTAAAATGTGTAATGTCAAACACTTGACTACTTCTTTATATGAGCCTAGAGAAAATGGTCAGGTGGAACGGTTTAATCGGGTTCTTAAGGAGGCTGTTCATTTGGCTCTCAGTTCTACTGAGCCTTGGTTAGAGGTTGTTAGGAAGAGTTTGTGGATGTATCGGATTACACCACATTCAGTTACCGGTGTGAGTCCTTTCAGATTGTTGAAAGGGAGAGAACCTTCATCTGACATTTGTCCATGGTGGATAAAGAAAATCAATAGAACCAATGACACCACTGATGTTAAGGTGGTTGCCAAACGGGTTGAGGTTAAACAACTGGCTATGAAAAAGAGGTTTGACTCTGGTATGAAGGTCAGAGTTCCTGATTTTGTGGTGGGGGAGTGGGTCAGAATCAGAAAACCTGGTTTCTTGGTTAAAGGCTATTCCAAATTTTATCATCCTGTCAAGGTAGTAAAGGTTTGCAAGAATAGTGTCATTACCCAGGATGGTAGAGTCTGGAATGTTAGAAGAGTTGCTAAGTGTAATAATGTACATAGTGATAAGTCTTCCGTTTCTCAGAGGTCCTGTGATGTTTTAAATGATGTTTCTTTTCCTCCACAATCTGATGTTTCTTTTCCTCCACAATCTGATGTTTCTCTTCCTCCGCAATCTGTAGCATCCAGAGTTAAGAGCAATGTCAGGGAAAGAAAGTTACCTTTGAGGTTGCTGTCTTAATTTTTTCCTTTTGTTTGTGTAAGAGGGGATATGTGTTACATTCTGCCTATTCCTTTTGCTTTATTGTTATCTCGTGCTGTCTCGTGCTGTTCCCTGTTGGAGCATGGAACACAGCATGCCTGCGTGCTATGTCTTGTGTTCTATGTTCCAGAGGAGACAGTTGATGAGAATACTTCACCTGTTAGGATGCACTGTGTCTCTGCTCAAGGAATCTAAATAAATCCTTTAAAATCATCCTCCTGCTTCAGCATCAGTACTTTACAAATGCTTGTCTTGCTTGAGAAAAGGGGGAACAGTTCTGTCGTTTTCCAGTTGTTTATTAGTACTGAGGGCTCTAGTATTCTCCTTTTGGCCGACTCAGTGGACTTTTGCACAGATCCAGCCATTATATTATTTCCTCCATAGGCCTCGGTGAAGCGTTGTGTTTTACTGACTGGCAGGGTAATTCTGCGTCCCCCTGATCATGCCTCTTGGCCGGTGCCAGCTCGAAGAGTGTTTCTATATTCTTTACTTTTAGGTTACTGTGGCGGCTTCCTTCACAACTTCCCTGGCTGTCTCTTAGATTGTCTTTTGGACTGCCCTCAGATGGACGTGCATGTCTCCCAGAGAAAATCGTCTTGTTGGATCTGGCCCTGCCTCTGAGACGTTTATCAGGCATAGTTCATCACTCTGGAGTTAGATTGCGCTATAAAAAGCCTTGTATTACAGCAAGTGACATCTGTTTTTGTTTCTTAAAAAAGGGTGCCTTTTGCTACCCATATGCAAACAGCATGAGGAGGGTCGGCTCTGTCTTCACTTATGTCTCTGCCCTCTGAGTCTCCCCAGCTTTGCCTCATGTAGGGGGTTAAATGTAGTCAAAAAAGGGCAATTTGCGGCAACTCAACACCCTTCAGCTCCTCCTTACGGATGTCGGCATGCAGTCCACAATCAAGGGAACCAGAGGGCCAATAAAAGGTGATGAATTGGCACTCTGGCTCTGCAGGGTAGACTACCATGAGTAAGCGTCAGACAGATCAGACTGAAAAGTTCCTTAATTTATGGCATGCCCAAGGTCTATCCTCGCTTTGAGGGCAGCATGCAAAACTCCTTTTTCCCACACTGGAGTCTTTCCACTGCATCAAGCCGCGTCCTCCTCAGAACGCAGGAGAAGGGGGCGGGGCAGGAGGAAACTGTGTGTGACTCACTACGGTTGCACAGGCAGGCTATCCCCATCGCATTGGGGAGACTTATTACTAATATTATTACCTTGGTGCCTGGTGCATTGCAGCTGTGGCTTTTATCTATTACTCACATGGAGGCATTCCACAAAGCCTTTTTAATTCTACATTACTGCTGGCAACCATGCCTGATAATCGGAGGTGATCACTGCTGGTAATCTTGCATTCAGTGGCCATTAATGTAATCTTTTCCAATGTGGTCACAGTTACAACTCTAACAACATTAGAAGCTCAGGATCATTTTCATGGAACATAAGTGGCTCTTATTACAGAAAAGGATGTGGCCTAATGGCTAGAGTAGTCCACCACGAAGCAGGGGAACTGGGTTCTGGGCAAATGACTTAACTTTCCTGTGCCTAACAAAATGAATGTGTCCGTCTGTAATGCAACTAGTGCTCATGTAAAGCGCTCTGATACCTATGGGAGGCGTTTGCGCTAAATAAAACTCCCTAAAAAAATGTCGGGACTCCTGACCCTCCACTTGTGTGACTGACTGGATTCTTAATCCAGTAATTCCCTTCTATGAAATCCCAACAGTTGGTAACAAAAGCTGTTACCCACCGTTACATCATCATAAAGGATTTCAAGCCTCTTTGACAGTTTATGAGAGCAGCCTGGAAAGCAGGGAGCCAAGCTTCTGGAGGAGAGTGAGGGTAAGGAACAGAGAGCATTGGGAGTGGCTGTCTGTTTATTTATTTTATTTTTTTACTTTTGGGAGGGAAGGATATAGTTGTTCAGAAATCACCATACACAAATTGATATCATCTTTTTTTCAAACGATCAAATGCAGCAATTAAGGAAAACAGATCCTATCAGTTCCTCCACCTGTAATCTTCTGTGCTCCCAAAGTACACTCCACGCATCATAGCTGATTCTAATCATAGAATGGAATTTAGCATTACAAGCCCATAACAGAAACCCCCTTTTTATAACAATAAGAAGATAAAAGGACAGTGAAACTAAATAAATCACAATTACTTTAAAAAGAATTGACTACATTCATGACAAACCTGCATAAACGTAAAATTTCTACCATCTGGGTGTTTCCTCTCTCTTGTTAGTAATAACCTCAGTCACTCTTTCAACACATACCCCTTCAACACTTTCATCACTACCCCTCTGAGAAACCTTTGTTCACGCACTCTCTTGGTTGGAAACAATGTGTTCCTGTTCATTCTCCATATTGCTATTCTCCTCATCCATAAGTACATCAGACATACACCCACCGTCACATGGTGTCTCCCCATGATTTTTTTCTCCTCCTAAACATACATCATACGCAGAATCGACAACATTCGATCAGGGCAAGCTCTAGGGCAGTGTGAATGTTGCAGCCGCGCTAGGCACTGACCTGGGGGCACTGATCTTGGGGGAGGGGAGGGCGCTGTGCTTAGCAATAACTTACTATTTCTGCAGAGTTACTTGTGCATCCAGCGTTCATGCAGCAATAAAAATGTCAAGATAACTCTTGCGATTAATGTTCCTTTTGAGAGTGAGATCAGAGTTTTGTCTAGTGGCATAAAGTAGCTGAGAGGGTTAATATGCCTGCTGCAAAAAATGTGTACCGTGCAGAGCACAGACGTGTATTCTATGTGGATAGTTGAGTGGATGACTGCTTTTGTCACAGAGATCCTTTTGTTACCACTCTTCATAAGATACAACCCTAATATAGAACAGTGACTGTTAAAGAACTGTCATCAAAGAGCTGCTGGCAAACTGCATAAAATAGTAAGGGTGTTCTATTCTTTTACCCCAGTCTTTCAATATCTATTCCTAATGCTGCTGAAGAGTTTGTTTGGGCCACTATACATTCTCCATTAGTAAAGTCAGCCTTTACCAGTACTTTAAAATGAATGAAATGTAAGTGAGAGAGGGGCTATGAAGAGATGGGGGGGCCTTTTGCACTAGTGTAACAGAGAAATCCGAGGAGGTGGTCAATGGGGGGACGTCAAAACTGACTGTCCAACCGGGCACCACCAGCGCTAAAGTCGGCCCTGCATTCGATGATACACCTAAACCATCATCTTACCATAGGTAATCATATCTTTCATCATGTTTAAGATCTTTCCAAAATTCCTTTGACCCCAAAGCTACGCTTTTTAAGATTCCACACTCTTCAATTTGACAGCATGTCATAAAACGTTTACAACTTCCTATGGTTAAAAAAATGGCTTTCCCCTTCATAAACTTGGAAAGGTTTCCTAACACGAACCCAAGCACCAACTGTTACATAGACCGGTTATACACCGTGCCCATCATCATAGTATAACTTGCTTTTCTTGTGCACTTCTACCAGCCTTTTCCAGACCAGCTCAGGTCACCATTGCTCAACAACAGTGCAACATAACCAACCTGGGTTATACGTAGTTATGGGATTCCTTCCTCTCATGACTAAAAAAAGACAACAACCCAGTGGCTTTATTGTTTGTTACTAGGGGTGGTTGGCAAATTCCGCTCTGCTCGTGGAGTTCACAGAGTTTTTGCCACTCTGCGCTCCACCAGGAGCACGGAGTTCAGCAAAAAAACTCTGCCTACTGCTGAGAGAGCAGAATTTACCGCTGCTCTTGCTGCACACCCCTATTTACATACACATTCGTACAAGTGTTGCGTATTTTCATTCCCATCATTTCTTTGAGCACAAAGGTATCACAGTTCTGAGCAGAATTTGAACTAAGTGAAGGGATTAGAACAGCTGATTGTCGCTGACGTAACCGCGCAAGTGCTGTGTTTGGTGGGAGAAGTCACGCGTGTGGAGTCTCTGCACCCGCTGAGTTTACAAAGCAAGAAGCAGGCCGGAGATTAATCCAGAACAAATAGAGCAGCCATGTTACATTGGCGGCAGTTATCCTTCGCCCATAAGGAATGCACACACAATATAAAATAAAGGTCATATTAACAAATAAAAATACATTTGTGATATTTATATCTTGTCATGTTATGTAGGCGTAAAAGCTGTATAAGTAGATGACGTTAAAAATATATAGTTATTTACTTTCTAGAATGCTTAGCGTTGCAAACATTATTGTCATATTTTAATTACTAAAAAACATAGCAGGTACTAAGAACTATCACTTCAGCGTTCACATTTACAGGATAGTCCTTTCACAACCTCTCATTAGTAGTCTCAAAGACACTTACAAAATACAAAATAATAGAATGCATCAGGTGAAAGGCAAGTCCTCATTTTAGTTCACAAAACATAATCACCACTCACAAACTGCACAAGCTCTCCAAAGAGTATGTTGGATTGGAGTGACGTCACATAGACAGACATCAATTCAGGACACGGTGACCAATGAGTTTCAACACAAAAAAAGGTCAAATGCCGCCAAACTTTAAAATGCCATAATTCTGGCCCCGTTGAGCCTATTTGGACAATCCTGGGCTCATTATACACTTGGTGGGGAGCTTTAACCACCGGAGGCAGTTCCGCAACCTTCCTCACCTCCAAAGTGGTGCAATCCAAAAGGTGCTCTTGGCTCCTTGTGCCAGCTCTCCTCCTGATTTTGGTTTCTAGGTGCTTCCCCTAACTGGTCTTCGGGAAGCATAAGGAGGCCAGCCTCACTGGCCCTTGGGGAGACCCACTGGGCCTGGTGTCAACTGGGCAGAGTCATTGGACCCTAAGTGGGAGTCAGGGGCTTTCTCCTTCCAGTTCTCCATGGCGGTCCCAGTATCCAGGAGCAAAGTGTAAAAAATCCACATTCAAGTGAGCCGTTCCCTTCTGCAAGAGTTTATAAAGGTGAGAGGAAGGTTCTAGAAGTCAGGAACCCCTGACCAACCCTAAGGCGCCATGTCACCTATTCACCTCTGTCCCAACCCTCTTGCACAGCATGCCGGGACAGTTCAAAATGGCATCATCCAGGAGTCACTGATCACATCTGTTCCTGAGGTCTCAGCTCCATCCGTGCTGATATCACTGCCAGGGTCCAGCAAACCAAAAGTTCAAAGAGAGCCCTACTCCTGGGTTAGCTCCCTCCTTTGTTTTTTTTTTGTTTTTTTTTGTTTTTCAAAACCTTTATTCAGCATGAACATGTAATACACAGCCCTATGCCTACAACCAACCTGTGGCCGGCAGCGTGGTACAAGAAGGAGAATGAATGTTAAACACAGCTGCCTGCCTACAACCCACCGCGGCATAAGAAACAAGATAGTTAGCATGCCAGTACAAAGGACCATCACCCCCAAGACATCTGCATTGAAACAGTCGACCCGCAATAACAGGTAGCAGTGGTATAAAGGCATCTATCTGTAGCGCCCAGGGGGTCGTCCCAACTCTCATCTCAGTTCGCTGCCTGGCCAAGGGGCAAAAGGCGGGTCACCACCGCGGGAGCGGTGTCTAGGAAGGTTAAGGGGAAAGCGGGAAGAGAGCCCGCTATGTCTGTGGATGTGACAGCAGATATACCTGTAAGGGACCCCAGATGTCAGTCGGCCGTGAAGCAGAAGGCAGGAGTTCAGCATATCTAAGTAAAGTATCCTGACAGTGTACCATATCATCGATCCAATCCTTAAACCTGGGAGTTCTGCCCCGTCCCCATCTACAGGCTATCAGACGTTTCGCCATAAGAAAGGCGATAGTGGCAAATCTGCGGACTGGTTTTCGTATAGTTTTTGTATATCCCAGGAGTGCCTGTGTTGGAGAGGGTGTCAATGGGACATCTATCATTTCGGAAACGCCGGAAAAAACTCGCTGCCAATAGTCCGCAATTTCCCGGCATCCCCAAGCCATGTGGAGAAAGTCCGCCCCTGGAGCGTGGCAGCGCCAGCATAGATCATCCTCTCGAAGGCCCACCCTATGCATATGTGCTGGAGTACAATAGAGCCTATGTAAGAACCGATAATGAATCACCCTAAATCTGCTACTGGAGGAGATCTGTTCTGTTTGTAAGCAGCAGTAACTCCAGAAGTCGTCATCTACGGGGAGTCCTAGGTCCTCCGCCCATTTTGTACGTGCCTTGCAAGGCGAGAGGTCTAGATTAGCGCGGAGCGAGTGGTATAGGGTAGAGACTGCATGAGCCGGAGTGGTAGCCTTAAGTAGACGATGCAAGGGGTCCAGCGTGGGCGGCTCACCAGGGAAGTCCCCTGTCAATGCACGAACACCACTCCGAAGCCTGGTATAGAGGAAGGTGTCCATGAAAGTGGGTGTAGAGTGAGTGAGCATGTGAGATTGGGAACGGAATTGTCCATTATGATAGAGGTCCCCCCATGTTGTAATGTGGAATTTGGCCATAAAGTTTTTAAACAGTTGTTCCTGTAAAAGGGGCAGCCGGGGATGGTATGCTAGGGGAAGCAGTGGGGAATAGATAAGCGGTGCGCATGCCACCTTCGCAATGTATCGCCACGCTAGAATGGAGCTCGAGATTGAGGTGTGGTATGCCGTATTTGTCTCTGGTGTACTGAGTAGCGTTCCCTCTAGCGGAATAGGCGCAGCTAGCCAATGTTCCACAGCCGTCTGCGGCAGGAAGGGCGTGGGGCGAATCCAGTGATAAACGTAGTGGGCCTGCGCGCTGTGATAATACAGTTCAAAATCAGGAAGGTCGAGCCCCCCTTGCGCGAATGGACGAGTCAACACCTCCCAACGAAGACGCGGCCTCCTCCCTCCCCAGACCAGACGAATGAGCTCAGACCTCAAAAGACGAAAGAAGGACCTCCCCGGGTAATATGGGATGTTCATGAACAGGTACAGGAGTTTGGGAAGAACCACCATCTTGATTAAGGAGGCACGGCCCGCAAAGGAAAGGGGCAGCGTGATCCATCTAGACACGCATGCCTGGATATAATCAAACGTGCGGCCATAGTTCATCCGCATCAGCTCTTCTCGGTCATGGGAGAGGACTATGCCCAGGTAACGGACTTCCTCCATTTCCCACCGTAGAGGGTAGTCCAGAGGGAAAGGCTTGGCGGTCGCAGTCAGTGGAAATATAGTGGACTTTCCCCAATTGATATGGACACCAGACAGACCCGCAAAGCGAATAAACTCACGGAGGATAGGATTGAGATTGGTAGCGGGATCACGTATGTAAAGTGTGATGTCATCCGCGTAGAGGGAGATGAGAACCTCTCGCTGAAGACAGCGCAGCGCCTTGTCTCGGTGGTGTTGGCGGAGACGGGCCGCCAGAGGCTCCATCGCTATCGCGAACAGCAGCGGGGATAGTGGGCAACCCTGCCGGGTACCTCTCGACACTGCAAAGGCGTCCGATATGCGCCCGTTCAACCCCACCCTAGCGACCGGTCGGTCATACAGGAGATCAATCCAGCGCGTGAAGCCCAGCGGCATTCCCATGTTGCGCAAAATACAATGGAGATAGTCCCATTCCAGTGAATCGAAGGCCTTGGTGGCGTCCAAGAAAACAGCCACCAATGGCAAATCCGGAGCTACATTATGCAGGATGGAGAATAGCGTCCGGAGATTATTGGAGGTGGCCCTGCCAGGGACGAAACCCGCTTGATCAGATAGCACCAGGCCTCCCAGTAGCAACTGCAGCCGGTTAGCCAGTATTTTTGTCAGGATTTTTGCGTCGCAATTAATGAGCGAGAGCGGGCGGTACGAGTCGCAGCATTGAGGCGGCTTCCCAGGCTTCAACAAGGAGGTAATCAGCGCCTCCTGCATGGATGGAGGAAGTGCACCTGATTCATGAGCCTCCATGAAAACCTCACGGAGCACCGGAGCAAGGATGTCGATATACGCCTTATAGAAGTCCATAGGCAACCCGTCCAGGCCAGGGGCCTTTCCCGGAGCCATCTGTTTGATCGCGTCTTTAACCTCCTCCAGGCCTACCGGCTCCGCCAGGAACTCTCGGTGACGGTCAGAGAGCCATCCCAGTGTAAGCTCCCTAAGGTAGTCGTCAATGTCTAGTGCACCCACCCTGGTAGTGGAGTATAGCTTCGAATAGTGTGTGGTGAAGGCCGCCAGAATCGAGCGCGTGTCTCGTAATGGAGTCCCATCCTCCCCCTCCAGCTCTAGCACAAAATTAGAACCTCGCGGAGGTCGGATCGCTCCCGCCAAAGATTTACCGGGTCGTTCCCCCTCCCCGTACGTTCGAGCCTTGAAGTATTTGCCCCGGAAATTCACCTCTCTTTCAGCAGTGGACATATAGTCCGATAGTGTTTCGCGGTACTTTGCCTGCGCATCTGCATTGGTGTTGTAGTCCGGGCTGCGTTCTAGAGTGTGGAGTGTAGTTTCCAGTTTGCGCAATGTATCTCTTAAAGACCGTAGTACCCCAGAGCTCTTGGAAATGCAGAAGCCCCGTATCGTTACCTTTAGCGCCTCCCAGAGAGTGGCCACCCGGTCCACCGTTCCCCTATTGCGGGATAGGAAATCGTCTAGTTCTTGACCCAATTCTGTTCTAAATAGTTCGTCAAGTAAGATGGTGGGTTGGAGTCTCCAAGTCGGAGGTCTGCCCATGATGTCGGGTAGCCGGATCTCGGCTAATACCGGAGAGTGATCGGAGTATGTGCGGCCCAAATGTCGCACCCCTACCAAGGAGGGGGCCAAGGCCCTATCCACCATAATGTAATCTAGTCTGGCCCAAGTTGAATGTGCATGATTCCAGTGTGTGCCTTCCATAGAAGTCGGGTGTAAGTGTCGCCAGGTATCCACTATCTCATGGGTGACGCATATGTCCCGCAGGTATCTGTGTGTGTTAGTGTAGTGGTGCGGTGAGGGGTTCGACCTATCCATCGCGGGGTCCAGGACAGCATTGAAATCCCCCCCCCAGAGGAGGTGTGTGGACCCCACCTCCCTGACCTTGTTCCAGAGAGCAATGAAACTGCTCGGATTATCACAGTTGGGGCCATAAGAGCAGGCAAGGGTGATGGTCTCAGCCCCTATCCTACCCCATGTTATGCAATAACGACCCTCGCGATCAGCGGCGGTGCCCATGGGAACGTAGGGAACTCCCCTTTTAACTAGGATAGTGACGCCTCTTGCATAGGACGAGTAAGGTGCATGAAGAGAGTGGGCAGCCCATCTGGCAGCAAAGGTGGCATTATGAAGAGGGTCCATGTGAGTCTCCTGAAGAAACACAACCTGAGCATGCAACCTGTCCAGGGTACCCAAGATCTGCCTTCGTTTCCTGGGATCCCCCAGGCCCCGAACATTCCAGGTGATGGCAGTGAGCAGGGCTTTCCCCCCTATCTCAGGGCATGCGGTGCGGGCCATGTGAGCCGAGATATAACTGATGGGTGGTAAGGTGTAACTGGCAGCAGGGCCATAAGTGGAACGGTCGAAAAAGGGCGGCACAGTGTGCTATTCCAACAAACATATGCGCAACGTTCATGCTGAATATCAACAACAACCCCAACAAAGTCCCTAGGACTCCCACCCCCGTGCTTATTTCAACATCCCAATCATGTCGAACAGACCAAACCCCCATCCCACCCCCTCCCACCACTGCAGCCCAATCCTGTCGGAATGCAGAACCCCTCCCAATCTTAATAACAAACATAGATGCAAAGGTGGGGTATACCCTACAGGGGACTCGCCGGTGCGCCGGATCCGCCCTTCCCAATCCCTTTTTTTCACCCACCATGCCATCACCCCATAGGGGGAGGAGTACGGGTGGGACAGGGGGGGAGTGCCAGGGCGAAATTTAATCGTCAATGTCCAGACCAGTACCTTGTTAACAATATACAATGGCATATTCAGGGCCCCAAATCGCAAGGACCGTGCCTCCCGCACAGGTGGGCGAGAGGGTCAATGTAGCCCCATAGTGACCGAAAGAAGCAGTCCCTCCCAAAAAAGACCCGAGCCTCCCAAGTTCCATAGGTAAAGTACAGGGCACTCAAAGAGTGGGCTCAAGAGCAATGGGGGAGTAGTGAATGCTGAGGCACCAGGAAAAATACAAGAAGGGGAGAGAGACCAAACGGAAACCATAACAGCGATACTCATCAGTCAGGAGCAGTCGTCGGAGAGCTGGAGCCTGATCTTGTTCCAGGACCACGTCGCCGAGGGGCCGCAGAAGACTGTTCCTTCAGAAAGTCCTCCACTTGTTGCGGAGTGCCAAAGAAGATGGACTTGCCATGATGTGTGACCTTGAGCTTGGCCGGATATTGCATGGAGTAGGGGATTTCTCGTTGCTGTAGCTTCTTCTTTACTCCTGTAAATTTCCGGCGGGCATCCTGCACTGCTTGTGTAAAATCCGGGTAGAATGAGATGGTGACATTTTCATGGAGGATCGGTTGTTTCTCCCTGGCTAAGCGCAATACGGTGTCACGGTCCCTGTAGTTCAGGAATTTTATGATAACAGGACGTGGTGGGGCCCCAGGAACTGGGCGAGGCCCCAGGGAGCGGTGGGCTCGCTCCACCACCAGTTGCGGCGAGAAAGAGTCCCTTCCAAATTTGTCGATCAGCAGCTTCTCCATGAAATCCTCCATACGACCCCCACCGCTGGACTCCGCAAGGCCAATCAGGCGAACGTTGTTTCGGCGGGAGCGTGCCTCTAAATCTTCATTTTTGTCGGCAATGACCTTGAGCAGCCGGTCCATCTGCGTCAGCTTAGCTGCTCCGGCCACTGCGCCATCTTCTAGCTCCGATATTCGTCCCTCCGCCTCTTTCAGGCGCTCTCCGTGTTGGTCCAGCCGATGTACCACTGCCTCCAGTCGTGTGTTCATGTTGTCGATTTTGGCGTCAATGGACGTTAGGCTCGCCTGAAGTCCGAGAAGGATAGCCTTCCAGTCCACTTCCTCCTCCTCGCCGGGCCCTGCCTCGCCACTCTCCGTAGGCGGGGTTCGCGTCTTCTTTTTGGGGGGGTTGAATTGTAGAGTCGCCTGTTTGGTGTCCGTTTTACCCATGACTACGCCGGGTGGGGTCGAAGAGAGTCAGTCCGCCAAGTAAGTGTAATATTGTAGGCGCGTGTGGGAGCGTCAAGTCGATACCAGCCCTCAGGAGAGGCAGTCCCTTCCAGGCCGCAGGGCGCCCCGAATTACCACAGCACCCCCTCAGCCTCCGCAAGTACGGGAGCACGCACCTCCGCAACGAGGGCGGACCAGGAGAGACGTCCGGAGGGCACGGGTCGCCGCTAGTCCCCAACGCCAGTCGAGGTGCTCCGCAGGCCGCCCTCCCTTCGATGCGGCTCTCGGTGCCTTCGGCCACGGCACCTCCGCAGTGCACAGGTCTAGGAGCGCGCGCCTCTGCTTCAGTGTGGTCCGGCTGGGTGGGCAGGGCCTCTACATGCACGACATCAGCAGCCCTGAGGCAGCAGGGTCCATCTCACGCTGCGAGCCCGCTCGGCACTGCAACGAAGGGGATGTCAGGCCCGCCGTGGTTGTCAAGAAGAGTGGCGTTCGCGCCAGCCACCGTCCACAATTCCCTCGCGGCCTGCAGGGCCGAAGAATCCCCGGTCTCGCGTTGTGTGGAGCCTCCGAGCCGCGGGTCCGCCCCTCTCGCCGCCTCGTCCAAGATGGGTAATATCTGCGCCGCTAGGGCACTTACGGACTTGAAACTTGCGTCGAGTGGACCCGAGACCCTCAGCTGTCCGTCGGCATCGGTTAAGTATAGGTAGCTGGCCTGTAGGATGTATTTGCAGGGTGTATTAACGCCCGGCTGGCGAGAGCCTCACTAAAGCGCGGCCATGACGGTCCAGCGCCACCTAGCGCCCCTCCAGCTCCCTCCTTTGTTAAGTGGGCTTGGGCAGGCCCATCCATGGTAGAGTGTGACAGATGATTGATTGATTCAGATCATTCCGCCCAACCCCTTTCCTCCTTAGGAACTGGATGAAGTATTGTTAATTGCTCATTTTGTGAGGAGTGGGTTTTGTTCATGCTTCTGGAGAGAAATGTAATTAACTGGGCAAAGCAGGGTGACCAAAGACTTTGGCTCTGATCCTGAGCTGAGGCAGCAAAATATGAAAACTCTGGATGACCCAGAAGGTGTACAGATATCTTTTTGGTAAGTTACATAATGGATTTTCCCTCACAGTTTACACCTCAATTCAAGACATCAATGGTCTCTGTAGGCCAAAGGGAAGCACAACTGCACTCTAAGGCTGTTCTCTCCCTGTGTGTATAATAAAGTGTCACTAAAGACAAAGCCATAAAACACACCGACTTTCAATATTAGTGTACACTAACATTCAAGAGCCTATCCTAGGTGGATATCTAATCCTGCAGAGTCCCCATTGCGCCAGACTACCTGTGTGCAGTTACTGGCCTGTGAAGAAAAGTAGTATCCCAAGTGCAGCCCGCACACGTTTGTACACATTTGGGCACATGTGTTTACGTGCAACCAGCCACGTGTTCCTTACACTTGCTTCATCACAGTGGCCTTAGCTTAAAAGGCGGACATGTGCAGTCCATTTTTCACATGAGCACTGTAGGTGAGACACATGTAGCGAGTCTCACCACAGTAAAAAGTCCAAAGCCATGTGATTTTAAAAGCCAAAAATCCGGTCGCACTAAATGCTCGGAACCCAATGGCATCACATCAGTACAATAATATGCTTCCGCAACTCACCCACAGTCCCAACAGGATCAATAGCTTGATTCCAAAGGCCTGTTTGGGAATGAGACAGTCACTCATTGGTGGTCGTACGGTATGTAAAGGATTTTCAGTACAAGAACAATTGGAACACGCCATGACAAGCTAAATCTACTCCCAACCACTAAAATAGCTTCTCTACTTCAGACTTCCTTCTCACCACTCTAAAAGACCTTTTTTACAAAGTTCCAAAATCAAACCATTTTCCACTGAAAGTGCTGATTTGAGTTCCCAAAACGATCTTATAGCAGTGCCAACCTTATGCCAGGTACCACAAATTAACTTAGATACCTCAGCTAACTGATTAGGCATCCTTGAGAAAACAATCAGCCACCAAATTATCTTTCCCAGGAATGCATACGATTTTGTAAATGTAGATTTGCATATGCATTGACAGTCTTGCGAATCTGGGAAAGGCATTTACGGCACCTTTTGTTGTTAATAATTCAACCAAAGGTTTATGGTTATTTTGGATATTGAGGTGTTTGCCCCACACAAAAGCTCTAAAAGGATCTAAAGCCCACACACATTTCTCAATAACAGGATATTTTTCCTCAGCTGGTGATAAAGATCTGGCGACAAATGAAATGTTTCTTTACCTTTCCCATCTTTTTGTGTTAACACCACCCTCAAACCTTTATTACTAGCATCCGTTGTTATGTACAAATCCATGTTTGGATCAAAACTACTTAAAGCTGTTACATTAGTAATGTCAGACTAAATTCTGTTAAAATCCTCTGCACATTGTGAGCTCCATTCTAATTTGGTTTTACATTTTTAGTATTTGTAGGAAAGTGACCCTTTTTTCATGGTAACCCCCCACTTTTTGCCTGACAACTGACGCAACCTGACTTGATGTGCCATGGGACTCTGCCAAACAGGTTCCCAGGGCCTGTGTTCTTTCCCACAACTGTACATTTGTACCCACAATTGGCACATATCTGGCCAAAGGTAAGCCCCTTGTAATAGGCACCATGGGCTCCAAGGGCACTGTGGCTGGAGAAGGCCTCTAAGGGCTGCAGCACCTATTGTGCCACCCTTAGAGGCCTTGTACATTAACACCCACACACTGCCATTGCAGGTTGCATGTTTTGGTGCAGAGAAAAGTGAAGAGTCGACATGGCACACATCTCTGTGTGCCATGTCTACAACCCACTGCCTGAGGCCTCGGCAAGCCCCCCCTCTAGCAGGATGCACTAGCCCTCAGGTGAGGGTACAATGGCATGAGTTCTGTCCCCTTACAGTGTCTAAGTTCATTCTTCGACATTATAAGTGTAGTAAAGCCACGAAGTGTATATGGTCTGAGAGTTGGTCATTAAGAACTCTACAGCTCCATAATGCTTTACTAAAACGTGTGAAGTTTGGTAGCAAACTTCTCAGCACATTAAACCCATACTGCTGCCAGTGTGGGATTTAATGTAAAATGCACTCAGAGGGCATCTTGGAGATGCCCCCTGAAAAACAATCCAGACCTGGCGTGGATCCTGAATGGGTGCTCACCATTTGCCACCACCAGACAGGTTTCTAGACACCTGGGTCTTTAACCTCTGCTTTCTGGGTCCAGAAACAAAGCCCATCCTGGGCAGAGATGTCATGCATTCTCCCCCAGGATGGGCTGGGTCCACGAAGGGGAAGCTTCAAAGGCCTGCCACCTTTAGGAGCTGTCGCTGCCTTTTGCTGCCTCCAGCAAACGACCCCAACCGGTTCTGCCCTCCACTTTGGGCGGGAGAATCGGCAGAAAAACCTAGCTAGGTGCACACCTTTGCCAACCCCACTTCTCAGGTGGGGGAGGCGAGGGGAAGCACACATCTCAGTCCCCTCCATCTTGAGGATGAGGGGACTCAGCCAATTAGGGAGAGGCTCATGCCCCCTTGCAATGGAGGATGGAATAATAGGGGGTTTACCCACCCCAAGGAAAGAACCCTTTGGTCCCGACCTGCACACCCCTTTTAACGCCCCTAAATCTAGTATTTAGGGGCTTCCTGAACCTTGCCTCAGATTCGTGGAGGAAAGAAGAAGGACCAAAGAGCCTTGCTGACCCATGAAGAAGAGAACACCTACTGCTTTGTCCCCCAGCCCTACCTGTCTGTACGCTTCCGACCTGCCTATAGTGAAGGACTAATTGAAACAGCGTTTAGTGTGATCTGTGCAAATGTTCTTTTCCTGCTCACCTGTATTGCAAAATTGGGTATTGCAATTGCCTTTAGGACAATATTGTTATTCATACTAAATGCTACCCAGGTCCTATGGCCGTCTTGAGTTACCCAATTAGTTTATACATCAAAGAACCCTTTGTGTCCCACAGCCATCAGCCCCCCAGAGCCCAGTGGACCTGCCCTGCAACGATCTTATAGACTCTGTCTCCCTTGAGCACCGGATTTGCTCACGCCAAGACTCACCCACAGAATCTGCATTCCGGCAACTCCTCAATTCTGCACCACTCTGCTCCCGACACCCACGTCCCGAGTTTGAGTGGTCCAACACCACAAGGAGGTCTTCCAAGCAAACCTGACCTGGGGTCTGGTGATCCCTGACCTCCCTCAAGCTCCAAGACGACGCCTGCATTCTCAGCCTGAAGGGTCCCCCCGACCACGACCGGAGCTGGTAAGAAACCCAATGCCAGAAGACACCCCTGCTCCCAACGCCCCACAGCCTTGGGTGGCCCGACCAACAGTGTCCAGGCATCCCCCAAGAATCCAACTTACCTCTCCAGCCAGTGGTCACCTTCAGGAAGTCTCCCTGCCTGAGCCTGCAGCAACTTTTTCGGAACCAAAGGTCTCTATTGAGAAAAACAGGTTCTCCGACAACTCCTTGGCACACTGCACCCGGTCACCCCTGGGCTGCTGGTGGAGCAGCTCCTGTGCTAGTTGTTGGCCCCTGCAGTGCTGTCCTTAACCCCCGGAGCTTTATTCCCACACCCGTGTAGCTTGGTCGTAAGCAGTCGCTAACCGAAGGCCCCCTTAGCCCCATTGACTATCATTGGGCCCCTGCACTCTGCACCCGGCCACCCCAGTGCTGCTGGTGTTGAAACTCGAGTGTCTACATAGATCTTGAGGAACCTTAGTACTAACCTCCAAAACCTCCTCTTGTAAGACATTCACTGCTAACGATTTTTCTCCCATAGGAACCCTTGTTATGAGATTTTGGGCCTAAAAAGTTCTAAGTGTTAAACAGTAACTATTAATCAAGCCAAGAAACGTCTTCCTTACCTTGTATTGTGAGATCCTTAGGTGTGGTTTCTTGGCATACCACTACCAGTACTCAATAAAATCTCAAAGTAATCAAGGTTAAACCAGAACCTGGGCATCTATGGGAATTCACAATGGCATATTATCAAGCCCATTATCGCCGCTTTAGCGGCAGTTTCCTGCCGCTAAAGCGGCGATAATATTATAGCCGTTCCTTGATAATATGGCCCGTGGGGGCATATCAGCAACAACCGGCGATAATTATCGCTAAGCGCTCTTAGCGCTAGGATAATTATCGCCGGCTAGCGTGGATTTTTATCGCTGACATAGCGGACTATTAGCAACGCTTATCTCAAAAGCGATAAAAATCCTCACGCTAAATGCCTAACGTGAGATTATCGCTGGAAACCCAGCGATAATCTCACGCTATGTGGCGTTAGCTTGATGATAGGGACTCACAAACTTAGCCATGATATCCACCTTCCATAGGATATCATGGCTAAATCAGTCCTGAAGCAGGCGTAAGGAAAGTAGAGATAACAGGGGTTATAGCTACTTTTCCTGCAGCTATGCTTCATAGTGTGGGGCTTGATGATAGGAGAAATGTCGCTTAGCGACATTTCTCCTGTCAAGTCAGGTCAGGAACGCCCACTTTGCATCTCATTAGAGATGCAAAGCTGGGCGTTAGGAATTCCTACGCCAACACAAGTTTTCACGCGTTAGCGTGAGCTTGCTAATTAGGCGATAAAGTTATCGCTGCTTTTCGGCCAAAAACGGCCGCAAAAGCGGCGATAATTCTATCGCCTCGCCTTGCTGATATGCCCCTTAGTTCCTTATTTGGGAGCAATTCTTTCGATAGTGACACGGGAGAACACCTTCCAACTCCCTCCCAGGAGTGGGGCCATTGTGGGGAACTCTGTGCAGAAATAGCAGCTTCTTCTGCAAGTGCAATCTATAATAAAGCCATTAGATTTGTGGATAAGCAGGTGTTGTCTGATGAGCATTTAACTTTACCTGACATTGATTTTGCATTTCAAGAGGTGGGAAGGTCAGGCATCTCTAATAGCTGTTCTCCCATGAAAGTGTTAGACAATGGGTGTCAACCTAATATAAACACATTCTTGGACTTCGCGACCATCTCTACCTCCCCTCCACTGTATTTCTTTTCCTTTGGGTGGAGTCCTTTTCTGATTTAGACCATTATTTCATTCTTCCAACTTTTCAATTGACTATAGGCAGTGGAGGGGTGGTGTTTCATCTGACTTTATTTTAATTGAACACATTTTATTCTCTATATTATCTTTGTTACAAATCCTGTGTTAAATTCTGACCATGAATTAGAAAGGTCAGCAATTTTATTGGAGGTGCAGAATGTTAATAATTCAGGCCTCTGTAATTTAAAACCTGTTGCAAGTTCTATTAATGGGAATGTAAATTCACACGAAAACCAGTAGTAGTTCAGCGCACTGAAGGAGTAAAGGATGCCTTTGTACAGGATGGCAAGCCAATGTGGCATGTGGTGCACTCTAAAAATGGTTTTATTCTTGATAATGACGAGTTGTGCTTAAATATGTTGTTTGGTGACTATGATAAACCCCTTTCAGGAACAGCTAAAGTAGAGATTTTCCCAATGTATAAAAAAGGGATTAAAAAAAAGCATCTGAAGGGGAGTGGCTAACTGCCAACGGGAATGGCCGCTCGGTAGCTTAGCTCCAGAGCGCCACTCCCAATATATCCGTTCTTCGCTGACTCCCGCTGACCCGACTACCTCCCTGGTGCCCTTCCTGAGGTGTGGTGGTGTCCGGCGACCTTTCTGCCGAATTTGGGGATGATCGGCGGCACTATCTGGTGGGTGCTCCGCAGGCCGGATTCATCTCTACTGTCCAGCCGGAGGAGGTGAGGCACTGCCCTGGACGTGATTCACGCGAGGCCACGGCTGCGGTCATATCCGTCGGACCACAGGCAGCTGATCGGCAGTCAGAACACCACCCCGGCGCTGACACTAGTGGTGGCGACTCTCCTTGTGGCTCCGAGCATGACGGGGGCCAACTTACTGTTGCGGCAGCTCCCGCAGGGAAAACACGCGCAGGCCGATCGCAGCCTGTGTGTGCGAGACGAAGTGCAGCCCTGGGAACTGGAGCGCTGGTTCGATGGCGTTGGGGCTGGCGGCCTGAGGTCTGCATACTGCACTTTGACGGCCCTGATCCGGAGCGGAGCCTGGAGCGGACTACCTAAGGCCCTGGCGTTGGCTGTGTGATCCTGGAGTGGAGGCCATCGGACTGCTGGTTCTCGCTACAGCACTGGTGAAATGGGCGAGCTACCGGTGTGATCTTGGTGGAGTGCAAGTCGGTGATGTCCCCATATAGTAGTGCCTTTTGACGTGGGTGTGCTGGGGGGCTAGTGGAGGAACAGAATCGGCGCAGTTCTCTGGGTGCTTTGCGGAGGCAGCGTGCACCGGTGGCTTCACAGGGCCCCTCATTCCTTTCACCTGCTGGCTTGCCCCACGAGTTGGACGGCAGGTGATGTGGCACCAACAACGTCTGATCACCCTGGTGAAAGTGGCCTAATCCTGCCCTGATCCTCCACCGATTCAGGCTTGGTGTATGTGGGTTCCGCTGCGGCGCTCTTAGTGCTGCGAGTCCAGTCATACGCTCATCGGGTTGGAGCGCTCCCAGCGAAAACCGACAGGCCGAGTGGACGTTTTCACTGCAGGCGGCGGGGAGTAGCGGGCGTACTCCGACGTGAGTGGTGCCATCGCGACAAGGATCATGGCGACTGGTCGCAGTAACCGGATGGTGGCCCAGACGATATTGGAGAAATTCGCCTGGCACAAGCAGCAGAACGAGGAACGAGCGGGGTCGGCGACCCCAGGCGACATGACAGAACCCACAAATAAAGATCTCCTCGACACTATTAATGTGAAAAAGACCTCCCTCAGGGTGCGGATCGACACGGTGGCCACGGACGTGGCACTGATCCGGGAGGACATGAAGAAAATGATGGATCATGTAGGTACAGTGGAGAGTACTGCGAAGGAGCTGGTCGCGGACGCCGCCCTACTCAAAACGCCGCCGCCAAATCACCGAACTGCGCTCTTCCCATGAGGAGATGGCCCTGCAGTTGGACGACTATGAAGGTAGAATCCAGCAAAACAACATCCGCATTCTTGGTGTTCCAGAACGCGCAGAGGGGCAGGCAGTGGACCTCTTTGTTGAGGAACTGGTACTTAAACATCTACAGCCCCGAGGACTCTCTAAATGTTTCTCAGTTGAAAGAGCTCATCATATTCTGGGCAGACGGCCGAAGCCAGGCGTGCCCCCTTGGCTGCTCCTTGCGCAAGTGTTTAACTTCCGAGACCGAGATGTCATACTTCAAACGGCGAGAGCGGACCCGCCGCTGACCCTCGAGAACAGCAAGAACATGTTCTTCCCGGACTTCACTTTGCGAGTACAGAAACAGCGTTGTAGCTTCCTTGAGGTGAAACGAGCCCTCCGAGTCCAGGAGGTCAAATATGCAATGATGTTCCCCGCCAAGCTGAGGGTGGAAGCCAATGGGAAATCGTGGTTTTTCACATGCCCGGAGGAGGCCTGGAACTAGATGGAGGGCTGGTGCACAGTCGACAAAAAGGCAAAGAAGGGGTCCTCGGCTGCCGATGATGTGGAAGATTGGCACCAACAGAGACGCTCTCCTTCACATTCGGATTCTGACTCCCAGGGACGTGCTGGGGTATGCTGACTCGGAGGCTGGTAAGGCAGAGACACTCTCCTTCACACTTTGACACTGACTCCCGGGGTTACATAAGGGGGCGCTTCATCTGAACTTTGGTAAGACTATGCAATTATTCTTCTTGACCACGGTACCCTACTAAAGAGGGGACCGTGGCTCACTGGCTTCGCACATGATCTAACTTTGCCGTGCTCTAGGAGATTGACTATGTTCGAGGGACCAGTTTCAGATTTCTAATCCTATGCCTCTTTAGTACTTCCACTTGTTTTATATCTGTCATCTCTTTTCATGGGGCAACTGACCCACTTGTTCTTGCTCAGCATTGCCGCCGGATGATAGATGAGTGCCTTGTGGGGCTTCTGTGTGGAGCTTAATTTTGGAGGGGGGGGTCAGGCTGGGGGACAAAATATTTACTGTTTGGATGCGGGAAGTATGGAAGTGGGGTAGTTGACGTTCCCTGGAATTATTGATGGGTGGGCGCCAGGCACTCTGCATGTTGGGGGTGGCGGGCGGTTTTAGTCCTGCTGAGCAGGGAGGCAGGGAGGTGGGTAAGTTGACACTGGGAAGGGTTTGCTGGTGGTTTATTTGTTGTGGGAATTGTTGTTATTGGTTTTTTTCAGCAATACAAAGTGGTCTCTTATATGTGGACATCTTAGTTGGCACCAACACTCAAATTACTGATGTGATGTTTCCAAGTATGGCGGCACCAAGTACTGGCCTAGTGGCCGCCCTGATGGGTGCCGCTAAGGGTTTCGAACTCTACAGATGTTCCATCATAGTCATTGTGCTACTATTTACTTTCAATGGTGAAAGGTCAGGGACTTAAACTCACTACATGGAATGTTAACGGGTTGGGGGACAAAGTTAAACGAGGTATTGTATTACAGTATGTTCATCGTTAGGGACTAGATATAGTGCTGCTTCAGTAAACCCATCTGATTGGTAATTCTTGTTTGGCCCTTAATAGGAAGGGATATAGTATGGTGGCACACTCAGGCTTCACTACGGGGTCCAGAGGGGTGGGGGTTCTCCTTCGCAAAGGTTGCCCCTATGTTATACAGAACACTTGGACGGACCCACAGGGTAGATATGCTGCTTGTACCGGCCTGTGGGAGGGCAGTGTTCTTAATGTTCTCTCGATATATGCCCCACCGGGTCTGCAGCATTTGACATTGATAGATGTGGGGGCGCTCTTTATTGAACCTCTCCGTGGGAACCCTGGTGATGCGTGGTGACTTTAACCTGACTATGGATGACCTACTGGACCGATCCCCGCCCAGACGTGACTCGACCCACTCTTCTCACCTCCGTACTTTTGCCGACACCTTGTTTACCCATACACAACACATACATGAATTCACTGACGCATCATGCTTGGCGCGCGGAGTATCAGATCATTACCCTGTTCTGGTGACCCTGGGTGCTCGCCTCCCTAAACAACCTGGTCCGATCATGATTTCGCCATGGGCACTAAGGATTCCACACATTAAAGACACTCTGCGGCAAGACACTGCCTATTATTTTGAAGAAAACACTGGGTCAGTAACATCGGCAGGTACACTGTGGGGGGCATATGGTGCAGTGATAAAGGGAAGAGCGCTGTCTCTTATGGTGGGTCATAGAACTGAGCGTAACCGGCGAGTGATTGAATTGGAAACAGACATTTTAATCCTTGTAAGTGCCATAGCCCAAAGACCTGATCCTGATGCTCAGCACTGTCTCAGTATAAAACGACAGGACTATAGGCAGCTGCTCCTCGAAGACGCTAATAGGCGTTCCCTCACCACCCGTCACCGGGTGTACGAGCAAGGTGAACGAACCGGTAAACTACTTGCATGGCTGGAACGCAAGGAGCAGTCAGCGAGATGGGTGTGCGCCATTAAAGGGCCTGATGGCGATCTGGTTACCGACCCACAAGGCATTGCTGAGGCCTTTGCCGATCACTACAAGAGAGTGTACGACACACCGCAAAACTCACAGGCCTCGCAGGCGGCAGTCCTCCTTGCCACGATCGAGGTGACATGTATACCTCAACAAGGGAGGCTTTTGACGTGGACATCACTGTCGACGAGGTTCAGAAAGCAATTCAGGACCTTCGTTCGGGTAAGGCGATGGGTCCTAATGGGCTCCCTATTGAGCTGCTCAAACCCATGGTACAGACGTTATCGCCTCATCTACTAAATCTATACAAAGAAAGTAATGAACGTACTTTCCTCCCAGCAGATGTCCGCGAGGCCACCATTGTGGTTATCCACAAGCCCGGTGAACCGGTGGATGAGTGCACATCGTACCGGCCCACATCTTTGATTACAGTGGAGGCCAAAATTCTGGCCAAACTGTTGGCTAATCGGCTACTCCCATATCTTCCCGACCTGGTCCACCCGGACCAGTCGCGTTTTATGCCGGGACGGAACACAGCACGTAATTTACGTCGAGTACATGGCGCACTGGGCCATGTAGGCACTATCGAGGAAGATGCAATCTTGCTAGCGCTCAACGCCAAAATGGCATTTGACACTATTGCATGGGATTATTTGTTCGCGGTTCTTGCCCGTGTCGGGTTCGGACCCAAGTTGATTGGGTGGATCCGACTGTTGTACACGCAACCCACGGTGCACGTTTCAGTGAACAATCACTGTTCCATCTCTTTTCCCCTCTGTCGAGGCACGAGGCAAGGGTGCCCTTTGTCGCCTCTCCTTTTTTCCTTGGTTCTCAAACCTCTGGCGGTCTGGATAAGGGGGGAACCGGAAATCAGAGGCCTTAAATGGACGAACGACCACGAGGACCTCATATCTCTCTATGCGGATGATATTTTGCTCTATCTAGCCTCACCTGTGCGCTCGCTTCGCCGTGTGCTACATATTTTTCATATATTCGAGGCACACTCTGGGTACCAGATAAACTGGTCCAAATCTCAGATGTATTCTCTCTGGGAAAACCCCCTGCAAAGTCCTCGAGGGTATAATATTCCAGTGGCATCTCAGGGTTTCTGCTATTTAGGCATTTTCATAACGACTGATGCTACCTTGTTTTACAACAAAAATCTATTGGGACCGTTACGGATGTTTAGAACGGATGTCATTCATTGGATGACTCTCCCCTTAACACTACTGGGGCGTGCATCACTATTCAAAATGCTTGCCCTGCCATGCTTTATCTATGCCTTACAGAATACACCTCACCCAGTACTTAACTCTTATTTTTTACAGATCGAAGCAGCGGTGAGGGATCTACTCTGGGAAAATAGATCACCTAGGATAGCAGTAAATAAACTCACAATGGGTTGGTACAACGGGGGTATAGGGCTGCCAGACATGCGTCTCTACTATCAAGCCTCGCAGCTCATAGCCATCAATAAATGGGTGTTCGGGCCGTGTGATGATCCTAGCTTCCGAACCGATCATTGGCTAATGGGTAAAGGGGGCTACAATAGAGCATTATACACAAACTCTAGAAAGCTACCCCTGACTGGCCCCACGGCACATACAGTCGAAGCATGGCATGGAGTGCAGCGGAGAATGGGCTGGCAGGGGCGCCTAACGAAAGCTACCCCTCTGTGGGAACCGGACATTCTGGGGCGACTGAGTGAATGTGCGGGATTCGATAAGTGGGACCTGATAGGGATTTCCACGGTGGTAGCTTTATGGGTTAAAGGCCATAAGGCATCATTTACGGACCTCCAAGCTAAATATGAACTTGCTCTAACGGAGCGCTTCCACTATCTTCAGATTAGTCACGCCATTGACTCTGCCCTCCCGAGGGATACACCCCTTCCGGATTCCTCTCCTCTTGAGGACAGATTATTGCTGGACCCCATGGATTGCAAGGCTATTTCCCTCACATATAGGAAATTAGTCAATAACAGGACTGACCCTATGTTGAAACTACGGTTAGGTTGGGAGGCAGATCAGGGGGAACTGGCTGAGGAGGACTAGAGGGAGGCCTTGGCCTCCCCCCGGGAGGTGGTGATTCCGATGCGCCTTCAGCTGGTCCAGCTCAAGATCCTCCACCGGACATATTTTGACGCCACACTTCTATTCCGGTTGGGTAGGCGGTCTGATGCACTCTGCCTTTGACACTGTAACCAAACCGTCACATTCCTACACATCCTGTGGGACTGCCCCCATATACAACACTATTGGAAGGACGTCACCCAACAACTAGCCAGGACATGCGACAAACCGATTCAGCCGTCTCCCACACTATGTCTCCTTAATATCTGGGATGCGACAGACCTTACATAAGGCGAACAGTCATGGGCCAACATGGGATGGGCTATAGCGAAATGGAATATTGCTCAGAAGTGGGGAGTGGGCACCATACCTCAATTACGGGACTGGGCGAAAGACATGGATCATGCCATGATTGCTGAGAAGACAGTGTATAAAGGGAGAGGGTGCCCCCGAAAGTGGGATCATGAATGGGGACGCTGGAATAAGTACAGGGGGGAGATCTGCATTTTCCCTACGGTGGAACTGAGAAGGGAGAGACTTTCGTGGTTAGCTACGGAGGCTGAAGAGGAGATGGCACCTACCCAAGGTGACTGATGAGATGGGATCCGATGATGTATCAGGTATGACTCCTTTTGCTCTCCTGACCCTGTGACATAGTTGTTACCCTTATAGTAACTGTAAGACTGATGAACAACGTACTCTTATGTGCTCCTGATGGATTGTAGATTGTGCTGTCATGCTGTATTCTTGCATAACTGTGCCACTGATGTCTGTATTATGTTTTATTGCTGCTATTTGTTTCTAATAAAATGTTTTTTTTTTAAAAGCATCGGAAATTCTGGAAAGGAGAATGGATTAGTGGCTCCGTATGGTGTACTGTCTGAAGGAGAGTCCAAAATCAATAGCTCTTTTATAGTGTTGCATAACTCTGACCAGGCGACATGCAGCTCTAAGATGGAGTCTAAGGTAGAGCCTTTCCTGTTGAGACAGAAGAGTGCTGGCAAGAAAAAGAAGAACTAAACTATTAGAAGAATTTGCAAGGGTAAAATTAAAAAATTGCACTTCTCCAGTATCCTGGACTTGGAGAGTCCTAAGGAGGGGGTGTCTATAATAATGTCACTGAGAGGTAGTGCTTCTACCGCTCCTCCAAAGCAGATCCTCTCGAATGACTGCATCCTCAGGATGGAAGAGAGGGTAGGACTAAGTCCAAAGGACTGCCTACTTTTTTTCTGTCCCCCTCCCCGGGCGTTCAGAGCTCTGTACCAAGCATGCACTTGTTTAATTTGGAGTGGCTGGGGGATTTGAAAGTATGGCTCCAAGTCGACTATAGAGGGGGAAGAAGCACTCTGAGACCTCTTTGAACTTTGGAGGGGTGCTCAGAGAGGAAATAACCCTCTTACCCCTTACAAATATGGGGGTTCAAGTGTCTCAACCATTAAATATGCAATGTGAAAAAGAACTAAGAATTTATATTGCTTATCCCCTAAATTCTCGTCTCGCTTTTAGCTATAGGGCAAACATTTCTGCTCCTGCAGCCCACAAATCTATGGGCCTTATTATGAGTTTGGCGGTCCATGAACCGCTGCCCCCCTGGTCACACTCTGACTGTCCGCTACCCAGGTGGACCGACCACTGGGTGAAGAGCAGGGCCTCGGATCACTGGAATACCACCTCCACTGCCAACATTTCTTCTTCTACGGTGGCAGTGTCAACGGCGGCCCATAGAACATTTCCACCGCCCGGCTGATCACAGCCTGCCTTTCTGCCGACATTTTCATGACAAGTACATGAAACGATCGGAGAAAAGGCAGGTTTTGGGGTGCAAACATGTGTCCAGGGAGAGTGTGCCCTCGAGACATGTTACTGGTGTCAGCTGCGTTTGCCCCATGCTATCAGCACTGTTGCACACACTGTTTTTCATGTAGAGCCTGTTGCAGGGAAACAGTGCGCCTGACCGCACAGGGGCATAGAAGCATTACCAACATTGGCAGCAGGCTCTTTCCTAGAGTCACAGCATGCTGCTGCCATAACTACGCCGCTGACACACTTCCTACACTAGACCCTAACGTGGATGTCAACAGTCTCACCTCCCATTGCCTCTCAGCCCCAGCAGTCGAAATCGAGAATGTCGCTCCACTCCAAAGCAAAAGGTAAAGACCCACCCTCTCAGCACCTTGGTTCAATAAAGCTCTCTTTGATGAAAGGAAGAACCTCAGAATCTTGGAGAAACATTGGAGACAATCTTCATCCTCCTCCAATCTTTCTCATTTACGTTCAGCAAGATCCAAATACCACAATCACATCTTCCATGAAAAAGCGTCACATTTCAGATCCATCCTCGACTCATCAAAAAACAGACCCAAAAAACTTTTTGACCTCATCAAAAACCCAAACTGCTCTCCCCAAACCATCAAACCTGAGGATTCTTCAAAGAAAGCAGCAGAATTCGCTATATTCTTTGACGAAAAGGTCAAACCACTGGTGGATCAGGTCACCCACCCCACCCCCATTGAGGAGCGAAAATCCTCAGTCACTTGGCAGAATTTAGCTGCCATCTCGGAAGATGACCTCCTCAAATGCATCCTCGAAACCAAACCCTCCAACCATTCCACTGACCCCATCCCTAGTGTCATTGCCATTGATTTCTATACCAATACTCTCTCTTACTGGACCAGGCTAGTTAATCTCTTTCTCAGTCAAGGCTCCCTCCCTGCTACCCTTAAAACAGGTCAGGTTACCCCTCTTCTAAAAAGAAACCTCTGCAGATGTGAACGACCTAAACAATTTCCGCCCCATCACCAACCTCCCTTTTCTTTAAAAAATCACAAAAAAATGTGTGGCGAAACAACTTTCCCAACATATTATGGACAATAATCTCCTTGACATGTTCCAGTCTGGCTTCATTCAAAATTGCAGCACTGAAACAGCCCTGCTGCAAGTGATTGATGATGTGCTGCACATGCTAGATTCTGGGGAATTGTGCCTTCTGATTCTTCTTGACCTCTCTGCAGCCTTTGACACTGTTAATCACAACACCCTCCTTAACACTCTTCGACAGAGAATGGGCGTGGAAGGCACTGTGCTTAAATGGTTTGCATCCTTCCTCTCGGACAGATCCCAAATGATCAAGATAGCAAACAGTCTTTCGTCTCCATTGGTGGTTGGTCAAGGCGTCCCTCAAGGTTCTATCCTTGCACCCACTTTGTTTAACCTCTATCTGGAACCATTAGGGAACCTCCTAAGCAAATCTGGGATCCACTACCATCTCTATGCGGATGTTACTCCAATCTACCTCAAGGTGTCTTCCGCACACGATCTCTCACTGCTCAACCCTACTCTCAACTCTATTCACAACTGGATGTGAGTTCCCCAACTTATTCTCAATCCTTCCAAAACTGAATTCCTCCTCCTATTTACCTCTGGTAAACAACCAAAATATAGATTCCAAAATATAGATAAGACCAAATATCGACTCTAAAATATAGATAGCACAGAATATCGAATTACCAAAATATAGATAGGACAGAATATCGAAATTGGGGTATGAAATATCGATTTCCATAATATTGAATTTAAAAATATAGATTTCCATAATATCGGAAAAAAAATAGTGTTATGTATGGTAGTATATTTGTTAAAATTATGTATTATTTTTGTAATGCATGTTTAATTTATTTTTTTAAAGTAATGAATGTTATGTAATTTAATTTTTGCGTAATTTAGTTCCGTAGCTGGTTGTGGGTTTATAGGGTAATAGGGTGGGAAGTACTTTAATTATAGTAAATTAAATATTAATTTTTATTTATATGTATTGATAATGAATTGAGTGATAATTATTAACTGGTAATTTTTTTAAATTCATTGGTAATTACTTTTAATTAATTGATTAAGTGATAATTATGTTATTTACATTTTTTATTATTAGGAGCGGGTTGTGGGTTTATAGGGGAATTTAGCGGGAAGAAATGTAATTGTAATAAAGTCAATATGAATTTTTATTTATGTGTATTGATAAATAATTGATAATTATTAATTGGTAATTCATTTTTATTAATTGTTAATTATTTTTATTAATTGCGAATTAATTTCTATTAATTGATTAATTGATAATAATGTTAATTGTATTTTTTATTATTGGGAGTGGGTTGTGGCTTTATAGGGGAATTGGGTGGTAAGTAAATTAATTGTAATAAAGTAAATATTAATTTTTATATATATGTATTGATAATTAATTGATAATTAATTATTAATTGGTAATTAATTTTTATTAATTGGTAATTGATTTTATTTCAATCTTAATTAATTTTTATTAATTGGTAATTATCTTTAAATAATTTTTTATTGGACTTGATAATAAATGTCATCTTATTTTAATATTAAATCATTACTTTCCCTACTGTTGCACTTTCAGGAGTGGGAATAGTAATTGTTACCCTCCCGCTATCCAACGCTTTCCCTACTGTTGCACTCACTGGACTGGGAACAGTAATTTTTACCCTCCCGCTATCCAACGCTTTCCCTACTGTTGCACTCACTGGAGTGGGAATAGTAATTTTTACCCTCCCGCTATCCAAAGCTTTCCCTACTGTTGCACTCTTTGGAGTGGGAATAGTAATTTTTACCCCTACGCTATCCAACACTTTCCCTACTGTTGCACTCACTGGAGTGGGAATAGTAATTTTTACCTTCCCGCTATCCAACGCTTTCCCTACTGTTGCACTCTCTAGAATGTGAATAGTAATTTTTACCCTCCCGCTATCCAACGCTTTCCCTACTGTTGCACTCTTTGAAGTGGGAATAGTAATTTTTACCCTCCCGCTATCCAACGCTTTCCCTACTGTTGCACTCACTGGAGTGGTAATAGTAATTTTTACCCCTACGCTATCCAACGTTTTCCCTACTGTTGCACTCACTGGAGTGGGAATAGTAATTTTTACCTTCCCGCTATCCAACGCTTTCCCTACTGTTGCACTCTTTGGAGTGGGAATAGTAATGTTTACCCCTACGCTATCCAACACTTTCCCTACTGTTGCACTCACTGGAGTGGGAATAGTAATTTTTACCTTCCCGCTATCCAACGCTTTGCCTACTGTTGCACTCTCTGGAGTGGGAATAGTAATTTTTACCCTCCCGCTATCCAACGCTTTCCCTACTGTTGCACTCTTTGGAGTGGGAATAGTAATTTTTACCCTCCCGCTATCCAATGCTTTCCCTACTGTTGCACTCACTGGAGTGGGAATAGTAATTTTTACCCCTACGCTATCCAAGGTTTTCCCTACTGTTGCTCTCACTGGAGTGGGAATAGTAATTTTTACCTTCCCGCTATCCAACGCTTTCCCTACTGTTGCACTCACTGGAGTGGGAATAGTAATTTTTACCCCTACGCTATCCAACGTTTTCCCTACTGTTGCACTCACTGGAGTGGGAATAGTAATTTTTACCCCTACGCTATCCAACGCTTTCCCTACTGTTGCACTCACTGGAGTGGGAATAATAATTTTTACCTTCCCGGTATCCAACGCTTTCCCTACTGTTGCACTCTCTGGAGTGGGAATAGTAATTTTTACCCTCCCGCTATCCAGCGCTTTCCCTACTGTTGCACTCTTTGGAGTGTGAAAAGTCATTTTTACCCCTACGCTATCCAACGTTTTCCCTACTGTTGCACTCACTGGAGTGGGAATAGTAATTTTTACGTTCTCACTATCCAACAAAATCTCTTTTTTACATTACATTTATTATTTTTACATTTTAAGCTTTTTTAAATTATTTTAAGTATGTTTTATTTAATTGTTTGTAATATTTAATTACTTTTATATTATTTTTAATACATTTTAATTTTTGGGGAAAAAATCGATATTTTAGCTAACTATATTTTAACATTCTATATTTTGGAATCGATATTTTAGTACTTACCTGTTTGTAGATAGGGATTCTACATTCTGTACTTCTATATTTTGGAGTAGATATTTTGGGCATTCTATATTATGTCCCTCGATATTTAGTCACTGAACCGTTAGTTCTTTCTAGACTGGATTACTGCAATTTTCTTCTGACTGGCCTACCCAAATCTCACCTCTCCCTCCTCAAATCCGTCCTCCATTCAGCAGCTCGCTTTATTTCTGGGTCCAAACGAAGTGACCACATCAATCCTATCCTGTCCTCTCTTCGATGGCTTCCCATCGAGGCAAGATCTATTTACAAAACTGCCTGCATCCCCACAAAGCCGTGCACACTTCCTCCCCTCGTTACCTGGCGAATGAACTGAAAATGTCTGGAGGTTCGAGACCCTCTCAGAATGCGGAAAAGTTTCTGCTTGAGCCCCCCTCCTTCAAAAGGGAAAGATTGATGGCTCAATCGTTCTCAGCTAATGCGGTGAGAATCTGGAACTCGCCTACTCCATTGCTCCGTGCCACCACCTGTATCCAGATCTTCAAAGCTGACCTCAAATCTCTTCTCTTCCAAAGACACTTTCAGAACTAATTTCTTCACTCTCCGACCCCTCTAGGAAGTTTGTTCATCATTGTAAATTTGTAATATTTTCTTGTACATTCCCCACCCTTGCTTGCTGCATTTGATATGGTGTTCTTGCCTTCTTTAGATTTCCCTACCTCTTCTAGTCTCCCGTTTATTTTTGTAACGTTCTATTTTGTGACACCTCTCTTATGTAACGTAACTGGTTCTGTTTTTGCAGCACTCTGACACCTTCGGGTAAAGTCTGCGCTATATAAAAATGCAATAAATAAATAAATAAAAACACACAGCCAGCCGCTGTAATGTTGTAATGCGGCGGTCGAGATGCCACCGGGTTGGCAGCTGTTCCTGACTGCTGCTGTGGCGGGCTCTTGGTGTGTCCGCCAAGGTCGTAATTGGGCCCTTTGTTTAAAATAAGTCAGGGCAGAGACATTACTTTATGCCAGTCAAGCACACATAACCTAGTGGTAAAGAGGAGCTCCTTATGTATTAAACCTCAACTTTATTCAATCCGCAGATGGACGTGGCCAAGATAGGGGATGCAGCCGTCACTCACTGAGGGGCTCCGTGCTGGGTCCAAATACCACCATGACACCTACAAGACCGCTGACAGCGACCTAACGATGTCCCAGAGTGTGAGAGTTCTGATTCTGGACCACAAGGTGACCAGGCAGACCGGGGTGCAGTGCCTCTCTTTAGCAGGGACCTACACTGGGCAACAGATTTGGGCCTTCGGCGTGATGCTGAGACCTGATGCTTTGCAGGCTGGAGCTCGTGGACACCCGCTGGTTGAAGAGGTGCAGAGGCCAATGAGCCCATCTGACACCGGACAGCACAGCACAATGGCATTGACCCTGTGGAGACGCTACTTCACGAGTGCCCGGTGAGAAGTGCCCTCTGCTGCTCTGGAGATGCCGCTAGCTGAGGCCTGGTGGCCCCACAGTGGAGAGTGCCTTGACTGGCAGGCGAACGCAGTGGGGGCTGCCACCTGATATCGCACGAGGGCCCCGCCTTTGGAGGCTGCAGTGGGATGACTGAGCCCTCTCATGGATGATCATTTTCCCTGTGCTCGGGATCAGACTACGGAACACGCATCGCAAGGCCCGCTGACCCACGTCGTATCGTAGCTTTGCCTTTGGGGCTGGCTTGACACCTGGATTTTGAAGTGTAGTCTGGAGCTCTCCCCGGTGGGGTGCCCTGATTGATGGGAGACTACTGCGGGGTCCGGCAATTTGTGTCACACCGGGCCTCCGCCTCCAGCACCTAATGATCATAGAAGGCTCTGCCAGCATGGACTGTGTTACTAGTGGCTGAGACCAAGCTGGGCCCGCTCCACACAGAGCACCTGCTGCACCCTTTAACCCACTGGCAGCCACAACCACACATCGGCCTGGCACACACACTAGAGGCAGCATCTGGATAAGACATTTGGGGGAGGGACCCCATGCCTCCTGTGCAGCGCTGGGCTGTGTGGGGCTTGGTGATACTGGCTGCCACCTTCTGAGAGGAGGGTCCCCGTACCTCCTGGGCCCAGCTTGATGATTCGCCAATTGGTAGATGCGACCAGTAGAACACCACGAGGCTTGCTCGACAGTGTTGAGTGGACCTGAGATGTGACCTTTGCTGCTGGGGCCAGAGACTGGGTTGCCTGCTTGGGCTCACTGGACCACCCCCTGAAGGGACGCTGGAACTTGGACAACTGTGCCTCCCTGACCGTGGAGGACCCGCCTGCCTTGACTGGTAAGCACTAAGGGGGTGCATTGGGTGGTGCTTTGCACGCTGCGTAGCCTCACAACCTGGGGTCTCATGCCGCAGTGGGAGCTGCCCTCCCCGGATGCTCTGGGAAGCCTGTAAAACACTATGGGAAGCCTGCAGGGTCTACTATGAATCCTGCGTGGGGCCTTCATCTCTACCAAGCGTGGGCTCTGGAGCACAGCATGAACTGATCCATGCTAAGATCCTTGCACGGACTTCCTGACAGATTGAACCCAGAAGACTCACGTGGGGGGCTTTTTTCGGAAAGTGACGCCTCCAACTGTGCTAAAGCTGCTGCGAGTGCAAGACCGTGGTGCGCCGGGGACACGAAAGGCCATGGACCGATGACAATAGCGAGATCTGTTGGCAGTTGCTGGAAGGTTGTAGCTGACAGACTCCTCTTCTCACCCATGACCCTCACCTGGTCTTCAGTTACACCCTCCCAGACTATATACTTCCTTATGGCGGGGTCTGGCATACCCCCCCTCTCGATTGCACTGAAACTCTTTTTGTTGCCGCGCCTGGCAGCATGTGGGGTTGCTCCTAAGCCTCCTATGTCCACATCCAAATGGGGCAGAACAGGTCCAACAGGATGGCACATGGAGAGGCGGGTATGGAAACACCCTCATCTTTAGCCATATACACCTGCAGAAGTGCTACAACACCTCGAAGAAACTCTACATAGACACTCGGAGCAGTTTGAGAAAGTGTTACATGCTCTTTTAGACATCAAGACCTTACTGGAAGAGAAGATCGATGCAGTATCCCTCGATGTGGGCCTCCTGCGTGTGGACCACCACAAGCTATCTGAGAGGGTGGACCAATCAGAAACTGCAATAGACACAGA